>NC_062579.1:23030000-24283500 GCF_022837055.1 Prionailurus viverrinus
TGAAAGAAAATATCTGCAAGATTGGGTTAGGCAATTTCATAGACAGGACGCTGAAACCGCGATACATAAAAGAAATGATAAATTGGACTTCAAGTAAATGAAGAACTTCTGCTCTTTAAGAAACACTGTTAAGGGAATATGGGGCACCAGGGTGGTGCAGTCAGTTAAGCGTCTGACTCTTGACCTCGGCTCGGGTCATGATCTCACGGTTCGTGAGTTCAAGCCCTGCATCGGGGTCTGTGCTGATGGTGCGGAGCCTGCCTGAGATTCTCTCTCCTTCTCTCTCTCTCTCTGCCTCTCCCCCGCTTGGGTGCACTCTCTCTCAAAATAAATAAATAACCTTAAAAATAAAAGCACATATCCCTACAAAGACTTATATGCACATGTTCATAGCAGCTTTGTAATAATCAAACACTGGAAATATCCCAGATGTCCATCACTGAATGAAGTTTAAAAATATTGTGACGTGTCATCCAGTGGATTATTATTTAACAATAAAAAGGAGGTGGGGGGGTCGGCCGGCTCCGTCAGTGGAGCATGAGACCCTTGATCTTGGGGTTGTGAGTTTGAGCCCCACGTTGGGCGTGGAGATTACTTACAAGTAAAATCTGCCTAAAACGCAATAAAAAGGAATAGACTAGTGGTACCTACAGCAACAAAGATGAATCTCAAACTACTTTTTCTGTATTAAAAAAAATGGAAATGAGTACATACTGTGTGATTCCACATACATAAAACTCTGAAATATGCAAACTAATCAAGAGCAACAAAAAACTACACCTGTGGTTGCCTGGGGAAAGCGGATGAAGAGTGCAGGAGAGGATTGCCAAGGGGCGTGAAGAAGCTTTTGGGAGTGAAACGTTCTTTATCTTGATTGGGGTGATGTGTGTACATCCGTCAAAAGTCATCAAATGTATGCACTTCAAATATGCGAAGTTCACCGTCTGTTAATTACAGCTCGGTCGTACCGTTTAATAATTATTTTTCCTTCTGCAGTACGCTGGCTTGCTGGGTTCTGAAAGTCAGACGTCTCCTGTTGCATTTGGTGCTTTGGCGTCAGGACAAAAGATTGAGAAGTATTGAACAGAGCGAGAAACATGGTCAAAGGGCAGCTGCCTTGTGGGTAAAAAGAATGTAAAAATAACTTCAGCCAACTGAGAGGTTAGTGCAGAAAGGGGAAGCAATTTTCGAAATAAATGCTAATTGTTTTTCATTGCATAAACTATTTCTAAATAGATGTTGTGCATAACCTGTTTTATTCCTCAAAGTGGAAGTTTTTTGTTTTAACTTAAAATTTAAAAGAAAAACACGCACCCGTTTCAATGAGGAAGGAGATTGCAATCATTGTGACCAGTTATTATCAGATACTGTCGCATGCTTTGTAATGTAAATTGGGGCTGAGAGAAGGCAAATTTTTTTTAAGGTAATAAAACAAGGATGTTACTTTTCTTTTTTTAATTTTTTTTAATTTTTTTTTAACATTTATTTATTTTTTTTTTAATTTTTTTTTTTCAACGTTTATTTATTTTTGGGACAGAGAGAGACAGAGCATGAACGGGGGAGGGGCAGAAAGAGAGGGAGACACAGAATCGGAAACAGGCTCCAGGCTCTGAGCCATCAGCCCAGAGCCCCACGCGGGGCTCGAACTCACGGACCGCGAGATCGTGACCTGGCTGAAGTCGGACGCTTCACCGACTGCGCCACCCAGGCGCCCCAACATTTATTTATTTTTGAGACAGAGGGAGACAGAGCATGAACGGGGTAGGGGCAGAGAGAGAGGGAGACACAGAATCGGAAGCAGGCTCCATGCTCTGAGCCATCAGCCCAGAGCCGGACGCGGGGCTCGAACTCACGGACCGCGAGATCGTGACCTGGCTGAAGTCGGACGCTTCACCGACTGAGCCACCCAGGCGCCCCAAGGTTGTTACTTTTCAATAGTCACATATGTATTAGAGGGAAAAATGGATTTCTCTCATATGCATTTTGGTTGTCTCTTATAGACAGAGTTTGGGGAGAGTATTAATTTTTGTGAAAGCAGGATGTATTTGATTTTCAATTCTCTACAAGATCAGCCAGACCCCTCACTCTTCATGACCCGAGCCTTCTCAGCAGAGACCACCAGAGTCTGAGATTATCTGCCTCCAGGCAGTGGTAATTTAGAAGGAATAGAAAAGCATATCGAAATTAGAAGTACCTGAAACTACAGATCTGCAAAGCTCCAGCCTAGACTGATGGGTACTGTGATTTCATTATTTCTATTGGGGAATTTAGCACGTACTTAATAGGAGACTACAGTAATCCATATTCAAAAATGGGTAGATCATCTACGCAAAATCAGTAACGAAACAGACTACACTATAGATCAAACGGACCTGACAGACATACGCAGAACATTCACCCCAACAGCAGCATAATGCACATCCTTCTTAAGCACGCATGGAACTTCTCCAGGATGGATCACGTGCTGGGTCACAAAATCGGTCTTAACAGATTTGAGAAGATTGAAGTATCTCCAAGTATTTTTATGACCACAATGGAATAAAATTAGAAATCCCTAAGAAAAGGAAAATGAGAAAACTCACAAATAGATGGAAATTAAACAACACACACTTGACAACTATTGAGGCCACGAAGAAATCATAAGAGAAATTAGAAAATAGCACAACACATACACAAACACAAACAAAACATATGAAACCTTATGGGATACAACAGGCACTATTGGATGGGAAATTTAGAGCCTACCTTAAAAAAGAAGATCTCAAATAAACAATCTAACTTTCCACCTCAAGGAACTAGAAAAAAAGTAACAAACTAAGCCCAAGGTTAGTATATGGAAGGAAAGAACAAACATCAGAGCAGAAATAAACAAAAAAGAGGCGAGGAAGACAAAAGAAAAAAATCAGTGAAACTAAGAGCTGATTTTTTTAAAAGGTAAACTAAAGTGACAAACCTTTCGCTCGACTAAAGGAGAGGAAAGGCACAAAATCACAAAGGAAAGAGGCGTTTCAAGTGACAACATGGAAATACTAAGGATCGTAAAAAACCGCAATGAACAATTATATGCCAACACATTCGATAATCTAGAAAAATAGGCTAATTTCCTAGAAACAACCTAGCAAGCCTGAATAATAAAGAAATAGAAAATCTGAGTTTACCAATTACTAGTAAAGGGATTGAATCAATAATCAAGAACCTCCAAACAAAACCCTAGGGCCAGATAGCTTCACGGTTGAATTGTACAAAATACAGAAGAAGTAATCCCAATCTTTCTTAAACTCTTCAAAAAAGAAAAAAAGCAGAGGTCACACTTCCAAACTAATTTTATGAGATCAGCATCATCTGGATACCAAAGCTAGACAAAGACACCACAAGAAAGGAAAGTACGGACCAATTTTTCCGAGGAACATGGATGCAAAAATCCTCAACAAAATATTAACAGACTTAATTCCGGAGCATACTTTATGTTTTTTTTAATGTTTATATATTTTTGAGAGCGAGAGCGAGCGAGCAACAGAGGGACAGAGAGAGAGGCAGACACACGATCTGAAGCAGGCTCCAGGCTCTGAGCTGTCAGCACAGAGCCCATCGCGGGGCTCGAACTCACGGACCGCGAGATCATGACCTGAGCCGAAGTCCGACGCTTAACCCTCTGAGCCACCCAGGCGCCCCTAGGAGCTTATTTTAAAATATCATACACCACGACCAAGTGAAATGCAATGATGGTTCAAGATATGCAAATCAATTAATGTGATAAAGGCCATGTATGAAAAGGTCACAGCTAACGTTATACTCAGTGGTGAAAAATGAAAGCTTTTCCTCTAAAATCCGGAACAAGGCAAAGAAGCCAACTTTTACCGCTTCTATTCAACATAGCCCTGAAAGTCCTAGGCAGAACAATTGGGTAAGTAATAGGAATAAACAGCTTTCAAATAGGAAAGGAAGAAGTAAAATCGTTTGTTTGCAGATGACATGATCTTATATGTAGAAAACCCTAAAGACTCCACCAGAAAACTTGTTAGAACCAATAAATAAATTCAATAAAGTTGTCAGGTACAAAATCAGCCTACAAACATCACTTGCATTTCTGTACACCAACAAAAAACTATCCAAAAAGAAAATTAAGATAATAGTCTCAGTACAATACCATCAAAGAGAATAACATACTTAGGATAGACTTAACCAAGGAGGTGGAAGACGTGTATGCTGAAAACTATGAAACTCTGATCAAAGAAGTTAACGTAGATACACATAAATGGAGAGACATCCGATGTTCTTGGATTGGAATAATTAATTTTGTTAAACTGGCTATACTACCCAAAGGGTTCTACAGGTTTAGGGCAAAATCCCTCTCAAAATCCCGGTGGCATTTTTTCCCAAAGGCGTTTTTAATAGAAATAGAAAAAATAATCCTAAAACTCATACAGAACCCCAAAAGACCCCAAAGAGCCAAAGCAATTTCGAGCAAGACGAACGAAGCTAAAAACGTCGCACTTCGTGGTTTCAAAATACATTACACAGCTACATTAATCCAAATAGCATCATGATACAAAAACAGACATATATAGACAATGGAACAGAACAGAGAGAGCCCAGAAATAAACCCACATACATATGGTCAGCTAATCTTTGACGAGGGTCCCAAGAACACACAATGGGGAAAAGATACCCTCTTCAGTAATTAGCAGTGCGAAAACTGGATATCCACCTACAAAAGAAGGAAATTGGACTCTTATGCCATACGCAAAAATTCACTCAAGATCAATTGAAGAATGAAACATAGGACCTGAAATCATAGAAGTCCTAGAAGAAAACATAGGGGAAAAACTTCTTGACATTGGTCTTGGCAATGATATGTTGGATATGACACCAAAAGCTCAAGCAACAAACACAACAAGAGGCAAACGGTCCTACATCAAACTAAAAAGCTTCTGTACAACAATGAAAACAATCAACAAAAGGAAAAGGTAACCTTTATATCATAGACAGATGATAGATAGATAGATACACACACAACGGAATATTACTCAGCCATAAAAAAGAATGAAATCTTGCCGTTTGCCATGACACGGATGGATCTGGAGGATATTATGCTATGTGAAATAAGTCACCCAGGGAAAGACAAATACCACACGATTTCATTCATATGTGGAATTTAAGAAACAAATGAGCAAAGGGAAAAAAAAGAGAGAGAGGCACACCAAGAAACAGACTCTTAACTATAGGTTCCAGAGGGAAGGGGGTGGGGGATGGGTGAATTAGGTGATGGAGATGATTAAGGAGGGCACTTGTGATGAACACCAAGCGATGTACAGAAGTGTTGAATCACTATATTGTACACCTGAAATTAATATTTCACTGCATGTTCACTTACTGGGATTTATTTTTTTTAATGTTGATGTATTTATTTATTTTGAGAGAGAGAGCACGGGGGAGGGTCAGAGAGAGAAGGAGGGAGAGATTCCCAAGCAAGCTCCGCGCCGTCAGCCCAGAGCCCAACGCGGGGCTCAGTCTCAAGATCCATGAGATCATGACCTGAGCTGAGAGATCGAGAGTCAGACGTTTCACCGACCGAGCCAGCTAGGCGCCCCTACTAACTGGAATTTAAATAAAAACTTTTTAAGAAGGTGGGGTGCCTGGCTGTCTCAGTTGGTATGGCATGTGACTCTTGATCCCAGGTTCGTGAGTTCGAGCCCCATGTTAGGTGTGGAGCCTATTTAAAAATAAAAATAATTTAAAAAGAAAATTAAAACATATTTAAAAACTTTTTTTTAAAGAAGGCAAAGAGAATTCTACAGAAGATAAGAATAAATACAGAAGCATTACCACCCCTAGACTCAAAATAGAGTACCCAGACTGAAAAAGACTGAAGGTTCAAGGCTGAAATCCAGATCTTGTTGAGAAGTCAGGCTCATGACTCACTGGATGACAGAGAGGTCATTGTGGTGTCATGCCAGAAGAAGTTCCTGGGAGCCCACCAGTAACTCGCTGGGAAAAATCTATCCTCTAGGATTCCTGGGAAGCTTTTCATAGGAAGTGTTTTCTAAGAGGCGCTCCGCTATAAAACTGCTCGAGATGCGTGCCAGGAGAAGCTTCTGGACAATAGATGCTGCCAGCTTCTGTGCACTGTGGGACCTGTATTCCGAAGAAGCTGCCCTGGTGAAGCCCAGCATCTAAAGAGCCCACTGAGGGGCACCTGGGTGGCTCAGTCAGTTAAGCGTCCGAGTTTGGTTCGGGTCATGATCTTGCAGCCTCCACCACCTTTCACTGACAAAGCTTAACAGTGTGCAGCTAGCAAAGGAGGACAACGTAAAGGGTCCTGACCCGTTTACCCATCGCGCGTGAAAAGGGTAAATTTGGACCTGAGAGTCAAGGAATCAAAACTGGCACAGAGGACAGGAAGCAGGATGAAGGCCTGGGAAATGACCCTATAGCATGCCTCCCACCTGCCCACAAGGTTCTGAGGAACACAGGAGCCCCGTGCTGGTCCTCCTCAGCCCTCTCGCCGCAAGGTTTTGGATCACCTATTAGCTGTCTGCGGATAAAAACAGTTCAGTACTTGCTCTGCGTATAAGGTGGTTTACTAGGGGCCGACAAGCGTTGACCCGAAAGTGATGGTGTGAGCAGACCCACAGTGTACCCTTCCCCAGCGGGCAACCCAGAAGAACAGGAAGGGAAATGGAAGCAACGTTGAAGTGTTCTCGACCGCGTAGGCATTCGTGTATACGCTGCGCATGTATGCATATATTTGGTACACGTCCATTTTACAGACGAGGCATCTGAGAATTAGTGACTTGTCCAAGTGACGGAGCTGTGACTTCAACTCGTACCTTCTGACTCCGGTTCCAGAGTTCGGTTTACCAATCTACGTGGAACGCTGGCTCCCCGTAGGTATCGCCAAGACGACTTGCCGAGAGGACGGGGCTGAGTTTATTCTGAACTGCAGTAAAAGAGAGCAACCTTCACAGAATCTTGGGGGGGGGGGGGAGGGAAAGCCAGGATATTTATGAGATGTCCACGTCTGGCTTAAGGAAGTCCTTTCAGTGAGGAGTCTTGGTTAGGATTAGGTCAGGGTGGTGACGCCATTGAGGATTGGTGACCACAAGGGGAAGATTTTTAAGGCAAGGAATTCGAAGAGTCTGGGGGAGTAAAGTGTCTGGCGGGAAGTTCCCAGAATGAGCGCTGAAGTTACTTGCAACTCTTATCTTCTTGGGCAAGAGTAATTAAGGTGGCGATGGCAGTGAAGTAATAAAGTCACATGAATGAGTGTAGACGGTAAGCTCTGTCCGTGTGCATGGTTTGCGTTGTCATCCACAAAGGTTTTTCTTTTCTCCTTCCTGCTGGTCAAATTCCAGCACGATGCACGACAAGTTATTCTGTTAATGGAATGATCATTAACCAATTTCAATAGGAAGATTACTCAGCATAATAACTAACTTCTACGTGGTCCGTTCTGTGTTACCAGCTCATTAAATCATGGTAACTCTGTGAGGGAGGTGCTCTTTTCTTATTTATGTATTTATTTATTTACTTGTTTGTGTTTAATTTACGTCCGGGTTAGCACATAGTACAATAATGATTCCGGGAGTAGGTTCCAGTGATTCATCCCCTGTGTATAACACCCAGTGCTCATCCCCAACAAGTGTCTTCCTTAATGTCCCTTACCCGTTTAGCCCATCCCCCCACCCACCACCCCTCCAGCAGCCCTCAGTTTGTTCTCTGTATTTAAGAGCCTCTTACATTTTGTCCCCCCCCCTCCTTCTTTTTCTATTATTTTTGCTTCCCTTCCCTTATGTTCATCTGTTTTGTATCTTAAATTCCACATACGAGTGAAGTCATAGGATATTTGTCTTTCTCTGACTGGGGAGGTACTATTTTCAGCCACATTTTATAGCCGGTGCAGTGATGCACAGAGAGGTTAAGTAAGTTACTTCACGTTACAATGCAGTAGGCAATTGAGCTGGGATATGAACCCAGGCAGCCTGACTCCAGAGTCCTTTTTAGGACCCAATTAGTATACTCATTATCCCCTGTTAGGGTTTTACAGCTACTGTTCCTTCAATTCATATGCAATTCATATAATTCAGACCAGAGAGGCGATTCAGATCAATCCATTGCTCAAGGTCACCCAGGAAATAAGTTATGGCCTTCAAACTAAGTTTTCAGACTTCCTCACCTAATTATTTTCCCCACCCCCGCCCCGTTGGTTTTCTAGAACTACCTCTTGATTTCCAAAGAACATTTAATAACTTCATTAAATATTGTCCAACAAAGACAAAATACAACAAAAAAAAAATCTAGTCCTGTGTTAAGTTAGGGGTCTCTGCAAGTTAGAGCATGGACTGAATTCTGATGGTTTCTATAAAATAGGATAAGAACAAGACAGAATTTGCATGTCCTCATAGCTTTGGAGTATCATTACTAAATAAATGGCTTTCATTAAAAGAAGTGACTGAAAGTAATAATCTTTGACTTGGAACAAATATTTAACTTTTATGATAGGAATGTAAACGGAACATGGATTTGTGATTTCTCAGTATTCTTTCTTGCTGGAAGGACATTTAACTAGTTTTGACCTGTAATCAGGATAAACAGAGGGCAACAAAAAGGACACACAGACAGAAAAGATAAGCCGCAACATAAACCTCACTTGGGTGGTGCCCGGGTGGCTCAATAGGTTAAGCATGTGACTTCAGCTCAGGTCACGATCTCACAGTTTGTGGGTTCAAGCTCCACGTTGGGCTCTGTGCTGACCGCTCGGAGCCTGGAGCCTGCTTCGGATTCTGTGTCTCCCTCTCTCTCTCTCTCTCTCTCTCTCTCTCTCTGCCCCTCCCCCGCTCGCACTCGTCTTTCTCTTGAAAATAAATAAACATTAAAAAAGTAATAAATCTTATTTGGAAAAGAGAAAATAAAGCAGGGCACCATTAAATTTCTAATGCTAAAGCGGTTTTTCTGTTAATTCAGGAAATAAAGCTTTATAGAAGTCACTAGGGTTGACCTTCTTTTATTCTTTAACAGAATAAAACTCTTCTCTCGTTTAGTTGATGTGCCCCTTCTGGACTCCAAAGCTGATGAACTGGGCGAGTTGATATACAGTCGCTCTGGGTGCCGGGCAAACAATAGGTGTGCAATTTACACACAATTGCTAATTAAGATATAACCTTTCTTTGTTGTGCGTTTCACAAGCAGGTTACATAACCTTTCAGGGATAGGTCATCAGCAACAACGTTTGTTTTTTTATTTACGTTTTTATTTTGTTTTATTTTATTTTTTATTTTAAGTAGGCTCCACGCCCAACTCATGACCCTGAGATCGAGAGCCTGATGCTCTACCGACTGAGCCAGCCAGGCACCTCTTAAGTTTTTATTTTCATTCCGTTTAGTTAACATAGAAAAATCTGGAACGCTGCACAGACTTGCGTGTCATCTTGCTCCGGGGCCGAGCTAATCCCTCTGTATTGTACTTCAATCACACAGGCTAACCACATGGGGATACTTGGCTTTTCACTAGGTGTAGTTTGACGTGAGCTTTGCTGCTTGCCTTCTTTCCGCGTGGTGGATAGAGAGGGACGAAATGGAAGAGAGAGGCAAGGATGACAGGAACGTTCCAGTAGGCCTGTTTGGAGAAAGGCAGGCATGGGTTCCCTATTCGTGTCCCCAACCCAACACACACACCCAAATTACACAAAGCGCCCCATGCAGACGAAAGGAGCTCTCTATGTTGCCTTGAAAATGACATGGTAATTGTGTCTTTCTCTCTTGCCTTTCCCTGGATTTAAATGCCCAAAGCCACGCAAAATTTCCACTCCTTATCCCACCCCAGTCCGTCTCCAGCCTGTGCTCTCCCGACATCATTTCCTTGTGAACCAACCACCGTGGAGCTGTCACCTGGTTTCTGATTCTTTTCACCTTTAAACCCAATTAAAAAGAACATTACACCGGAGGAAAAAACCCACATCATCAGCAAGTGAATATTTGCTAAGAGACTGTGACGGGTCCACACCTTTACCTGATATCAAGTACATCAAACCGGGAAGTGCCCTCCCAACAGGAGTCTCTAACCTTGTTCTTTGCAGACCAGAGGAACTCTCCTGTTTGGGACAGCCACCCCGACCTTGAGGCTTGGCCCATCCCTCTGAAATGCCAACAGATCAGCATTTCGTCTCCACCTTGAAGGGTAAACCTTCTGGAACTAGGAGTCCAAAGACATGCACTTAAGTTCTGGCTTAGTTCCCTCAAAACCCTTACCACTTCTCTAAGTAGATCACTCTTGTTCGTGATTAATCTCTCCCATCTTGGTTCACATTAGCTCTATTTCAGATGGTGATTTTTTTTTTTCTGACCTCGTCAAATTCGGAGTTGGATACTACTAATGCCACAAAATTAGAAGGGATGATTACATTTAGGGGGAAAATTATATATTTGTTCACAAAAATGTACACCTAAGACCTTAGAAAAGAACTGATGTTCCTAAATGGTATGATTTTGTTTAATTATAGAGGTAATTTCTCTTATTATCCTCAAATTAACTTTTAATTACTTAATTTTGCATGGGATTTCTACTTCAAGTCAAATTGTGTTGTTCGTGTCTTTCCTTAAATCTTCAGAGTAGATCGTGTGTGTGTGTGTGTGTGTGTGACACATACATATACATCAAAAAAGTGTTGCTAACTCACACCATTTGTCGGTGAAGAGTGATGATAAATGTTTCCACAGATGTTCTGGTGAGTGATAGAACTTTCTCAGGAGGTATGCTGAGGATGGTGTATTCTGGGTATTTTCACCCTAGGGATGTGGTTGTGTTGGTGGATGAAGGGCTCCACAAAAGAGCAAAAGCCCCGATGCAGACATGGGGCCAGCAAATACATCTTACAGCTTAAAACGGGGGAGGGGAAGTAAAGGGATGAAGCAATTGGGAGTCCTCTTGGCTTCCAGGTTCAACGCAGGGATTAAACTAGCCTAACAGGTTTTCCATCAGGCTACGCTAGACTGAGATACTGTCAGCCTGACATTATAAAGTCACATTCATCCTCTCTAGATAAATGACTAGCAACCCAGCCCCTCTGGCTCACGTTGGGACCATCCTTGTGTCGTCCCAGAAGTCATCATTGTCCCGATATCCTATTACCTGGCAAAGGGGAATTGAGGTTGGGGGTTGAATTAAGATTGTTAGGGGCGCCTGGGTGGCTCAGTCAGTTGACCGTCTGACTTCGGCTCAGGTCATAATCTCGTGGTTCGTGGGTTTGAGCCCCGCGTCGGGCTCTGTGCTGACCGCTCGGAGCCTGGAGCCTGCTTCGGATTCTGTGTCTCCTTTTCTCTCTGCCCCTCCCCTGCTTGCATTCTGCCTCTCTCTCTCTCCCCCTCAAAATAAATGAACATTAAAAAAAAGATTGCTGGGGCACCTGGGTGGCGCAGTCGGTTGAGCGTCCGACTTCAGCCAGGTCACGATCTCGCGGTCCGTGAGTTCGAGCCCCGCGTCAGGCTCTGGGCTGATGGCTCAGAGCCTGGAGCCTGTTTCCGATTCTGTGTCTCCCTCTCTCTCTGCCCCTCCCCCGTTCATGCTCTGTCTCTCTCTGTCCCAAAAATAAATAAAAAACGTTGGAAAAAAAATTAAAAAAAAAAAAAAAAGATTGCTAATCCCTTGACATTTTGTTAAGGAACTTTTCCTGGATTATTCAGTAGGCCCAGTGTAATCGCAAGAGTCATTAAAAATGGAAAACAGGGGCGCCTGGGTGGCGCAGTCGGTTAAGCGTCCGACTTCAGCCAGGTCACGATCTCGCGGTCCGTGAGTTCGAGCCCCGCGTCAGGCTCTGGGCTGATGGCTCGGAGCCTGGAGCCTGTTTCTGATTCTGTGTCTCCCTCTCTCTCTGCCCCTCCCCCGTTCATGCTCTGTCTCTGTCCCAAAAATAAATAAAAACGTTGAAAAAAAAAATTAAAAAAAAAAAAAAAAAAAAAAAAAAAAAAAATGGAAAACAGAGGGGCGCTTCGGTGGCTCAGTCCGATCCGTGTCTGACTCTTGATTTTGGCTCAGGTCATGATCTCACAGTTTGTGAGGCTCTGCAATGATCGTGGAGACTGCTTGGGATTCGGTCTCTCCCTCTCTCTCTGCCCCTCCCCTGCTCACTCATGTGTTCTCTCTCTCTCTCTCTCTCTCTCTCTCTCTCTCTCTCTCTGTGTGTCTCAAAATAGATAAACTTTTTTTAAAAATGGAAAAAAGAGTATCAGATTGATGCAATATGAGAACGATTGGACTCACTTTGAAAATGGCCCGGGTCAAGGAACGCAGGCAGCCTCCAGACGCTAGACAGGGCAAGAGAACATTCTCCCCTGGAGCCCCCAGGAGTACAGCCTGGACAGTGCCTTGATTTAAACTCAGTGGGATCCACTTTGTACTTCTGGCCTCAAAACTCAACGGTAGCAAATGTGTGTTGCCTGAAGCCCCTCAGTTTGTGATCATTTGTTACGGCAGCAGTAGGAAACGAAAGCAGGCCCCGTATGGCTGGTTGATGGTATTTTTTCATTTAATGTTTTTACTTTATTGGATTTTTTATTTAAAAAAGAGATTTTCTGTCCTTCCTCACCAGTCCTGCCCATCTAAGGTTATAATGTACTATTTATTCTTCCCCGGCTTTTTTAAATGAAAAATTTCACTCTGCAACTTGTCTCTGTCACTTAAAATTCTCTGGACATTTTTTTAGGTAAGTTCAGCCGTAACTCAATATACAAGTTAAATATTTATTCTTTTTATCAGAGCAATATTAATAAGATATACGGAAAAGTATAAAGCTGAAACAAGAAACAAAGAAAAAAATATTAACCCATGACTCTACGACCTACGTAAAGTCGGCTGGTAATTTTAAAATATCAGTAGTAGATGTAAATGGGTAGAAAATCCATATTGTACAAATTAGTACAAGATATTAAGTAAAAGCTTTCTTCTTTTCCTTCCTCCATAGTCCTCTCTCCAAAGACAGCTACAATTCAGGGTTTCTCGTGTGTTCTTTTGGAACGTATTTGTACGTGCGCACATCCCAGAGACCATTCGTGATTATGTACCTTGCTTTTTTCCTCTTACTTAGTATTATAAATCTTTCCCACTTTGACATACACAACCTCATTTTTAACAGTCGTAGAGGATGCCATCTGAAGGCTATTCCCAGTTTCTTTGGCCGGGTTCCGATTCATGAATGCATTCGTGATTTCTTTTTTTCCTATACAATAATGTTGCAGCGAACATCCTTTTGAACACACTTCGGGGAACTTTGGCAAGTATACATCTAGGGTACATTCTTAGCAGTGGGATTTCTGGACGAAAAGTGCATTTAAATAGAGTCCTACGTAGCCTCTTATTATTTTGATTTTCTTTTTTTAAGTTGCATTTATTTTGAGGGAGAGAGGGAGAGAAAATGAGCAGGGGGAGGGGCAGAGCTAGAGGGAGAGAGAGAATCCCAAGCAGGCTTCACGCTGTTGGCACAGAGCCCGATGCAGGGCTGGAACCCACAAGCTGGGAGAGCATGACCTGGACTGAAACCGAGAGTCGGAGGCTTAACCAAAGGAGCCCCCCAGGTGCCTCTGTTTTGATTTTTGTTTCTTTAATTATGAGCAAGGTTGAGGTAATAATACTTGGAATCATGACAAATCTGTTTATGAGAAAACGAGTGACGTTTGTATATGATCTAAAAATTCGTCTGCAGCTGACGAGCTCTGTGACTTTGAACAGATCGCCCTGGGTCTCAGTGTCCTCACTCTCACAGTTAGGTTGGGCTAGAGAAGCTCTAAGAACATATCTAGTCCCAGATCTACCGATCGAGTGGATAAAAGAAAAAAGGATCAGGGGCCCCTGGCTGGCTCAGTCAGTACAGTGTGTGACTCTTGACCTCAGGGTTGTGAGTTTGAGCCCCATTTTGGGCATAGAGATTACTTTACAAATAGTAATAATGATTTTTTTTTATTTTAAAAAGGATCAAGGCCGCTCACAATTACAAAGAGTAAATGTGTTAGTCCATTTGGGCTGCGTGGGCTGCCTTAATGAGACACCATAGATGAGGTAGTTTATAGAAAACGGAAAGTTATTTCTCACAGTTCTGGAGGCTGAGCAGTCCAAGATCAAAGCACCAGGATTCAGTGTCTGATAAGAGCCCGCATCCGGGTTTATGTGTCCTTTCACTGAAACCTCACATGGTAAGAGGGACAAGGGAGCTCTCCGGGAACTTTTATAAGGGCCCCAGTCCCATTGATGAGGGCTCTGCTCTCATGAGCTAATCACTTCCCAAAGGCCCTATCTCCCAACGCCATCACATTGGGGATTAGGTTTCAGTATACGAATCTGGGGAGACAGAAACATTCAGTCTATAGCGGTAAATAAGCCACCAGGTATAGATGTAAAAAGAAAAAAAACTAAGGAGAATAACACTGCACCGCCCTGGGGGAGAATCTTATTGATGCCTGCTTTTTAAGAGAATTTTCACACTTTTAGTTATATAAAGTCAAACCAAAATATTCACATGAAGGAGTAAACCCTCGTTTCAAAATTCTTTCTTATTTTGGGGTGACTGGGTGGCTCAGTCAGTTAAGTGTCCGACTCTTCATCTTGGCTCAGGTCACGATCTCATGGTTCGTCTGCCCCTTTCCCACTTGCTCGCTCGCTCTCTCTCTCTCTCAAAATAAATAAATAAATAAACTTAAAAAATTATTTCTTATTTAGCAACAGGATTCTTTCCAATCCTGTGGCTTATACTGGTTTATAAAGAATTTTATAAGGCTGGCACCAACTTTGTCCAATTGTATCCATTGTTTATTTGTTTCACTTTATAGTGTTTTAGGTATTTACTTCCACATATTTATATGGTCCTAGCATTTGTCATTTCTAGTGGGAATATTAATTCATTGCCTAAACGTATCACAGTTTACCTAGCAACTGCTGCAGGGTGGTTTTTCACATACTTTCCAATTTTGACTGGAATTCCATTAGCCAAGTATAAAACATAGCTTTCTTTCCCCCAACTCTGTCAACAAAGACCTATTTAAATTGATTTATTTTTACTAATTAAGTATAGCTAAGATGACACCTCACAGTTGCTCTAATTCACAAAATTTGAAATTCTTCTGGAAGCTTAACTTTTGAATAACATTTGATAGATTTCTTCTTACATAACCATACATTCGTATTCTTTAACCACGCTTCCAGTAGAAAGTAGCTGTTGCCTTTATTAACCCATATCTCTCTTGCGTACATATTTTTGGGCTGAAATTTCTGTTCGTACACGTCAGTTACCAGTATCTTTCTCATCCAGTTGTTTCCATTTTAGCACTCACTGTTGTGGGAAAACATTGCCTTTCTTATTATATCTGTACATTGTAAATTATTAAATCTGTAAACGAGCTTGTGAAATACGTTCCTTATTATATCGCCTTCCCAAACAAGAGCATGTGTATTTCTTGTGGTCAGGATTCTCATTTCTGCTCTTAAAGGTATCCAATCCTATTTTATAGGTTACGGATGACCCTCGTCAGATGAGTACCTAAACAGTTAACGTTTTTATTATCCCCTACATTTCTGAAGCATGGATCATGCAGGCTTTGTTTTCACCACACCGTCACTTAACATTTTGTTGTTTACGCAGCACTTTCCTATCCGTTATCTCATTTGAGCCTCACACCAACCCCTGTCGGGCAGGTCAAGTTCCAGACTTGTGACTCCAGAGATGAACACATGGAAGAAGTTAGCCCAAGGTCACTGAGCCAATAACTGCTGAAAATAAGTCTCAAGCTTCAACCTAGACCCGTCTCAACTTCGGTTTTGGATCGCCTAAGAAAACAGTGAAATACCAAGTGTTTTCTTTGTTACTATTACTCCTTCCTGAAAGTTCCTTTAGATCAACAAAAACTCATGAATTCTCACATGGTACAGGAAAAAGCACAAAAATCCTGGCACTGTCATTTGTTACGGCTGTAACTGTACCGTTTGTGCTGATAAGCAAGGCTTCAGCTCTTGGAGCTTTGTTTTCTTATCTGTGAAACCAGAACCCCCCCCCCTCACGTCCACTCTGCAAGGTTTCAAAGGTAAAATGGCATCATATATATGAAAATCCCAGTGAAAGGTTACCAGGCAAAATCACGAATTTTCTCTGTATCACAATGTTTAATGCAGACAGTGAGTGATCTCCAAGATTTCTTCCAACACAAACATTCCGTCGTCCCAGGCTGTTCATTAGGGGAGCAATTTACATGTAATTTAAGTTACAGTATTCTTACTTGCCAATTGCACTTTCCATCTTTTACTGAGGGTGGCAGTGCTTGTCTCTGTAGACACCAGAATCTTTGGAGTTACAACGATCCTGTTAGATTTCACAAAACCCTTATTACGTCTGCTACGTGTTGTATTTGGCAAGTGTATATGTTTAAGTGGAAACACAGTGAATATGTTAGAATACAGTAATATCCTCTTTTCCTTTTTTTTTTTTTTAAGGTGCGTCATGGGGGTGTCACGTGCCCTGAGGTTAGGATTCCTGTCAGGTGATTTCTGCCACTCCAAGCCAATTCTTTACACTTGAATGTTACGACATCTTTGTTGGCTGTCATCGCTTCATCCATGTCAGTTCCCTTTTTTGTCGCCCATGTGAATGGCAGCGTGAACCTTTAAAAGTAAAACTATGGGAAGGGATTAAGGCACTGAGCTACCCAGTGGACACTGAATCTTGTATGCTTTTGTAAGTAGCGTTAGTCTTGGGCAAAAATTGTGAAGGTTTATGTCATTTACCCTCCGGCTCCTATCTTTTCTCCTAGATCCTCTCCTTGACCTTTTCCCCAGATCTCTCCTACCAGGAGGAGCCAGATCTGAGAGGCAAAATTTAGAGGAAAGAGCACAGCTTTGGCATAAAAAAAAAAAAAAAAAAACTCTGTCATCATCCTTACTCTGATACTTTGAGTTTGATTGACCCCAGATTACCTGGTTTCCTCACTTATAAACAGGGATGAATGATAACTTATTGAAGGTTGCCAGAAGATAAAACAAATAGGAAAGTATTTCTGTAATTATACATTTAGGTTGTTCCTAGACCAAGATCTCCACATGAGTATTTAATGTATTGCTCCGTACAGCAGTTTGTGAATCACCCCAGGACCTTTGCACATACTGCTGGCTGTGCCAGAATGACTTCTGCCTTTTACCTTGAGGATTCTGATCCTAGAAGGCTGGTTAAAATAACCCTCTTAGAGGCTCCAATAGCACTTATGCTTACTTCCCTTTAGTCTTTACCACACGTTGCAATTCCCATTTACCTGTCTGCGTTTCCCTAGACCAACTAGAGTCTTTTGGGAGCAGAGACTTTGAGGCCATGCATTTTTATAGGTGCAGATAAAATATAAGACATCCAATAGTTAACTAATACACAGGGAAGAGGAGGGAAAGAATGGATGAAACAAGTATAGGGGAAATGATAATACCAGACAGACTATGAGATGTACTGTGCGAGGTGAAGTAGGAACAGGTCGTATTTGCTTAAGGAATCCACTTCATGGAAGAAGAGAAACTGGAGAAGGACTTTGGGGGATGAGAATAATTTGATAGGCAAATACAGAAGAGCCAGCCTCCTAGAGGGTGGGAACAGCACAAAGGCACAGAATAGGGGAAAGAGCAGGGTGCGTTTGGGGAACAAAAAGCACGCTCATTGGGGAAAAAAAAAAGCACACTCATTGGCAAGGGGTAGGGTGCAGATGCGGAAGTTGCGGGGGTGCAGCTGGAAAGGTAAATAGGAGCTTACTCTGAAGTCAGAGATGAGGAAGTTTAACGAGTTCCCACTGCTGCTTGGCCCTCGTCCATTTCTTCCCCTAAGTGCTCAGAGCAAGCTCCTCCTCCATTTCTCCTACCACTTACAGTCAGGCCACAGCCCCCTCTCCGCCATCAGGAGCGAGCTTGCTTCCGGAGCCTCTTCTGGGGCTCTATCAGAGTAAAGCCCTGCCAGTGAGTTCCTTTCATTGCCTCTTCCTCCTACCTTCACCTTACACCTGCTGGCTCTTTTGACTCGGTCCCCCTGATTTAAACAATCAGAATCTACGCTGTGGACATCAGTCTGCCCTGAATTTTATTTTTCGAAATGGTTACGTGATATTTACATGAACCGTACATGAGAAATAAACACATAAAGTCAAGCGTGATGAATTGCCAACGGAGTTTAGACAAGCGGGATGGTTGTGTTGGCTGCAGAAAGCAGTGGGTTCATTAACAACATAAAAGACGTCGTCGGGTGTTGGCCGGGTTGCAGAGAAAGGGGGACCCTCTTGCCCTGTTGCTGGGAATGCAAACTGGTGCAGCCGCTCTGGAAAACAGTATGGAGTTTCCGCAAAAAACAAAACAAAAAAACAAAAAAACAAAAAAAGCCACCTAGACATAGAACTACCCTACGATTCTGCAGTTGCACTATTAGGTATTTACCCAAAGGATGCAAAAATACAGATTCAAGGGGGTACATGCATCCCAATGTTTATAGCAGCAGCATCAACAAACTATGAAGAGAGCCCAAATGTCCATGACTGGTGAATGGATGAAGAATTTTTATGGAATATGTTTACAATGGAATCTATATACAATGGAATACACACACACACACACACACACACACACACACACACATTCATCCATCAAAAAGAATAAAATCTTGCCATTTGCAACGACATGGATGGAACTAGAATGTATTATGCTAAGTGAATTCAGTCAGTCAGAGAAAGACAAATACCAAATGATTTCACCCATATGTGGAATTTAAGAAACACAACAGGCGAACATGGGAAAGAGGAGAGAAGGAAACAAACCACAAGAGACTCTTAAGGATAAAGAACAAACTGAGGGCTGGTGGAGGGAGGTGGGGTGGGGGGATGAGCTAGATGGCTGATGGGGACTGAAGAGGGCACCTGTTGTGATGAGCACCGAGTGCTGTATGTAAGTGATGAAGCACTGAATTCTACTTCTGAGACCAACATTACGCTGTATGTTGGCTAACTAAAATTAAAAAATAAAATAAAATAAAATAAAATAAAATAAATAAAAAGGAAGCAGTGGGTTTACAAGACAAAAAAGCAGTGTGAGCTAACACGATCGGGCCATGGTTTTTTTTTTTTTTTTTCTTGCCCTGCCCTGAGGACCTTAAGTAACCTTGCATCTCTGACCCCTGCCAAGCCTGACCCAAGCAGACCTTCTGGGGCCTAAAGTAGTCTTGTCCAATTAGCCTCAGGCCAGTGCTTACTGTCATGCTAACAAACCTTGCCTCTGACCCCTTCGACATTGGCCAGACATATGGCTGTGTATCTCTATTGCTTTCTTTGATGTGCACAGCAGCTTGTTCATTCCAGGGAGTCCAGCTCCTCCCTGAACAACCTGGCTGGCCCCCGCCACTATACGGCCATGTCATAGCCTAGAGATTGCACCTGTGGCAGCAGATTGGGTCTTCTGGAATAACAGTTTTGATCCAGAGCAAGCCAATACCCACCATCTCTCTTTAAACTGCCATTTTGACTGCTGACAGTCTTAGAGGCCATTCTTAGAGACAAGTTAGCTCCTCTCGCCCTTGGACGCCTCTCTTCCAGCTCTTCACCGTATACTAGGTTTCATTGCTGGTCCCCGTTTCCACCCCTATCGGCAAGCAGACACCTGTCATCGTCTCATCATGGGTGGAGTGGATTTCCCTGCCACTTGACTTTGGGCTCGGCCGTGTAACTTGTTTCGGTGAAATGATATCTGGATGGAAGCGCCACTGTGACCATTTTGAGCCTGGGCCTTAATGGGCCTTGCACGTTTCCATTTGTTCTCTTGCATGTATAACATCACCACAAGATGAACATGCCTAAGAATGAGCCACACGGACCGAGAAAAAGGAGGACACGCACGGAGCCGCACCACCCTATCCAACACAAAACCTGAAGTGAGAAAAAGGGCCACCCTAAGTGCCCCAGTCTGCAGCAGTGACATCCAGCTGAGCCCGGCCTCAATCAGTAGACCTTCAGCCAAACAGCAGACGCGCAAAGTCTTCTTGCCTCCCCTGTCACTTGTCACCACCGCTGATCAGATCTGGGTGACCGCTTGAGGGATTGCACGTGGAAACAAATTGTAATCGGTAAGGGTCGGAGTCAGGAAGACTTGGAAACTGAGGTGCCATTTGGAACCCCATATAACTTGACAAAGCGACAGAGAAAGCCAGTCTTGAGAGCGAAGTAGGAAAGCGGAGCCCATGTTCAAAGAGCTTCAGAGAAGAGTCCCAGGAAGAGAAAATAACGGAAGGGTGATTAGAGTGGGCTCAGTTCCCACAGGCTCTCAGCACCCCTGGACTTGAGGCCTGGTTGGGTTGCAGGTCTTGTGTCTGAGGCATTGTCAATTGCGTCATCAATTGCATCTTACTTCCCACTCAGCGTGTGCACGTGTGCACACGCCCGCACATGTATGCACACCGAGAGTTTTATTTTTAGCTAGCTTAAATGGATCTTGCTCCTCGCAAGTAAAGAACTGGATATGCCCTCCCATGATAGAAAACCAAACTGACTGCCTGTGGGACTTTGTATCGTGTAGCTTTTGCCGTATAAGAAAGCATCTTGCATGCGCTCTCTCTCTCTCTCTCTCTCTCTCTCTCTCTAAAAGAAAAAAAAAGTGTAGAACAGCAAAATATTGCCCTCAATTTTGTGGATTGTGATGGCTGGGATATCTGGGACATTTGTGATGGTACTTCTGGTCTTATCCGGCTGGGCTGAGGCTGGGTGTTCTCGGATGGTCTCACAGGTCTAGAAGAAGCAAAAGAGCAGTAACCCAAATGAGGAAGCTCATTTTAAGTCTCTGCTCATGTCATCGTTACTAGTGGCCCTTAGCCAAAACAAATCACTTGGTAGAGTGTAGACTCGGGGTGATGGAGACTGAGCAAGGGCTTAGATACAGGGAGGAGTGAACACTTCGGAAGTCTTTATCGCAACAACATAGCAAAAGTACAATGGACAGGGATGCAGAAAGTAATACTGCCAAGAACGGCCTGTGTGCGAGGGCCAAAGGCCAGGAGGGTGGTATTTTCAAGGGAATGAGTCTAAGAAAACCTCCAGTTTGCTATAGCTTGACCTGTGTACCTTTGGAAGAGTACAAGATTTTATTTATTTTTTTAACGTGTATTTTTTTTTAAATTTTTTTTAACGTTTATTTATTTTTTGAGACAGAGAGAGACAGAGCATGAACAGGGGAGGGGCAGAGAGAGAGGGAGACACAGAATGGGAAACAGGCTCCAGGCTCTGAGCCGTCAGCACAGAGCCCGACGCGGGGCTCGAACTCACGGACCGCGAGATCGTGACCTGGCTGAAGTCGGACGCTTAACCGACTGCGCCACCCAGGCGCCCCTTTAACGTGTATTTTTGAGAGGCAACAAGCGAGCATGAGCAGGGGAGGTGCGGTGAGAGAAGGGGACAGAAGAGCTGAAGCAGTCTCGGAGCTGACAGCAGCAAGCCCGACACAGAGGCTTGAACTCGTGACCGTGAGAGCATGACCTGAGCTGAAGTCAGATGCACAACTGACCGAGCCACCCAGGAGCCCCAAGAGTCCAAGATTTTAACTCAGTGATTTGTTATTCTACCGTCATGGAAACACTCGTCTAAATAGTTAAAATATACAATAAGCATCTGTAGTATTTCACTCTTGCTGGAATGCCTAACCTTCCTTCCCTCCTTGAGAAAAGAAGCATTTCGGTAGAATTAACAGGGGGCAAATATCAGAAGCTTGAAAATAAAGTGTTTGTCCTGAATATAATTTACATAACAAGCTCCCTTGTACTTGACGGCAGAGAAGGCTCCCGAATAATGAACATATTTATGAGGGGGGGGGGGGACTCTTCTGTTGCAAACACTTCCCTGGGGGTACCACCGAAAGCACCAAGCCATTACTTGAAATGGAGCGCGTCCCTTTGAGTATCATAACCACATAGCTGCGAATCATAAGTTAAAAGTGATCATTCTATTCCCTATTCCTGAACACATATGCCAGCCTGGGCATCCATATCTGTGAGGTTGGCAGACCGGGGACCTGCAAAGGTCAAAGCACTATGTGCTGTCGCCTGTGGAATATGCAGCCATCCCAAAGTGTCTAGACATAGGGACTAGATCACAGCAAGTTCTCTTGAATAGGCAGAGCTGATGGGGTTGATATACCCCATCAGGAAGAGGGAGCCATCAAAGGAGAGCCAGAGAAATTTACACTTTCCTCATTATGCAAATGCTAATTTACAAACATAAGATCATTCTCCTTTACCCTTGTTCCTCTTGCCGTGTTGCCTAACTGCAAACCAACAATTGTGACATCGCCATCATTTCCAGGCAGCAGACGCAAACTACAAAGAGAAAATTTCCATTTGTAGACTGCAGTGTTATTAACCAACGATCAGGGAAAAAGCTATGAAGGGACGTGGAGAAGTTAAGGCATCCTGTCTTTGAAAATCTAAGTACAGAGTATATGACAATTTCCTGAAGAGCGGGAATTCGGGGCCCAACTGTTTTCATTTTATCTTTTTAAAGATTTTATTTCTTTTTTTTTTTTAATTTTTTTTTCAACGTTTATTCATTTTTGGGACAGAGAGAGACAGAGCATGAACGGGGAGGGGCAGAGAGAGAGGGAGACACAGAATCGGAAACAGGCTCCAGGCTCCGAGCCATCAGCCCAGAGCCTGACGCGGGGCTCGAACTCACGGACCGCGAGATCGTGACCTGGCTGAAGTCGGACGCTTAACCGACTGCGCCACCCAGGCGCCCCTTTACTTTTTTTTTAATGTTTGTTTATTTTGAGGGAGGGAGGCACAGAATCCGAAGCAGGCTCCAGGCTCTGAGCTGTCAGCACAGAGCCCGATGCGGGGCTCGAACTCACAGACTGTGAGATCATGACCTGAGCCGAAGTCGGACGCTCACTGAGCCAGCCAGGCAGCCCCTTTTGAAGAAGGAAAAAACCTTCTGGTCTCCATAAGTTAGTCATTTCATGTGTGCCAATATTTCACACAATTTTAAAATAACCTTTTAAAAATCTGTAAGCTTATTTCAATACGAATACAAAGAACTGTAATGAGGTATATGTTATCAGAAGCAAGGAAATAGGCCAACACAAGCAATGTGGTCAAAAGTAAAGAAGGGCAAGATCGAAATGGCAATGGGAGGGAAACAGGTGATTTCTCAACCAAGGTAAAGAATGCCCAGTAATGTGGAGTCAGCCAAGGGAGAGGAATAGAGGACAGAACCATTCAAACACGCTGAAACTATCTCCCCAGGCTTTAAAAATAGACTTAATTCTTTAGAGCAGTTTTAGGTTCACAGGAAAGCTGAGCAGAAAGAACAGAGATTTCCTGTATCCCCGCCCCCCCCCCCCGTCAGCCCCCATATCCCCAGCCTCCCCCATTATTAACATCCCCACCGGAGTAGTACATTTGTTACAACAGATGAACCTACATTGACACATCATCACCCCGAGGCCATAGTTCACATTAGGGTTCACTCTTAGTGTTTACCTTCTATGGGTTGAGGCGAATGCATAATGACATGTATCCACCATTACAGTATCATACAGAGTAGTTTCATTGCACGAAAAGTCCTCTATTCACCTGTTCATCCCTAACACTCCCCCCGCCCCCTGCACACACCCCCAGCAACCCCTGGCAAGGGCTGATCTTCTTGCTGTCTCCAAAGTTTTGCCTTTGCCAAAATGTCCTTTAGTTGGAATCATGCTACATGTAGCCTTTTCAAATTAGCTTCTTTCACTCAGTACTATGCCCTTAAGTTTCCTCCAGGTCTTTCCGTGGTTTGATAGCTCATTTCCTTTTAGCACCGAATAATAGTCCATTGTCTGGATGTACTACAGTTTATTTACCCATTCACCTACTGAAAGACCTCTTGTTTGCTTCCAAGTTTGGCAATTATGAATAGAGCTGCTATAAGCATCTGCTGCAGGTTTTATGTGGACACAAGTTCTCAGCTCCTTCGGATAAATACCAAGGAGCACGACCGCTGGATCATAGGGTAAGAGTGTGTTTAGTTTTGTAGGAAACTTCCAAACTGTTGCACGAAGTGCCTGTTGCATTCTGCGTGCCCAGCAGCAGTGGATGAGAGCTCCCGTGACTCCGCATCCTTGCCAGCATTTGGCGTTTCTCTCTAGTTTTTAATTCCTCATTCTCTAACACACATGGATGATAGAGATAGAGACCTAGGTCTCCACGATTGACTTACCACCTCACATCTGTCACAGTGGGGAACAACACACGTTGGCAAGGGTGCAGCGAAAGGGGAACCCTCTTGCCTTGTTGGTGCGAATGCCAACTGGTGTAGCCACTCTGGAAAACAGTATGGAGGTTCCTCGAAGAGTTACAAATAGAATGATCCAGGGGCACCTGGGTGGCTCAGTCGGTTGAGCATCCGACTTCGGCTTGGGTCATGATCTCACAGCTTGTGAGTTCGAGCTCCGCGTCAGGCTCTGTGCTGACAGCCTGCTTCGGATTCGGTGTCTCCCCCTCTCTCTGCCCCTCCCCCCACTCGCACCCTGTCTCTCTGTCTCTCTCTCAAAAATAAGTCAACACTAAAAATTTTTTTTAAAAAATAGAACGGTCCAGCAGTTGCACTACTAGGTATTTACCCAAACCATATAAAAATACAGATTCGAAGGGATAGATGTCCCCCGCTGTTTATAGCCACATTATCAACAATAGGTAAACTATGGATAGAGCCCAAATGTCTGTCAACTGATGAATGGATAAAGAAGATGTCGTGTATACACAATGGAATATTACTCAGCCATCAAGAAAAATGAAATCTTGTCATTTGCAATGACGGTGAATGAAGCCAAAGTGTATTATGCTAAGTGAAATAAGTCAGTGAGAGAAAGACAACTACCGTATGATTTCACTCAGATGTGGAATTTAAGAAACAAAACAGATGAACATATGGGAAGGGGGGAAAAAAGAAAGAGGGAAGCAAACCCTCTCTTAACGATAGAGAACAAACTGAGGGTTGATGGAGGGAGGTAGGTGGGGAGGGAACGGGCTAAATGGGTGATGGGTACTAAGGAGGGCACTTGTTATGATGAGCCCTGGGTGTTATATGTAAGTGATGAATCACTAAATTCTACTCCTGAAACCAATATTACACTATATGTTAACTAGCTACAATTTAAAAATTGGGGGAGGGGGAATTGAAATTAAAACAAGATCTAGATTTTTTTAAAAATTTTTTTTTCAACGTTTATTTATTTTTGGGACAGAGAGAGACAGAGCATGAACAGGGGAGGGGCAGAGAGAGAGAGGGAGACACAGAATCGGAAACAGGCTCCAGGCTCTGAGCCATCAGCCCAGAGCCTGACGCGGGGCTCGAACTCACGGACCGCGAGATCGTGACCTGGCTGAAGTCGGACGCTTAACCGACTGCGCCACCCAGGCGCCCCGTGAGTTTATATTTTGAAGTGGTGTTTACAGCTGAGACTTTGTGTGCAGTGCCCTCCTTGTGACGGCTGTATGCCTTTTTGTATCTGGCGGCAAGGCCTGCAGTAAAACTTTAAAACAATAAAAGAAATGCCCGGTTGACATTATTACCAGAAGGTAGGATTCCGTTGATTGATTAATTCATTCCTTCACTTGCTCAGCAGTTGCTTATAGAACACCCAGCCCCTAGTGCTAAAATAATGATCAGGACGAAACCGAGGCATCAAGGAGCCTCGCTTGTTGCATTCCGAGGGGGTGGGGAGGGAGAAAGTAGCAGGAACCTGCATCTCGAACAAGTGCCCTAGGCGACAGACTGATAACTGAGAATGTCTGCCTAAAGCCTTTCTCCACCAGTATTCTTTTTTAATGTTTATTTATTTATTTATTTTAAGAGAGAGAGAGAGAGAGAGAGCGGAGGAGGGTCACAGAGAGAGGAAGAGAGAGAATCCCAAGCAGGTTCCACGTTGCCAGCGAGAGCCTGATATGGGGTTTGAAATCATGACCGGAGCCAAAATCAAGAGCCGGATGCTCAACCGGCTGAGCCACCCAGGCGCCCCTACCGGTATGCTAAGCGGATTATTCGTTAACAAAGAACTAACATTTGGGAGAAAAAGTCACTAACACAAGTCAAAAGATTCTCTTACCACAGTTTCGCCAAGTTCTAGAAAAATAGACATTCCAGCATATTCATGGTCCATTGGCCAGCATCACCTGGGAGGGTGTTAGAAATGCAAATTATCAGACCTCACCTACTAAACCAGAAACTCTGGGATTGGGGCCCAGCATCCTGGGTTTTAACAAGTCCTGTAGGTGGTTCTGATATAGGTAGAGTTTGAGAATCGTCGCCATATCCTAATTGTATTACACTTGCAACACTGCAGAGAGTGATGCATAATTTTGAGGTCGCTACACCTGGATTATTCACATGCACGTGAGTGGATTCTCCAGTTTGCATGGGGGGGGTGAGGAAGCGTCCTAATTTGGCTTTTTTAAATCAACTGTATTGAAGTTCTTAATCTGTCTTTAACTCCCTCTGCTATCTTGGGCAAATCACTTCTTACATCTGCCTAAATCATCCCAGTCCCATAAAATAAAGGAATGCCTGACCTATTTGCCGTAATCCTTTCCTTCGGTAACTTTCCATGTTATCCTTTCCATGTCCATGTCGGTCCCTACCCCAGTCATCGTTCGAATAGCAAGAAGAGATTAAGGAGCTAGCTTTCCGAGTACACTAGAAAAAATAAGGCGGGGCGCCTGGGTGGCGCAGTCAGTTAAGCGTCCGATTTCAGCCAGGTCACGATCTCGCGGTCCGTGAGTTTGAGCCCCGCGTCAGGCTCTGGGCTGATGGCTTGGAGCCTGTTTCCGATGCTGTGTCTCCCTCTTTCTCTGCCCCTCCCCCGTTCATGCTCTGTCTCTCTCTGTCCCAAAAAAAAAAAAAAAAAAGAAAAAATAAGGCAATTATGAGAAGGCCAAGAAACATGACAGGATCCTCCTCCCCCCCCCCCCCCCCCCCCGCAAAAGAATCTCTACGGCAATGTAGTCTTTCTGTGTAAATTAACAGGAAACACCAGAGGGGGAATAATTGAAACCCCAAGACTCTCTCCAAATGGGAGTTGACGTTGATTTCTTGCCCTACCAGCCCGAAATCATCATGATGAACTTGAGATAACTCAAGCTACTTAAATCATTCGCTTGTAGAGTGGTTTCACACATCATGCCATCCAGGTCAATGACATTGTCCCTGTTTGACCGATGAGCAAGAGGAAGCCAGGGGAGAAAATTAGTTATTCCAGGTCAGGAAGATCCAGTGTTGAATGGCGAGGCCAAGATCAAGGCCAAGAGCTCCTTAGCTGTCCAATCCAGTGTTTCTCCCACTGCTTTACCTTCAGGTCTGGAATGGGTCGCGGGGAGCTCGAGGTGGACCAGCATCCTACCTTCTTCGTTTTTATTTATTTTCCTGGCTGCCCTTCCCTCAGACGGCTACAAAAGGGCAGTGGGCTTGATGTCAGGAGACGGAAATTCTAGTTCCGGTTCTGCCACAGAAGGCGGGCGAGTCTCAGACGCGTCACTTCACGCTCTCCGGACCACACGTGCCCCGTTGTTATTTCCAACTCTGCCTCAGGGATAGTATGGAAAATGAAAGCAGAATATCTCTTGGTTAGTTTGTACCTTTGAATAAATTTGAGTTTTCAGACTGCAGCCAGGGCTTGAAGGGATGAGAAAGAGCAGAGAAATGGGGGTCATTCCAGTTGGATACGACGAAACAGGACTCGGAGGCTCAGAGTAAATATTTAGGGTGTGGAGATTAGATACACTGAGCTAGAGTCTTCTGTTTAAGACTCTTCCCTTTGACCTTCCCTGAACTCCAAGAGGGAGCTTAGAAGTGTGTGACCCTGTCCTGTGAGAATCTGAGGGTCAAAACTGTGAAAGTTAGAACGATGTCAGTCACTTTTTTTTTTAATGTTTATTTCTTTTTGAGAGGGAGAAAGAGAATGTGTGAGCGGGAGAGGGGCAGAGAGAAAAGGGGACAGATGACCTGAAATGGGTTTCGTACTGACAGCAGAGAGCCCGATGTGCGGCTCGGAACTCACCAACCATGGGACCGCGTGACCTGAGCCAGAGTTGGCCACTTAACCAACTGAGCCACCCAGGTGCCCCGGTCACTTTTTTGTTTTTTTTTTTTTTAATGCATTGATATGGTAGGTTTGGTGGCTTCCTTTTTACTGCCTTCCAGAATCAAGGAAATCCTTATCTATATCATTTAATTAATGCCTTTCATGGTATTCAGAGGCCAGTTAGCCTACTTCCTTTACATCTGCCTGAATGCCTCTCTGTGTCTTCTTCCAGGAAATTCAGAAATACTGATTCATCTGCCCTCCTCTCCTAAGCAGGCCAGTTTACCAGTAGTTATTAAGTCCAGCATTTCTATACGCAGGCATCACATAGAACACCAGAGTGATGTCTACACAGAGTACAGGACAATTTCCTTCCAGAGCAAACATGGTTAAACTATACACACAGAGATGGATAAGAGAGTATGTTGTAGAGTAAGGGCCAGAGGGGGGAAAAAAATAGAAATGATGTTCCGGAACACGGAGAGATTAGGGAAAAGGGTGGAAAGAAATGAGAGGGTGACAATAGAGTGCCTTTGAAATTGATAGCCTAGTGGTTTGCATAATTACTCTGGTGATTTTCAATCAGCATCTTTTAAAAAGTGTAGAATTGGGGGCGCCTGGGTGGCGCAGTCGGTTAAGCGTCCGACTTCAGCCAGGTCATGATCTCGCGGTCCGTGAGTTCGAGCCCCGCGTCAGGCTCTGGGCTGATGGCTCGGAGCCTGGAGCCTGCTTCCGATTCTGTGTCTCCCTCTCTCTCTGCCCCTCCCCCGTTCATGCTCTGTCTCTCTCTGTCCCAAAAATAAATAAAACGTTAAAAAAAAAATTAAAAAAAATAAATAAATAAAAAGTGTAGAATTGTATAAAGTTTCTGGACGGAAGGGACTCAGTTTTGAAGCTCCATTTTGCTTTCCAGCTAAGGAACTGTCCAACGGGACAAGAGGTGACAATTCTTTTACAAGCAATTGCTCATAAAATTTCAACAGAGTAAGTGGCATTCGGATTATATGAGGGCAGTAAAGTTAACTACTTTTTTGTAGTTTTGTTTCATCGCACTAATAATCAAAACAATAGTAATCAGAAGCGACTCCACGGGTCAGCACTCGAATGGCAGGGTTTTGTTTTTTTTTTTTTTTTGTCTTCTTTATCTAAATCATGTAATGACCGCTTGCTTCTTTCCTATAAGAGCCTCTTGCTTTCCCCACATGAGCAAGACCCTCTTCTCAGGCCTCTGGAATCTGTGTGCCCGAATTGCAATTCTGAGATCACAAACGAAGGCCTTTCTTCTTTTTCAGTTTTGCCTCCTTTTCTCAGTCAACATAAATGGTATCGGAACAGCAGGGGATCTGAAGCGATGTACCATTCTGATTCTGGGACTGCCGTTGGATTTGAACATGGTACCTGCCTAAGCAGGCGGTTCGGGGTTCTGCCGGTGAGTCCTCTCAGTTCTGAACCTCACGATTATCATGATTTTTTTTTTAAGTAATCTCTCCACCCAACATGGGGCTCTAACTTGACTGAGCGAGCCACGAATGCCCCAACCTCCCTCTTTTCAGTTGACGCTTAGGCCCAGGTTTTGGGTGTCTGTCTTTCCTATGTGGGCTTTTGTCTGTCTGTCTGTCTGAACTACAGAGTTACTCTCGTCTGTCCGGTGCATACTCAGCGGGGCCTTTGGTTTGGAAAATTGTTGCTGGAGAGCAGCCCCTGACTGGAACCCCAGCTGGGTTGTCTGTTATAGGTCCATTTTTTGTAAGTTTCTGTCTTGTGGGATCACTGTGACTTGTCATTACAGTGGCCACTCGGGGATCTTTGGAGATTCCAAAATTAGTTTATTTGCGGGCACAACTGGAAAAAGAAAAAAACCAAGCAGCTTGAGTAGAAGCATAGTTCCCTTCGTATTTGGAGGCCTCTGACCAATCAAATGATTCTAAACCTGCTTCCTCAGGAACGAAATTACCTAAACTTTCTAAAGCTGACTCTGACCTCTCTCAGCGAGGATCTAAGCTCAAGGAGCTTCTGAGAAACGCTACACCCATTGCTTGTCTTCCACCTTCTCCCTCCTGCTCTCCCCCTGGCGATCTTAGTTGCACAGAACTTCCATTCTCTAATATCAACCCGGAGGTTCCTCTAGACCCTCCAGCGACCTGAGCTCCTTCTAAACTTAAACCCAATGAAGGACGCTCTAAGACTTTATCAGTCATTTATACTCCGTGGACCAAGGCACGACCATGAACTACTTACTGCCAAGGACTTTCCCCATGCCCTTGAAGACCCTCTAGGATTTGCTAGGGGATTCGCTTTAGTGATTCAGACCCATAAACCTGGTAATTCTGACCTTTATCAACTTCTACGCATGCTTGTAAATGAAGGTCACGTAAGGGAATGAATGGGAAAAGTAGGCCGGACAGAGCCTGTTGATTTTTCTAAGTGAAAAGCTGTAGGTAAAACAGAAACTTTTAAGCTAGCTGAAGGCTTACATAAAACTGTCCCTCAGGGTTTCCAAAAGACTATAGATTGGAGAAACAAAGCAACGATGTAATCAGTGGCCAATCGAATCTGGTTTTTGATTATTATGATAGATTAGAGAAAAACTTGTAAACAATACTTTGGTATTGACAAAATTAATCGTGAAAACCCATTTTTTTTTACTTTTTTTTTTTTTTAATTTAACTCCAACTTTGTTACCTGTGAGACAGCATTGGCTCCAACAGCCTACGAGCAGAAAGGCACAAACAGCAGGGGAACTAATGCTCATATGACCAGGACAAAAGGGGATCTTCCCGTTAATTCTACCCAACACTTCAGGGGAAGTAGATGTTACTGGGAATGAGGTGTGATGAACGCTCTCTCTCTCTGTTTTTTTTTTTTTTAGTATTGCTGACACACAATGTTACATGAGTTTACATGAGTAAACCAGTGATTCAACAGGTTTATACGTTATGCTGTGCTCATCACAAGGGCAGCTACCCTGTGTCACAAGACAACACTCTTAACAACACCACGGACTGTATTCCCTGTGCTGTGCCTTTTATTCCCATGACTTATTCATTCCGTAACTGGAAGCCTGTGTCTCCCACTCCCTTTCCCCCTCTAGACGTGGGAACACTGTCAGTTTTAAACCCCACCCACCTGCCTCCCCGCCTTCCCCAGAGTACCGAACACTACAAGCTGTGGGAGTGTCTAATATCCCATGACAGTTTTAAAATTTTTACCCGTTTCTTTTCAGCTGGGGCCCTTACAGCACTCATCAATTCCTTCTGGTCCCTGCAGACCCCATTCACCTGTTAGACCTCAATTTTGGGGGGAGGTATCGGCACACATCTCTTTCCCTCAAAAGAGGGAAATATTTTTGGAAATAGTGGAACAGCACATAGAAGATGTAACTTAGCTTCTGGGTAGTCAAACTTCTTTAAGACTGAAGGAGCCTGAAAGGGTTCAGAGCAAGTCTCCCCGGAGTGTGCCACTTTGGCATTTGGAGCTGAAGGCCATTGAGACCCTGTCGCTCAGGAGAAATGGCCATTATCTTCCCGCCTGACTCGTTTTGTCTGCCTTGCTGTGGCATGCAGGTTGTCATTTCTTTCTTTCGGCTACCTTTGGGAGTGACTCTAGATCTTGGGAAGGTAGTATCTTTGCACCTTCTTTGGGGACTGTCTTACATCCAAAGCATAGTTATTCAGTACTGTCACAAATACTTGCTCTTTGTCCCAGCTCAAAACTGGCAAGAATTTATTTTACAGTGGCTCTGTAGGCCAAAGTTGGCCAGATTGGAAGCTGATATTCAGCACCTGATAAGAATTTGTTTTAAGGCCTCTCCCCTAAGTTAAAATTAGAACTATGTACCCAGAGGGAAAGAAGCAAACTGAGGATAATGTAGTCAGATGGGTGGATCAACCTAGAATGTCATTTAAATTGCAACCCAGTTCCTTGAAGGATTGAAAGCAACTGCCCTTATCTTAGAAATCTTTGCGAAACCAGAAATAAAGGCCCAGAAACCACTGAAAATCCTTCACCCTCCCCTTTTCACCAATCCCAAACATCCACTATTTATCTCAAAAGTCTCATAACCGGCTCTGGGAACTCATGTGTAGATCATCCTCTATTCCTAAAACTTGGGGTTGGGGAGAAGTTTTTTAAAGTTACAAATGGCTATAGAAGCACCCTTGCCCCAAATCTAGCCCACAGCTTCCATAAGGTTACTGGGCAAGGATAAATACCAAAATGGTAATTGTCTTCCCCACACATATCAGTGGCAAAAGTTTTAGCTATCTGAGCACATAACCTTAACTAATTCCATCTCCCAGAAAAACAGTTTGCATCCAAATGCTCTTTTCTAAACTAGTCAATTCTGAATTATCCTTTCAGCTTCACGGCTAAAAAAATTATTACTTTTTTTTTTAAAAAATTATATTTTCAAGCAATCTCTCCGCTCAGTGTGGGCTCAAACTCTTGACCCCAAGATAAGAGTCGTACGGTCTTCCTACTGGGCCAGCCAGGTGCCCCTCATGGCTAAAAACTTTACAACAATAACTATAAGGTTTCCGTTTGTGTCCGTCTTTATGTTCAAATGTGTTATAGATGTGTAGTATTTTCTACCTCTGAATGGTACTGCCGAAATTAATTTATAAAAGAGCTCTGTTTAATTGGCTTAAAGAAAATGAGTGCTCGTATAAATTAAATTCTCAGACAATAGAAATGAACCCAAATATATTTCAAGTTCATGTGATCTAAGATTAATCTTTAATATATAAAAGCTAATTGAAGTTGGTTGGTTTAATTAAAACAGGCATGTTTTTAGAGCTGTCAGCAGTAAATATAAAACTATTATTCTCCCTAGGTTTGCTAAAAGTCAAATTAGTTCATGTTATCTCTGTTACAGACTTGGTCAGCAAGAAACGTAACTTAAACGTGATGGTTAGCTGTTTAGTGTGTTGTGAAATTTTCCTGACTCATCTAAACATATTTATTAAGAACAAGTGAATTAAATTGATGTAAGTAAAATACAAGTTTGTAAATGAACTTTTCAGCAATATTTATGTCTACTTAAATAGTTTCCCCAAATCCTTTTTGGATTTGTCAAATTAAGTTACATAATGGGTAGTCTTGAAATATCCAGATCATTTCCACATAAGATGAAATCCTGAAACATTAACTACTAAACATAAGCTTATTTACTTTTGACTTCCTATTACAGAGAAACTAAAGATATTTGGGTCAATTGCTAAATATGTTTTGTACCATGCTGAGAAGTTTACTATAAGAAGGCATTTGTTTCTAAAAATTATGAAATGTGTTCATAAAGTTGCGAGTCTAAAGAATGCTGATATAGGGGCGCCTGGCTGGCTCAGTCAGTGGAGTTGCAACTCTGGATCTTGGGGTTGTGCATCTGAGAGCCCCATGTTGGGGTTAGAGATTGCTTAAAAATAAAATCTAAAAAAAAAAAAAAAGAATGCTAGTATAACAGTTCACAACTGCTTACTTCTTAGTTTTCATTAGAAATAGGTAAACTGGGCACCTGGCTGGATCATTTGGTGGAGTATATGACTCGTGATCTCAGGGTCGTGAGTTTGAGCCCCATGTCGGGTGTAGAGATTACTTAAAAAAAAAAAAAGGTCTCTAAAAGTTAAGAATTTTGCTAAATATAATTTAAGCTACTAGAAATAATAAGAAAACATCTCCACATGCCAGTAAAATAGGATGTCATGTGTTTTAGTAGGAAAGGATATTAGAAATGGAGATGTGGTTTTTTTGAGGGAAAAGGAAGAACTTTTGACCTAAGGCAAGGCCGGTTATTTAAAGAGGGAAATCAGGCAAAATCTGAATGTAGGAATGAACGTCATAGAAAGTTTGTGAAAAAAAGGAATCTTTGAAAAAAAGTCTATGCAGGGTCAGAACTATGATTGGAATGGGTGAGTTTTAATGTCAGAGGTACAAGATTAGAACTGGTTTTGTCTCAGGGCGCCTGGGTGGTGCAGTCGGTTAAGCGTCCAACTTCAGCCAGGTCACGATCTTGCGGTCCGGGAGTTCGAGCCCCGCGTCAGACTCTGGGCTGATGGCTCGGAGCCTGTTTCCGATTCTGTGTCCCCCTCTCTCTCTGCCCCTCCCCCGTTCATGCTCTGTCTCTCTCTGTCCCAAAAATAAATAAAAACGTTGGAAAAAAAAAAAGAACTGGTTTTGTCTCACTGTTAAAACACCCAAGTTTTCTTAAATTATTGGTCTACTCTTAATATAAAATTATAAACAAAGGTTTTTCTTTGTCTTTAATGTAATCCAGGTAAGAAAATCAAAGTTTCTGTTTTGTTTTTATCAGGTCTTTAATTACTTAAGGACACTGAACGTTCCCAGTATTAAAAGAGTTAACTTTCGCTAACGACTTTGTAATCCTCTATATTTGCCTTTAGGATCTTATCGTCGCCTGGGATGACAGGTAAGTATTAAATTTTATAATGATCTGGGATCCTCTTTAGTCATGTGCTTTAAATTTAAAACCTTCTGATATTTTTCACAAACTTCCCCAAACTCAAATTCTAAATGAAGTCTCTTTGACTAATTAGGCTTATTTATCTGGTATATTATATTACCAAAGGAATTGTCAAATTACCAAAGCATTGTCAGGTAAGTGAGGATAAACCATCTTACGTTACATTGTATGGGTGAATTGCTATTCATGTAACTGTTCTAGAAAGAATATGAAATTCCTCAAGTTTTAATATGTCCTGGTACAGTGTTATTGCTTGTAATTCTAATTATTAACGTGTTGTGTGTCACAGAAATAACCAAACTTCCTTTTCAATTGTATCATAATGAGCTCCCAACAGATCTTTAACTGTGGCCATTTTGAGTCTCCTTGTCATTTACAGTTATTGTTTTATTCTTGATGGTCTTGCACATGTGTTTCAGCTTCAAGGAGATTCATGGAAAGGACTTTTGACAAATACAGGTTTCTGATAACCTTAAGATCACAAAACTGAACTGGATAAGAATTTCTGCAGCTATTGGGAAATCTGGATTCAAAAAAAAAAAAACAAGAATTAATAACACGGGCCTGAATAAACTGAGAAGAATGTTTTCTCTTCCAGATTTAAAGAAATGTTCTGTCTTAGGCTATCTATGACTTACAGAAATTTGGTAAACTATTCCTTTGTAAACAGATCTGAAACATTTATCTTTTTCTCCCTACCTGATCCTTCCAGAATTTAGAAACTCTCAGTGAGTATTCCTATTTTCATGGCAATTACAGCTATTTGTATAAATTCAATAAGAATCCGTTCTCCTTGTAACAGGACAGCATTGGACACACTGGTTATATTACCAACGCTTTGACTGGAATGTCGTATTTCAGAGACATGCATAGACTCAGATATGACCAGACAGCCTGAAGGATGTAAGGCTGACTTTATGGAGCCAATGAAGCCCCTTGGAAAAATCATCCTGACACTTTGCTTACAGGGTTCCCAGCAGCCTTACCAGATAAGGATGGAAGGTCGCTTCCTGGCAGGCACAGGAACCTCAGGCTATTTGGGGGGACTTCAAAAAGGGAGGAATTCACCCAAATCCTTAGTGATTAATTACACAGAAGTCTGATGGTAAGTATTTGGCTTGGTTCCTTAGCTTGGAGAGACTGTTGAAAGTTCAATCTAAAATGTCTTACGAAAAGTTCCAGCAAAGCAGATTTAAATGAACCTATATAGGGGCCCCTGGGTGGCTCAGTCGGTTAAGCGTCCGGCTTCGGCTCAGGTCACGATCTCGTGGTCCGCGAGTTCGAGCCCCGCGTCAGGCTCTGGGCTGATGGCTCAGAGCCTGGAGCCTGCTTCCGACTGTGTGTCTCCCTCTCTCTCTCTATCCCTCCCCCGTTCATGCTGTGTCTCTCTCTGTCTCAAAAATAAATAAACGTTAAAAAAAATTTTTTAAAAATAAAATAAATGAACCTATATAATCAATCACTATTCTTGCTACACTTTTGAAAATAATCAGGCCAACGTGTTGAAATTGGACTTAGTTTACAAATTAGTATTCCTTTGGCTATCTTTGGTGGAAATGAGGGTGATTTTAGAGAGTGTTAAAAAATAAAATCCAACTGAAATAATCTGAAGGTTTAATGGACTTTATTAAATGCGTCCTGAGTCAGGCAGTATCCCATCTAGCAAGTAGAGGGAAACTTTGAGAAACTGTACAAAATGGAAAGTGTTTATAGGAAGGAGGGTGGGGCCAGAAAGTTATTAGTAAATGAAAAGGATTGTTCCCCAAAGGTCACTTTCCCTTAGTGGGGGAGAAGAAGAGGGGTCTTATATCATGTAGATTATTCATCTTCCTTTGGGGGATAGAGAGGCCCCATAGGACAGACTCAGTGGGCTGATCTGGAAAATTCCTGACTGACCAGTTAAGATTACATTTCTGGGAGAGGTTGAAACTGCAATTAAATTAGGTAGTAAGCCCCAGTTTGGGAACTCGGCCTAAGCAACACCATTGGGGGCCTGTGGTTTTCTTTTTAAAAAGAGAAAAAAAATTGTATTCCCATAACACACATGTGTGGATGTTAGATTCTAGTTCTCATTGTCTGACAGTTTGTTGTTTCCCTACAAAACTGGGCTGTATCCTGAATTCTGGTTTTCTCAAATATCTGGCTGTGACTCTCCAAACCAAGGTTTCCAATGTTCTTTCATTCTTTTGACTTGGAATGGCTGAGAACTAAAACTGCCATTTTTCCCGAAGCTGTGCAAACTGAAGCTAGACAACTTGAGATAAACTTCAGAGGAACTGCCACGACAGCCCATGTTCAGACGGTCTTCGTGCCTGTTGCTTTATATGGGCCTCTCAGGAAGATCACCAGAGGTACTCAGACTGCAAACCAGGAAAATCTGTCAGATCGCCACTGCCTGCTTTCACTCCCTCTGAGCATGTTTTGAGCCTGACATCTAGAAATCTTCTCACTGGCCACACTCAGGACGCAGACACTGGGTTTATAATATGCTCCAACCATTAACCTTTGTTTTTCTTTTGTTTCCGTAGAGATGCCTCTTATTAATTACCTGACTGCTTGCACAATATGGGCCTAATTTGGGGAACCCCCTCGAAGCCCACTTCCTGAAACGAGACACAAGTGTTTAACTGAAGTGACTTATTTTCTTTTCTTAATAGTTATTTATTTATTTATTTATTGAGAGGGAGCATGAGTGGGGGAGGGACAGAGACAGAGGGAGAGAGGGAGAGAATCCCAAGAAGGCTCCTCACTGTTAACGCTGAGCCATAGGTGGGGCTCAGACTCACAAACCGTGATATCATGACCTGAGCCGAGAATGAGAGTGGACGCTTAACCCACTGAGCCACCCAGGCGCCCCTGAACTGACAGTTTCAAGAGTAGGGCCGGTTCATGAGATTTGCACGTTTTTATTTATTTTTGGGACAGAGAGAGACAGAGCATGAACGGGGGAGGGGCAGAGAGAGAGGGAGACACAGAATCGGAAACAGGCTCCAGGCTCCGAGCCATCAGCCCAGAGCCTGACGCGGGGCTCGAACTCACGGACCGCGAGATCGTGACCTGGCCGATGTCGGACGCTTAACCGACTGCGCCACCCAGGCGCCCCGGTTCATGAGATTTGGACCGGACCTCTTACTTAAGGTCCAGAACAGAACATTTAAACTGGCTACCAGGGAATAGTATTGATCTGTGACATTTTTCCTAAAAAAAAAAAAAAAATCTTGGATCAAAAGGGAACTGTGGAATTGTGTAAAATTTCTGGCCATACGGTTCTCCATTTTGCAGCTGCATTTTTCTTCCCAATGAACTCTTGAAGTAGGCCAGAAGCAGCAACTGTTTTACAAGCAGTTGATCGTAAAGTTTAGAGAGAGCAACTGACAGATCACAGGAGGACAGCAAAGTGAATTCATACATACCAGGGACAGTTTTATTTGACAGCAACAATAAAATAATCAATAAGATAGTAATGAGAAGTGGCTCCACCAGTCAGCACCGAAGTAGGTTTTTTTTTCTTTTACTTAAGTCATGTAATCACCCCTTCTTTCCCGTAAAAACCCCTTGCTTTCCCCACATGAACAAGACCCTTTTCTGAGTCCTCCAGAACCTGCACCGAAACTGCAATTCTGAGACCCCCCCCCCCAAAAAAAGGCCTTTGTTCTTTCAGTTTTGCCTCCTTTACTCAATTGATAAAATGATCAGCAATAGAATAAAGCAATACAGAATGCGTAGCACGGAAGGATAAATTGTTTCGGAAACATTTTTCAATGATGTAAATATACAGAAAATATATTTATGTGTATCTATATGTATTACATAGAAAATAAATTTATGCACATGCGCACGCACACACCTGGAGTCGTAAACTATTTCTCACGGTGGGTCTTCATTCAAAGTTTGAAAAGCTCCAGAAACGCGCGGGACTCAAAAGGATCCTGGCAAGGTAAATTCAAGGTCAAATCAAAGAACCCCTTTGCTCTCCCTTTGCAATGTAGAGCAGTTAATGGAGGGAGAGGAAATGGCGTGAGAGGGAGGGGACACCAGAGTGAGGTCAAGCGAGGAGCAAGGGCGGTTCGGGACAGGGAGTTGCCGGATGCCAGATTGTCAATTGAGGGACCCGAGGTTGATTCTGCGCTCTTGCCTTACATGCTAAACCGAAAGAACTTCCGCGTTCCTTGTCCCCGAAAAGCGGACGAAGATGAGGGATCAGCCATGCTCCCGGGGGCCACACTACGTGGGGCCGGTTCCCTGCAGGGAATTCTTATCCAGGGCAAGGAGAGGGGAGGTGGGCGGGGCGTGGGAAGCGCGGGAAGGCCCGGCCGGGTCGGCCTGAACAGCGACTCACGCCGCGCTCTGCACAGCCCACCAGGGGAACAAGCAGTCCTGTCCTCTGGGACGTTTCGCGGGAGGGAGCCCCTGAGCGCGGCGTGGGGGTTGTGCCCTTTCCACGGGCCGGTGGCGCTCCCCGCCAAAGGGCAGCACCGGCCTCCGCCCCGGGCCCTGCGGCAGGCTGGCTCGGCCGCCGGGCCGCAGGAGCCCACGTGACCCGCGGCGCGGGCCACCGCCTCCGCCGCGCCCAGGCGCCGCCTCCCTGACGTCTCACCGCCCTCTGACTGTCGGAACGTTCCGCCTCTTTCCACGTTCGCTAATTGGCTGGCCCGGCGGGCCGCGCCCCCTCCCCGCCACGCCCCCGGAGTCATGGGGAACGCGGTTGGAGGCGGGGCCTGGGCCGAAGGGGCGGGGTGAGAAGGTTCCGCGCGGGTAAAGGGGCTGCCTGGAGCGCGATCCCAGCGTTCTGCTGTTGCACGCCGCCTCGCCTGCCCGGCTCACGACCTGCCCCTCCCCCGCCCGCCGCCGTCTCCCGGGAAACGGGCCGCGATAGCCCGCTGACCCGAAGCTGGTTTCATGGCAGCCGCGAAGAAAGCAGTTTTGGGGCCATTGGTGGGGGCAGTGGACCAGGGCACCAGCTCCACGCGCTTTTTGGTGAGCCCAGGGTGACATTTGAGGAGGCGCTGAGCCGGGGCGGGCGCCCGTGGACCTCGGGGCTGGCTGTCGCGTCCCCATCCCGCGCCTCCCCCGACCCCGGGCCCCAGTCGCTAGGCAGGGGGTGGAGGCCAAGGCCCCCGGAGCGGGACCCGCCACGCTGGAGCTGCCCTCCGTGGGCCCGGGAGACCTCGGCCTCTCGCGACCCCCGTGGCCGAGTTGAGCAGCCCCGGCCTCTGTGGTGGAGCCGAATCACCTACTCATAGGGGGACTCCACCCCCAAAGGGAGCTGGGACTCGCCGAGCATCCGTAAGAGCGGCCCGCCTGTAGCCAGGGACAGGTGGCCACATTGACCGCTACTGCGGTCTTCCCCAGGAGCATTTGGCCTGCGGGGCGCAGGACGTCCTTGGATGGGGCAAAAGCTGTGTCACGGCTTTGGTAGCCTAACACGGCGTCCTTTGGAGCCGTAGAACGAATATAGTATTAGCGTGATGATGCGCTGTCATCCTCTCCCACACAAATTGCAGAAGGTGGAAGGCCGGCATGGTGGGGTGGGGGGCGGTGCTGAACACGTTAGGAAAAAGTCACGCTACTGTGTTTTTACCGGCATCTTTATTCGATTCCGAAGACTCGCAAATTTCAGTTCGGATGCTTTGCCCGTCACAAACAGATGATTGTTTTCTCCGTGCTTCACAACTTAAAGTGACAGGAAAATGCTGTTCCTCTTTTTATTTACCGTGTCTGAGAGCAGTTTTATCACAACGGAGTGCTATTTAAGGGACTCTGCTTATTAATGTCGTGTGCAATTAAGAAACTTGCTCTTAAAGTGATCTAGCACCGAGTTTGGTAAGATGATTTAAAAGTAATTTAAATAAACGCTTGTTGGTCAAGAACTTATGCTTTCGGTGGACATTTGGCTCACTTAGCAGGTTGATGTAAATACTGAATGATTACTTAGCTCTTCACTGACTTCAAATCGTTTTTTCGTGCATTATTCTGTATGTATATGTATGTGGGCGTATACTACATGTATTCTTTGTCTATACAGTAAGTACATGTCTTCCAAGTTCTGCTTAACTGGCCACTTGACTAAAACCTGCATTGGTGCCTGCATTTTGATACTTGTCCCTCTTGTCTGAACTGAAAAGCTTTCTGTCCACTTGTAGTTTGAATCCTATTTCATGACTTAGCCAGGTTTGAGCTGCCAAGCTCAAACCACCGTCTCTTACATTGCTTATCTTTAGATCACCCCGGGCAGGTTTCACTTTGTCCTATTCTCATATAAATGTTTGTAAAGGAATCCTGAATCATAAGTAAGATAGTCTGCCTAACTGGATTTGATTAATCTATAAAACACACAATCATCATTGCCATCTTCCCAAATTAAGAAAGGCCATTGAAGACCTGTGTCCTGACTAACTGTGGGTTGATTTTGGAAATCCTGTTCAAGAATTGCCCACACAAGTGCCTGCAGGAGCCAGCCAGGTAGAAGGTGGAGAGCCGACTCAGGCCAAGGGGACAGCCTAGAGCCAAGCGGCACCACAAGCCCAGTGTTGCCAGATCTTCAAATTCTTTAAGAAATGCTGATCGTCTTGAGTTTGCAGTGAAATCTCGCTATTCTTTAACGTTGGCCAACTACTTCTTTAAGCATTTGTGGGGGCCACACTGAACGGGGCGACTGTTCTCAAGTTGATACAGCTTCTTCCCGCTGTGAACATGGGTAAAGTATTTGATGTTTCATTTCACTGTTATTACTCATGTCCTTACATTATTCAGTTCGGTATGCCTTCCCTTTTAGGAACCAGCCTCACTGTGCTTCTCTTTCTTTTGTCTCTTCACCGTTGCCGTCCCTGTAGCCCGGCAGGCTTCTTTACCTACTGCGGGCTGTTCCTGGTCCCTCGGAGTCTGTTGCCCAAGGGGCATCTTTCTGCATTGGTGGGGGAAGAATTAATCGACTTCATGTTATCGCAATCATTTGTGTGCGTGACATGAATCATTCAGCGTGTGACATGAGCGTCACAAGCCTGCTGACCCTGGGTTGTGTTTTCTGAGCTCTGGTGTAGTATGGTCTCATTGAGTAAGCTGAGGTGCAAATTCAGAAGATTCCCATCCTGCTCATAGAGTGATATGTAAAAGTTGATCGGCCAAGTTTGCCGCTTCTTGAGAAACAACTATGAAAGATGCTTCGCGGGTCGACAAAAGACTTCCAGATCGTGCGTGAAGTCGAACAAAACTTAGGAATGGTTTAACAGTCAACTTCTCCTTCAGATACAAGGAAAGAGGTTGCTAAACCACTCCCTGCAAAATGCAGATAATAGATTTGCTGAATAAGTGCTTCGATCACAAGGCAATTCCCAAGGGTTCTAGTCATTTTGTTCCACGTTGTAATTATGACTCACAAATAATTGCTTACCTTCTCAGGGAAGAATACAATAAGAGCTGTCATAAGGAACCTTATCAAGTTAAAGGTATTTGAGCAATTTCCTGATCAGTGTTCATTAGATTTGCATATCTCATTCAACTTTCACGAGACCAATAACCTCTCCAAGCTTTCTTCTTCCTTTTTCTGTACTAACCATTGTTAACTTTCTCCCCTAATGGACACAACATTTCCAGATGCATGTTCTTTCCTCTGAGGGAATTGTCTCCTCCCCCGTCCCTAGATCTGCTTCTTGAAATTCAACTCTGCCTCCAAATAGTGCCTCAGATGCCATCTCTTAGCAGGTCTTCCTCAAACCCTTAGAATTTCTACCTCTTCCTATAGTGCTTTTCTTATACATCTATTAATAGCTCTGATCACCTGATTTGTATTATAATTGTATACCTGCTGTACTTCAGAGCCGGGACCTCCTTTGAGGTCCTGTTGGTCTCTGTGTTCCTTAAAACATCTTGGTCCGGGGATACCTAGGTGTCTCAGTCGGTTAAGCGTCCAACTCTTGACTTTGGCTCAGGTCTCACGGTGAGATCAGCATGGAGTCTGCTTGGGATTCTGACTCCCTCTCTCTCTGCCCCTCCCCTGCTTGCTCTTTGTCTCTCTCTCTCTCTCTTTCTCTCTCAAAATAAATAAAAATAAACTTAAAAAAAATCTTGGTCCATGCAACAAATGAACATGTGTTTGTTTGTTTTTTGAACATGTGTTTTGTCTACAGGGAGCACTTTATACATATTGATTCCATAGATTTTTATTTCCCTTTAGTAGGTCAACTGAATTTTGATTATGGTTAGCTCTTTTGCCTTGTCCCAAAAATACCTTAAAACTTCCTGACTTGGGTGTGTTTCATTACTTAATTTCTTATATTTTATTTTATTTTATTTTATTTATTTATTTTAACGTTTATTTATTTTTGAGACAGAGGGAGACAGAGCATGAACAGGGGAGGGGCAGAGAGAGAGGGAGACACAGAATCGGAAACAGGCTCCAGGCTCTGAGCTGTCAGCACAGAGCCCGATGCGGGGCTCGAACTCATGGACCCTGAGATCATGACCTGAGCCGAAGTCAGACGCTTAACCGACTGAGCCACCCAGGCGCCCCAGTTTCTTATATTTTAGTAGACAGTTTGAGAACATGTTCATTTCTTCGTCTAGTTGCCAAAGAGTTCACCCTGGGACCCTAGGCATATGCTTTGTATTAAAGGGAAACGTTCATACTTGTCTGATAGGAAAGTGAACTGGGGTTGGCACATGATTACTCAGATTACAGAATAGGAACTTCTTGGAAAGAGAATCAGTGTAACAGGTTTTAAGGAGGGGCCATTTCTTTATAAGACCAAAGTTTCAGCTTAAACAGTCAACTTCCCTCTTTATTTGGTGACTTTGTTTTTCCCCATTAAGTTGAAAGTTACGAAAAGCAAAGGCTTGGAACGTGTTACGACTTGAAATGTGTCCGATGCTGCAGGGGAGGATTTTTCCAGCTTTATCTCATTTAACCCACACAGCAACCTCAGTGTAGGTGGCATTGGTAAGCTCCTTTCCACAGGTCGTGCTGAGGACCGTGCCCAAGGTCACAGTAACTGGTGGAACTAGGATTCAAGGCCGGGTCTGTCGCGTGCGCCCAGAAGCCTGCCCTAAATCGTGCCCTAGGCTCCCCGGCTGCCTGAAGCCCTGCGAAGGGAAGAGGAGAGGCTGGGGAAAGGCCGCTTACCCACTTCTCAGGTGTCAGTTCTGATTATAATCACAGATAAATCTTCACCAAGGAAAACATATGCACACACTGGTTTCGCAATATGGAAAAAAAACAAACAGAAAACGTTGCCTTTGAATAAGTCCTGGTTTTGATTGCCCTGTGACTCAGATCCAGCGGGTCCTGGGCTGGACCCAGGTGTAGTCACGGTGGATGACGGTTTCGCAACCGCCGTGTTCCAACAGCCAGCATCTCCAAAGAATGACTAGAATTGTAGTTCGGTGCTTGTTTTGGTAGGAAGCACTGCCTTGGCCCCAGCGGCCTCATCCTTAGAAATCTCATAAGGCTTAGGAACGGATTTCCGCTTTCTTCCCTTCATGTATTTATTCAACGCCTATTTATTAAGCGCCCATCAGGGGCCAGGGACTAATGCACCGTAAACGCAGTAAAACTGATGCGGCTCTTAGGCAGAATGAGGCCACCATTGTGATAACTACGGTTGTGTTATTTTTGTGCTTTCTTCTTTTCCACCAAGTTGGCTCATTTTCTCGCCCGTCACCTTGCACAGATGGCAAGAAGACGGTCCCCTCACGGAGCTGCCGCCCTGTCTTGTCTCTCACAAACATCATGTGTGAAGAGCTCTCCCTCCCCCCAAGCCCAACACAGCGTCTGGCATGTGTTAGGCGCTCACTGCATGACTGCGCACCCGAGCCCTTCAGAGGCGTTGACTAGAACTTTGCGATCGGAAGACTAGGGAGGTTAATTCGCGGAGTCTTGGAAAAAGTCCTCGGGGGGCACCTAGCGCCGTATCAGATATACGCATGTGCCATTTCATGTGGCCTCATTTTTTAAGGAAAATATAATGCCCTTTGCCATGTTTTCCTTCTCTGGCTTGTTGGAACATGCCACTGTGCCTTTTGTGGTCAGGTTCGCCATATATTTGGTAGCCGGAGCTTTTGTTTTAGGTCACCCAAACCTATATAGCATCACAGAGTTCTAGAGAGGGAGTTCTCATTCCTGAAAACTGTTTTATTCAAGCTGAGTGCGGTGTAGAAGCGCAGGCTAGCGGGGGGGGGGGGGGGGGGGGGAGGGGGGGGGGAAGTCACGTGGGAGGGAAGTGAATGCGCATGTTTCTCGTGGGCTGCCCGAATTACAGGGTGAGTGAGCAGAGGTAAGTGAATTCCGCTTAGGACGCTAAGGGACAGTTTCTTAGTGACGACGGCGTGTGGTCCGTCTCCCGTTCTCCTTCTTCTAAGACAGGGAAGGCAGGCACTGTTTTAGAAAGGCCTTACATATTAAAAAAACAAAGTCATTTCCCATGTTTCTTCAGTTTTTAAACTATCCCTCTCCTCCAGAGCGGGAATTGAGTTATGAATTAGGCTTCGTGAGGTCGCGACCTGAGCTGAAATTGGACGCTTAACCGACTGAGCCACCCAGGCACCCCTGTCTTTTTTATTTATTTATTTATTTATTTATTTATTTATTTATTTATTTATTTATTTTTTGAGAGATAGAAAGCCAGCAGGGAAGAGGGGCAGAAGGAAAGAGAGAAAGAATCTTAAGCAGGCTCCACAGTCAGCACAGAGCCCCACTGCGGGGCTCGATCCCACAACCCTGGGATCATGACCTGAGCTGAAATCAAGAGTCGGACGCTCAACCGACGGAGCCCCCCGGGCACCCCACTAATCTCGTACGTTCCCTCCCTTTTTCAGTTTGTAACTGGCCTCCCTGCAAAACAGAATCTGGAACAGATGCATGATTTGGGCTTAGAGATGAATATAGCGCTGGGAGCTCTGAATCCTAACTATCACTGGCCAGTTGTGCCGGTGGCTGCCGGTGGTAGTAATGGTAATAAAAATAGCAGTCATGGCAGGGACAGCAGTGGTCACATGTCTGGGACGCCTACGGTGCGCCTGCCCTGTGTGAAATACTTCCTATAAATTCTTTTATTTAATCCTTTTACAGATGGAAAAGTTGAGGTTCAGAAAAGTTCAAGTCCCGCAACTGACTTGGGCAGGACTGGAGCTTGACCCCCACCCCCAGCTCTGTGCTCCCCAGGCCTGTGCTGTTTGACTCCATGATACACGAAGTGTGACCTCCTCATCTGCCTTTCTGGCCAACACAGGATTCTGAGAACAGATCTCTTCCTCTTTTTTTTTTTTAAGAGTTTTTTTTTTTTTTTAAGTTTACTTATTTATTTTTTAGACAGAGAGACACAAGCAGGGGAGGGACAGACACAGAATCCGAAGCAGGCTCCAGGCTCCGAGCTGTCAGCACGGAGCCCGACGTGGGGCTCGAGCCCACGAACGGTGAGATCATGACCTGAGCTGAAGTTGGACGGTCAACTGACTGAGCCCCCCAGGCGCCCCTCTTTTTTTCTTTTTCATTAGAATATAACTGACATGTAACAGAGTGTAAGTTTAAGATGTACAGGGTGTTGCTTGATACATTTATGTATTATAATACGATTACCCCTGGTAGCATTAATACCTCGTTTACGTCACATAATTGTCATTTCTTTTTTGTGGTGGGAACAATTAAGATCTAGCCTCTTGGCTGTTTATAGTACAGTATTGTTGGCTAGAATCACTGCTGTGCAGTAGGTCCCCAGAACTTCTGTATTAGTTCCAAGTTTCTAACCTGAACAGATCTCTTTCTTTAAGTTTCCGACCTCAAATATAAGCAACGGCCCGCTGGGCATCTTTACGCATGTGCCCCAGTAACACCCCAACAACACATGATTGAAGATGAACTCTGCCATCTCCTTAACCCCCTTCTGTGCCACCATTGCTTCCCACCCTATCCTTTGTCTGGTAAACACTGTCTTGGCTGGCCTGTCACCTGTCATCTGTGAGCATTCCTCCTTTTTCTTTACTCCTCTCCATCCAAGCCCTTGTCGCATCTAATTGCTTATATCCTAATTAGATCTCTCTCAGCAGCGCCCTTCATTTCTTTCAGTCCCCCCTGCTGGTGGCTCTCTGACTGGAGCCCTCAGTTGTCTCCCCTGGAGACCACTGGATCCCCTTGGATTCCCCGGGTCCCCACAGACACCTGGCGGCTGCTCTCCTTCAGCCTGGCCTCCCCTCCACTCCCTGCCGCTCACACACTCCCTTCTAGGCAACCTGAAGTCCCAGTCGAGAAGTTCCCTCTTCTGATAGCCCCTCTCAGACCCCCAATAGTCCGAGTTTGATGGCCTTTCTCCTTTTATGTCCTAAAACTTTGTATTTCCTGCCACTTAATGAAGGATGAAAAAAAAATCCTAAGTGGTATTAGCATGATTTTGTATTGAAAAGCACTGAATCAGCATTTAGAAAACCTAGAGTTTAGCCCTGTTTGTCAGTATTATCCAACTTCTTGGAGCTCCCTTTGTGAATACTAGAGTATTATATTATATATTTCAGTTTGTGTTGTGTTGTCCTGCGTTTTTTGCCTTGGAGCTCCATTGGTAAGCTCTTTTCCGGATAGGTCCAAATCTGGAAGCTGGAGGCGATAAAATGTGAAATCTAAGGTCAGCGTGGCCCAGGGGCTCAGCTGGAACCCCTTCCCAGCTGCCTGAAGCTGCCTCCTTCCCAGCTTCTGAAGGGCCCCGGAGATGCAAGGAGGACATTCTGGAAAGGCTAGCCCATGGGATCTCGAGGATCTCTTCCAGGAACCAGGGACTCTTTGTGCCTTCAAATACTACTTTTAATTAATTTTCTTAAGGAGAGCCTTCGATTCTGTGCTGTTGTGCACCTGGAGGGTTTTTTTAAATGTTTATTTTTGAGAGAGAGAGGACACGAGCAGGGGAAGGGCAGAGAGAGAGAGAGAGAGAGAGAGAGAGAGAAGGAGGAGGAGACAGAGAATCCCAAGCAGGCTCCGAGCTGTCAGCGAAGAGCCCAACGTGGGGCTCGAACCTATGAACCGTGAGATCATGACTTGAGCTGAAGACGCTTAACTGACTGAGCCACCCAGGCACCCCTGTGCATCTGAAGTTTTAACTGACTTTTAAATTTGGTGAATTTCAAATTTGAAAGGGGAGAAAAAGAGGTGAGGAGCATCTGTAATTCTGGGGTCTTTCTTCTTTGCCATCTAATGAGTTTTAAACAAATGACCATGCTTGACCTTTTGTAAAACAAACTATATAGCCACTGCCATCTTCAGTTGACCATGGCTTTTGAAATCTACTGGAAAAGATCCGACGAGCATTCTGGCTACTGGGCCTTGTGTTCTCTTATAGTGTTAGTAACCCTCCGGGCAGAAAGTATTGTGGAAACATCATTAGCCTTCTTTGTACATTTGTCCATCTGCAGACAAACGGACAGTCTTAATTAAAACTGGGGGGCACCTGGGTGGCTCAGTCGGTTAAGTGTCAGATTTCAGCTCAGGTCATGATCTCACGGTCCGTGAGTTCGAGCCCCGCATCGGGCTCTGTGCTGACAGCTCAGAGCCTGGAGCCATCTTCAGATTCTGTGTCTCCCCCCTCTCTGCCCCTCCCTCGCTCATGCTCTGTCTCTTTCTCTCTCTCTCTCTCTCTCTCTCTCAAAAATGAATAAACGTTGAAAAAATTTTTTAAAAACTCTTCACATGAACCTAGATGTATGAGAAAAACAGTAGTCCAGAACTTCACTCCCCTGTCCAGTAGCCACTAGCAACACGTGGCAATTGACCACTTTCAGTGTGGTCACTTTCAGTCCAAATTGAGATGGACCATAAGCATAAGATATATACCAGATTTCAGAGACTTCTAAAAATAACAGATCTCCTTAATAGTTTCTGTATTGATCACATGTCAGAATGCTAATTTTTTAGACACAGTGGCTTAAATACAATGTTATTCAAACTAATCTCACTTGCCTCTTTTTACTGTTTTTTTTTTTTCAAAGAAATTAAATTTCATGGGGCGCCTGGGTGGCTCAGTCGGTTAAGCGTCCGACTTCGGCTCAGGTCATGATCTCACAGCCCGTGGGTTCGAGCCCCGTGTCGGGCTCCATGCTGACAGTTCAGTGCCTGGAGCCTGCTTCGGATTCCAGGTCTCCCTCTCTCTCTCTGCCCCTCCCCTGCTCATGCTCTGACATTCTCTCTCCCTCAAAAATAAATAAACATTAAAAAAAATTTTTTTTTGATTTAAATTTCCACAAGTGGTTTGTATCGTATTTCGGTTGGACAGTACAACCCTCAGAAAGTTGAAGATTCTACAAATACTAAACCTAGAAAGTGTCCCACAGATGTGGAAGTGTTGCCCAGGGTCAGATCGTAAACATCTAAAGGTGGTCTCCATATTCTGCACAGGTTCAGGGCTCGGAAGACGTAGGGAAGGCCGAGCTCCATCCTGTTAGGTCCAAATGCTGTGTGATCACCAGCATCACGGTCTAGTAAGTCAGATGGAATTTACCAACATTCTCCCCTTTTCTGTGCCTTTTCCAAAGGTCTACAAATCCGTTATTAGTGTGGGGGCCCCGAAGTCAGCCTAGTTAAAACTAGTAGGTGTTGGAACCTATTCTAGGCCCTAGAGATATTCCAACAAATAACACCCGACAAATGGATGGAACATCCTCAAAGTATACCCTAAGGCTAAGTTGTAAATCAGAGGGGGTATCCTTTAGGATTCTGTGACATGCCTTTTATTTATGACGTGCCGAGTTAACCTTTGACTAAAAAGATATTTTATCTCTTCACAGGACTTGAGAATATATAGCTTTTTGCTTTCATTATATTTATCATTTCCTCCCAAAAGGGGAGGTAGTGTGCTCGGGAGAGAGGGCAGCAGCAACTCGTCGTGTGTTTTCTCTTCCTTTCCCTTTCTTAGACTGCAGTGAGCAGGTAATTTTCTCCCACAGGAAACCCAGGCATGGAAACGCTTACCTAATTGGATGTAACTCTACTGCTGTAATTACAGTGATTCCGGAAGTTGAGTTTAATTAAAATAGGAATCCTTACTCTGAAAGACTAAGTGCTTTGGTACTCAAGTGGAGGTGCACGCAGGTGAAAATATAGAGGAGAAAGGATTGCCAGGTTTTTTTTTAAGTATTGTTTTAGTAGTATTAAAATTGTGGAGGATCGTATGGCACTCCTTTGGTAGCTTTGGTCCGTTGGTCTTCACGGTTTGCACCAAGGGTCACCAGTTCACGGCAGGTATGTCACAGAGAGCACTCAGCCGGATGGGTGTGGGGATGCACTTCTCCCCTGTTGATTGATACACAGCTCTGTTTACCTTGATAAGAGCTAGATTCATGGGGGCACCTCCCTTCAAAGGAACTGACGCAGTGCCCTTCCCTGCCTGGCTCTCTATGACTCTTTGTGTCTCCACATCCAAGATGGAAGCAGAACGGAAGCTTGTACCATCACCATCAGCATTTTGCCAGCTCTCTTTTCTTTTTGGTTTTCCCATTCTCTCTCTTTTTAATTTTATTGTTTATTTTTTAAAATTTATATCCAAGTTAGCATACAGTGCAACAATGATTTCAGGAGTAGATTCCTTCGTGCCCCTGACCCATTTAGCCCATCTCCCCACATATACGTATATGTACTGCATCTTCTTTATCCATTCATCCATCGATGGACGTTTGGGCTCTTTCCATACTTTGGCTACTGTTGATAGTGCTGCTATAAACACGGGGGTGCATGTGTCCCTTTGAAGCAGCACACCTGTATCCCTTGGATAAATACCTAGTAGTGCGATTGCTGGGTCGTAGGGTAGTTCTAATTTTAGTTTTTTGAGGAACCTCCATACTGTTTTCCAGAGTGGTTGCACCAGCTTGCATTCCCATCCCATTCTCTTTTGAGATCCATACTATTAACTGGTTGCTGTGTGAAATTTTTTTCAAGACGAAGGAGTTGCCTCTTTAGCTTCACCTTCACTAGATTTCTCTTTATCTTGATTCTATCTGAAGAGAAGGTAGCACATCTTCTGCGGCATTTCACGCGATTAGACTTTTCCTGTCAGCGACTAGGCACTTTGGCGGCTGAATAGCTTGAAACATCTTTGCTCTCTACCTGCCTTTTCACCCTAACATTGCGATATGTTTTTCAGGTCTTCAATTCAAAAACAGCTGAACTACTTAGTCATCATCAAGTGGAAATAAAACAAGAGTTTCCAAGAGAAGGGTATGTTTCCCGATTTAATATGTAAAGATACCTCCTGTTTATTAGTCTATCTCACCTTCCCTGCCCTGTGGCTTTGGAAAGTTAACTTGACCAAGTCCCTCCTGAGAAGACTGGAGGGATAGATTTCAGTCAAGGAAGGAGACAATACCTTGGTGGCTCGGCAAAAACGTGTGGGAGATTGATGGCTTAGGAATCCCGTGACGGAAAAGGAAGGGATAATCAGGTAGTGAGGCAAAGGAGTATTAAATATCAGAAAGTCCACATTGACCTTGAAGTCCTTTAGTTCTGTGTCTCCATTGCTGCCAAACCGCTGCTTGGCTGATTTGAGTGGAAGGGCTTTTTCCTTAAGTAAAGACACCTGTTGCTTAAAAAAGCATTCACATATCTTGTCATGAGAGTCATCCTTCTTGGGAAGAACTTGCATATGTGGTAGTGGTGATTAAATAGAATGTTAAGTATATTATTGGAAATTTAATGATGTTTACGATACAACCAGTGGGAAAAACTGCATGGCAGTTTCTTACAAAGTCAGCCCTGTATCTGTAGCATTGCACTCTTAGGAATCTGTCCAAGAGAATTGAAAGCATATGGCCATAGAAAGACATACGTGAGTGTTTATAGCAGCTTTATTCATAATAGCCTAAACTGGAAACAACCCAAATGTCTGTCATCAGTAGAATGAGTAACAGTGAAATACCATTCAGCAATTTTGAAAAAGTGAACTGATGCATGCAACAACATGGTTGAGTCTTACTAATCTCATGGAAAGCGCAAGAAGCTGGACACCAAGGAGCACACGTACAGGGCTGTGTCTGAAATTTAAGCAGAGGCTAAAGTAATCTAAGATGATAGAAATCAAAAACTGGTTGCCTGTGGAGTTTGTGATTGACTTGAAACAGGCATGAGAGACGTCTCAGGAGTGATAGAAATATTTTATATCTTGACTGGGGTGTCGGTTAGATGGGTACATATATTTGTTAAAACTCAACAAATTGTGCGCTTTTGATCTGTTTATTTTACTTTAAAGTTTACTTTCAATTTAAGAAAGACAACAACTGATGTCTTACGAAATGTTAGTGTTTTCTTTCCATGAAAAGATGTTCTCCTCCATTTTAGAGAATTTCTTTACCAATAAAAGATATTGATATAGGACCAGCATTAGAATGACTGTCCGCAGGCCTACTCCCAGTGCAATTTGGAGAGAGAGCGCCCGGGTCATGGAGGGACAGAAGTTAGAAATATGTGGAAGGAACTTAGGTTTTAGAAAAAATTTAGAAACAGAACTCAAAGCTCAGGAAAGCCAGGCAGGCTGCCGGAAGGCAAAGAAGGCTTCCAGATTGTGGGCTAGGATTTTGTAAGCTTGGGGCCTTTCTACTCGTGGTTTTCCTCAACTGCCATTTGTGTTTTCCACATTTCTCTCCCTTGTCATTTATTATGTCCCTTTCATCTTTCTGAGGTCCTCATACTTTACCATAATGGCACAGGGATTGGGTCTGAAAACTGGAATCAGTCACTTGCCTACATGAAATAATTACTGGAAGAAATTGAAATTTTTTCCCCTAAATTTTAACAAGGTATTTTGGGAGAAAATGGCAAAAGACATTAGTTTACTTATTTGGCTTTTCAGAATTCCTTTTGCTTCGTAAATAAATAAGTACATAGACAAATAAATAAGTAGATAAATCCATCCATCCATCCATCGCAAGAGTAATACATACATATATACATATATATATATATATGTGTGTGTGTGTGTGTATTTCTCAGTCTACTTAGAAATAGCTAGTGACGAGTGAAACATGCAGAGAGTTTGTCAAAACTCATCAAAGCCACAGGATATAACAAATTGGGAAACTAATTTCTTACTGGATTTGAAAAAAATATGTAAACGCAGGTAGAATATGTGCCATTTGTGGACTGTGATTACTTGCCTTCTTCCAAATGGTTAATTACTATACGAAGAATAATAAAAATGTAAGGGAACTAGGCTTTTGTTGAAATCATTTCTTTAGAATATTGGCCGTGCTTTGCTTTGCTCATCTAATTTTTTTTTTGATTCATGCACCAGCCACACCCTCATAAGTGCACATTTCTAGACAAATAAATTATACTCGTGTTGCTTTGTTGTGGACTAACCAAATACATTCTTTTGTTCAAAGATGGGTGGAACAAGACCCAAAGGAAATTCTGCAGTCTGTCTATGAGTGTATAGAGAAAACATGTGAGAAGCTTGGACAGCTCAATATTGACATTTCCAACATAAAAGGTATTTTTAATAGACTATTTTTCCTCCGTGCATGATTATCTCCATCAAGTTCATTCGTTCATTCAGTGCATGATCGAGTGCCTGTGCCGTAGCAAGTATTTCTGTGAGAACTGAGGATGGGACCGTAAATGGGAAGATTAGGTCCCCGTTCGCAGGAAGCTTTTATTTCGGCGGGTGTGAGACCAACAGTAAGAACACACCGATACAAGCTGATTTCAGATACTGATCAGTCGGATGCAGAAACTAAAACTGCGTGGTATGGTGGGGCGTGCCTAGACAAGCTTACCTTAGGTTGGATGGCTAGAGAAGGGCTCTCTGAGGAGGTGACAGTTTGGCTGAGGTCTCAAAAGCCAAAAGGGGGCAATCATGCAAATATCTGGGAGAAGAGAGTTTCAGGAAAAGGAAACCGCGTGTGCAAAGGTCCTGGGGTGGGAATAAGTTTGGCATATTCCTGGATCACGAAAACACCAGCATGTCTAAAGGGGAGGAAAAGAAGGATGAGGGCGGGGGTGGATAAGGGGTTTCAGTAGGAGCCGAAATCAGGGAAGTGGCTAGGGCCACCAGCTGCAGGAAGGTTTTAAGCAAGGCGACGGGATTATGACAGGGTCTGACTTGAAGTTTAAAGACAACTTCCTGACTGCGGTGTGGAGCTGTGTGTGGGGTGGACGGTAAAGGTATGAGTGTACACACGGGGAGACCAATGCTGCTGTGGAAGTCTTGAGACAGAGGATGGTGACCGGACAGTGGCAGCAGTGGAGGCGAAGTGAAGGGGCAGAACTTGCTGATAGATTGGTTGTCAGGGTAGAAGGGACAGTAGCGCTGTCCGGGGAAGTGATGGGCCAGAGACGATGCTTGGATTTTTTGCTGGAGCTCCTAGATCTGTCGGGGAACAGCTTGGGGGAGCAGTATTGGAAATCAAAACATTTCACTTCCAGAATCTCCCTGAAATCAGTGACAGAGGTAGATTATTATAGATCTCTATTAATTCCAGGCAGTGTTCATAGACCATCTATCTCCGTTTGTGTTTGCGTCATTCATTCCAGGAGAAAACAATCACCCGCTTATCAATGATTGACAATGCTAGCCTGAAGGGTGGAAACATCACGCGGTGATGGTCGTCTCTTTATAGTTTAAAAATTTCAGGTTCATCATTCAAGGGCCATGTTTTTCTGTTTTAGGTAATTTGACTCTAGATAAGGGTAACCATCAATTGGTAGTGGTGGTTTCTTGATTCACATCCTGTCGACTCTGAGATTTACCAACACCCAATCAGTCAATTTACTTATTGGTTTAGGTGGAGATACTGGGGAGAAAGTTGCATTTTTTTTCCAACCTTTCCTCCATGTGTATCCATAAAACTTACCCTAACAAGACTAAACCTAGGGGTGCCCGCGTGGCTCAGTTGGTTGAACGTCTGACTCTTGATTTCTGCTCAGGTCATGATCTCACGGTTGGTCATGAGATCGAGCCCCTAGTCAGGCTCTGCGCTGGGTATAGAGCCTGCTTCAGATTCTCTCTCTGTCCCTCTGCCCCTCACCTACTCATGCATCTGTGTTCTGTATCTTTAAAAAAAAAGGGGGGGGGGGACGAGAGACTAAACATAATCAAAACCATTCGATCAGCAGACTCACGTGCGAGGAATGCCAGGGCAACAGTGGAGTACAAATAGGGTCGTGCGGCTAACAGCCAAGTGAGGGAAACAGGTGTCAATGCCATCACACCTTACTGGAGTATCGTACCCTCATTTCGTCCCTGCGTCTCTGTGGACGTGCCTCAGACTTCTTTTTTTCTTTTTTAATGGTTATTTTTATTTTCGAGAGAGAGAATGAGTGACAGCACGAGCAGAGAGGGAGACAGTATCGCTGTCAGTGCAGAGCCCAAATGCAGGGCTCGAACCCATGAACCGTGAGATCATGACCTGAGCCCAAGTCGGATGCTTAACCGACTGAGCCACCCGGGCGCCCCTCAAACTTCTTTTAGAGCTGCATTCACCAGGTTTTAGATGAGTTGTGTATCAAAGTGACAGCCTCCTTGAACTGTCCTCGCAGCTTTTGCAGTGTGAACAACCTACACGTGTAAGAGGCATTCGGTAGTGCACCCATTACTAAGATATCCATTACCGAAGATGCGAAAGATCTAGGTGGCTTATAAAGCCATGTTCAGGATGTGGATTCCAGGGTGGTCAGCCTTGGTGTTGACCTCATTCTATCTCCCTTATCGGTCAGGTAGGCTGCAGTGTGTTGGCCTTCTGGACCGTGAGACTCAGGAGAGCGTTCCTTCCCCTCTGGCTTTTGTGATATCTGTGAAAGTGACACACAACTCCAGTCGAAGTGTCTTGTCTCCCCCTGGCCCTAATGCGGCTCTCTGTTCTACACTCCTCCGTGGCTCACCACTGGTAAACCCATACCTGAGCCAAAGTGACCCAGCACTTCCTTCTCAACAAACACCGGCGGGTGAGCTAGGTAGATGATGTTCCACAACCCCCTCCATACCAGGCCACTTGTGCTAATGTTTTTTCCCCAGGTAGTTTGTTGAACTATGTAGAACTCTAGATCTCAGAACGCTCGTGCTCCAAAGGATTTTCCGTCACCTAAAGCTAGCTACAAGTGAGGGGAAAGGACTTACTGGAAATCCCGTAGCTACATAGCAGCAGATCACATTAAAATAAAGCACAGCTCCCCTGTCTTCTGGGCCAGTGCTCTTTTTCGTGAGCCACGCTGAGAACCTCACACACCGCTTCACCGTTTGGTTCCGGTGTGGCCAATAAATCAGTTTTTGCAGCTGCAGGGCGATTTATTTGTAGTCTTCACCCGGTAGTCGTTAAGGCTGGTTGTATTTCTTTTGCAAACTCCAGTTTGATCGGTGTTATCTGTCATCTGCCAGAAAGTTCATTGATTTCAGGTCCGTATGAGCAATGTCTCCAAGATGAACCTTCACTCTGTAGCTGGACAGCACGCGTGGCCCAACGCAGGTACATAGGCTGCTTCGTTCCTTCTTAGGGAGTCTTAGCTCTGTTTGCCTGTTACTGGACTGAAGGAGCGACGAAGCATAAAAACTCAAAGTACTGGTTACGCTCATCCTCGTGTGATAGAAGCAAAGTATGACATACGCCACTTTCAAAGCCGAGAGCATAGGGCTGCCTGGCTAGGATCATGAGTTTGAGCCTCCTACTGAGTATAGAGATTACTTAATCTTTTTTTTTTTTAATTTTTTTTTCAACGTTTATTTATTTTTGGGACAGAGAGAGACAGAGCATGAACGGGCGAGGGGCAGAGAGAGAGGGAGACACAGAATCGGAAACAGGCTCCAGGCTCTGAGCCATCAGCCCAGAGCCCGACGCGGGGCTCGAACTCACAGACCGCGAGATCGTGACCTGGCTGAAGTCGGACGCTTAACCGACTGTGCCACCCAGGCGCCCCATTCTTTTAAAAAAAAATCTGAGAGCATAAAATTTTCAGCATTTAAATTCTCTTGTATCAAAAGTAATTGCCACACTGTCAGGGAAGGGGACCCCCCCCCCCATACCCACTGCCTCACCCTGCCAAACATATCCACACACATTTCTGTCTTCCGTCAGACTCCTACTCTCAGGGGTCTCTCGGGGGGCTCAGCAAGGCACCTCGTTGTCCCAAATAGATACCCAGCTGCTGCTGCCTCTCATTTCCCGTTGTTACGACATCCCTGAACCACACATCTTCCAGAGACTGTTTTTCTTTGAAGCTTTGTCCCTCCTCCCACCTGGCAAATTTAGTAGCCTTCCTCCGGGACTCTTATTTTTCGCTACGTATAGTGTCAGGGTTTGTTTGTTTTTTTCTTGAACATGTTCCAATTATAAATTATGATGTTATTTTTATTAATTTTTATAACCGGGCTCTAGGCCAGTGGGGCTTGAACTCACGACCCCAAGACTAAGAGTCGCAGACTCTACCGACCGAGCCAGTCATGCACCCCTGACTTTATTTTTAAATAAGGATGCATGCCATCCATAATTCCACCAACAACAATTACAACATCCGGTAGTATTTCCAAAGGCTTTTTCTAAGTATATTTTCCTAACAGCGATTATAACTTTCCACAGGCAGTGTTAAGCAAAATTGAACCAGAGATTTTGAAGTTAGCAGTTAACTCGTTCATTTTACTAGCAATACTCACTGTTGAGAAAAATCCCTCCTGAGAAGGAACATACAGGTGAAGCAGGAACCTGCTAGATACAATGTACTACATTGGGCTGCATATATGCTGCTGCTGCTGCTAATATCTGTAACTAAATGACTGAGGGGCCAGGAAATTACATATGCTTCATGCCTGTGACTTTCATCTGCTCCTAAATGGGTGATAAACCAGGGTGGACAATTACAGAACCTGAATGTGTTATTCTGAGGAAGAGGGAATTAAGATTAAGAGAGGCACAGGTGCTGGGATTAGCAGTCAGAAAAGTTTGCTTTAAAAACAACACAGGGGCACCTGGCTGGCTCAGTCAATAGATCATATGACTCTTTTAAAAAAATGTTTATTATTTTTGAGACAGAGAGAGAACGAGGAGCAGAGGAGGGTGGGGACAGAGGATCTGGAGCAGGCTCCTTGCCGACAGCCGAGAGCCCCATGTGGGGCTCGAACTCAGGAACCGTGAGACGATGACCTGAGCCGAAGTCGGACACTTAACTGACTTAGCCACCCATGTGCCCCGGATCATGTGACTCTTGATCTCAGGGTCATCAGTTTAAACCTGGCATTGGGGGTAGAGATTACATTAAAAAAAAAAAAAAAAACTTAAAAAGAAAAAGCCCAGGAATTTAGGGTAAACAGGACAAGAAGCTGGAACGCTGAGAAAGTTCAGAGGTGCTGCCCAAGACCTATGTGCCCTGGGGCCGTAATGGAGATGTTTTTATGGCTGCAAGAGAATCCTGAGAACCTATTTCACCAGACTTGGGTTGTCTGCAAGAAAAGCAATTTTACTTGGCACAAAGGAATCAAAGTAAGATAGAAGGGAAAGAGGGAGTGGGGAGGGAGGAACCTGTGACCCATGAATCAGAGAGAGATAGCTCTAGATTTCATCCTGAGCACAAGTTAGAATGAGCCAATAAAGAGAGATAGCCTCAAGGGCATAGGACAGTGACTCAGAGACTGCAGCTCAACGAGCAGCCAGTCTGTTGACGGAAAATTAATGTAGTGGGGGGAGAAGAAGGGATTTTCCTCAACCATGAATTCATCGTGATCCCACATTGGAAAGTTGCCGCTCAAAGTATCGTGTTGACAGTATTCCGCTTGAGCAATCCATTGCTGAGGTCCCGCTGAGTTCTCTGGCCTCTGCCGTATCCACAGTGCTGCTGGGCACTTCCTTTATGTGTCCTAATTAGCTCCGTCCCGCTCTGCAATTTTTCCACGACTCTCTCCTCAGGGATATTGATCACAATGAGTGGAAGCAGTAAGTAACAGGTATCGAGTGGTTCCCGTGTGCCAGGCACCGTTACAATGTGCACTAACTCTGGGATTCCTCACTGTAACCCTGGAAGGGGGGGCGAAACTATGATTGTTTCTATTTTACAGAAGATAAAAGTGAGACTGAGGTCGAGGGTCATGTTGCTAGGAAAACAGGAATTCGAATTTGAACCCCAGCGGTCTAGCTTCAGAGCCTGAGCTGTATTAAACGGTACCCAAAGCTCCTGCTTCTACTTGTGCTCGGCTCCCCTGGAGCAGATAACCTTGTGTGCTACCTCACAGGGAAAGCTGAGGCTCTGGGGCCTTAATTCCTCATTTCCTGTTTCCGTACTTAAAATCTAGAACTCTCATCCATTTCCCTCCATCACAAGGAAAGCGATACCCTTCTGTCTTACTTGAGGCTCCTCCCTCCACCAGTGCATTAATCTCCTCGCCTCCTGTCACTGTAAGAATCAGGACCATGTTGCGGCACCTGGGTGGCTCAGTCGGTTAAGCAGCCCACTTGGGCTCAGGTCATGATCTCACAGTTCGTGAGTTTGAGCCCCACGTCGGGCTCTGTGCAGACAGCTCAGAGCCTGGAGCCTGCTTCCGATTCTGTGTCTCCCTCTCTCACTGCTCCTCCCCTGTGCATGGTCTGTTTCTCTTTCTCTCTCTCTCCCTCTCTCTCTCTCTCTCTCTCTCTCAAAAATAAATAGACGTTAAAAAAAGTTAAAGAAAAAAAGAATCAGGACCACGTGTCATTGTTTCCCAGCACCCCTGTCTGCCACATTGTCCTTTGCCTTCCATCTTGATTCCTGCAAACACTAGTGTCTTCTATTAAAAACAAAACAAAACAAAACAAAAAAACAAAAAGCAAATCTCTTCCTTTTACCCTATGCCTCCAAGTTTCTTAGAAGTAGACTGTTAGTCATCTTTGTACCCTTAGAAAGGGTGTTTTAGTAAGTAAATTTGCATTGGATAAAGATTATTGCGATAAACATTTAGTAGGCTCTCCAAGGAAAAAAGAAAGGGCTCAAATAAATAAACGAAAGTGGACGTTAAAACGGATAGCAAAGAAATACAAAGGATCCTAAGAGTGCCACTAACAATGGTAGCTCAACAAATTGGACAACCGTAGAAAAAATTGATACATTCCTGGAAACAGTCTAGACAGAATCATCAAGAAATAGAAAATCTGAATAGACCGACCATTAGTAAGGAATTTGAATCAGTAGTAATAAAAGTAAAAATAAACAAGCGGGACTGCATCAAACTAAAAAGCTTCTGCCTGGCAAAGGAAACCATCAACAAAATAGGCAACCTATTAAATGGGAAAATGTATTTGCAAATCATGTAGCTGATATGGAGTTAATGTCCAAAATTACAAAGAACTCCTATAATTCAATAGCAAACAGTCTAAGTAAAAAAAAAAAATGAACAGAGGGCCTGAATGTTGTTTTCCAAAGAAGACCTCCAGATGGCCAACAGGCACATGAAAAGATGCTCAACATCATTCATCATCAGGGAAATGCCAATCAAAACCACAATGACATATCACATCACACCTGTCCGAATGGCTACTTCAAAACAGCTGTTGGTGAGGATGTAGAGGAAAGGGACCCCTTGTGCACTGTTGGTGGGAATGTAACTGGGTGGGACCACTGTGGAAAACCGTAGAGAGGTGGCTCAAAAATCCAAAAATAGAACTAACATATGACCTAGCAAGTCCGCTCTGGTCTTTATCCAAAGAAAGTGAAAACAAATTCAAAAAGATACATGCACCCCTATGTACATAGCAGTTCTTAACAATAGCCAAGACATGGAAACAACCCAAGTGTTGGTTGACGGATGAATGGAAAAAGTGTATATACAGACAATGGGATGTTATTCAGCGACAAAAAAGGAAACCTTGCCACTTGTGACAACGTGGATGGACCTTGAGGGTATGCCAAAGTCAGACAGAGGAAGACAGACGCTGTATGATTTTATTTGTATGTGGAATTCAAAAAGCAACACAAATGAAACAAAACTCGTAAATGCAGAGAATAGACTGGTGGTTCCTGGTTGGAGGGGGGACAAAACTGGAGTTGAGGTACAAACTCCAGTCATAAAATAGATAAGGCATAGGGCTATAATGTCCAGCCTGGTGACTACGGTCAACAATGTTGCGTTGCATATTATGTAACTTTGTATGGTGCCAGGATGATACTAGATTTACTATGGTGATCACTTTGTAGCCTATACGTGTATCCAATCATTAGGCGATATACCTGAAACTAGTATAATATTGTCAGTTACACCTCAGTGAAAAATATACATATTCATTTTCCATAGGCCAGTTTTCATTGCTCTCTATTACACATAAAATCTCCTTACAGTAAAATCTAAGTAATTGCTTTTTTAAATTTAGATTTTAGTGTATTGTTTTAAAAATAAACTGTTGTTTTGAGCTTAAAAAAAAAGATTACTTAGAACAAAGGAACTGTTGGGCCCCCTCCGCTCTGTGCCGGTCAGAGCATTCCTGTAGCGTTTTATTCTGGGCGTGCAGCTTGAACAGAAAGTTGCGTGTTGCTTGGAGAGTTGGTGAAGGCACTTTAAATCGTGCCATGTGGAAAGGTGCCTGGATGGCTCAGTCGGCAGAGCAGCTGACTCTTGATTTTGGGGGTTGTGAGTTCAAGCCCCGTGCTGGGCAAAGGGAGTACTTAAAGCTACAAGGAAAAGGATTTTTTTTGTTTTTAAAACACCGAAGTTGTGAATAGAGATTGATCTGTTTTGAGAGAGGTAGAGAGGATTTTGTCAATGGAAGTGCTAGCTGAATGGTCAGGTGACAAGTGGTTCTTGGGAAGATTTAAGCAAAACATGTGTTGTTGATTATATAGCCTTTAAAGTCGGTCCTCACCGTACATTCCGGAAGAGCTCGATCCTTTAGGTCAGTGCGTTCATCCTAGGCTGCATCGTAGAAATCGCTTGGCGGGGGAGAGTTTAAGGAAAAACACTAACGTTCAGCTCCTATCCCAGTCTGTGAAATTGGAATGTTTGGACCATGAAGTGGACATTGATATTTTTTCAGAAGCTCTCCAGTTGATGCTAATGTGCAGCCAAGTCTGAGAACCTCTGATTTGGCTGAATAAGCTGAATTGAATAAAATGGTATGCATTAGTATTTTACTTATAATAACTGTAACTTTAGCATTTGAGTTCTGTAGAGGTCAGTATAATGTAAATACCATCACGTATTGTATTTATGCCCAATTTAAATTTGCATGTCTTACATTATTAAAATACAGGACCGAAACAATTTGTCAAGAACCACAATATGAGGTTGCCTGGCATGAAGAATTTTATCTGTAGCTATTTTCTCAAAACACAGGCATGCGCACGTGCACACACACAGAGAAATGGCTCATGGCAGTTAGTAAACAAATGAGTGAGGTGATTGCGGGTCGCTATAGAATAATGAATTGGCTATTATAAATTTCGAATTATTGTATTCCCTTTTTATAAGGTTACCTGGGAGCCTTTCATTTGGATATTGATCTGAGTCTGGGTCCATGTTGTCATGTGCCAGTAGTGAAGTGGGAAGCAGTCTGTGGAAATAAAAAGAAGCACTTGTTGACCTTGGCTGTTCACTTTTCCTGGAGCCGCTCAAAGTGCATTCAACACCACTACAAAAGTGCCAAATGTTTTTTCAAACTGTTAAGTTTAGTTACGCATGTAAAAAAAAAAAAAAACCTTTTTTTTTTTTTTAAAGAACTGTTCTCCTGAAGTAGTTTTTTACTTGTTTAATTGTCTACTCCCTTCTGTGTAACTTTCTCTTTAAAGCTATTGGTGTCAGTAACCAGAGGGAAACCACTGTAGTCTGGGACAAGCTAACTGGAGAGCCTCTCTACAACGCTGTGGGTAAGCTGCTGTTCATTGATGTCATATGCAACGCCTTTCTCCACTGGCAAACATTGTCACACTGAACTGTCTGGCTAAAAGAGCATGCAGTCATGTTTCTTCTACTCTGATGGGATGGGCAGAAGAGTCCTCTAAGAGATTAGTTGTTATTTATTTACAGATATTTATTCGCATCTTGAATTATCTGTTTACCTTGCTTTCCTCTTTTCCCGATTATTTGTATTATACAAGTGGTTCAGTGTAGCCAGAACTGTTTCATAGTCCCTGCTGTTTCTGACACCTAAAAGAAATCTCACCTCCTCCCCTTCAAAACTCCAAATTATACATTATACGTGTTCGCAGTCATCTCGTTCTTCCCGTTTGTAATTTTAATGGACTCATCTGAGGTCAGGACAATAAAATCTCAAAACGTGAGCTCCTCCTGCTACGCATTTGGCTCGTTCAGCAGGGGTTCAAACCCTCAACATCTCAAATACACCAACGTTAGGTATCCCGTCTTATTCAAATGACACTGTCACTTGCCGAAAGTAAAATTTTGTTGTAAATATGGTCACTAAAAGGCATCGTTGTATTTACAAATAGCGAAACACAAGTTTTTGTCCATAAAATACCACGTTTGTGGGGTGGCGTTGGAGGCAGAAATTGTCAGAGATGGGATGATCGATAGAGTGAGCTTTTTTTCCTTTAGAGTTACTTTAGTGGTATAGTTCCTTTAGTATTGATTGGAAGAAAGTGATATTCAAGCAGAAAATATACTAAAAACGTGCCTTGTAAGAGTGGCATGAATCCTTTGCAAATAATCTTTATAAAACGTTAAGGTATTTCATGTTATCGTGTTATCAGGAAGCATGTAGGATGTCGTGTGTACTTGTGATAAAAAATTAAAGACTTCAAAAAATGTCAACGAATTGCAACCACAGGTCCTTTTTCACAAAAGTGCATGTTTTAAATCTTTATTTTGTTCTCATTCTCCTGAGCAAGTAATTTTGAGTATCAGTAAAGCAGGATATTACGGTGTTCGTGACTGATGCCTAGGGAGTATTCTTTCCTGCATCACTGTTAGCCAACTTCTTGAACTAGTTAGGGTTTTATTTTATTTTTCCCCTAGGGAAGTGGAGGGACCATCTAAAAGGAACCAGAAAGTTCCCATTAAACTCTAAACTTTGAATCATAAAAATGCAACTTTGGACTTTGAGTTGTCATTTTAAAATAATGCAACTAGGTTACTTGAAGTTATAGTTAAAGACTTAAGTAAATATTTTACCGGAAGTAGTTTCTTTTTCTGATGTGCTGATCTACTCATTTTCTTTTCTTCTACCTGTGTCCTTCTGTGCCCCATTCTTTGGGCTTTTCAATATTAATTTATACGGCACCTATGAGATATGAAGAACTTTTGTCAATCCCTGAAGCATGCACATGTTTGAGAACCTCCTGGTTTGGTGCTATCCCGGATGTGTTATAGAGGATAGGAATTACTGGCCGGTTTTGTAAGCACTTTGTAATCTGGTTTTAGGAAGACGCTAACACAGAATTAGGGAATAGTTGATGAACTATGCTGCCAAATTGAATGGGAATTAGAGCAAGTATACGTTAGTATGGATGTTGAATTCAGGGCATACCTTTTGAAGAGGTTGAACTCCATTTTAGGTCTTGAAGAAGGTACCGGATTACTTTAGGAAAAGGGGACATTGAAGGCTAGTGTGAACGAGCTCTGAATGTGAAAATGTGTACACGTATTTCACCAAGAGTAAAGACACTGATGAGTTTCGAGGATAGGAGGATTTATTTATGAGTTTTTTTTTTAATTTTTTTTAACATTTATTTATTTTTGAGACAGAGAGAGACACAGCATGAACGGGGGAGGGGCAGAGAGAGAGGGAAACACAGAATCGGAAGCAGGCTCCAGGCTCTGAGCCATCAGCCCAGAGCCCGACGTGGGGCTCGAACTCGTGGACCGCGAGATCGTGACCTGAGCTGAAGTCGGACGCTTAACCGACTGAGCCACCCAGGCGCCCCAATTTATGAGTTATTATTAATAAAACTAATAGTGATGATAATGCTCACTCAGTAAGTGCTAACCTTACTATGTACTAGGGATTGTGCTGAACTATTTACCTGTATTATTTAATCTCAGTGACCCCGAAGCAGGTTTTACTTGCCTTATTTTACAAGTGAATTCTGGAAAAGCTCGATATTTTGTCCAACGCTACCTAGCTAAAAGTAGAGGTAAAGCCACAGTTTGGACGTTTATAAACCCCTCCAACCCCAAAGCCTGTGTTCTCGTTTGGATAAAGAGGGCTTGGTGAGGATACAGAGGGCTCTGAAAGCCATTCACTGCGTGACCTGGGATGACAAAATGAATAATAAAGGAGAGTTTAGCTTCCCATATGGTGCAATGGGTTGTTTCACATGTCTACTGAGCACAGCTCAAGAAGTTGTACAAAACAAAGCAAAACTCTGTCTGAGGGACTGGAAGCCTATCAAGGCAGTGAGGAATTGTGAGGCCACGTTACAGGAGAGAAGGAAAGCCCAGAGAGTTAAGCCTGGCGTTTGGTGTTGCTTATTCTGTAGAGATACCTGTAGCTTCTAAAAGAAGTAGCTGAAGTTGAGCAGCATTTTCACAGGTCGATGGACATAGGGGGTCAAAGGTAGTCAGGCTGCCAGGGCTGGAGATGAATGTTGGTCAGATCCTCGACTTGTGATTGCAAGTGCAAAGGGCCGACCCTGGAAGTGAGGAAAACTGGAAATACACGAACCCTCACAGGAACTACAGCCTGGATTGAAGTCATTTAAAGCACTGGGTGGATTCTGGTGATCAAACATTGCTAATGCTTCTAGCCTAACTTCCTTTCAGAAACAAAAATGAACCCTTTCTGGGGAAAAATTCTCTCTAGAGGCTTTCATGTATGATTTCTAGTTTTCTATAAAAAGAATCAAGCATACAGAACAAGATATGACTAAAGACCAACAGAAACAAATGACCTTAGAAATAAACCCCTAGGAAATCGTGATATTAGAATTTTCAAACTTCATTTTTTTTCAAGTTTATTTACTTTGAGAAGGGGTGGGGGGAGAGAATCCGAAACAAGCTCCACAATGTCAGTGCAGAGCCCTACGCAGGGCTCGATCCCACGACCCTGAGATCATGACCTGAGCCATAATCCGGAGTCAGACGCTTAACCAACTGAGCCACCCAGGCAGCCCAAGAGTTATCAGACTTTCAAGTGATCATGATTAACATGTTCAAGGAATTCCTTGACAAGAATGATCACCTTAGTAAAGAGTTGGAAGTTTCAAAATAGAAATTCTAGAACCGTACTAAAAACTCAGTTGATGAGTTTTATATCAGATTAGACACAGCTGAAGATGAATTAGTGAACTGGAAGAGAGTGAAGCACAGAGAGACAAAGGTTTGGAAAATATAGAAAAGACTCCAGGAGAAAGATGGAGTAAGGTGAGGAGGTCTAACATATTTGTAACTGGAGTCCCAGGAGAAAAAAGAAATGATAAGGTTTTTCAGATTCAGGAAGCACTGTGATTCCCAGCCACGATAAATAACGCAGAAAGCCATATGTAAACATATGCGGAGACCTGAAGATAAAAAGTAAAAAAAATTTTTTTTTTTAATTTTTTTAGCGTTTTATTTATTTTTGAGACAGAGAGAGACAGAGCATGAACGGGGGAGGGTCAGAGAGAGAGGGAGACACAGAATCTGAAACAGGCCCCAGGCTCTGAGCTGTCAGCACAGAGCCCGACGCGGGGCTCGAACCCACAGACTGTGAGATCATGACCCGAGCTGAAGTCGGACGCTCAACCGACTGAGCCACCCAGGCGCCCCAAAAAGTAAAAATTTTTAAGTAGCCGAAAGCTTTGACCTTCAAGAGGGCCACCCTGACTTGCAGGGGCTCCTGGCTGGCTCGGTCAGTGGAGCATGCGACCCTTGATCTTGGGGTGGTGAGTTTGAGCCCCACGTAGGGCATAGAGATTACTTAAAATGAATCTTTAACAAAGAGAGAGCGTCACATTGACTTTCAGTTAATTTCTCGATGGAAACAAAGTAAGTCAGAATACAAAAGAATGAAGTCTCTAAAGTGCTCAAATAAAACCGGAACTTCCACCGACGATTCTTTTTTTTTTTTTTTTTTTAATTTTTTTTTTCAACGTTTATTTATTTTTGGGGGGACAGAGAGAGACAGAGCATGAATGGGGGAGGGGCAGAGAGAGAGGGAGACACAGAATCGGAAACAGGCTCCAGGCTCTGAGCCATCAGCCCAGAGCCCGACGCGGGGCTCGAACTCACGGACCGCGAGATCGTGACCTGGCTGAAGTCGGACGCTTAACCGACTGCGCCACCCAGGCGCCCCTCCACCGACGATTCTATACCCAGTGAAAATCGTCTTAAGTAATTAAAGTGAAACATAACAGCAAAGACAAGCAAACACTGATAGAAATCATTACAAGCAAACCCCCACTGAAAGAAAAAGTGAGCGCTGTTTTTCACACAGAAGGAAAATGTTCTCACGCAGAAAGTTGGCAATGCAAAGTCCTAGAAAGGGTAAATATGTAGGTCAGTCTGAATGAATTTTGACTGCATAAAACAATAACATTATGATGTTCAAAATGTATTAAGAATTAAAATACATGGCAACAGTTGTACATGAAAGGAATTGGGGGTAGATGAGTTTCAACTGTTTTGAGGTCCTTGTATTGTCAAGGATACATGTTTTAATAATCTCTAGGGTAAGCAATGAGAGTAAAATGATGTATAATTAACCAGTTTATAAAGGGGGAAAATGAAATGATTTTTTTTTGAAAAAGGCAAGAAAGGAAAGAAAAAGGAATGTGAAATGGGAAGGAAGGACAAATAGAAAGCATTTAAATCCAAATATGTAAGTAAGTATATTCCAAAGAACAAGATTCAGGGCACCTGGATGGCTCAGTCAGTTGAGTGTCTTTTTGACTTCTGCCCGGGTCATGATCTCACGGTTCGTGAGTTCAAGCCCCCCATCGGGGTCTGTGTTGACAGTGCGGAGCCTGCTTGAGATTCTCTCTCTCTCTCCCTCTCTCTCTGCCCCTCCTCCGCTCGTGTGGTCTCTGTCTCGAAATAAATAAACTTAAAAAAAATATATTAGAAAGGACAAGATTTCATTTCTCCACAGTAAAATCTAGCAAAGGGGTTGAGACTGCTCATCAGTTAATGGGAATAGTGGAGAGAAGGCAAACCCGAGAGACCTTTTCGAGGAAAGACACAACCTGTAGGTTTGTAAATCAGATAGAGCATAAAGATGAGGCGGGGTGGTGGGGGGTGCGGGACAGGGCTACAAGATTTTTAGCCTGAGAGAACAGAAGAAAACTAGTATTTAAGGGGTGCGAGCCTGGGAGAAAAATGGCTCGCTTCTTTGAGCAACGTGAGTCCCGGACTTGGAATCAAAGCTCATCCCTCGGCAAGTAGGTCTGTGGCTCTTTTATAAAGAGATTGTCCAGATGTTAGATGGAGATTGAAAGTTGGTACCAGAAAGGTGCTAGTCTCAGTTTATTATGGATGACTTCACTAGAGGAATGAATGTACATCCTTCAACAAGAGTTTAAGTGCCTTTCTGTGTGTAGGTTCTGTGGTGACCCCTACGCAGACAGTGACAAGCCAGGCAGGAGGCAGACACCACGCTTGCCTTTGTGAGTCAGGCGCCTAGGGATCGATACCCGGAAGTGAGAAGAAGGAAGGGGAATAGAGACAGAGGAGAGAGAAGGAGTCATGAGCTGGGAAGAGAAGCCACTCGGTCATAACAAGGATATAGGTTCTGCCTCCAGTTTTATGTCACCCAGGGAAACGCCAAGGTGTCCTGTCTCCATGCAAATCTGAGCTGAGAATATTTACATGGTATTAAGCCTTCGGCAGCTTTCTCTGAAAACAACACAAGGTGGGATTGGTGGAAACAGAATCAGATTTTCACAGATCTTTGTCCTTGAGCTTCGTCTTTGTGGATATCACAGTCTGTGGGTTTTAGTCTCTCTCACCCTCTCTTTGTCCCTTTCTTGTAACTCTGTCGCTCTAGGCCTGTCTTTCTCTTCATCTCTCGCTTTACTTACATAACTCGGTTATGTAACTGATGAGCAATATTTGTTATAGACTAGCAAATGGGAGAAGCAGTCTACACTTCTCTTTTTTAAAATTGCTTTTTATGTGGCCTCCTGTTTTACGGTTCGAGGTCTCCTGATACGCAGTCAGCTCAGTCGCCCCCGGAACGGCGACCGGTAGGAGGATTTCAGGGTCAATCAGTGGACCCGAAGCACATTCGATGAAGAAACTTAACACTGAGCGAGGCTTTTTTTAAACGTGTCTTTGTTTACTGACATATTTTATAACAGATACAAGCACGGAAAGAAAGTTTAAATCAGTCCATTGAGGCACAGGTGGCCTGTTTCAGAAGTTGCAAATAGTGTGAGAGTTGATGAGTTAATTGTGTGATGAGCGAGGTAAACGTTGCAGTTGATGTGTCCCTGACCCTGGGCGGTGCTTTTCTCTCCCCCCCCCACTTTAGCGTCCTCTTCATCGGTATTCTTCTCCGAAGACTTCCCTTCACCCCAAGCCTCGCCCTTTTTCTAAACCTTTCCCGTCCCAAACCCGCTTTTACTAGGGGTGCACACACCTTGGTGTCTCCCGAGTATTACTGACGAGAAAGGTTGGGGGTTACAAACACACCATAGATGAAGCCCAGCACAACTACAACTACGCACCCAAACCCCACAGCACCGAAGCGGTGTGCGTGTCACGTGGGGAAAGCCTTGAATCCGGGGTGTTTCATATCTTCGTGTGCACATTTCACGATCGCTGCCTGCTGCGATACCACCCGGGCTCCAGTAGCTTTCTGTGGTTCATGGTTTCATATCAAAATACCACTCATATTAAAGACGAATATCCAGGGAGGCAAGAGTCAGTGATTTAAGATCTTTATATGTTAGAGAAAACCACCGACAAACATTATTGGTCTCCGATCCATTTTTTCCTTATTTAAATGTTATTGCAAACATCTTTTTCTAAGTTGTTGCATTTAAAATTCCCTATGGGGCAAAAAAAAAAAAAAATTAAAAAAGGGGCCCCTGGGTGGCTCAGTCGGTTAAGCGTCCGACTTCAAGTCAGGTCATGATCTCTCTGTCCATGAGTTCGAGCCCCGCATCGGGCTCTGTGCTGACAGCTCAGAGCCTGGAGACTGTTTCAGATTCTGTGTCTCCCTCTCTCTGTGACCCTTCCCCATTCATGCTCTGTCTCTCTCTGTCTCAAAAATAAATAAACGTTAAAAAATATTTTAAAAAAAATTAAAATTCCCTATGGGGCACCTGGCTGGCTCAGTCGGTGGAGCATGTGACTCTGGATCTTGGGGTTGTGAGTTTGAGGGGTGCTTGAGGCCCATTTTGGCTATAGAGATTACTTCAAGTGAGATCTTTTAAAAAAAAAAGTTCCCTGTGACGTATAAACTCTTTTCTGCAGAGAGTTGCACTTTTAAACACTGGTCATCCTCTTTGCCTTTTTTAATGTTTATGTACTGGTTAACCCTGGGCCAATGATTAAACTTGTGTAATTATCTGTTGAGATCTGAAGGAACCTTGAGCTTGCTTTTTTTTTTTTTTTTTTTTTTAAACCTCGTCTGGACCTGGATTCGGTTTCAGAGTATCAGCATGAAAGAAAACCATAAATGGCCAACTATCTAAAACGTGGAAACATACTTTTTTCATTTCGTTTCATTTTTATTGTTTTGCTTTGGAAGGGAGAAGTTTTTTTTTTTTTACTTTTGTCAAATCTAGAATATTCGGCTTTATCAAGATCTACTTCCATTTCTCCTTATGTCCAGTCCTTTATTACAGGGTTTTTTGAATGCCTTCCATTTCCTCCATTTGGGGTAAAAAAAATATACGGCTGTTTTTGTAATTATTCAAGTCTTCAACTCCAGGCCAGTTTAAAAAGAAACTGAATTTGATTTCACCTTTGAGGTTTCTGATCTTTACTGTTTATATGCCACTGATGACTTTAAATTCATCCTGGCTTACCTGTGTCATAGGGGTTTCATGCTGCATTCAGACTCTGGGTTCTGATCCTGGCTTTTCCACTTCTCTCCATTCTGTGTCTTCCCTTGACAGTTAGACTGGAGAAATTCACAGTGTGGACTTCCTAGGCACGAGGCAAAGATCAACGAGCTAATACACGTAGAGTACTTACAATAGTGCCTTGGCAGAGTAGAAGTCTTCAGTGTTAGCCACGGCCACTGTTCGGAATTGACTGATAGTCTTTTTCACCCAGGAATGCCAGATGGAATGACTGATTTCTACATGACAGGTGTTCTTAGGGGACATGCAGAGCTACGTGGATCACACACGCTTGTGTCAGTCCTTGGCGTCCCGGCATTTATACACCTAAGACCCGAAGTAGGTTCAGCCCCCCACATTGTGGCATATACACGTTTTAAATCACCGCCCCCCCCCCCCCGCCCCCGCAACTCTGCATTTTTCTTTTGGCCCCAGTGACTTCTGAAAATGTGATCAGGGGAAGGACAGTCATCGATTACGGTCTCTTCTCCTTTGCAAGTGACCTCTTGCCCCACTTAATTGATAACTTTTGGCCAGCGGTAACGCATAGCAGTTCCATCTGGTTTACTGTTATTATATTTCTTGTTGGGGAGACAACCCCAGAACACTTTGCGGAACTGCCCGGAGCCCCGCCTTCACCTCCCTCCTCGGCCCGCCTGCAGCTCCTCGCATGCTCGTAGCAAACCCGCTCAGAGACGTGTTGTGTGCCTCGGCTTCTGGTCAACTGAAAATAATTAAGATTGTTTCTAGTTAATTTTGAAGTTTTTTCTTAGGTCCTTTTCCCGTCTATCATTATGACAAACCCAAACTGATGCACCTTTCTAAATATTCTAAATGTCGTCTCTTCCTCTGGACTGTTACTGCGTCGCCTAACTAACCCCGGTCCGTGGGCAGTGAGGCAACCGCATCTCTCTTCACTGTGCAAACTATGTTGTTCAGACCTGACTAAGTCTAACAGACAGCTAGTGGATGCGACTCTGTTTAGTACAAATGAAAGATTATCACGTCATCCAAACTGGATTTTTTTTACTTGTTTATTTGATGATGTGAACCATCTGAATCAGATTTCCTTGGTCTAAATAAGGGTCATACCTTATAGAAGCAGGCTATCTAGTGTTTGGGACTCCCGAGCGTCTGTTTTCCTTCTTATTTTTTTGCAAATCACTTTGGAACTTAGCCATTCCCTGTGCCCTCCAGACACGCTTCTCCCGTTTGTGGTGGTGGGCTTCCCCTCCTGCCAGCCTCCCGGGGAAGTGCTTTCTTGGGGCCATGACTTCCCAAAGCAGCCTTTTCATGTCTTCCCGTGGATCGCCCCAACAGTGACTGTGGCTCACTCCTTAGCCTTCCTTTGTAAGGGATGCTCACTCACTACATCGCACAGCCTTTCAATTTACTGGTTGGGCGAACAGTCAGTAACCAGCCTGGGCCACTTTTCTAACTAGGACGCAGATAGGTGGCCAGGTGGGGAAGAGTCACCCTGAACAAGAAGCACCTATTTACCTGGTCTTTGTCCACACGGACGGGGTCCACCGAGCCAGAGACTCTGACCAGACTGCCTTTGTTTCCCTTCTACTCCATGTCTCTTCCTTCTCCTTTTCTACGCTCAAATGTGTAGAAAGTGTTCGTTCTGATGAACTTGCCCAAGTGATCTACCGTTTCCTAAGCGGTCAGCAAGAGAACACAGACCTTGAAGCTGGCCACCTCTAGCATGAACTGCCATTATTTCTCCTAATGCTCCAGCCGCTCCAGTTTCTCCTGGCCCTTCCGATCCGGTTGCCGTTGTCCCCTCTGGCTCTTCAGTTCCAGCTGCTGGCGCTTCCTCAGGTATTGCTGTTCTGGCTCCTGCTCCCTTCCCAGCCTTCCGACTCAGACGTGACGGGGGAAATTGACCACTGAAATTGACCACCGCTGCCGGATATGGATCTGGCATCTTTGATCTCAGGAATTACCTCCACAAGGGGCTTAGTCCTCCAGCTTGGGGCCTTCTCTTTGGCTTTTGGTCTCTTATTCTGCCAATCTAATTCTGCCATCTTAGCTTCTTTAATGAGTTTTCTAATTTTTTTTTGTTCTTAATTCAATTAATTTTCAGCATTTGTGAATTGTTTGGTAGTGTATCAACCACTGACATTTTTCTCTTTGGCAGTTGTACTAATTCATCCCATGTATTCTAATTACCTTAAACTCTTGGGCTATGAAAACAAAGTGAACCTGCCAGCCTTCTGTGATCATGGAATAATGGCAGCAGAGAGACTGCAGACACCATCTAGTCTGACTGCCTCGTTTTATACTCAGGAAATCAAGGCCACAAAGGGTAAAATGACTTGCTTGAGTCACGTAGCTTATTGGTGGCAAAGTCAGAAGACAAACAACTTTGGTCTCCTGATTTGACATCCGGTGTTTTGACTCTTTTTGGTGAGAGTTTGATTCTGTGCATTCCATTCTGGATACTCGCAAGGTCTCAAGTGAGGAGTAAAGTGCCCCAGTTACTTAAGTGGTCGTTGTCAAGGAGCAATAGAGTCACAGAGCCACTGGGACTCAGAGAAGACACCGGGGCATGAGTTTACCCGTCGTTGTGTTTTTGGTTTTGTTTCTTTAATTTTTTTTTTTTACATTTATTTTTTAAGAGACAGAGACAGCACAAGTGGGGGAGGAGCAGAGAGAGAATGAGGCACAGAACCTGAAGCAGGATCCAGGCTCTGAGCTGTCAGCACAGAGCCCAATGCGGGGCTCGAACTCACAAACCACGAAACCATGACCTGAGCCGAAGTCGGACGCTTAACCGACTGAGCCACCCAGGCGCCCCTCTGTCGTTTTGTTTTTAAAGAAATAATTGGGACAAGTTCCATATCCTAAAGACCAGGCCCTAAACAAGAGGCTCTCAAGTTCTAGTATAATACTGAATAACTTGGGATGTTTATAACAAAAGTACAAAGAGTCAGGCCTTCCTTGCATACACCTGCAACCAGAATCCTGCAAGGTAGGGCTTGGAATGTGTAATTTCAGATTTTTCCAGGTGGTTCTCATGTGCTTTCTGGGTAAGAACCACTGCTGTGGAGTCTAGCAGTGTTTCTTAAAGGAGCGGGGGTTGGAAGGGGGCACCTATGTAAAAGGCACATTTCTGGGATCCCTCCCTGGATCTACTATCCTAGAATTTCTGGGAATGGGGTCCATCTTTAACTTCCTTAATGATTATTTGCATTAAAACACAGAAAAGCACTCATCTAGGAGGCTCTGAGTCATTCAACAACAGCCTAGAACAATGACTTTCATGTCCTTTGTTCATGTCCCTTGATAAGAAATACATTTTACACCGTGACTCATCAAACTCCCATAACTAAAACAGAAGTTTCACAATACTTACCTTACTGAGTTCCGTGAACTCTGTTAGTTTCCATTCTAATCCACCCTGTTTCATTTTTTAAAAGTAGGTAGTTGAAACACACTCAAGTGATTGAAAACCCCCGGCCTACTGGAGCTTGAAAACACTGAAAATCGAGATGTGTTTGTTAATTCACAGACTCAAAACCCCTCTCTTGCATTCCTCTCCTTTTCCCCGTTACTCCTGTTAATACCTTCTGGGGTTGCTTGCCTGTGAGGAAGGTCCGCTTTTGTCAGAGCCCTGCAACACTGCCCCTCGGAAAAGTGGACTGCCTCGGTTCCCCGGGCATGGCAGTTCTCGCCAAGTCCACGCGGCTGCTGCTAATGGCTTACATCAATCACAGTGCAAGTAACGGAAGACTCAACCTGAACTAAATCAAGTTTAAAAAAAAAACAACAACCAAGAATGTTTTTGTTCATGGAACCAGCAGCGCAAGAGTCGCTTAGTTCAGGTGCTGTTTGATTCTAGACTCGGACATTATGACCTGGATGCCCCACGAGTCTGTCTTTTCTTGGGATGGCTCCAGATGCGGCCGATGCGGCTCTCTCTTCTTGGGGGCCGCAGGCCCGGCCACACTGCCGAGGAGAGCTGCGGAGAAGCGAGTCCGGCAGACTGAGCACGGATCTCCGTTGGGCTGATGAGACCACACTCGCTCCGCTGAGCCAGTCCCTGGGATGCGGACGCGATGCTGGAGCTGGGAGGAGGGTCGCATCGCAGGCCGACCGCTCGGCTCAGGATGAGGGAGGGACGAGTTGCTTCACAGAGCTTGAGATCCTGCGCTCGGGAGCGAGAGGGATGCGTGGTGGGCAGAGGTGCAACACGTGCCCTCTAGGCCTCGGAACCCCCGGTCTTCCTCTCTGCCTCCTGTTTCCTCGGTAGTGACCAGCCTGTGCTTGCTGCTTTTCACACCCGTAGAAACCAGTCTGCTGTCCCGAGATAGCCACCGGTCAAAATCAAGCGCAGATGGCCCTCCACGAGGGAAGTGACCATTTAAGGGATCCGGAAGAACGGATTAAAATTCACTACAGAAAAGAACGGGTTTTTTTATTTTTTTAGTTTTATTTTTTATGAAAAAACAAAACAACAGCTGGTTTTTAAACAGAGACAGAGGAATCGGCTAGTTCAGGGTGCACCAGACTGTGCGTTGAGTGGCCAACATCCACGTGTGTGGTGGGCAAGCCTGTGTGCCCTTTAAATAAACCACAGGCCTGAGCCTTTTCAGGAGGCACCTGAGCATAGTCGGTGCCTAAAAATACCACGTGACCACTAACAGATTAAAAGTGCGAGAAGTTTAAGTACAAAACTTAAATCTGACAAACAAAACTCTGCGGTCCTGTTGGTTCCCCTTCATCGTGGCTTTATGCACTACCCGATACCTTCTCTTTCTCAGGCCTTCTGTCGTGAAGCAGAACAGAAATGTCTTCTCCTAGACGGTCAGAAAGGGGACGATAGTTGCTTACCATACATGATGTTGCGCTCTTAAAATAGATTTTTTTTACAGTCTAGCACGGAGCAAGAATGGTGACCTTTATTTTTTTTTCAACATTTATTTATTTTTGGGACAGAGAGAGACAGAGCATGAACGGGGGAGGGGCAGAGAGAGAGGGAGACACAGAATCTGAAACAGGCTCCAGGCTCTGAGCTGTCAGCCCAGAGCCCGACGCGGGGCTCGAACTCCCGGACCGCGAGATCGTGACCTGGCTGAAGTCGGACGCTTAACCGACTGCGCCACCCAGGCGCCCCAAGAATGGTGACCTTTAAACAGTTCTTGTAATGATTCTGGCCTGTAGCCTGCTTTTGAAATGGAAGAGTTTGATGTAAATAAGCAATTCATACGTGAGAGACTGAATCTTACTTCTTCCTCCAGTAAGTGGTACCGGGTGCTCTGCTCTGTCACAGATCGCTCCCAGGTTTTCTAAGATACCCGTTTTGTACACAGCACGGTGATCCTGAGCTGTGAATTCTGCCCTGGCAACTAGCCTGACGAGCATTTAGATTTTCTCCGTACTCCTGCATTCTTAGAAAATGCCTATCCAAAACATTTTTTCATTGTGGTTTTTTTTTTTTTTCCTATAAAAAGGATACAAAATAAGGGCCCTAAGGTTTGTATTTTTCTAACTTGGTCTGTAATTTTGCATAAAACCTTTCAGTTCTTCCTCATAAATTTATTCTTTTTTCTAACAGTATGCCCATTCATTTCTAATTTTCTAATTTCTTTTGAAAGCTCTAGCATTTTAATTGCTTATGGAAACTAATCGATCTCCTATCCTTGACAGTGATTTCATTAAGATCTGATTTTTTTAAATGAAGTTTTTCATATATATTATTATATTTTGGTCTATAGTGTGGCTTGATCTAAGAACCCAGTCTACCGTTGAGAATCTTAGTAAAAGAATTCCAGGAAATAATAACTTTGTCAAGGTAAGAGATGTCTTCAAAAGTATACTATAAGTAATGCTTGTTTAAAAAAAGGGTTTAGAGATTTCACCTGAAAGACTATTCGGGCCCTATATCCTATCGCACAGTAATTATTGGATACATTTTACAGGCTATCCGCAGATAATTGAGGGTAACTGAAGTATTTACCTTTCTGTCTTCTTGCCCTGTGGTGGATTTGAGGATTCATATTCCAAGGTCGATAGGCTGAAGGGGATGATAAAGTGTCCCAGTGGCTTAAGCCATGCTTCCCAGGGCATGCTTCCTGTAATTCAACCATGCTTTCAAAATCTGTCCTTCTTGGTTTCTACTATCTGTCAAAGAAAGTTCCGGATGCTTTGGAGTTTTTAGGCATCTGGATTCAGAGGGACAAAGTAAAAGTCACTCCAACTCCTCCCGAACTCCTCTTCCACTTTATTCATATGAAGGAAGCTTATAAAAATTGCCTATATTTCAGTCCATATGTAGAGCTCTCTTCAGATAAATGAAGGGAGAGAGAATTTTTTTGAAACTGGCAAGGTATTTTTCTTAGCAAGGTCAAGGCCAACTTCTCCTAGCATCCAAAGGAAGTTCTGGGGTGTTTGTTTGTTTATCCCCTTGATATTTATTTGTCAGCAGGACCCTTACGGCAGTGGTTCTTGGTTGTGAAACTAGCGTTCAGATCCCATTAACTGTAGCAATTGAACAGACCATTCCCTACCCTCACCCGCCCGAATAACTTCAGGCTAGTCCTGAATATACCCTCACCCACTTCCTATTCTGTTCCTCTTTGTCACCCTGCCCAACCCTCATCCCCACCTCCAGTTACTTTGCTTCAAGGGATGCATGTTTTTCTCTTCGGTGCCATCGTAGGCCGCTTTTACACTCTCTACCCAAGTCATAACAATGAAATATTACGGACTACCTCACTGTTGGCTCTGTGGGATGATCCTTGGTCCTTCAAAGAGAAACGATCCCATAAATTATTTCCTTTCATTATTTTTGAGCATTGATTTATTTTTTCTAGGAAAGCTAGAAAACCATGAGTTGAGAGTCTTAACTTACAGGGTGCATTAAAGTATTAAATGGCTTGGTTTGAATTTTCTGTAGTTAGGTAATCAATGAGGAGACCAAAGATTGGGGGAGGGGAAAGATAGTTGCATTATTTTGATGTATGTATCTTCTTTACCACTTTCATTTAGCCTTTATAAATAAATCTAGCATTTAATATACTAACAAAAATAGGAGTTGGACTGATCCATTCTAAGGGAATACTGGCCCTTTACCCTTTAGTCGGTCCACCGTCTCTTTGCTCCATGTCCTTGCTGAGTTGAGGCAACTCTTTTCTTCTATAGAACAACTCAATGTTGCTTTCCTCTGGCATGTCCTTGAGCTCGACTTTAATCTCCACTTACTTTATGTTATGGTATTTGAATATGTATGTGTGTAAATATATATACTTGTTTATGACATAGTTTTTACACACATAAGTCTATTGCTGTTAAGTCGTCCACGTTTTGAAACAAAATTCTCTGGTGTGGTCGTTAGTCTATGATTTGATGTACTCCCTGATTTTTAATAGTTTAAACTATCACTTTTAGGAAATACAAAATGAAAAGCAGAGTTTTGGACTAGGTTCTGCATGTACTAGTCATCACAAAAGCTAACATCTACGTGTTCACGCTCTAGATCCCAGGGTACTGTGTCATTTAATTTTCTCTTTACCTTGCAACGTGGATGCTCTTTGAACTGCAAACACATCACACTGATCTTTGTTCGTGAACACGCCTTCCTGTGCCACAAGATAGGAAAAGTATTTTTATCCATAATACCAGGGGGCTTGGCTTTAGCGCCATTGAATGTTTTGGGATTTGTTGCGTTTGGGGGGGTTGGTGCTTTATTTTAAACTGTTAGGAATTCACTTTGCTGGCTGAACTTCATAACTGTTTTTAGTCCAAGACAGGCCTTCCACTTAGCACTTACTTCAGTGCCGTGAAACTTCGTTGGCTCCTTGACAATGTGAGAAAAGTTCAAAAGGCTGTTGAAGAGGATAGAGCTCTTTTTGGGACCATTGATTCGTGGCTTATCTGGGTATGTTTAAATATAACGTATGCATGGAGAAAGCTTTTCAGAAATTTTTTATACCACCTGTTTTCTATTAAGAGTTCAAACATTTTAGTTGGCAAAATTAACATTTCAGCCTCCATTTAAGAGGCATTTTTCCTTACTTCCTCCTTAGTTTTTCTTGCTTTATTTCCGTAAAAATGGAGGATGATCGCCAAAACCATGTGTCATGTCTATTCTCTTACGAATAAGTAATTTAGGTAATTAGTAATTAGTAATTAAGGTAGTCTTTTTCTCTTGCCTATCATGTATTCTTTTCCACTGGTCATTTCTTTTTTTTATTTTAGAGAGAGAGAGAGGGTGTACACGTTTGCACTCACATGAGTGAGGGAGGGACAGAGGGAGAGAGAGGGAGAATCTCAAGCAGGCCTCATGCTCGGCACGGAGCCCGACACAGGGCTCGATGCCCCAACCGTGAGATCACGACCTGAGCAGAGTATCGAGAGTCAGATACTCAACCCGCTGAGCCACCCAGGTGCCCCTCCACCGGTCATTCTTAAATGCAACAACTATTTAACATGATAAACATCTATGTGACTTTTATCATTTGCTTTCAGTATTACACAGCTGTCTCTTATTTAAGCCAGAATATAAAAAATCATGGTGGAAATTTCACTGTCTAATCTTTTGGCCTAAGCCGAACACGGATGAGTAGAAACTAACATTTTAGACATTTCCCAGATTTATCTTAAAAGTACCTGTTCTCTCTCCCTTTCTCTCTTTCGTTCTCTGTCCTTTTTATCGTGGGCGTTTTCAAATATACCCCAAGGTTGAGGGAAATAGCGTGATGAACCTCTACATCAGTGGGCCAGCTACAGCAGTCAACGCTGGCCAATCTTGTTTCAACTATACTCACATACTCTAGCTCCCCACGGATCATTTTAAAGCAAATCCCCCCCACACACTTTCATCTGTAATTACTTCAGTAAGTGTATGGTTATCTTTTTCAACGTTCAAGAGAGCGTGACGAGAATATTGTCCCTGTTCTCATTTACCGCACCCACTGAGCAGATGTTCCAGACCCAGTACCAGGAAGCAGCGCCTTCTCTGCTTGGCCAGGGCCGGCCGTGGGTGGCGCTCTCATGGCCCACCGTTTTCACGCCTGTCACAGTTGACATAGTTCTGACGATCAGTTGCCTGGAACCAGAGTGAGGCAGGCTGCGGCAACTGTGAGCTGCAGGAGACAAGGGAGCGCGTCTTGCTGTGGGTCGAGGGGGACCTGCTCACGGGATGCCGAGATGCCTTTTCTCCGCTTCAGTTCCCGCCTCCCCTCTTAACCGCTCGCACACGAAAGAAAGCGGCAATCCTTTCAGCTCCGCTCTGAGGATATTAACACTAGAGAATTTAAACCTCTGCTTTTGGGATATATGCTTGGGTCGGCGCAGCCCAATGAGAATTGTTATTCTCAAAAAACAAAAACAAAGAAAGAGCAACACAGAGTTCTGGAAGATCCTGAAGAGGCAGACGTGTCAATACAGTTCACTTTGCCAAATCTGAGAAGACTGCATTTTGCAAAGATAACATGAAAACAAAACTGATTTTTCTGTGTAACCACCAATGGACTAGAAGCTGTACTAACGTGGTGGCCACTTAGCCATGTGTGGCCACTGACAGCTTCAGATGTGGCAGGTCTGAATCAACATGTGCTGTGACTGTAACATATATACTGCATTTAAGTAGGTAAAATGTTGGGGCACCTGGCTGGCTCAGTCACTAGAGTGTGTGACTCTTGATCTGGGGCTTGCAAGTGTAAGCCCCACATTGGGCATAGAGACTACTTAAAAATAAAAGAATTTATTAATCAATAGGTAAAATGTCTCCGAAAGAATTTTTTATATTAAAAGGATATTTTGGAGATATTGGGTTCAATAAAAGATATGCTCTCATTAAAATTAATTTCACTTGCTTCTCTATGCTTTTTTAAAAATTTTTTCAAATATAATTTATTGTCCAATTGGCACCGTGTACAATTGGATGACCGTACAGCACCCAGTGCTCGTTACTTCGCTCTAGTTTTTAAATGTAGCTAGTAGACAGTGTAAAATTACGTATGTAGCTCGCATTATATTTCTGTGAGACACTGCCAGAAACGTCAACATTCAACAATTGGCACGTTCCATTCTCCTGCTTTCTGCACTCTGCTCCTGATTACAGCCCTTGATGACATGTAATTTAAGTTGCAAATTAGTGCAAATTTAACATGTCCTGTCCTGTTTATTCTATCTAGAGTTTGACGGGAGGGGCCAACGGAGGTGTCCATTGCACGGATGTAACCAATGCAAGTAGGACGATGCTTTTCAACATTCATTCTCTGGAGTGGGATAAAGAGCTCTGCGAGTGAGTTGGGTTTTGCCCTACAAAGCAATTGCCAGATACGTTACCTATTTATAACCCAAATCTTACTCTTCTCCGATGTCGGCAGAGCACCAGACTTTAATTGTTGGTATTTTAACTACAGTGTATATACTGCGTATTCAAACAAGAGACTATTGTTGCGTATATAACAGACAGGCCAAATTAAGTGTCTCGATTAGGAAGGTTAGGTTTATTTAGAAACGTACTTTGTGTGTTGTGTGCTTTTTGTTTTTTATCGATTTGTGTCAAATGAGAATGTTAAGTATCCATACCCACAACCATGGTCTGCTGGCTTATTATTTAACTCTGCACTCCAATACATTCATTTTCTAATAGTTATTTACCTTTTCGCTTCTAAATACATATAAATGCGTCCAGATATTTATTTAAAATAGTGTTAAATACGCAGTTTTTAATTGTTTTTCAGATTTTTTGAAATTCCAATGAAAGTTCTTCCAAATGTTCGGAGTTCTTCTGAGATCTATGGCTTAATGGTAAAAAAAAAAAAAAGTGTTTTAAATTTCATTTTTAAAAAAGCTTTACTATTCAAAATTCCAAAGGCAGTTGTGTTAGCTTTCCTTGTTTGATAGTTGTGACTTTTCTGTAAGTGTTGGTAGTATGTAAGACGAGAATTTAGTGCTGTTTGTATAGTTTAATAACTTAAAAATTTTAGAATCCTCCTTACCAGTTGATTTTGCATTTTATAAACTTTAATTGGCTTTTCTTGGAATATTCTGCTTTTAAAGTATTACCTCAATAATCTAACTACAGAGGGTGGCCTGCGAATGTTTGAGCTGGTTTATTATTTTAATTGAAAAAACTTTAGTAGTTGTGGTGTCGGCTTCTATTTTATGGGAGGGTGTCTTCACATTTTAGTGTTCTTTTTCCTGTTGAATTTCTTTGAATAGCCAAACCATGTTTTTTATATTAGATTCTTTGTCAGCCCCAAAAAAAACTTTAGCAAAGAAACTGAAAGCAAACAGTCTCTTTCCGATTTGTGATTGCTAATTAAACAGGTTTCCATAATGCACATTTTTCTGTCGATTTCACTGAAACCGAGAGAAAAAGTCATTTTAGCAAAAAGCGTGCTTATTATCACTGAGTATCTCTGAGTACGCATCAGGGATGAAAAACCTCCAGGAGGATTTGAACTGGTATTTGAACACAAAAATCTAGAATTCACGATAAAAGTTAAAAATATGTCTAAGATAAATTGTAAAAAAAAAAAATATTGTTTAGACATTTCATGACAAATATTAGAAACTCTCCTTACAGAGTTAATAAAAATTGAGTTAAATACTGAGTGCTCTGGCTAAAGCTTGAGCAGGCTTCTTAAATATTTCACTTACAATAAAGCTTTCTCAGGTACCGTGAATTTTTTTTAAGGGGAAGCACTGCTCATCTATACTAAAAGTGCTTCGATGACTTCATAGCTGTCTATACACTGACTTGGGTCAGAAAAAAGAACTTATTCTTGAGAAACAGTTTTAGAGAACGGTTGAAAAAGCATTTACTGGCCTAGTTTTTTCTCTTGCATTTAAAATATTATGCTTCTGTCCCCCTTTTTCCCCCTTGCTGACTATAGAAAATCTCTCATAGTCTGGTGAGTAGGTTGCCCACCAATTATGCTACCCATTCATTTGGAAAAGATACAGTGCATTTCCATTTAGTTTTAGACAAACAGAAGTCCATTTACTAAACAGATTCTTCTAGAATCTCGTGACCTTCCAAATTACTGTAAGCTCTAGGCAAGCTTTAGGTTTTCTTTAAAGTCATTCGTATCTGTTTGTTTTTAAGTTTGCCCTAAGACTGAAAGTGGTGTTTGAAAACAGAAGACCAAGGTGATTTTCCAGAGTGAGAAATTCTGACGTTCCCCGTGACAAAGTACAGTTGTGATGTGCTTTGGACTTTAGCATAACAGGGAAATGAGATGTAGTTTTTAAATGTCCTAAATGCCTGTCTTAAAGGAAACTTGACCAGCCTTTCAGACTAGTTAGTTGGAAATGCACTGTCCCTTTTTCTGCATGCTTCACCAGAGGACATTCCCAGGAATCCTCCGGAGATCCCTCCCTAAGAAGAAAAAAAGAGCGCTTTATGTGCCTGAATGCACATTAGCAGATCCTGCTGGTAGTCTGATAATAACTTCCAATAGTATAAGCAATGGCTTCTTTTAGTTTCTTAGTATATTAAGATATATAGCCTCTAGGTTTCCTACAGATTCACTGTGTGTTCTTCGCGAAATTTAGCCTTCACTTATTATCCAGGTCCAGATTTTCTAAGAATGTATACAGTACATAAAAACGGCAGGTCTTGAATTAAGCAGAAAGCATGAAAGAAATAAAATAATATCCACCATCTAGAAGATGTTTTCTATTTTGTGAAGCCTAAAAATATACGCTGTTGTTTCCTTATCACTGTAGCCCTGTGAGGTGGCTTCCGTTCTTACCCTCATTCGAGCAGATAGGGAACCTCACGCTCCCGGAGGCTGGGGGACTGGCTCCCAAAGGGCAGACTAAGGGGTCAGTCAGTCCAAAGCTTTTGTTTGGCGCTCTTCCTAGTTGAATATGTTTTTGTTTTTTTTAAATAAGTTCTGTAACATACACAGCCACTTATATCTCATTTTTGTTCTAGAATGCTGGCCATATTTGATCAAAATAAAAACCGCTCTTCGTGACCTAAATTGAACTCTTGCTTAGCTAAACTTGAAGAATGATGTTGGCTCTACAAACAAATAATACCCAATACCCAGACGCGCTTGTGTTTCTTAGCTCGAGTAGTTTGGGTAGGAAGGATAGTCGGTAAAATCCAGCCTTCCAAAATGAGAATGTTCCATGCTGGTTTGATAGCTATGTGTATGTTCATTTTAAAGGATGCATTCGTTTTCCTTATTAACGGCAATAATAGAAAGAACTATCAGACCCAGGCTTTCTTGTTACCTAGATTCCATTTTGTAGATCAAGAAATTGAGGCAAGGAGAAGTTTCAGCGGCCTGCTCAGTGGCTTAACGCTGACTAACCAAGAGTAGACCCCACGTCTCCTGAGTCCGAGTCCAGTGTTTGACGTCCATTCTCCAATGCCGTGTCTCTTCTTGTCATTCTAGAAATGTCTAGTGTCTGTCTCTGAACCACATATGTAGTTGAATCACTTGCTTTGTCTTGTCTGCCCACATGCTCTGGCATGTTGCTATTCGTGTTCATTCCTGTTGCAGTTTTGTTAGAGACAATAGTTTGTGATTATTCATAATCCTTTTTTCCCAAATTTTATTAGAAAGCTGGGGCCTTGGAAGGTGTGCCAATATCGGGGGTAAGTTTCACCTTCCTGCTACCTCCCCAACCTTAGTCCCCTTCCATGTCATGGGTTTCTTCCTATATCTGAATCAGCCTCCCCCATCCTAAACTATGGAAAACAAATAAAAGCCGCACAATTGGCTGATTCTTGTTCTTATGTGGCACAGTATGGGCCACTGAGAATCTTTTGATTAAATTCTAGCTCTTCCTTCCCATACGTACTATCTTATAGGGGCTTTCAGAAATGGGAAAATGGGGGCTCCTGGGTGGCTCAGTCGGTTAAGCGTCCGACTTCGGCTCACGTCATGATCTCGCAGTTTGTGGGTTTGAGCCCCGCGTGGGGCTCTGTGCTGACAACGTGGAGCCTGGAGCCTGCTTCAAATTCTGTGTCTCCCTCTCTCTCTGCCCCTCCCCTGTTCATGCTGTGTCTCTCTCTGTCTCAAAAATAAATAAACGTTAAAAAAAAATTAAAAAAAAATTCCTTGATAAATAAAAAAAGGAAAAATAAATCCTATGGCTGTTCTAAAAGGAAAATTAATAATATTGTCTTAGTGTTCTTTATTGTCATTTATACTTTCAGTGTTTGGGGGACCAGTCTGCTGCATTGGTGGGACAAATGTGCTTCCAGGATGGACAAGCCAAAAATACGTGAGTTTAAGAAATAAATTAAAAAACCAATGGTGTTTTGTTTGTTTGTTTCTCCCTTTGGTGCTTTGAGGAAAATCTGTTGAAGTTCATCCAGGCTGAGAATCAATAACTTAAGAGTTCCATTAAGATTTTGCCATTTGGTTTTCTTTATCTCCTTCAAATAAAATACATTATGCTGTATGTATACACACTGCTAAGGCTTGTAAAGACCTTAATTTATAAAATTCGATACATATTCCATCCAGAAACTAAGTTTTGGTTTAAAGTATTCATGGTGGGGAGTGGAGGAGGGCAGAGCAGAGGGGAGGCAGAGCCATGATTTAAGCTACATTTCTCCGGGGCACCTGGCCGTCTCCGTTGGTGGAGCATGTGACTCTTGATCTCGGGGTCATGAATTCAAGCCCCACGTTGGGTATAGAGATTACTTTAAATGTTTTTTAATTAAAAGAATTAAATAAATTTAATTAAATAGACTATATTTTTCAACCTACCGTCCCTATCTTAGACTTTCTCACTATAACTATAAAGTTATATTTTTGTGGGATCTTCCGTGCTGTTTTCCTGCCATTGTGTTTCCCCCCACCCCCTTCACTCCTTGGGAGTTTCTCCTTCGACAAGAAGCAGAAGCAATGATGGAAGTAGAGATTGGGTGCATGTTTTTCCTTACTACTCATACGTGGGGAGTCTGTAACCAGCGCCATATCTCAGAGCGATAAGGTTTCTCACATTTTCAGATGAAAAAACAGATGCTCAGGAGTGGTTAAGCTACTAAGTGAAAGACATCACCTCTGACCCCAGGTGGATCGGATTCGACTTAGCCGGGGCTCTTAACCTCTCTGTGTTACTGTACCCCATGCAGAGAAGATTCCCGTAGACCCAGCAGGAGACTGTCTACAGTGAATTCTTCTTTTGTAGGGAATTTCCTAATTCTCTCATCAATGTTAACCGCAGTGGTTATGTTCTTCTTTTGTGAATAATGGAATGTCTCACATTTGTAATTAAATATTTTGTAGCCTAGCAGGGTCAGCCGTCCCCATGTGAGAGTGTGACATTATTTGTGTGAGTTTTTCTTGGAGGAGAGAGAAGAGATATGAGAAATCTTTGCAGGGCATGGTGTCCTGTGGGTATGATCAAGAGAGCCTGACTGAGCATGGGTCTGGAAACACGCTCTGCATTCGGGGTTCCAGGCAGCTGCATCAGGAACCAAGAGAAATGATAGACAACTAGGCTGTTTCTCCCCCACCTTCCCCGCTCTGCCAGGCACACTTAACGCTGGTCAATACTTGACTCTACTTGTCAAGTCCCTAACCGAGTGTAGAGCACGTGGGAGGTGCCCGATAAAATCGTCTGCTTTTCCTCCTCTCTACTCCCTTCCCGAGTAAGCCTTGACCAGCCAAGTCCTAAAATGATGACTTTAAGCGCGGGAGGGCTTAGCGAGTACCTCTCCAGCCACTGCCGGTTGGAGACGGGAAATAGCAAATGGTAAGATCTCTGGGCCCGTATTTCTCTTCCTGAGGGGGAAAGAACAGAAGTGCACAGTTCATCATGTTACAGATCAGAACTTCGGCGCCGTTAAGAAACTTTGAAAGCCTGTTGTTGGGTTCCAAAGGAAGGGGAGGAAAATCACAGAAGATTATGTTAATAATGAGATGTTTTGAAGAATGAGCTATATCGGCAAGTGCACAGAACACTGAACTAGTAGCAAAGAGGGAAATGGAAGACTGTGTTTAGAGGATGTAGTGAACATTCGGGTAGGGCAGTGGTAGAAAATAAGGCTAGGATCATGTCGTGACGCCCTTAGTTTCAGACTGAGGAGTTCTTTCCTGATTAGGCAGTGGGACACCTCTGAAGGTTTATGAACTGGTTTTCAGAGTGACTAGAGTCATTCGTTAACAGCACTGAAGTCCTTGCCCAAAGCGAGGAGAGACTAAACGCAAAGAGGCCACGTAGGCATCCCGATGACGAAGATAAGGACGAAAAAGAGTGGGGACGGAGCAGGAGGCTGTAGGTGGATATCCGGGGCACTGGAGAAGGACGAGAGACAGGAAATAGGTATTGAGTCTAGTCACCTGGGCCCAGTGGGTAGGCTGAGCCGAAGTAAGAAACAGGTCTGAATAGTATGCATTCTGTTTGGGACCTGTCTGTGGTCCTGGTAGGCTGTGCATTGCACACACCTGTGAATATGGAATGAGTTCAGTATCAAAATAGAGCTTTTAAACTTCCCTTATTTAGAGGTGATTTTTAAAGCAGTGGAAATAGATATACCAAGAAAAAGTATGCAGGTGCAGGAGATACTTAGGACAAGTAACAGACCCAGGGATGGGCCATTCACTCATTCACGTGGAAACCCAGGGTAGAGATATTTAAGAGGGAGGCTCGGTCAGCAGTACAAAATACTACAAAAAGGTCACGGAGGCCGAGGATGAGAAGCAACCATCCTACGTAGAAGGTAGGTCCTCAGTGGTGACTTCTAGGCATGAAGCTTCGGTAGAACGCTCAGGACGAAAGCCAGGTGGCACAGGGCCAAAAGAGACGTGGGCAGGTGGAAAACAGAGACAGCCAGACTGAATGTACTTTGCAAAAATGACCATCCAGAAGTGGTGGGCAAAGTAGGCGGTTTGTTACTTAACAAGATCATGGCAAGTTCGGGGCGTTTGTGTTTGTAAGTTCGAGCAAGACCAGAGAATGTTTCTTTGGAGTCTGAGTAGAGGGCAGTTGGGACTTGAAAATGACTGAGAGAGAAGTGATGGGCAGAATGAAGTCCTGAGAGGTTGGAGATAGTGGGATCAAGTGAGTCCGTCCCTTCAAACCTCAGCAGGGAGCAAATGACCGCCATCTCCGAATTCAGTGGAAAGCCCATCTCTGTTTTGATGTGGAGGAACTGATTATGGGTGGTAGTAATTTTTCTTTCAGCTTTTCCAAATTTTCTACTTTTTCTTGAATGAACAGGGATTATTTGAACTTTAAATTTTGCTCTTCAGGGCGAGAACCTAAGATAGATGCCCTCTCTCCCCGGAGGCATTAAGTAGTGTAAAGGAGGCCTTTCACCTCCTTTACAGCTTCCGCCAGGGCCCCTCTCCTCCTCCTGGGCGCCATCTTTGAGGGGGCGCCCTCCCCTGTGAGGGACGGCAGGCAGCCTTTACCATCACAGAGGTTAGAAAAGCCAGACATCTTTCTGGGATGCTCAAACGCAGCACAATCTTGAGAAAGGATAGGTATACCATATAAATGCTGAAAGCTCCATATATGTTTAATGACTGGGGAGAAGAAATAATAACATTTAAGAGAAAAATAATTGCCTGTGTCCTGTTTTGAAAGCTGTGGCCTCTATGTAGCAAGAGTCTCTCCATACACTGATAAGGTTCGTTAATTATCTACTAAGCATACTAACTGAAGAATTCACTTTTATTAAATGCCTCGAGCCTTTGCATCATTCTGGTACTTTAAGATTTGTACACTACTGTTTGGTATACAGAGTGCGTATATGGGGGCCAAATTGGTACAGATTTCTCCTTTAAAAAGCATGAAACCGGTCATTAACTTCCATTTTTAAGAGTAATTATTAAAGGAGATTCATTTAAAATATATAGCCTTTTCAGCATTGTGTTAGTAAAAGGGTGTGGTGATTTATGTGTTTTAATTCGTAAGTTTATTATTGCCTGTACCTGGTTATTTGACTGGTGTCTTTAAAAATGTAGATATTCGCGGGTGGCTCAGTCGGTTAAGCGGCCGACTTCAGCTCAGGTCATGATCTCGCGGTCCGTGAGTTCGAGCCCCGCGTCGGGCTCTGGGCTGACGGCTCAGAGCCTGGAGCCTGTTTCCGATTCTGTGTCTCCCTCTCTCTGACCCCCCCCCCCGCCCCCGTTCATGCTCTGTCTCTCCCTGTCTCAAAAATAAATAAAACGTTAAAAAAAAATTAAAAAAAAATGTAGATATTCGCTGGGGCGCCTGGCTGCCTCAGTTGGTAGAACATGTGACTCTTGATCTTGGGGTTGTGAGTTCGAGCTCCGTGTTGAATGTAGAGATTACTTAACAGTAAAATCTTTTTGAAAATTTTACTTTAAAGAATTGTTTTAATGTTTATTCATTTTTGAGAGAGAGACAGAGTGTGGGTGGGGGAGGAGCAGAGAGCGGGAGACACAGAATCCAAATCAGGCTCCAGGCTCTGAGCTGTCGGCACGGAGCCCGACGCGGGGCTCGTGAGATCATGACCTGAGCCAAAGTCAGATGCTTAACTGACTGAGCCACCCAGGAGCCCCTAAAATTTTTTTTTTATTTTAGAAAGAGAGAATGCACGGGTGGGGTAGAGGGACAGAGGGAAAGAGAGAGAGAATCATAAGCAGGCTCCACATTCAGTGTGGATCCCAATCCCGGGCTCGATTCCACAACCCTGGGATCCTGACCTGAGCTGAAATCAAGAGTCAGATGCTCAAATGCCTGAGCCACCCCAGGTGCTCCAATAAAATCTTTTGGAAAAATGTAGATAATTCACTTATCACATGCTCCTTGAATGTGTTAAACTGTTCACGTGCAGTCAGAGAATATATTCGAGTGAGAAGGGATAGAAGGTCTCGGGTTCATTCTTCTTCACGACAGCGGTGCGTGGAAAAATGTTTTTTGGAAAAAATTGCCCTCGGTTTCTATTTTCTCCGCACGACAAACGCAGCCGATAAGGTCTGCTGACTTAGTGCTAACTGGTAGTAGCTTCCGCTGGGATCCCTCTGGCCGCCCCGGGACCGCATGCTCCCCCTTCTCCCACCTGCTGGAATGTCAGAGAACACAGCAGCAGGGCCCTGCTGCCCGTGGGGAGGGAATCCCAAGCTTGGGCAGGCCTGTTCGTAGAGAGCCAGGGTTGATAGTCGCAGCCAACTGTTTCCCTGTGACCCCTGCTGGTATCAGTTTGGATAATTTCTCTCCCTGGCCCAAGTCATAACCACTCACTCACGTCCAATGCCACACTTGTCACCGAGTCCAAGGCTTATGCTAATAAGGCTGCCATAAAATAAATGCACTTTTTCACGTCAGCGGTGTCCCATTCTGGCTCCGTCTCTGCCACCTGTTTAGCATGCCCTATCCTGCAGAGAGGATATATGTGCCTCCATGCCACTCCTGTCACCGAGGTCCAGCTGCACTTCCCTGCACTCTGGACCTAGCCTCCCCTCCATGCCCCAAGATAGCCCTGGGTCTCATTTCCCGACTGTGCTAATGATGGACCTAAGCAGCCCGCTTAGGGAAATGCCTCATTCCATGTGGGTTAGTAGCAATGTAACTGTGACTGGACATAGAATTTGTTGGGATTGGCTGATATTTTAGAAACACAGTCCTGGGCTATGACTAAGTACTAAATACCATGCTTGCATTTTTCCATTAGGATCTCACTAAGTACATTTTCTTCTAGACTTATCTTTAAAACGTTATTCCAAAAGGAGTATGTAATGCTTCTTAACTTTGGGAACTTTTCTAAAACTTGAAGATGACGACTTTGATCGTGCTGAGTTAAACGTCGTTTTGAATGATTTGTATTATTCTTTCATGATGTATTTTTAATAAAATTGTCACGCTGTTCGTTCTTCTCCTAACTACAGGTATGGAACAGGCTGCTTCTTACTGTGTAATACAGGCCGTAAGGTTGGTGTTTTCCGATTAAAAGATTGCTGAAAGTCTTCTTTAACTTCCTATCAAGAGTGCTTGAGCATAATTTGCTATTAAGTTACTTAGGATTCTGCAGATTTTCTTTAATGTTTGCTTTTTAAAAAAACTTATGTATCGTTTAATTTACATCCAAGTTAGCATATGGTGCAACAATGACTTCAGGAGTAGATTCCTTCGTGCCCCTGACCCATTTAGCCCATTCCCCCCCCACACCCCCTCCACGAACCCTCTCTTTGTTCTCCATATTGAGGAGTCTCTTCTGTTTTGTCCCCCTCCCTGTTTTTATATTATTTTTGCTTCCCTGCCCTTATGTTCATCTGTTTTGTCTCTTAACTCCTCATATGAGTGAAGTCATATGATACTTGTCTCTCTCTGAATGACTGATTTCGCTTAGCGTCATACCCTCTAGTTCATCCACGTAGTTGCAAATGGCAAGATGGCATTCTTTTTGATTGCCGAGTAATACTCCATTGTGTGTGTGTGTGTGTGTGTGTGTGTGTGTGTGTGTACACATATACATTTATCCATTCATCCATCGATGGACGTTTGGGCTTTTTCCATACTTTGGCTATTGTCAATAGTGCTGCTATAAACATTGGGGTGCGTGTGCCCCTTCGAAACAGCATACCTGTATCCCTTGGATAAATGCCTAGTAGTGCAATTGCTGGGTTATTAACTCTTCATTGGGGTTTAATTTAGAGCTCAATAAAAATGATGACAATCACTAAATTTCAGTGGCTCTAGTAAGAATCATTTTAGGTTCTTTGAATGTTCTATGTGTATCTTTAATTGTGGTGGGATAGCTACGCTCGGACCTGACCCTGTCAGACTCTTAATGCAAATCTAATCTGGAGCAAGGGATAAGCTTTTTATACTGTTTTAAGTGTACTGTCCTTAATACTAGTAATTTTAGCTGTTTAGATTTATTTTTTTAATTGTTACATATTTATTGAATTGTTTTCTACCTTGTTCCTGTTAGCTTTTCCAAATAGTCTTCTGCCAACCTGTTAATTTCTTGGCAGCTGAAGTATTTTTCTGTGTCCCGCAGTGTGTGTTTTCTGAACACGGCCTTCTGACCACAGTGGCTTACAAGCTCGGCAGAGACAAGCCGGTGTATTATGCGTTGGAAGTAAGTACCTCTCAATCAATGTGGATAATATGACAAACAGTCACGGCCAGGGAGAGTCACAGTGCTTCCTAACACCTTTTCTGGTAGATTTTCATAGATGATAAGACTGGAAAAAAAAAAAAAACAAACAACCTCAATTTTTTTTTTTCTTGGCATTTGGTTAAGTGGAAGGAACCTGGCAGTGAGCTGGGGTCAGCACTCCCAGGGGATCTGGAGGACGTCGGCTCCTGGATCTTTTGCCGGTCACTTGAGGCACCTTGCAGCCGCTTGGCACGGTGTAAGATTTTCTGTCCGTGAAGTTTAGTGCAGGTGTTGACTTGCTCGCCAGTATTCCCCGTCAGCTGGAAAATGCTGTGTTTTTTGTAACTGCAGCGCCCCGGTGTTCCAAAGAGCACCACCGGGGGCAAACGCAGATGAATTCCCTCCATGTGTCTCCCCATAAAAATAAATTTTGTCTCACATTTTGACGTGGGAAAGAAAGTGAGGAGACTGATGCCAGTTTTCAGTGGAAGCGTTTCTTCCGAATACATTTGTCAATTCTAGTAGGAATATATCAGCCTAAGCCTGTAGGGCGTGGTGAATTTGTATTAGGAACATTAGTAACTTTTCTAGATAAGGTCGAAGAAGCAGTACTCTTTTTATAAAATCAGGTACGTTCCTTTTTTTCCTAAAGATTTTATTTATTTATTTATTTATTTATTTAGGGGAGAGTGTGAGCAAGGGAGAGGTAGAGAGAGGGGGACAGAGGATCTGAAGCGGGCTCTGCGCTGACAGGCTGACCGCAGTCAACCCGACATGGGGCTCGGACTCACGAACTGTGAGATCATGACCTGAAGCCGAATCCGGACACTTAACCGACTGAGCCACCCAGGCGCCCCTACAGTTCATTTTAAATGGCTCCCTTGTAATGTATAAATATACAATTGATCTGAAGATTTACTGAGGCTTCTTTCCTAAAGGATCTGATAATAATTTGGTCACAAGCGTTAGACTTCTGTTTAGAGTTCAAACATTGTATTAGTTGCTATGCCTAGAGCACAAAGAATTTTCGGGTTTTGTCTTGCCCCCTCCCTGCATAAGCACTGTGCTCTCTCCCCCAACCCCTTTTCTATGGATAATAGAAACGTTTAGGAATAATAACAGTATCCTATCATTTCTCAGAAGTTAAATTCCTACAAGCCCTGTTCTGCTCTGTTTCCTGCTGTGCAAAGTGCTTATTAGTACAGCGCTGGGCACATCAGATATGTACTATCTGATAAATGTCACCCTATAGCAATTAAGTAAGCCGAACAACTTAAAGAGTCTTTTCCCCTTATACTGGAGACAGTCGTTTAGAATTATAGATGCCTTAGACCTGGAAAGGGACGCTGCGATAGGGCTTACCTGGTTTCAACTTCCCTCCCAATATGAAGAATCTTATCTTCTTTCCCTCACCGATAGCCTTCCGACTTCTGTTTGAAGATGGCACCCAAAAAGCCTCCTTAGACGTAGATCAGCTGTCAAAAGCATTCAAATACTAACAGGCACCTGTCGGTTTTTCTGGGTCTTCTTGCTCTAGGATAAACTCCTCCAGTGTCCTGATGTCATACAGTTTCTGGATCCTTTCTAGTTCTGGACTCCCTTCATGAGACGCATTCCAATTTGTCGGCATCTTCCAGAATGGAATAGAATATTCCGCATGTAGTCAGACCTGTACTCACTAGTGTGATTTGTTCCTCTCTGACCATAAACACTGCTTTTGCCACTCTAACCTGAGAGTTCATTAATTTAGTCTAATAACCCCACCATATCATCGCCTCCGGGAGCAGATGTTAGAATATCTGGCGCTTTCTCAAATGACTCCTTATCAAGCCAAGTCCTCTCCCTCTCCATTCCGTATTTGGGCAGATCTTGTTTTTTTCCTTAAGTCATCTCTACACCCAACATGAGGCTTGAACTCAGACCCCAAGATCAAGAGTCACATGCTCTCATGACTGAGCCAGCCGGGCATCCCTGCAGATCTTTTGTTAATCTGAATTCAGGTCTTTGTTTCTTCCTGTTAAATTTCGTGATAGTGATTTCAGCCTATTGTGACATTGTGGGTTCCTTTTCACTCTTTGTTATTTTTCCAGTTTTGCCTCATCTGGAGACTTAACAGGCACATGCTTTATGATTTTGTTTCAATCCGTGTAATTTTTTAAAAGATTCAGAGAATTTGAAAGCTGACACGGCCAGTAGTAGATCAGATGACAACAGGCTTCCCTACCCCCTCACAAGGAATTTGAGAGTCGGAAGTGAAATTGGAGTCACTTGGCCAAAGTAACTTTTGAAAGCTAGTAAGTAGCAGGTCCAGGATGCAAATTCAGGTTATTAGACATCAAAATCTAGACCCCCTGGGCCACCCACTGTGCCATCGCCGTTCTCCTGAGTCCGGTGTTCTTTTCACTACATCTCAGGTCACTCCTTTCATCTCCTAACCTAGCAGCCTGAGCCACAACATGTACACTTACACACACACACACACACACACACACACACACACACGTTCACAGTAGTAGATAGGATTTTGTTTTCTGTGTCTTCTTTCTTTTCAGTTAACAGACATGTAAAAACATTGAAGCAGACCAAATGAGAGGGCAAAGGAGAAAGCTACCTTGGGAAAACTTTTTCTCGCTAATTCCACTGGGTCACACCACTTCCATGTTTCGTAAGTGCTTACAGAGTATATAGTTGATGATCATTGCTTTAATTTGACAGATTGTTGTTAGGCTTGGCGACCTGAGGTATTAAAATTTCACTTTGTGGGGCACCTGGATGGCTCAGTCGGTTAAGTGTCTGACTTCGGCTCAGGTCACGATCTCGCGGTTCGTGAGTTGGAGCCTCGCGCCGGGCTCTGGGCTGACGGCTCGGAGCCTGGAGCCTGCTTCGGATTCTGGGTCTCCCTCTTTCTCTGCCCCTCCCCTGCTAGACTCTGTCTCTCTCTCCTTCAAAATAAATAAACATTAAAAAAAATTATTTTAGGGGCGCCTGGGTGGCGCAGTCGGTTAAGCGTCCGACTTCAGCCAGGTCACGATCTCGCGGTCCGGGAGTTCGAGCCCCGCGTCGGGCTCTGGGCTGATGGCTCAGAGCCTGGAGCCTGTTTCCGATTCTGTGTCTCCCTCTCACTCTGCCCCTCCCCCGTTCATGTTCTGTCTCTCTCTGTCCCAAAAATAAATAAAAAACGTTGAAAAAAAATTTTTTTAAAAAATTATTTTAAAAAATCTATAAAAAAATTTCACTTTGCATTTTTTAAAAACTGAAGCAATAGCTGTGTACCTCACATCGTTTAGTCTTCCACTGTCCCTCTGCTGATTTGGAAGGAACATAATGCATTTCTCTGTGCTTTTGTTGTTTTGGGTTTCATTTCTTTTGTGGGCACCTTTAAACTTTTTTAAAAAAATTTTTTAGTGTTTATTTTTTTAGAGAGAGGCAGAGCACGAGCAGGGGAGGGACAGAGAGAGAGAGAGAGAGAGAGACAGAGGATCTGAAGTTCGAACTGGACCTGAGCCGAAGTCAGACACTCAACTGACTGAGCCATCCAGGCGTCCCAGCACCTTTTCATTTTTAAGATGTTACTTAACTATATATTTTCCTAACCGTGTTTATAGTTGTTTAGTATTTATTTTTAACGTCCCACCCATGATGATGACCTCGAATGCTTTTCCTCTGTCACCTCCAACAGCAATCATGTCATTGAGCTTAGTAAAGGTTTCATTTCCCCTTTTTCTTAAACATGCAGGAATAAGTTCTGTTTTCTTTCTAGTCCATTGTATATCATACTTATTGGCTTATTTTATCATTTTCTGTGTCCACTGTCATTTCTTTGGGGTGAAACTTTTCGTGGCCCTACCGCCATTTTTTCCTTGCAGAGGGCCATCCTTTTGTAGTTCTCTTACTCAGAATCTGAGGTCTGGTCCTTTTAGGTTTGTCTGTATTTTTTTTTTAACGTTTATCTATTTTGAGTGAGAGAGAAAAGGTGTGAGTGGGGGACGGGCGGAGAGAGAGAATCTGAAACAGGCTCCATGCTCCGCACTGGAGCCCGACCTGGGTCTCAATCTTCGGACTGTGAGATGGACCTGAGGTGAAATCAAGAGTTGGATGCTTGGGGCGCCTGGGTGGCTCAGTCAGTTAAGTGTCCCACTGCTCAGGTCATGATCTCGCGTTTCATGGGTTCGAGCCCCTCCTTGGGCTCTGTGCTGACAGCTCGGAGCTTGGAGCCTGCTTCAGATTCTGCATCTCCCTCTTTCTCTCCCCCTTCCCCATTCCCACTGTCACTCTCGCTCCCTCGAAAATAAATAAACGTTAAAAAATTTAAAAAAAAAAGAGTTGGATGACTTAACCGACTGAGCCCCCCAAGCACCCCAAGTTTATCTTTATTTTGCCCTCTCTCTGGGGTGTTGTTTCTCCAACATCTCTCTAACATCATTGAACACCGTTGAACGTGTAACATCATCGAAGTTATCTGGTTTTCCTATGATGTGCCTGGGTTTGGATTTGATTTCACTCATCCTGTTAGATAAACTGGATACAAGTCTGTCTCGAGGTCTGAGAAATCTTCAGCAGGTGTCTCTTTTAAATACTGCTACTCTACCATTGCCACTGCCCTCTTCTGTGACTGCTAGCGTATGGGTGTTGGAACCCTTCAAACCAGCCTTGATGTCCCTGAACCGCTCTTTTACGTATTTTTCATCCCTTGGCTTCTCTGCGCTGCATCTCCAGGGAGCTACTCACTACCTACCTTACATTCCAAACCCTCTCTTTAAAACAAAACAAAAACTGTTTTTATTGTGAAATATGAAACACGTACAGAAGAATGCATAACAGACCAAAGTACAGCTTGACAAATGATTATAAGGAGAAGGCCCAGGTCGGGAAACAGAACACCGCCCCCAGCCAGGAACCCCTGTGCGCCCCTCCCACCCCCAGCCTCTCCCTGTCCCCTAGGGAAACCAGTGTCCTGCCTTTTATTACAATCACTTCCTTACTTTTCTTTAGAGTTCCGACACATGCTATGCACAACCTTGAACCCCAAAGTTGAGTTTTGCGTGTTTTCAATACTTTATATATTAAAAAATATAAAAGAGAAAGTGAGAGAGATCAAGTCATACAGTATGTATCCTTTGATGTGGCTTCTTGCGCTCAGTATCACATCTGTGAGGGTCGTCCGCATTGTTACACAGAGCTGTGATAGCACCCCTTCTTGTTACCAAACGAAAATGCCACGGTTTAGTATTTATCCAACTGTCGACGACCTTTCAGTTGTTTTCTGTTTTCGTCCATGATGAAAAATGCTACCGTGAACAATTTTGTATACATCTCCTGTGTACGTATTTCTGTAGGAGTAGAATTTGTAGGCAGTAGATTATGAGTATCTTCCCTCTGAGTAGATAAACGCAAACCAGTTTTCACACCAAAGGCATCAAGTTACACTGTCATGGGCAGTGTATGGGAACACTGCCTCCTCTCTTCCGTCTATTCTAGAGTTGATCCCACCTATTACATTCTTTTTTTTTTAATACTTATTTTTGAGAGAGACAGAGACTGAGAGAGAGAGAGAGAGAGAGAGAGAGAGACTGGGGGAGGGGTAGAGAGAGCAGGAGGCATGGAATCCGGAGCAGACTCCAGCCTCTGAGCTGTCAGCACAGAGCCCTACTCCGGGCTCGAACCCACAAACTGTGAGATCACAACCTGAGCCAAAACCAAGAGCCAGATGCTTAACCACCCAAGCCACCCAGGTGCTCTGCCAGGTTTTTTTTTTTTTTTAATGTTTATTCTTGAGAGAGACAGAGCGTGAGTGGGTGAGGGGCAGAGAGAGAGAGAGAGAGAGAGAGAGAGAGAGAGATGGAGACACAGAATCCAAAGCAAGCTTCAGGCTCTGAGCTGTCAGCACAGAGCCTGTCGTGGGGCTCGAACCCACAAACCGTGAGATCATGGCCTGAGCCGAAGTCGGACGCTTAAACAACAGAGCCACCCAGGCACCCCAAGCCCCTCCAGGATTTTTAACTGGTTATTTGTTCATATCCACCTGATTTTATTTTGCTTGTCTTTTCTTTTGATTCATAATTTAATGGCTGTTTTTTAACATAGAAATCGTGCCTTAATTTATCTCTTTGAATACTTTCAGCACTTACTCTAAAGTCTTTGTCAGAGTGGAGTGAATTTTTTTAATTTTTTTTTAATTTTTTTAATGTTTATTTATTTTTGAGAGAGACAGAGACAGAATGCGAGTGGTTTAGGGGCAGAGAGAGAGGGAGACACAGAATCCGAAGCAGCCTCCGTGCTCCGAGCTGTCAGCACAGAGCCCGACGCGGGGCTCGAACTCCCGAGCTGTGAGATCATGGCCTGAGCTGAAGTCGGACACTCAACCGACTGAGCCACCCAGGCGCCCCAGAGTGGGGTGAATTCTTTTCCAGCTGTTAAGTTTAGTTTACTGGTTTCCTGATAATAGATTTCTTCGTGTGTCTTGAAATTTTTACTTCTAGTGTCATGTATTAAAGCCACAGCCTCTGTCGGCCCGTAGTTCTCCCCACACAAGCGGGAGAGCGCCACCTAGCCCTTGGCGTCAGGCACTGAAGCCGATGCTATTCCTTGTGTCACACAAGACATTTGGGACCCTTTTCCTCTGGAGGAGCCGGGTCCCGGCCACCACTCCTGCCTCCTGACACATACAGAAAACCTAAGCAGAACCTTGCGGTCTGAAGCCCTGTGTGTGCGGTTGGTGCATTTCTCTTTCTGTCCACATCCACCGCCGCTCTGCACCTGAGTCAGCACATGCTGTTTTGGTGTTCCCTTTTGACATTTTGCCCTGTTATCCTCTGTGTCGAGAACAGAGAGAGGGGATTTTTAAAGTGCAAACTCACCATTTCTGATGTGGACATCACCAAGAGAATTCTTTTTCTTTCTCCCTGCTCCCTGGCATGTGATGCCTCCAGGCCCGACGTGTTACCATCTCTAAGCTCCAATTTTCATTATTGGTGCAAAGGAATTGGGGCACGTGATCCTTGAGTTGTTCTAAAACTTTCAACTCCTACTAAACCGCTTTAATTTGTCCCACTCTTTCACTAGAAAATTTCCCTTTGCTTTAAAGATTTTTTATTTTCAAGCAGTCTCTACACCCGATGTGGGGCTCAAACTCTACAGCCCCGAGGTCAAGAGTCCCACGCTGCACCCACTGAGCCAGCCAGGCGCCCCCACTAGAACATTTTTCTTGGTGGCGGGAGAGGTTGAAGCAAACCGGAGCAGTTACGTGGTTCCGCCCTTTCTCTGCCACCTGCTCATAGGACCCACCTGCCTTAAGCCATGCTTCTCCCTTTCCTCGTTTATCTTCTTCCAAGTATTATTTCCCACACACACAAAAAAATCCCTTTGGGGGCCTTTAGTATTTCTGAGGTTGATCTCGCTTAGGATCTGAGACCTCCCTGTTCTGTACTCTGTCACCGGGATGCCAGTTCCCCGGGGCCGCGATGCCTGTCTGGTTCCCCATCTCTTGGAGTGGACTGCCACGTAGGAGATACTTAATCAATATTGTCGACATACCAAACCTTAGGCCATTTTTTCTCCGTTTAAATATGAGCTTCGGGGGCACCGGGGTGGCTTCGTCAGTTGTGTGTTCGGCTCTCGATTTGGGCTCGGGTCATGACGTCACGGTCGTGGGATCGAGCCCCATATCGGGCACCGTGCTGAACATGGAAACTTTAGACGTGGAGAGTCTCCAAAATAAATAATTAAATCTTAAAATAAGTATGAGCTTCGAAAAGGGCTTCCCTGTACGCCCCCTTGGTTTCTTTAAATGTCCCCTGTCCCATCTCTTTCGTATGACTTATGATGATAGTGTGGAGACTTCTGTTTTAGAGTCTTTCAGCCTTCTTAACGCCAGATAATCATTTGTGTTATAAGCCTGTGTTCTTCTCTATTGCTGTATAACAATTTAATCACAAATATAAGCGGCTTGCAACCATACCCGTTTGTCTCGCAAGGCTACAGTCAAGGTGTCGGCTGAGGCTATGGTCTCGTCCAACACTCTCTCTCCTTCCAGGCCCGCTCACTCGGATTATCAGCTGAATTCGGGTCCTCGTGGTTGTAGGGCTGAGGGCTTCCGTTTCTTGGTAGTTGGGAGCCAAAGGCTGCCCTCGGCTCTTAGAGGCCGCCTGCAGTTTCTTCTCATGTGAAGACCCACCAGAGGACCCCTGATAATCTTATTTGGCTTCCTTCCGTACACTTCCCTCATACGCATCCAATCGCCTCTGACGCGCACTACTGGTTGGAAGCATGTCCTAAGTCCCACCGTGCTCAGGGAGAGAGGATCGCACGCCAGCACGAGCACCGGGGGGGGACGGGACGGTGGAGGAGGCCGCCTTCATTAAGAATCTGCCTGCCACGGCCTGGAAACGTTGTTTCCGGACCTGAGTAACATACTTTCTTGGGAAGTATACTTTCTGAACCGTAAACGCTGTTTATCTTAACTCCCTAACTTGTTACTGAAGTATTTTTTTTTTTTTTATTTTTTAAATTTTTTTTTTCAACGTTTATTTATTTTGGGGACAGAGAGAGACAGAGCATGAACGGGGGAGGGGCAGAGAGAGAGGGAGACACAGAATCGGAAACAGGCTCCAGGCTCCGAGCCGTCAGCCCAGAGCCCGACGCGGGGCTCGAACTCCCGGACCGCGAGATCGTGACCTGGCTGAAGTCGGACGCTTAACCGACCGCGCCACCCAGGCGCCCCTAAAGGAGATTCTTTAAGAGAAAAACCCCAAGCACCCGTTACTGAAGTATTAATAGTATCGATTACATTTTAAAAATGATGTTGTTCCCCCCCTTTACCTCTAGGTTCCCGTTCTCTCTTCTACGCAATTAAAAATGCTGTGGACTTAGATTTTGCATTTGTGATCTTACACAAATTAGTACATTATAAATTATGTACGTAGCGATACGTGTTACTGTCGCATACAGAAAGCTTTGTTTCCTGTGCCTAACGCATGATTTTAAGCGATTTATGGATAATCTTAATTTCACGTAATTTTTCTTCATACCCCCTGATTTTAGCCATAACTGCCTCACATCCTGAAATGTGTCCTTTACACAGATACTATTCGTGGCTATGGCATGCATGGCGAGGAGCTCTTGAGAAGTATATTTGTCTGCTATGACACTATATTAGATCTGCCTCATTACTTTTTTTAAAGTTTAATTCTTCATTTTAGAGAGAGTAAGAGCACATGTGAGCTGGGGAGAGGGGCAAAGGGAGGGAGGGAGAGAGAGAGAGAGAATGAATCTAAAGCAGGCCCCACCCTCAGTACAGAGCCTGATGCGGGTCTTGATCCCATGACCCTGGGATCATGACCTGAGCCAAAAATCAGGAGTCAGACGCTCAACTGACTGAGCCACCCAGGCGCCCCTACATCATTGTTCTTAATTCACTCTTCCCGTAGCCTGTTTCTTAAGCTTCCACTTTCCAGGCTATGTATCTAGTTTTTAAGCGATTTATTCCTCTTGTCCTGTTCATCATTTCATTTATTTTTCTTTCTACCCTCTCATCTCTGTTAATGTCTTTCTTAGGGTACGACTGGCTTGCGTGCACCTTTCCCATAGGTCTTATCTTAGAGTGCATTCCTATCTGTGGATGATGCTCTGAAGTACTGAATCTTTATATTTAGGACATGACTGAGCGTAACTTAATTGATAGCAAGCAGACAGTCACCTTCTATCTGTCGTGTTAGCTTTCTGTTCCTGTGCTCCTCTTCCCGCCCATCTTGAAAGCATTACGGCACCTTCCGCTTTATCCCCTGCCTCTGAATGCGAAAGACTACATCTTTGCTCAGTGTGGAGGTTTCTCTCATTTTTAATTAATTCTTTAGAAGGCTAGCGAATACCATGTAGTCTATCCTGGCACCAAAACGATATTCTTCTTTCAGATAAGTGTTTTCAACCTACCTCTTATTTTCTTATATTACATTTATTTTTCACTTACAACTAAACAGCCCTGTACATTCCTGATGACCAGATTTAAAATAATGTTCTTCTGGAGCTTTGATAGTAACTTTGTATTTTTTTTTTCCTTTGGTTTCAATCTAAGCAATGCCCTCTGGTCCACAACCAGTTTTTTTTGTTAAAACCTTGACAGTCCTTTTCCTAAAACCGTATTGCTTCCTCTCAAAAAAAAAAAAACCAAAAAATATTCAAGCCTATAACATCCTGCCTTTTCCATGGAAATGAGGTACATCGGCATTTGGATTCCCAACGTATGAACCTCCGCTAGCTAACGGCCCCAAAACCCCTCCGCTAGACTTCTAAGCACAGTAGTTGTTTAAAGTTCATCGTTTACTCCCTGAAACTATTGAAAATGTATGCATTTCTTGGTCAGATATGATGTGCGGCCAGTGTCTTTTGAGAGTATCAGGAGGACACCTGTTTTTCCAATCAGATGTACAACAGTGTGGTCCACTGGGAACGGGTGGCTATTGAGCCCTTGAAACGTGGCTAGTCCACATTGAGATGTGGTGTAAGTGTAAAATACATACCTGATTTGCAAGACTTCGTGAACAAATATCAAATACCTCAGTAATGTTTACATTGAGTCCACGTTGCAGTCATAATATTTTAATATATTCGCTTAAATGTATTAGAATTAATTTAACCTGTTCATTTTACTTTTTCAATATGGTAACTGCAAACTTAAATTACATACGTGGCTCACATTGTATTTCTTCCGAACCTCGTTGGTCCGGAAAATCTTACGCATTTACTTGTCTTTAGCAACTACTATCTCTGAATTTTTTTGCTCCTGAAGGAAATTCGAGAGTAAATTCTGAAGTCTCTCTGAGCAAAAAAAAAAATCACTTAGTTTTCCTTGATGGTTCCACTGAGGACCTAAATATATAACATATCAAAGTTAGGAAGTGTATCGAAAACTTTGCCAGAGGGAGACGGTGGGTTAGAGCCTTACATACCTCACCTACCTTGGTATGTGTTGAATTTTTCCCCATCTTCAAAACCTGATTCAATTTGCACATCAATGTCAACTCTCCTCAGCAATTTTTTATAGCCAAAAAGCCAGTGTATAAAGAGGACAGTAGCAGTGTTCTGCAGTTTTGCAGTAACACGTAGTGACTTACTCTCATAGAAGCTCTGAATGACAGAATGAATCAACATACTCTACATCTCGTTTGTTTACAGCCTGGAAATTGACAGCAAGAGGGGGTGACCATTTGTAATTCACTTAACTAAACTGGAGGCAGGGACGTAGGCAACAGATAAAAACATTCTGCTTCCTGCACTTAATATCACCTGATACTTGGGTTTGGGGTAACTCTGTGGAAAAAATTTACATTAATAGTCTGTATGAAATGAAAAGTCAGAACCAAAGAACTTTTTTTGGAATTCCTAACGGTTTGTGCTGGTCATTTTTTCGCCCCTCAAGATCTTTTTACAAGAGCTTTATTGAGATATAATTCGCCTATCACACGATTCATCCTTTTAAAGTAGACGGTTTGTTGGTTTTCAGTATATTCGGTCACGCACCCATCGCCACAATCCAACATTAAAACATTTTCATCACCCCAAAGAATAACCCCACCACCCCAACCCTCAGCAACCCCTAATCTACTCTTCGTCTCTGTGGATTTGCTTATTCTGGACATTTCACATCAATGGAATCATACACTTTATGGTCTTTTGTGACCGTCTCCTTTCACTTAGCGTAGTAGTTTCAAGCTTAATGTTATAGTAGAACCTCATTCCTTCTTGTGTGAGCAAATAATATTCCATTGTATGGATATACTATATTTGTCCATTCATCAATCAGTGGAATTTGGATTATACTTTTTCAACACAGAAACAAATGATGAAGGTAATATTTACATTCGGTACTAACCTTCCCCTGCGTTCTCCTATCGAGGCTCATCGTAGTTTAAGCAGGTGTTAGTATAGTCACCATGATTTTCCAGGTGACGGAGCGGAGGCTCACTAAGCCTAATTTGCCTAAGATCGCACCGCAGTTAAGAGCTCGAACTTGGACCCAAAGCCTGTTCGTCCGGCTCCAAAGCACATGTTTTCTTCCTTGTTGCCACAGCCCCCTCTCCCTCCCCTGGCTGGCTCCGTCCCTTAGTGGTTTTGTTGAGTTATTACTTTGTAGTTTCTTGGCTAACTTTGCTATTGTTGCTTGATTTAATATACTGTTAGATACAGCAAATGGGCTTGAAAAATCCTGTTAATGTGGCCTCTCCTGATAACTCAGTGGATAAGGCGGGAATGTTTTCCGGGTGATAATATACCTCATAGTTTAGCAACGGTACATAGAACAACAGATTGTAGAGGCCCAAGGGTGTACTGGGGGGCTCACTTCTTTTCCCGAGCTCATGAAAAATGTCGGTAATGACCTGTATGAAACCATGTTTGCATTAATAGACCTAGTTTATGATATTTGTAAAAGCCCCAACGCCGAAACTTTTAAATTGTATCCATCTTGTCATACATAGAGAAATGCTTAATAAAATCTTTTTATAGTGAAAATATAAATTCTCTCTCGGATTCCTTTTCTTTCGTAGGGTTCTGTAGCCATAGCTGGTGCTGTTATTCGCTGGCTAAGGGATAATCTTGGAATTATAAAGAGCTCAGAGGAAATCGGTGAGTATGTTCCAACAAAGGATTAGGATCTAAATAATGGAAATTTTTACCTTTGCTTTGTGTGAATACTTGTGATTTGAGCCATATGTGACATTAAATGAAATGAATTCCTATTATGAGTTTGATTTATACACAAAAGACTATTTTGTGAAGATTTATAAAACAACAAATTGACATAAATAGTGATGGTTATTCATAAACTGGCAAGGTAGGGCATAAAAACTACCCAAGTGTAAAATCCAACAGCAAAGATTGCCAGAATCTGCAGGTAAAGTGGTCCATTTAAATTTATCTGATGAGAAGGAGCTTTACCTCTGCGATTAGACTGAGCGTTAAAACCCCAGTGCCTATCATTTAAGTAGTCATATGGCAATTTCCCATCTACGGATAATTATGTGATCTCATTACCCTCTCTTTCATCTACTTGTTTACTTCAGCCCGAAGGGGGGGACAATCAGAAACACATTGTGGACTGGGGAGGCCCTGGAGGCCGCTTTTTTATCTCCTAGTCAACAACCTTAAAAAGAGTGGAAATGAGTTACGATACCTTAATGAAAGCAATCCAGCTCCTTTACTTCTCGGTGCGGGCAAATTGGTTCTCGCCCCTCCTCGCTTAGTGCCAGAATTAGGAACATTGTGCCGCACTGGTGAATAAGAAATCAAAAGCCGTAGCCTAATTTTTTATACAGCTGTGTTCATTGACTAAAATAATAGAATATATGAGAGTAATTTTTGTTTTTCTCCCCCCTTTTTTTTTTAATGTTAGAAAAACTTGCTAAAGAAGTAGGTACTTCTTACGGCTGCTATTTCGTCCCTGCGTTTTCAGGGCTGTATGCGCCTTACTGGGAGCCCAGTGCCAGAGGGTAAGAACTGCACGCGAGGTATGCTTTTGTGGGTCTTGATTTATTTACTAACGTCACTAATGACTTAGTTCCTAGTTTCCTATCTATTTTCAAATGATTTTAAAGTGTCGAGGAAACCTCTTCTGTTTGGAGAGCGTAACTTCAGAACCTTTAAATTCCGAGAGGTTACAAATCATCTGACAATAAGGCCCTGCCTGCCACGTCCATGTTCATGTCAGTGTTGTGATCATTTATCTTCAAGGCATCTGCAAGCTACGCACAAGGGACATCGTCCAAATGAATTCTGATTTGGTGTTATGTTATTGTCATCTGTTCATCTGGATCCTGGACTTTTTCCTATGTGGATACAGGATTGCGGACTATATGACTTTTCCAAGCCGCTTCGTGTTTATGTCCGTTTTTTTTTTTTATGTGCTTTTTTTCCCCCCTGAACATCTGTATCTACCGAGGTCAACCTTTCCATACTCAGGACATTTCAGATTGGTGACTCGTTTACTCCACTCTAATCTTACAAGTCTTTTTTTTTAATCTTACAACTCTTTGTGTGTGTTTTTAGGATCATCTGTGGACTCACTCAGTTCACCAATAAATGCCATATTGCTTTTGCTGCATTAGAAGCTGTTTGTTTCCAAACCCGGGAGGTAATAATATGGGCTTTTTTCTTGTGCTTAATGTGCTTTTGTCACTCTTAAACAAATTATATATATTAATGCTGAACGTTTATTAAATAACGTAAATGTATTAAATTATCAGAGGTGCCTGGGTGGCTCATTCGGTTAAGCATCTGACTCTTGATTTCTGCCCAGGTCGTGATCTCACTGTTTGGTGAGTTTGAGCCCCACGTCGGTCTCTGCACTGACCCTGAAGAGTCTGCTTGAGATTCTCTCTCTCTCTCTGCTCCTCCCCTGCTCGCAAATTTTTTCCTCTTTTTCTTAGCTGTCATTACCTTTTTTAAAATGTTTATTATTTTTGAGAGAGAGAGAGTGCGTGTAAGCAGGGGAGGGGCAGAGAGAAAGAGAGATAGACCATCCAAAGCAGGCTCTCCAATGACAGCAGACACCCTGATGCAGTGCTTGAACGACTGAGCCACCTAGGTGCCCTGCTGCCATAACCTTTGGAATTCCTATTATCCGCCAGGTGCTGGGTGTTTGACCCTTGCGGGGGGTGGGGGGCGGATGCTGAGTGGTACATGTTAGGCAAAGGAAATGAATAGGTCAAACATAGGCATCGAGGCAGGAAACCAGGGTGCAAAATTGAGGTGTTTGGCATGGCTGGCTCTAAGGGTGAGGGCAGAGGTGTAGTGAGGGAAAAGATCGGTGTGTCTAGATCAAGGAAGGCTTGGAAGACCAAAATAAGAAATCTACATTTTCTTTATATATATGATTTATTGTCAAGTTGGCTAACATACAGCGTATATACCGTGTGCTCTTGGTTTGGGGGTAGATTCCCCTGGTTCATCGCTTACACACAACACCCGGTGCTCATGCCAGCAAGTACCCTCCTCAATGCCCATCACCCATTTCCCCCTCCCCCCCACCCCTCCATCGTCCCTCAGTTTGTTCTCTGTTTTTAAGAGTCTCTTACGGTTTGTCTCCCTCCGTCTCTGAAACTATTTTTTTCCCCTTCCCTTCCCCCATGGTCTTCTGTTTTGTTTCTCAAGTTCCGCATACGAGTGGAAACATACGATATCTGTCTTTCTCTGACAGGAAATCTAAATTTTATTCTGTAGACTTTGGGAAGCTCTTGATCAGAAGACTGCCATTTTCAGAGATGTTACTACGAAGTAGCAGTTTAATTATGCTCATTATGTTCCTTGCGTTGGTTTCTTTAAGATTTTGGATGCCATGAACCGCGACTGTGGAATACCACTCAGCCACCTGCAGGTAGACGGAGGGATGACCAACAACAAAATCCTTATGCAGCTACAAGCAGACATTCTGTACATCCCAGTAGGTCAGTAAGCGTTGGGTCCTTTACATGCCAAAAGTAGTATTTCTTTTGCAAGAACGGGTTTTTTAGGCGTAGGGAGCTGCGAAGATGCTGATGAAAGCTGTTGCTGTTGCCCTCTTCCCTCAGTGAAGCCCTCGATGCCCGAAACAACCGCCCTGGGAGCTGCCATGGCAGCGGGGGCTGCGGAAGGAGTTGGTGTTTGGAGCCTCGAGCCCGAGGATTTGTCAGCGGTTACGATGGAGCGGTTTGAACCCCAGATCAATGCTGAGGGTATGTGTAAAAGATGGAGATTTAGGGGTCTTGATCTTGCAGTCGTGAGTTCGAGCTCCCACGCTGGGTGTAGAGATTACTTAAAAATCAAGTGTTTTTAAAAATGAAAATGTAATGGTATCCTGTGGAGGGGACCTTAGTGAGAGAGAGTTTGCCTTTGTGTTTGTTGTGGGTTAAGACACTAAGTAAAATAGCAAATACCACTGTGTTAGATTGGCTACGCTGGGTATGGCTGAGAGAAAAGGCTCCTTATGGTTTTAAAATCTTGATTTATCTATTTTGACATGGGGGGGGGGACACAAGGGGGGAGAGAGAATCCCAAGCAGGTTCCATGCTCAGTGCAGGACCCGTCACAGGGATCAATCTCACAAACCGAGATCATGACCTGAGCCCAAATCAAGAGTCGGACGTTCAACCGACTGAGCCACCCCAGCACCCCAGAAGTTCCTTATATTAAAAAAACCTTCCAGAATCCCTTCTTTTGCCATTCACTTCTATTTGCAATATATTCATGCAGAAGGATAACACAGCCAAACTATCAGTTCTAACTTGTTAACAGCCTTTTTTAAAAGTAAGAAGGGAGATAACTGACCATCTTTTGGTGCCAGGGGCCTAGTTTTAGGACATGATTAGCTAGGCTAAGGGCCATTCTGGTAACTCTTAAGCACAGCAGGCCTAGCCCGACAAAAGTAGCAACAATGTAAATAAGTGAGCCTTAAATACCTAAATACCTGACTCACTCTTATAACAAACCAAGCTCTGACCGACAGCTTTATTAAAATATAGTGGTGCATCTCTCAGGTTGAAATAAACGTGAGTATAAAGGTAAGGTTTTATATATATTGTGGCAGGATCCCCTTCCCTAAGGAAAGAAAGAAAACAAAAAAGCCTCAAAGCAACCTGGTTATATGCGTACGTGACAACATCCCTCGCGACCTTGTAACACGAAACCATTTCATCCGACTGCATGTTTGTGTGTTACCATATATGGGAGACAAAGAAGTGAATATATAAAAAACTACGCCACGTGGCGTTCGGGGCTCAGTTCTTCGTGTACGAACCCAACTGAGCGGTGCCGGCACGAGTCAAGTTGCTTCCTGGGAAGAAAAGCCTCGGTGTCACGACTCTCTGCGCGAGAATCCTGCTGCACTATTGAATTTGGTTTTATAACTTTTTGTAAAAACTTAGTGTAATAGAGCGTCCAAGTGGCTTTTACACTACTGGGAAATAAGCTTCCAAATGTACCTGTGTTTAATTTTCTGGAAGCCTAAGCCAGCGCTGCTGAATTTTATTCCTTTCCACAGATGAGAAAATGGATTGTAACACTAGTAATTTTATAGTCAGACGGTATACCGTATAACTCCGTGTAGAAATGTGTTTCGAAATCTGATGTTCTATATGTAGGTAATTTTTAACTTTTCCCATTGCGTGAAATGTGGAGTTCAAAACATTTTTCTACTTCTGAACAAAATCATTTTTTGAGTAAACAATCGTCAGAGTGAGTATAAGGCCTCGAGATGCTAATCCCACTGTTTAGCAAGGAAGTTTTGACCAGAGAGTCTCTTGTTTTCTGAGGAGAGCCTTCTTTGCTATTTTTTTTGGCCTTGGCCCAGAGGGGGTCAGTTAGGTCAGCTGTCCTTCCCTTCGCCAGCCCTACTCCTCTCCCCACAGCAAACAACGCACGTGCGCACGCGCACACACACACGTGCGTGATGGGCATCTACGTATAAACAGTTCATTCTCCGGGAAACTTTTTTTTAGAGCTGAGTACAGGCCAGAAATTGCGCTGAACAAGAGCAAGTCTTCGCCCTTCAGGAGACTCCTGGATCTTGGGAGAGGCAGACAAAGCCATGACAGTTGACTGTGGTCAGCTGACGGCCTGAAGTGTGAACTGCTGTGGGAAGACAGAGGAGGGGCATAGTGGGGCCCTGGAAAGCTTTCTACAGCAAGTGATATTTGAGCAGCGTCGCCCAGGTGTCACAGGCTTCAGGTGCTACAGAAAGGCTGGGAGGCCTGACAGGGACGCACCGTTGGCCATTTTTGTTTAGTTCTCTTATCGTGGATTTCCTTCTTACAGAAATCCTGCCTCACAGGAATGTAATTTGAATCTTGTGAGAAATCCATACTTGTTCAGTCCTTCGGCTAGACCAAAAGTAATTCTCCTTCTAGTCTTAACATATTCCAGTATACCCTGTATCCCACATCCCCCCCCCCCACCGTACCCCCTGAAAAAAGATAAAAGACGTCAAATGGGATTTCCCTTTCTAATTCGTCACTACTTGTTTGTGAGTGGCCTGGTCCTCCCAGGTAGCCTGTGTCCCAGCCTCCCTCCACCTGCACACCATGCTGAATTTGAATTGCCCCTTCACCTTCCAAGCGTGCGTCTCTCCCAGTCCCTGGCGGTCGCCAGCACCCGTACTCTCCTGAGTCTGAGTTCTGGTAAAGCCCCCCATGCGAGGGGCTTTACTTTAATACGTGTCACAATTTGTTCAAAATGCTGAGTGAACGTGAGTATGGTGTGTAGAATATCTCAGGAAACTACTTTCAGACTTACGTGTTTCCCACCTTCTATTTCTAGAAAGTGAAATTCGGTACTCTACGTGGAAGAAAGCTGTGATGAAGTCAGTGGGTTGGGTCACAACTCAGTCTTCAGAAAGTGGTAAAAATGTTTTTATTATTCTTGCCGCTTTGTCTTAGTGCGTTAAATAACTTATTTAAGTGTCTAACCGTTTACACTTTGCAAGGCTGCTATGAAGAAAATCAGTGGCTTCTGTGCAGAGTTTCTAACATTTTCAGAACACTTTAGAGATGTAGCTTATCAGGTTGATATATACATACTTAATTGTGTCCTGCCTGTTTTTTCCTTATTAAGTTTATTCCTGGGACTTCAGTGGATAACTTAGTTTTCTAAAAGTAAAATGATTTCTTTCTCCTCAATGAAAAAGAAAATCAACTAGATTCTTCTTTTTATTTCCTTTTTTTAATTAGTGTCTTCTTTTATCTTTTTGGGGGGCTGTCTTCATGACCTGAACCAACCAAAACTTACGTTAATTGCTCAATCTATGTCACTATTTCCTAGGCTGATTCCAAGTTCTTAGCGAATGTACATTGGGCTAGAGAGGAGGAAATGTACCAAACTGTAAATTAGAAGTGTCATAACAGATTGGGAAATGCTTTTGGCAGAAAATACAGGACCATTTTTTTCATTCCCTTAAGCAGGCAGGTATTGGGCTTAAGTAAACCATTTAGTTGTAAACAGACTTAAGCTGCTGTTACTATGCGCTTGATCATTTAACAGGCTTGAACACATCTTTAACGTGCTATAATATTTTAATTCTTTGCTAAATGCAAGATTTAGAACTTCATGAATAGAATGATGTCCAGTAATATATTGAAGCACATACTTTAAGAGAGAAGAGTTTATAAATGAAATATTACCTGCCTTCTAACCCAAAAAGTGAGCGTAGATCCACTTTCAATGTATCTGGCTTTTAGGAAATGCTTCCTGAAACCATGTGTTGCCACAGACCACTGATCTGTATTTTCAGTCCTGGGTGTTCCTACCTGAAGCTTTTTTTTTTTCTCCTAAATAAGCTTAATATCCTTTTTCTTTAAGTCTTTTGTTCTTAGACACACTTCGTTTTATAAGGTGGTGGCAAAGCTTTTGCAATTTTGAGACCCTTTGTAATTAAACCTCTCAATCATAAGTATTTTCCTAGCACAGTGCTAGTTGCTGGGCAAGATATACATGCACCCTGATTTCTTTTATTTTCTAGTTGTCCTTAATCAATGGCTAATGAGAAGTTGAGTCATATGATTTCTCTGACTCGTATTTTATTTTATTTCATTTTTTAATGTTTATTTATTTTTGAGAGAGAGAGAGAGACAGAGACAGAGTGTGAGCAGGGGAGGGGCAGAGAGAGAGGAAGACACAGAATCCGAAGCAGGCTCCAGGCTCCGAGCTGTCAGCACAGAGTTCGACACGGGGCTCACACCCATAAACTGCGAGATCATGACCTGAGCTGAAGTCAGACACTTAATTGACTGAGCCACCCAGGTGCCCCTGGATTTTTTTTTTAAATAGCACAATCATCCCTGTGTCCCTCCCTGCACCACAGTGCGGCACACACACACACACACACACACACACACACATACACACACACACACACACACATACTCACTTCTTAGTAGCAGTTGAAGATAAAATTTTAATTGCAAAATTACCACAAGACCAGTTGATCCTTTCACTTTGTTTGCATACCTTACTGTCAATAAACTTCAAATGAAAGAAAAAGTTGATGAAAGAAAATTACATGATTTCTTTAGTTCTGCTGTCAGCATTGATGATAAAAGTAATTTGATTTTTTTGAGAGTTGTAGATTTTTTACATTGTTTTTTTTTGTTACAATTAGACCGCAGTGCGTTTAAGCCGGTTTGTAAATGTTGTGAAGTCGATTTATGAAAATCACTCTAATGTATATAATATGTTGAGTCTCTAAGCGGTACATTAAATCAGAATAATAATATTCAGCCAATGACATGCTAATTGTATTTCTTTAAGCAGTGTAAGCCATATAACCATATATCAATAAGCTGTTATTCTGGAAAAAATAGTATGTTCTCTTAATTTCTGATGCAGTTTGCCACTTTCGAAGAAGTCATATTTCTTATTTCTAACTATATTTGAATATACCGTAAACAATTTTTAAAAGACATTTGTGTGTCTTTAAAATGTAGAAGTGATTGGAGATTTGATACTTTTTGGAGAGAGCTTATCATAAATGATGAGCTTGGCTTTGCACTCCGCATTTGCACTCCAGACACGCCAAAACAACATTTTGGAAACAGTTCACATTGGTTTAAATGTGTTTAAATGCACACAGCTATTAAATAACCAGCGTGTGTGTGGAGATACCGGTCAGTCACCAAAAAGGATATATTTCCATTAAATCCATGCCACCTAAATTAGTACGGACTTGTGAATGCAGGCCCTGCTCACGATCTTCTTCGCAAACTAGAACTCACTGTAGCCATGTCAGGAAAGCAGTTCTCAGAACTTGGCGTAACTAAAAAAACAACAAACAAACAAACAAGAAAAACCACCTAGCATAACTGATGGCTTGCTCTAAAAGAACTAGAATATATGTTCCCTTTCCTAACATCAGGTTAAAATGTGGCCTCCACAAATGTGGAAACAAAAAGAAACCTTGTTTTTATCTGGAAAATAACATAAGCAATGGTCAAATGAAGAAAAATGGTTTATATCCCTCTTTAATCTGCCTTCTAAGGAGAGAGAAATACAAGGCAAGGGGAAAAAATCCTCTCCCAAAAAGGCAAGGAAATGACAATCCAGTGGTTGTATATCCTTAACATTTGGAGGTTAATTTTGAATAGGCTTCTTTTATAAAGAGCATTAAATATTACAGAAACATAAGTTTTAAATTCAAGAAAAGCATATGTGTATAAAGAATATTCTTTAGGGGCGCCTGGGTGGCGCAGTCGGTTAAGCGTCCGACTTCAGCCAGGTCACGATCTCGCGGTCCGGGAGTTCGAGCCCCGCGTCAGGCTCTGGGCTGATGGCTCAGAGCCTGGAGCCTGTTTCCGATTCTGTGTCTCCCTCTCTCTCTGCCCCTCCCCCGTTCATGCTCTGTCTCTCTCTGTCCCAAAAATAAATAAACGTTGAAAAAAAAATTAAAAAAAAAAAAGAATATTCTTTAACGGAAGGGATTTTGACAGAATTCAGGTTAGGAAATATCAAAACAACCATATTCTCAGGCAATTTTTTTTATTATTTTTTTAAGTTTCTTTATTTGAGAGAGCATGCATGAATGTAAGGGAAGGGCAGAGGGAGGGAGAGAGAGAGACAGAGACAGAGACAGAGACGGAGGGAGGGAGAATCCCAAGCAGTCTGTGTGCTGTCAGTGCAAAGCCAGACACAGCTGGATCCCATGAACCAGGAGACCATGACCTGATCCAAAATCAAGAGTCAGATCCTTAACCTACTGAGCCACCCAGGCATCCACAGGGAGTTTTTTTAATTTATTTATTTTTTATATATTTTTTTTAATTTTTTAATTTTATTCATTTATTTATTTTGGGAGACACAGAAACAGCGTGAGTAGGGGAGGGGCAGAAAGAGGGAGGGAGGGGCGCCTGGGTGGCTCAGCCGGGTTAAGCGTCCGACTTCGGCTCAGGTCACGATCTCACGGTTCCTGTGTTCGAGCCCCGCGTCGGGCTCTGTGCTGACAACTCAGAGCCTGGAGCCTGCTTCGGATTCTGTGTCTCATTCTCTCTCTGCCCCTTCCCCACTCGTGTTCTATCTCCGTCTCTCAAAAATAAATAAACGTCAAAAAAAATTTTTTTAATCAAAAAAAAAAAAAACAAAAGAGTGGGAGGGAGAGAGAGAATCCCAAGCAGGCTCCGCACCATCAGCACACAGCCCGGTGTGGGGCTCCAACTCACGAAACTGTAAGATCATGACTCGAACCAAAACCCAGAGCTGGACGCTTAACCGACTGAGCCCCCCAGGCGCCCCGGCAGTTTTTTTTTTTTAAATGTAAAATCACAGGGCACCCAGCTGGTTCAGCCGGTGGAGCTTGTGACTCTTGATCTTGGGATCATGAGTTTGTGCCCCATGTTGGGTGTAGAGTTTTTACTATGAATAAACAGAGAGATTGAGCCCCGTGTTGGGTGTAGAGTTTATTATAAAAAGCTAGATCGATACATTGATTGATTGGCTCATACAATTTAGTGTATAATTACAGTACTATTGTCGGGTATATGTCCTTACAGAGAGTTCCATGTATAAAAGAAAACAAAACCACTAAGTCCTACTCCTGAAATCATTACTACACCGTATGTTACCTAACTTGGATTTAAATGAAAAATACATTAAATTAAGAGAAAAAAGAAAACAAAACGAATATTTTAGCATAAAGTAGGGTTCGAAGTTCATTTTCAGCAGAGCACTGTGACTCTTTTCTGATAGCTAAAGGATCTGTAATTTGAACCTTGGGGGAATTGGATTGCGCATTTAGTATCTCCGGGGGGAAGAGTCCAGAAAGCCAAAATCAACAGCCTCCCAAAAAGCTCTCTCTCCATCACCTCTCTTTTGCTTTGCCAGTAGAAGGCTTATGCGGGTCTATATGTATTATGTTCTTGGTTATTGCGGCATGCTATCTGTATTGTTTGTTAACTATCATAAGCCTTCGATATTGATCATATTTTTGATTTAAAGTAATAACTCTTGGCTAGCTTTTACGAATATACTATTTTTACAACTTATTTTGTTTTGCTGTCATGTGATTCTTAACACAAATATTGTAATTATGTGTCTCTCTTTTGGTTTGCTTGACTGGAATCCCCTTCTACTTGGATGACCACAGGTGACCCTAGTATCTTCTGTAGTCTACCCTTGGGCTTTTTTATAGTGAGTAGCATGGTAATGTTAATCGGAGCAAGGTACATCTCAGGTCAGTTACTCTTTAAATTAGACAATTTTATGAGTTAGCGCTAATGTATTTGTGTGTAACTCAGCAGAAAATGTTCAGTGTTTTTCATTCTCCCTATGCTGAAATGGAAGGACTTTGCAGAGTGACAGATGACCGTTTAAGTATACTTCTGACGTTGCATGACATTGGCTTTCAAACGTCCAGAAGTTGGTCACGCTTCGAAAAGTTTGCTCTGCGAGTCTTAATATTTCAGTTCTGGTAAGAGTTTCATCCAGAGTATGTCTGAGCAGAGTCTCCGGAAAACTCTAGAACTGGGGAAACCTGATAGTGACTTTTATTTTAGTTGCAAGACTGTGTTTTGTGAACTGCAGTTTTAAAAATTATTGCTAAAAGAAATTGGAGTTGAAATTAAAGCCGAATTATTTTTTGCACATTAACTTCTGAATATTCTTAGAAATGTACAATTGCTCAGCATGTTGTAAAATACATTGCATAACCTGTGTTAAGTTGAATTTAATACTCCTTTTTGGAAGGGCTTAGATGGCAATGACTTCTTCCATATGTTACCAAGAAAGTGAAATGTTTCTTGAAGTTTCATAATTAGGGAAAGACTTGAATGATTTCTCCGAATTAGATGGTGGCCCGGGTTTCACGTACAAAATGTAAAGTTAACTGATATGGAGGGAATGTCCAGATTGTAGAAATCTGACAAGCCTTAACTCCACTGGGCATCCTCAGTTTAGAGCTGTATATAAATATGGGATGAAAATTAACTGACATCAGCAGAACATGAGGTTACCTGTTAGTGATAAAAATACGGGTTACTTGCATGAGAACTTAAAACTAGATTACCTTTTTTCCATATTTTTCCTACTCAGGATAAATGTGTTCAAAGCTTTTGCTTTCATAAAAACAATGCCTCGTACTGGTATTAATTAGTGCTTCTTGTGAATGTTTGGTGGAAAACTCTACCTATTCCCTGGAACTATAATTTAGATTTATAAAGAAACTGAGGTGCTATTTTAGGAAAGGCTCTATTATTGTTTCATTATCCTCAGTTTTTCTGGATGGTTTGGAAAAGGGAGAAAAATATTGCAACCGAATGTTCTCACTGATTTTTTGTTTGTTTATTTGTTTCTCCTGTTTGCCTCTTGGTACCGTGACAGGACAAAAATGCCTGCTCTCGCTGAAAATGGAGACATATAGCCCATCTCTAAGTTAGGGAGTACGTTACTTGCGGAATTCTTAGGCTTCCAAAGAGATAAGGTTACCACCTTTAGGTTCTTTCTTGGTAACATATGCTGAGATTTGAGAACACTGGGGATTGTTTGCCTTGGTAAACAGTTAGCAATAGTGTTAATATTTGCTGATTTTGGAATTGGCCTAGTTTATATTTGTTACCTTTTAACTCTGAGGCAGTAGTTAGAAATCATGTGGAATTGGCAGCTCCAGAAATGATTAAATAGTCTTCATTGCCTTAATTCTTGAACTGCATGTATGTTGTTATTGATATATGTGGTTTTTGTCCCCCGTTTTAGGTATCCCATAAATAATACCAACTCATGGATTCCAAAGATGCGAGCTCTTTGCCTAATGAGAGAATCCAACAATTGTCTCTTAATGTGATGACACTATTCATAGACTCTGATTTTATTTATAAGCCACTTGCTGCATGACCCTCCAAGTAGACCTGTGGCTTGAAATAAAGAAAATGCAGCAGAAAGAATGCTATAGAAACATTTGGTGTGTTTTTTAACTTCAAGAGTTAAGATTGGACCAGCCACCTTTGGGGTGGATTGGGGATGGCCATCACGTCCTGCCCCATTCCCTCTGAGATCTGGGAAGAATTCAGACCCTTCATTGGAATCTTTCATCAAACATATTCAGACGCTGATGGTCTGGGAGTTGATTCTCTGCACTACACACACTTGATTCAGAGGTGATAACTAACCAGCTACAAATGAGTGGCTTTTTGTTTGTTTCTGTTTGACAGACCCTCAAAGGCCTCTTTTCTGCACATTAAGGAGACCACAGCATCTTCACTGAATGTTTAACTGGAAACCTCTGCTAAATTCTTGAAATGGAAACTTAGTGCTCTCATAGCTTAGATATTTTTCGGAAAGGTATTGGCCAAAACTGAAACTCTTCAGACATTTTACGTGGTCTTGCTAATTCACTGAATTGCTGTCTGGATCTTACAGGGAAGGACCCTTTTTTCTTTCTTTTTTCATCTCTCCTTTTTATATTTCTTACTTTATATGTATAACATACATGCCTGTCTATTTTATATACTGAGAGTAGCCCATTTATAAATTAAGAGTACATTTTACACGATCTCACTAATTACACTGAATTTCTGTCTGGATCTTATAGGGAAGAACACTTTTTTTTCTTTCCATCTCCTTTTTATATTTCTTACTTTGTATGTATAACATACATGCCTTTATATTTTATATACAGAGGGTAGCCCATTTATAAATTAAGAGCACATTGTATCCAGTACGGTATAATGGGACTGGTCTTAAGTGGACCACTATATGTATAAATATTTTGGGGAAAACACTGTGTACATTTTTGGGCGACAGTTACGCATATTTACCAGGAGAAACTTTTTCTTAAAGAGCCAGCATTTAAAGTTTAAGTATATGTTCTATGTCAATAAAAGAAAATGTACTTTATTATGACTTCACCCATATTTCTTCTACCTTACCTTTTTTATTTCATTGTTTTGGCTGGATATGTTCCTTAAAAAGGAAAAAAGAGAAAAGCTCTAGTCCATATAAAGTTACTTTCCTTTGACATAGTTTTAGACATATTTGGGATTCTTTTGAGGGGATATGAAAAAAGGCTAAACACGTAAGTAGAAAAAAACTTTAGGAATAAAGCCAAGGATCTCTTTCTATCCAAATATGTTATTCATTGCTGGTAAGCAATCATAATTTCTATTTGAGATCCCGGGGAGATATCTCCACTTCCTGTCCCATCACAACTGAAGTAAGGTTTGCAATTAGAAACGGCTGCCAACGAAACCAAGAACTTCTTAAAATATGTAGTGTCACATGCTATAAAAACCAACATAATCTAGCCTCTTGATGTCAATTTTTTAAATCGTGAAAGTAATTTCTGCTTACCACCAGTAAGAAAATGGCTGCCTCCCAATTATTTCCCTCACCCAGTGCCGAAAGTGGGCAAATATGTATATGTTAGCATAGCAGGTGTTGTTTGGAATGAATGGTCGCTTGCATTTGCGGTCCTGATTGTGCCGTTGCTACATTAGGGAGTCCACTTGGATTCCATTAATGCAGCCGCCGCTCTCGTGACAAAGTGTTCTGGAAAGGTACTGTGAAATCATTCCTGGGTGGTGAGGGCACTTTTACACATAATTCTGTTTCTACAAAAGTAGGTTAATTGTACATAATTGTTAAATCGCTGTTCAAATAATTTTAAGATGACGTTAATTTTCTAGAAATGGCAATATTTATAAATGTTTGAAGGTGTGCACATTGATATTGAATGATAAATTGACTTAAAATAAATTGACCCCTCATTCTTACTTGCATCTCTCATTTATAGACTAGAACTTAGCTCAGAGTTAAATCGAGAAAGATGTCTCAGGAAACCCGCAACTCCACTCTTAGCCCTTGAAAAGGCACACTCTGAAGAATGAACCAAGGGCCTACAAAGTAGTTTCTGGAATGAAGGGCACCTTAATCACCGTATGGGAAAAGACCTCCCTGTTCCACGTCAGCATCCAGAAAATACCCGGTGAGGTCAGCAGTCATCAGTAGGGTCTCACGCGGCTCACCATGCCTTTCTGCCAGCTTCATTCATTCTCTTCTCTCTACCTGGGTTGGCCGTTAGCGTCCAGTATGTCATTGTTCTCTCAGCCTGACAGCCAGTGCCCCAGTCTTCTGTTCTCTGGTGAATCAGGAGGACAAGTAATACACCTGTGCTTCTATAACGACATCTTAGAAGTCTTAGTGTCTCTTTTGCGGTGCCCAAGCTCGGTTCTTGGGTTTCTGAGTGTTTTCTCTCGTGTGGGAATGAGGAGTGATAGCTACCTGTGAGAAACCGACAAGCCAGAGGTGTCACAGCACCGAAACCAGCAGCATTGACAGTGGGGTAGGTAGTATTTAACTCACGGTGTCTACCCAATAGTAAATGGAAGTACAGAAAATTTGTTGCCGGCTCTAAAGAGGTGTAATTGACACACAGAAAACCGCACATCTCTAATGTATACAGTTGGACGGGTTTGGATGCGTGCAAACACCCCCGATACCATCACCACAATCGTGGGAATAAACATATCCACCTCCTCCAGAAGTTTCCTTGTTTCCCTCTGCTTTGTGTGTGTGTGGTAAGAATGCTTAACAGGAGATCTACCCTCTTAACAACGTATTAAGTGCACGGTACTGTGTTGTTAACTGTATAGACGTCATACAGCAGATCCCTTGAACTTACTCTTCCTGCAAAAAAAAAAAAAAAAAATTTTTTAAGTTTATCCATTTATTTATTTATTTATTTTGAGAGAGAGCACGAGCGGGGGAGGGAGAGAGAGGGACTCCCACGCAGGCTCCACACTATCAGCGTGGAGCCGGATGCGGGGCTTGAACTCACGAACCACAAGATAGTGACCTGAGCAGAAGCCAAGAATCGGACGCTTAACCAACAGAGCCACCCAGGCGCCCCCGAGCTTATTCTTCTTGTGTAACTGTAACTTCTTACCTACTGAACAGCAGCTCCCCCTTTCCTCATCCCCTGGTAACCACCAGCTCCTTCTCTGTTACTACGAGTTCGATGTTTTTCTTTCCTTTTTAGATTCCACATGTAAGTGAGATCACATAGTCTGTGTCGCTCTGCTTCTGGCGTTATTTCACTTCGCACAGTGTCTTCCAGGTCCAATGATGTTGCAGATGGTAGGATTTCCTTCTTTTTTGAGGCTACATAATATTTCATTGTATGTATGTACCACATTTTTCTCTGTCCCGACGCGGGGCTCGAACTCACGGACCGTGAGATCATGACCTGAGCCGAAGTCAGTCGCTCAACCGACTGAGCCACCCGGGCGCCCCTCCCTACTGTTTTTTGTTTTTTTTTTTTTAGCGGAGGCACCATTTTACATTGCTACCACCCATGTGCAAGGGTTCCAAAAATTATTTTTAGCTGAAGTTTTATAGCTTATTTTATATAAAAATATTTAAATAACGAAGTCTACTTGATCCATTGTTTTTTGCAACCGAACGACTTTCATAAGGTCATATAATAGAAACCTGAGTGACTTTTGGGGCACCTGGCTGCGTCTGTCAGTGGACCACGTGACTCTTGATCTTAGGGTTGTGAGTTCGAGCCCCATGTTAGGTATAGCCGACAGCATGAAGATATTTTTATTCTTTCTCTCTCTAAATTGTTTAAGGAACCTCTACGTGCCACATGGGTTTCAAACTCACAACCCCAACATCAAGAGTCTCACACTGTACCGACTGAGCCAGCCAGGCACCCCCCAAATACTTCGTATTTAAAAAGTAGCCTCAGGCCTTTTTCCTTTCTTGTTCAGTATGACCCTTAAGTAGCTAGTTTAAACGTCTATCTGTTGATGAGTGGTATATCCACTCAAAAGTGGTATATCCACTCAACAAAAGGTGGTATATCCAGCAAGTGGAATATTAGTCAGCCATAAACATGAATAAAGCACTGATACATTCATGTTGTAACACGGAAGAACCTTGAAAACTATGCAAAGGGAAAGAAACTTTAAAAGCCACGTGTGGGGGCACCTCGGTGGCTCAGTTGGTTGAGCGTCCGACCGGCTCAGATCACGATCGTGCAGTTTGCGATGTTGAGCCCCACGTCCGGGCTCAGTGCTGTCAGCACAGGGCCTGCTTTAGATTCTCTGTCCCTCCCCAGCTTGCGTGCGCTCTCTGTGTCAAAAGTAAACATTAAATGGGGCGCCTGGGTGGCTCGGTCAGCTAAGCGTCCGACTTCGGCTCAGGTCATGATCTCACGGTCTGTGGGTTCGAGCCCCGCGTCGGGCTCTGTGCTGACAGCTCGGAACCTGGAGCCTGTTTCAGGTTCTGTGTCTCCCTCTCTCTCTGCCCCTCCCCTGTTTCATGCTCTGTGTCTCTCGGTCTGAAAAATAAATAAACGTTAAAAAAAGTAAACTTTAAAAAAAGCCACATATTGTATGATTCCATTTATATGAAATGTCCAGAATAGACCATTCCGTAGAGAGAAAGTGGGTTAGTAGTTGCCAGAGTCTGGAAGGAGGGAAAATGTGAATCAACTGCTAATGGGAACGGGTTTTTTTGGGGCGGGTGATGAAAATGTTCTGGAATTAGACCGTGGTGATGATTGCACAATTTTGTGAATATACTAAAAATCACTGAAGTTACACTTTAAAGGGGGTGTATTTATGGCATAAGTTAGTGACCCACAGGCCAAATTCAGCCCGCAGGCTTGTTTAAAACAGCAGAATTGTTTTTCATTTGCATTTATGTTAAATCAGCGTACGACCAGTCCCTGATGGCACGTGAGTTTATAATCTCTAAAAGGAGCCCTCGGAAGGAAGGCTCCTTGAAAAAATGGAGGTTAATAAATTTAATTCCTTTTCGTTCCACTTTCATTTACTTTCTCAGGCATCTAATACTGGAAATAAGGAAAATTCTTTAGTTACTAATACATGAAAGATTACAATGAAACAAAAGATCTGGCCTTCCATTCACCTTCCCAGGGGTCCCATGGTTTTACCACCACATTTTTCTTTACTCGAGACATTATAGGAAGAAATAGTAGGTCTGTTTGTAATCTACCTATTCAATTAAATATAAATCTAATTCAAAGGACAGTGAATATTTGCCAGGTTACAGTCTAAATGGTTTCTCTGCCTAGAGAGCTCTTTTTTTTTTTTTTTAAATAAACTCTACGACCCCGAGATCAAAAGTCGTGTGCTGCACTAAGCCAGCCAGGCACCCCCCCAGGGAGCTCCTTGTAAAACCATTCCTTGGGGCACCCGGCTGATTCAGTCAGTAGAGTGCGTGACTTGATTCCGGGGTCCCAAGTTCAAGCTCCAAGTTGAGCCTACTGCTTGCTTTAAAAAAAAAAAAAGAGAGAGAGAGAGAGAGAGAAGAAACAGATGCCTGGGTGGCTCAGTTGGTCAAGCATGTGACTCTGGCTTAGGCTGAGATCCTAGGGCTGTGGGATCGAGCCCCAGGTTGTGCTCAGTGCTGAGTGTGGAGTCTGCTTGGGATTCTCTCCCGCTGGTCCTCTCCCTGTGCTTGCTCACTCTCTCTCTTTGTCTCTCTCTCTCTAGAAAAAAAAAACAAAACAAAACAAAACAAAAAAAACACTTAAAACCAAAACCAAACAAAAAAACTCTGAGCATTCCTGTGCTTTTTTTTTTTTTTTTTGGATCAACTAGGTTTTTGGAAATAATACTGCTCTTAGAAAAATTGGAAAATACATTAGAAAGAAGAGTAGAAAATAATCCGCAATCCTGAAATGATGCCTCTGGTTATTTTTATTTTTTTTCCCAAACTTTCAGGGAATGTGTTCATAGATCTTGAATGTTCATAAACTTTACGTAAAAATGTTGACACACGGAACAACAGGTGTCGTGTGTATGGACACATACAGGTGAACCAGAGAAATCTAAAACTTGCATAGGGATGGTAAATACTTCTGGAAGGGAGACCGTGGAATCGGGGAACCTGCAATGTTGTGTTTCCTTGAAAACCTAAGAGAGCTAAAGCTGATATAGCAAAATCTTAAGCTCTGCCACTTCGGACACACGTATTTACTCTCGACTCTTCTGTGTGCTTGAAATATTTTAAGGCGTATTGCCCTCCTAATTGTATGTGTCTAAGCCCATCCCTCCGTGTCCATTAGTGCAAGCTGGCTAATTGAACTGCCCTCCCTGGCAACTGCACGGGGGGGCCCAGGAAGAAGGTTGCCTTTCTTTTTTTTTTTATTTTTTTTATTTTTGGGACAGAGAGAGACAGAGCATGAACGGCGGAGGGGCAGAGAGAGAGGGAGACACAGAATCGGAAACAGGCTCCAGGCTCTGAGCCATCAGCCCAGAGCCCGACGCGGGGCTCGAACCCACGGACCGCGAGATCGCGACCTGGCTGAAGTCGGACGCTCAACCGACTGCGCCACCCAGGCGCCCCGAAAGGTCCATTTTTTCAATCAGGTGTTTACTTCAGGAGCAAAGATACTGGATATTCAAATTAGGGTTACTTTTCAATATCAAGTTAATAACTTGCAGAAATAAATCAAACTTTAGCAAAACGACAATCTAGCATTCAACAAAATCTGTTCACACATCCCAAGCCATAGTTTATGTCCTCATCATCATCAGTCCTAAGGAATTCACAACAAAATTATCAAATCAGGTGGACAAACTAGAAAACACACTCTTAAATACAGAGGACATAGTGAGGGCTGCCAGAGGCAGGGGAGTAGAGGCATCAGTGAAGAAGATGAAGGGGATTAGAAGGTACAAACTTCTGCTTATAATATAAACAGATCACAAAAGTGAAAAGTGCGGCATAGGCAATATAGTCAATAATCTTGTAATCACATTGTATGGTGATAGATGGTGGCTACACTTAAACGTGGTGAGCAACAAAGTAGTATGTAGAATTGGCAAATTACTATGTTGTATTCCTGAAATGAATATAATATTGTGTGTAAACTGCTCATCAATTTAAAAATGTTGATTACTCATCAGGGTATTTTACTCTCCTTGAGAGAAATTAGGGGTGCAGAAGCGTTCGACTTCGGCTCAGGTCATGATCTCATGATTTGGGAGTTCGAGCCCCGGCCTTGGGCTCTGTGCTGTCAGCGCGCAGCCCGCTTCAGACCCTCTGTCCCTTCTCTCTGCTCCTCCCCCCACTCTCTCTCTCTCAAAAATAACGAAACATTTAGAAAAAAGAAAAAAAAAATAAAAATAATTTACATAAAGCAGCCCTTTTGGCTAAGATTTTTCTAGCTCAGTGTTTGCCATAAATTATTGATCTTTACTTTCAAATTAGAAGATGAATTAAGGGCGCCTGGGTGGCTCCGTGGGTTAAGCATCTGACTCTTGGTTTCAGCTCAGGTCACGATCTCACGGTCTGTGGGTTCAAGCCCGGCTTCGGGCTCTGTGCTAACAGCACGGAGCCTCCTTGGGATTCTCTCTCTCTCTCTCTCTCTCTCTCCCTCTGCCCCTCCCCCACTCAAGCTGTCTCTCTCAAAATAAATAAATAAACTCAAGAAAAAGTTGAAAAACATAAAATGCCTCGATCAAAACCACTTTGCATTCCTGAGAACAGGGTTAAAAATTACTTCCCTTCTCCCATCCAAATACATTTGGAATGATAATAGCTGCCATTCTCTGCTGACATGCCAAGCACTGTTAATTGTATATATGTGTGTGTGTGTATACACACACACACACACACATATGAATAGACTTTTTTTTTTTAATTTTTTTTTCAACGTTTATTTATTTTTGGGACAGAGAGAGACAGAGCATGAACGGGGGAGGGGCAGAGAGAGAGGGAGACACAGAATCGGAAACAGGCTCCAGGCTCCGAGCCACCAGCCCAGAGCCCGACGCAGGGCTCGAACTCACGGACCGCGAGATCGTGACCTGGCTGAAGTCGGACGCTCAACCGACTGCGCCACCCAGGCGCCCCGAAGGTTGCCTTTCAAAACCAAGGAAAGAAAATCCTCTCTTCACATGCAGGTTCTTTGGTTGAGCCAAACGAAAGATTTGTTTCCCACAACTGGAAGAAGAACTGGTGAAGCTACAAGTGTCCACATAGATTTCTTTCACCTGATCACAGAAGACAGGATGTCAAACATAATGGTTTTTTTACTGAGTTCTATTTTAGACACCCTAATGCCAACATGAAAGGATTATAACATGGACATCTCTCCTGAAACGTCTCATACATCCGGTCACTGTTTATGAAGCCACGTGTAGCATACAAGCTTTCCCTGTCTTTTCCAAGTGCATGACTTGTAGTCTCACCCTCTAATCAGGTTGCTAAAAGCCATGCGGAACCGGATCCGGTGGCCTGGTCATCTATGGGAAAGCTGGGGCTGTTTCTTGTTAGGAACAAATTTAACCCCTAGGCGGCGCTGCTCTCCACAGTCAGGCTTTTGTCTTCTCCGGCCTCTTTCCCATCAGCTGTAATGTGTACTGCACAAGTTGGCTGGGGTACTACTGACGGCTCAGAATCCTAGTTAAATGACAGCACTGGGACCACGGGAGATGTCCGTGATGCTTTCGTGCGGGCATCACAGAAACCAAAGGCTTAAACGAGGTCAATTCATGTATACTTCCTGCAGCTTTGATTTTCCTTAGTCTTTTCAGGTCACCGTAAAGTTGGATTTATAATTCCCTTCGCAATCTATGGTTTAACATGCATCAATTATTTAAAAACTGGAGTATCTCTGGTAATTACACGTTACATGCTTTTGCTAAATTTATTCAAAAAGATCTTACAACCCGTTATCTTTTTTTTTTTTTTAATTTTTTTTTTCAACGTTTATTTATTTTTGGGACAGAGAGAGACAGAGCATGAACGGGGGAGGGGCAGAGAGAGAGGGAGACACAGAATCGGAAACAGGCTCCAGGCTCTGAGCCATCAGCCCAGAGCCCGACGCTCACGGACCGCGAGATCGTGACCTGGCTGAAGTCGGACGCTTAACCGACTGCGCCACCCAGGCGCCCCTACAACCCGTTATCTTAAAAGCCGTTTTTTTCATCGTGCCCCCATTTTCCCAACACCAAGCCAACTGCTTTTCATTTTTCTTCTACTCTGTTTGTTTTATACCTATTTGGTTCCAGAAAATTATAACGAAACAATCTCATAACAGTCCACAAACATGATCAAATCAAGACCAAAGGTTGCTAATTGTACCGTATGTTGATATGATTATTGCCTCAATGCCAAACAAATCTCTTTTAACTCTTGTGGATGTCGTTAGCTTTTAACATAGTAAGCTTTACAACGTTATTAAGAAAATATTCTTTATCACTGCAACCCATCCGCATTTAGATCATTTGTTCTAAGCACCGTAAGCACTTTAGCATCCAACTAAAATAAAACTTGACTAATTTAGAAAATGGTGAAAAATCTATTTTGTAGCAAAAAAAAACCCCAAAAAACAAAAAAACCTTTCCACAGTTGCATGAGACTGAAGGGTTTACTTTGAAAAACCAATCACGCTCTAGATTCGTATCAATGTTAATCAGCTGCAAATAGGATTAAAGTCCTTTAATCACAAAACAGTTATTGAGCCAACAATTTTAACATCCTAATTCTTTGGCATCTTTTGAATGAAGTGTATTTGTTTTTGTTTTAAATTTTATTTATTTATTTAAGTCCTGTCTGCGCTCAATGTGAGGCTCAAACTCACAACCCTGAGATCAAGAGTCACGTGTTCCACCAACTGAGCTAGCCAGGCGCACCGAAGAAAGTATATATTTTAAATTGAATTCTTTTTATATAAAATAAGATATTTTTGAAAGAAATTTCTTCGAATATACTACTCTCGGAAGGATCCTACACAACTTTGCAATTGCGCGTTTCAAATTATTTTTTAGCCGAGGGAAGTAATGTATTTTGCTTTGCGTTGTACTATTAACAATCCAGTTGTGGGTATATAGACGCTAAAAATATATAAGCAGGAAAACCTAGTGAAAGACCATCTTGCTCCCAGCACTCTTTTTGGAGCTGTGCCGTAGAAAGACATTGAAAAGGTTTTTATCCAAAACAGGTGAGAAGCATGTTAACTTGAAATAAAGTGAATGGCCTTAGAGCTACACTATTCCTTTCTCTGCCCTCAGGTTTCTAGGTTAGGGAATAATGAGTGTTGTTTCTAAAATTGCTTTTGGCGGAGCTCGTCTTAGTCCACTCAGGGAAAAGGTTTGGAGGAAGGCAGGTTTGGCTCTTCCTGCCATGCTTTAGTGATCTATTGACTTTAGAATATCCAAATGAACTTGGCCATTCTAACCATGTATGCTTAAAGATTTTTCTGAAATGGAAGGGAAAAAAAATTTAAATCCAATTCTGCCATTAAATGTTTGATTACTAAAGTGAAATATACTTTGATTATTACCGAACTGTACATGAATATCTTCTCAAAATAATGAATGTCAAAAAAATGAAGTTAGTGACGGTTTCACTTATGTCCACAACATGGACGTTTCAGTTACGGTAGTTACGGTTTTTGGGAGTGAGCTGGGTGTATCAGTTATCGATTGCTGCATGAGAGACTGTCAAAGAGGAAATCCAAAAGGCTGTACTCTTTTTTTAGAGAAGCGTATATAGGTGGTAAAACTTAAAAATGCAAGGGAGCGATTAACATAGAAGTCGGAACAGTGGTTACTTTGGGACGTGTGTGGAGGGGCTTGTGGTTGGGCAGTGTCTTAGTTGATTCAGGCTACTGTAACAAAAAATACCCTAGACTGGTGACTTCAAGAACAAACATTCACTTCTCACAGTTCTGGAGGCCGGAGAGTTCGAGATCAAGGCACCCACCAGTAGAATGAGGTTCTGGAGAGGGCCTGCTTCTTGGTTCGTAGACACTTCTGTGTCCTCACAGGGCAGAGGGGGGCAAGGAAGCCCAGGGATCTCTTTTATGAGGGCGCTGATCCTACTCACCAAGCCTTCACCCTCATGACCCAAAGCCCCACCTCCAAACACCATCGCACTGGGGATTAGGCTCTCACATACGAATTTAGGAGGGACACAAACCTTCAGTGGGCAGCAGTCAGTGGCTTCCACGATGATGGCCATGCCTCCTCGTGGCTGGAGTGCTCGGTACATGGGTATTCACTTCATGGTGATACTTAATCAGTTCAGCTACGTATTATGTTTTATGTACTGTTCTGTATGTACGTTATTTCTCACGATAAAAAAGGCTAAAAATATAAAATATCTAACCGACCGCGGAAGAAAACATCTTCAGTGAAAAGCAAAGCACAAGGGGAAAATCACACCCTTTCCTGTCTCCCCTGGTATTTTTCCTTCATAGCACTTATCACCATCCGACATGTGATGTATTTGGTAGATGACGTCATCACCCATTTCCCTTACCTTCATCTGGAATGCATTTTTCCCGAACGCTGGGATTTTTTTTTTGGATTTATTTTTTAATCCCTCCATGCTAGGTGCTGAATATATATGTGTTGAATCAGTGAATAAATGAGCGGCGTTCTAAGAATTAACCTTTAGCTACAGGAGAGACTATTGTTCTGCTGGGTTGGGAATGGCCATTTTCAAATGCCACTTTATGAATGATGGGCCTCCCGGTGGCTTAGATAATGATTTTTCATCACGTACCTGGTGATCAGTCACTGGAGTGTTGGGCTTCCCACGGAGTTTGGTGTGAAGGAAGGCCCATGGGCCATTCTGTCTCCTAGGAGTAGCGTCTGTTGTCATTTTTCTGCTTATGCATTTTCCTTAAGGGTTGAGGTAAATAAAGTGAGAAAGGTTAACAGAAATGATCAGAACTCAGAGCAGGTCCGAACACAGTTCCTGCATATTACACGCATCCTATTATAAACTCTGTGAGACTGATTTTCTCTTGCTTTGGCCACGTGATGTCAGAGAATACCACTGGACTTCATAAGAAAGGCCTACAGTAAACTCTTAACAGGGCTTTCCTAGGGGACCGTGGGGAAGGGGACTTTTCACTTCTACTGTATATACCTGTGTAGTATTTGAGTTTTTAAAAGGTTTAGTAAAGAATTACAACCACAGGGGCGCCTGGGTGGCTCAGTCAGTTAAGCATCCGACTTCAGCTCAGGTCACGATCTCGCGGCCCGTGAGTTCGAGCCCCGCGTCGGGCTCTGGGCTGATGGCTCAGAGCCTGGAGCCTGCTTCCGATTCTGTGTCTCCCTCTCTCTCTGCCCCTCCCCCGTTCATGCTCTCTCTCTGTCTCAAAAATAAATAAACTTAAAAAAAAAAAAAAGAATTACAACCACAGAGGAGATATTGAAAGCAAATCGCAACTTGCAAGAATCTTTAAGGAAAAGAATGCATTCTGAAAACATCAGAGGAAGGCAATGGGGGAAGGGGCATGCTGGTTAAGTACTTGGGCTCTCTGCCTGGGTTTGACCCACAGTCAGTAGTCGGGTGGCCTTCGACTAATTGTTCAACTTGTTTGCATCAGTCCCTCATGTAGAAAAGAAAGATAGCAGTCCTCGCTTCTTGGAGTTAGGAGGCTTCAATTAAATAATACACATTGCTTAGAACAAGGGGGTCACGGAAGAAATGCTCACTAAATGGTAACTCTTATTATCATTTAAGAGGTAGGGAAAATAGTAAAGGTAGGGTATGATAAAAAGGAAGAGAGCCTACAAAGGAAGCCGGTCCCTTCGTGCCCTGTGCCCATGGCAAAATGGCAAATGCCCGGAGACGCCAGACAAAAACCGTAGAGAAGGAAGAAGGAAAGCAAGCAGGGAGAGACCGGGCTCTGTAGAAACAGAGACCACAGGGGCGCCTGGGTGGCGCAGTCGGTTGAGCGTCCGACTTCAGCCAGGTCACGATCTCGCAGCCCGTGAGTTCGAGCCCCGCGTCGGGCTCTGGGCTGACGGCTCAGAGCCTGGAGCCTGCTTCCGATTCTGTGTCTCCCTCTCTCTCTGCCCCTCCCCCGTTCATGCTCTGTCTCTCTCTGTCCCAAAAATAAATAAATGTTGAAAAAAAAATTTTTTTTTTAAATAAAAAAAAAGAAACAGAGACCACATATGCTGCCTGTGTGGGGATTGTTGCCATGGGGGTGGGGGGTTGTTGGCCCCTGTTGCAAAATCTTAATTAGCACCACCCTACTCATATAAAGTAGACACTTGGGACCTAAGAATAGACTACATTAAATTCAGAAGCTCTTGGGACGTAGGTGACTAAAGCCTGAAAAATATTGAATGCCTAAGAGGTTTCACATAAAGCATTGACGCTCTGGTTAATAAAATGTTCACGTGAGATGATGATGATAGGTAAGCAATGATAATCATAATAATTATTACGGAATTGTTCCCATATAGCTAAGTGCTTCACGTACTTTGTCACATGTAATTCTCATAAATACCCTTTAAATTAGTTAATACTAGTTCCGTTCTATGAGATAGTTTATTCAGCTATTAGAGTGTGCTTGCTCCTTGCTCTATGCTTCTTTCCTTTAAAAAAAATTTTTTTTAAGTTTATTTTGAGAGAGAGAGAGAGAGTGCAAGCAGGGGAGGGACAGAGAGAGAGGGAGAGAGAGAATCCCCAGCAGGCTCCGCACTGTCAGTGCAGAGCCTGACACGGGACTCGATCTCATGAACCGTGAGAACATGACCTGAGCCAAAATCAAGAGTCGGACGCTCAACCGACTTAGCCACCCGGGCGCCCCTCTAATGCTTTTTTCCTTTTAATGATTGGAGGACTTTGTGCTTGAGAGAAGGAAAAAAATATAAATGCTTCTAAGGCCAGGGAGGCAAGAAAGGAAATCAAAGGGGCCGAGCCCCGAGTCTCCACAAGAGGGAAGACTCAGGTTTTTCTCCCTACCAAGACCTGGGGTAGGTGAGGAGCGGGTAGCGGGGTGGTGCTCAGGGAGGCTGATGGTGGAATCTTCCGTAGGAAGAGACAAGCACCTGGAATCCTTAGAGGCAGCCAGAGAAGGTGAATGATTTGCTCAAGGTCAAAGAGCAAACAAGTAACAGAACTAAGATTCAAGCTCAAGTGTGGCAGAGTCTAAAGGTAAACCTCTTCACCACTCTACTGAACTTTTTAGCCTCATTGACTCTTCTGATCATGATTAACTGTTGTCCTGCCACATGCACTTCTGGGCCCCAAATGTATATATTGAGAAATGTTACCAAGAAATGGTAGCGGGACAGGTGATGGGTATGTGCGATTCAGCTGTCTGCTCTGAAATCCTACTGGGTTCACTTTGATGCCGTATTCCTGTCTATGACACAGGCTTGCTTCCTGGAAATGCAGCCCGCTTTCACTCCATAAAGTTGCCATGATGAATATTTGCAAGTATATTTACTTGCAAGCCTTTATTTTCTACTTCAGTAACCTCTGCCATTAATATTTATTATTAATCCATAAAGCATACATAATTGTACCTAAGTAGGTGATCCTAAATTAGCAAATTCCTATTCCATCAACTGAAGAAGACTTATGGGTTCCAGGAGTTAATTCACTTTTTTATCACTGATTCTCTGGGGGGATTTCAGAGCTTCTTTTCATGGCCATTGCTTCTCAGATCACTGGCAAAATAGCCTGAGCAGCCTTTGAAAGTGCTGGATATTTGATAAATGTCTAGAACTTTCATTTAAAGTTAAGGACAGAAGGTGATCATTCTTCTGTGAATAATAATGCCCGAAAAGGAGAGAATGTCTCGATATACTTGGGATAAAAAGGGCACAGCGAGTGATACACTTGATAACTTAGTTTAGTGAACAGATTTCTTACCCACCGGTTATTACATACCAATAGCTGACTGTTGTGATCATGGTGTCTGTTAGAAAGGACATTTTTATTTCATTATATTTTTCTGTTTCTAGCACTCCTGATTTTTCTAGAATTTCAAACCTTCGGAAAAGCCTATTAATTGTTTATATTTGCCTCATTTGCCTTATCGTTTCTCTCCAAATACGGTATGGATATAAAATGTTAGTTTTCTGAACTGTTTGGAAGTGAGTTGGAAATACTAGGCCCTTTTGCTCCTAAGAAAGGACATTTTTAAATGCAAAGCTTACATAAGCAAATGGATAGTGATCCGTGAAACAGCTTCAGTCAAATACAAGATAATGGAGACCCAAAAAACCATTCCAAGCGTCCACATTAGAAGCGTAATGCCTGCAAGAAGCGATCGTGCAGAGGCTGGAGAGCTTGCTAAGGAATCGATGCATCAAAGCCATGGTGATCCAGGAGAAGAGCTCTCCATAATAATGTATTGACTCTATACAAATGTCAATAAATCCCTGAGATCATAGTAAATCCTCCCACAAGTTCTGAAGTCACTCCGAGTTAAAACAATAAAATTGTAGAGCCAAGGGCATGCCATCATCCCAAGGTGGGCCACTTCGGCATATTGATGATCCGAAATAAATATTTACTTAAGGTGGGGTCCCCGGGTGGCTCAGGGGGTTGAGCACCTGACGCACGATTTCGTCTGAGACCATGATCCTCAGGGTTGTGGGATCGAGTTCCACGCCAGGCTCTGTGCTGAGTGTGGAGCCTGCGTAAATTCTCTCTCTCTCTCTCTCTCTCTCTCTCTCTCTCTCTCGGAGCCTGAGTGACTCAGGCAGTGGAGCATCTGACTTTGGTTCAGGTCATGATTTCACAGTTCATGAGTTCAAGCCCCGCCTCAGGCTCTATGCTGGCAGCTTAGAGCCTGAAGCAGGAGCTGGTTAGCATTCTGTGTCTCCTTCGTTCTGGGCTCCTCCCCCACTCGCTCTCGCTCTGTCTCTCTCAAAAATAAATAAACATTTAAAAATTAAAAAAAAAATAGATATTGTATACAGGATTGTATTGTATACAATCCTGATCCCTGTTTGGAATTCCTTGGTAACTGAAAATTCCCAAAGCTAAGTTTTCTCTGTCCTGTCAATCCTTGACAAATTTATCGTGTCTTTCTCTAAAAAAGGATAAACACTGCCCGCCTTGGTCATTTCTTTAGGTCTCAATTTCAGCATTGGGCCTCTGTGCGCAGAGTAAAGCTTTGGGTTTTTTCTCCTGGTAATGCGTGTCACATACATTTAATTCTCAGTCCGGCCGGAAGACTTGGAGGGTAGAGAACGAATTTCTCATTCCCTTCAAAATCATGTGCGGTTGGCTGTTTCTGTAATTGTTGCCAACTCGGTCACAGCTCCCTCTCCCTCTGTCCAAGGCCCTGAGTGGTGATCCTCTTGGACGGTGACGCTGGGCTTGACGATGTGACTGCTCTTGTCCGTGGGACAACAGTAAAAGGGGTGTGAGCAAAAGCTGGGCAAAGCGATGGCGCTTCGGGATATCTTCTCTCGTTATTGCTCGGAACCTCGAGATTCGCATGTCAGCCAGCCAGGCTCGCCTGCCCCAGAGGAGATCACGTGGTACAGTCAGTAAGTCTCCTCGGCCAAGGGCACTTAGCTAAGGGAACTGCCAGCCGACTGCATTCACAAGCGACAGCCCAGAGGCCAGCGGTAGCGGACCGCCTATTTGCGGTGTAGCCCAGAAGGGTCAGTGCAGAAGTGATGGTGGTTTCAAGCCACTACATTTGAGGGGAGCGGTTGCTGACACAGTAAAAGCTAACCGACGCACCAAGGGAGGAACCTCATGGATGGCCCGTGCGAGTCTTATCCAAGAGGAAATGTGTCTTGTTTCCATGGCCAACAAGTCTGTAGTGCGGTATTAGGATTTGTAATAAGACAAATATATGCGGTTCCTGGCACACAGCTCCTAAAAGCCTTGGAATTTCCTGCGAGGAGACTGGGAAAGGTGTCTTTTATTATGTTAACGAGGTGATGTTGGGGGGGGAACACTTAAAGACGGGGTTGCCGGTGGAACCGATCATGCGCTTACAGGGGGGGAACCTCCAGGCCCACCCCCGGACCTCCGGGGAGGGGAGAGGGACTGGAGATGGAGCTCAGTCATCGATGGTTAGTGATTGAATCAATCACACCTGGATCTCGAAGCCTCCATAAAAACCCGAAAGGAAGGCGTTCCGAGAACTTCCGAAGTGGCGAGGGCCCAGAGGTGCAGCGTGAGAGGCGCGCTCCAGGAGCTCAGGCGCTCTCTGCCTTTTCCCACGTGGCTTGTCCTGCACGTTTCTTCCATGTGGCTGTTCCTCAGTCACATCCTCTTGTAATTCACCAGCGATCCGGTGAGTAAGTTGTTTCTGGGTGTCTTGTGGGCCCGCTCTCGCAAATTAATTGAACCTGAGGAGGGGATTCCAGAAATTTCTCATCCGTAGCTGGTCGCTGAGAAGCTCGGTGACCACTTGGATTTGTGATTGGCGTCTGAAGGCGGGGTAGGGGGTGGCGGTCTGGTGGGATTGACCCTTCACCTGGGAGATGTTATGACCTCTGTCGGTAGATACTCGTCAGAACCGAGTTGAACTGTAGGACGCCCAGCCGGTATCGCGGAACCGCTTGGTAGCGTGAGGGAGGGGGGCGAACCCACACGCGGGAATTGGGTGCAGAGTCATAGATAGAATCCTTATTAGAGGTATTATGGAACCACTTGGGGATCTGTGCGTCTGCTGCGGTGACTTCCTGTCCCTCAGCCTGCCCATATCCATGGCCAAAGTCTCTTGTTTTTACTTGCTAGAAATCTGAAATGCATCCCCTGTTCTGGTTCTGCTTTGCAAAGGCCGCCCCCTCGTCCAGGCTCGCCCTGAGCAGACACAGGGATTCCTCCTCTTCCTCTCCCTGCCCCTGGCCGCACTCAGATCTGCTGTCCCGTGTGACAGAACAATCATTTTCAAGCAAATGGGACAATGCTCCGCCCCCCCCCCCCACTCTTAAACTCCTTCAGTCGCGCTCATTTACATTAACATAAAAGGCCATGTTTTTTCCTTGACCTACAGCCTTTCTCAGCATGAGCGGGCCACACACACACACACACACACACACACACATCCCGCCTCTGGCGTCCCCTCCACAGAGCCTTTGGTTGTATGCTGTCTTTTTAGCGTGTGTACCACTCTTTTTGCCCCCACTGACTTTTCCCATCCTGCTCCTCTCCCCTCCCCTCGAGCATCGCTTGCTTAGGGAAGGCTCTTCGGGTGCCCTAAAGCAGGTGATCCTCTTTCTCTTTGATGGGGCTGACCTCCTCTCTCAGTTGGTGGTTGAGCGGACTCAGGTTTGTGCCGTGTCTAAAGTGACTGTCTCTCTTCCCAGCTGCACTAGAAACTCCAGAAAGTCAGGAAGGCTGAACTGTGCTCCCCCTTGGCGCCTTAATGTCTTAGCCCAGTCCCTGCCATGTAGCAGACGCTTCGAATGTATTTGTTGATTGGGTGAGTTTGATAGGCAGAGTTAGCACTGCACTTGGCGGATGACCTCTACTCAGTAGTACTTGGATGAAGGGCTGCTGAGTGAGTAAGCCTGGATAGGGAGGGGATAGCAAATGGGAAAATGCTATCTTTGATGCCTTGCAGGGTTTTGCACGTAATAAGCTGAACAACTCTTCTTAGAATGAATGAGTAACCTAATTAGAGGATTGGGAAGGGATAAATACGAATACGGACAGAAAGAACAAGAATGGTTCCTTTATCCTTGAAATAATCAATTACGTGGTTTCCTTTGTGTAGCTGGGGAACTAATTCGTAAACAACAAATTCAAATGCGTATTTCTGTGGATGTGGATCTGTAAACAGTGGTGAAGTTCTCTGGGCTAATACCTGGTGATGATAATTCCTGAATGTCTCTCTGAATTCTCTTGGTATGTATAACACTAAACTCTGACCAGTAGAAAGAGGAGCATAAATTGAAGTCCCCTTTTCTTAAATACAAGTCGAAATCAAAACCGAAGGTAAATACTGTTTTGTCCCTGATCGTCCTCCTTATTGACCTTGTCGAAAGTGTCCTCTCTCAAATGTATAGGAGCGTTTAAAAAAAAAACGGGGGGGGGGGGGGTCGCGGGAGGGGGCGTCTGGGTGGCTCAGTCAGGTACACATCTGACTTCTCAGGTCATGATCTCAGGGTTTGTGACTTTCAGCTCTGCATCGGGCTCTCCGGTGTCCGCACAGAGCCTGCTTCGGATCCCCTGTCTCTCTCTCCCTCTGTCCCTCCCCTGCTCGCGGTCTCTCTCTCTCTCTCTCTCTCTCTCTCTCTCTCTCAAATAAAATGAAACGTTTTTAAAAAGGGGGGGATAACAAGTGTTAGGAAAAAATCACAGGGGTCACAGAAGGTCCACAAGGTGTGAAGTCCTTCACAGAGGAAAGCAACCTTCTGCCGTATGGAGCTGCAGGAATGGCCCCTGATGGTCCCCAGTGTCCTCAGACCTTCCCGTATCCATACCTTTGGTCCCCATGTGCACTGAGTGCATGGCCATGTGACGTGTCTTGTGTACAGAATCATGAGCATAAAACAATGGCTGATTCAAATCTGTGTTGGGGGGTTGTGTACACAGTCAAAGCTAATGGGCCCAATCTTGCTGCCCTTACCGTTCTCTAAACATGATCCTGTTAGGTGAGTCTGTTACTTACAGGCCTTCAAGTTTCAGTAGTGGCCTTGACAAAGGAGTTCTCAACTCTGAGGGGTCAGGCACTGGATGAGGAGGCTTCTCAGAAGAAAACTCAAGATTCATCCATGAAATCGGGTGTGAGTGTGTGTGTGTCTCTGTCTTTGAGCGGGTCCGCGAAAGGCCGGGTGTCCATGAAATGACATATACTTGGGAATAGTCTAATACAGGAACAACTTTTCAGCGTGTTTTTTAAATGTCAAAAACTCTCAAATGAGGAATCCGGGATGGGGGATTTCTTTTTTCTTTTCTTTTCTTTCTTTTTTTTTTTTTTTTTCCACACACGGCACTCCCAGGGAGGGAGAAGTCCTAGGGAAGCAGACCTTTCGAGTTGAATTTCCTCCCACCGCGCACTCGGCGTCTCGGTGCAGCACTGGGGGACGCAGCCCGGTTCCCATTGTTAAACAGTGATGAATAGGTCCAGATGCTTTACTTTAAAAGGACGTTTTAGTTAATGTTCCTTGAGCAGAGGCAGTAGTAACCAATGTTGCCATTTGTCTGGTCATTCTGGGCTCCAGACGGCCTCATCAGTGCTTGAGGAAATAGGAATGTTTTATTGAGCCGGAAGATGAAATAATACGCGCTGAGCCACTTGGACCGCTTTGGGAAGGGTTTTACATCGAGGCCGCAGGCATTTCTGGGGAAAGGCACACCAAGTGTAACAAAGTAATCAAAACGTCTCTCTCTTGCCACAGGGTGAGGGAGCTGTTAGTATCTTTGCCACGAACAGCAATCGATGGAACTGTCCCTCCTTGCCTGCTAGCCGCAAAGCGCTTGGGAGTATTACTGCCTAAACCGACATCGTCCTCAAACTGTTTTTGTATCCCCAGGTCGCCAAGATGATTAAATGTCTTAACTAAAGATTTTGGAAATGGGATTGCCCGGATAAAATGCCAGCCGGGGGTGGCTTTGAAGTCACTGTGGGCTTCTCTCTTTGAAACGCGCTTGGAAAGTTTGCCGGATTAGTGAGGTGGTAGTTACGTTAAGGAGGTAAGAGTGTAAACGTTATCCCACAGTAACACTTGGTAAAAATTAGCGTTTAGGGGGTAGTTGATCACAAGCGATGGATAGGAACCCGATTAGGATGCTGGAAACAGTCTGAAGTGCTAGGATAGATGGCCAACACCTTTTCCTTCCTTCACGATGTGTAATGTATCCATCCCTTGGAGCGGGGTTGGCCATATGACTTGCTTTGGACAATGGGACACGATCAGTGTGATGCAGCCACCGGTTGGCACAATTTAGGCTTGCACTCTCTTGGACTTCACCTGTCAATGCCATGTGAGGAAGCCCAGGCTGGCGGTGGGGGGAGGACCAGGAACCACGTGGCCCGGTCACTAACCTAGCACCCCAGCCAACAGCCATCCACCTGCCGGACCTAAGCGGGGATCCTCTTCTAGATCATTCAGCTGACCGCATGAGTGAAAGCAAGTGAAACCAACAAAGGGAGCCTAGCCCAGAATCATCCAGCTACCCCACAGTCCCAGGAGCTAAATAAATGCTGGCTTGCAGCTGCTGACTTGTGCCGTAGTTAAGCAGTAAAAACTAACTGCTGCGTAGCTTCAGCCAAAAAAGATGCATTGGATGACTCCTGTGTGTTTTGAGGCTGAAGGAAGTGGAGGGAACAACAAGATAAACGTGAGCCTTAGGAACAACCAGTACCAAGGGCTTGAATGTCAACATGAAATAAAATTGTCATTTAGCATGAAGATCACTTTGAAAGGTGCAGGTAGCCAGTAAGCAATAATAATATAAAGCCCTCCAGTGTTCACCCAAATAGTCCAAATCCGCTTTTAAAAATAGTCCCTGCCTGGTGCATCTGGGTGGCTCAGTCGGTTAAAAGTCCTACTCCGAACTTGGGCACCAGTCATGCTCCCAGCGTTGTGGGATCGAGCCCCACTTCCTCGGGCTCCATGCTGAGTGTGGAGCCTAACCTAAGTTTCTCACTCCTTGCTTCCTTCTGCCCCCTTTCCCCACCATGCACATCCTCAAGCACGCACTTGCAACCTTGACCACCTTGGGGTCCTGAGGCTGGTTTGAGTTTTCAGCAAAGGCAAATAGATGATAGCTGCAGAAGCTGTTGGGCCTATCCGACTGTTTCCTTTGGATTTTCTTTAATACATACGAGTCACTACGTGGGCCACATGGGCTTAAAAAAAAAAAAAAAAAGGACAATGCTTTCAGGCACTGCCTCAGAAGGTGAAAAGAAAACTTGTATTGGTAATGCGCACTAATGAGTAAAAGTGACTGTTTTGATGAGCGGGGGCTTCGGTAATTTCTTTAATCTATTTTTACTGAGATAGGAGTGACCTATAACGAGGTCAGTTTAAGGTCTACAACGTGTTGATTTCATACATCTATATATCGCAATCTGATGAATGTATATCGCGATCTGATGAACGTAAAGGGACACAACTTGTTGATTTCATATATGTGTATGTTGCACTATGACTAACAACAGGTATAACATCGTGATCCTATCGCCTAATTCTTTTTTGTGATGGGAACACGGAAGAGCTAGTGTCGTAGCAGTTGAGAGGTTTATAATAGGATACGACTGGCTATAATCACTATGCTGTGCACGGGACTGACCTATCAGTGGCATCTGTCCCCTGAAACCCCATCTCCCCCATTTCTCTCCCCCTCCACCCCTGGTGAACACCATTCTACTCTGATTTTACAAGTTTGGCTCTTTTAGAGTTCTTTCATCCTTTGTCTTTACCTGACTTCCCTCTGTATAATGTCCTCAAGATCCATCCGTGTTGTCTTAAATGGTCGGATTTCTTGATTTGTCATGGCTGAGTAATCTGTGTATATATACGTCCCATGACCATTATCCGTTCATCCCTTTCTAGAAAGGTAAGGCGTTTTCATATGTTATTTTGAATAGTGGTGCAATGAACATGGGACTGCAGATAGCTTTTACTCTCTCTGCTTTCTTTGGTTTTTTTTTTTTTTTTTTTTTTTTAAGGGGCGCCTGGGTGGCGCAGTCGGTTAAGCATCCGACTTCATCCAGGTCACGATCTTGCGGTCCGTGAGTTCGAGCCCCGCGTCGGGCTCTGGGCTGATGGCTCAGAGCCTGGAGCCTGTTTCCGATTCTGTGTCTCCCTCTCTCTCTGCCCCTCCCCCGTTCATGCTCTGTCTCTCTATGTCCCCAAAATAAATAAACGTTGAAAAAAAAATTTTTTTTAAAAAAAGAAAAAGTGCGTTTACTTCCGTTGTGAATGCTTTTTGTTGTTGCTGTTGTTTAGTAAGCTCTGTGCCCAAGATGGACCTTTGAACTCAAGACTCTGAGATCAAGAGTTGCATTCCTTACTGGCCGAGGCAGCCAAGCACTGCTCCAATGAGTTTCCTTTTTTTTTAAATTTTGGGGTTTTTTAAATTTAAATTTTAGTTAACTTACAGTGCAATATTGGTTTCAGGAGTAGAGTGCTGTGATTCATCACTTCCATCCAACACCCAGTGCTTGTCACAACAAGTGCTCTCCTTAGTACCCATTACCCATCTAGCCCATTCCCCCCCCCCCCGCCCCGTCCAACAACTCTCTTTGCTCTCTAAGAGCCTCTTGTGGTTTCTTTCCCTCTCTCTTCTTTTCCTTTGCCTTCCCATATGTTCATGAGTTTTGTTGGTTAAATTTCACATAGGAATGAAATCCTATGGTGTTTGTCTTTTTCTGATTGACTTATTTCCCTTGGCAAATACATTCTAGCTCCATCCATGTCTTTGCAAATGGCAAGATTTCCTTCTTATGGATGGCTGAGTAGTACTGCATTGTGTGTGTGTATGACATCTTTTTTTAACGTTTTTTTTTAATTTACATCCAAATTAGTTAGCATATAGTGCAACAGTGATTTCAGGTGCCCCTTACCCATTTAGCCCATCCGCCCTCCCACAACCTCTCCCGTAGCCCTCTGTTTGTTCTCCATATTTAGGAGTCTCTTAAACTTTGTCCCCCTCCCTGTTTTTATATTATTTTTGTTTCCCTTCCCTTATGTTCATCTGTTTTGTCTCTTAAAGTCCTCATATGAGTGAAGTCATATGATAATTGTCTTTAATTTCGCTTAGCATAATATCCTCCATTTCCATCCATGTGGTTACAAATGGCAAGATTTCATTCTTGTTGATTGCTGAGTAATACTCCGTTGTGTATATATACCACATCGTCTTCATCCATTCATCCATCGATGGACATTTGGGCTCTTTCCATACTTTTGCTCTTGTGGATAGTGCTGCTATAAACATGGGGGTGCATGTGCCCCTTTGAAACAGCACCCCTGTATCCCGTGGATAAACGCCTAGTAGTGACATTGCTGGGTCGTAGGGTAGTTCTATTTTTAGTTTTTTGAGGAACCTCCATATGGTTTTCTGCAGTGGTTACACCAATTTACATTTCTAGGAACTGGGTGGAAGGTTTCCCTTCTCTCCAAATGTTTGCCAGCATTTATTTCTTCGTGATGATCCCTGTTCTATCAGATGTGAGGTGATAGCTCATTATGGTTCTGATTTGCATTTCCTTGATGATGAATGATAGCATCTTCTCATGTATCTGTTAGCTGTCTGTATATCTTTGGAAAATGTCTATTTAGGTCCTCTACCCATTTTTAAATAAAATTATTATTATTATTATTATTATTATTATTATTATGGTGAGTTGTAGGAGTATATACTTTAGATATGAAATCCTAATTTAATAGTTAGCAAATATTTTCTCCCATTCAAGAGGTTGCCTTGTTTTGTTAATCAAATAAAATTAAAGGGTTGTATTGGCTTCAGGTGTACAATATCAGAATTCAACAATTCTATACATTTCTCGGGGCTCATCAAGAGAGGTACTTTTTTTTTTTTATTTTTTTTTCAATGTTTATTTATTTTTGGGACAGAGAGAGACAGAGCATGAACGGGGGAGGGGCAGAGAGAGAGGGAGACACAGAATCGGAAACAGGCTCCAGGCTCTGAGCCATCAGCCCAGAGCCTGACGCGGGGCTCGAACTCACGGACCGCGAGATCGTGACCTGGCTGAAGCCGGACGCTTAACCGACTGCGCCACCCAGGCGCCCCAAGAGAGGTACTCTTAATCTCCTTTATTTACCTCACCCATCACTCCATTCACCTCCCCTCTGGCAACCACCAGTTTTCTGTATTTAAGAGTCTCTTATTGGGTTTGTCTCTTTTTTCTCTGTTTCTTCAATTCAAATAAGACTGAAATCACATGATGTTATTCTTTCTCTGACTTAGTTACAACAGCCAAAGTATGGAAGCAACCCAAGTGTCCATCAGTAGATGAATGGATAAAGATACAATGTATGTGGGTAGAGACAGACATATGCACCATGAAATATTACTTACCCATAGAGAAATTAAATTTTGACATCTGCTGGAACGTGGGTGAACCTAGAGGCTATGATGCTAAGTATAGGTTGCCTTTTAATTTTTGTTGGTTTCTTTTTTGCTGTCATGAAGTGGGTTTTTTTTTTTTAATGCTTATTTATTTTTGAGAGAGAGACAGAGACAGAGGGAGACGCAGAATTCGAAGCAGGTTCCAGACTCTGAAGCATCGGCACGGAGTCCCATGCGGGCCTTGAGCTCATGAACCGTGAGACTGTGACTTGAGCCGAAGTTGGACACTCAACCTACTGAGCCCGCCAGGTGCCCCTGTACTGAAGTTTTTTAACTTGATAAAGTACCACTTTGTAGTTGGAATGCTTGTGCTTACGTTGTCTTACCCTAAAAAAGATCGATGCCAAAACCACTGTCAGGGAGTTCTTCCTTATGTTTTCTTCTAGTTTTACAGTATCTGGTCCTAGTTATAACTGGTGTAATACAGGGAGGGGTACAACTTAAATTTTCAACACGGAGTTACCTAGTTTTCCTAACACCATTTGTTGAAGAAACTGTACTTGGCCCTTTGAGTGTTCCCTTGTCAAATAGTAGTTGGCTGATCAAGAGTACCCAGACATAACCCCTCCCATTGATCATATGTCTGTTTCTGCCAGACCCATACTGTGGAAATGGCTATAGCTTTGCAATACAGTTAGCAATCAGGACGGGTTCTTCAAGTGGGTTCTTTTGCATGATTACTTTGACTCCTCGGGGTCTTTGGTGGATCTCTCCAGATTTTAACATGGTTTATGCCATTTTTGTGAATAATGCCCCTGGAGTTTTAACAGAGATGACACTGAATTGACAGGTGGTCTGGGGTCTATGGACCTCGTGACCACATTCTTAAAATCCATGAGCTTGGGGTATTTTGCTATTTGCGTTTAATTTCTTTCATCAAAGTCTTACGGTTTTCTTTGTTGCTTTCTATATCTTCAGAGTGTTAGCAAGTGTAAGCTGGGGAGGGGCAGAGGGAAAGAAACGTAAGCTGGCTCCGTCCTTAGCACGGAGCTGGATGTGGAGGCTCAATCTCGTGACCGTGAGATCATGACCTGAGCGGAAATCAAAGAGTTGGACGCGTAACTGACTGAGTCACTCAGGCATCCCCGCCCCCCCAAGCCCTGTTCTCGATGCTAGTATAAATGGGTTAGTTTTCATATCAGACGTTTGATCATTAACGTGTAGAAACAAAACTGATGTTCTATTGTACTTCCATATGTAAATAATATAGATCATGTGATATTATACGTGTCTTCGGCAGCTTTTCTGAAATCCTTGATTCGTTCCGAACGTCTTCTCTTGGGTCTCGAGGGTGTTCTCGTCTTTCCTCTGCAAATAATAACGATCTCACTTTGCTATTTGAATGCTTTTTATTTCTTCTTATAATGGAAGTATAGTTGACATGTAATTAAGGTATACTTCTGTACTGCCTTCCATTTTGGCTGGGGATGTCAAGTGGGCCTTTGATAGTCGCCATTCTGACTGCCATACGGTGACAGGTCATGGTCATTTGGATTTACGTTTTTCCCGTAAGTAATGTTGAGCATTGTTTCATGTGCCTGTTCTGGCCCTCTGTAGGTCTTTGGGGTGGGAAAAAAAAAGTATATTCAGTTCCTCGGCTCAATTACTTTTTTTTTTTTTTTCTTGAGTGAAATATAATCAACATACAGGATTCTAGTAGTTTTGGGTGTACAACCTGATGATCCAACACCTGCTGGGTGTGGTAGGGAGGTAGTCACCGGAGGGACGGCGGGGAGACACTGGTCCTGACAGAGACTGGGTGTGGTGGGACGGAAGCTGCTTGGGAGGGTGGGTGGATTGGGTGGGGCGGGTCCACACGGGCATGCGGGGGTTGGGCAAGCAGTGTGAGCAAGGTGGACAGGTGCCAACTGGTAGGCTAAAGTAGGGCAAGAAAAATGCCGTGCTGGGGCACCTGGGTCGCTCGGTCAGTCGAGCGTCTGACTTCGGCTCAGGTCCTGATCTCTCGGTTCGTGAGTTCGAGCCCTGCCCAGGGCTCTGTGCTGACGGCTCACTGCCTGGAGCCTGCTTCGGATCCTGTGTGTCTCCCTTTCTCTCTGTGCCCCTCCCCTGCTCATGTTCTGTCTCTCTGTGTCTCAAAAATGAATAAACGTTAAAAAGTTTAAAAAAAAAAATAGAAAAATACAAATGAAAAATGTCAGCCAGCCATCAGCACTTCCGTTCCTAGATAAAGCTCCTGCAGATCCCTGTTCCTCCGGCAAAGATCCTAAGATGAGTCCCTAAAGGTCCCTCTCATACAACCCAGGTGCTCTTCAAACTGCTCCTCCTCTGCTGGGTCGGGGACCAGGTCCTAAAGTGTCCTGGTCCTTTAAGAGTAAGCAGACACTTTCCTGTAACTCTCCAGCTCGGCCAGGGTCAGGCTGTACTGATGTTCAAGGCCAGACCTTCTAGGGGCACGTCTTCCTGGTGCAAGTCCCCTGGGGCCAAGGGTGCCTGGCTTGCAGGCCTGATCCCCTTGCGCCCCTGCATTTGGGAGATCCATGCCCCACCACCACGTCCCTGCCCTTCTTGTGGGTTGCTGAGTCAGGAGTGTGGTTTCCCGCCGCATCTATGCCCCTCCTGCCCTTGTCCCTGTGACCTTCTCTGTCTTTAGTTGTGGAAGAAGCCGATGGTCTTGAAGTCATTGGCAGAGTGAGTCGAATTACATGGGGTCGTTGCCCACCTTGGCTGGGGGAGGACGGGAGCTCATGGTCTTCCCCTGCCTCCCTTTTCCTGGATTTTCTGGACTCGCTCCTCAAGCTAAGACTTCCAGGGCTACACGCAGGAAGATGAGGGAGAGTGGGTGTCCTTGTTTTGTTCCTGGCCTTGGAGGAAAAGCTTTTAGCTCCTTACCCTGGCGCAGAATCTGAACGGTGGGTTTTGTGCTTAATGTCCTTTTATGTGTTCCTTCTGTAACCAACCCATTGAAGGCTTTTATCAGGAGGAGACCTAGCATTTTGTGAAATAGTCGTTGTGTTCCCACTGAAACGAAAGGCTTTTTACCTTTCGTTTTATTGTGCTGGGCCGCTTTGATCGATTTGTGTATGTAGAACCAGCCTTGGATCCCAGCGATAAATCCCCCTTGGTCATGGTATATAACCCTTCGGAAGTTGTTTGTTTCCTGATACCTTGAGCATTTTTGCATCTCTGTTGATGAAGGATGTTGGTCTCTATTTGTGGTGTCCTTACTTGGCTTTGGTACCGCAGTAATGGTGGCCTGGTAATGTGGGTTAGGAAGTCTTCCCTCTTGAATTGTCTGGTAGAGGTTGAGAATTCGTAGGAGTTCTTTAAATGCTGGGTAGAACTTGGCCGTGAAGGTGCATCTGGGCCTGAGGTTTTCTGTGCTGGGAGATCTCTGGCTCTTGTTTCAACCTTCTTATTCGCAACTGGTCTCTTTAGAGTTGGTTTGTTACTGATTTAGGCTTCATAGATAGTATGTTAGTAAGAATTCATCCATTTTTTCTAGTTTGTCCTGTTTCTAGGCGGATAATGGTTCATAATATGTTGATCCTTTATATTTCTGTTTTATCGATTGTGATTTTATTTGAATCTTCTTTTAGTCTAGCTAAGGGTCAGTTTTCTTTTTGAAAAACCAGGTTGATTTTTTTTTTCTATTTTTCTGATCTCTTCTCTTTCCTTCCTCCTAACTTTGGGCTTCGTTCTTCATCTAGCTCTTTGAGGTAGACAGTTAGATTGTTCGAGATCTTCCTATTTGCTTGATAAATGCATTTATCCCTGTAAACTTCCCTCTGAAAACTTTTTGCAGCATCCCGTAAGTGTTGGTGTGTTGTGTTTATCTTTGGGTTTCTTTTTGGATGCTTTGTAAACATGTATTACTTGACCGACAGTTTGTTGTAGAGTGTGGTTAATTTGCACATACTGGTAGTTTTTTTTTTTTTTCTGGCTTTCCTTTGGTGATTTCTAGTTTCCTACCATTGTGGATGGAAAAGACACCCAGTATGACTTCACTCTACTGATACTTGTAACCTTTGTTTTTGTCACCCTATGGTTTATCATGGAGAATGTTATGCATGTAGTCGAAGAATATATTTTGCTCTTGGATGTAATGTTCAATAAATGTCACGTTAACTTGGTCTCATGTATCGTTCAAGTCCAATGTTTACTTTCTTACTGTCTTGACCTATCCATCGCTGAAAATAGGGTAGCGAACTCCCTTATTATTTATTGTTATCTGTTTCTCCCTTCAGATCTGATAGTATTTGCTTAATATATTTGTGTGGTATGATGTTAGATGCCTATATATTTATGATTGTATATATATATTTGTGATGACTGATGCTTTGTTTCTCATTAGCCTTTTTGGCGGATACAAGCAGTTACTTGTGCTCACAGTGTTAGTTTCTACTTGCATAGAATATCCTTTTCCCTACCTTTCCTCTGGACCTCTGTATGTCCTTAAAGCTGAAGTGAGTTTCTGGTAGGCAGCATATAGTTGGACCTTGGTTTTCTTTATCATATATCTAGCCACTCTGCCTTTTGATTGCAGAATTCAATCATTAGTTGTACAAACTTGAATGCTCTCAGTGTTCTTCAGTTGTTGTGTATTTCTATTGTGTTTATCATTTCTGTCTACATTTGTAAATGAGTGATGTTTTCCCCCCTTTGGTGATAAGGTCTGTTAGCTCTTTCTTGAGCTTCTATGCATCTTTCTTTCTTTCTTTCTTTTTGAGAGAGAGAGAGCGTACTAGAGTGAGCTTAGAAAGGCAGACAGGGAGGGAGACACAGAAACTGAAGCAGGCTCCGAGCTGTCAGCACAGAGCCCGGTGCAGGGCTCGAACTCACGAACCGCGAGATCAGAACCTGAGCTGAAGTCGGATGCTTAACCCACTGAGCCACCCAGGCGCCCCATCTATGCATCTGCTCTTAAGTATTGCTTTGTAGCTACCTGGAGGCTTCGGGAACCCATGAATAAAATCTTCATCTTCAGCTAACAGCAACTTCCCTTTATGTACAAAAGTTTCACTCTTGTATTCCCTCCCACCTTACGTTTTTGAGGTCATTATTTACTTGTATATTGTTTATTCATTAACACATTATAGTATCTGTAAATGTTAATACTTTGGCCTTTTTAATACAGTTGAGTGGTTAATACACCGTCCTGTTGCGTAGTTTTCGAAGTCTCACTGCATATTTATTTGTCTTTACGAGTGTGTTAAATGCTTTGATATGTTCTCATGTCACTGATCAGTATCTTCATTTCAGCTTGCAGATCTCTGTTCAGAATTTCTTGCAAGGTTAGGGGTAATGAACTCCTTAAGCTTTTGCTTGTCCAGGAAACTGGTGATTTCTCTTTCATACCTAAAGAAAAACTTTGCAGGGGCGCCTGGGTGGCTGAGTGGGTTGAGGGTCCGACTTCGGCTCAGGTCATGATCTCTCCGTCTGTGAGTTCGAGCCCCACGTCGGGCTCTGTGCTGACAGCTCAGAGCCTGGAGCCTGCTTCCGATTCTGTGTCTCCCTCTCTCTCTGTCCCTCTACCCCTCATGCTCTGTCTCTCTCTCCCTCTGTCAAGAATAAGTGAACGTTGAAAAAAAAAAAAAGAATAACTTTGCAGGTTAGAGTGTTCCTGGCCAATTTTTTTTTTCTTGCAACATTTTAAAAGTATCATTCTGCTCTCTTCTGGTCTCTGCTGAGAAATCCACTGATAGCCTAATGGGACTTGCTCTGTGGATGACAGTCTGGTTTTCCCTGGATGCTTTGAGGATTGTCTCTTTTTGATGTCGGTTTCATTACAATATTGGGAGAGGTCTTCTGCATTGAGACAATAGGGTTGTCTATTACCTTCATAAACTGTCTATTACCTTCATAAGCCAGTTCATGCCCTAGGTTTGGGACGTGCTCAGTTACTATTTCTGTAAGCTTGATGCTCTCTTTTCCCCTTCTCTCTCTCTTCTAGAACTCAGATGAGTCTCACATGTTCTTTTGATGGAATCCCACAGATTAGATAAGCTTTTTTTCTCCTTTTAAAATTGTTTACTCTGTTCTCTTTATTACTTGAAACGTCCTATTTGCTCAGTTACGCTGTCTTCCATTTGCTGTACTCTATTGCGGATGGTTTCCGTCGTATCTTTCACTTAATTCATTGAGGTTTCCAGCTCTAGAATTTTGGGCTGGTTTCTCCTTAAGATTTCTGCCTGATAGATGTTTCATTTTGAGTATTGTGGTGATTTTGTTACCTTTCTGAGTTTTCTGGAGTTTCTTCAAAACAGCTGTTGTGTGTTCTTGATCACCTACGTGATAAAATGCCGTGCCTTAGAGCTTGGCTACTGAAGAATGACCTCGTGGCAATGAACTATTTCCTTAATTTCTCTATGTCCCTTGTCATTTTAGACCCCTGCTTGCTCCTTATAGCAGAATCGTTAAGGTTTTCTGTCTTGGTTCCTTAGAACTCACGGGACTAGCTACTGGTAACCTCTCTCGTTTCCCAGAAGGTGGCACTGTAGTTGAAGTTTGTGGTTTCTCCCTTGCACATTGACAGGAACCTGGTTTCTGAGCACACTCCCTCTCTGCCAGAGCTCACTCGTACTGCACGCGGGACCGTCTACACAAAACCAGTCGCAGAGCGGGAGAACGTGTGTGTTTGCCCCTCGGGGCGTGGTAGGTATCCTCTGACCTGGGAGGGAGATCCCCAAGTGTGGCAACCCCCCAGGGCTCAGGGGTGGACTCGGGATGAACGTCCTCTGCGGAAAGCGTGTCTCTCTCATGCTTTGGGGGATTCTCACCTGCCTCTTGGCTCTACTCGACCTTCTTCCCCGTCACGTGTACACCTTCCCCTCTTGTACCCTCGGTCCTGCTGGAGATAAATCGAACGGTCCATCTGCACTCCACACCCCTGGAAGAGCTGGGCCCTCCCTCCCCGCCCTCCTCCACCGTGAGAGAGCGGGGGAGAGGAAGGCTTCGCCTGATGCTTCTGTTCTGTGCAGCGTTGGCTTGGGGTGGAGGAAGGATGCTGGGAGGGACGGCGCTGGTAAAGTTCTTACTGCGTCCTCTGCATCCAAACTGGTAGTTTTTTTCCTCTCCCTGCGATGGCAGGCCGGAATCTCGCGTTGGGAAGGCTGGATTTAAACAAGTTCTCCGTTGCCTGTAGGAATCGGCCCAGATCCGCATTCTCCGGGTTTTTTTCTGAACTGCGACGAGAGGAATTGGGACACAGTGGCTGCTCTGCTTGTTCTCCAGCCAGTCCTGAGGGTGCCTTCCTTCCGCTGGATGTTGCGGTCGGGGAGGCTTCGGGGCACCTTGGTCTGTGGTGCTGGGTCCCACAACTCTCACAGTGGCGCTTGTGTTCTTGGAGACCCCTCGATTTCTTTGAAAAGGGGAACAGAAGGGAGGAATATGTTACAGAGTCACGATGCTTTGAAATCTCTTAATAAAAACCAGTCTTACCGGGGCGAACGTAGAAATGCGTCTGTCGCGCGCCTGGCTTGCTCATTCTGTAGAGCATGCGACTCTTGACCTGGGGGGTTGTGAGTTTGAGCCTCACGTTGGGTGTCAAGATTACTGAAACATAAAATCTTTGAAAAGAAAAAAAAGGGGGGGGGTGAGGGTGCCTGGGTGGCTCACTCGGTTGAGCATCCGACTCTTGATTTCAGCTCAGGTCACCATCTCACGGTTCATGGGGCTGAGCCCTGCGTCGGGCTCTGTGCTGACAGTGCAGAGCCTGCTTGGGATTCTCTCTTTCCCTCTCTATCTGCCCTTCCCCTATTCTCTCTCTCTGTCGCAAAATAAATAAACTTAAAAAAAAAATAGATGCATCTTCAGCTTTCAGACGCAGGTATCTAGGTTAGGTTGAGATTTAGAAGACCGTAATTCAAGATGACCTATGCCACCGTAGTGTGCTGGGACACTGGACTTCACCAGCTATAGTCTAACTGTAAGGCACTTAGCAAAAGGCCCGGAACAGTAAATACGCAGTACATTCAGCTACCTTTCTAATTCAGAAAGCTCTGCTCTCTGAAACTGAGGGGGAAAGTGCCTGGTCTGTAAGAAAATACACTAAGATAGTTCAGAGAAAAAAAGGTACCTGCATCTGTACGCGATTCATTTTGTTCCGAGCTGCCTACGACAGCAGCTCACGGCGTTTGGTAAGGAGATGCTTGGATTCAGGACCAGAGCCCTGGGTCGTAAGCAACAGAAACTAGCTGTAGCTAAAGGGGAACAAATGTGCTTGTTGAATAAACCTCAGGTTCTACCTCGGACCCCAAGGACAGGAAGGTCTTTGAGCCTTAGGGTTACAAGGTAGCCCAGATGGGATCACCATCCGGTATAAACGGGGACTGCCACAACGGCCCAGGTCTTAGTTATCATGTCTATCACTGGTCATTAAATGAGTCCCTCTTGGCCCCCTGCTGACGTGATTGTAGAAGCAAATTTCCTGATGAAGTCTCCCTCGGCCTTGGCCCCTGAGGTCCCTGCCGGGAGCAGAGGCCAGAAATAAACTTCAGTTGTGTTGAGCAGCTAAGATTGAGGGGTCGTCAGCACAGCATAATACCTTGGCTAATCCTGGCTAATAATACCTTGGAGGTTCACAGCCTCTGTAGACACTTGGCTTACCCTCCGACGATAGACATGCATGAGCAAGTTGGGAAGAGAGGACTCAAGCCAAAAGAATAACGTCCTTTACCTCAAAGCTTGCTTTCTTACTGATCTGGTTGCCATGAATAGCAAACCCGCAAGTAGAAAACCAGCTAAAAACTGCTAAATTACTTTTCACATTGGTTTATAGAAGATTACTTCTGGGACATGTTCCTGCCTGTTCAAAAAGCGTGGGCAAACCTCAGACACTTTGGTTGTTTCCAGACCGCTGCAATTACGCAAATACTGGAATAAAGCTAGCTGAATTTTTCGGGTTTCCCAGCGTGTGCAAGTTAAATTTATATTACATTGTCATCTCTTAAGTGTGTAATGGCATTAGGTCTAAAAGAAACCATGTGTATACTTAATTATTGCTAAAAAAATGCCGAACATCATGTGAACTTTCAGCAGGTTGTAATCACTCAACACGGATTACCTTAACAAATAGAGGAATAGCGGAAGTTGGAAAGACGGCTACAATTAGCAAAACGTAGCAGACACAGTGGAAAACGCTGTCGGAAAAAAAATGACACTGATAAAGTTGACCGACGGAGGATTCTGACAAAACATAATTGGTGTAAAACGAAATCAAGTGAAGCACAATAAAACAAGGTGTGCCTGGGGCGCCTGGCTGGCTCAGTTGGCAGAGCACGCAGCTCTTGAGCTTGGGGTTGTGAGTTCAAGCCCCATGCTGGGCAGAGAGCTTACTTTAAAAAAAAAAAAAAAGTGTGCCTGTATCAGAAAGCTGTTGCAAAAAGAAAAAAAGGAAAAGTTTCATTTCATGCATTCAAGATTTGAATAACTTAATGGAAGTATTGCTTTAAGTGGATTATAAATAACAAATGACCTAGATTTCCGTGGTTTCAGTTAACTTAAAAGGATTCTAATGGCACAAACCGAATGAAGCAATACTCCAGGCTACCTCGAGTCTGGCAATTAATTTCCTTCTCTTGATCCCTTTTCTCTGGCCTTGAGAGAAAATAGAAGCCCCCTCCCCGCCAAAAAAGGAGAGGGAGAAGGTGATGATAAGCAAGAATCATTAGAATATTAACACCGAGCTCATAAATAAATGGTCATGTACAATCACTATAGAGAAGAACCAAAAAAAGCCTGTTAACCCCACATTTACCAAGGAGTTGTCTTTATTTCCTTTAGTAAATTACTTTTGATTTGGATACTGTGTGTTAAAAAGCGAGAGCCTTTCTTGTCATGTTTGTTACTTTAGTTTTGAGAGAGAGCGCAGAGGGGAGGGGCAGAAGGAGAGGGGGACAGAAGATCCAAAGTGGGCTGAGACCCCGATGTGGAGCTCGAACTCACGAACCATGAGATCATGACCTGAACTGAAGTCGGACACTTACGCAACTGATCCACCCAGGCACCCCTTCAGTAATCTCTATACCCAACGTGGGCCTTGAACTTAGAACCCTGGAATCAAGAGTCACATGGTCCACTGCCTCAGCCAGTCAGGTGCCCCAAAGAGAAATCTGTCTATTAAAAACTGTAGGGCCGCCTGGGTGGCTCAGTCAGTTACGCATCCGACTCATGATTTCAGCACAGGTCGTGATCCCAGGGTCGTGGGATCGAGCCCCACATCAGGCTCTGCACTGAACGTGGTTCCTGCTTAAGATTCTCTTTCTTTCCCTCTCTTTCGCCCCCTTCTCTGCTCGTGTGTGCACACACGCTCCCCCCTCCCTCTCTCTCGGAAAAATTAAAATAAAAAATAAAAATAAAAAGTGTAACCCTAGGAATGTATTAACGTACTGAATATCTGTTTCACACAAAGCATTGGATTGCTTTCCATATTGATGTCAAAAAATGCCCGTATTGGCTAAGGAGTAGAGTTTGAAATTACTGATGATCCATTCACTCAATAGATGGGTCCTTGTAAAAATGGGCAGCTTGGCTTCATAGGACATTTTCCTGAGCGTTGGCATATGTTATGCTACAAGTAATTTAAACTTGGGCCTCCTGGATACATTGAGTACAGTTTATTTAGAAACTTGTTTCATATCATCTAGGCATCACTGTTTCCAGAGTCTGGTTTTTTTTCCCCCCCTGTGGCTATTATGTAGGTGGTAAAGTAATGATGTCATTTATAAACTCATAAAAATATTTTTTAAATTAGCTTATAACGGTCTCTTGGGATAAATGTATTTTTTTTTTTCAAGTCTTTGTCCGGTCTATTTCAAGTACAAATTACCTGCACTGCTACATCCAGGTGTATTAAATATTTCAAAGATTTTTATCACTGAATTCCCATAAGCATGAATACTTTTTGTTGTTAAACAGAAAAGCATTCTTTCCAAGTAATGTTTTAGAAGAATGAATATCCCGAGGACAGCTATTGGTTGGTACTCCGTGCTCGTTGGCCGGAATATTCCAGAGCACCGTTTAAAGTATTTCAGGAATGCAGTGAATACACGCAGTTAAAACAACGGACAGATCAAACTACCTTACCGTGAGGGCTGAGGGTGAGGCGGAAAGGGTGAAGCCGAAATGCGTCTCCCGTAACCAACCAGCAGTGTATGAGGAGGAACTTTACCCCAGGTGGGGCCATGTTGCCCATCCCTCAAACTCCTCAGTGTGGACAACAGGAAGGAGAGCCTATCGTGGGCAGATTGAGAAAAGACTGGATTTGGTGAGGGAGGAGCAGCTCCTGCAAAGGATCATTGTTCGAGTAAGATAGATCTGATCAGGAGAACATTTATTATCTATGGTCTAGTTGTGAGCCAAGAGATCGAAATGCACAGAATAGCATACGATGCAAAAAAAAAAAAAAAAAAAAAAAAAAAAAGCCTTTCCACAGTTGTGTTGTTTTGTTTTTTTTAAGTTTCTTTATTTGACAGAAATAGCACAAGCATGGGAGGGGCAGAGTGAGAGAGACAGACAGTCCTAAGCAGGTTCCGCACTGTTGGCAGGGAGGGGCTCGAACTCCCGAGATGGGAGATGGTGACCTGAGCCTAAATCCAGAATCTGACACTTAGCCAACTGAGCCACCCAGGCACCCCTTCAAAGATTTTTTTTTAAATGATCTTTGTAAGTATCAGCATGCCAAGAAGTCCTCGCTAGAATTTATATGCATGTGTTAATAGAATCCAAATACATAGAGCAAAAATTGGCAGGTAAAGGGTTAGTAGCCAAATCCACAAGCCTAGTGGGACATAGCAATTTATTGTAGTTTAATATATCCAGAAGATAAAAATCATTAAGGATACAGACAATTTGAACCACATAATCACATTGGACCTAATGGAAATATTCCACTCAACAGGGGTAAAGTACATACTCTTTGCAAACACAAAATGTATAAAAATTGATCCGTGCAACAAATACCAACATAACCCCAAAATCCGTATCCTGTAGGTCGTGTTTTTTGAGCAAATGTAGTTGAGCAGGAGCTCCCTTCCCCTGTGGCCGAGTACGCTCCTGGTAAAATGACCCTTGAACAGAGAGCTAAAAAATAGGAAGAAGAAAAACATACCAAAAAGGTGCAGAGAGTGAACCAAATCACGTATATTTTGGACGGGAATAAAACTGGGCAGGAGAGATTAGCATACGGGCTTTCACTTGAAACTGTTTTTTAAAAATAACAGTGTATAGGGGCGCCTGGGTGGCTCAGTCAGTTAAGCGTCCGACTTTGGCTCAGGGCACGATCTCACGGTTCGTGAGGTCGAGCCCTGCGTCAGGCTCCGTGCTGACAGCGTGGAGTCTGCTTTTGGATTCTGCGTCTCTCTTGCTCTCTGCCCCTCCCCTGCTCATGCTGTGTGTGTGTGTGTGTGTGTGTGTGTGTGTGTGTGTGTGTCTCAAAGATAAACATTATAAAATAAAAAAAAATCGTGCACGAAAACTTCGGGCAATGCTCCTCACTTAATCACAGATACCTTGATGAGGGAAAATGACTAACGTCAAGTCAAGATTTGGTGACTATTCAGCCAATGTCTTTGCGTTGTGAAAATTTATGTGTAACCTTGCCCCATCCAAATAATCGACATGGTGTCCCTGTTCCAATTTTTTCTCCATCCCTTCTAAAATCAATGTTGACTTGTGATCCTATACCTTAGTCTCTCTGGGCTCCTTGGGCTTCTTCTATCCTAATGACGACGCTGGAACTGAGGAACCCTAGCTCGCTGGGTTACCTTTCAGAATTGATTGCAACACGATGCTTATATAAATAGATAATATAGAAACATGACCTGAACTTTCATGATAGGCAGATTAGAATTCACTCACTAGGCCTTCCTCCTGTTCCCCTCTCTTCCTTAAATCGTCCCTTTTCCAGTAAGTTGGTAAGGCATGTAATGCCTCTATCATTTTCTTAGGTTAGTAGCAGTAACCTCACTGATGGATTTATGATTAAAGTTCTTTTTGCTCATAATACTTTTTAAAGACCTTATTTAAAAAAAATTTTTTTTAACGTTTATTCATTTTTGAGACAGAGAGAGAGACAGAGCATGAACGGGGGAAGGTCAGAGAGAGAGAGGGAGACACAGAATCTGAAACAGGCTCCAGGCTCTGAGCTGTCAGCACAGAGCCCGACGCGGGGCTCGAACTCACGGACCGCGAGATCATGACCTGAGCCAAGGTCAGACGTCCAACCGGCTGAGCCACCCAGGCGCCCCTTAAAGACCTCATTTTTAAGTAATCTCTACATTCAACGTGGAACTCGAACATACAACCCCGAGATCAAAAGTCATACGCTCTACCAACTGAGCCAGCCACGCAGCTCTCCGCAATACTTTTTTTTAATCATGTGTCACGTCTCTGTAATGAAGTAGAAATCTGGTAGACTGAGACTATTTAAATTGCATTCATGTGGCCTCGTGTATTTGTAGCAATTGGAAATGTGAAGGACCCCAAGGACCGACCGGTACAGTTGGTAGAAGTTCAACAAGAAAGCCCATTGGAAATTGATCAGGGGAACCAAGTGCTGAGTTAAGGTGCACTCGAAAGAAGGAAAATGGCTCAAGAAGAGAAAGTGTGTTTAAAAAAAAAAAAGAAAGAAAACTCTGTCTCAAAAAGGGGCGCTGGTGTTCACCCGTGAACACGAGAGGTGCTCTTGGCTAACGGCTGTTGTAATGAGTCAAGTGAGGGAAGTGTTTTTGATTATGTGAGGAATTTTTTGAACAAAGAAAATAGGGCATACTTATTTATAACTTGCCAGTAACTGCGAGTTTTATGGCTGTGACTTCTTGTTTGCTGCTAACCAAGTATGTTTTTCTCCGTCTCCTGGTGATCTCTGTCTCCATTCCTGGAGCCCTATTAACAAAAACTAAATGGTATGTCAGTGAGTTTGTTTTTGTTCCAACCCAGAAATGCTTTTAATAAGTTTTTAAACTGGGGGGTAGTTAAATCCATTTGCTCTTGTCGGACGACGTTTGAAAATGAAAAGCTGTTACCAAGATGGAAGCCTCCAGAAAAACATCCGTAGAAAACAAGGTCGAGGAGGAGTCTGAGATGTTGACGGGTTCTCTCACGAATGGGATTTCCGTTCATTTTACTTGGTTTGCTCTTGGCCCTTAAACTCTTCCCCCCTGAGGATAAAGCCCAAAATCAGAAGAAAAAGACATGAACACGGAAAGAGACGATGATTAAAAACCCTATTAAAACCAGTCCATTTCTCAGGGCCATCATTTCGCTTCTAAAACCAGATATGCACTGACACCCTTTGTTTATATCCAGCAGACTGCGTAGTAAGGTAACCTAAGACAGGGTGTAAGTGTAAGGTAAGGTACTAAGCGCTCGTAGAGCTAGAGGGAGAGTGAGCCTGTAGATCCTGGTAAAGAATTGACCTATTTGTATTTACAAGACTTTGATATAGTTACTTTGTAAACATTCACCTCTATTCTTTTCAGCAGTGTCTATCTCTAACATGGGGCCCGATCTGACAACGCCAACATCAAGTTGCACGCTCGCCCAACTGAGCCAGCCGGGGCCCCCCCACCCCGATAGAAACAGGCCATGTGTTTAGTGGAATCACTCTTGTCTGTCGGCTTTGCCGGGACTCCCAATTTTTGAGGGCTGGGTCTCGTGAGTTGCCCTGTCTGGTGGGACATAAGTAAAGAAACAATGGGGGGCTTGGAAAGCGGTGGTGCCCTGAGGGTTGGCCGCCTCGGCTGTGCTTTGGGCCCACGGGCCTCCCACGTGAAGAAGCCTGGGCTGGCCTACCTGGAAGAGGAACCCACCTGGAGAGCTGGGGGGGGTGGGCTATACCAGGTGAGGCCTAGCAGATCAACTACCCCGACAGCAGCCAGGTGCATAAGACCATCCGGGACACTTCAGTTGAATGGCGTTTCTGGCAGACGGCAGAGATCCGCTGAGCCAGCCCCCCCCCCCCCCCCACCTAGCCAGCAGCTCCCCAGAACTGTAAGCTGCAATAAAAGCTCTTTTTTTTTAATTTTTTAAAATGTTTTATTTATTTTTGACAGAGCATGAGCGGGGGAGGGGGGGTCACAGAGAGAGGGAGCCACAGAATCCGAAGCAGGCTCCAGACTCTGAGCCATCAGCGCAGAGCCTGATGCGGGGCTCGAACTCACAGACCACGAGATCATGACCTGAGCCGAAGTCGGATGCTCAACCGACTGAGCCACCCAGGGGCCCCCCCCATTTTTTTTTAGTGATTAAGATTGGGGGGTTTTTGGTGAAGCAGCAAAAGCTGGTACAGCGACTTGGGGCGCCTGGTTGGCTCAGTCAGGAGAGCACGCGACTCTTGATTTCTGGGTCGGGAGTTCAAGCCCTGCTTTGGGTATAGTAATCTTGAGGAAGCAAGTAATCTTCCTTAAACAAAACAAAACAAACAAAAAAAACGGATACGGTGACCAAACATGGATTGGATATTGGTCCCTATGAAATGGTGGCTTTTCTTTATTGTATATCATAACAGCCTATCAGCTCCTGCTACCTTTCACACAGATGAAAGGAATATCTAATGACTCAAGGAACTGACTGCAAAGGGGCTGGAGCACCCGGGCGGCTTAGTCAGTTAAGCGACCGACTCTCGATTTCGGCTCAGGTCATGATGACCTCAGGGTTCGAAAGCTCAAGCCCTGCCCGGGGCTCCTCCCTGCTTGGAATTCTCTCTCTCCCTCTCTCCCTGCCCCTCCCCTGCTCACACTTGGTCTCTCTGTCAAGAACAAACAGGAAAAAACAAACATGGAGGGATGAATTGGGGGGAGGTGGTAACCTGTCGCCTGTGAGGCATTGGCCACCGTTCGCGGTTGGCTGTCCAGCTGCCAGAACGAACGGGGCTCCCCAGGGTCGTGGGGGAGATCAGAAAGCAAATTGGAGTTCGCTGCCTCTGACTTGCCTCGCGCAATCATACATGCATTCTATTTAAACAAAGTAAAACTTAATTCTATATCCAATGTATCGTGTCAGTTTGGATTGCTGGGAGATCATTACCGATGTGGATTTTGGAGAACTTGATGAGATAAATGTTGGTTAATAGTTCGTGTAAATAGTATTTCTCTTGAGTAAAGGGTTGGCCTCCTTGTTCTGTTAAAGGTCCAGTAGGGAATATGTTAGACTTTGAAGGCTACTAACTACTCAACTCTGTCACTGTCACGGGAAGGTAGTCCTAGAAGGTATGTAACCAAACGGGTATGGGTGCGTTCCAATAAAACTTCATTTATATCCAAACAGGGGGCTGGATTGGGTCCACAGGCTGCTGTTGGCTAACCTCTGCCTGAGATAATTATATAAGCGGCTCATGATATGTTCTGATTTACATGTCCTTTGCAAACTTGTGCTCGGAATGGGTCCTGTAATCATTTTCTTGTTTAAAACATTATTTGACAATTCTGTCCTCTGTGAATCTGGAACATTAGAGATCATTAAGATTTTGAGGGAAGTAACCTCTTCTTTCTTACGTGTGTGTTTCATGCCCCTTGCTCAGCGCATGCAATATATTAAGTGCCTAATTAATGGCAATTTATACATTGCTGGATAATTGCATCTAGTCAGCTGCCTCGTCTGTGGCTAGTGGGGGATGCTTAGAACTGCACAGTAGGAGGGGCACCTGGGTGGCTCTGTTGGTTGAGCATCTGACTTCAGGTCAGGTCATGATCTCCCAGTCCGTGGGTTCGAGCCCCGCTATGGCCTCTTTGCTGACAGCTCAGAGCCTGGAGCTTGCTTCAGATTCCGTGTCTCTCTCCCTACCCCCCCCCGCCGCCCCGCCCTTCCCCTGTTCATGCTCTTTCTCAAAAATAAACATATTTTTAAGAAAGTGCACAGTCGGAGCTTAACGTTTCCAGATTCAGGCCCTAACATTAAATGGGTATAAGTCAACTTCCCTTCTCTAGCCCTGTTTTCATCATGTGTAAAACCAGGGAGTTGGATTGTGGCAGACTTTTGGCCGCCTAACGGACTGCCATTCCCAACCCCCTCCTTCCTTGCCTGTGTCCCTATAGAGGCTGAAAAGGCCAAATCCTCACTTAATCCAGTCTCCTTTGCAGTCAGAATTGACCATGTGCCCCAGCCTGGCCAATCAGGTACAAGAGAAATTAGAGGTGTCTCCTGGGAAAGATGCCCCTCCCCCCATGAAGGAAAGAGGCGTCGTGAGGAGAGCTATGGCTTGGTAGAAATATTTTGCAGCCAGGTAGATTTTAGCCATGTGATGAACTTGAGGGGACCTTTCAGATGTGTGACTAAAGTCACATGGGCCGCTAATCAAAAAGATCGCATGCTTGAACTTAACAGTCTTAACTGGTGTGCTGAGACCAGTTTACAATGTGGTCATTCTCTTAGGGAGACATTGATCCCCATAGTCCATACGTATTTTACGTGCATGATCTCAAAAGGGACGTGCAATCAACCGAGATAGGCCTCAGCGAAGGCTGAGGTTTTGGGTGGTTGGTTTTTTTTCCCCCAGATACGTGATCCAGTATGAAATCATAAATGATTGATTTATTTTTCATTTATTTTTTAAATGTTTGTTTTTGAGAGAGACACAGAATGCCGGCAGGGGAGGGGCAGAGAGAGAGGGAGACACGGAATCCAAAGCAGGCTCCAGGCTCCGAGCTGTCAGCACTGAGTCTGACGTGGGGCTCGAACCCACAAACCACAATATCATGACCTGAGCGGAAGTCGGACGCTTAACTGACTGAGCCACCCAGGCTCCCGCATAAATGATTTAGAAACTATATGCTAATTGAAATTTATTCAGTTGGCCCCAATTCAGAATAACTGTTTTTCATTAGGTGTTCACTGTATTTATTTTCTTTTCATAATGAGATCAAAACTACCCTTGTATAATAGTGACACAATTGGGCCCAAACATTTGGAGGAAGATTTTTTGCATCCAAAGGACCAGAGAGGATTTTCGAAAGCTAGGGATAAATCTGAGAGTTGGAGGCAAATTAATCAAAATCCGATAATCTAGGTCATCAATGGCACAGATGGGAATGTCAGGAAATCAGAATATAAAAATACTAAGATCGGGGCTCCTGGGTGGCTCAGTTGGTTAAGCGACCAACTTCGGTTCAGGTCATGATCTCACAGTTCATGGGTTCAAGCCCCGCATCAGGCTCTGTGCTGACAGTGCGGAGCCTGGAGCCTCCTTCGGATTCTGTGTCTCCCTCTCTCTCTCGGCCCCTCCCCTGCCGGCATTCTCTCTCTCAAAAAGAAACATGAAAAAAATTAAGATATTTATAACAATGGACTTAATGACAATATGGTATCTTGGAATAATTATGCAATTTATTATAAGTTAATGAATTCGAGACTAGGAAAAAAAACTGAGAAAGGAAGGTAACATGTTCACGATGTAAGTAGGAATGACATGTTAATATTCCTTCTAAAGAATAGAGTTGTTAGACAAAAACTGAGTAGAGAACGGTTTTTTTGAAGAAAATATCCTAGCAAGCCTTTGAATAATGAGTCATTTTTAAAAATTTTTTTTAACGTTTATTTATTTTTGAGACAGAGACAGAGCATGAACGGGGGAGGGTCAGAGAGAGGGAGACACAGAATCCGAAACAGGCTCCAGGCTCTGAGCTGTCAGCACAGAGCCCGATGCGGGGCTCGAACTCACGGACCGCGAGATCATGACCTGAGCCGAAGTCGGCTGCTTAACCGACTGAGCCACCCAGGCGCCCCGTCATTTTTATAATTTAAAAAAATGGTTTCATATTTTTAATACTCTCATTTTATGTTTATGATAGGCCAAGCATTAGTGTGGCTCTTCGTCTCCCATCTCGTTTGTATTCTGGGAGAACGTGTCACTTTCACATCTTATGACTAACCAGGAGTTGGATGGTAGGCTAACAGTTTTATTGATCCTGGTATTGAGTCTAAAACCCATTGGTCCCTGCATTTACCTAGGAGGCTTCCCTTTTCAAAATGGAGCTTATGACTTTTTCTTGTAATTTAAACTTTACTTGCCTCCGTGTAATGTACCACAATGTAACCATAACTTTTTTTTCTGGGCTTCTATACCTTATTATTATTATTTTTTTTTACAAAGATTTTTAAGGCATCTATGTCTCCCATGATGGGGCTCAAATTCATGACCCTGAGATCAAGGACAGCATGCTTTAGTGGCTGAGGCCACCAGGCACCCCATGGCTTGTATACTTGAACCGTAAGAAATGAGTACTTGCTTTGTCTGGGTCAGTTCAGATAATTTTGTTACATAGTAAAGTTCGGATTTACACACATGTGGTCGTGGTTGTTGTTTTTCTGTTGTGCTCACGTGGTACATTGCAAAAATGTCTGCCATACTGGGTTACTGTGTCCACCAAGAAATGAAGTCTGTTTCCTTCCCCCTTGATTCTAGGCGGCGCGAGTGACGAGCTTTGATACATGTAATGGACGAGAGAGACAAAATTCTGGGCATAGAACTGAAGAGGTCGTAGAGGTTTTTTTTGCTTTCTTCTGACTCTCGGAACCCTTCCGCCACCATACGATCTAGCCAGGACTAGCTTGCTAGGTGTGACAAAATAGAGTAAAGTCCTTTTAGCCGAGGTCCCCCCGCCAAGACCAAGGACAAGCCCCCCCACCCCCCCCACCCACCCCCCCAGTCAGCCTAGCCATCAACTACAGAAACATGTGAGGCCAGCATCAGATGTTCCCTGTTGAGACCAGGCCAAAGAGCTGACCGCTAGTATACTAAGCTAAATGACCTTGGTAGTTTCCTTTTTTTTTTTTTTTTTTTTTTAATGTTTACCTTTGAGAGAGAGGCAGAGAATCCAAAGCAGGCTCCACACTGATTGCAGGGAGCCTGAAGCAGGGCTCAAACTCACAAACGTGAGCCGGCCAGGTACCCGTGTCGATGGCCAGGCTGTGAACTGCGAGATCCTGACCTGACCTGAAGTCAGCCACTTAACCGACTGAGCCACCCAGGTGCCCCTCTTTTTTTTATTTTTTATTTTTATTTTTTTAGTGTGGAGACGGGGAGAGAAAGGGGGAGAGGGAGAATGCCCAGCAGGCTCTATGTTGTCAGCACGGAGCCTGATGTGGGGCTGAAATTCATGAACCCATGAGATGGTGACTTGAGCTGAAATCGAGAGGCGGTCCCTTAACCAACTGAGCCACCCAGGTGCCCAAGAACAAATTTATTCTTGAAGCTGTCATCCAGGAGCTTCGACGGGTATAACCCCTGCCCAGCTGTGAGCTCTGCTTGGTCCAGAGAAAGTCATTTGGGGACTCCTTGCAGCCTGGGCCCTGAGGGGCAGCCTGGTAGAAACTGAACCGGGCAGGCGGACTCTCCCCCTGTAGCCCTTTCCACGCTCCCCCCATTCGGAGGCCCCACTGAGTATTGCTAGCTGGGGGCTGTAACTCGGCAACTCGTCCCCTGTGGGGGACGGTCCTCAGAACATCTTGCTCTGGCCCGGTCCTGTGAGCTTTGTATCCTGCGTGGAAAGCGTTCAGGGCAGTTTGCAGTGGAGGCGGGTGGGGGTGAGGCCTCAGGAAGAGGCAGATGTGAGCCGGCCACGTTGCTCCCTCTCAGGTCATGGGCTGCAAAGCCTTCTGGCTTCCCTCCACTCAATTTTCTTGAGGGTCTGTCCAGTCCCTACAGTGGTCTCCTACCCTTGAACCTGTGGAGGAGGAGGTGGGGCCTGGAGGCGAATCGTGGCTTCTCATGGCCCCTTACCTAGCCATCTGGGGATGGGGACCTCCCGCCCTGGGCTCCCTTATTCCCCTGAGGCCTAGAACACAGGCACGGGAAAGATCCTTATTCGGCAGGCTTACTGCACAGATGGGCCACAGTGATGTAAGGTTACCCAGAAGGTCAATATCGGGGAAGGGACTCGGTCCAGGCCTCCTAGGCCTTAATGGGCAATCAGGGAGCTTGTGAAAACCACAGCTTCCGGGGCATTCTGGACTTGTCACTGTGGTTTTGACTTGCATTTTCTGGATGATTAGTGATGCTGACAACCTTTTCGTATACTTGGTGGCCATTTGCGTCGCTTCACTGGGAAAAGGTCCAGGTCCTTTGCCTATTTTTTATTAGGTTTTTGCTATTGAGTTACGTGAGCCCCTTGTGTATTTTGAATCTTAACCCCTTATTGGGTATGTAGTTCGCAAATCATCTCTCCCCTTCCCTAGGTTGTATTTTCATTTATGTTGGTTGTTTCCTCTGTTCTACAGAAGATTTTAAGATTTAGATAGTAGTGCTTACTGGTTTCGTTGTGGTGGTTGTTACCTTTGCCTTCAGTGTCAAATCCAAAAAATTATCTCCAGGAACTATGTCACAGAGTTGACTGCTGAGGTTTTCTTCTCAGAGTTTTATGGTTAAAGGTCTCATTTCAAGTTTTCTTTAATGAATTTTTGTAATGTTTGATGTTTGAAAGAGAGAGAGAGACAGAGCACAAGCAGGGGAGGAGCAGAGAGAGACCCACACAGAGTCTGAAGCAGGCTCCAGGCTCTGAGCTGTCAGCACAGAGCCCTATGCGGGGCTCGAACCCACGAACCGTGAGATCACGATCTGAGCTGAAGTCGGACGCTCAATCGACTGAGCCACTCAGGCGCCCCTTACTTCAAGTCTTTAGTCCATTTTGAGTTAATTTTTGTGTGTGATACAGGGTAGTGGTCCAGCTTTATTCTTTTGCATGTGGATATCCAGTTTTCCCAGCATCGTTTACTAAAGAGACTCCACCTTCCCCCATTGTTTATTCCTGGCTCCTTTGTTGTTAATTAACTGACCACATATACACGGCTTTGTTTCTGGGCTCTATATTCCTTTCAATGGATGTATGTGTCTGTTTTTACGTCAGTACAACACTGTTTTGATGACTTTAGCCTTGTGATAAAGTTTGAAATCAGGATATGTGTGATGCCTCTCTGTTCTTTCTCAAGATTGCTTTGGCTTTTCTGGGTCTTTGGTGATTGCATACAAAATTGAGAATTCTTGGGGCGCCTGGGTGGCGCAGTCGGTTAAGCGTCCGACTTCAGCCAGGTCACGATCTCGCGGTCCGTGAGTTCAAGCCCCGCGTCAGGCTCTGGGCTGATGGCTCAGAGCCTGGAGCCTGTTTCCGATTCTGTGTCTCCCTCTCTCTCTGCCCCTCCCCCGTTCATGCTCTGTCTCTCTCTGTCCCAAAAATAAATAAATAAACGTTGAAAAAAAAATTGAGAATTCTTCTCTGTTTCTATGAAAAATGCCATTGGAATTTTTTTAAAAGATTGTATATTTAAGTCATCTCTCCACCTGAGGCTCGACCTTACAACCCCAAGATCAAGAATCGTACACTCTACTGACTGAGCCAGCTAGGCACCCCACCGTTGGAATTTTGTTACGGATTGCACTCAACTGTAGGTCACTTCAGATAGTGTGGACAAACTTAATAATACTAATTATTCCAATGAATGAGCATGGCTCTTTCCATTTGTGTCTTCTATTTCTTTGGTTAGTCATTCTACAGCTTTTAGTATACAAATCGTTTGCCATCTTAGATTTATTCGAAAGTATCTTATTCTTTTTGATGCTATTGTGAATGGAATTGTTTGCTCAATTTCTCTTTGCAAAGCTCATTGTTAGTGTACCGAAACGCAATTGATTTCGTATCTTGCCACTTAGCTGAATTCACCAATAGTTGTAACAGCCTTTTGGTACTTCTTTATGTTCTTTGTCTCGGGTTGAAATTCTTACTTTGTTCATAGCTCTCCTGACTTGAGGGGGCATGACGGTTACTTTGAACTCTCGGTCAGGTAAATCACTTACTTCCATTTCATAAAGATTGGTTTCTGGAGATTGATTTTTGGAACATATTCCTGTTTCTTCTTGGCTCTTGATTCTCTGTGTCGGTTTCTGTTGAATCCCCTGCCAGTCTTCACAAGGCTGGTGTTGTCATCAAACGGACCTCATCAGTCGGCCTGGCCAGAGCTCCTGGTTGCCTCTGAAATCTTTGTTCTCCATGCCTCCCGGTAGCTGAGGGTGTGCCAAGACCCATTGGTGTCCCACAGGGGAGGATATCTTTTAGCACCTAGATGCAGACTGTTGAGAAGCTGAACCCTCAGCAGCTTGGAGAGTATGCTTTCAAGCCCCTTGCAGGGAAATCCTGGGAGGTGGGCACTTCTGCTAGCTGGCCTATTAAATAACAGCTTTTCAAAAAATAGATAGTCCTGTGGGACTTGTAATTACACGCCCCATTTGCATTCAGAGGTAGGTGATTTGGGGACTCATCCTTAAAGTAGCATCCTTAAAAGTTGAAGCATTAGGTGCGTAGTCCAAACCCCTCACTCCTCAGGGAGAAGCTGGAAGTTGGGGATTTCCTCCCAGTTGCATGGCACTGGGAAGGAATTAGGGTGACAGCAAGTCTCAGCCTTCTTACCTGTTTGCATGTGGGCATTTGCTCAGTTGTGTGATGTGTAGGAATTGCTCACCTACTCTGTGGATTTCTCTTCGAGGGAACTGGTCTGTGTGAGCTGTATAGTCAGTGCATCTGTGGGAGTAGAGAAATTCATGAGCCTTGCCATCTTTGTCTAGAGTCTCCTTTGTGTTATAAGCAATACCATCAAGAAAATGAAGTTAATGATTTTGAGGCATCCAACTGATCTATTTTTCTTTTGATGCTAATGCTTTTGGTGTTGTGTCTAGAAATAGTGGCCTACGTTCTGGAAAACAGTGTGGAGGTTCCTCAAAAAAATGAAAAATAGACCTACCCTATGACCCAGCAATAGCACTGCTAGGAAGTTACCCAAGGGATGCAGGAGTGCTGGTGCATAGGGGCACTTGTACCCCAATGTTTATAGCAGCACTCTCAACAACAGCCAAATTAGGGAAAGAGCCTAAATGTCCATCACCTGACGAATGGATCAAGAAGATGTGGTTTATATACACAACGGAATACTACTTGGCAATGAGAAAGAATGAAATCTGGCCTTTTGTAGCAACGTGGATGGAACTGGAGGGTATTATGCTAAGTGAACTAAGTCATACAGAGAAAGACAGATACCATATGTTTTCATTCATGTGGATCCTGAGAAACTTAACAGAAGACCATGGGGGAGGGGAGGGGGAAAAAAACATTAGAGAGGGAAGGAAGCAAACCATAAGAGACTCTTAAATACTGAGAACAAACTGAAGCTTGGTGGGGGGGGGGGGGAGAGAGGGGAAAGTGGTTGATGGGCATTGAGGAGGGCACCTGTTGGGATGAACTCTGGGTATTATATGGAAACCAATTTATCAATAAATTATATTTAATATATAAAAAAAGAAACAGTGGCCTAATCCAAAGGTGGAAGATTTACTCCTATGTTTTCTTTTAAGTGTTCGAATCCATACACAGTGGGATGTCTGTCCACTTACTTAGATTTATGACTTCGTTCAACCATGTTTTTAAGATTTCAATGTACAGATCTTAGACTTGTTTAATTTTATTCCCAAGACTTGTCTTCTTTTTCTAGGTGCCTGGATGGCTTAGTTGGTTGAGTGGCCAACTTCGGCTCAGGTCATGATCTCACGGTTTGTGGGTTTGAGCCCTGTGTCGGTCTCTGTCTTGACAGCTCAGAGCCTGGAGCCTGCTTCAGACTCTTTCTGTCGCTTTCTCTCTCTCTGCTCCTCCCCTGCTTATACTCTTTATCTCAGAAATAAAGAAACATTTTAAAAAAGACTTTTCTTACTCTTGATGCAATTATAGATGGAGTTGTTTCCTTACTTGGGTTTTCATATGGCACATTGCTAGTGTCTAGAAATGCGATTGATTTCCAACATTGATGTCTCATCTTGCAACACTGCTGAACTCCTTTATGACCTGTAATCGTTTTTTTCTTGGATTCCTTACGATTTTCTGTATACAAGATCATGTTGTCTATAATTACGGTTTTCCTTTTTCCTTTGTAATATAGATGCCTTTTATTTGTTTTTGTTGCCTATGTACCCTGGGTAGAACCTCAAGTACAATGTCGAATAGAAGTGGTGAGTGGGAATCCTTGTCTTGTTCCTGGTCTTAGGTCGAAAGCTTCTAGTCTTCCACCATTAAGTATGATATTAGCTATGGGTTTTCCACAAGTGTCCTTTATCACAATGAGGAAGTTCCCGTCTATTTTTATTTTATTGAGTGGTGTTATCACAAAGCTCTGTTGGATTTTGCCAGCTGCTTTTTCTGCATCCATTGAGATCATCATGTGGTTTTTGTCATTTGTACTAATAATATGATGTATTACATTGATTTTCAGTTGTTAAATCGATCGTACGTTCCTGGGATAGATCCCACTTGGTTGTAGGGTGTAATCATCTCTATATATTGTTGGATTCAGTTTGTTAGTATTTTGTTGAGGGTTTTTGTGTCCGTATTCATAAAGGATATTGATCTGTAGTTTTCTTGTGGTATTTTTGTCTAGCTTTGATGTCAGAGTAATAGTGGTTTCATAGCATGAGTTGACAGTGTTGTTTTCTATTCTCTTTTTTAGAAAAGACTGTGAAGGATTGGTAATAATTCTTTATATGTTCAGTAGAATCCTCTAATGAAGCCATCTGGACCTGGAATTTTCTTTGTGAGAAGTTTTTAATTAGTAATTGAATTTCTTCTTATACTTCTGTTAAGCTTTTATATATTTTTGAGTCAGTTTCAGTAGTTAGTGTTTCTCTAGGAATTTGTCCATTTCGTCTAAGTTACTTAATTGATTGGCTTATAGTTGTTCATAATATTCCTTTATAACCATTTTTAATTCTGTAATTTCGGTAGTGTTGGCCCCTCTTTAATTCTGATGGAGTGATTTGAATTCTCTTAATCTCTTTATTCTGGTCATTCTGGTAAATGTTTTTATTTTATTATTTTTTAATGTTTATTTTTGAGAGAGAAAGAGGAGGAGAGAGAGAGACAGAGTGTGAGCGGGACAGGGGCAGAGAAAGAGGGAGACACAGAATCGGAAGCAGACTCCAGGCTCTGAGCTGTCAGCACAGAGCCCACTGTGGGGCACAAACTCATGGACCATGAGACCATGATCTGAGCCGAAGTCAGTCGCCCAACCAACTGAGCCACCCGGGCTCCCCTTGTTCATCTTTTCAAATAACTAACTTTTCAGTGGTTTTACTCCATTGTTTTTCTCTTCTCTATTTCATTTAATTCTACTCCAGCTGTAATTATTTCCTTCCTTCTGTTTGCTTTGGATTTAGTTTCTTTTTCCAGTGTCTTTAGGTGGAAAATTAGGTTATTGATTCGACATCTTTATTATTTTTTAATATAGGTATTTATAGCTATAAACTTCCCTCTAATCCCTGGGTTAGCTCCACCCCGTAAGTTTGGATATCTTTCACTTTTGAATGTGTTGAGTTTGAGGTATTGATTGGATGTTTAGATGTAGCAGTTTCAATAGGAAGTTGAAAACTGTCCTGACGTTTAAGAGGAAGTTCAAGAAGAGAGATGAAGGGAGATAGGATTCTTCAGTGCCCGAATGACAGTTGAGGGCAGTGAGTGGATTTATCCAAGGGGAAAACCAAAAGGGTGGGGGAGGAAAGAGGGGCACTTGGGTGCCTCAGTCAGTTGACCATCTGACCTTGGCTCAGGTCGTGATCTCGTGGTCCTTGGGTTTGAGCCCCGCGTCGGGCTCTGGGCCGATGGCTCAGAGCCTGGAGCCTGCTTCCGATTCTGTGTCTCCCTCTCTCTCTGCCCTCCCCCCAGTCGCACTCTGTGTCTCTCTCTTTCTCAAAACATAAACATTTAAAATTTTTTTTTTTTTAAAGGCAAAAAACAGGGCCAGTGGTTAAACCCGGTGTTACCAACATGAATATGGTGGGCAGGGTAGGAAACATCTAGGAAGAAGACTTGGCAAATCATCGATAGTAGAAGGAAACCAGGGAGGTCCTAAAGGCCAGCCCAAGGGAGGGCAAGGAGAAGTGGTTCACATCACAAGGTCAAGGGAGATAAGGCCTGGGACCATGTCATTCTCAACTTAAAAATCACTTTGAGCAGGCAGTTTGGCAGAGGGATCAGTCGCTGAGAAAGAGCACAAAGCTGGTATGAAGCTATGAATGTCCCCGTGAAAGGAACAGGGCAGAGAGAGAAGAGGAGTTAGTGTTTGGGACATTCAAAAGTACGTTTAAAAAAAATCCATACCCATGGTTCAGATGATCCAGAAGGATGACTACGGAAAAGCACCCATCTTGTGCCCGGAGGTAAACCCTCATAACTGTTTCTCTGTCCTGTGTCACGTTTGTAAATCGTATGTTGATATAAATTCTTCACCTACCAACTTTTGATAATAACTGGTGACTTTCCTTTTCCATAGATGAAGATTTCACTCATTCACGCCTATACCTCTTCTCCCCTCTCCTCCCGATACAGTCCGATTACTATTTCACTTCCTCGTTGTCTCTGAAAATTTTAATCCTGTGCATAGAGTTCTGCATAGATCACCAACATAGCTGGTACCCTTTGTCTCTCCACTTGATAGGATTGGGACATCATTGCTAATGCCCGCTTTCTGTTCGTCACTACTCCACCTCCCTGCTCATGTCCATACACTTGCACGCTGACCAGATTGAGAACATTTACACCCTTTCCTCTACCCACCGTGCACTCCTTCTGACTTTGTCTCCGGGTTGATTCTCCCAGCGAAGCATCAGTAGTGTTCACATTGCTATGGCTTTATTGACTGTAAAACCACATTGGATATTAATGCGTTACCTCCTGGAGTTTCTAAGAAACGAGAACACTTCGCTCCTGGAGCCTGGTGTTCACAGTTGAGACTGTTGGAATCTGAACTGGTTGCCTCAACGTACCTTTCTTCCAGGGGCTTCTTTGATTGCTCTGTTAGGATGAACCGTCTAATTCCTAGTTAGCATTTCTCCTCCTCCTCCTCCTCCTCTTCTCGTTTACCCCCTCATTTTGCCAGAGCATGTTCTCCAGAAATGTCTTAAAGGGTATGGAAAAGGTAAACTGTTGCATCGTGGCTTTGACCAGAAATGTCTTTGTTCTTTTCTTCCACTATTAATTTTCATTTGGAGCTCACCTTTACTCAAAATTCAGGATGAAAACCCATGAGGTATTAACGTTGAGAATTCTCAAACCAGGCCGATGGTTATTTTTTTTTTAAAGCGATGGGTCTATTCTTCCTGAAAGCTTTTTGGGTCTTCCTATTACTGTATTTAAGGTAATCTCTATGCCCAATGTGGGCCGGGAACTTAGAACCCGGAGATGAAGAGTTGCATGCTCCACCCACTGAGCCACCCAGGTGTCCAGGAGTCTCCTCATTGGGGAAGTTCATTGTGAGTGGTGCAAGTCTTATGCTGTGTATCTTGAATATCACGGAGTCAACCCTAGTATTTTCCTAAAACTCTAGGAATGTTCTAGTGTCTTCTCTGTGATAAGTTTCTCCCTCCGTATCTCCATTATCTCTCTGGAACTCAGTATTTGGAGATTGAGCCTCCTGAATTGAGTCTATAGGTGTCTTAGTTTTTCTCCTATTTTCCCTGTCCTTCTGTTGAGCTGCACCTTTGGGAAAGGTCTTCAACTACAGCTTTTATATAGATGCTTACTATTTTCGTAATGGTGTTTTTCAATTTCAAAGGTGTACTATTGGTAGTTATTCCATGATGTTACAGCATCATGTTTGAGCTTCATGAATACAATTTCCATTCCTCGTTCTCTTAGAGAAATAATGAGATTGTTCCGGTAAGCTTGCTTTTATCCCTGAATTATCTTTGGTTTTTTGCTGGAGTTAGTTATTTCTCTTTGTTTTGAGTTGCAGGCTTATTCAACTGCCTGGTGATCCTTGATTGTCGGGGCTGTTCTAGGGCTGACGGGGCACAGGGCTTATTATCTGTCTGTCAGTGTGAGTTGGCAGGAAGCTACCAGTAGCTCCAGATTGTTCCCCTTTTTTTAGAGAAAAATCCTCCATTTTATTGCTGTTCGTTGCTGGACGATGAAACACGTGGTCACAAGCAGTTTTTTGAGCTGACGTTTGGGTGGAGATGGCAGGGATATGATGGTTTTCCGTTGCACTTCTCCCTCCTGTCGTCTCCAGGACCTCAAGACTGAACCCAAGACGTCTTCTACACTTGGTGGACAGGTCACCTGCCCCCTCATAGACTGTAGGCTGCAGGTTCCTCCCAACTGCTGTCCTCAGTCCACTCTTAACTACCTACCGGTATTTGTTGTCAAGTCTTGTTCCTCAATACCCCCCCTTCTGTTGATTGAGTGTTTCGGGGGTTTGTACCTTTTTAACCCCTTTATTATCATTTTAATGGAGTCTTGATGGTGAGAAGCTAAAGAAGTGTGCTTGTTCAACGACTCAGAACTCCTATTCTGGAAGATTTGGGGAGGATCACTTCTTACAAGGATGTAATTTCAAAGTTCCAAATCCTTTTCTTCATCTGCATTATCATTCTTGTAGGTATACACACACATCTGTCCATCATTTTTGTTCTGAAAAAATTTGAAAATACATGAATGATACACTTTTTTACCACTAAATACTTCAAGTATATATTTCATAAGAATTGGACATCTTAAAATAGACAGTATAATTTTCAAAATCTGGGAAATGATTTGATATATTATTATATAACTCCTGTTCCATACTCAAGTGTTAACAGTTTTCATCATAATGTTTTTATAGCAAACTTTCCCGGTCTGGGAGTAAATTCAAGATCTTACACAGTACGTTGAGTTGCAATGTCTCTCTTTTTTAAATTTTATTATTTATTTTTTATTTTAGAGAGAGAGCAGGGGAGAGGAACAGGGGGTGGGGTGGGGCGGGGCAGGGGAGACAGAGAGAGAGAGAGAGAGAGAGAGAGAGAGAGAGAAAATCCCAAGCAGGCTCCACACTCAGAGCAGAGCCCGACGCAGGGCTTGATCCCACAACCCTGGGATCATGCATGACCTGAGCCTAAATCAAGAGTTGGACACTCAATTGACTGAGCCATCCAGGTGCCCCAAGTTACGATTTCTATTCCGTATAGAATGGTTCTTCTGGTTCTTTTGTCTTTCATAACATTAATATTTTGTGACCATTATTTTGCAGAAAGTCTCATAATACTGGGTTGCTCTGATAATTATTGATGATTTGAGTCGTACGGTTGTGGCAAGAATACCATGTGAGTGATGTTTTCTTATCAGGAGCCACCTCATGCCAGGTAGACCTTTTCCTGTTGATGTTAACTTGGATCACTTAAGTCACTGTCTCATGGGTTTCTCTACTATCAAGCTATTGTTTTTACTCTTTAAGTTATAAGCTGTTTGTTTTTAAAGATAATATTTTTGTGTAATCTCCACATCCAACGAGGGGCTTGAACTCACAACCCTGAGATCAAAAGCCCCATGGTCCACTGACTGAGCCAGACAGGCACCCCAAAAGTATCGTACAAAGCAGGAGTCATCCCAAGAGCAGGCATGTCATTCATTTGTTGATCGAAAACTATAGACCTGATTCATAGATCATTCATGTTCTTTTACTTTAGTCCTTCTAAAATCTAAAGCCCCTTCCAAAACTGGTAGCAAGTTGTCACTGGGGAGAGCTACACAGGTGAGGGCCAGCGGTGGAGAAGACAATGTTCTATTCTAGACTTTTCTGTAACATTTGGATGATGTTATGGTTATGATACCATTTGGTTATAGTACCTATTGTATATTATAAATAAAAGAGAAATGTTCTGACCATTCTGAAAAGTAGTTGATAGTTGCTCCTCTTGACAAGTTCCTTGGTCAAGGAAATCAGTATTAATATGGCTCATAATTGTCAAATGTTACATCTGTAGCCTCATCAATACTTTGTTGGAACACAACTATTTTTCCCTTTCTTTCCCACTTTTTTGGTCTAATTTAGGTCTTTTAAATTGAACTGTTCTTAGAAAGATTTTTTTTTTTTACTTTTTTTTTAGTGTTTACTTACTTGTGAGAGAAAGAGACAGAGGCGTGAGCGGGGTAGGGGCAGAGAGAGGGAGACACAGAATCCAAAGCAGGCTCCAGGCTCCAGGCTCTGAGCTGTCAGCACAGAGCCCGACGCGGGGCTCGAACTCACAGACTGCTAGATCATGACATGACCTGAAGTTGGACGCTTAACCAACCGAGCCACTTAGGCGCCCCTGTAGATTTTATTTTTAAGTAATCTCTGCACCCAATGTGGGTCTTGAACTCCCAACCTTGAGATCAAGGGTTGCATGTTCTACCGATGAAGCCAGCCAGGTGCACTTTTTTTTTTTTTTAATTTTTCTTCTTCTTTGCTTCTCTTGTTTTTTATGGTGTGTGTGTGTGTGTGTGTGTGTGTGTGTGTGTGTGTGTATTTTATTTAAGTATAATTAACATGCAGTATTTTACTAGTTTCAAGTATACGGCATAATGAATCAGCAATTGTATACGTTACTCATTGCTCACCATACTAGGTGTATACCCCATCTCTCACCAAACAATCCTAGTAACTATATTCCCTATACTGTACTTTGCATCTCCATGATTGACTTATTTTATAACTAGAAGTTTGTAAACTGCCTCTCATTCTCCTTCATCCATTTGGTGCAGCTCATGTCTGTCTCCCCTCTGGCAACCACCGGTTGCTTATCTATATTCAAGGGTCTGTTTTTTGGGTTGTTTCTTAGTTTGTTTTAATACTTGCCACATGTGAGCGAGATCACGCAGAATTTATCTTTCTCTGTAGAGCTCATTTCACGTGGCGTTGTACCCTCTAGGTCCGTCCATTCTCACAAATGGCAAGATCTCATTGTTTTTTGTAACTGGAGAGTATTGCAATGTACGTATATACCACATCTTCTTCACTCATCTGTTGATGGACACATGGTTGCTTCCGTATCTTGACCATTGTAAATAATGCCGCAGTGAACATAAGGGTGCGTATGTCTTTTCAAATGAGTGTTTTCATTTTCTTTGGGTAAAAACCCAGTAGTGGAATAACCAGGTCATATGGTCTTGCTAATTTTAATTGTTTGAGGAACATCCGTGCTGTTTTCCACAGTTCCAATTTACATTCCCACTAACAGTGCTCGAAGGTTCGCTTTGTCCACACGTCATCACCAATGGTCGTCATTTCTTGTCTTTTTGACTCTAGCCATTCTGACAAGTATGAGGTGCTATCTCACTGTGGTTTTGATTTGCCTTTCCCTGATGATTAGTGATGTTGAGCGTTCTTTGATGGGCCTGTTGGCCTTCTGGATGTCTTCCTTGGACAAATGGCTCGTCAGGTCCTCTGCTTACTTTTTAATTAGATTATTGGGGTTTTGGATGTTAAGTTGTGTAAGTTCTTGATATATTTTAGATTTTAATCTCGTACCAAGTGTTTCATTTACAAATATCTTTTCTCATTCAGTAGGTTGCCTTTTTGTTTTGTCCAACGTTCCCTTCACTGCGCAAAAGCTTTTTATGTTGATGTAGTCCCAATACTTAATTTTTGCTTTGGTTTACCTTTCCTGAGGACACATATCTAGAAAAATGTTTGTATGGCTCATGTCATGTTTTCTTCTAGGAGTTCTATAGTTTCAGGTCTCACATTTTTAGCCTTTAATCAATTTTGAGGTTATTTTTGTGTATGGTCTAAGAAAGAGGCCCATTTTCATTCTTTTGCATGTAGCTTTTGTATGTATTTGTTTTTAAAGCACCAGCTCTTGAAGAGCACCCTCTTTTCCCATTGTATTTTCTTGTCTCCCTTGTCATAGGTTAATTGACCTTATAAGCATGTGTTCGTTTCTGGGTTCTGTGTGCTTTTCCATTAACCTCTGTTTCTCTTTTTGTTCTGGTCCCATATTCTTTTGACGACTATAGCCTTGTAGAATATGATGCAATCTGGAATTGTGATGGGTCCTGTTGTGTTCTTCTTTCTCAAGATTCCTTTGGCTCTTTGGGTCTTCAGTGGTTCCGTACAAATTTTTGGACTAGTTGTTGTGGTTCTGTGAAAAATGTTGTTGATATTTTGGTAGGCATTGTGTTGAATGTGTAGATTGCCCTAAGTAGTATGGACAGTTTACTGATAGTAATTCTTCGAATATAAGGGCATGGGATATCTACACGTGTCTGTGTTGCCTTCAATTTCTTTCATCAATTTTTTTTGACAGTTTTCAGAGTACAGGGCTTTGACCTTCTTGGTGAAGTTTATTCCTAAACGTTTTACTCTTTTTAATGTACCTGTAAATGGGTTTGTTTTCCTACTTTCTCTTTCTGATACTTTGTTATTTATGTATAGAAATGCAACATATTATGTATTTTGTATCCTGTGACTTCACTGAAGTCATATATCAGAACTAGTTTTTTCGTGGAGTCACTCGGGTTTTGTCCATATTAGTATATTCTATATACTATATTCTAGTATTGATCTATTATTATGTTGATCTCTATATTACCATATACTTCAGGTTATTTGTACATAGTGACAGTTTGACTTCTTTCTTACCCATTTGGATGCCTGTTAATTCCTGTCTGATTGCTATGGGTAGGACTTGTACTATGTTGAAAAAACCAGTGAGAGTGGGCACCCTTGTTTCTTCCTGATTTTAGGTAAAACGCTCTTTTTCACCATTAAGAATGATATTAGCTGTGGGTTTGACATTTATGGCCTTTACTCGGTTGAGGAGTGTTCCCTCTAACCTACTGTCAGAGTTTTTACCAGGAATAGGCACTGTGTTTTGCTGTTTCTGTCGAGATGATCATAGGGTTTTATTCTCTGGTCAATGAGATACATCATGTTGATGTGTGAATATTGAACCACTCTTACATACTAGGAATAAGTGCTGCTTAGTCGTGGTGAGTGATTTAAAAAAAAATGTATTCTTGAATTCAATTTACTAATAAGTTGTTAAGGACTTACGTGTCTATGTTCATCAGAGATAACGTCCTGTAGTTACTTTTTTTTTTTAGAGTCTTTGTTTGGTTTTGCTATCATGGTAATGTCTCCTAGGATGAATTTGGAAGTCTTACTTCCTTTTCTGTTTTTTGGAATAGTTGGAGAAGAATGTTTTGTTTGTTTGTTTGTTTTTGTTTTTGTTTTTGTTTTTTGCATGTTTTGTAGAATTCACCTGGGAAGCCATCTGGTCCTGGACTTGTGTTGGTTGGGAGTTGTTTTTGATGACTGATTCAATGTCATTACTAATAATCCATGTGTTCACCTTGTCTGTCTCTTCCTAATTGACTCGTGGGGTATTTTATGGTGCTAGGAATTTTCCTCTTTATTTTAGGTTGTCCAGCTCATTGGCCTATCATTCTTTGTAGTAGTCTCTTCAAATGCTTTGTACTTCTGTTAGGTTGGTTGTTATTTCTACCCTTTTATTTATAATTCTATTTATCCACCTTTTCATTTATCATTTTGAGTATTCTTTTCTCGTGATGTGTCTCCTTACAGGTTTATCATTTTGCTGACCTTTTCAAAGAGCCAGCTCCTGGTTTCATTGATCTGTACTATTGTATGTACTTTCTCTATCTCATTTATTTCTGCTCTAATCTTTATTTCCTTCCTTCTGGCTTTGGGCTTCGTTCTTCTTTTTCTAGCTCCTTTAGGTATAAGGCTTAGGTATTTTCTTTGAGATTGTTCCTTTTTCTTGAGGTAGGCCTCTATCACTATAAACTCTACTCAGAGAAGTGTTTTTGCGACAACCCCAGAAGATTGTGGCCCATTGTGTTTTCATTTTCATTTGCCTCTGTGCATTGGGCAGTTTGCTCCTTCATTTCTTGGTTGACCCATTCGTTGTTGAGTAGCCTGTTATCTAGCCTTCATGTACTGATGTTCTTAATTTTTTTAATGTTTACTTTTGAGAGAGAGACAGACAGAGCACGGCCGGGGGAGGGGCAGAGAGAGAGGGAGACGCAGAATCCAAAGCAGGCTCCAGGCTCCGAGCTGTCGGCACAGAGCCCGACGCGGGGCTCGAACTCACGGACGGCGAGATCATGACCCGAGCCGAAGTCGGACGTTTAACCGACCGAGCCACCCAGGCGCCCCAATAGCTCTTTATTTTTGAGAGAGAGAGACAGAGACAGAGTGTGAGCAGGGGAAGGGGCAGAGAGAGAAGGAGACACAGAGTCCAAATCAGGCTCCAGGCTCCGAGCTGTCCGCGCAGAGCCCGATGCGGGGCTCGAACTCCCCAACTGGGAGCTGGTGACCTGAGCCGAAGTCGGACGCTCAACTGACCGAGCCACCCAGGCGCCCCTGCCTTGAATTCTTTATCAGGTATATTGCTTCTCTGTATTTCCTTTTAGCTTCTTTTGTTGGGATTTTGTCCTGTTCTTTTATTGGAAAAAACAAAAAACAAAAAACTCCTCTGTGTCCTCAGCTTGTCTAACCCCGTGTGTGTTGCTCTCTGTTGCCGGGCCCTTTAGGGGTGTCTTCTCTGTGGGCTGCGTGGTTCCTGCGACCATGGCTGAGCCCCATTCGTCTCCAGTCCGCTTTGCTGACTCGCTTTGCACCCTGGACGGCAGGGCGCTACCCCTACTCGCCCTCCCCAGAGGCTTTAGTCGGTGGCAGTCGCCTCGGTGTCTGTCATCGGCCTCTGCATGACACCTGCAGGTGCCCGGCCGAGAGGCAGGGCTGCTGGAACTGTGGCTGCAGTGGGGTGTGTGGTTATCCCCACCTCTCACCAGGTCGGGAGTCACTCTGGAATGACACCCGTCCCCGCCCTGGCGGCTTGCGGGGTGTGGCTGGGCAGTGTTGCTTTGGAGGGACACGTGCCCGTGTGGGTGGATCAGACCCGGCGTCTCCACCGGGGCCCTGGGGGCGGTCCCACGGTGCTGGCGAGGTAGGTGGAGAGTTTGCACTGGTTCTGGACGGGAAACACATGGGCCCCTGCCCGCACTTTCATTCCTGGAAGTTTCTCCTGGAAATCCCTGCCCCTCCTGGGCATGTTCTAAGGCAATGAAGTGTCCTCCACATAAACCCCAGGTACTTGTGAAAAACGTTTTTTTTTTTTTTTCTTTTAAGTTTATTTACTTGGAGAGAGAGCACATGTGGGAGGTACAGAGAGAATACGAAGTAGGTTCTACGCCGTCAGCACAGGGCCTGAGCTGAAACCAGGAGCCCGTGGCTTAATGCACTGAGCCCCCCAGGCACCCTTCCCCCGAGTACTTTTTAAAGGGCTCTTCTAGTGTTGGGCTGAGTGAAATAAGTCCCTCCCAGAAAGACAGATACCTTACGTTTTCACTCACATGTGGATCTTGAGAAACTTAACAGAAGACCATGGGGGAGGGGAAGGGGGGAAAAAAGAGGGAGGGAGGCAAAGCACAAGAGACTCTTAAATACAGACAACAAAGTGAGGGTTGGTGGCAGGTGGGGGAGAGGGGAAGCTGGGTGATGGGCAGGGAGGAGGGCACCTGTCGGGATGAGCGCTGGTGTCGGAGGTAAGCCAATTGGACAGTAAATCACATTCATAAACAAATAAATTGTGGCTTCTAGGCTGTTTCTCTGCTGGTTTATCTATCATCCTGTGATTAATTGTGGAAGCTCCTTCCCCCCTCCCCCCCACCCAGTCTTCAGGTCATTTTTAGAGTTAGTTGTGTGGTCGAGCCCCTCCCTAAGGAACGTGGTGGAGGCCTTCTCAGCACAAAGGAAGGCAACGTGCACTTGGCCCCATCAGCTCCTATACACGATGGCGTAACTCCGACACAACCCTGACTTGGACCGTGTCTACTCAGACGACATGTGTCACCGTATAGGGGAGACAAACAGGTAGAAATTGCGTAAAAGGCTACACCCTGCTGCATCCGGGGCTCAGCCTTTTTTGGGGTCTTAGCCTGCTGAGCCGGTTCCAGCACGAATAAGGCTGCTTCCTGGAAAGAAGAGCCTTGGTGTCCCATCTCGGTACCGCTGTTCCCTTGTGTCTGTGGGACGAGCTGAGCTCGGGGACCTTCTTTTCTACCATCTTCTTCCCTTCGGTCACCAAGAATTGCTTTAAACCCTTGGGACCCGTCAATGCAGACTGGGCATTCTGATCGTAAAAGCTTCCGGTCTCTAGTCACAAATCAGAGCAACTGTCTTAATGACTCTAGCTTGTATCCCATTTATTTCTGCAGATACATCCGTCTCCCCCTGAAATATTAAAAAGTCGCTTTCGGCCGATGAGCCTATAGTTGTAACTAAATCCCTCTTTTCAACTAAGCAGAGTGTTTTCCTTACCTGCTATGAGGGGGGTTGGGGGGGAATTTTTAAAATCACAGTTAGGGAGGCTACAGTGCCCTATCGGTTTCACGAGTGAAATTCATTCATTCGTAACTGGCAGTGCCCAACATAAAAGGTGCCCTCCTTACTACCCGTCACCCACCTAGCCCATGTCATGTCCTCTGGGCTACAGTATTAGTTAAAACTGTCCTCTCCACAATGGGGCACCTGGGTGGCTCGGTCGGTTAAGCGTCCGACTTCGGCTCAGGTCACGATCTCGCGGTCCGTGAGTTCGAGCCCCGCGTCGGGCTCTGGGCTGATGGCTCAGAGCCTGGAGCCTGCTTCCGATTCTGTGTCTCCCTCTCTTTCTGCCCCTCCCCCGTTCATGCTCTGTCTCTCTCTGTCCCAAAAATAAATAAACTTAAAAAAAAAATTTTTAAAAAAACAAAAAACTGTCCTCTCCACAAAACAAAACAAAACACACCCAATCCGTATCATTTCTTCATATGAAGTTGAAAATGGGAAAAATCGATCGATGATAATAAAATAATGATGACCCTTGGGGGAGAACGAACAGAAAAAGGTCACAAAGGAGCCTCGTAGGTGCCGGAAACGTTCCGTCTCTTGATGTGGTTGGTGATGATACGAATGCCTATATAGGTAGAATTGTTCCAATTGTACGCTGAAGATTTATGTACTTTTACATAGCATCGTTAACCTAAATCGGCCAACGGGCCGAAAATATTAAAATATTTTCTTACTAGTTGTGATATTTTGATTTAGCATGAGAACTACGTATTTGGTCTTTGTCCCTCTCTGGGCACAGAGCTCCTAAAAGCATTGGAGTTTCCTGTGATAACAGCACTTTGTTATGCTAATGAAGTGATGTGGGGGAAAGCCCCTAAAGAAGGGAGCTGATCGCCAGGGGGAAGCAACCAGGCGATGGGAGAGTTGAATCTTTCAATCTGACCCCCTGATCTCTGGGGACAGGAGAAAGGCTGGAGATTGAAGTTCAGTGGCCAATGAGTGAATCATTCCTGCCTATGTAAAGAAGCCCCCGTAAAGACCCGAAAGGTGGGGTTCAGAGAGGTTTTGAACTGGTGAAAAGCTGGACCTTGAGGGAAAGTCGTGTGCTGGCCGGAGCGTCTCCTCCGTCCGGCTGGTGCCGAGTCCTGATCTTATTTAACACACTGCTCGTGTGGGAAGGAAGATGTCTGAGTTCTGGGAGCTGCTCTGGTGAACCAATTGAATCTCCGAAGCGGGTCGTGGGAACCTCCGACGGCCGGCCGGGCAGAAGAGTTGGACTTGGGACAGGTGTCTGAAGGGGCAGGGCATCGTTTCGGGACTGAGCTCTTGATCTGTGGGACCCTCTGCTGTCTTTGGGTAGATAGTGTCCGAATTGCGCCTACTGGTCTTTCTCGAGGGTTGTCGCGCTCAATCTTGTGTTTATTTACCTGTGCACGTTTGTTTTCAAATCAAGACTGATATCAAAACCTTTTCTTCAGCTTTGCATTATAGCATACTAGTAAAATCCCTGATATGGTAATATGGTAGAAATTCTGAAGTAGGTGGGAATGGTGGGGAGAAAAAAAAAAAAATCTCTTTTAGACGATAAAACCCCTGGTACCTACCACAAACAGAAGCCATCCACTTTTTTTTTTTTTTTTTTTGCCATAAACTTGAACTCGGGGGTTTCTATAACCATGGAAGAGATAGAAAATGAATCCGGTGGGACCGTTACAGGGCGCTAGCCGACCACATGTTTGTGGAAATCGTCAAGACCCCTCCCGAGGATCCACAGTTCTGCCAGGTGACTTAAACATTGCTCCCACCGTTGAGGTTCCGGAAAAAAAGGGCACAGGACACTCTCTGTGTCTGTGTTTTTCTCAGTAGGAGGGTGACCCCGTACGAGGGTGCCCGCACCTGAAAACATTGCTGTTAGTTTAGTTCACGCGTGCCCCCTTCGTTGTCAGGGGACAGCATACCTCCTTGGTGGCTTAGTCCAGGGCTGCCCTGGGCCTGCCTTTCAGCCCGAGGGTCAAAGCCATCGCTTCCTTTCGACCCTTATCTGCAACCAGCTTGGTGATCCCAAGCTTCTGTGTCCCTTGTGATAGAGTCTCTCCGTGGTCTTGATGTTCCTTCATAAAATATGGTTATTGTCCGTTCCCTACCCCCACTCCCGGAAGCCGGCTACACTCATTAACCCAAATATCCTTGACAATCTTTGACCCGAATCTTTATTAAGCATCTCTTGGTTGCCTGGCACTGTGCACAGGTATATGTGTCTATAAAACACCTCTGGGGACCCTGGTTGAGTTTTTCTTTAGTCCTGAGTTGTTGCCTCTGCAGTATATAAATCAGGGCCTAAAATCAGACGGTAGAGAGATGTTGCTTAAATCTACCTAACCAGGAGAAGCTTGAAGGCCTAGCGCCAAGGTGGCCCAAATGCTCCGTTACCTTTTCATGTAAGGGAGAGAAAATCTAGAACGTTCGCCCCTGGAGAGCTTGTTCATTGCTTCAACATAACGTGTTTATAGCAGTCCCAATAACTGATGATCAAAAACCAAGCCAGGATTCTGAAGGTAAAATTAAAAACTGTGTGTGTGTGTGTGTATGTGTGTGTGTGTACATGAAACAAAAGGGAGAAAGGAGGAGGGCTCTGAATTTGACCCTTTCTTGTGCCAAAAACAGCATAGAACTTGTCAGAGTTGAAAAAGACTTAATCGTTTAAAGGTACTTCGGGCCAAATATGTTCTGATGAGCCTGTGATTCAACCAAGTCGATGACTTATTTCCAATGAAGATACACTTAAAAGTCTCGCAGGGAGTAAGCCTCACTCGCACAGAAGCGGCAAAGTCAAATTATCGAGACCGTTGCTTCGTGCACACAGGATCTCTGGTATTTCACTAGATCTCAGGTATTTGAGATACGCGATGTATCGGGAGGACAAAATGCTGGTGCTCAGACTTTATAAAGTAAATAGGCTAGCCTAGTCTAGTCATTTGTCATCCTTGGCTGGAAAGTAGATCTACCCTTGGAGTTTTGTTAAAATGCTGGCTTCTGGGCCCCACCATTCTTAAATTCTGGTTCACGCACACTAGGGTGTTCCTGTAGAACAGCGCTGTGACTTCTATGATTGGGGAATAAATCAGAGTTGTCTACATTCGTTTAAAAAGCTAATAAGGGCACCTGGGTGGCTCAGTCGGTTGAGCGTCCGACTTCGGCTCAGGTCACGATCTCACGGTTCGTGGGTTCGAGCCCCACGTCAGGCTCTGTGCTGACAGCTCAGGGCCTGGAGCCTGCTTCGGATTCTGTGTCCCCCTCTCTCTCGTCCCCACCCCTGCTTGTGCTCTGTTTCCCTCTGTCTTTCAAAAATGAGTAAACATTAAAAATTTTTTTTAATAAAAAATTAATAAAAGGAATAAAACAATCCATTCATCACTTGAAATTCCCTAAGTCCAGCAATCTTAGGAGACATAATCATTAGCTATCATGCTCCAGGCAGACATCCTTAAAGACCCCACCAAGGACAAAGGTCATCTGCGCAAAGTAGATGGGGCAAAACTTAATCTCGTCAAGTTCATAGAGGCTAGATGAGCCAGTTCTATTCCACTGCTGGAGATGAGACATGGGGCTCCCTCAGAGGAGACCTAGAGAGCAGAAATGACATCAGTAAATGGTTTTGTCAAAATACTCACGTGTGAAAGTTAGATGGAACTCAGAAACCTGAAAAAGCAGTCCATTGAATAGTCCTAACTTCACACATTTGTGAAGTCATCTGCCAGTCCCCCTCCTGTAAACAATTATAATCGTTTTTTGCCTGGTTTTTAAACCATGGACTTCAGCCAAGGTTTAGAATTAGAAACTTTGGGGGGGGGGTGAAACAATTCAAAGGCCCTAAAAATCGAGATATGTTTTAAGTGAGGACAATGGCTTCATTCCGATTTCACTTCCCCAGGATGGAGCGTGTGAAAGAGTGAATTGCCAATTGGGGAAGTAAGGCATAGTCTGTAAGAATTTTTACCAGGGGGCGCTTGCGTGGCTCAGTCGTTTAAACATCTCACTTAAGCTTGGGTCATGATCTCACGGTTTGTGAGTTCGAGTCCCACATCGGGTGACTTGAGTCCCACCTCCGGTGAGCCCAAGACCTGCCTTGAGTGAGTCCTGCTTCTCCCTCTGTCTCTGCCCCTTGCTCACTTGCGCCCCACCCCACTCTCAAAAAGATTTTTTTATCAGGGTAGGTACAATTAATGATTCAATATTTATATACGTTTTGCAGTGATCACCATAATAAGTTCAGTTCACATTTGTCACCACGCATAATAACAGATTTTTTTTTTCTTGAGAATTACTAAGATCTGCTCTCTTGGCAATTTTCAAATACGTGATACAGTATTAAGTATAGTTGCCTTTGTGTACTTGACATCCCCATGAATTACTTTAAAGTGGAAGTTTGTGCCTTTTCACTGCCCTTACCTGTTTGCCTCCCCGACCCTGTGCCAGCCACCAATCTGTCGTCTGTATGTGAGCCTTTTTTTTTTCCTTTCATAATTCCACATGTGAGATCACACGGTATTTGTCTTTCTCTGACTTAATTGCGCTCCGCCTAATGCTTCCAAGGTTCACACGTGCTGTTGCAAATGGGAAGACTTCCTTCTTTTTTATGGCTGAGTAATATTTCATTGTACATATACATCACATTTTCTTCACCCGTCTGTCGGTGAGCACTAAGATTATTCTCCTGTCTTGGCTCTTGTAAATAATGCTGGAACGAACATGGAGGGACAGCGCTATCTTACAGTTAGTGTTTTCATTTTCTTTGCATAAATGCCCGGAAGGGGAGTTGCCGGGTCGTATATGGTAGTTCTGTTTTTTAAGTCTTGGACGAAGCTTCATACTGTTTTCCGCGGTGGTTATACCCACTTACATTGCTGCCAACAGCACGCGAGGGTTCCCTTTTCTCCACACCCTCACAAACCCTTGTTATTTCTTGTCCTTTCGATTCTAGCCGTCCGGACAGGTGTACGGTAAGTTCTCGTTGCGGTTTGCATTGACATTGCCCTGATGATGAGGGGCAGCGAGCGTCTTTTCGTGGATTGCTGGCCATCTGCATGTTTTCTGTGGGAAAATGTCTCTTCACGTGTGCCTGCTTTTAAGTTGGATTATTGACTTTCCGTTGACTTGAAGGAGTTCTTCATATATTTTGGTTATTGACCCCTCACCAAATACATGATTGGCGAATATTTTCTCCCGCTCAGTAGGTTGCCTTTTCATTTTGTTGATGGCTCCTTTTTTTGTCTGAGGCGGGTCCCACTTTGCTTTTGGTGTCAGATCCAAAAAATCATCACCGAGACCGACGTCCAGGAGCTTATCTCCTCTTTGCCTCTAGGAGTTTTATGGTTAAAGGTCTTATGTTCACATCTTTAATTCATTTTTAAAATATGTTTCATGTTTACTTACTTTTGAGAGAGCACGAACAGGGAAAGGGCAGAGAGAAAGACAAACGCGGAGTTCAAAGCAGGCTCTGGTCTCTGATACATTTACTTATATTTACTTTGATACATTTACATATAGTAATAAGATTGCTCTTGTAGTGGTACATAATTTTTCTTTCTTTTTACTGGTGGGATTAAGCACCTTAGTTGAAAAAAACCGTTAGAACTGACAAAGGAGTAATGAAATAATTTTAGCATGTCGTTTAGTAGGAAATATCTGTTATTAACTTTAGAAATTGGAGTGGAAGGGCGCCTGGGTGGCTCAGTCAGTTAAGCGTCCAACTCTTGGTTTCAGCTCAGTTCATGATCTCGCAGTTGGGCGAGTTCGAGCCCCGGGTCCAACTCTGCGCTATGTGGGGCCTGCTTGGGATTCTCTCTCTCTCTCTCTCTCTCTCTCTCTCTCTCTCTCTCTCTCGGCCCCTCCCCCAATCGCACTGTGTCTTTCTGTCTCAAAATAAGTTAAAATTTTTTTTAATTGGCATGGAAATTTTTATGATTCCCTGTATTAACATGAAATTCACTTGGGTCTAATTAAGAGTTTTGAAAGTCAGCATTACAGAGCATTCTGTTTGCTTTTTTTTTTCTTTTTAAGCTTTTCTTTGTTTTGTTTCGTTTTGAGAGAGAGAACAAGAAGGGAGGGACAGAGGGAGAGGGAGACAGATCCCAACCAGGCTCCGCACTGCCAGCACAGAGCCCGATGCAGGGCTCGAACTCAGGAATCACAAGATCATGACCTGAGCTGAAGTCAAGAGTTGGAGGCTTAACAGACTAAGCCATCCAGGTGCCCCTGTCCTCAGAATTTTAGTTGAATGTCTTCTATATCCGGTTGCCTATAATTAATATGATAAACCTTAAGTCATGTCATAAGACATTCAATTCTGTAGAATAAACTGTGCTCTTCTAAGATGATGTGACAGTTTAAAACCTAATGACACTTCTATAGATTAATATTTCAGTATAAATAATCATTATATTCACTACTTGATATCGGCTTAATTGAGGTATATATATTTTGGCAAAGCAACCTATCCACAAGATGGGTGAAAAGAGGTAAGATTTCCAGTATCTTAGTTTATAGTCTATTCTGTAGACATGTTAAATTTGCCTTTTACAGATGCTGAGACCTTATTGATAGGGACCAGAAAAGTTAAAGAGAAACTGACAACCATCAAGGTCCTAGGGAAGCATGTTTCCATTTTTAAATACATGGTTTGCCATCACTTGAACCTTTAAACGTGTTGGTATGACCTGTGCATTTATTTTGCAAGGGGAGGAAGAAAAACCCTAATAATTGGCAGAAAAAAACGTCCCCAATTTAGAACCCATCATTTGCTTTACTTTTTTATGTAACCAAGAGAGTTCAAGGTAATTCCAACCATATTTTATTATTTTTTTTATATGGTAAGGATGCAGTGAACTTGGTTTTCATTCACTGCTATTTTTTTTTTTTTTACCATTTATTTATTTTTGAGAGACAGAGCATGCGCCGGGGAGGGGCAGAGAGAGAGGAGACACAGAATCTGAAGCAGGCTGCAGGCTCTGAGCAAGCTGTTAGCACAGAGCCCGATGCGGGGCTTAAACCCACAAACTGTAGCATCATGACCTGAGCCGAAGTCAGATGCTCAACTGACTGAGCCACCCAGGCGCCCCTCCAACCGTATTTTAAAGACACATCTTTTACATTGGGGATTTTCACGGAGCTGATGTCAGCATTTTATGGATGGTGGTATGCCAACTCCTCTGGCTGGGGTTTGGGACATAGTCTGGATCAAGGGGGGAAAAAAAATACTTTCATAGGACAGAGGAAGTCTCTTGTGATGAAAAGAAATCATGGTATTGACTTATTTTGGACTGTATCAAAGCCTGCTCATTCATATATATATGTGTGTGTGTATATATATATATATATATATATATATATGTATATATATACATATATATGTGTATATATGTATATATATGTATATATGAGCAATATATACATATATACATATATATAAATATATATATATATTGCTTTCCTTAGTATTTTGAAATGTATCACCTGAAATAGTTATTGCTAGAGATAACTTGAATTTGCCAGGAAAGAAAGAAATGCTAGATAATAAAAGTTTAAACGCTCTGAAGTGAGTATTTCAGAAATTGTAGCATTGCAGTTGGAAACGGCAACCACTGGAGTGACACCAACCGAAAGTTATTTCATAGAGGCAGTTAGATGCTCACACGGGCATTGGGAGAGCTGGAAGTGTGGAAGTCCAGAGAGTCTGCATCATCTTCTAGATCAACTGCGCGCCAGAAGTGAAAGTCCAGGAGATGCCAAATAAGCATCTAGATTTCCTAGCCTGCTCCCCGCACAGCTGGTGTGTAAACAGTGATGCGTGGCATCTGGCCACTGCAAGAACTCACATGTGCTGGAAACTCTGAGCCACCCTGCTGCAAGATTTCTCTCTCCTCAGCCATCCAAATGCCACATGAATTTGCTAAAGGGGAATTGCATCCAGTGCCTTAATGGAAGGCTATCTGTTGAATAAAAATTCAAGTTCTTATAAGAGAAGAAGGCATAGAGAAGGGACTGAAAAAATGGCGAGTGCTATCTGGCAATATCTGGGACAGAAGTAACGCATATACCCTTGGAAATACCATATGTGTATACGTTATTTGGTTTAGCCTGTCCCAAAGAGTAATTCATGGAACACTGATTCTGTGCATATCAATCAGGAAGAAATAGGACTCATGATCCAGAAGTCTTTAGAGATCCCCACGTCCCCATCTTTTGGAGAATCCTGGTGCAAATTAGCATATTCAATACTCTGAGAAGGCCTGCAGCAGAGGACTTTGCTTTTCTTCTCTAGAGGACACACCATATATTGTAACAGTGCTGATCTCTGGGAAGTGGAAAAGGGCATCAAAAGACCATTATTGGTTATTCTCTACTCTTTTAAACAAATAGAACTTGGTAGAATGTTAAGAAATTATCATCTCTGATAAAAATAAGGTACGGGGGCACCTGGGTGGCTCAGTCGGTACAGGGTCCGACTTCGGCTCAGGTCATGATCTCATTGTTCATGAGTTCGAGCCCCACATCAGGCTCTCTGCTGACAGCTCAGAGCTGGGAGCCCACTTCTGATCCTGTGTCTCCCTCTGTTTCTCCTCTCCCCGTCCCCTGCTCACCCTCTGTGTCTCTGCCTCCGAAAAATAAATCAATATTAAAAAAATATGTTTTCCTTCTTTTTAACATTGAAATAAGAAGTTTCGGTAGAAGAGGCAAAGGTACGAGTCCCAAGGACGAAGGGACTCAGCTGCTATTTACGACAGAGGAAATAGTAGCGTGTTCCCCGGTGAGATCTTTGTGCTCCCTGGATCAGAATCGCTTGGGGAAGAGTGGCTTCCTAAAATGAACATTCTGGGCCCTTCTTGAGATCTACTCAGTCAGCCTTCTTGACAGTGGGACCTGATTATTTGCATTTTTAATTTTTTTTTCATCTTTTATCGTGATAAAAGTAACAAAATTGACCTTGTTAGCCATTTTTTAAGCTTTTATTTTTAAGTAATCTCTACACCCGACGTGGGGCTCGAACTCACAACCCTGTGATCGTGCTCCTCTGACTGAGCTAGCCAGGTGCCTCTTGTTAACCATGTTAAAGTGTACCATTAAGGGACATGAATAATATTGACAGTGCTGTGCAGCCATCATCACTGTTAACAAAAATTCTCCTCACTTTTAATGGAGACTCTGTAATCCTTGAGCATTCCCCGGGTAGCATGAGGTCTACTTTGTGTCTTGATTAATTTGGCCTACGCTAGATATTTCATGTAAGTGGAATGATACGATATTTGCCGTTTTGTTTGGCTTATTTCAGTTAGCATAACGTTTTCCAGATTCATCGATGTTGTAGAATGTATCAGAACTTCATTCCTTTAAATAAAAAAACAGGGGCGCCTGGGTGGCACAGTCGGTTAAGCGTCCGGCTTCAGCCAGGTCACGATCTCGCGGTCCGTGAGTTCGAGCCCCGCGTCGGGCTCTGGGCTGATGGCTCGGAGCCTGGAGCCTGTTTCCGATTCTGTGTCTCCCTCTCTCTCTGCCCCTCCCCCGTTCATGCTCTGTCTCTCTCTGTCCCAAAAATAAATAAAAACGTTGAAAAAAAAATTAAAAAAAAAAAAAACAAAACAAAAACAAAACGGGTGAGTTGGTGCCTGGGTGGCTCAGTCACTTCAACGTCTGACCTTGGCTCAGGTCATGATCTCGCGGTTAGTGAATCCAAGCCCCGCGTCGGGCTCTGTGCTGACAGCTCAGGGCCTGGAGCCTGCTTCAGATTCCATGTCTCCCTCTCCTCCTTCACGCTCTGTCTCTCAAAAACAAACGTTTAAAAAAATTTTGTAAATAAACAATAAAAACCTTAAAAATTTTTTTTCAAACAATGGGCGAAGTATCTGTTGAATGGATATACCACATTCCTCTGCTGGTGTTTCCGTGTTTTTGGCCATTGTGAATAATGCCGCACGGATCATTGGTGTGCAAGTAACTGTTTGAGTGTCTCTTGAATTCCTTTGGAGCGCGTGCCCAGGACTGGATTTGGTGGGTCATAGTGTATTTTATGTGTTTTCCTTTTTCTTTTAGAGAGAGAACAAGTAGGGGAAAGGGGCAGAGGGAGAAAGAGAACCTTAGGCAGGCTGCATGCTCAGTGCAGAGCCCGATGCGCAGGGCTCGACCTCACCGTTGGAGGCTCATGACCTGAGCCAAAATCAAGAGTCGGCTGCTCAACCAGCTGAGCCCCCCAGGTGCCTCCATGTTTTGCTTTCCGAGGACCCACCAGTCGGTTTCCCAGCGCAGCTGCACCAGTGGACATTTGCTGGCAAACACAAGTGCTCCAATTTCTCCTTATTCTCAGCAGCACCTGGTATTTTCTGGGTTTTTTTTGTTTTTGTTTTGTTTTTCATAAATAGCCATCCTAGTAGGTTTGAGGGTTGTATCTTCGCTGTGATTTTAGTTTGCGTTTCCCTAATAATCAGTAACGTCGGAGATCTTTTCATGTGCTTCTTGGCCATTTGTCTCTTTTCTTTGTAGAAAGGTTTATTCAAGGGGCGCCTGGCTGGCTAAGTTGGAAGAGCATGCAACTTTAAGTTTTCTTCGTCTTTTTCTTTGTCTTTGTTTTTTGAGAGCCAGAGAGAGAGAGAGCCCCAAGCAGGCTCCACTGACAGGGCAGAGCCAGACGCAGGGTTCGAACTCACGAACCGTGAGATCGTGACCTGAGCGGAAGACTCAGATGCTTCATGGACTGAGCCACCCAGGTGCCCTGTTTTAACCGGGCCTCTGTTGTTGTAGAATAATTGATCATATAAGCATGGGGTTGTTTCTGGCCTTTTTATTCTGTTCCTTTGATCTACGTGTCTCTTTTTTTGTGCCCGTATCATACTGTTTTGATGACTACAGCTTTGTAGTATATCGTGAAATCTGGGATTGTGATGCTCCCAGCTTTGTTCTGTCTTAAGTTGGCTTTAGCTATTCGGGGTCTTTATTGGTCCCATATCGATTGTGGCATTATTTCTTCTAGCTCTGTTGCCAATGTCGGCACGTGGATAGGGATTTAACTGAAAGTGGAGGTGGCTTTGGGTAGTACGGACACGTTAATGATGGTAATTCTTCCAGTCCGTGAGCATGGAATGTCTTGTCATTAGTCTGTGTCCTCTTTAATGTCTTCGTATACGTACTTTGATTTCTTTTCTTTCCTTTGTCGTTACACCTAAAGGTTTCTGAAGTTTATTTTTCTTTTCAGAGCGCCAAATTTTGATCTCGTTGTTTCGTGTATTTTTGTATTCTCTACTTGGTTTATCTCTGCTTCGGTCTGTATTAATTACTTTCTTCTGCAAGCTTTTCATCTAGTTTGTTCTTCTTATATTCCTGAAAGTGGAGATTTAGCTTACTGACTTGAGATCTTGGCAAGGTTTTTTTTTCCTAAGACAGGTACTGATGGCTCTAACTTCCTCCAAATCCTTAAAGATGAATCAAAAAGAAAATACAACTACCAAGTCACTGTATCAGCTTTGGCTGCTTAACCCAAAACCCCCAAATCTTAATTGTTAAAAAAAAAAGCTTTGGTAGTTGTATTTTCTCTTTGATTCATCTCTAAGGATTTCCTCTTTTCCGTTGTGATTTCTTCTTTGATGCTCTGGTTGTTGAAGAGTGTGCATTTCCACATACTTGTGAATTTTCCAGTTTTCCTTTTTTTTTTTTTTAAACATAATGACTAATTTTACTCCATCGTGGTTGGAGAAGGTACTCTCTGTGGTTTCAGTATTTTAAAATTTATTGAGGGGCGCCTGGGTGGCGCAGTCGGTTAAGCGTCCGACTTCAGCCAGGTCACGATCTCGCGGTCCGTGAGTTTGAGCCCCGCGTCGGGCTCTGGGCTGATGGCTCAGAGCCTGGAGCCTGTTTCCGATTCTGTGTCTCCCTCTCTCTCTGCCCCTCCCCCGTTCATGCTCTGTCTCTCTCTCTGTCCCAAAAATAAATAAACGTTGAAAAAAAAAATTAAAAAAAAAAAATTTATTGAGACTTGTTGTGTGGCCTCACATATGATCCATCCTGGAGAAGGTTCCATGTGCACCTGTGAAGACCGTATTTTCCAGGGTTGTTGGATGGAGTGTTCTTTGTGTCTGTCGAGTGTAGATAGTTGATAATGTTCCTTTTCTCGATTTCTTTATTGAGTTTCTGTCTGGATATTTTATCCATAACATACGATGTTGGACTGAAGTCTCCAACTGTTTGCTGAACGATTTCTCCCTTCGGTTCTGAAAGTTTGCTTCATAGGTTTCATAATAAGAATAGCGTTTTTAAAGTAAAAATGACATAATGATAACAGCCAACAGCTTTTGAGGATTTAGATTATACTAGGAACTATTCTGTGGGCCTCAAATACAGTAATTCATTTCCTCTTCGCAACAACCCAAGGAAATGGAGTGCTGTTACTATCCATATTTCACAGATGAGGTGACTGAGCTTGAATGAAACAAAGCAGTTTAGAGAAGATCCTCTAACAAAGACACAACACCATTGGAAGAAATTGTGTGGCATAAAATCGATACATGCAGTTTGTGTGCTTAGAAGTCGAGGACTATGGTTATTTTAGAGAGTAAACACAAACAGAGGCATGAATGCGATGCTTGATTCATCATAGCTGTTCAGCGGGTAAGCTTCGGTTCTTTGTACCTAAACGTTAATCCTAGGGGTAATTCGTATTTGCTCTTGGAAACTAGCATATTGACTCACTTCTGAGATGAAAATGTTCTGGGATAGATGGTCAGAAATTGTAACTTCCTGGGCCCGAGAGAACTACCCTATCGCATTAAAAATAAAATGGACAAGGGGCGCCTGGGTGGCTCAGTCGGTTAAGCGTCCGACTTCGGCTCAGGTCACGATCTTGCGGTCTGTGATTTCGAGCCCCGCGTCGGGCTCTGTGCTGACCGCTCGGAGCCTGGAGCCTGTTTTGGATTCTGTGTCTCCCTCTCTCTCTGATCCTCCCCCGTTCATGCTCTGTCTCTCTCTGTCTCAAAAATAAATAAACGTTAAAAAAAATTAAAAATAAATAAATAAAAATAAAATAAAAATAAAATGGACAAGATGTGGTAAGGTAGGAAAGGTACCATTTGCTTGATCATCTGGGTAGGTCCTGTAATGGTGTCTCACAGATTCCTAAATGAGGACAGTCCCACCCCACATCAAGTCTTCATTTTTCCGTACACTTCTTGATACTAATTAGAATGAAACTCTTAAATGCCCATTAAAAATAACAACAGTTCCAGTATGGACTTGATTACATTAAGGCGCGGTCCCTCTAAACTCATTTTGCTCAGAGTTTGTGTCATAAATACATGTTGGATTTTGTCAAGTGGTTTCTCTGCGTCTATTGAGACGATTAGATGGTTTTCATCTTTCCTCTTGCTAACGCGATGCGTCACATTCGTCGATTTATCAATTTTGAACCACCTTAGTATCTCTGGAATGAATCCTGCTTGATCTTGGTGAATGATGATTTAATGTATTGCTGAATTCAGTTTGCTGCTATTTCAACGAGGATTCTTGCATCTGTGTTGATCAGGCATATTGGTCTGTAGTTTTCCTCTTTGTAATGTCTTTGGTTTTGGTATTAGAGTAATGCTGACCTTACACAACAAATTTAGCTATTTTGCTCCCTCTTTAATTTTTTGGAGGAGTTTGAGGAGAATAGGTATTCTTTTGTACATGTTGGCTAGAATTTACCTTTGAAACCATGTGATCCTAAACTTCTGTTTGTTGGGAGTTTTTTTATTCCCGTTCAATTTCATTACTAGCAATTGGTCTGTTGAAATTTTCTATTGCTCCCTGATTCACTTTTAAAGGATTGTACATTCGTAGGAATTTATCCACTTCTTCTAGGCTGTCCAATCTGTTTGCATATAATTTTTCATAACATCCTCTTACAATTCTTTGTATTTCTTGGTAGCCATTGTTATTTATTTCTCCACATTTATTTCGTTTTTTTCAACGCCTATCTTTTTTTATTTTTTTTAATGTTTGTTTTTAACGTTTATTTATTTTTGAGAGAGAAGAGAGAGAAAAAGCTTGAGTCGGGGAGGAGCAGAGAGAGAGGGAGAACCCACAAGCTGTGAGATCTTGACCTAAGCCAACATTGGATGGTTAACCCAATGAGCCACCCAGGTGCCCCTACTTATTTTCTTTTTGAGAGAGAGAGAGTGTGAGCAGGGGAGTGGCAGAGATGCAGGGAGAATCCCAAGCAGGCTTTGCATTGTCAGTACAGAGCCTGAATTGGGGCTCGACCTCATAAACCATGAGATCATGACCTGAGCCAGAATCAGGAGTCAGACACCCAAACAACTGAGCCACCCAGGCGCCCCTCTCCACCTTCATTTCGTTTATTTCAGTCCTCTCTCTTTCTTTCTTGATGAGCCTGGCTAAAGGTTTATCAATCATTCATTTATCAAAAGAACTAGCTCTTGGTTTCATTGCTCTTCTGTATTGTTTTTTTTAGTCTGTATTTATTTCCGCTCGATCTTCACTATTTCCTTCCTTACACTAGCTCTGGGCGTTATTCTTCTTTTTCCAGGTCCTTCAGGTGTAAGGTTAGCTTGTTGGAGGTTTTTCTGGTTTCTTCAAGTAGACCTGTCAGCCACCCAGTTGCCCCGAAAAGCACTGCGTTTTTACTCCCCCCTCTGAATTTTACCCGTCTGATGTCACGTTTTACATCTTTTCTTGTGTGTATCCCTTGACTACGTTTTGTAGGGCTTCTTGATTTTGCTACTTTTGTGTTTTATGCTCCCTGTCGGCTTTATAAGTGATTAATCGCCTACCTTTATGTTTGCTTTTACGTGTGCAATTTTTTTCCTTGCATAATTTTCTACTTGGGGTTTTTCTCTTAAAGAATCTCCTTTAGGGGCGCCTGGGTGGCGCGGTCGGTTAAGCGTCCGACTTCAGCCAGGTCACGATCTCGCGGTCCGTGAGTTCGAGCCCCGCGTCGGGCTCTGGGCTGATGGCTCGGAGCCTGGAGCCTGTTTCCGATTCTGTGTCTCCCTCTCTCTCTGCCCCTCCCCCGTTCATGCTCTGTCTCTCTCTGTCCCAAAAATAAATAAATGTTGAAAAAAAAAATTAAAAAAAAAAGAATCTCCTTTAATATTTCTTACAAGGCTCGTTTAGTGATGATGAACTCTTCATCTTTTTGTTGGGGAAAGTTTTTCTCTCTGCTTTTAGTTTGAGTGATAACCTTGCCCGGAAGAGTGTTCTTGGTTGTAGGTATTTCCCTGTCAGCACAGAGGATATATCTTGCCGCTCCTTTCTGGCCAGCAAAGCGCTGAAAAAAGCAGTTGACGGCCTTAGGGGCCTTCCCTTGTATGTGATGGAATTGCCCTTTCCTCTTACCCCTTGTCAAGTTTTTTCTCGATCATGGCTTTTTGCCATTTTCATTGTTACGCGTCTTGGTGTGGACCTCCTGGGATTGATTTCATCGAGGGCTCTCTCTCCCCCTTGGATCTGGTGGTCTTTTTCCTTCCGCGGTAATTTGGAAAGTTTTCAGGTATTACGTCTTGAAGCAAGTCTTCTTCTCGCTCCTCTTTTTGGGACCTCTGTGACGCAGACGTGGCTGTGCTGGATGACGTTGCCGACTTCACTCGCCGCGTTCCCGTTGTGCACTCTTGGCCTGGCCTTTGCTCTTGAGCTCGGTTGCTTTCCATTCCCGTCTTCCAGATGGCCGCCCGGTTGTTTCTGTATCGTCTGATTGGCTGTCAAGTCCTTCTCGTGTATTGTTTTTAATTGCATTTGTTGAATTCTTCATCTGGCTCTTTACATTTCCATCTCGTGGCTGAAGTTGTCGCTGGGATCTCCCAACCTTTTCTCCAGTCCAGTGAGTATCTTGATGACCATTGACCGTTACTCTGAACTGGACCAGGCACATCGGTGATCTCCGTTCCGTTTCACTCTTTTACTCTGGTTTTGTCTTGTTCTTTTGTTGTGGAAATACTCCTCCGTCTCTGTGTGGTCTTTCTTTCGGTGTTGGTCTCTTGAAAGCAGTGGCCTTGTTGTTTCTTGTGGCCTACCATCCCCCGCCCCCCAGTCGGCAGAATCAGGTGCTCCGTGGGGTATCCGTTCTGTGGGCTACACAGACAACACTGTGGTAGCTGGGCCCTGATCCTCTTCGGCTGAGCCAGCCGCAGTGAGCTCCTTCGACGGCTATGGGTGCACTGCCCTGGCTTTGGTCCCCGCGTTGTCGACAGGTCTGAGGCCACCGTGAGCTCTTCGGTGGACAAGGCTGGCAGTCCGCCCCGGCGTCTGTAATTAGCCTCTAGGCCACAGTTACAGATGCACCAACCATCAGGGTTTGCTCCCTGGGCAGCCAGCTAAGAAGCAAGGCTGCGGAAACTGCTGGCGTGTGGGGTTGTACCACCTCTCCCGAGGGCAGGAGTCACTTGGGAGTGGCACTGGTCCCTGCTAGGGCTGCCTGAGGTTGTGGCAGGGCAGGAGCTGCTTTGGAGGGGACACTTACTCTGGCACGTGGGCCGGATGGGATGAGTCCCTGGGGGACCCTGGGCTTCCAGCTATCTAGGCTGGGGGAGGAGAGGGAAAATGGCGCCCACTAGCACTTGTCTTCCTGGAGATACTTCCCGAAGATCCCTGCCCCTCCAGCATGTTCTAGGCTTAGTCACCACCTCTCCTTCACATAAGCCCCACGCGCTTTTCAAACTGCCGCTTCTGTGCTGTGTCTCGGGGGCAGTTATTTGACTCTTGAAAGGCAGGGACTCCGTTTCTTAGAGCCCTCCTGTTGTGGTGGAGGTAAGCCCTCTGATTTTTCAAGCTCTCAAAATTAAACCAAACAGGTTTTCCTCCCTCTCTCTCTCTCTCAAAAACAAATAATTAAAAAAAGGGGGGGGGGGTGCCTGGGTGGCTCAGTCAGTTGAGCGTCCGACTCTGGCTCAGGCCGTGATCTCGCTTTTGTGGGTTCGAGCCCGCACGTCGGGCTCTGTGCTGACAGCTCAGAGCCCGGAGCCCGCTTCGGATTCTGTGTCCCCCTCTCTGTCTCTGCTCCTCCCCTGCTCGTGCTCTCTCTCTCTCTCTTTCAAAAATAAATTAATGTTTTAAAAAAAAAAAAACCAACTGTTTTTCAAAGCCAGATGTTAAGGGGAGTCATCTTCCCAGTGTGGGTCCCCAGTGGCGGGGGCACCCCAGGTGTGGGGTCTGCTCTTGGTGGTGTGGGCTTGTGGTGTCTCTCCTGTTGGTGGCTGGTCTTACCGTGGATTGGGTTCCCAGCTGCGTCTCCGCCTTCCTGTGTTTTTTGATGTGGCCTCTTCTCTACGATTAACTGGAAGATCCACCAGTCTCCAGGTCATTTGCAGAGTTAGGCGCATACATGGATGTGTCTCCTTGTGTCCATAGGAGGCAGTGAGCTGAGGATCCTCCTACTCAGCCATCTTCCCCCGCAGTCTAGCCTTTCTTTTTTTTTTTTTTAATTTTTTTTTTTTTAACATTTATTTATTTTTGAGACAGAGACAGAGCATGAACGGGGGAGGGGCAGAGGCAGAGGGAGACACAGAATCGGAAACAGGCTCCAGGCTCTGAGCCATCAGCCCAGAGCCCGACGCGGGGCTCGAACTCACGGACCGCGAGATCGTGACCTGGCTGAAGCCGGACGCTTAACCGACCGCGCCACCCAGGCGCCCCAAAACCAGCTTTTTTTAGTAAAGACTTGATCACATCATTCACTTTCGTATGGTTTCTCAAGTGTATGGCTGGCTCGTGACATGGCTTTTGAGCTGGTTACATGGGTGACTATCTTTCCACACACGTGGCAGCCATAGAATGTGACTCGTTTGTATTTATTCACATACCTTCTCAAGCTCTGGGCTTGTATAAACACTTTGCCATATGTTATGCATCAGCCTGGCCTTGGAATATGGGGATCGCTGGCTTTTGTGCAATATCCCACTTCGGTTTTAAAAAATTCATACAGGTTTTTGCTGACCGAAAGAATCGGGAAGAGGACTTGAACTCTGATCAAAAAAAAAAAAAAAAAAGGCAGCACCAAGTGTTTGGCATGCAACCCAAGTGGTGAGAGGGGCCCCACCAAGCCCCCTTCCTGGGAACCACACTCAGCAGCTCAGCGTCGAGCCAACCATAGCTTTAAAGTGGGAGCACCTGTGCTCGATCCCGATTTATTTTGTGCGTCTGTTAGCAAGATGTGTCCAAAAGGTATCAGAAGAACCTTAAAAGATGTTATTTGGGAGACGGTGGGGGCGGGAGGGTCTGGGAGGGCTCAAAAACTGTTGCCTAGAAATGCTGCTTCTTTGCTCTCTGCCATCTTGGCTTGCAAAGGTTTTCGTAGGAAAACTGGACTCTGATCCGGCTTTTCCTCAGGATTCCCGACACTGGTCACATTAGATGCAGCGCGTTCTTTCAGAGCGCAGTCAAGCTGCGACTTGCCGCATGTCTCCTTCGCTGTTAAGAGTCGCCACCCAGATGCCTTGTGCCGCAAATGTCTTTCACTGAGTTCGGAATGATCGTGTCTTGGTGCGACTGGTTCTGTTACAGGTGTGGACAGTTGATTTGCATGTAGATCTTCAACAGGTGCGTTCTCTGAAACAGAGACGGTGTCATCTTTCATTCTGCCCCGTTTTCTGGGACCTGAAGGCCGCCTTGTCAGTCGGAGACACCATCTGGCCTCACGCCCCTTGTTGAGGATTTGCCTCCTCTAAATCTGGTTTAATTCCAGCTCTTCATCAAGAACTGGGTAGAAGAATGTTTCGTTTTCTTTCTGGTGGCTTGATTGGTTTTCAGACACCGTGTCTTGCAGTCAGAACCATGGGGCCTGAGTGTTTGAAAGATTGGGGTTCTCTCGATTGAAAAGAATCGGCAAACATTGGAAAGAACATTTGGTTCACGTGAGCTAGATAATTTTATCGTATGGAGATGGAACTAAGCTGACTCCCATATGTCGTTTTGTCTGTTTTGCACGTCAAACTTCGTCCCGTTCAAGTTGTACCGAAATGTGGGATGATTCTGATACCACGTGCGTTCATCTCTGGAGGGAAGTGTTTGTTTCACTGCCCCCCCCCCCCGTTTTTATGTATTGCTTCTTGGTTTGCTGTTCATTCCGTCTTGCGTTTTTAACAACTTCTCCGAGGTCTGGATTTCACATTTGTTGTGGGTCAGCTCTTCATTGCTGTCGCTTGTGTTTGGGATTGACATGGGAAGTTCAGGTTGCCTCTTGGGCTGCGATTCTGGAGGATGAACTTCTTCTTTCAGAGGGCTGTATCTTTGCATACGGTTACTCATTTGTAAGGAGTTTTAGAAAAGATTATGTGGCTCACACTGTTCTAACCTCTTAATCCTTGGTGAAAAACGAAGCTCAGAGCTTTCTCCTTTGTTCCTGGGGATTGTCCTTGATGAGAAGGTGCTTGGTTACAGAGTATAGGAAAGATCAGGAAGTTTCCTGTTCTCCTAGGCACTTGTTTCTAGCCACTCAGTAGGCAAGCAGCACGGGTACCGCGTTAGGTGTTTACTGGGGGGTTGAAAATTGTTCGCTGGAATCCTTAGCGAGGCCACACCAGGTTTTCCCCCACGTTCGTCGTGGGACCTTGAAGTCACTCAATGCGTCCTGCCCCTTATCTCAGGGACCAAACCATGCCTTTATGGGCCTTGCTGCTTTTTTTTTTTTTTTTAATGTTTATTTTGAGAGCGAGCATGTGAGCCCGGGAAAGGCAGAGAGGGGGAGAGAGAATCCCAAGCAGTCTCTATGCCGTCAGCACAGAGCCTGACAAGGGGCTTGATCTCACCAGCACCAGATCATCACCTGAGCCGATGCCAAGAGCCGGACGCTTAACCGACTGAGCCACTCAGGGGCCTTGGCTTCTCGAATGAGCCATGCCGCAAGTGAGGGAAAGACAAAAGCTGCTCTCTCCGTGCTTCCTGTCCAGCACAAGCATTCTCCCATTTGTGTGCTGCCCAGGGTTTGGGGGTCTGCACAGGCTCTACTGGGGAATCCCCCGGCCCTGCTTTGCCACTTTTCCTCGATGGCTTTCATCCGTGACCAGAATTGTGGGCTGGCTCATACTCATGGCTTACCACCTTCAGCATGCCCCCATCTGTGCCTGTCATTTCTGACCCCGACAACCCTTCCCCGTTCTTCAGCCATTCAAGACGTTTTCATTACCTACTTTAGAAGGTGGGAAGAACCACTCAAATTGTCATCTTAAGGTCGTTCCCCTGCCCCGTGTGACCATTTGATTCCTTGTCAAAGCGTACAGGGAATGGAAGCGATTTCGGTATGCTTCCCCCAATTTTCCCCTCCCAACCCGAAACGCCGTTCAAATAAAGGTCTTTCTTCGAATAAACAAACGCAAGGTGGCAGGCCATTCTTAGCGATTTAAAAGAAATCAAAATTGGAGGATGGGCTTTTAAAAAGGCTGTGTTCGTGGTTCTTGAACAGAGGCACAGTACTATCTAAAACAACCTGTGTCCCCAGGAGGGTACATGCACACACAGGTCAGTGAACACCGAGCACAGTAATAGAGAATAATGAACACTTGGTTGGCAAACCACAATGCAAAACTGGAGGAAGCGAGGCTGTGGAAAAATGACCCGATTTCCCCCCAACATGCTGTATTTCTGAACCAGCAGAAGGTCAGGAAAAGGCGGTCAAAGGCGAGCCGTCACCCTTTAAGAGGCAGAAAAAGGGGAGGTGGTCTGCCTGATGGGAGACCCTGGAACTGGTGAATCAGAATATCATCCACGTATTTATATACCTTTATTAAACCCTACGAAACCCCTATCACAAAACGTGACCGGGGCTGTGTCCTAGGAAATGGCCAAAAGACCAAGGGTAAGTAGAAGTTCTTGGAGGAATGCAGAGGGGAGACCGACACCAGGTGCCCCGTGTCCCTTCTGTGTGGGAAACCAAGCTCCCCCATACCCGGAGAGGCTTGCACCAAGAGTGGGATTACAGTGTAATTCTCACAGATGCCTCTTCATTCCAAAAACGAGCACTGTAAGGAATCAGTGTTGTTAACAGATTTGAAGTAATTTTCTCTTTCAAAACAAATCCATTATTTATTAAAGCTTGAGAGAAAGAGGAAAGAGAACGAACCAGTGGGGGAGGGGTAGAGAGAAGGGGGGGGACAGAAGAGCTGAAGCGGGCTCCGTGTTGACAGCCCGATGTGGGGCTCGAACTCACAAACCTCGAGATCATGACCTGAGCCGAAATCGGACACGTAACTGAGCCACCTAGGCACCCCACTAAATCCATTATTTAAAAGGGACAACCTGTGCTGTGGGAAATCATGAGAAAGGGGGATAAAAAAATAGTTTATATGCTGCTTTTAAAGTTAACTTTGTTGTTCTTTCTATGCATTACTGTACTGGAAGATGTGGTGGGAAGGTAACTATATAGTTGAGAGAAAGTTTCCTTGCGATTTCAGATACCCAGACAAAACACGTATGCAGACTCAAGATGTAAAAGACAATTTCAAGTATTCTACACAAGCCCTAATTTAAATATGCTTTTTGAAAAAACCATTGTGAGGCTCCTTGGAAAACTTAACACTGGATATTTGATAATATTTTGTCAGACATGATAGGAGTATATGGTGCTTCTGTTAAAAAAAAAAAAAGTTGATTTACAGGGGTGCCTGGGTGGCTAAGTCGATTAAGCATCCGACTCCTGGCATTCTGCTCGGGTTATGATCTCGGAGTTGGTGGGATCGAGCCCTGGGTCAGGCTCCTCGCTGACGGCGTGCAGCCTGCTTGGGATTTTCTCTGTTCCTTGCTCTCTGACCCGCCCCCAATGTCTTTCTCAAAATCAATAAACTTAAAAAAAATAATGTGTATTTACAGACAAATTGCTACGATGCCTGGGACATGATTCAAAATAATCTGGGGTTAGAGGGATAAGAATACAGATGAAATAAAATTGTTTTTTATAGGGATAATTTTGGAAGCTGGGTAATGAGCAAAATGAAGGCTGATTCTACAGTTCTTCTGTATTTGGGTAGGTTTACACATTTTCATATATTGAAAGAACGTAGTAGAAACTTTTTCAGATATGCTTACTGAAAAGATTAGAATTGATCCGTGATTTCTGTGTAGACGTTGGAAGGTTGACTACAGACTCTAGCACGAGGACGGTCACGTCCTCTGTGACTGCTGACCTCTGAAAAGCTATCGCTGACCGTTGCACAACATGGGGGCATGGATGCCCTGCACGGTTGTAAATCTTGTGGGTAACTTTGGAGGCTCCCGAAACTTAAACTAATAGTGGATTGTTGACTGGAAACCTTACAGATGGTAAGTCATTTACTGCATCTTTTGCATATATATTATATACTATATTGTTAAAGTAAGCTAGACTAAAGGAAAAAACAGGAAAATCATAAGGAAGACAAAACACATGGGCAGTACTATGCTGGACGTAGGACACAAACCCACATGTAAGAGGACCTGTGCAGATCAAACCCCTAACGTTCAAGGGTCCACTGTAGCTATGGAATGATAAGTAAGTTTGTTTAATCTGGATCTTGCAAGTAATATATTGAAGTAGAATGCAAAATGTAAGTTCCTAACATATTCCACTTTATTAAAATAAAGTTGGTTTTTATAGACTTCTACCCAATTTCTAAAATTAACGAAATCTAACATTACTACAGGTATTAACGGAGGAATCGGAAGAGGCGGTTTTGCAACAGCCTATTTCAGTCGAGTGTGATACTGTATACTGTAAATCATTTCTAACTACACAGAAAAGAAGCAGAACGTAGTGTTGGCTTTTAGTTTATTAATTTATTTTGCAGGAATCTTTGACTTTCCGAATATGTACTGTTTGGAAGTACGATGCATGCATAGCCTTTTAAAATGCCTTTGTACAATTTCACCTCAAAATAATGATTCACAGCATACACGGAAACCTAAAAGAAACATGGTATTTACAAGATTTCATAGGTTCTTGCTGTTTCAATGAAGAAACTGATCAATTCTTTTACAGTAGGGAACCATGGACATTGGGTCTCATTATAAATAAGAATTCAGAATTGTTCAGTCTCAAAGCAACTTTTCATGGCTTTAGAAACTAAAATCGAGTCATCATCTTATTAATCTCTGAATGCCCAAGCCATGCAAAATTCTACTTGTATTAAATATTTGGGGATGCAAATAATAAAGAAAAAAAAGGCAGGTCTAGTGAATGTGAAAACATCATCAGAATTAACTTTCACACTAAGAAAATTCTGTCAATTCTTTCAAAAAGATACAGTAGTGGTGCAACAGACAGTGCCCAATTTATTTTTTTTTTTTTATAGTAACATTTCAGTGGTCATGGTTCTTGCTCGACTGATATACCAATATACCCTTGAACTACGAAGGGACATCTTCACATTCCAGGATACATGACTGATGTTTTCCAAGGACAATTTTTTTATGCCTTATATTCTTGCTTTTTTGTTTATACTGTCAAAGACATTACAGTTACCTTTTAAAATACTATAGAAAACTGAGTTGCCACAGAAAGTTGGATATGAACCCTAGATCATCGGGACAAGACGATGACAAAATTGAAGGAAACGATATTTTTTTAATAATTAAAAAGTACTAAAACTGAGACCAGCTCCTTAAAAATTAAACTGCCTATCACACTTCCCACTTCATTCAGGGAAATAAACAAATGAGCAACACTTTGCCCCCCTCCTTTTCCTCGTCTAAAACTACCTTTCCTACGACGCAGTTCTTCTGTTTAAAACCCCCTGCCTCTTTGCTCTCCCATACGAGGTCATTATCAATGCAAACATTTTACAATGCTTAGGAAGTTTCTGGCTCCTCTATTACCACTTTAAACTCTTAAGACCTACTCCACACGTTAAGGGACAATGTACTTGGAACAAAACAGCACGTGTGCTTTCTAAAAACCCAGTTTACAAAACCATGAAATAGTGTAAAACGTATAGTCAGGTCTATGTGTTACCAGATACATCAAACTAGACACGTTTTAAGAACAAAGACGTTTCGCTAGCAACCAGCCGCGCCCCGGCCTACGCGAAGAGCGGTGGGCCGAGGCGGGCAGGTGCGGCCCGGCGTCCGCCGTCCTGCCGCCCTCCTGCCGCCGGCCGACTGGGCACGCGCTTCAGTCTGACCGGGACGGCCTTTCCAAAAGGCACCTTGAAGTTGACTGAGTCCTCCTTCAAAGTGGTCAGAGGCAAGAAGTCTAGAGAGCGGACACAGTTAAAGAGCTCAAACGTGTCCGTGGAAAACAATTTTGCTTCCTTTAAAAACTGAATGCAGCCTAACTTGGCCTACGAAACTCGGGCCCAACCAGAAATGAACACATACGGAACCTCTTGAAAAGCCATCTCTGATGCCTCCTACCCCACCGTCTACACCTATCCCAGAGACTGGTTTCTTCTCCTTTTTCCTGGCAGGGGCAAACAACGATCGACTAGATAGATCACCAAAGGACTGGAACCATGCATCTACCGTATGACGACAGCTTATTAACCCGGATGTGTGTTCATGCAATAGTTGTAAAGTCACCTACGTGGTTTTAATACGGCATCCGACTGTTTCCAGACATGCTACTTTCATTCTGAACGGACAGGCGCCCAGTTAACTGCTGCCACTTGGGCGTATCTAAGAAAAGAATACTGGTAAACCTCGAGCTAGAACACCAAGCAGGATATAGATTTTCCCCCTAAATTGTTATTTAATACCAAGCGGGGTGGATCGTCACTGAAGAGATAGGAAACCATACAAAGGCAAAGGCATTGGCATATTACACAAGAGTAGGACTGAGAGACGGCTGCTGGAGACGGACAGACACCAGTGTCACAGAAGCTTTTAAAGAAGGCGATTTTCAGGTCGACGCTTTTAAGCCCATCTGCTTTCTCTCTGTTCTTTTCACAGTCTTGCCGCAGTCGAGTGAGGGATGTCTTAGCGGCGTAATCACAGAGCCACGCGTACTTGGCGAGACGAGTGGATATTTTGGGAATTTTCCACATACGAGACGTTGGCAAAGCGGTGGGTAGAAGGTGAAACGATGATTTTGAAGGAGAATGGCGATGGGTTATGACGCCTTTGGTTTCATTGTGCATTTAGGGACAGCTGGTGTTTCCAGGTCTGCCCGACACCCCTGGTACCTTACGATACAATGATAGCTTCAAGAGTGTGGGTGTGTGTGCGCGTGCACGCGCGTGTGTACAGGGGGGCACGTGGCATGCGAGGGTGGCTACTCCTAAAATCTGAGCCTCAGGTCACATCCTTCGGGATTCAAAGCCCTACTGCTCGTATTGCCGTTTACATTCACCCAAATGATGGGAAGATTCCAAAATCCAATTCTAAGCTAGGAAGGAAATTCAATGACGGAGACCTTAAAGAAACGTCCTATGAACAGTCTTCCAGTGGTGCACCCTGGGGGGCCACATGGTTTTCTCTCTCTTCAGTTACTCATCCCCTAAAGTTTTGGCTTCACAAATAAGGAGTGCTTTAGTATCACCTGAGCTACCCGAACAAACTCATTATTACCTCTGAATACACCCTGTTAACTTTAAACAGCTCTGAGTTGTCAAGTCCTTTGCGCTCACCTCTCTCTAATCTCATTTCTTCACCAGCCTTCTCCTCCTCCCAAGTAACACAGTATGCAACTTGATGACATCGGCCAACTGTAATTTCCCTCACGCTGGTTTATTAACATGTGCAAATAAATCTGTACTGAACAGCTAATAGTGATTTTTTTTTTCAGCTAAGTTAGGATTGTGGCACAAAACACTGTGCTGTAAACATCATGAATTCATCACAAAATTGGAAGGAGGAAAAAAAAAAGGCCCTATGGACTGCACACATTTCTTACAGAACCGCAGCTGAGCTCAAGATTTCCAAATGGATTCTGGAATGGATTTACATTTGGCATACATTCACTGTGCTATTGGCAAAGCGCAGTTTTATGAGAAGGTCATTCATAAAATTGTTCTTGGTAAGGACTTGTTATTTTTAAAGCCAATGGCCTAATAAAAGCATGCAGTAACATAAAAATTGTATCTATCGTGGCATAATTAGGTCTTAGTTACCAGTGTTGATTTAGCTTGATGAATTACTGTACAAGCAACAGGGATCTTCTCACCTCTGATTGTACTCTGGAACAAAGGGCATGATGTGCCTCATTCCTGACAGTTACAAATCACATTTTGAACTATCGTTGTGTTTGAAATTACCTCTGAAAAAAGCAGCAATTAAAAATACCCTTATTGCTTCGCCCCCCCCCCCCCAAAAAAAATTGTGGGTGCTTTTTCCTGTTCTCTTTACTAGGAAACACCGGGAAGAAGCATGGGGAACCTGGGTTTTCCAGAGAGCTGTGACCAGGTGAGTCCGCTCTGGGAATTCACAGTTTGTCTGATAAACTGTAACAGGTCACACCATGCCTCAAAGTTCTAGTTCATAAAGTAAGGGCTACTCAGCAGTAACTTTAACAATTGGGATTCCACAGAAGAGCGCTTGCCCTCTCTGTGTACATTCTTTCAGGAGTGAATCCTTTCCCGGTTTCAAGTATCCCTTTCTCTCTCACTCTGCAATGAGTTAAGAAAGGAAAAAAAAAAAAAAAAGAAAAAAAAAAGAAAAAAAAAAAGGAAAAAAAACCCCACCAAAAAAAACCCCACCAAAGAGAACTCCCCATTGTTCCTTTAGTGAGCACAACCAGCTCCAGGGTCCTTCCTCCTCCCCCCGTGGAATCTGCCATGGAAAGGCTGGGCAGATGAACAGCTTCCCGAGGTTTTCTTTTCTTCGAGTGGGAGCTCCAAGTTTCACTCTCAAACTGACGCGGACCCATCGGAGTTCAAGTGTACCGCGGCATCTCGCACTGCTCGCAGCGGTTGAGGGCGGGGTGGTTCAGGAAGGTGCAGCTGTCACAATTCCACGGAGCCCCTTCGTAGTCCTCGTCTCGGGGCTGTGTCCGAGGACTCTGCTTGGAGCCGGATGGATGCTCTGAGGGAAGTCAGGATGAAGAGAGAAAACAGACTGAACATTGCCAGGTATAATCCAAGCTGAAACACTACGAGAAAACAAGGGGGGCGGGGCGCAGTTTGCTACTTGACCTCCTGTGAAAGCCAGCTGGTATACGCAGCAACTAGACACAGGCAGCTCAACGGGTTTATGAGACAAATTCTACTTTGTTCAACATAACTGACTTTTTTGCTTTCAGAAGAAGATAAACAGAAGCCCAGTACATATGACCTTCCTCATTCATGATCCTAACAGCAGTTACGCTACGTGGCAGCCAAATGAACCAAACGAGAAATCTCACAGAACATGGGAGATTCTTACCATTTCCTTCGGTTTGCCCTGACGTCCCCCAGTACTAGCCAAACTGTCATCAACCTCTGCTAGGCTGGCCTCCTCCCATGAGACCTTCAGCCTCACAGTATGCATGCAGAGTTTTAATCAGCATGGTAAAAAGAGAGACTCCACAGGTTTTCATAAAAGCTAAACTCATTCAAAATAAGATTTTTGATCCTTAGCTTCTTTCCTACCTCTTTGGTATTATAATTTCCTTCAGATATAGTTTTTCAAAATGGACATATCTGAGGGTGCCTGGGTGACTCGCTCAGTTAAGCGTGAGACTCTTATTTCGGCTCAGGTCATGAGCTCACGATTCTTGAGTTCAAGCGCCACCGCCCCCCCCCCCCCCCCCCCCCCACTGGGCTCTGTGCTGACAGTGTAGAGCCTGCTTGGGATTCTCTCTCTCTCTCCCCGCCCCCCCCTTTCTCTCTGCCCCTCTCCCACTGGTGCGAGTGCTTGCTTTCTCAAAAAAAAAAGGGGGGGCAGCAGTCTATCTGGCCATATAAAATGCTGGCAACCCTTGGTTGGTCCTCAGGATTTTCTTTATAAACACTTGAAAGTTAGATTCCTCTTAGGGCCTCACTCCCTCTGGCCTTGTGTTCAAAACGGCTTTTGTCTTCTACAGTTACTCTGGAAATTCTGCTTTTTGAGGAACAGCCCTACTGAACGTGGTATCTGGGAGCAGGAGGCTAGAGACCTCTAGACGGAACTGACCCTGGAATCCGGAGCAACTCAGGAGGCTGGGAAAAATCTACCTGTAAAACAGTCCAAATCCTCACTGTGAACTGGAAAGGAGGTGAAGATCTAAAGTCAGCAGCCTTCCTAAGCAGGTAACAAACTAAGATGAAAGGCTTTAATCAGCCACCATTTGGGGTTAAGTGTATATTCTTTTGGAAATTAATGACCTGACTTGGTGGTAGCAATGTGCCTTTCCTGACAAATGGCTGCAGTGAACATTCATTCCCCAACAGGTAGAGAGGACTGAGTTTCAGACCCGAACCTTCCAATGGTCATAGTAGGGCTGAGGTTCACCCAAGAAGGAGCTGTTAGCTTGACAAGAGAACAGAAAACCACTGGGTTCGTCAACCTACTTGGGGCTTCTCTTGTTGAATGCTATAGGAAAAGAAAAAATAACTTTCCCTTAATCTTTCTGAGTTCTTGACGGAGACCCCTCCACCCCAGGGAAAAAAAGACAAGCGAAAAAACAAAGTTCATCAACGTGTGTACCTCACATACCAGGGCAGAGACCTAGGAAAACTAACTCCCCAAAGGGGGCCAAGCGGCCGCTTAAATATCATCTTCAGCTGAAGACCAAGCAAAATGGTAGAGGGAGGGCAGGGGAAGCCTGTTAGAGGAGGTTATCTGACAAGCACGGGAAATAGGGGTCTACTCCCTAGGCCTAAGTCCCGTCCTTTCTCCACTAATAACCATTCTTTTGATTCAGTCATAAGGCTCTCTCTGGTACAGACAAGGAGACTCCTCTAAGTGGAGACTGCCTTTATAAAGGTCACCCTCACGCATGTGTGGAATTTGAGAAAAAACAGACGAACAAAGGGGAAGGAAAAGAAAAATAAGATAAAAACAGAGAGGAGGCCAATGGTTAAGAGACTCTTAAATACAGAGAACAAGCTGAGGGTTGCGGGGGGGGGGGGGGGGGGGGGTGTAAATGGGGGGAGGGCACTCTTCGAGACGAGCAGTGGGTGTTGTATGTAAGAGATGAAACACTAGGCTCTACCAAAGCCAAAACTAACTTGAGAATGAATCAATGAATGGAATGAATGAACGAACGAGTGAGGGGGAGTGGTAAGTGTACACGGAACTGTTCCTGACAAAAGGGTAACTTCTATTCTGTCGTCAGAGTTTCTCCTGCCTTTGCAGTTTCTTACAATAAATCTTGACGCCAAAAATGGCCTATTTTATGGTGCCATAGTCTCCCCTTCAGGACCACCATGACTGAATTTGGAATAAATCCCTCTCAACTGACTTACCAAAATAGTTAAAAGGCACCTAATTTAGAATTACTATTGGTAAGACACTGTGCATTTCATCCCGAGGAAGTACTGCTGAAATAGAAGCATCTAAAACCCAAAAGACATTTTAGATGTCTGTTTTCATTTGATTTACAGTTGTGAAATCGTTTCTTTCTATGGCCTGTGTAAGAAGCAAAATCTTTCAAGCCTCCTAGAAAATAAAAACTTAAAAAGAAAACTGAAGTAAATAGGCTTTTCCTTTAAGACTAATTATTTTTAGGGGTGTCTGGCTGGCTCTGTCAGAAGAGCATGTGACTCTTGATCTCGGGGTCCTGAGTTCAAGCCCCACATTGCACGTAGAGATTAACCCATTTAGAAATAAGCAGGGTTTTTTTTCAACGTTTATTTTTGGGACAGAGAGAGACAGAGCATGAACGGGGGAGGGGCAGAGAGAGAGGGAGACACAGAATCGGAAACAGGCTCCAGGCTCTGAGCCATCAGCCCAGAAGGTTTTTTTTTAAAGTTTAATTTGAAGAGGCCAAACTTCCATACAAATAACCATCTTCACAAATCACACAAATCAAATCAATAATGTTTATAATATACTCATTAGAATATAGAAAACAAATTGCCTAAAAGGATGCTAGTAAAAACTTCAAAATTGGTAAATTACTTCTACCCAAAGAGAAAAACTCATTTTTCCCTAATGGGAAATAAGCCAATGGTAAAAGAGGATTTTTTTTTTTTTTTTAACTAAAATAAAGTACAAGGTAGTTTCATGTTTGGTTGGTTCTTAGGCTGGGATTTTTCCCCTACTTCTGTAATAGTCAAGTAAAATACTTGCATAAACTCATATATATACAATACTATTAGAACCCTTATTTCAACGGAATCCCAAGGTAAAATTCAAGAAGCAGGAGAAAACTGCAGTGAGGGGTTATAAAAAGTAATTAAAAAAAGCTTTTTTAAATATTTATGAGATGGGGCGCCTGGGTGGCGCAGTCGGTTAAGCGTCCGACTTCAGCCAGGTCAAGATCTCGCAGTCCGTGAGTTCGAGCCCCGCGTCGGGCTCTGGGCTGATGGCTCAGAGCCTGGAGCCTGTTTCTGATTCTGTGTCTCCCTCTCTCTCTGCCCCTCCCCCGTTCATGCTCTGTCTCTCTCTGTCCCAAAAATAAATAAACGTTGAAAAAAAAAATATTTATGAGAGAGCGAGAGCACATGCATGTGAGCAACTGGGGGAGGGGCAGAGGATCCAAAGCAAGCTCCACACTGACAGCAGAAAGCCCCATAAGGGGCTCTAACTCCAAAACTGTGACGACATGACCTGAGACAAAGTCAGACACGTAACCGACAGAGCCACTCAGCGGCCCTCAAAAAGTTATTTTTAAAAAAATCTTTTTAACCTTTATTTTTGAGAGAGAGACAGAATGAGAGGTGGGAAGGGGCCGAGACAGAGAGGGAGACACGGAATCCGAAGCAGGCTCCCGGCTCCGAGCTGTCAGCACAGAGCCCGACGTGGGGCTCGAACTCACGAACGGTGAGACCATGACCCGAGTAGAAGTCAGATGCTTAGCCAACTGTGAGTCACCCAGCAGCCCCAAGAAGTCATTTTTTAAATTAATTACTTGGCCTTGCTTTGTAGATGCTATTCAAGCAATCCATCCAATGTGGTGGACTACTAGCCACTTAAAAAGCGGCCACTTCGATGTGCTCTTACTGCCAAACGTACACCAGACGGCAGCACCTGGGTGGCTCAGTCGGTTAAGCATCCGACTCTGGATTTTGGCTCAGGTCACGAAGTCACAGTTGGTCAGTTCAAGCCCCGTGACGGGCTCAGGCTCCAAGCTCCGCAATGACGGTGTGGAGACCTGCTTGGGATCCTCTCTCTCTGCCCCTCCCCCACTCGTGCACGGTCTCAAAATCAATAAAAAAACAAACAAACCCCCCAGATTACAAAGACTGTTTGAAATAACATGAAATATTTCATAATTTATGTGGACTTGATACTGAAATATTATGTTGTACATACTAAATAATCTAATTTCACTTTTTAACGTAGGAAATTTAATATATCTAGCTTGTGTTGTATTTTTATTGGGCAGCGCAGCCTTAGAAACTCAGCAGAGAAGATGAGTTTTAATTTTTTTATTAAGAATCTCTACATGCAATGTGGGGGTCACGCTGCCAACCCTGAGGTCAAGAGTCACATGCTCCATGGCCTGAGCCAGCCAGGCACTCGGAGAGAATAATTTTCTAAAAGGAAAAAAAAAGGCCTTTCCTTGTGGTAACTCTACGTGGGTGAACACGTGTGTTTGGACGTTGTGCACAAACTCTGGACACACAGGTACAAACCATCTGCAGCTGCTGCCTGGGTGTCATGGACGTCTGCCTGTACTTTGGAGGTCACGCTAATTCTCCGGGCTTTCCTCTCAATTGTGCAAGGGTCTGATGAGTCTGCATGAAAAGAAGCAAAGCCAGTAGGAAAGGGATTAAAGCCGTTCATGAGAAGAGTGGACAGGCTCCCAAGGATCTGTCATGGGACACGCACACTTGAATAGTTACCCTATGACTTCATGTCAGCGTCCGCGCTCAGGTCAGGGTGCGTGCCCGGTTTCATACTGCTTCGACAACCTATGTAGAACCGTGGCTCTTTCGAGCTTTTCCAGCCTCTACAATTACTTGGAGTAAATGTCTCATTTCACCACTTTGCCACTTTCCTGGTGTAGACTCGGTGAGAGTAATTAAAGGTCAACGTGAAGGCAAAATTTGGGAGGTGATACTTGAGCTAACAGCCTGATTAAGCAACAGTTCTTAGAAAATCATGGGTTGAAAGCACATGATCTGTAAGGCTAGCCGAAGAATCCATTACAGTAATAACAGTAAGCTACAGTACTTCATAATTAAGAAGAGCAGTGATTGAAAAATCAGCACCAACTGAGAGCAGTACGGACTGCAGGCATCCCTTGCTAGAACACTGTTTCTGTGAATGCACACCTTATTCGGAAGCAGTCCTTTGTGTTATCTGCCCTTAGAAACCAAAGAAGGATCTTGGCATTTTCTGATTAGTTCTGAGCCCACAGGCAATCCCCTAGTATGATCCACCTTTGGAAATTACTGCCCCTGAATCCTAAGCCTGGTGCCTAGGTATTTACTCCACTATCAGCGTAAACAAAAGCAGACTAAATGGTCTCCTTAGGCTCCAAAGAATACTATAAACTTCTATTTCTTAAGCTTCTAAAGCACTTTTATAGTGTCATATGCTTACTACTCTCATAGACTCTTAGGACAGCCATGTAAAATACATAAACTAATGAGGATTTGGACTGATCGCCTCTCCGGTGCACAGACTAGACCTGAACAAGGTCAGGTGGCCGCAATAAGCAGGACCAGGGCTCAAATCATGGGATGACAAGGTCAGTGCTCTGACCGCTGTGTTACCAATGAAAGGTTGGGGAGGACTTTCTAAGGCAGCTGAGAAGCTTACATGTGCATGGAATTGCTTCACTACAAAGTTCAGTCCAAAAAGGGTTCTTGGTCTCCTTCTTTTTCCTTAAGTTTCTTTTTCTTCCTTCCCTTCCCGCCCACCCCCCCCCCTGGCCCCCCGAGAGAGACAGACTGTGACCAGGGCAGGGGCAGAGAGAGGGAGACACAGAATCCAAAGGCAGGCTCCAGGCCCCGAGCTGTCAGCACAGAGCCCGATGCTGGGCTCGAAGCCACGAACCGCAAACTCATGACCTGAGCAGAAGTCGGACGCTTAACAGACTGAGACACCCAGGCGCCCCTCATTCTCTTTTTATTATCATACTTACTATTCAGATAAACATCCATATTCCACTTGATTTATACGTGTAAGAATGCCAAGACATTTATTTTAGCCAATAAACCAATTCTGTCAGTTATTTATAGTTTATCTTAACTGGCACTGCAAGAAAATCTACCTTCAAGTACATAAATGTTTTTGAGAAGAGGCCGTTTTTGAAATGTGAACGCTTAGAAGACAACACACCTGACTTCATAGAGAAAACCAAACAGCTTTTGATTTCAGCTTAGGTCATGATCTCATGGTTCCTGAGATGGAGCCCTGAGTCAGGCTCCGTGCTATCCATCACATTTCATTACAACTGTCTCCTCTCTCTGCCTCTCCCCCAGGTGTGCGTGTGTGTGCTCTCTCTCTCTCAAAATAAACACACGGTTCACCTTTTGTTTTTTTTTAGTAAGTTTAAAAACTACAAGGTAGGGTACATAACAGGACACTATTATACTAGTGCCATTGTATGTTCTCACCAACAGTATATCTAATGAAAGCTCAATCGGATTTCTCAAGTAGAAATTCATTTCTAGTGAGGATGTTAGTTTTCTAGTCTACTTTGTATTAAAACTGTATGTACGGGCGCCTGGATTTAAGCGTCCGACTTCGGCTCGGGTCATGATCTCGCGGTCCGTGAGTTCGAGCCCCGTGTCGGGCTCTGCTGACAGCTCAGAGTCTGGAACCTGTTTTGGATTCTGTGTCTCCCTCTCTCTCTGCCCCTCCCCTATTCGCACTCTGTCCCTCTCTGTCTCAAAAATAAATAAACGTTAACAGAAAAAACAAACGTATGTAGACTAGGATAAGCCACTTGGGGTAAGCGTCAGGGAGCATCAAGCATCTATCTAAATGATATATACCATATACCTACTGACTATTGGATACATACTTTAGAAGTTGACTGCAGTTGGAATTTAATTAGAGCTCACTGTGAGGACTACTCAAAGCTGCAAGGAATACAGCCGCCTTAGTAAAGGTACTTAGAGTCACATGAAGCTGGATATTACGGCATCCTAACGATATTCCTAGCTGAGTAGTCCAGCAAAACAGGAGCTTCCCACCTCAAGTATATGCTGTTGGTCTCCAAGGCAGAGGCACAATGACCTGTCTGCAACACCGATACGCCCACTGCTAGAACACTCTTCGGGCTCCTGGCAGCTGACCTACCACGTGACGTCAAGACATTTTCCTCATTTGTGAGTGTTTAAGGTAAAACTTGGTGCAATACACATACCGTAAGCGTGCCATCTGAGTACTTTTGAAAATTGCATATACACCTCAATAATCCGAATCCCTATCAAGACATTACCATTAGCCCATAAAATCCTCCCGTGCCTTTTCCCAGGTAATCCCCAACCTCCACTCCCAGAGACCAAAGCTGTTCTGTTTTTTAATATAAACGAATTTAGTGTATGAATTGCAGCATGTAAACAGAATCATACAGTATGTATTCTTTTGGATTTGCTTTATTTCTTTCAGCATTATGTTGCTTAGGTTCCTGCACGTCGTGTGTGAAAAGAGTTGATTTGTGTTGCTGACTAGTATTCCCTCATGTGAATACAGCACAGTCGGTTTATCCACTCACCTGCTGAGGGCCACTTGGGCTGTTCCCAGTGTTTGCTCAATTTGAACACATTCGCTATGAATCTTCTACTACAAGCCACTTTGTGGACATGGTTTTAAATTCCGTTGGATGAATTTTTAGAAGTAGAGTTGATGGGCTACAGGGCAGGTGAATCAAGGTGTGCTTTTACAAGAAATGGTCACCCCATCTTTAACTTTTACCAGAAATGTCAGAATTCTGATCGCTCTACATTCTCATTAATGTTTTAGACCTGGTTCTTTAGGAATCTAAGGATTTGAATTTGCATTTTCTTAATGTCTATTCAAGTTGAGCGTTTTCATGTGTTTACGAGGCCATTTATATATGTTTGTGAAGTGTTGACTCAAATGTTTTGATCTTCATAAAACTGGATTGCCTTTGAAGTTTTTTTTCCCAACGTTTATTTTTGAGAGAGAGTATGTGCGCATGTGCCTGAGCACGTGGGGGAGGAGGAGAGAGACAGAGGATCCCCAGCAGGCTCTATGCTGACAGCAGAGAGCCGGATGCAGGGCTTGAACTCACAAACTGTGAGATCATGACCTGAGCCAAAATCAGACGCTTAAGCAACTGAGCCACCCAGATAGATGCCCATGGCTTGTCTTGTTATTACTGTGCTATAGAGGTTCTCGATACATTCTAGATACCAGTTTTTTTTTTTAACCAGGTATGTTTTCAATATTTCCTCCCAGTCCATGGCTTGCCTTTTCACTTTCTTCACAGTGCGTCTTGACAAGCAGAAATGTTCAACTTGAACGAAGGCCAGTGTACCAACTATTCTTGCTGTGTTGCTCAAAATTCTTAGCTAAACCCAAGTTGCAAGTATATGTTAGGTTTTGTTCTGGAATCTCTGTAATTTAGCACTGACACTTACATTATGTATGACCCATTGTAGATTTCTGTGTATAGTAAGAGGTAAGGATCAAAACTGGGTTATTTTTCCATATGGTTAACCAGGTTCTTGAATTAGTTGCTGGAAAGACTTCCCTTTCTCCCTTCACTGCTTTGGTGCTTTTGTCAAAATCTGGCAGTGTAAGTGAGGGTCTCTATCTGGGCTCTCCATTATTCTCTATCTACTTTTTATCCCTATGCCATTAACATACTACGATGACTGTAGCTTTATATTAAGTCCTGAAATTAGTTAGGGCTAAGACTTCCAATTACATTCTTTTTAGAGATTGTTTTGAGTATTCTATGTCTTAGGCAATAAGGTATGAATTTCAGAATCAGTTTGTTACTTTTGCCCAGTACAGTTAAAATGGGTATAAGTACAAATGACTAGGGGAAGAGTAAGTTTCCCACTTGTGATTTAACTGCAGCCATGGTGTTATTACCCTAATTTCTTCTGGCAATGTTTTGTAGTTTTCAACATCTATCACTGGTGTTGAATTTATTTCTCAGTTTTGACTTGTTTGCTGGTACATAAAAATAGGGTTCTTGTAGATTCACCTTCCATCCCAAGACCTTGTTAAAGGCACTTATTAGTTCTAATAGTTGTGTTTTAGTCTCCTTATAGCTGGAATAGGGGCTGACTTTTGTCAGATGCTTTTCCTATATCTAGTAAAAAGGAGCATGAACTTTTTCTCCTTTACTGATAGCACATTCCTGAGCTAAAAGAAACTTGGTCATGATCCATTATCCTTTCTACATATTGTGAAAATTACGATTTTTTTTTTTTTTTTTTTGCTTTAAATTCTGGAGGGGGTATTGATGTGTAATTCTGGTTTTTTTCTAGGGGTGTGGGGGGTGGTGAGTAGATAATACCTTTATCAGGTTTTGGAATCAAGGCTCTGCTGATGACACCCAAAACAAAAAACTGAGAAGCTATCTTTCCTCATCTAATTTCTCAAAAAATTTGCATAAGGTTGGTAGTATCTTTTCCTTAAATGTTTGACAGAATTCAAGTACCAATGAAACCATCTGGGTATAGAGTTAATGGATTCAAATTCTATAATAGACAGCTATTAATATATCCTGTATCATCTTGTTGTCAGTTTTGGTAGATGTGTCCATTTCATATCAAGTTCTGAGTTTACTGGCATAAAGATGTTGATCACATTCCCTTATTATGTTAATGGATAACCATTATTTCTCTTACTATTTGGATAATTTGTGTTCTTTCTATATTTACCTTTCAATCTCCTTGACTTTATTCTTTCCTAAAGGTGGAATTTTAGGTAACTGATCATTAATCTTCATGGCTTGAGTGTGTCTTCACAAATTTCCTTCTAAACACTGCTCAAAGAATTTGGCCTTCCCTGGCATGCATGGGTGGCTCAGTGGGTTAAGCATCCGATTTTGGCTTAGGTCATGATCTCACAGTTCGTGGTTTGAGCCCCCCATCTGGATCTGTGCTGACAGCTCAGAGCCTGCTTTGATTCTGTGTCTCCCTCTGCCCCTCGTCTGTCTCTTTCTTAAAAATAAATCCACATGAAAAAGTAAATTAAGGAAGGTAGGGGCGCCTGGGTGGCTCAGTCGGTTGAGCATCCAACTTCGGCTCCGCTCATGACATCACGGTTTATGAGTTCCAGCCGCGCGTCGGGCTCTGTGCTGACAGCTGGGAGCCTGCTCCCGATTCTGTGTCGGCCCACCCCGGCTTGTGCTCTCTCTCTTTCAAAAATGAATCAACATACATACATAATTAATTAAGGAAGGCCAACTTCTTCTTGTTTTTTTTTTAAAGAGAGGTAGAGCTTTAATGCCCAGCTCCCAGGAGATAACCACTAAAATCTTGAAATTTCCCCAAGCGATAAGGAGTGTCTCTGTTATTTACGGTGGGCCCTTCAGACCATACCGGAGATGGCTCGTGGAGGACACACTGCTCACCAACTTGGTCGCTATTTCCAGATTAACAACTTGTCAATGCATTCTGTTACATAGGGTGATTCTTTGGTAACAGCCCTTGAATCAATTAACTGAAGTCTGTTGGATTACCAATAGGTAAGACTTCTTGAGTAGATACTCAGGCAACACCGAGTTTAAAGAGACCCATATATATCATTGATGACTTTATCCATTTAGATTAAAAATGTAACTCAGTGACTTTCAACTTGAAACCGTATAGAATGTTGTCACAGTGCCAAACCTGATACTTGGTAGTCATCCACTACATACATACATAGAAAGCTATTCAACTAAAATCAAGGTAACGTTATTTAGCACAGAATTTATACATTACCTCCTGAGTAGGAAGTCTAACAAGATTTGTAAATATTCTACTGGTCATTTAAAAAAAGGCATTCTCAGGGTGCCGGGGGGGCTCAGTCAGTTGAGCGCCGGATTCTGGGCCAGGTCATGATCTGACAGTTTGTGGGTGCAAGCCCCAGGTCGGGCTCTGCACTAACAGCACAGAGCCTGCTTCGGACTGGCTATCTCCCTCTCTCAAAAGTAAATATGGAAAAAAAAAAATTAGGGGCGCCTGCTTGGCTCAGTAGCTTAAGCATCTGACTTCAGCTGAGGTCATGGTCTTGTGATCTGTGGCCTCAAGCCTGTCCGTGTGGAGTCTGCTTCAGCTCCTCTTTCTGCCCCTTCCTCACTCGAGCTCTCTCAAAAAAGAAACATTAAAAAATAAATAAATGAAACACCTCATCCCTGACTTAAGAGGCTTAGATCTACAACTCAAACTTTGCATTCTCAGGTAAGACCTTTCAAGTTCTCATTATTTTAGAAGAAGGATTACAGTTAGGATCTAAACTAGGATCCTAGAGTTTAGGATTACAGTTATGACAGAGGTTAAGTCATTTTACAATGTGAGCTATATATTGTTTCACTTAAAAAAATTAAATGGTATACCCACTTAATTACCGTTGACAACAATTCCAGGAGTCACTAATTTGTAGTGCCTTTGAGAAATTAAAAGATGGGGGACACGTGGCACAGGAGTATCACTATGGTAACTTTTTTTGTGCTGAAAAGTTAATCTCGCTAACGGAAATTTCTTCAGCTAAACATTCTGATACTTATTTCTCTGTTCGTGGCATTTCCCTACTCACCTTTTTTAGATGGCTTGGGTGGTACAACTGGGCCAGGTTCTATGTTGTCATAAAAATTATTCATGGCTTTTGGATCAAAGTTTCCTATAAAGAAAATAAAATCACCATATGCATTTAGGGCTCTTGTTCCTATTTGGCTTTTTTGTTAAAGAATATATAGAAATAAAATATGTAAGAAGGGAAACTTTTCCAGGGTTCAAAACTCCTATCCTCTTTCCACTGAAAATGTTTTCCTGATCACTGTGAGAAAAGACCCAAGCAAACTACCCCCTCAGTGTTGATCAACAAACCATCACCTGAAGGGATATTTTTCTAACTGCAAAGCTACTCTCTTGCAGGAGGATTATGTATGTGACACACGTAGGGGAGGTCAATGAGGAAAAAGGATGGCTGAACTATTTTGCGTTCCTCTTGATTTTAATGAACAACCCGTGAGAAAGAAGGTATCTTTCATGCCATTCATGGTTTACCTTAACAAGTTACCCATGATAAAGTAAACTGTGGAAGAAGTGAAACAGAAATTTACAAAGAGGAATCGAGTTACCGTAGCAGCGGCTCACAGTTTTCTTATCTTGAAGAAAAGGAGAATACTGAATGGTGCCTACAGATTTATCCAAGATAATAAGGTGCCAATTTCAGAGTAATAAAGACGACAATCCCTGAGAATTTTGTCTTGCTACAAAATTTTCAACTCTCTCAGGATGTTCACTCCCTGGCCTAGTGTCTATTTCAGCCCCACCTCCTGCCATGAGTCCTCCAAGGTGGGGTGTGATCCACTGTCAGCTTTGGGTCCCGCTGCGACTTCTGCAAACCTATCACCGTAATCTGCTCGTTCTGCGCAATTCCAATGAAGGTTCAAAACTACTCCTGCTTATGAGGTACAGAGAATGCTGTAGGGTACTGACAATTCAAATATGCTGGATGTCTTGATGTCTACACATTATTTTGCCCCCACAAAAGTTTTCCAACATTCAAGTTTTTCCGGAGTATGGAAGAGTAGCATTCAGTATAAAATGGATATATTTGGACCCCTTATGAAAGGGGATTTAGAAACACTTCAGCACCAAAAAGAGCTGTGTGTGGCCCAATGAAGACCAAAAACCCAGCTCTCTGCTTCTAAAACCTTAATAGTACTTTCCCTTGCAGGTTTTATCACAAATGCGTTTTTGCATTTGGAAGACAAATGAAAGCCACCATGCTGTAAGATGCTGCCTATGTATTTCCTCAATTAAGTTACAGCTGATGTTTTAATTTCGAGGTCTCATAAGGCTTACTACAAATGTCCCAACCAACCGTTTGAGCGTTCCTTGTTCTGCTTCAAACAAACACCCAAGCAAAAAACATGGACGTAGTCTTTCAAAACAGTGACAATACTTAGTATCCACCCCCCACACCACGCACAGCAATTCTTCCAGTGCTTAAAGCAAGGAGTCTCTAGGATTACCTTTGGGGGAAAAGTGAAGGGTAGGGGACCAGACTGTGCACCTTTCACATTCAAATTTGCTTCTATTCAGACTGTTCCCTATCTTTTACATCTTGCCTAAACACGGCAACAGGGTACGTTATTATAATACTCTTAAAATATAGTAGAAGCTCTCTTAGCTGCCATCATTAAGAAAAGGAAGTGGTGGTAAAAGGGGACGGGCTGAATCAGACGCCGTAAGAAAAATGACTTGTCACCTTCCATGTTGGCACAAGACTTTAGTGTGTGTGGACTAAAAAGTTTTCTATGGTCCTTCTTACATAAACTGTACACCTCTAAGGTCCCCCAGGGGAATGGGCCAACTCTTTCTCGTGTACGGTCCGGGGAATAAACGTGTCAGGCTTTGCGGACCTGTGACAGTCTGGAGGCAGCCCTCACCTGTGCTGCAGAAGCACAAAAGCAGCCCCAAACACCATGTCAACAACAGAGTGTGACCGTGTGCCACCAGAACCACCAAAAGAGGCGGCAGGCTAGGGCGCCGAACGCTGAATCTACAATTTTGTCTTATTTTGAGTAATGGAGGAGAATCCTCTGAGGTTTTTATGACTTATCCCCTTAACCCTGGGCAGTTTTCACCCGTAACTAGCTCGCAGACCTCCTCCTGCCTTTTTTCTTTTTTTAGTGATCTGCCTTTGGTTTTTTTATAGGAAGAGCAGATCCTCCTGCGTTCATGTGAGCTCAAGAAAGAATAGAGAAATACAGGAAATGGCATATACAGGCGAGGGAAAGGGCACGACTAACTCCCGCGGAGCAGACCGTTCAACTGCTACAAGCAACAGGACAGGCACAGGCCGGTGTGTGGCCTCCCGCTCAGGAGTGCGCAGCGGCTGCGGACTCGGAGCAGGTATCTCGTGGGGGGAATGAACACCTCCGGCCCGGGGAGCTGGGTACACGAGAGTCAGTTAAGAGAGCTTCTACCATAATACAATTCTATAAAAGAGCCAAACCAGAAAAGAACCTCAAAATCCAGAAAGTATAAAACGTAGCTGGATGTTTTCATGTGATGGATACACAAAAAGGACATGGAATTTCTTTTAAAACTGAGGAATCAGATAGTCGGATACATGATTCCCGATTTTTACAGATACTTTCGATGAGTAACACGTCAATCTAGTAAGTTTTATAATTAAGACCCATCAATATAAAATATTCACAGTAAAGGACTCAAACAGGAGAAACGCAGAGTAACAACACGGAACAGTCTAAACGATCAGAACTTAATGATGAAACTGCCCAAGTAAAACTATCTTGGATCCCCCAAAGGTATGGCCATGGAGCAGAGGGATCTCTTCACCAGGATTATAATGGATAAAAACTGTCTCTTACATCTGTAAAACCAAAATGATGGCTATTTAAGCAGCTTAACACACCACACTATTACTTATGGTTTACCAAATAATCAAGTCTATACCTCTAGATTGAAGGAGGTCAACTTCTTTCAGTGTACAGTCAACATTTATCTGGAGTTGTCTGTTCATGCTTCTCAATCTTGTCATTTCCTCAGGCTAGTAAGAAAGGACCCAAAATAGCAATTGTGGGAAAGTCATTATCAAGCCCAACATTTAAGAACTGCTATTCACGTTAATCGTTCTGACCGGTTATTACCAAGAATATGGCCTTAGTCCAAAAGAGGGCACGCTGAAGAAGTCCTAAACGCTGAAAGGAACAGTCAGGTAAAACGGGGACATCAGTATGGCCACATCAACACAAAACGTGCATTGTAATCACAGAGCATGGTAAGGGAAGCTATGAGGACCAATCTGTAAAACAAGCAGTGTCCACGATTGTAGTCTCGTCCAGGCTTGTAGAAATGACAACAGTACTAAGTTAAATTACTGTGGCGTGTCAGACACTGTTCACCAGGGGTTTCTTACTCGTTCCTCACCACCATCTTCCAGGGCAAGCATCGCCAGTTTATAAATGAGGAAGGCGATGCCCCAAGAAGACCTAAAACTTTTCCAAGGTTATCAAAGAAAGGAAGTGGTAGAACCAGGATTTAAACACACTTTCTCTCCTACATCAAACAAGTGGGCTCCACTCTGCCTCCAACTTCCTTTCCTTCTTCGTTGACTTCCAGCCCAACCGACTCCCCCCTTAGGCGTTTCAGGGGCATACATGAGACAAATGTAAAGAATGCTCTCTTCTTCAGTTCAAGTTTTCTGGAAGACTTGACTTCCTCTGACCTTCTAAGGTTCTTTACACATATACAGGAAAAAAATAATTGAGGTTTTAAATTCCAGAGGCATAGGGACTAAAGCGTTCACCACAGCCCAGATATTAACTCAGTTACTAATGTGCTTTGAGCTATATACGGTAAAAGATGAATATCTGTTAGGACAGAAGTTGTTAAAAACCTGTATTTTTCTACACACCATGTTAATAGAAGAGTCAAGAAAAATGAGCAAAAAGGCTCTCCATTTACAATAATACAAGCTCTCACACTGGAGGTGTTCTCGGAATAACTGGGACTGCCCCTTAAATTCGCGAGTATGAAACCTTTAAAATAAGGGATAGAACACAATATAATAAGAGCTACAATTCCTTACACTGCTATGGGAACACGAAAGTCATTCAGAAATATTTATTAACGACTGCCTCTTTCCTATCTGCAAAACACGGGACATTACCACATAAAATGCTTATACCTTGTCTACCAGGCAATATCAAGAGTTTAAAATAGACGTGGGCATTTTCACTAAAGATAAAGCCCTTGGATCAGTGCTCGGAGTATGTAAAAAAAAAAACTCATTCTTTGTAGAATCTTACCCGGAAAGTCAAGTACCTAAACGAGTTGAATCTTCCTATGAAGGTGCAGGAGGAAGGGGGGTGTTTCAGACACAATGGTCCTAAATAGTGAAGCTACATAAGTAAGTATGGAAATACTAGAATACACTTGATAGTCCAGAGGCTACGAGCACATTTCCTTGTAAGAATACCAGCAGCTCTGGTCAACGGGATCATTTCCAAAGACAGGAGAACCACCAGAATTCCCTAAAGAAATAACTTCCCTGTAAGATTCTTAGGTCCTTTTTCACAGCTTCTGATGAAACCAAGGGGTGGGGGAGCTATTTCTGAAAAGTCAGTACCATTTGTAAACAAGTGCACTGTATTTTCGAGGAGGACTTTCAAGATTGGCTGTGTGTAATTTAGAGTTGTTGTAAAAGATCTGACAAAGTCAAAAATTCTAAGCTTTTTTTCAGAAGGTGGCAGAAATACCTTAAGTCAACTGAGCACTTGAAGAAGTTGTTATCACAGAGAGCAAGGCTGACGACCACTGTTGTTTGGTGGCTTGGCCCTCATTATGCATCTGGGGCTGTAAAATGTCAGTTAGTCCAAAAACCCGCTTAGAACAAGATGAAGGAGAGGGAAAACTTGGGTGAGGGGGAACTGGCAGCTCTCTGCTTAATGAAACCTTATTTATCCTTCAAGGTTTAACTTGCATTTTCCCCTCCACCATGAAACTGTCTCATCTTTGAACCCTAACAGCAAAAAGCTAACATTTCTATCGCAAAACTCTCAAAGTACTTAATATCCCTACCATTTAGCTGGCCGACCCTTCCGATTCTCTTTTCTCTCACACAAAAACACAATGCTTTGCAAAGAACAGATTGAGGCCATCTTGGACTTGTGCCCTCCTTAGATCATTTCACTCTTTCTCTAAATTCTACAACTGCAACCTGTAGCTGGTAACCAATGCGCATTTCAGGCTCCCGAGGTACACCCGTTTTTTTTTTAACGCACTGCTTGTTAAGAAGTTGATTCGCAAACTTGAAGGTAGAGATAGGAGCTTAGTAGCACACACACACACACAAACCCCGCAGAACGATTCTCTTTTCTATAATCCCACATGTGAGTGGGACAAAGACAGCCATTTACTGAGCACTTCACTCCATGCCAAACACTTCTACATATATTGTCTCTTTGTCTTGACAATATTAAAATGTAATTCCCTTTTACAGATAGGGAAAACCAAATGCACGGAAGAGCCAGTGGTTGCCAAAACTATTCTGCCTCCAGAGCCTACGTGCACACTCTGTGAACTATGTCCTGGTGCCTCAAGTGAGCCTCCATCAACAACAGGGAATTCTGACTAAATGCTTTATTTCTGGATTGATTTCCTCTGTAACATACCCTTATGTTATACATGTTCCTAAAGCTACAGTTTTGCAAAATGGTTCTCATCTGTGTGTTTTTCCAGTGTTGTCCAGCCAACACTTCTAAGACTACTCACTATTTGCTGGGTACTACATAAATTCATTACCATGTATTATTTAATCCTAACAAAAATCCCAAGAGATAGGTATTCACAGGTATCACACATAAGAAAGTTCACAGTGAAGAGAGAGCCACTGTCTGAACATCCAGCTAGAACTGTCCCTCGCCCATGCGTTGTTAATAGTCCCTCCTTTTACTCTAGGGCCGGCAGCACACACGGAAGGGGATCACATGCTTAAATTTCTCGTCTCGCAAATACTGTCAATTACTTAGCAGGAATTATCCAACAGCCATAGGTCAGTAAACACAGGGCCCACGGTTAGGTTAGGGAAAATGCCTTTTATGCTAAGAAAATCTGTTTATGCTCCAGAAGTACCTAAAAGACTGCCAAGTGCCCAACCACCAGGGTAGATTCTCATGGGGGTTATATTCTTCAATACCTCCCTAGTCACAGAATTCAATGAAGATTTTGAGTGGAGGAAAAAAATGAAGAATTTATCACCTTTTATTTAAAGACAGCTTTATAATTTTCTAAGCATTTGAAGTAAAATCCTCCCTTCTTACTTATAACACTATTCTTTGAAATTCTTTCTAATACTGACTAAATTCCTTTCAATTACTAAATATACCTGTTTATCAATAATTTCTTTCTGGCAAATTCCACCGGTTTCCCCAGGACCAGCAGAATAATCTTCAAACACCTCAGCCTCAACATCTATGCCCCACCAGACCGATGCACATTAACCTGTTAACACTCCAGAAACCTCACCTTACGAGTGAGACCTGGATGTGCTACCTCCTGAAAGTCTGCGTGTCTTAACTTCACCCCTTTGTTAGCTCAGTGCTCTCTTCCCTTAGCAAATGCCCTCCCTGAGGAGTGGGTCTTTGGCCTTTTCCCCTTCCCTCTATTCACCGTAGGAAAATCAGATGGAAACCAGGGACCTGCTTCCATATAAAAACACGTTATGAAACTGCATATAATTTCCAGAGTTCCCAGATTTCCTGAGAAGCCACAATTCTCCATTAAAAACTTGTCTACAAAGGCAGAGCCGCATGCTGTCTGCAAGAGGCCCGACATGCCGGCTACTTCTCTAAACTTGGAAATGCTCAGAAACCTCCCTCAGTTTTGACACGTTGGGAAAAGAAGGAACGTCCCTATGGAAAGAAGCCAAGTTTAAGGTGAAGCCCTGAAGAAGACGCAGGACTTACCCATTTAGAGCTCCAGAAGAGGATACGGGAAGGCAGAAGTGCACAGAGTACACACACAGACGAGGGGCCGGGGGAGTTGTCTCATCACCCGCGAGCGTAAACAGCACTGACCCCACTGGGTTAGAATTATCTGTTGACAGATCTACTTGTCTCGCTGGCGGGTATGCGCTAAGCACCCAGCACAGGACCACATTCATCAACTAAAAACGGCCTGCTGCACAGATGAATGTTCAAAGGTGAAGTGACAGATCGGATCACAGCAAGCTTGTGTTGTCACAAGATTTTAGGAGGCTGGTTTCAAAACTTTCCAGGTTGCTTAACATTTTTTAGAACTCATCAGCAGTGCTAAACATGTTAAAAACATACCGTCTAACTCTTTGCGTGAGAGCAGTGACTGTTAGGACTGCGGTCAATACTGCTATCTTAGTTGCTACAACTATTTACACTTAACAACACTTCTCTGCCTGGAAATACTCTATAGTCAACACTTTCCCAGATTCATATCGATAGCGTTCTAAGTCATTTGAATCAATGTGCTTAAATAAGTAACTTCTAAACCTTTGCAATTTATATGTATATTACATGCTTCAAAGAAAAAATGGACACGTGAGAACAAATGACAAAATACTTAGTAGGGTGCACTTTCCTACTTTGACAAAAACTTACGGTTAATGAGATGCCATACCTTGATTAGAAATGTCAGTTATTTGAAAATACGGATGAATCTATGGAATTCATACAGGTGAAAAAAAAAATACAAGCATCGCATTAGTTTGATGAGAGCTACTGAAGGCCACAGTCCCTTGTCCATCGTTTAAAAAGCACAAAGCCCCTGCAGGGAAGAGAACCTGCAAGAGAAACGAGTGACCTGGACAGCCACCATCCCCACCTTCCCATCCACACACCGCCACCGAGGACTTACCGTGGGAATCGCCGTGGTACAGCTGACCCTTCGGAGCCGTCTCTGCATCAGGTCATGCTCCATACCGTTAACTTCGGCCTTCAAGCGCTCGAGCTCCTCTTTCTCGAGTTTCAACTGCTTTGCTAACCTCTCCATCCTTGCTCGCTGATGTAACAGCAAGGCTACAGTGTTACAGACAGAGTCATCGCAGAGAGGAACAGTGAACCAGTGACTGGGAAAGTTCTCCATGCACTGCCAACGCGTAAAATACTCCAAAGGAACCCTGTCCTCAACCTGAGCGGGCACTTACTCTTGTGTCTTGCTCATGCTGTCTTACCTTTCCCAGGTCTGCTTGAATTTGGCTCTCGTACCAAAATGACACCCTCTGTAGGTCCCGCTGGCTCTGCTGTCCTTCGTTTCCCTAAGACTGTGTTTTTAACTACGCCTGCGTGGGTTTTAAACAGGTTCACTACCAGGCATATTTAATTACAATCGTAATTACTATCCGCCTCACATACTGAAAGAATAAATTCTCAGCTAGCTTGAAATCTGAATAGACTTAAAAAATCCTGTCGTCTTTTTCTTTAGTTAGGCTATTAACTAATCCAACAACGTTCTTCATCACCAGTCCCACTTGTAAGTAGACAGTGCTTATAAATATTACACGCTCCAGGCCTTTCTCTAAAACAGACACAAATTCTTTGACTTTGATCAACTACAGCCCACCCTCTTTTTCCTACTCTGTAGTTTGTTTTCTGACAATATCAATTTCGCTTGTCTGTATTTTTGTCCCAATGCACGTTCTTCCTAAAAAACAGCCTTATAAGGTCACCATTATCATGCCTACATGTTCATATTTTAAAACAGAGAACTCTGAAAGCAATAACCCTATGCTTGACAGCTATGCTACTGCCCGATATTTAATCAACACTAAACATTTAAATAAAACTAAACAGCTAATACGGGGGCGCCTGGGTGGATCAGTCGGTTCAGCATCCGACTTCAGCTCAGGTCATCTCGCGGTTTGTGAGGTTCATGAGGTCAAGCCCCGCATCGGGCTCTGTGCTGACAGCTGGGAGCCTGGAGCCTGCTTTGGATTCTGGGTCTCCCCCTCTCTCTGCCCCTCCCCCACTGGTGCTCTTTCTCTCTCAAAAAATAAATGAAAACATTAAAAACATTAAACAGCCAAGAAATGTGTTTTTTTTTTTTTCAACAGGAGACTGCCACCTCACCACAAAGATGAAATTTCATAGTAGGGCTAAATGAAATTACCTTGTGTATAGGCATAGTCATCTGATCCAGAACTAGAACTCCTCTGGTATTTATGGCTTCCCTTTTCTCCCCCAGAACCAGGTATCACTGAAATGGGCTGAATCGGTTCTGGGGCTGCAGAACGTTCTTCTTGGTCCACTAAATTTAAAAGATTTTCAGTCGTTGCTCGACCTACGGTAATTTTAAAAACTGTAGTTGGGTTTGGTATCATTCGAGGAGATGGTGATGGAACACATGAAGGTCCAGTTGGCTGTGTATACGTAATATACACAGGATTAACACTAAATGGAGGTTTTGGCTGCCCGGATATGCCTCGTGAAGGGGAACTTGAAGGTGGCGTGGTGGCTGTGTACAGCGAGTGCTGATTCCGTGGAGACGGCTGATTACTGATAGGTGAAGGACTCCTGTTCATGGCTGTCCCAGGTCTCTGAGAGGGTTCAACTGTGATTTCTATCTTCTTCATGGATCCTTTGGGTAAGCTGGACGGTGTGTATGGGAGATAGGCGACCGAATGGCTCCCCTGTTTCTGATAGCTAGGAGGTCCTTGTTGATACGGATGGGGTGGAGTGGTGGAAGGACTAGGTGGCATAAAGACATGGGAACCTGGATGGCCCAACTGGGAAGGCTGCACTTGATGTTGCGGAGAGCTGAAGGGTGAAGGACACTGAGAAGGAGGCGGTGAATGGTAAGCAGGTTGAGGAATCTGCTGCTGTTTGGGAGAATACTGAGAAGGCTGATAGTTCTGTTGATGGGGATAAACGGGTAAAGGACGCTGGCTGTAATGAGGCACCGGGCCCTGGGGGGAGGACTGCCACGGCGTACTCTGAGGAGTTTGTCTCCCTGATGAACTCTGAGATGTCTGTCTAATATAAATAGAACCAGGAGGCCCATAGAGATTGCTTGGAATCTGTGGCAGGATTTGTAAAGCTCTTGGTACGGTCTGTCCGGAAGGGAGGTTCTGGGATACCGTAACAGTAATCGGATTGGTACTATACCGAGGTATGTGCATGTACGAAGGAGGAGGAGGGGGTGGCGGTGAAGGCCCTTGCATAGCAGATGGATTCATTCCTGTTTGCATGGAAGATGGCTGTTGAGGTGGCTGTGAAGGAGGAGTAGCTGCACTTCTGTTCTGTTCATTCATAAAAAAGGGATTGTAGTTCGGAGCAGCAGCCACAACGGCTGGAGCCGAGTGTGGTTCCTGAACTAAGCAGATCAGCTGTTTACTCGCCGCATGCTGTGGGTCAATATGTCCATCGCTTGAGCTGTGTACCAGTGTTCGACCACCGTTAAGTTGGGCTCCATCTGCTGGGTGGTAGCTACTAGGAGAATGGATACCCAGATTAATATGCAAAAGGCGATTTCGATTCATCCTGTTGTCCTCTGGACTATGGTATTCCATATATAAGTATTTGCTACTCTCCTGGGAAAGGGCTCGGCAACAGGCTTCAAGATTGTTGTTGTTCTAGGGGAAAAAGACAGGAACGTTGGCAAAATTAACAAATCTTAATAGCGGAAGTGAAACTTTGCCGGTTACGCAAATACAACTGTCCTAGAGAATGGTACTTTCAGCAGACAAAGCTTCGTGGTCATCTTTTCTGACCAGGAGATCCCAAACAATTCATCCGGTTCCACAGACCGGAAGCTCACAGGACTATTACTACCACGACTGCTACAGAAATGTCAGGAACCCGCCAATGAACTTTGTGACTCAACTCCCAGGTTTCTGACTCCAAGTCCAGGGCTCATTTTATGTTTGTTGCATCTCAACAAACTAAAATGTTGGGCTAATCTTGGACTCAGCACAACCGCTCTGAAATACAAGTTAAAGTAATACTCGTCATTAATATTTAAACTGAAAAACATGAAAACAACCATGCTTTAGTTTTCAAAAAGCACTGAAACTACAGAAGGAGAAAAATTATAATAAATTCCTGGAGTCAAAACAATAAAACTCTAAAGCAGTCTTTTTAAACCAAATTTATCCCTACATCACTTCAGTTATCATTATGAAAGAGTAAGCTAAACAAATCAGTAAAAACAAATACACTTTGTGAACTATGGTTCCACGACTTTGCCAAAGTTAGGGTAAATTTTAACAGGAAACCAGGTCTCAACTGCCTTAATGAAATTCACTCACACTCCCAGAGTCTCAAAATTTTTTACCCACTGAAAGGTTGGTTGCTTGGTAAACCTTCAACATCTCTGGAGGGTTTCAATTTTTTGAGTTAGGCACATACTCACAGATGATAATAGCAAAGTGACATTTTAGACACTCCACTCAACAATCATCATTCTAATGAAGGATTCCTTTTTTGATTTAAAATACTATAAGGTAGTTTTCCGTTAAAATACAAAAATCTCAACTATTTTATTAGCCTCAAGCACCGTGTTATTTATTGCCTTCACAATAATAAAGTTTGTCAATTACTGGGACCTTGTAGTTCAGAAATATACACACAGATATGCACATACATATGTGTGTACTACTACCTATTTTAGGAAAAAGCACATTTTATAGATAAATGAAAGGAAACACTTTGACTTCTGCTAAGAAGCACATAAGGTTAAACCCAAAACAGAACATTGAGTGCTATAATTTTGCCACTGGAATAACGTCTGGGTTCATCTATTTCAACTCATTTCCACATGAGGAAAGAAATGCCTGCGGAGTTACACGGCTTGACAACAAGCACTCGACTAAATCACGGGGAGCCAGTTTGAGATTCTTGCTTTCTTGCCTCCCACGGCTGCTTCCACTGTAACACAGTCATTTCAAGGGAGAGGATGTTGGGCCAAAAGCAAATTGTTCTAAGGCTTCAGAGGAAGTAAACGCAGATTCAGTTAAGCAAACCTTCATAAAATGAAATCTCAGAAATGTGAAGAATTGGGTTTATCAAAACTCCATACACAACTGGTATCTTTTTCCTTACATAAAGCTTCTGATACTAAAATTCTGAGCCAGAGAAAAAAGTAATTGTTGAAATTTAAGAAGAAAATTATTAAAACTCACAGTCTGGCCTTTTTCTTATCCTGCTTGAAAATCACTCTGATCTGATCAAGGAAGAAAAGCTAGATATTTAGCAAATTTGGATCCAAAGGATTCAAATCGATTGCCAACTAGAAAATGTCACTGACCGATATCTGAGAGAAAAGAATATGAAAAGTGAAAATAAAGTATCTCTGCAATTGGATTAAAAGGAGAACAAAAACTAGACAGTTTTATATGAAACCTAAAGCAGTCGTGGGTACTTCACTATTTGACATTTGTCTTAATACTGTTGAAATTTCGTGTTTTCTACAGTGAATTAGGCAGCCTAAGTAAAATAGTATCCTCACAAGAGGACCCAAATTCAAAATGATACAAGGCTGACTTGCTAGCCTATTCAAATGTGTGTCTACAGTGACAAGGTAAGTCAATTTTCTTATCAAGAAAAAATGTAAACCAAAAATACAGATATTTAAGTATTATTTTTATGAAAGCATTTTTTAAATAAAACCACCAGAATGAAATGTCATATTTAACCTGCTGACTACCTTCAAAGAAAAACATGGATATAAAATATACCAGTCAATATGAAGAATAAATCAAAATTATTTAGTTGGATAAAGACATAAAAATAATTAAGAAAACACATAAAAGGTTTTGAAAAGACTGAGGCAAAAAAGCATATTCCTAAAGTGACTGTAAATTGAGAGGACAGCTCAGAGAGACTTTAAGACTTGTATATTAAATGTAAACTACTGAGTCTTTAAATGTAAACAGAAAAACTTTTCAGAGCCAGTAACTGGTAAGTCTCTCTACCAATAAACTATATTAATCCCAAAGGAACAAAGAAGAGAAAGACTTGGGTCAATGTAAAGTAATAACAAATGATCATTAACTTGAATTTAAAGTCCATTCCTTCAGTTTAGAAACCGTGATAAAGACACTAAGCCATGAAAAAATACAGGTGATAATGGGAAAAATTAAATTTGAAAAAACAAAGTCAGAGCTGGGGGGAGCTGGTTACAACAGGTAAGGAAGGTGATTACTTGGAAACGGTTTTAACTAGAAGCCTCACTCTTGCTTGATTTCATTCCAGTGGGAAGCACCTTTACTCTACCAGAGACCAAAATGGGGCTAAAATAGACAACAGAAAGACAGACTGGGAATGTGTGCTAGAAAAAACAAAGGCAAGCTATAATACAAAAATCACAACCCAAAGGTCTAGACCCAGTAAAAGGGCTATGAAGCACCACTTTTGCCACAATGATTCTGTGAGTCCCTACTGGCAATTAACCTCAACTGTATATAGGCTTAGGTGATATCCTGAGCCATTCACACTGCAATTAGGTAGTGTTGGCATATTACGCAGTAAGGTACGATTTGAACTGACTGCGTGTGACAAAGACCAGTGGGCAGCAGGATAGTAGTGTAGACCCAAACGTAAACCAAAAAGGGAAATTCTATAACCCAAAACACACCAAGATCCTGTGGAGGATGACACAAAATTCAACAGGGAGAGAGTATCAGGCCTGTTTCTCTGCTGTCCCTTGAATGGGAAAACATAGTTTATCCAATATGAAAGATTTATTTTAATATAAGACAGCAAAACCAAAGGACTATGGTTAAACTAGAGAAAGTGGCCTTATACTTAAAACTGCATCTTAGTAAGCATTTATTAACGAGAAAAACACTAAGAAAGGGACAGGACTCTCCATAGACCTTTAAACATTGGCTCAAAGTTAAAATGATTACTCTGAGATTCAAAATTCAAATATAAGAATTTGGGGACTGATAAAACAAACTCCAATATGTAAGAAGGCAAATTGTAAACCGAATCATTTTTCCTTTTGCTACATGCCTTTACTCTTTTCTTAACGGGTTCTTAATGGGGTAGGTTTTGCCTCCCATGAGGCCTTTATCAATGTGTGGAGACATTTTGAGATGTCACAACTGCAGGAATACTATCATCATCTAGCGGTAGAGACCAAGAATGCTGCTCAACGGCCTACGAAGTACAAGGCAGGGCCCCACAACAAAGACTACCCACCCAAAATGTCGATAGCACCAAGGCTGAGAAATCCTGCTCTGAATGCTTCCCACTGCCCTCCTCCACACACACAAGAAAGGTGAACTGACTTCTAGTCACTACAACACAAAGCCAGCCCTAATAAGGAGAAACGTAGCTTAACATCACTATCGTTGCTGGGTAATCTACCTGTAACATGCATTGAGACACAACACCCTCTGGAATCTCCGGGAAACGTTGTCGGAGGTCATGGAGAACCTGCATATCAAGCTGTGGACTGCCTTGCGCCATGCCAGAACAAATGGTGGTCAAGTATCTGTTAGGAAATTGATGCTAACCGGCCTTCCGATAGTAATGATCTTCCAACACCGCAGTCATTTTCTATTGAAAGAAATCAAAGTTAATCACTGTGCTATACACCTAAAACTCATGTAACATTGTGTGTCAACAATACTTCGATAAAAAGGTAAAAGAAATGAAACTATGGTTGCATTTAAGTACGTATTTCACTTTACTCAAAAAGAAATGACCAATATGTTAAAATGGAAAGACCCAACATGAGCACATTTGATTCCAAAGTTATAAAATTGAGTTCAACTCAGCCAGACTTTTCTGATGTAATATAGCCAATCACCGGTTTCGAAACAAAAAAAGCCAAACTGCATCCCCAAACTTCAGTTTCATTTTAATGCTTAAAAAAAAAAAACTGCAGCAGCTAGTTTAAACTACAGATTATTAGTTGGCAACCAAGTTTTTCTAGCCTTGAGAAATGCTACTTCAATATAATCACTTATGTTTTACCAAGGGCTATTACATCACTCCTCTAAAGCAGAGTAATCATTTCAAATGTCTCAAAACAAGGACTTGATAACACCACAAAGCTTACTTGTCCTGTCTGCCTTACATTCTGCTTGTATTTTGAGGCCAAAAGGTTTGAATTTCAAGTGTGAGTAAAGGAAACCCAATGTCTAAAGGAAGTAACTTAGCAAACAAAAATGAAAATGTAGACTCCTTTGTTTTTAAAGATGATGCTAGTGGCCCAGCATGAGCCAGACCTAACTAGGTAGGCTTTCACCTACTTCTGATGCCACCAGCAGAAAGGCTAAAATGGAAGGATTTGAGATTACAATTTGAGTGTAGAAAATTAACATCTAATCTCACTGGCACTACTCAAATTAAGCACTCATATAAACAAGGCAAGGAGTGAAATAATAATGAAATCATAAATTAACTGGCACAGTCAAGGATCAATAAGCCAGTACACTTTTTAATACAGCTGACCGTTGAGTGACAGGGGGATCAGGGGCACCAACCCGTGTAGTCGAAAATCCACATATAACTTTTGACTCGCCAATAACTTAACTACTAATAGCCTCCTACTGACCTTACTGATAATGTACACAGTTGATTAACACAAATTTTGCATGTTAAATGATGTATTATATACGGTATTCTTACAAAAGTAAATTCAAGAAAAAAATGTTAAGAAAATCACAAGGAACTGGGGCGCCCGGGTGGCTCAGTCGGTTAAGCGGCTGACTTTGGCTCAGGTCATGATCTCACGGTCAGTGAGTTCAAGCCCCGCGTCGGGCTCTGTGCTGACAGCTCAGAGCCTGGAGCCTGTTTCGGATTCTGTGTCTCCCTCTCTCTCTGACCCTCCCCCATTCATGCTCTGTCTCTGTCTCAAAAAATAAATAATCATTAAAAAAAAATTTTTTTTAAGAAAATCACAAGGAAGAAAAAATACATTTACAGCACTGTACTGTATTTTTAAAAAATTTTCTTTTAATGTTTATTTACTTTTGAGAGAGAGAGAGCGAGCGAGAGAGAGAGCGGGTAAGCGGCAGAGAGAGAGGGAGACAGGGAATCCGAAGCAGGCTCCAGGCTCTGAGCTGTCAGGAGACAGCACGACGCGGGGCCCGAACCCACAAACTGTGAGATCATAACCTGAGCCGAAGTTGGACGCTAAACTGCTTGAGTCACCCAGGCACCCCTGGACTATATTTATTTTTTAAAATCCGCATACAGGGGCACCTGGCTGGCTCAGTTGGTAGAGCATGCAACTCCTGGATGGCGGGGCTTTGAGTTCAAGCCCCATGTTGGGTGTGGAGATTACTTAAAATCTTTAAATAAAAAAATAAATAAAAAATTTTTAAAAATCTGCATATAAGTGGACCCATACAGTTTTAACCTGTGTTGTTCAAGGTTAAACTGTACATATCTCCCATTTTTTTAACAGGAACAATGAAGAATACACCATACAATCTCATAATATTTCTGCTGTGTTCACTCACTACGTAGTCAAATATTTTTAAGTATAAGAAGTAAACACTTGCATTTTCATAAGAGCCATGGAAACCATGATTATAAGATATGTATCTAAACCACACACATAAGGGAGGGTCATTCCACACCAAATCTTCTATTTCTTGCAAATAAGCCCCAAAACTTTAAATTATAGCATTACTTGGGGGCAATGTAGACAACTACAATCAATGTTTTAAAAATTAAAAATGTTTGGATCGGTCCAAGATCCAAAGCACCACAGGCAGACCCTGAACTCATCTCCTCCCATTGACACACTACATTTACACCTACATATAGATCAATTCCTCCACAAGAACCGAAGGCTGACTGAACACCTTACGCACAATAAAGGCTAGAGAAACCTCAATCAGAACGGCGAGAGAGACAGATGGCACGCTACCAAGGGCAACTCCACCCCGATGTTACAGGATGCGGTAGTGACATCACTGATAGACTGATGCATAGATTCACCTGCCTGGGGCACAGAAAATAAGCTGCAGTTTAAAAGATAACTAGACGAGAAGTGAAGAAAAACCACTTATTAACTCCAGAACGTCCACCCAACAGTGGGGTAACTACTGGAACTCTCCCAGGGGTTGGAAATGCTGGTGATCTCTGCTGTTTACCTCCCCTCTCCACCTTGGGAGTCCACCCAAGAGCAAGGTCCGGGTGTTCTCGCTGCCCTGCCACTTTGGCTAGTCCCGGCCCCCAAGCACATACCAGCCCCAGCCATCCAAACAGGGCAGCCCCCGTGGGGCGCACACCGGGGCACGCCAGGCCTTTTTCCGCTACGGCTCCAGTCATCTCACCAAGGGGGCTAATTGCAAAGCAGCCTGACGCCTCTCCCTCCACACCAGCATCGCCCACAGGGGCAGCCCTGATGCAGAGCGCCCCGGGACCCACAGACCACGCGCACTACCGCTCCAGCCAGCCAGCCAGCCAAACGTGCGTGGAACACACAGTCTGCACAGGGGATGTACCTACACAGGGCCACTCCTTCAAGACCGGCAGAGGGAGCTGTTCCACCTAATTCATAAGAAATAAGCACAGAAAATCCAAGAAAAAAGGGAGCAGAGGAATATACACAAACAAAATTAAGACAAAGTTTCAAGAAAATAACTAAATCAAAATGAGATAAGCAATCTACCTGACAGAAATTTCAAAGTAACGATCATAAAGTTGCTCACCAGACTTGAGAGAGTAGATGAACTAAGAACTTCAAGAAAAATATTTTTAAAAACCTGAAAGACTGAATAACTGAAACAAAAAATACACTACAGGTAATCAACAGGAGATTAGAGGATGCAGAAGAAGAGATCAGCAATCCAGAAAACAGGGTAAGAGAAAACATTCAAAACTGAGGATCAAAAAAAAAAAAAAAAAAGGAATTTTCAAAAATGAAGACGGTTAAGGGACCTCTGTGACAAAATCAAGCATATTAACATTTGCATTATAGGGATTCTCAGAAGGAGCTAAGAGAGAAAGGGGCATAAAACTTACATAAAGAAACAATAGCTGAACACTTCTCTAACCCAGGGAAGGAAATAGACATCCGGGTCCAGGAATCAGAGGGCCCCAAACAAGATAAACCCAAAAAGGTCCATACCAAAACACATAATAATTAAAATGTCAAAGATTAGGGGTGCCTGGGTGGCTCAGTCGGTTGAGTGTCTGACTTCAGCTCAGGTCACGATCATGCCGTGAGTTCGAGCCCCACATCCAGCTCTGTGATCACAGCTCAGAGCCTGGAGCCTACTTCGGATTCTGTGTCTCCCTCTCTCTCTGCTCTTCTCCTGCTCACACTCTCTCTCTCAAAAATAAACACGAAAAACATTTTAAAACATAAAATGTCAAAGATTAAACAGAGAAAAACCGTAAAAGCAACGAGGAAACCAATTATGAACGTACCAATTAGGTACAACAACAAAAAACCCGTGAGGATATCAGCTGATTTTTTCAGCAGAAACTTTGCAGATCAAAAGACAGGGACAAGATATATTCAAACTGCTGAAAGGAAAAAACTTACAACCAACAGTCTACAATACAAGGTTATCACTCAAAATAAAAGGAGAGACAGAATTTCCCAAACAAGTTAAAGGAGTTTACCACTTTGACCTCTCTTACCACGAGTGAACCAGCCTTACAAGAAATGTTAAAGGGTCTTAGCCAAGACCCAGAGTTAAGAAAATTATGAAAGGAAAAACTTTCAAGGGTAAAGGCAAACATATAGTACATCAACGACTTACAATGCTAGTATGGAGGTTAAAAGCTAACAGGAGTAAAATTATTTGTATCTAAAAAATTAAGGGATTCACAAAATAAAAAGATATAAAATGTACAGAAAAGATAGATAGGAAAGTAAAATGCAGTGCTTTTAGGAAGTATTAGAACTTAAGCAACCATCAACTTCACATAGACTGCTATATACTTAGGATTCCTGTTCTATATGAACCTTTTGGTAACCACAACACAAAAACCTGTAATAGATACACACAAAAAAAAAACTAAAAAGAAAGGAATCCAAGCATAGTATTAAAGTTACCAATCACAAGGGAAGAGAGCAAGAGAATAAACAAGAGAACTACAAAAGCAATCAAAAAAATTAACAAAATGACAATAAATACATACCTATCAATAACTACTTTAAATATGAATGGTCTAAATATTCTGATCAAAAGCCACAAGGTGATTGAATCCATTAAAATTGACACCCATCTCTATGCTGCCTATAAGAGACTTAACTTCAGACAAGAAGACACATACAGACTGAAAGTGAAGAGATGGAAAACATTCCATACAGATGAGAGAGAGAAAAAGAAAAAGCTTGGGTAGCAATACTTCTAATACTTCTATTGGACATAACAGACGTTAAAACAAAGACTGAAACAAAAGGAAAAGAAGGACATCATGTAATAATAGAGGGATCAATCCAACAAGAGATTATTACAATTGTAAATATACACCCAACATGAGGGCACCTAAATACACAAAACAAACAAAAAGGGAGAAACTGTGAGTACTACAATAACGGTAGGACATTTTAACATCCCGCTTACATCAATGGATAGATCACTGACACAGAAAATCAATGAAGATACACTGGCTTTGCATGACACATTAGACCAGATGGAGCAAACATATACAGAACATTCTATCCCAAAACAGAAGAATACGTAATTCATCTCAAGTGCACATGGAACATTCTCTAAGACATCACATTTTAGGCCACAAATCAATTCTCAATAAAGCTAAGAAGCCTGAAGTTATATCCAACATATTTTCTTTTCCTTTTTTAAAAAATTTTTTAGTGTTTGTTTATTTTTGAGAGAGAGAGACAGAGCACAAGCAAGTGAGGGGCAGAGAGACAGGGAGACACAGAATCCCAAGCAGGCTCCGGGCTGTTAGCACAGAGCCCGCCGTGGGGCTCGAACTCATGAACCGTGAGGTCATGATGGGAGCCGAAGTCAGATGCTCAACTGACTAAGCCACCCAGGCGCCCCTCAAACATATTTTCTAATGACGATGATATGGAACTAGAAATCAGTAACAACAGCAACAACAAAAAATAGAGAAACATGACCATACAGAAGCTAAAAAAAATATGCTAATAATCAATGCATCAACAAGGACATGAAAGAGGAAATTTAAAAATACCTAGAGACTAATGAAAATGAAAACACAACAGTTCAAAATCCTTGTGACGCAGCAAAAGCACTTCTTCTAAGAGAGAAGTTCATAGTGAAACAGGCCTACCTCAACGAACAAGAAAAATCTCTACACCTAAAGGAACTAGAAAAAATAAGAACAAAGCCCAGAGTTACTAGAAGGTAAACACAGTAAGAAACAGAGTGGAAATAAAGGAAGTAGAGGCTAAAACTCAATAGGAAAGAATCAGTAAAACCAAGAGCTGGTTCTTTGAAAAGAAAAAAACAAAACCGATAGACATTTAGCCAGACTCATTAAAAAAAAAAAAAGGACACAAGTACATAAAATCAGAAATCAAAGAGGAGAAATAACAGACACCACAAAAATACAAAGGCTTGTGAGAAACTACTACCATAAATGATATGCCAAGGAACAGGACATCCCAGGAGAGATGGATAAATTCCCCAAACCAAAAAGCTTCCAAGAATGGATCAGGAAGAATAGAACATTTGAACAGAGTGATTACTAGTAACAAAACTAAATCAATAATCAAAAAACTCTCCCAAAACAAAAGTCCACCACCATATGGCTGCAAAGGTAAATTCTACCAAACATTTAAAGACTGAATACCTATATGTTAACTACTTGGACTTAAATAAAATTAAAAAAAAATAGATAATTGAAAACAAAAAACTTAATACCTAACCTCAAAGTATGCAAAAAAAAAAAAAAAAAGAAGGAAAACTTCCACATTCATTCTATGAAAGAAGCATTAATGTGATATCAAAACCAGATGAAGACACTATAATAAAATTACAGGGGCGCCTGGGTGGCTCAGTCAGTGAAGCGTCCAACCTTGGCTCAGGTCATGATCTCACAGTTCTTGAGTTCGAGCCCGGCATTGGGCACTGCCCTGACAGTGCAGAGCCTGCTTGAGCTACTCTCTCTCCTTCTCTCTCTGCCCCTGTCCCGCTCGCTCACTCTGTCTCTCTCTCTCTCTCTCTCTCTCACACACACACACATACACACACACTAAATAAATAAGCTTGAAAAAAAAGGAAAAGAAGGGGCACCGGGGTGGCTCAGTTGGTTAAGCGTCCTACTTCAGCTCGGGTCATGATCTCGCGGTTCATGAGGTTGAGCCCCACGTTGGACTCTGTGCTGACAGCTCAGAGCCTGGACCGCTTTGGATTCTGTGTCTCCTTTTCCCTCTCTGCCCCTTCCCAGCTTGTGCTCTCTTTCTCTCTCTCAGAAATAATAAATGAATCAACTGTATTAAAAAAAAAAAAAAATTAAGGGGCGCCTGAGTGGCTCAGTTGGTTGAACAACTGACTTTGGCTCAGGTCATGATCTCATGGCTTGTGGGTTCGAGCCCTGTGTCGGGCTCTGTGCTGACAGCTCAGAGCCAGGGGCCTGCCTCAGATTCTTTGTCTCCCTCTCTCTCTGCCCCTCCTCTGCTCACATTATGTCTCACTCTCTCTCTCGTTCGAATACGAATATAAAAGATTCTTTTAAATTAAAATTTAAAAAAGAAAATAACAGAGCAGTATCCCTGATAAATATAGACACAAAACTCAACAAAATATGAGCAAACCAAATTCTATACATTGAAAAAGTCATTTACCACAATCAACGGGGGTCTATTCCAGGGATGTGACGATGGTTCAAGATCCAACAACAAATGAACGTGACACACATTAACAGAATGAAAGATAAAAAGTATATGATCATCCTATGGGGCGCCTGGGTGGCTCAGTTGGTTAAGCACCTGACTTCAGCTCAGGTCATCATCTCACAGTCCATGAGTTCAAGCCCCACGTCAGGCTCTGTGCTGACAGCTCAGCCTGGAGCCTGCTTCGGATTCTGTGTCTCCCTCTCTCTGCCCTTCCCCTGATTGCACTCTGTCTCTCTCTCTCAAAAATAAATAAACGTTAAAAAAAAACAAAAAAGTATACGATCATCCTAATAGCTGCAGAAAAAAATAGATGACAAAATTCAATAGACACTCATGATAAAAACTCTCAACAAAGTGGGCTCAGAGGGAGCATAACTCAACATAATAAAGGCCATCTATGAAAAACCCACAGCTAACAGCACACTCAACGGTGAAAAAGTGAGAATTTTTCCACGAAGATCAAGAACAAGACAAGGATGGGGGCGCCTGGGTGGCGCAGTCAGTTAAGCGTCCGACTTCAGCCAGGTCACGATCTCGCGGTCTGTGAGTTCGAGCCCCGCGTCGGGCTCTGGGCTGACGGCTCAGAGCCTGGAGCCTGTTTCCGATTCTGTGTCTCCCTCTCTCTCTGCCCCTCCCCCGTTCATGCTCTGTCTCTCTCTGTCCCAAAAATAAATAAACGTTGGAAAAAAAAAAAAAAAAGAACAAGACAAGGATGTCCACTCTCACCACTTTTACTCAACACAGACTGGAAGTCCTGGTTGCAGCAATTAGACAGTACAAATAAGAAGCATCCAAAGTGGTAAGGAAGAAATAAAACTGTCACTATTCACAGATGACATGATGCCATATAGAAAAAATGCACACTGGGGCGCCTGGGTGGCTCAGTCGGTTGAGCGTCTGACTTCGGCTCAGGTCATGATCCTGCGGTTCGTGAGTTGGAGCCCCGCGTCGGGCTCTGTGCTGACAGCTCAGAGCCTGGAGCCTGTTTCAGATTCTGTGTCTCCCTCCCTCTCTCTGACCCTCCCCTGTTCATGCTCTGTCTCTCTCTGTCTCAAAAATAAATAAACGTTAAAAAAAAAATTAAAAAAAAAAACCGCACACAGGACACCAAAAAATTATTAGAATAAATGAATTCAGTCACTTTACAGGATATAAAATATACAGAAATCTGTTGCACTTCAATATACTAATAAAAAAGCAGAGAAAGAAAAGCCCATTTACAAGTGCCTCAAAAAAGAAGGAAATACCCAGAAATAAACTTAACCAAGGAGATGAAAGACCTGTAACTCAGAAAACTGTAAGACATTAATGAAATAAAATGAAGATGATGCCAACGAATGGAAAGATAACACCATGCTCATGAAGTTATACAACAAATACTGTTAAAATGTCCACACTACCCCCAAGCAATCTACAGGCTCACTGCAAACTCTATCAAAATACCCACAGCAAGGCACCCGGCTGGCTCACTCTTAAGCATCTGACTTTGGCTCAGGTCACGATCTCACAGTTTATGGGAGCTTGTGCCCCACTTCATGTGAGCTCGAGCCCCATTTCGGGTAAAGACAGGAACCGTGCTTCGAGTGAGACCCACTTCTCTCTCTCTCTCCCCCGCCTCGTGGGATTCTCTCCCTCTCTGATTCTCTGCCTCTCTGCCCTTCTCACTTGTGCTGTCTCTAAAATAAAAAAAAATAAATACATAAATACCCACAACATTTTTCACACAACTAAACAAATAATCGTTAAATTTGTATGGAACCACGAAAGGCTCATGAGAAAGAAAAACAAAGCTGGAGCTATCACAATCGCAGATTTCAAGCTATACTACAAAGGTCTAGTAATCAAAACAGTACGGTACTGGCACAAGAACAGACACAGAGATCAATGAAACAGATTAATCTACAATAAAGGAAGCAAGCATATACCATGGGGAAAAAGTCTCTTCAATAAACAGTGCTAAAAAAACAAAACTGGAGAACTACAAGCATAAGAATGAAACTGGACCACTTTCTTACATCACATGCAAAAATAAACTCAAAATAGATTGAAGACCTCAATGTGAGAGCTGAAAGTATAAAACTTCTAAAAGAAAAAACATAGGCAGTTATGCCTTACACTTTGGCCTTAGCAACACTTTTCTTGATATGTCTCCTTAGACAAGAGAAACAAAAGAGAAAATGAACTATGGGGACCACATCAAAGTAAAAAGCCTGTACACAGCAAAATAAACTATCAACAAAACAAAGACAACCCACTGAAGGGGAAAAAAATATTTGCCAATGATGTATCTCGTAAGGGGCTAATATCTAAAATATATAAAGAACTCATACAACACCAAAACAAACAAACAAACAAACAAACAAACAAACAAACCCAAACATTCTGATTAAGACACGGGCAGAAGACCCGAATAGGCATTTTTGCAGAGACATATGAATGGCCAACCGACACGTGGAAAGACGCTCAATGTCAATGGTCGTCAGGAAAATGCAAATCAAAATCGGAATGAATTATCACCTCACTCTAGTCAAATGTCTAATATCAAAAAGGCAAATAAGTATTGGCAAGGACGCGGAGAAAAAGAAGCCCTCGTACACTACTGATGAGAATGTAAACTGGTGCGGCCACCCTGGAAAACACTATGGAGATTCCTCAAAAAACTCAAAATATAAATACCATCCAATCCAGTGATTCCACTGCTGGGTATTTACCTGAAGAAAATGAAAACCCTGATTTGAAAAGTTATATGCACCCCTATTCTTAGTGCAGCATTATCTACAATAGCCAAGGTACAGAAACAACCCAAGTGTCCACTGACAGCTGAACGCTCAAGAACATGTGGTGTATGTACACAGTGGAATATGACTCAGCCATAAAAAAATAGTAAAATCTCGTCATTTACAACAACATGGACCTAGAAGGCATTATGCTAAGTGAAATAAACCATTCTGAGAAAGACCTATACCATATGATTTCACTTACATGTGGAATTAAAAAAAACCCAAAACAAATGAATAAGCAAGCAAGAAAACAGAAACAGACTCCGAAACACAACAGAACAAACTGGTAGCTGCCAGAGGGGGAAGGGGATGGGCAAAACACATGAAGGGGATTAAGAGGTACCAACATCCCGTTACAAAATAACTAAGTCAGGGCAGCTTGGGTGGCTCAGTTGGTTACGCGTCCAACTCTTCTTCATTTTGGCTCAGGTCATGATCTCAGGGTTTCTGGGACTGAGCCCCATGGTGGACTCTGTGATAACAGCGTGGGTGGGACCTGTTTGGGATTCGCTCTCCCTCTCTGTCTGCCCCTCCCGTGCTCACGTGCATGTGCTCTCTCATTCTTTCTCTCACAATAAACAAACTTAAAAAATAAATAAAGTAAGTAAGCCACGGGGATAAAAAGTCCAGCATAGGAAATACAGTCGGTAATACTGCAGTAACGTTGTATCGTGACAAATGGTAGCTACACTTATCGTAGTAAACACTCCTAATGTATGTAATTGTTCTATCACTGTTGTACACCTGAACTAATGTGACATGGTAAGTCTTCAGTGAAAGAAATGTTTTTAAAGAAGTGAATGAATCTTTGAAAAACAAATGAAGAAATACAAATGTTTAAGGCAACTACTCAATTACTTTTGCTCGTTTATAACTAAGTAGATACCCGAAAAACAACCATCCTGTAATCTCAAACTTGATGTTAATTACAGGCAGGGTATTTCATTTTGCTTGCAATCTGTCGGCTTCTACTGGACATCTAGCTTGCTCTCTTCTTCCTTCCAAGCCAAGGCTGTCAAGAGTTACGTACGTTCTTTTTGTCTACAAAGTGGCCACAGAGCCCCTATATATCAGACTCTGCCTAACCACAGGTAAAAAAAAGAGTTATTAGTTACTGTTTTAATAACTCCCAGCCACCACATGGAAGAGGTCTAATTAACATGAAGAAATACTGACAAGTTGGGGATTACAATAGGTACCCAGATGGGCTTCATGTCAACCCTGCACTCTTTTGCTCCCTGCAATTCATTGCTTAGTCTGCTTTTATCTAGCTCTTATCACTGTTCCACTGACATGCCATCATCTCCCTGATGCTAAATCCAGAGGATACACTTTCTGGTCCCTATGCACCCTTGACCTCTGTAGCATCTGACAGTACTGATTGCTGCTGCTTTTTTTTAAGCCTCTGTGACAATATCCTAGCCTGGTTTCTTCCCACCTCTTTTGTCCCATTAAGGTTCCTAGGTTTTTGCCCTAAGCTGCTTCCTCTTTTCATTCTACATTCTTTTTTTTTTTAAGTTTATTTATTTTGGGAGAGAAAGAGAGAGAACACAAGCACAAGCGGGGGGGGGGGGGGGGGGCGGGCAGAGAGAAGGAGAAACAGAACGCCAAGCAGGCTCCGTGCCATCAACACAGAGCCCAAAGAGGGGCTCGAACCCACGAACTGTGAGATCATGAGCTGAGCAGCGATAAAGAGTCACACGCTTAACCGACTAAGCCACCCAGACGCCCCTACATCCTTTTAAACAGCGATCACATCTACTAGTAAGCTTTCAATAACATTTAAAGGCTGATCATTTCCAAACTGGGATCTTGAACATCATGCTCTCTCTGAGACTCCAGACGCATACAGCCAAGTGCCTACTCCAGAGCACCATCTGGATATGCCCAAAGATAATTGTCAATATGTTCAAAAGGGAAACCCTCACCACAACCCTTCCTCAAATGCTCTCTGTTCTGTCCATGAATGTCACCACCATGGAGTCAGTTAACGATACTAGAAACCCGACTGCGATCCCTGACTTCCCATTCTTGTACGACCAACTAGAGTGTGAAATGAAGCGGTCAGGGTTTCTACCCCAGTTCTGCAATTTGTTAGTCTCTACGAAATATACTCAACTCGTATGCCTTGGAAACTTCACCTATAAAACGGAAAGAACGGTAGAGCTGTCATCAAATTCCTACGTCAAACATTAATAAGTCAGAAGGCATTAGTTACTATTTTTCAAGGTATTTCTGAATATTGTGGTCATCGGCATTATAGCTGCAACTTCCTGCTGTGCCCTCACCTGTGATCCTGCCTTCGTCCCTCCATATCATGGCCAGAATATTGGTTTTACAAGATGCCGCACTGAGCATGTCGCCTCCACTCTGCGTCCCAACAGAGCAGAGCCGGGTGTGATCCTGTGCCACCTTCTCTTCAGGCATTCGACTATGATCATCCACCTGCCCTAGATGTTTTCGTATCGTCCTCCCCCTACCACACACACGCACGGTTTCTCGGAGCCACAATGATCCTGTCCATATTGGTACTGATGGTGCTCCTTCTAAGGAGGCTTCTACGGACAACCTCCTCCCGAGTCCTGCTGCCAGGCCTCTCCTCCCCTACGCTGTGCTAGAGGACCCTCCATTATGCTGCCACAGCAGGTTGGGCTTATCTCCATGGACACACCAAACACATTATACTGAAGCTGCCTGTGTATCTAAAGGACTCTCATATAAAACTGGAGCTCTACCTGGAACGTGTTGTTATGCCAAAGTGGGGAAGTACTCAGAAAATGATGGGAGCTTGTCATAAGGACCTGGGAGCCAGCTTGAAGAGGCACCCATTGGCCAAACCTGTGACAATCGGAGTACCCAAATAATTAAGGACAGTAATGAATTACAGGCCCGTAGAAAAGAGAAACCCATGAGTCGCTATCAGTATTAAATACACACATACATAAGTGGAGAAGGGAGGGCTTTTGTTTTGTTTAGTAGAATCCAACTGGTAAACACACAAGGAGTGGTAAGACCTAAAAAAATCATTTTGCAGACAACACACTAGAGACCGCTTCAAGCAAAAATCATCAATGGATGCTACATCTTGGAGGAAATTTGGATGAAGAGTAGGATGCATGAATGGTCTTAAAATATCTCCCCCAAAGACCTGCTTATTAGTTTCAAGGGGTGAAAATTATGTGGTAGACAAATCAAACAATGTCATGCCTGGGTGGTCAAAATTAACATCAATGAGGGAAAGACAGACAGTGGGCACTTCCAGATGTGACCCTGAGAAAACAGAGTAATATGGTTTCTATGCTATACTATTCCCGTCGGGAATGCAGAACCTGAAACTAGTTATGAAGAAATAGACAAACACAGAATGACAAATGTTCTATTATTTAAAAAAAAAAAAAAAAAAAGAGGGGTGGGGACAGGGTGAGGATGTCATCTGAAAAATTTCAATGTCATAAAAGAAAAAGGCAAGACAAGTATCACAGATTAAAGGAGACAGAGTACATGACAACTAGACCTAATAACTGATCCTACACTGGATCCCATATGAGGTGGGGAAAGTGTTAGAAAACAATCTGTTGACAAAATTGAAATGGAGATGACAGATGATGAGTTTTAGGAATTAGGCAATGAAATATTTAGGGGTAAAGGGCATGACAACTGACTCTCAAACGATTCAGGAAGAATCCATACACCATGTATGTGTACACACACGCATGTACACAAACACACACGCACAGAGAGAGGGAACAAATAAAGCAAAAGGGGATGAATGTTAATGATAGGTGAATATGGACAAAGGATAGAAAGTCTTCTTTGCTTAATTTTTATTCTTGTAACCGCTGTACTTTTGGAATCATTTCCAAATAAAAAGTCAAAACAAAACAGAACAACAGACAGAAAGTCTGTAGTTGTATTCAGGGGCTGTGCCTTGTTCGCCCACGCACTCCCACAGCCTGACGGAGTACTTGCTCAAATGTCTGTTAAATAATGAAGAGTCACTCTTACTGTATGTAGCAAACCAATCTACACATAGAGATGACTCTTGCCCCCTACCTCCTGCACACACCCCCAATAAAATACTGGGGCCCTCAGGGACCACTGATGTAGAACAATCTGTCAATGCTTAGGAAAAAGGAAAAATAGGTTAAGTCACTCCATCAGTGGGTATGTATTTCTAGCTTTTCACTTTTAAAATATCTCAAATTTGAAATGCTAAGCTATTCCCCCAGATTAACAACCTAGGCTTAATTTAAAATAAACACTTCAAAGTCCTGGGTGTTAATTCAAACCTGTTTGAATTACCTACCATTGTGGTCAAAACAAACATTATTTGCCTTTTTCACAGTAAGATAATCTGTAATTTGCACTAGCCACAGGAGTCCTAACTAGATGAGTTAACTCTGCCCAATCACTGAGGCTGTAAGACAGCAGTGTCTAATAAAAATATAATGCAAGTTAAGTGTTCTAGTAGCCATGTGAAGGAAAACAAACAGGTGACATTTTAATAGATTTTATTAAACTGGATACACTAGAAATAGTACTGTTTTTACATATGATCAATATAGAAATCACTGATGAGCTATTTTACTTATTTCTCTCAAACTAAGTCCTTGAACTCCAGTGTGTAATTTATACTAACAGCATATCACAGTTCGGAACGGCCGCATTTCAGGTGCTCAGCAGTTACCGCCAGTTACCGGCGGCTACCTTACTAGACAGCACACCTCTAAGGCTTTGCGATTTTCATTCGATTAAAAGACTAACATGGAAGCGCCTGTGGGGCTCAGTCGGCTAAGCATCTGACTCTTGATTTCACCTCGGGTCACGATCCCAGGGTCATGGGATTGAGCCCCGTGTGGGGCTCTGCAATGAGCATGGAAGCTGCTTAAGATTCTCCCCCCACCGCACCCCCCCCACCCCCGGCCTCTCTCCCCCTCTGCCCCTCCCCCTGCTTATGTTCTCTTTCTAAAATAAATAAATAAAAGGCTACCAGGTACAGCTCTTTGATTCTAGAATTCAGTATCTCCTCTGACGGTAGACAATCAATCAATTAGGGACAGGGCCTGGCAGAGACTAGGTGTTCAATGAGTCTCTGTAAATAGAAAAGAAAAGTAGAATTCATTGAATTTAAAGGTAGGAATGACTTTAGTAATCAGATCCGCTTTGATTTACAGAGATAATGACAACTTTCCCACAGGAAATGATACTTCGATACTCGAGGGGCTAACCACATTCTGAACACCTGATGGCTACTTAACTGTCATCGCTAAAGAGCTTTCTCTTGAAGCACCCAAAAGCTTAACTCAAGCTGTCCCAGTGGCTCCAAAAACCAGTTTTACTCACTTCTCAACCCTAATTTCAAGGGTTTAAAATGTAAGGATACTACAGTTGACTTTTTGTGAAAAAGAAGCCAAGGGTCCCCCAAAACAAAGAGGCTCCGGGTGGGAAGGGCTTGGGTTCGCTCCTCTTCTCGTCTCTGGGGCCACCGGCTCCCCACCGGCTCCGTCCACTCCCCACCGGCTCCGTCCGCCTTTAGAACCTCAGGCGCTACGGAAGCCAAAGTTCCCGTTCATTTCACCGCTACTGCTGCCGGACACCAAAGACGGAACCCGTGTGCCCTAAAAGGCAGCTCTGATGATCTGGAGTCTACAAGTAAGAAAACAAACTCAAAGGACGGGCCTATGGCAGAATCACGACTCAAATCCAAGCCTGCCTTCTCCAAAGGCTGTGTCCTCCCCAGGGGCAGGTATCAAGGACACTGCCAGCAGGGTGAGGATGAGCGCCTTTGACCGGGAAAACAAAAAACAAGAAACCCCACCAGCTTATCAACCAATTAGGTGGTTATCGGTGTGGGGGGTACGGTTGGGAGGGGAGGAAAGAATCCTGATATAAAGAAGCTGTTTTGGGACACACGAGAAGCAGAGCTAAAAGGAAAAAACTGGCCCTTTTTTAAAGGTTACAATTACTGTACTCGCCTTGGAAAAAAACACTGAAAGGCATCTTTCAAATCAAAGCCAAGAACTTACATACCCACAAAGACGGCTACCACCGGAAAAGATAATTAACAGTAGACCTGCTTTTCACAAAGATGAGCCTAAACTGGTAAAAAACGTCTGCGCTTAAAGGGATTATGTACATAATCTGAACACTGGACAACACTCTGCCCTATACAAACACTCATTCACAGTTAGTAAGCACTGACTGACACGGATCATCATTAAGCGTTTCATAATATACAGCACTCTCAAACTTAATAATTTCCTGATAATTAGAAAATGTTACAAGACGTCTTTAAAAAAAAAAAAAAACAATTTCCTTTCTGCTCACTGGGAGGCTAAAACAGATAGTTTACCAACAGAAAATATTCTAGCCAGTAAGAGGAGCCTCTTTTCCTAAAAAACAAAGTGAAGCACTACACTACATTTTTGCATTTAATCCCACAGAACGCAACTAAAATGAAACACTGCCATATAGCATATTATAGATTTCAATATGACGCTCATCAAAACACACCATCTATTCTTGTCCATATATTATCAACATGTGCAACGACCATGCAAAATACATACGGACTTTGTTTCTTAACAACACTTTAATGGGCTGCTACTCTTTATACAATTCGAAAGTGGTGAGTGATGATCTGAAACCAACCAGAGGACTCCGGCAGTATGTGAACTGTACTGGCTAGGCTAGGCTGTGACCTAACTCCTGGGACACCATTGAAACCCCACCACCACCCACTAAAGCACAGATGGCCACAGCTGTGGAGTGGAACTGTGTAGGCGGTAACCCTAGATCAAAAAAGAAACACTGGAGGCATAACCCCACGATCGTCCCAGGGTTCCAAAGCCAGATAAACCAAGAGGTTCTGCAACGGGAAGCCTTTCTTGTCTGTCGGCTTTGCGGGGACTCCCAATTTCTGAGGGCAGGGTGGAGGTGGGGTCGGGGGCTGGGCTCTGACGCTATGCTTAGCAGTGGAATCACTCTGAGGTTTCCTTCAGTGGGGAGGCTACCCTGCCCCCTGCATTCAGGAACGTGTCGGCACCAAGGCGCAGTGGGTTCTGTTCCTCCAAAAGCAGCTACTGGGATTTCTCCCAACAGAATTATTCCTCCCGGCGGGAAAGCTCCCCCAGAGCTCTGCTCTGATGCTGCCGTTCTCCACACTCTAGAAAATGAGCTCACACCTAGTGCTTTGTGTCCACAGCCTTCTCTGAGATCAGCAAGTACGCAGGGTAGTGCGGTTCCAGGTCCGAGTGTTTACTTCTGCCACATTTTAGCTCACTTCCTAAAATAATTATAGCAGAGGTTACAAACCAATGGTCTGTAGGCCAATCCAGCCCGCTGATCTGCCTGGTCTGACCGCAAGTGTTAAAGAAAAAAAGCAAAAAAAAAAAGTTGAGTCGTATTTTTTAAAAAAAGATGTTTTATTTCTTTATGTAATCTCTACATTCAACATGGGGCTCAAACCCACAACCCCGAGATCAAGAGTGTCATGTTCCACCGACCGAGCCAGCCAGGTGCCCCAAACACACTTTCACATAGAGAAATTTTACATAACAATCTGGCTATCCAGCTTTCCTCAGAAAAAATGAGAAGCTGGAACAGTATCAAGTGGCTAAAAGTGCAGCATGGAAGAGACACATACTTTCCAGCCTGCCTACTCTGCACGCTCCCTAGGGCGTCCCCAAGTCAGAGGCCCGACTTTGCTGTTACCCGCAATGTGTTCCATAAAAGGTACAAAGCCACAAAGCCAGTACTGTGCAAGTCCAAGCCTACTGTGTCTCAACAGTAGGCTGCTGATACAGTAATGTGGGGCACAAGAATTCTTCATCATGCAAGCCTATCTGGTGTATCATAAGGTGGTTAGCATCCTGGCCCCTCTTGCGAAATTGCCAGAAACACCCCAGGCTTCTTTAGAAAGGCAAAAGCATCTCAGGCTGACACCTACTGCTAGCATGTTAAGTTTGGTGACATGACAACTTCGGAGGATTGAAGAAAAGTTAGCCTGGTCTCGGGAGGACTTATAAGTAAAGGCATCATTCATTTTTCTGATTAGTCTGGCCCAGCTAATAACCAGTGAACAAAAATATGTATACTAGTATAAGACTTTGGAACTTTCATCCATTTCTTGCTGCTTCGGAGGTTTTGGCTTTAGATGATACTTACTGAGCCCTATGTATGTACCAGGCACTGTGCTAAGTGCTTTGTCTCATTTAATCCCCCTTATCCCACGGGAGAGGCCATGATATCACCCACAAATTTGAAAACGAGGAAATATGAGGTTCAGAGAGGGTAAATAATTTGCCTGTAGTCACATAGTTAATAAGCAGCAAAGCTAGGATACAAACTTAAACATCATTTTCCTTCCACCTCAAGTCAATTAGGACTTAAAATTTCCTTTATTTCCGGGTACGTGGTTAAGACAATGATGTCAAAACTCTGATGATGTCAAAACTTTTTTTTTTTTAGTTTTTTAAAATGTTTTTATTGCTTTTTGAGAGAGAGAGAGACAGAGCATAAGCAGGGGAGGGGCAGAGAGAGGGGGAGACACAGAATCTGAAGCAGGCTCCAGGCTCTGAGCTGTCAGCGCAGAGCCCGACGCGGGGCTTGAACTCAAGGAGTGTGAGTGAGATCATGACCTCAGCTGAAGTCGGACGCTCAACTGACTGAGCCACCCAGGCGACCCTGATGATGTCAAAACTCTTACAGTTTGTTTGTTTGTTTATTTTTAACATGTGTTTATTTTAGAGAGACAGAGCGAGACAGAGCACGAGTAGGGGAGGGGCGGGGGGGGGGGGGGCAGACACAGAATCCAAAGCAGGCTCCAGGCTCTGAGCTGTCAGCACAGAGCCCAACGTAGGGCTCGAACTACAGACTGCAAGATCATGACCGGAGCCGAAGTCAGCCGCTTAACCAATTGAGCTACCCAGGTGCCCCAAGACAGTTTAAAGTTCAAACCAAAACCTGATTATAAAGAGTTTTTTCAGATGAACATAAGGGAAGGAAGACAAAAATAATATAAAAACAGGGAGGGGGACAAGACAGAAGAGACTCATAAATATGGAGAACAAACTGAGGGTTCCTGGAGGGGTTGTGGGAGGGGGGATGGGCTAAATGGGTCAGGGGCACGAAGGAATCTCCTCCTGAAATTATTGTTGCACTATATGCTAACTAATTTGGATGTAAATTTTAAAAAATTAAAAATAAAATGAAAAAAATAAAATAGAAGAGTTTTTTGTAGTAGATAAATTCTTTGAGGTAAACAGCAACAAGAAGTGGCCTGAACAGTGAAACATAACAAAGCATCTTTTACTGGTACAGGTAAGGGTTCCAATTTCAGGACTTTTCATGCATGTATGTAAAGGTGTAACCAATTAACAAGGGAGGGACAGGAACATGATAGTTGGTATTTCCCCTACATGAGGCCTTCCAAATAACTTATATGATAATCGTGTCACAGGATTCTGATTATAGGGAAAAACGTTTTGAAATAGTCACATTTTCACTGCATCTATCTCATATTCTCTTCTCAAAAAATATATATGATGGATCAATGTAATATTCATATTAAAAGAATCAAGAGCATTTTCATGTTAAATATAGTCCCCCAGATGCAAAAAGAAGCAGATTCCCTTTTAACTGAACTTAATACCTCCTCGCAAGTGAACATCTGTTTGCCAGCTGTCCCCTGTACAGGATCTATCATACATGTCACTCCTGCCTTCCCCCACCAGCCTCCTCAACAAAAATACAAACGAAGTACTTGGGATCTCCTCCCAATTCTGAGTCTGGTAACCAAAGAGTAGGGTATAATTACTTGTTTTTTTAAGTAAGCTATATGCCCAACATGGGGCCTGAACTCATGATTCCAAAATCAAGAACCGCACTCTCCACCAACTAAGACAGCCAAGTGCCCCAAAGAAGCAGGATATTAAAAACTAAAATGAAATGATGTTACGCAGTGGTATATGAAAAAAGAAATGGGAAAGCCTTGATTCTTATTAGAAATATTTTGTTCGTTTAGGAATACTGAGTTGGTTATAGGAAAAAAAAACCAGTATCTAGGTTAGAAAAATCAGAGATTTCCTTCATAAAATGACTTTAAAAATATCTCAAGAACATTCTGGAAAAGACAAAACTACAGAGTCAGTAAAAAGATCAGTGAATGGCAGAGGTCTGTGGGGAGGAAGGGTTCACAAGCGAAGCAGAGACAATTTTAAGGGTGGTGAAATTATTCTGTATAATACTCTAATGGTAGATACATGACATTTATGCACTTGTCAAAACCCACAGAACCTGATAACACAAAGAGTGAACCTTAAAGCATGCAAATTTTAAAACAGGTCAAGGGATCGCAGGAAGGAACAGAGACCATATGATGTAACCTAACTGTATTACAAATGTATGAAACAATATCACTGCAGGTGGTAGAGGGGAAAGGTGCTGACCTAAATAGCGTTGGAAATGAGTGGCACCTCTAAGAGTAAAGTCAAGGCAAGAGGAACTGTACATAAGCACTGTACTCTAGTTGATAAAGTTGTTTCTTATGGGGGTAGAGGTTAACAAAACTGATCTACATCTATACACGTATACTAGCAGAGAACAATTAAGAACATGGATGGTGAACGTTGGGAGCCAGGTCTTACTGTTAGAAGTGGGAGGTCACAGACAAGCAACAGGAGAAGACTAGTACGATCCATGTAGTAATGGATTAGGTTGGAGACATCAGTAGCAACTCATGTTTAGCTTAACAGCTTAATACTAACACAGACATATAAAAACAGACATAAAGAAACGTTTATAGACATGCATAAATATATAGTCTATACATGGGATTTCAGCTAGCAGAGTCCAGAAGCACCAACACCCTGAAAAGGCAATGAGCACATCTAGTACTCAGATCTTTATTTTTTTTTAATGTTTATTTGTTCTTTCAGAGAGAGAGACAGAGAGCACGTGCGAGCTAGCGGGGGAGGGGCAGAGAGGGAGAGACAGAATCCGAAGCAGCCTCCAGGCTCCGAGCTGTCAGCACAGAGCCCGATGTGGGGCTCGAACTCACACACCGTGAGATCATGACCTGAGCTGAAGTCAGTCACTCAACCGACTGAGCCACCCAGGCGCCCCATCAGATCTCGATTTCTAATAGCATTCTCTAATAAAAGGAACCAGGACTTTGTGGAGAAATGGCTGATTCTAGGACTGGAAGGGAGATACACAGGAGAAGCCCGGAGTATGTTATAATGGTAGAAACTTATGAAGTGCTCAAAAGACACAACCCCTCCCCCCCCCATCACCGTGGAGGCATGTTAAAGTGACACAGGGACCATCCAAAAGAGTTCATCAATGGCCAAAGCTAGAAAAAGTTAAACAACAAAATAAAGTAGTAATGGATTATGATCCAAAGTATAAAATAATTATCCATGAACCCATACTGATATAAATAAGTGACTAAATGAACAACTAAATGGGGGAGAGGGGACAATCTTCCATGCAGAAGACTTCCCAATAATTTATGTAGAACACCCTCAGGAGATGGACCATAACTTCCCACTCAAGCGGGGACCACACGGTGACTTTGTTCCAAACAACACAGTGCGGGAAAGAATGTAAAAAAAAGAAAGAAAAGTAACACTACAGTGGAGAACCCTGACATAAACCTTAGCCAGGTGACCAAAGTGAACATGAACAGTGACAAATCATGTTGAAGCAGACACTCCTGATGTGCTAAGAATAGAAGAATGGCACTTTACCTCTGTGGTCTTCCTCCCCCAAACCCACAACACCAATCTAAATAATGAGAAGAACAGGAGACAAATCCTGACTAAAAGATATTCTACAAAATACCTGATCGGTTCTCTTCAAAACTGACAAGGTCATCAAAACAGTGAAAGTCTGAGAAACTGTCACAGCAAGGGGAGCCTAAGGAGACATGGTGACCACACGTGATGTGGTGTCCCGGGGGGGGGGGGGGGACCCTAAAACAGAAAAAACACATTAGATAAAAACCAGAGAAATCTGAATAAACTGTGGAGTTAATAACAATGTTTCAATATTGGTTAATTAACTGTAATAGATGTACCGTTGCTAATGTAATCTATTCATTAATTAGAAGAAACCGGGTGCTGAGTAGACAGGAACTCTGTGTATTACCGTCTCCGTTTTTCTGTAAAATTAAAACTGTACAAAACGAAAAATCTACTTAATTAAACAAAATTTACCTGAAGATGATTTATAAGCTCTGGCACGGCAGTCTTATTCACATCTCCAGCTCGAAAAGCACCTTCTTGTCAGTAGTCTGTAAAGGTGAACGAAACGAGGAGATAGTTATCCTTGTGCTGACTTCCCAACTCAGTATGGAAAAACGACAGAACCCCACAGACTTCTGGGGCCTTAAGGTGACAGCAGACGGGATGCCAGACCACACTCTGAAGCCAGGTGGTTCTCTCCCAAGTATCCTCACAGGCTGAATCACTGTCCTTTTTGTCAGGTCACAAATCTCTCCCACATTAATTCTACGTTATTCCAAGAGAGCAGCAGTTCAGGAAAACAAGAAAATAATCCACCACTTGTTTTCTTAAGGCTTTTGTAGCACGCCTGGTTGTGACTTACCATCCTGACCCCCCATTCATCACAGAAGATAGGAGGAAGCCCAGACCTCACAAGCTATGTATGAAACTTTAAACTGTATGGTCAAAATAGTAAATACCTTCATAAAATATGTGGACTACAGGGGCACCTGAGTGGCTCAGTCGGTTGAGCGTCCAACTCTTGATCTCAGCTCAGGTCACGATCTCACGGTTTTTGAGTTTGAGTCCCGGGTCAGGCTCTGAGCTGACAGTGCAGAGCCTGCTTCAAATTCTCTCTCCCTCCCTCCCCACCTTCCTCTGCTCTCTCTCCCTCACCACAAATAAACTTTAAACAATTTTTTTTAATGTGGACTATAATACAAACTATTTCTGTTCCCCAAAGGGCAGTTTATACAAAGAAGAGTAATCTTACAGGCTTCTTTTGACAGATGAGCATTCTCTCTCCCCATCATTCAGAAACTACAGTAGTCCCCTCTCACACATGGTTTCATTTCCTGCGGTTTCAGCTACCCATGGTCAACTGCAGTCCAGAAGCAGATGATTCACCTTCCAACTTACCATGAGAAGGTCAACAGCAGCCTAACACTATGTCACAACGTCTACGCCTTTCATCTCACCATAACTCATCACGTAGGCATTTAATCATCTCACATCATCACAAAAATAGGGATGAATACAATCAAATATTTTAAGATGCCACATTCACATAACTTTTATTATGGTACATTGTCATAAATGTTCTCATTTATTATAGCTAATCTCTTCCTGTGTCTACTTCATAAACTTTATCATAGACATGTACAGAAAAAACCATAATTTACATAGAGTTCGGTACTATCCATGGTTTCAAGCATCCATTGGGGGACTTGGAACATGCTCCCTGTGGATAAAAGGGGGGCTACTGTATCTTCATCCCAGTAAACCTGATAATCCAACGTTAACTTTACCATTTGGGGGTAAACACTGGGTTCTATAAGAGGTATCATGGATACAAGTCTCTACTTAATCTCCTGACTGAACCTCATTTTATGACCACAGGAGAGCTAAAATAACACACCCTGTTTATACTGTATATTTTTAGAACTTAACCATATTCTTCTGGGGCACCTGGGTGGCTCAGTGGGTTAAGTATCCGACTTCAGCTCAGGTCATGATCTCATGGTTCGTGGGTTCGAGCCCCATGTCGGGCTCTGTGCTGACAGCTCAGAGCCTGATGCCTGCCTCGGATTCTGTGTCTCCCTCTCTCTCTGACCCTCACCCACTCGTGCTCTGTCTCTCAAAAAAAAAAAATTAATGTAACCACATTCTTCTTGTTTTTTAATTTCTCAATTCCTTTATCTTAAACATTACCCGAAAAATGAACTTCAAGTAGGAGCAGAAATCCCAGGCACCTACATGAATGCTGCTTCTTCCATATGTAATGGCTTTTTCAAACCTGATAGAACACAAAATCCACCCCACATTCACGTGAACTTTCTCAACCTTAATCACCATAGCTCTCTCCCCTTCCTAAATGCCCAACAAGTTCAGTGTGCATCACCCCTATCTGCACCTGAAATAATGTGTGTTAACTTTTCATTGTCCTGTAAGGTTCAGCACTGTAAATCTTGAGAAGAAAAATCAAACATGCTCTTTTAGTTACAGTGCCTTATGCACACTAAATAGTGTAAATGATTAAATACAGGATTTTAAATTAATTGGAAATCTAATTTGCTCTGGTTGAGGTGTTTTAAATTTTTTGTTTTCGGTTTTTTAAACAAAGAGGTCTTTATTTGTAAAAAGCCAAAGGGCTCCTGGTCGATAGGACAGGCCAGCTTCTCAGGGCTTGGGGGAATTTGGGCAGATGTGCTTGGGGTAGGGGATGCCCTGTGAGTGTCTGTGTCACCCAGGGCTGCCCTGGGGACAGGTGGCACTGACTCAAAGACAGGGTAAGCTGGCGGGGGGGGGGGGGGGGGGTTGTTCAGACTCTAGCAATTCTGGAACAGGGTAAGCTGAGGGGGCAGTGCTCAGCCTCTAGCAATTCTCCAACAGGATCCTCCTTGGTCAGCAATGGGAATGCATGGGTGCCGCCTGCAGTTAGGCCCCTAGCATCTGTCTCTTGGCACAGCCATGGGGGCTGAGCATGCTCTGGGGCCGCTTCAAGTGGTGGGGCAGGAGCCACGGGGAGGCTGGGCTGGTGGGTGTCCCATGGGCTGGACTCAGTGCCCTTTTGCAGGGAGGTCTCTGAATGGAAACTGTGGTTACTGTTTTCATCACTGAGACCCAGCAGGATGAGGGGGCCACCCTAAGGGACTGGCGCCCCTACCCCGCCACTCCAGGGCTCAGAATCTCTCTGTCCCCACCGCCTGCCCTCTGTCGCTCCCCCTCCTGGAGATCCACCACTGGCACCAAACTTGAAGATACAAAGGGAAGTGTGGCCTACAGTTGACCCAGCACTCCTCCCATCTCCAGACTTTCTCCACGGTCACCATCACCTTCGTGAGGTCATCCTTGGCCCAGCTCCAGGTCTTAGCCCGCAGGGTCCCACCAGCCATGCTGGTGGGGCTTGGAGCGGAGACCGAGGCCGCAGCTGGGCCGCCTCCCGTCCCACGGGCTTGGGCTCAGGGCCAGAGCCAGGTGCCGCTCTCTTGGCCTGCCGGCCCTCCCTCCAAGGTCTTTAGTCTCAAATAACATTATTTAAAAAGAGAGACAGGACAAGTGACTAGTAACACATGCCAGAGGCAGATCATCTCCACATTTTGTAACTTAAACAGATTACTTAGCACACTTTTTCAAAAGGTAGGTTGTGGCCTATTAGTGAAACGTATAATACATTTATTGGGTGATGGTAAGTATGAAAGAAAAAAAAAAGTCACAGAAAACAGCAGAGTGCTTGATACACAGTAATGGTAAATCTGGATTCAAAAGTCTTGTATGAGGTGTAGGTATGTATTATTAGATCATGATTAAAATGTGTTGTGTTGTTTTCCTCCCCCCCACCCCCACTGTGGGTTGTTATGAGAAATACTTAGAACATGGTGAGGTATTCTAGGCTACGTAAAAAAACAACAAACATTTACTACCTTTCTATTTTACTTTTATCTCAACAGATGACGATTTTCTTAATGTTTTAAAGGTTTATTTTGAGAGCACATGCACACACCAGCGGGGTAGAGCAGAGAGGGAGAGAGAGAAGAGATGGCAGCAACTCGGCGTGGAGTTGAGACACGTGTGCATATGAAAGCTGAAACAACTCTTGATGTTACTAATTTCTGTGTGACTTTGTCTTTCTCAAATGCAGCCTCAATGGGTTCTGTGTGGCTCCCTCACGTACTACTGGAGGGTTCCTGCCTCCTAAAAAGATTTTTAAAAGGTGAGCCCGGGCGGCTCAGTCGGTTACACGTCCGACTCTTGATCTCAGCTCGGGTTCATGGGATTGAGCCCCTTCTTGGCCCTGTGTTGACAGAGGCGAGCCTGCTCGGGATGCATTCTCTTTCTCTCTCCCCCTCCCACCCCCAGCCCCTTCCTTGCAAAAGCACGCACACACTCTCTCTCAAAATCAATAAATAAACATAAAAAAAAAAAGATTAAAAAAAGTAATCAGTTTCCTGGGGCGCCTGGGTGGTAAGTCGGTTGAGTGTCCGAATTTGGCTCAGGTCATGATCTAGCCCTTCCCGAGTGTGAGCCCTGAGTCAGGCTCTGTGCTGACAGCTCGAAGCCTGGAACCTGTTTCAGGTTCTGTGATTCCTTTGCACTTTCTGCCCCTCCCCCACTCGTGCTGTATCTCTCTCTCTCTCTCAAAAATAAACAAACATTAAAAAAAAAAAAAAAAAAAAAAGTAACCCGTTCCCTAAACTCAGAAATTCAAGATCACAAACCGTGGGAACTTCATACTGGAAGGGTATGAAAGATGAACAAAAATATCGTTTATAATCATTTCTTTAACAATGTCAAACCTGATGATCCTCCCGAATCCATTGTTCATTCATTTAACAAGATCTGAGCAGTCAGGTTAGAGGTACAAAAGACTGATACCCTCAAAGAAACACAGTGACAGTTATAGGAGAGGGGTTAAGTCATATAAAGAAACAAGGTAAGACAAGGAAAAAGCTTCATGGAAGAGATGACATTTAAACTAGGCTGCAAAGAATAGGATTTTTTTTGAAATAAAAACAAGAGAAATATAAAGTTGGAAGGAACTCTAGATGTCGCGTAACCCAGTGGTTCCCAACTGGGGATGCTTTTGCCCCAAAAGGCACATTTGGAAATGTGCGGAGACAATTTAAGTTGTCCTACTGGGGAGGGACGCTTCTGGCATTTTGTAGGCAGAAGCCAAGGATACTGCTCACCATCCTACAGGCCACAGACAGCTCCCGACAACAAATTACCTGGCCTCAAACGTCAATAGTGCCAAAGGTAAGAAACCCTGAATCCAGCCTCAGTAAAATGTCCTTGTTTTACAGAAGATGACTGAAAGCTGCAGGGATCTTAAAAACTTGCTAAAAAGCTAAAATCACACAACCGGCCTCACAACATCTTGGCCGGCGCTTAATTCACACACACAGCCACACACGTTATTATACTAGGAAAGAGATGTTTTGTAAGAGTGGCAAAGTTTCTGTCATGTGGAAAAACTAGGTGGAAATCAAAGCTGATATTATTATTCAGTCTTTCTTGAAACGGACCTACCAGTGGCTCAAAGAACTACAAAACCATATAAAAAATTATACCCGTACATGTTCATTATACAAGATTTATCACCTCCACAACTCTGTTATTGAGCATGGACCGAAAAGAACAATTACCACAAAAGCTAGGCAGGTGGAAGATGGGCATGTGCACACAGCACACTCAATTACTCCGCAGGGCAGGTCTTTGAAACTCCACCAGCTCCAGCCACAGTCACCGAGGGTCTGGGACCTGGGTGGGATTTGCCCCTTTAGTTCAAAACCATATGCTAAGTTACCCTTCCCTTTGCTGATGAGCTTTCTAGTAACAAATTACATGTACAAAGACCTTCTCAGGGGTTGATTTTGGGCCCAAATCCAAACACGTCAAGTTTCCCGGCCATCATTTATTTTTCCATCCTTGCTCTTCCATGCCCAAAGGGGTGAGAGGGAGGGCATGGGGTAAATACGTGTTAACAGCAGTACAGATTAGATTTCGGAACGGTTTTTGGCCCTAGTAACTACCGAAATGAAGATATATATACACTCCTTACCTCTCATTTTTCGATTGCTGAAACTTCAACGAAGATGCCTTGTCCAGTTTGACACACAACAATTCACGGTGAAACGCTTGAGAAAAGGCTGCAGACACTGCCCTGAAAAAACTGAAGACCAAAGAGGTTTCAATTGTAAAAGGTTTAAAGACAGCCTGAGCAAATGATAGATAAATCAAAGGTCACGAAACAGAAAGCAGTGTTTGTACTCCTTTACTGCCTGAAATTTCAGGGAATACATTTACATTCAATCAATACCAACAGAAAGTTCACGTGACTGCATCAGTCACCCTGCCCCTCTTCCCACTAAGTTACGTCTAGTGCCTAAGGGAGAGCCAGCAACAGCAGGGAGGACAGCCACAGCTCCTCTGAGGTTTCCGTCTTCACAGAAAGCTAGTGAGGCTGGGGGACGCCTGGGGAGCTCAGGCACTTAAGCGGCTGGCTCTTGGTTACAACTCAGGTCATGATCTCACAGTTCATGATTTCGAGCCCTGCATCAGGCCCTGTGCTGACAGCGAGGAGTCTGCTTGGGATTCTCTCTCTCTCCCTCTCTCTCTCTCTCTCTCTCTCTCCTTCTCCCTCTCTCACTCACTCACTCAAAACAAATCACCTTAAATTTAAAAAATTTAAAATTTTTTTAAAAAGCAAACAACAGGAACTTTACTTGCATCCCCGGCAAACTATCGGGGGTCCCTGCAGCTCCCCATTTATACTAGTCATTAAAATGTAATGAGTTTCAGGCTCTTTAAGAGCCAGAGGTCTTAAAATTTAAATGACTCCATACTGAATCTAATTTACTCTCTGGTAAAGTAAAGGCATTTTTTAAATTTCCAAAGCCCCAAAGGAGCACCACACCCACACTGCAAAGCCCAACAGCAAAGGGGGTATATGGCTTTTTGTCACCTGCTCTATCTTCTCAATAGAATTCAAAATGCTCACTGAAGACTGGGAGGCCCTTCCCATAACCCAACTCACAAAATCACACATCATTCAAAAATACAGAAAAGAAAGTATTTGATCATAAGCCTCAGTGAAATAATAAATAGTCTTAGATACAGAGGAAACAATACATACCGATCAATAATTACTTTAAATGTAAATGGACTAAAGCTCCAATAAAAAGATACAGGGTGGGTATCTACTAACAGTATGCTGGACCCACAGGGGCTGAACAAAGTGCCGAGGTACAAGCCCCCACAGAGCCAGTGTAACCTGGCCTTGGACGACCTGACGCCGGCCTACATGAACCTGTTCGGCATTATCTTCAGCACGTGCAGCCTCGTGCCCAAGGTGCAGTGGTACGCCTGGGTCACCGTCTTCTGCCCGTTCATCGGCATGGCCAACGCCTAGAGCTCTGAAGACAGTGCACGGATGATGAGCAGCCATGCTGTCCATCTCTGCCACGGTGATGTCCTATCTGCAGAACCCTCAGCCCATGACGCTCCCCCGGTGACGTCAGCAAAGGACTACTCTAGCCACCTTCCCCCAGGCCCGGCCCCCTGGCTGCTCAGCTTGCTACGTCACCTGCTGTCCTGGGTTTCCCTGAATGAGAAAGTCTCAGGGTCCACACCTGCATGGAGGGAACCTGACCCTTTCCCTGGGGTTCCACTTCAGCTGGGCAAAGAATACCCTAGGCCTGCCGTTCCTGCCTACCTTCCCCAACCTGCCTGCCAGTGAGGGAGATGCTATCCATGTTTCTAAGTGCATCCACTTGTGGTTTTTTTGTTGTTGAAAACAGTGAATGATCAAGTTCTGCATTCTGGCAAAAGAAAAAAAAAAGATATAGGGTAACTTGAATAAAAAAAAAACCAACAAGACCAGAAGCACCTGAGCGGCTTAGTCAGCTGAACCTCCGACTTCAGCTCAGGCCATGATCTCACATTTCATGAGTTTAAGCTCCACATCAGGCTCTCTGCTGTCAGTGCAGAGCTCCCTTTGGATCCTCTGTCCCTGGCTCTCTCTGCCCCTCCCCCCACTCATTGTCTCTCTCTCTCTCTCTCTCTCTCTCTCTCTCTCTCTCTCTCTCCCACCCCCCCCCCTCAAAAATAAATAAAACGTGTTTAAAAAATAAAGCAAAGAACAAGACCATCCACATATGGTCTTACAAGAGACTAACTTCAGAACTAAAGGCACATGCAGAATAAAAGTGAAAGAATGGAAAAGCATCTATCATACAAATAGAAGTGAAAAGAAGAGCCAGGGTAGCAATACTTATACCAGACAAAACAGATTTTAAAACAAAGACTGTAGCAAAAGACAAAGAAAGACACTACATAAAGATAAAGGGAACAATACAAGATGATATAACAATTGTACATATCTATGCACCCAACACAGAAACACCAAAATACGTAAACCAATTATTAACAGACACAAAAGTAGAAACTAATAGTAATACAATAACAGTGGGGGAGTTTAATACCCACATGCATCAATGGACAGATCATTCAGACAGAAAATTAAAAGGAGAGTGGCTTTAAATGACACATTAAACCAGATGGACCTAACAGATATACAGAACATTCTATCCAAAAACAATGAAATACACAGTCTTTTCAAGTGCACACGGAACGTTTTCCAGAATAAATCACGTTAGGCCATAAAACAAGTCTTAGTAAATTCAAGAAAAGTGAAAACACATCAACTATCTCTTCTGACCAAAATAATATGAAACCAGAAATCAATTACAAGAAAAAATCTGGAACAAAACACCAGTACATCTCTGCCCCTCACTCAGTTGCACCCTCTCTCAAGAGCAAAAAGATGCAAAAATCCTTAACAAAGTATGAGCAAACCAAGGTCAACATTACACTAAAAAAAAAAAAAAAAATCATATTCCAGGAATGCAAGGATGGTACAATATTCACAATTTAATGTGATACATCACAGTATCAAGAGAAAGAATAAAAATCTTTATGATCACGTCAAGAGATACAAAAAAAAAAGCATGTGACAGAGTACAACATCCATTCACAATACAACTCCCAACAAAGTAGGTTTAAAGAGAACATACCTCAGCATAATAAAGACCGTATATGAAAAGCCCACAACAGGGGCGCCTGGGTGGCGCAGTCGGTTAAGCGTCCGACTTCAGCCAGGTCACGATCTCGCGGTCCGGGAGTTCGAGCCCCGCGTCAGGCTCTGGGCTGATGGCTCGGAGCCTGGAGCCTGTTTCTGATTCTGGGTCTCCCTCTCTCTCTGCCCCTCCCCCGTTCATGCTCTGTCTCTCTCTGTCCCAAAAATAAATAAAAAACATTGAAAAAAAAAATTTAAAAAAAAAAAAAAAAAAAAAAAGAAAAGCCCACAACAGCATAGTGAGTGGTAAAAAAAGTGAGAGCTTTTCCTCTAAAATCAGAAATAAGACAAGGATGTCCATACTGAACACTTTTGCTCAACATAGAACTGGAAGCCCTAGTCAGAGCAACCAGACAAGAAAAAAAAAAAAAAAAAAAAGGCAACAAATTGGTAGGGAAGAAGTAAAACTCACGATTTGCAGATGACATAGTGCTATATAGAGAAAACCCTAAAGACTCCACCAAAAAAAAATAGAATTGATAAACGAACTTAATAAACTGCAGTCTGTTAAGTACACAGAAATCTGTGGCATTTCTCTACACTAATAATAAAGTAGCAGAAAGAGAAATTAATAAAACAATTCCATTAACAATTGCATCAGAGAGAATAAAATACCTAGGAACAAACCTAACCAAGAAGGTGAAAAATCTGTACTCTGAACACTCTAAAACACCGATGAAAGAAACTCAAGATGACACAAATGGAAGGATACTTCATGCTCATGGATTATTAGCTCATGGATTATTAGCATTGCTAAAATATCCATACTACCCAAAGGGTTCTCCACATTCAATGCAATCCCTATGAAAATACCAAGAGCATTTTTCACAAAACTCGAATACTACTAAAATCTATATGGAACCACAAAAGACCTTGAATAGCCAAAACAATCTTGAGAAAGAACAAAGCTGGAGGTATTACAATCCCAGATTTCAAGATATATTATAAAGATGTAGTAATCAAAACAGTATGGTACTGGTACAAAAAGAGACACTAAAAAAAAAATCAAAGTAGATCAAAATCAAAATAGATCAAAGAAACAGAGAGCACAGAAATAAATCCACACTTAAAAAGCCAATTAATGTATGAGAAAGGAGACAAGGGAGGCTATATGATGGGGAAAGGACAGTCTCTTCAATTAAACAGTACTGGGAAAACTGGACAGCTACATGTAAAACAGTGACACTGGACCTCTTTCTTACACCATACACCAAAATAAATTCAAAAGGGATTAAAGACCAAAGTGTGAGACCTGAAAATATAAAACTCCTAGAAGAAAACATAGGCAGTAATTTCTTTGGCATCAGCCTTAGCAATATGTTTCTAGATATGTCTCTCAGACAAGGGAAACAAAAGCAAAACTAAACTACCGGGACTACACCAAAATGAAAAGCTCTTGCCAAAAAAGAAAAGCATCAACAAAATGAAAAGGCAACCTACTGAATGGAAAAAGTTATCTGCAAATGATATTAACTGATAAGGGGCTAATATCCAAAATACATAAAGAACTAAAACTGAACACCAAAAAAACCATCTGAGGGGCACCTGGATGGCTCAAACATCCGACTTCGGCTCAGGTCATGATCTCGCGGTTCGTGAGTTCGAGCCCCACATTGGGCTCTGTGCTCACAGCTCAGAGCCTGGAGCCTATTTCGGAATCTGTAACTCCCTCTCCCTCTGCCCCTCCCCCGCTCATGCTCTGTCTCTCAAAAAACAAACGTTAAAAAAAATAATAATCCGATTAAAAAATGGGCAGAAGACCTAAATGGACATTTTTCCAAAGATGACATACAAATGGCCAACAGACACATGAAAAGATGCTCAATTATCAGGGAAATGCAAATCAAAATAACAGTGAGATACCATTTCACACCTACCAGAAAGGCTATTATCAAAAAGACAAGGGGTGCCTGGGTGGATTCATCAGTTAAGCATCTGACTCTGGATTTCAGGTCAGTCAGGTCATGACCTCATGGTGGTGAGATCAAGCTTCACATCAGGATCCGGGCTGATGTGGAGCCTGGTTAAGATTCTCAGTCTCCCTCTCCCTCTGCCCCTCCCTTGCTAAAGAGCGCAGGTGCTCTCAAAAAGAGAGAGAGAGAGAGACAGACAGACAGACAAGAAATAACAAAAGCTGGCAAGGATGTGGAGAAAAGGGAAACTTCATGAACTGTTGGTGGAAATGTAAACAGGCATAGCCACTGTGGAAAACGGTATGGAGTCTCCCCCCAAAAATTAAAACTAAAAATAGTATACAATACAGTAATTCCACTACCAGGCACTTACCCAAAGAAAATTGAAAACACTAATCCAAAAAGATATGCACCCTTATGTTTACTGCAGCATGATTTATAATAGCCAAGATATGGAAGCAACCCAAGTGTCCATCCAGAGATGAATGAATGGAGAAGATATGGTATATATGGTATGTATGTATGTATGTATGTTGTGTGTGTGTGTGTGTGGAATACTACTCAAACATAAAAAAAAAAAAAAAAAGGTATCCTACCATTTGAGACAACATGGATGGGGACCTAGAAGGTATTTTACTAAGTGAAATAAGTCCAAGAAAGACAAATACCATAGGATTTCACTTACATATGGAATCTAAAAAGCAAAACAAACAATAAAGCACTCTTAAAGAGAACAAACTGCTGGCTGCCACAAGGGAGGTGGGTGGGGAAATGGGTGAAACAAAGGGGATTAAGATGTGCAATCTTCTGGGGCGCCTGGGTGGCGCAGTCGGTTAAGCGTCCGACTTCAGCCAGGTCACGATCTCGCGGTCCGGGAGTTCGAGCCCCGCGTCAGGCTCTGGGCTGATCGCTCAGAGCCTGGAGCCTGTTTCCGATTCTGTGTCTCCCTCTCTCTCTGCCCCTCCCCCGTTCATGCTCTGTCTCTCTCTGTCCCAAAAATAAATAAACGTTGAAAAAAAAAAAAAAATAAATAAAAAAAAAAAAAAAAAAAAGATGTGCAATCTTCTAATTGTAAAACAAATAAATCACTGAAATGAAAAGTAATGCAGGGAATAGAACCAGTACTATTGGGATAATGTTCTTTGGTGACAGATGGTGACTATACTTGCAGTGAGCACAGAGTAACGTACAGAATTGCTCAATGTTATACACCTGAAACTAACATAATGTTATACACTAACTAAACTTCATTTTAAAAAAGGAGAAGAAAACAGTCTTCAGTTCCCCAACAGGCAATATTAACAACTCAAGAACTGACTAGATATTGCAGGTTAACCAAGGAGCCCTAGTGAATGAGGGAAAAATTCTCCCAGAGAAAGATTTCAGCTCATAATGGCAGAAGCGAGCAAATTCGCACAATCACAATTTTGTAACTTTTTTTATTTTTAAGTAAACTCTAGCCCCAATGTGGGACTCGAATTCACGACCCCACGATCAAAAGTCTCATGCTCAACCAGCCAGGCACCCCTCACTTTTGAAAATTTTAATTAAATAATCCTTGCAATGGTAATCGGTAGATGGTAAAAGAATTAGGTAAAAAGTGGGGCTTCATGAAGGGATCAGGAGGTTATCACCGGAGCCCTCTGACAAATCAAACTATACAAAAACACTTGTTAGGGAACTGGGGAAACTTGAACATGGACTAAGTATGGTATGAGCTATTAAGAAATCATTATTGGGGCACCTGGCTGGCTCAGTCGGCTGAGCATCTATCTGACTTGGTGTCAGCTCGGGTCCTGTTCTCACAGATCCTGGGATAGAGCCCCGAGTCAGGCTATGCAGTAACAGGCGAGCCAGCTTGGGATTCTCTCTCTTTCTCTCTCTCTGCCCCTCTCCCACTCAGGAGTGCATGCAGGTGCAAGCTCTCTCTTTCAAAATAAGTAGTTAAAAACAAAAAAGACATCCTTATCAGGTGTGTTGTGTATGCTACTGCACTGCAGTAATACAGAACAACGTGTCGTTTTATAGACATATTTTGGAATAAAACAATGTCTCGGATGTGGTATAAATTCTCAGCGAAAGAGACATTTGGAAATGTTCACAAATAAAAAAGTAAAAATAAAAGCACTTAACTAATAGTCACTACAGAGTCCTTTAAGGAGAAAACATCAATGAACTCAAATTAATATTTAAAAGATCATTTTCATTATTTAGTAAAGAGATTGTAGAATAAGAAGCTAGAGATATAAAACTAATGCAAGGGTTCTTAAGGCAGTCCTGAGATAAAACCCTTAAAAAGCCAACACCATTATATTTAAGTATCAATTTAATAATCCTGTTAGTAATTATAATTATCAATATTAACATTTATAATTGATTATAATATTAAACGTGTTAATTTAAGCACTTATTGAATTATTATATGCAAGGTTCTGCAATAAGCAATGAAGCAAGATTATGGCACCCATGCCCTGTTTTAAAGCTTCCACTTGCGCTGCTAAAAAAATAACATACTCCATACCCCGGCTGAGGTAAAGCAAGTTTACTGAAGAAAAATAACCAAAGCAGAGGAGAGAAAAGATACAGGATTTAAAAAAGAAAAGGAAAGAATGCCAATACTCTGATGAGGATATTCAAGAGATAACAGCACCGGTAGCAGTTCTATCAACAGTTTAAAGCACGACAGGTTTGTCAGTGGGACAAGAGGGGACACTAATGAATGAACTTCCGAGAAAAGAATCCTCAGGGATTAAAAGTAACTAGTTCTTGGAAGAAAATGGAGTAATACTGAATGTGAGGAGGCCACATCCTCATACCCTGAAATCCGTAGGAACTGAACACCATACTGACTGACTACTCCCAGTAAACAAGGGCATTTGACCTTCACAGACCTACGTAACTGTTCAAAGTTACCGTAACAAGGACACGGCATGTGGAACGTAAGCACCATGTAGAAGCAGAAGCACCGCCATGTTTCTGGTGACGCACTGACTGCAAAACGGGTCCAAGGCAGAAAAGCTTTTTGTTCTCCCAAAGATTCAGATGATCAGAGCAAACAAGATTTGGGCTAGGATCTTCATCGAGGGTGATTACAGAAGGAAAAGAAGCCTTACAGAAGATACCCAGTAAGGGAGTTAGAGGGTTTCAGTTTAGCCATATGAATGACAAGAATGGCAAATGTATTGGAAAGAAAAGAGGTATCTTTTTTACAACTGGAAAAACGGAGGCACGTCTAAAGACAGGGGAAAGAGACTGATGGTACACGTGATGAAAAAGGACTAGTGACAAAGCAAGCTTTCCAAAAGGACAGAGGAGGTGGCCAATTCCAGAGCCAGTGGAATCATGAACTAGAAATGGGGGGGGGGGGGGTTACTGAGGATGGGATATGAAGGAGTAATCTCCCCATTGTCCCAATCTTTAGGACATGAGTGACGAAGTCACTGTATCATTTACTTTACAGGAAGAAGAAAGCAAAACATGACAAAACTGGGACATCAGTGAGTATGCACAGGCAAGTGTTAACTGGTCACAAGAGGTAAAAAATGCCCAAGTGGTCCCAGACAAAGAACATATGCCATTAGCCAGGTGTGAGGCCACAACAAGTCACTTAACTTCCCTTAGGCTTTGTTTCCTATTTTTTTGCTTCAAACTGCCTAACCATCGCACCTCACAAGACTCCTGTGGAAATTACACAAAGAAGGAAAATGGTTCTCACCTGTAAAGAACCACATTCGTTCCCAAGGCTGTCTGAGAGCTCTCACAGGACAGCAAAGAGGAATCTCAGCAGAAATATATCCGTGTTTCCTATTTCAAAAGGACAGATATGTATTATACCTACAAACAGGTCAACTATGACAGATGTAATGATGGTACGAGCACGGCTGGGAAAGCTTTCTTTCACGTGACAGAGAGAATTAGCTGATACTGTGCCACCCAACAGCCATTAAGAGAGATTTCATGTTCCAAGAGTAACTCCAGACACTATTTTTTTTTTAATATTTATTTTGAGGGGCACCTGGGTGGCTCAGTCGGTTAAGCGGCCGACTTCGGCTCAGGTCACGATCTCACACCTCGAAGGCCCCTGAGTTTGAGCCCCATGTCAGGTTCCGTGCTGACAGCTCGGGGCCCGGAGCCTGCTTCCGATTCTGTGTCTCCCTCTCTCTCTGCCCCTCCTCTGCTCACGCTCTGTCTCTCTCTCAAAGTAAATATATATATTTTTAATGTTTATTTATTTTTCAGAGAGAGAAAGGAAAGACAGAGCGCGAACAGGGGAGGGGCAGAGAGAGAGGGAGACAAAGCCTCGGAAGTAGGCTCCAGGCTCTGAGCTGTCAGCTCACCGCCCGACGTGGGGCTCAAACTCACGAACCGTGAGACCGTGACCTGAGCCGAAATCGGACACTCAACCTACCGCGTCACCCAGGCGCCCCCCTCCAGACACTATTTTTAGCTGAAACTTAAAATACAACAAATCTGTCCATTGTCAGGATCTAGAAACTGCCTAAGGTTGAAGGGACTTAAAATGCTGCTGAGTATTGTTATAATTTTATTTAGATTTATACACACGCATAGACACAGAATATAAACTTTTAACACAAATCTACAAAACTAGCCAAGTGAGTAAAATTCCGTAAAACGAAACTTAAAGAGAACTAGCGGCTGAGTCTGAAGTCTTCGAGAAACACGTCCAAAGCGTACTCTGCCATGAAGAGCCAACAGGACTTCCTCTCTCAGTTACAGCACATTAGGGGATTTGAACCAACCTGCCTGCCGAAGACCTATAAATAGAGCTGCACAAAATGTAAGAAACAACTATCTTAAAGGCCTGAAGAGCCAACAGGACAGTGCTTTCAGATGGATTAGAGGACCAGAAAATTCAGAGAAGTGACCCCAACAATCCAAAAGAAACCAGAAGCTAAACTGCATCGGACAGCCTGACAGGCTTTAAGGGACAAAAGGAAAATCCTCCCTCCAGCTTCAGGTTAGGAACCTGAAGATCAGCACCTTAGAAGTAAGGGTGAACCAGAAATGAGTCAGTCCATACACTGAATGCACTCTGGCTTTGAGTCATCTGGTTGGCCCAGAAAAATCTTGACAGAGATTAGACTAAGTAATCCTGGATTCCCTCAAGCAGATGCCACAAAAATAAATCCTTTCTGGAAGATATCATCCCTGGTCACAAATAATTTGTCAAATAACTCTTCAAATCCAATGCCCAGCATACAATTAAAGACAACAGAGCACTTGAGGAGACAAGAAAGCAGGATCAAAAGCCACAGAAAGAGCAAACAACAAAAAGAGATTCACAGGAACTCCAGATACTGGAATTACCAAACAGAAAAAAATTTTTTTTTCAAACAAAATTTTAAATTACAATTTAATCTCAGTAATCAACTAAAAAACCATAGTAAGTGACATAATCGATTTTTAAAAGAAGCAAAAAGTTACTGAAAAATACAAAAACTAAAATTATGAATTCAAGAAAGAGGTTTAACAGTCAGTGAGAGAGTAAATCAGACAGTGGAGACAGTACCTCAAAGGATAGATTGGTGGGAAAAAAGCTCAGAATGAAGAGAGGGTAAGAAACATGAAGATACAGTAGAAGGTCCACCACACAACACAGTTAACTGGAATCCAGAAGAGGTAGTATGGGGCGCAAGCAATATATAGCTAAAATTTTCCAATAATGATGAATAATGTCAAACCACAAACTTAAGATTCTCGATGAATTCCTAGCAGACAATCAACAAAGAAACACTTAAAACTGTCCTGTGGGGTGGGGTGGGGGGAATTACTTTCTTTCGTTTTTTTTTTTTTTTTTTTAATGTTTATTTTTCAGAGAGAGAGAGAGAGAGAGAGAGAGAGAGAGAGAGAGAGAGAGCGCGCGCATGCGAGCAGCGGAGGGGCAGAACAAGAGAGGGACACAATCCGAAGCAGGCTCCAGGCTCTGAGCTGTCAGTACATAGCCCAATGCGGGGCTCAAACTCATAAGCCGCGAGATCATGACTGAGCTTAACCAACTGAGCCACCCAGGCACCCCAAGACAGCTTAGTTTGCAACAATATAAATCAAAGCTAATAAAACAATCTCTAAGGAGCAGAAAGAAAAACTGCCAACCTAGTATTCCAGTGCAGAGAAAATATCCACCAAAAATGGAAATGAAGGGGCTCCTAGGTGGCTCAGTCCGTTGTGTTCAACTCTTGATTTCGGCTCCAGTCATGATCTCACAGTGTGTGGGTTCCAGCCCTGCATCAGGCCCTGTGCTGACTGTGCAGAGCCTGGTGGGGATTCTTGATCTTTCTCTCTCTGCACCACCCCGCCCCCCATCAAAACAAATAAACACTAAAGAAATGGAAATGAAGTATATTCTCAAATAAAAACAAAGTTCACTTCCAGCAAACCCCACTCAGAAATCACAAAGCAAAAGAAAACCGATCCAAATTGGAAGCTCAGAGATGCAGAAAAGAATGAAGAACCATGCAAGTGTTAAGGAAATGGGTTTAAAATCTAATGGAACACTGTATAAAATACTGTCTTGTGGAGTTTAAAATGCATATAGAAACTTAACTCCAAACTCATTATGTATATTAAATATGTATGCCTTTTGTAAAAAAAAATTTACAGAAAATGAAATTACAGGACAAAGCATGTATGTCAGGAGGTGGTTAAATGGAACTAAGGAGTTTTAATGTTCTTGCTTCAACCAAGAGGAAAGTGAAAAGTATCACTTAACACTAGACTTTGATAAATCAAATACACATGCTGTACATGCTGGGGTAATCACAAAAAGAATTAAAATAAATATGTGGTATTTGAACCAATAACGGAAAAACTGATACAAAAATAACAGAAGAAAAAAGAAATACAGAACAGGTAAACTGGAATGTTCAGAAATGCTGGAAGTAATCTCAAAATAACAGTAATCATATTAAATGTGAATCAATTAAATGTTCAAAAAAAAAAAAGAAAAGAAAGAAAGATTATCAGACTGGATTTAAAAAAATCCCTACAAATAGAGGTTGTTTTCAAGAGAGTCACCTAAAATATAACACAAAAAGATTAAAAGGAAAAGGAAAGAAAAATACATCATGCAAACATGAGCCACAATAAAGATGCAACAGCTAAATTAGTTTCAGACACCAAAGAGACATCAAAGAAAAAGCATCCCTATAGTTAAAAGAGTCACTTCAAAAATGATAAAATGTTGGGGCGCCTGGGTGGCTCAGTCGGTTAAGCGTCCGACTTCAGCTCAGGTCATGATCTCGCAGTCGGTGAGTTTGAGCCCCGCGTTGGGCTCTGGGCTGATGGCTCAGAGCCTGGAGCCTGTTTCAGATTCTGTGTCTCCCTCTCTCTCTGCCCCTCCCCCGTTCATGCTCTGTCTCTCTCTGTCTCAAAAATAAATAAACGTTAAGAAAAAAAAAAAAGAAGTTATCTAAGGAAAATGTGATAAAGCCAGAAACCAATTACAAAATATGGATACTTAGAAAATTCTCATTATTACTAGAATTTAAGAAATATTTTAAAAAAATATTTATTTATTTTGAGAAAGAGAGAGAACGCGTGTGGGGAAGGAGTAGAGAGAGAAGAAAACAGAATTGTAAGCAGGCTCTGTGCTGACAGCACAGAACCCAACAGAGGGCTCGATCTCACAAACTGTGAAATCATGACCTGAGCTGAAATCAAGGGTCAGATGCTTAACTGACTGAGCCACCCACACGGCCCAAGAAGTACAGTTTTCAATAACTCGCTGATCAAAGAAGAAACTGCAATGGAAATTAGAAAATGATGTGAAATAATGAAAATATTACCTATCAAAAATTATGGGATTCAGGTAGAGCAATACTTGAACATGAAATGATAGTTTTAAATCCCTGTGTTGGAAATGAGGTTGCGAATTAATACCTAACTACCACTGTTAAGCAGTAAGAAAAGCAAAATAAACCCTAAAGAAGTAAAAGGAAATAGTGTACATAAAAGCAGATATTAACAAAATATAGTGTTTTTTGGGGAAAATTACTATTAATTGCTAAACCTCCCCATGCAAATTATTTTTATTTTATTTTTTTTTTTTTTAATTTTTTTTTTCAACGTTTATTTATTTTTGGGACAGAGAGAGACAGAGCATGAACGGGGGAGGGGCAGAGAGAGAGGGAGACACAGAATCAGAAACAGGCTCCAGGCTCCGAGCCATCAGCCCAGAGCCCGACGCGGGGCTCGAACTCACGGACCGCGAGATCGTGACCTGGCTGAAGTCGGATGCTTAACCGACTGCGCCACCCAGGCGCCCCGCAAATTATTTTTAAAAAGCAGGAAAAGATACACTTACTCAGTAGTAAGAATGAAAAATGCCCGAGAGATGAAAATATACATTTGGACAAAAACTTGTACATGAATGTTCATGACAGCATTATTCATGATGGCCAAAAGTAAAAACCACCCAAATGTCCATCAACTGATGAATGAATAAAATGATATATCCACCCAGTGTACTATTTTCTCGCAATAAAAATATAAAACTGACACATGCTACAATACAGATGAAACTTAGCATTATGCTCAGTGAAAGAAGCTGGTCACAAAGTAGCACATATTTTATGATTCCATTTATATGAAGATATCAGAAGAAACAAATCTATAGGGGGCAAAAAAGATTTGTAATTACCTAGGACTGATGAGGAGGGAAGGGGCTGGGGGATAATAGGGAATGAATGCTAATGTTCTAAAATTGCTTATGATGATGGTGGACAACTGTGTGAATGTATTAAAAACCACTACATTGTACGTTCAAGTCTATTTAAAAAAAAATAAAAAATAAAAAGGAGTTTTATCACTAAGCCATCCGTACACATTAAATGATAAAAGAGTATAACTGTAATGCCAATACATTTGGAACTTCAGCTAAAACAAATTTTAATAAATATGAGATTTACCAAATGGTTATAAGAAGAAATAAAGCCATATTCAGCATCTTTTCCCAACTACAATTGTATGAAACTAGAAACCAACTGCAAGAACAAAAACAGCAAATTCACAAATACTGAAGTAATGTGTCAACAAAGAACTCAAAAGAGAAAAAAAAAATACCATGAGACAGCTATCTACACATTTAATGCAATCCCTACCAAAATTACCACCAGCATTTTTCACAGAGCTAGAACAACCCACCCTAAAATTTGTATGGAATCACAAAAGACCCCAAATTGCCAAAGCAATGTTCAAAAAGCAAAGCAAAGCTAGAGGCATCACAACTCTGGACTTCAAGCTGTATTACACAGCTGTAGTCATCAAGTCAGTATGGTACTGACACAAAACAGACACACAGATCCATGTAACAGAATAGAAAACCCAGAAATGAACCCCCAATTATACAATTAGTCTTCAACAAAACAAGAACGAATACCCAATGGGAATAAGACAGTCTCTTCAACAAATGGTGGTGGGAAAAGTGGACAGCAACAGGCAGAAGAATGAAACTAGACCACTTTCTGACACCATACACAAAAATGAATTCAAAACGGATAAAAAACCTAAACGTGAGACCTGAAACGACAAAAATCCTAGAAAAGAACACAAGCAGTAACTTCTTTGACATCAGCCACAGTTAACTTCTTTCTAGATATGTCTGAGGAAGGGAAACAAAAGCCAAAGACAACTCTGGTGACTATATCAAAACAAAAACCTCTGCACAGCAAAGAAAACAATAAAACTAAAAGGCAACCTACTGAATGGGAGAAAACATTTGCAAATGATGTACCTGATAAAGGGTTAGTATCCAAAATATAACTTATAAAACTCAACATCTGGAACACCTGGGTGGCTCGGTTGGTTAAATGTCCAACTCTTGGTTTCAGCTCAGGTCATGATCTCACAGTCTGAGGGTTTGAGCCCCATTTCAGGCTCTGCACTGGTGGTGCGGAGCCTGCTTGGGATTCTCTCTCTCTCTGCCCTTCACCCAGATGCATGTGCTCTCTCAAAATAAACTAAAAAAACAAAAACAAAAAAAACCCTCAATACTCAAGGGGCAACTGGGTGGCTCAGTCAGTTGGCTGTCTGACTCTTAATCTCAGCTCAGGTCATAATCTCACAGGTCCTGGGATGGAGCCCCGTGCTGGGCTCTGAACTGAATGCACAGAGCCTGCTTGGGATTTTCTCTCTCCCCCTCTCTCTGCCCCCTCCCCTGCTCATGCTCAGTCTCATACTCTCTCAAACATTAAAAAAAAAAAAAAACCCTCAAAAACGAATAATCCAATTAAAAAACAGGCAGAAGACACGAATACACATTTTTCCAAAGTAGACATACAGATGGCAAAAGACACATGAAAAGATGCTCAACATGACTGATCATCAGAGAAATGCAAATTAAAACTACAATGACGTATCACTTCACACCTGTCAGAATGGCTAAACTCAACAATACAAGAAACAACAGGTGTTGGCAAGAATGAAAAGAAAGGGGAACCCTCTTGCACTGTTGGTGGGAATGGAAACCCGGACAGCCACCCTGGAAAATAGTATGGAAGTTCCTGGAATATATAATGAAATATTACTCAGCCATAAAAAAAAAAAAAAGAATGAAATCTTGCCATTTGCAATGACATGGGTGGAGCTAGAGAATATTATGCTAAGCTAAATAAATCAGAGAAAGACAAACAGCTTATGATTTCACTCATGTGGAATTTAAGAAACAAATGAGCAAAGGAAAAAAAAAGAAGAGAGAGAGGCAAACCAAGAAACAGACTCTTAATTATAGAGAACAAACTGATGATTACCAGAGGGGAGGTGGATGGAAGGATGGGTGAAATTGGTGGTGGGGATTAAGCAGGGCACTTGTGATGAGCATCAGGTGACGCATGGAAGCGGTGACCTATATTGTACACCTGAAATTAATACTAAAGTGTGTGTTAACTAGAATTTAAATAAAAACTTTTTTAAAAAGTACCTTGAGTCAAATGAAAATGTAAAATACAATATACCAAGATTTATGCAATGCAGCAAAAGCAGTTCTAACAGAAAAGTTCAAAGCAACAAATACCTATATATATTTTTAAAAAAGAGAAAAGAAAGGAAAGGAAAGGAAAAGAAAAGAAAAGAAAAGAAAAGAAAAGAAAAGAAAAGAAAAGAAAAGAAAAAAGGAAGCTCTCAAACAGCTTAACATATCTCAAGGAACTGGGACAGGGTGGGGGCAAGTCCAGACTCAGGACAATGAAGGATAACAAAGAACAAACCAGAAACACGTGAAAAAAAGACAAAAGAAACAACAGTAAAGATCAATAAAACTAAGAGCTGGTTCTGCGGAAAAAATAGAGAACCGTTAGCTAGACTCAACAACAATAAAAAGAGGGCTCAAATACATAAAAATAGAAATTAAACAATACATTACAACAGATACCACAGAAATACAAAGGATCATAAGAGACTACAATGAACAATTACATGCAAACAACCTGAAAAACCTAGACGAAATGGATAAATTCCTAGAAACATGCAACCTTGTCAGACTGAATCATGAAAGAATAAATAAGTGGAACAATTACTAGGAAGATTGAATTGATAATCAAAAACCGCCCAATGAGCAAAACGCCAGGACAGTGACACTAGTGAATTCTACCATTCAAAGAACACCAATCATTCTCAAACTCTTCCCCCCAAAATAGAACACTTCCAGACTCATTTTATAAGGCCAGCATTATTCTGATACCAAAACTAGACAAGGACACCACAACTGAATAAAACTATAAGCCAGTATCATTGATGAACATAGATGCAAAATCCTCAACAAAATATTAACAAACCAAATTCAACAATACGTGAAAAAGACCATACACCAGAATCAATGGGATTTATTCCAGGCACACAAGAATGCAAATAAACCAACGTTATATATCACATTAAGAAAATAAAGGATAAAAATCATATGATCATCCCAAGAGGTGCAAAAAAAAAAAATTCAACATCCTTTTATGATAAAAACTCTGAACAAAGTGGGTATAAAGGGAACACACCTCAATATAACAAAGGACATGTATGACAAGCTCTCAGCTAATATCATACTCCAACGGTAAATAGCTCAAAGCTTCGCCTCTAAGATCAGGAACAACACAAGATGCCCACTCTCACCACTTTGATTCAACATAGTATCAGAAATCTTAGCAGAGCAATTAAGCAAGAAAAAAATAAAAAGCATTCAAATTGTTAAGGAAAAAGTAAAAACTTGTCACTATCTGCAGATGACATGATATTATGTAGAGAAAACCCTAAAGACTCCACCAAAAAATTGTTAGAACTAAGGAACGAATTCAGTACTTGCAGAAAACAAAATCAATACACGGAAATCTGTTGCATTTCTATTAACTAATAACAAACTATAAGAGAAATTAAGAAAACAATCCGATTTACAATTACATCAAAAAGAATAAAATATGTAGGAAAAAATTTAAAGAGGTGAAAGACCTGCCTGTACACTGAAAATTATAAGACACTGATGAAAGAAAGGGAAGACACAAATAAACGGGAAGATATTCCACGCTCATAGATCGGAAGAATATTGTGAAAATGTCCATAACCATCCAAAGCAATCTACAGAGTCAATGCAATCCCTATCAAAATACCAATGGCAGTTTTCATACAAATAGAACAATCCTAAAATGTGTAGGACTGACCTCAAAAGGACCCCAAAATGGCCAAAGCAATCTTGAGAAAAAGGAACGAGGCTGAAGGCATCAAACTCCAGGATTTCAAGCTATATTACAAAGCTATAATCATCAAAACAGCATGGTATCGGCATAAAAACAAACACACAGACCAACAGAACAGAATAGACAGCTGAGAAATAAACTGAAGCATATATGGTCAATTAATTTATGACAAGGGAGCCAAGAACACACAGGAAAGGAAGGAGAGTCTCTTTGATAATCTCTTGGCAGGTTGCTTCAGATTCTGTCTCCCTCTCTCTGCCCTTTCCCCACTCACACTCTATCTCTCTCTCTCAAAAATAAACAAATATGAAAAGAAAAATTAAGAAAAGAAAAAAGAATGGGGCACCTGGGTGGCTCAGTCAGTTAAGTGTCCAACTTCGGCTCAGGTCATGATCCCACGGTTAGTGAGTTTGAGCCCCACGTCCGGCTCTGCACTAACAGCTCAGAGCCTGGAGACTGCTTCACATTCTGTGTCTCTGTCTCTCTCTGTCCCTCCCTCGCTCATGCTCTGTGTGTGTGTGTCTCTCTCTCTCTCTTAAAAATAAACACTTTTAAAAAATTTTTAAAATATAACATCTGTCAGGAAAACTGGACAGCTACAGGCAAAGAATGAAACTGGATCACTATCTTACCCCATATGCAAAAATGAACTCAAAATCGATTAAAGACTTGAACATATAACACACGAAACCATAAAACTTCTAGAAGAGAACATAGGCAGTAATAAGCTTGACATCAGAGTTGGTGATGATTTTTCTCAATCTGGCTCCAAAAGCAAAGGCAACAAAAAGCAAAGCAAACAAGCGGGACTACACCTAACTAAAAGGCTGCTGCAGAGCAAAGGAAATCATCAACAAAAATGAAAAGACAACCTACTGAAAGGGAGAAAATATTTGCAAATCAGATCTCTGAGAAGAACTCCTACAACTCAACAGTAAAAAAACAAACAACCTAATTTAAAAATGGGCAGAAGTTCTGAAGAGTCAGTTTTCTAAACAAGGCATGCAGATGGCCAAAAGCTACATGAAAAGATGCTCAACATCACTAATGATCAGGGAAATGCAAATCAAAAGCACAATGAGGAGTACCAAGTTGGCTCAGTTGGTAGAGCACGTGGCTCTTGATCTCAGGGTCATGAGTTTGATACCCACATTGGGCACAGAGGTTACTTCAAAAAAAGAAAAAAATGGAAAAAAAACCCACAATGAGATAATATCTCACACCTGTCACAATGCCTAATGTTGGGGTGTCTGGGTGGCTCAGTTGGTTAAGCATCCAACTCTTGATTTTGGCTCAGGTGATGATCTTGTGGTTCATGAGATCAGGTCCCATGTCAGGCTCTGGGCGCTGACAGCGCAGAGCCTGCTTGGGATTCTCTCTCTCTCTCTCTCTCTCTCTCTCTCTCTCTTTTTCAAAATAAATACTAAATAGGGGCGTCTGGGTGGCTCAGTCGGTTGGGCATCTGACTTTGACTCAGGTCATGATCTCACAGTTCCTGAGTTCAAGCCCCGCGTTGGGCTCTGCGCTGACAGCTCAGAGCCTGGAGCCCGGAGCCTGCTTCAGATTCTGTGTCTCCCTCTCTCTGACCCTCCCCCGCTCATGCTCTGTCTCTCTCACTGTCAAAAATAAATAAATGTTAAAAAATCTTTTTTCAAAATAAATACTGAATAAATAAACATTAAAAAATAAAAAAAGAATGGCTAATATCAAAAAAAACCCCAAGAAATAACAAGTGCTGGCAAGGATGTGGAGAAAATGGAACCCTATCTACTGTTGGTGGGAATGCAAATGGAGCAGCCACTATGGAAAAGAGGTTGGAGGTTTCTCAATAACTTAAAAATAGAACTATCATATGATCCAGCAATTCCACTTCTGGGTATTTACCCAAAAATAGAAAAAACACTAACTCCTGTATTCACTGCAGCATTATTTACAATAGCCAAGAAAGAAAGTAAAATACCATATGATCTCACTTATATGTAAAATCTTAAAAAAAAAACAAAACTCAGTGACACAGAGAACAGATTAGATTAGAGGCTGCCACATACAGCAAGTAGAGGTAGGCAAATGGATGAAGGAGGTTAAAGGTACAAAATTCCAGTTATAAAATAAATGAGTCCTGGGGATGTAATGTACATCATGGCAACGATAGTTAATAATACAGTACTGTACACGTGAAAGTTACTAAGACTGTAAATCTGAAAAGTCTTCATCAAAAGTGGAGCACCTGGGTGACTCAGTGAGTTACAATGTCCACTTCAACTCGGGTCATTATCTCATGGTCTGTGGGTTTGAGCCCCGCATCTGGCTCTGTGCTGACAGCTCGGAGCCTGGAGCCTGCTTCAGATTCCGTGTCTCCCTCTCACTCTGCACCTCCCCTGCCTGTGGCCTCAGTCACTCTCTCTCAAAAATAAAGAGTTTTGAAAAAAAGTCTTCATCAAAAGAAAAAAATTAGAGTAATAACTATGTACGGTGACAGATGTTAGCTAAACTTATTGTGGTGAACATTTTGCAATATATACAAATATGGAATCATTGTGTTGTGCGCCTGGAACTAAACTGGTATGTTATACGGGGCGCCTGGATGGCTCAGTCGGTTAAGCATCTGACTTTGGCGCAGGTCATGTTCTCAGGGTTCTTGAGTTCAAGCCCCACACTGGGCTCTCAGCTGACAGCTCAGAGCCTGGAGCCTGCTTCGGATTCTAGGTCTCCCTCTCTCTGCACCTCCCCCGCTCATGCAATGTCTCTGTCTCTCTCTCTCTCTCTCTCTCTCTCTCAAAAGTAAACATTAACTTTTTTAAATAAATAAATAACTGGTATGTTATAGGTTATGTTTATACCTCAATTAAAAAAACCAAAAAAACAAAAAAACCCTGAAGTATACTACTACTACTTTAAAAATTCAATCTGTACTTAAAACCTTTCTGACAAAGCAAACTCTAGGTCTAAATGGCTTCAGGACTCAGTTCTATCATAACTTTAAAGAAGAAATAAAACCAATCTTATCACACTCTCTGAGAAGATACAGTATACAACTATACACAATATATAAATAAGTCCCACATTCATAATGTTGCCCAAGAGTATACTAGGATTCCATTTATATGAAGCACAAAAGTAGGCAAAACTATATGATGTTAAATGTCAGGAAAATGGTGAAGGAAAGTAAAAGGTACAAACTTCCGGTTATTTAAAAAAAAAAAAAAAGGTCAGGGAAATGACTGAGGGTGTAGGGTAGTAAGTGATCAGACAGGCACACAGAGGAGCTTCTACATGACTGATAATGTTCATTTTCTTGATCTGGGACAAAAGTGTACTCGGTAAAAATTCACTGAGCTGTTTACCACTGACATATGCTTTCTGCACATTTAGTGAACTTTTAATAAGTTCTTTTTTAAGTATGAAGGAGTACTTATTTTTCAAAATCTGTTAAAGGATGGGGGAGTAAAAAAGTCTGAAGTTCACTGCTTCAGGGCAAAGAAATCAAATAACTAACAAGAACTTCAAAAGCAGGTATCAGACAACATGGTAACTAGCAAAAAGGATTCACAGAGGTGCCAAACCAGCTAGGAACTCTCAAACTTACAGTAAAATTGGTTTGATACTACTCAAATCCAAAAAGGTAAATTGATTTATATCTAGACTTAGTGAGTAGTATTGGTTCATACAGATCTAAGACAAGCCACTTGATATTTTTATTAAGTAAGAAGGTCCTTGAAATGTTAGAAATCAACTAACAGACTCACACCTATAGTCAAATCTCCTAATTTTATAAATGAAGAAAACAAACTCCTTTGAGTCGGGCAATTTGTCCAAGGTCAGAAGCAGCTCTCCCTAAGTAAAAACAAAGTTATTTAAGTTCATCACTCTCCCAATTTCTTTAAGTTCTAGAGGACTGCCACCCAGCAAGAGAATTTGTTTACTGGCAGTGTCCCTCAATAAGGCTATATTCAATTTAAACATTTTCAGCCAAGTGTTACCAACTCAAAATTAATTTCTGTGCCACCCAAGACTTATAGCCAAAAGCTATTTCTGGAGCAGAAAAGATAAGACTTTCTAAAAGTAAAGTTCACGATGTGCAACCAACCGATAACTTTCTGTTTACACTAAATAACTCTGTGCGGCATGCGTCGTCATTTAGAATGACAATGGCACCTATAGCATAAAGTGTCCCTGAAAAAGACCAAAAGAACCAATAATGATAACCTGAAATCCGTACACAGTGAAAAAAAAAAGTGCTAAATCTGTGACAATAAATTTTTGTACTAACTTAATATTAATTTTCTTATTAAATCAGTTTTAAAAAATTAACTTCTACAATTCATTCCAGTTAACTTCTATACCCAATATGAAGAAAGTATGCTTTCTACGTAACTTTAACATTTTTAAATTTTTCTTATTTTACAGAGAGAGAGAGAACATGAGCAGGGAGGGGCAGAGAAATAGAGAAAGAAAAAGAGAGAGAGAGAGAGAGAGAGAGAGAGAGAATTTCAACCAGGATCCTGACATGAGGTTCGTTCCTACCACCTTGGGATGATGAGCCAAATTCAAGAGTTGGACGCTGAACCGAATGAACCACCGAGGAACCCCAACTTTATCAGCTGGAAAAGAATGGCTTGTCATTGTGAAGCTAACTCCATCAAAAGTGTACGCATACAACAACCCATTTAGTCCTGTAAAAACATATTTTTAGGGGCGCCTGGGTGGCGCAGTCGGTTAAGCGTCCGACTTCAGCCAGGTCACGATCTCGCGGTCCGTGAGTTCGAGCCCCGCGTCGGGCTCTGGGCTGATGGCTCAGAGCCTGGAGCCTGTTTCCGATTCTGTGTCTCCCTCTCTCTCTGCCCCTCCCCCGTTCATGCTCTGTCTCTCTCTGTCCCAAAAATAAATAAACGTTGAAAAAAAATTTTTAAAAAACAAAAAAAACAAACATATTTTTAAATTCTATACATGCTTTGGTCTCCACTCTATCTCCATAGCATTCTTTCCACTATCATAGGACCCTCTCTTTTTATTTCAAACTATAAAGTTCAGCACCAAGATGTATCCCTACACTTGCAATCCCCAGGGAAACGCCTGGCCTTCTGAAGATCTGCAGAAAACTTAATACACAACACGGTTTTAGGGCCACAGACACTTATTCACTAAAGAAATGGGAGGTCTTAATGATATAAATACAAACATTAAAAGGGACTTAACAGGGGTGCCTGGGTGGCTCTGTCTCTCTATGTCTCTCGAAAAATAAATAAATGTAAAAAAAAAAAAAAAAAAAAAAAAAGAAAAAGAAAAAAAAATCACTTAACAATTGGGGAGCCTGGGGGGCTCAGTCGGTTGAGCTTCCGGCTTCGGTTCAGGTCGTGATCTCGCAGTTCGTGGGTTCTCTCTCTCAAAAATAAACATTAAAAAAAAAAAATTTCTAATGACTTAACAACTAATGCAACATGGTATCCTGGATTGGATCCTGGCACAGAAGAAGGACATTACTGGAAAAGCTAATGAAATCAAATAAAATTGCAGTTTAGTTGATAGAAATGTACCAATGTTAATGTCTTTAGTTTTGACAAATATACCATGGTTCCGTACAGCTGGGTGAAGGGTATATGGAATCTCTGTACCGTCTTTGCAACTTTTCCGTAAATCTAAAGTTATTTCAAAATAAAAAGCTTACTGAAAAAGAAAATTTTGACAGCAAAAACTACTAAAAGTTGAGACATTTTACATCAATTCTAAAACAATCAAAATGTCCAGTCAGTATCTTCACAAGGCCTAAACAGGTGAGATGGGCACATTTATGAAAAAAGACTTTTTAAGAAAGTGTTACCTATTTTTCCAATATTACTAAATAAAGCCTGGAAAAGCTTCAAAGAAAAAGAAAGATGCTTACGTTAGGCAGGTATGAAAATGAAAAGCTATGAAACCATTTCTCAGTGGAAAGGGGGAACAATACTATTTAAGTATAGAAGACAGAGGCAGTGGACAGCCAAGCAGAGAGGGGTATTTTAGAGGCTGTAACACAGTAACACTTAATAATAAATATACGTGTAACATTACTTGTGCACTGGCCTATGGGCTAGCTGGTATTTTAAGTGCTTTATGTATATTACCACGCCGAACCCTCCCAAGAACCTATAAGGTAGGCAGTACAGTACTAATAAGTACAATCTACAGATGAGAGAAGTTCTGTAAGTGAAGGAACAGAGGTTTGAGGGCAACCGCTATACTAAACAGCCTTTTGAAGACCCACACCAGGAAAAAAGTTCGGCCTTCTAGAGACTAGGTCCCACTACTCACCCCGTCCTCTGCATCCACTAGAGAAGCAAGCCCTCTGCCCACGACTTGGGAGTCCTTGCTAGGATCCTGAAGGAATGTGACTCCCCCATCCCATCTTCAAGATTGTATTCATAATCTCCTGCACTCAATGCAGACTCTTGTTGAGACACTGTTATACAAAGAAGTTAGTTTGTATACCACTATCAGTCTTCAAATTCAGATATGTGGGACTGGCCTGGGAATCTGAAGGCCTTACGTGACATTATCTCTGTGAGAAAATGGTGATGAATTGCAAAAAAATAGTCCTATAAATGGACCATTTAGAAACTGAGGCTCCCTCCACACAGAATTTGGCCTTATAGATGCCGAGATAATTAAATGAATTTTAATAAAAGACACTGCAGTTACTCACACAATCCAGTTTTGCTCATATATCAAGGCGGCACAGTTTCTTATACTTAACATAATAGGAATGGTGTTACTGAAAGAAATTAGCTCAATATTTTACGCATTTCCTATACTACGGCCAATTTTGGATGTATCCAGCAGTTAATATGCTGCTCTCCCCGCCCCCCTCCATCAGCTTTGCGCTAAAAAGGACTACCCAGGGGCGCCTGGGTGGCTCAGTTGGTTGACCATCTGACTCTTGCCTTCAGCTCAAGTCTCATGGGACCCCAGGGACAGGGGATCCAGCGCTGCGTCAGGCTGCACACTGAGCATGGAGCCTGCTTAAGATTCTCTCTCTCTCTCTCTCTCTCTCTCTCTGCCTCTGCCCTTCTCCCATACTCACGCGCTCTCTCTCCCACTAAAAGAAACAAATAAGGGGCGCCTGGGTGGCTCAGTCTGTTGGGCGTCCGGCCTTGGCTCAGGTCATGATCTCATGGTTTGTGAGTTCCAGCCCCGCGTCAGCTCCGTGCTGACAGCTCTGAGCCCGGAGCCCGCTTCCGATTCCGTCTCCCTCTCTCTCTGCCCCTCCCCTGCTCACACTGTCTCTCTCTCTCAAAAATAAATGAACATTAAAAAAAATTTTTTTAACTTTATAAATAATTTTTAAAAATTACTACCAAATACACAAATGTTTTCTTTCTCTCTCTCTCCCTCTCCCTCACTCACACACACACACAGACACACACATCCAGCACAGAAGGGGTCTCACCTCAGAAGTTAGTAATAGCAGTAGCGACAATGATGATGACCATGTACTACGAAAAACTGACTCTTCTTGAGTCTTTACCATTGCTAGTTATGTTGTAAATATGCACGATACATCCTGTGTCTGGCTCATTTCATCCTCACAAAAACCCTGTGAGGTAAATATTACACTACCCCAATTTCAAAAATGAGGAAACAGGTCAGTGATTAAGCAACTTGCCTAAGATCACAGAGCTAGTGTCAAAAGTAAGATTTGAACATTCGAGCATTTTACCCCAGAGATGTTTTTAACCACTGCGCTCTGGGTATAATTAAATAATTTGGCAAACTCTGAAATAAAGGGTGCTTACTCCATTTTTAAAACAAGAGTGATTTGGAGATTTAAAAAAAAAAGAGAGAGAGAGAAAGAGACCTATCTTGCCTTTCAGTAGAAATACATCTTTCAACCAAGCCAAGACTGAACACATTTATACAGAACAAATTTAAAATGTATTCTGCTTTGCTTTTAACACTTCGAAATCCCTCACTTGTCCGAACACTGCAAACAGTGGTAACGGCATGGAACTCCAACAACAGACTAATAAAACTTTATTTTAAAACCTTCAGGTAAAACAAACACAGTCCCGGTTTACCATTAAGTAAACGGGTCTAAAATAACTGCTACAGTTCAAATACCCTTGAAAAGTTTCAAAACAGCAACAAGAGATAGTGGGAACAAGATACGGCTTTTATGACAAAGCAAAACTCTGTTCTTTCCACAACACTGTAACATCTGCTTTGAGAACAAATATTAACCTGAGATAGACTGAACAACTATATTTCAAAACATGTGCTTGAATTCAAAACTGCTTCATTGAACATTTAAAAAGGCTATCTGTTTATCTCCCAGAAGAGCCACCTGATCTGCACAACACATCTAATGTGGACAGCGAAAAGGTGTGCTCCATACCATCCCACTGAGTAATTACCAAAAAGCACACAACCCCCAACAACTTCTAGAGCACACACGGATTTCCTAAATCATCTACTTGAATCTCAGAACTTGACTTCCCAGCAAACAAAGGTCTTTGTGGCAGGATTCCAAACCAGTCCACAAAAACTAAAACACCCATAAGGTTACCGAAGTATAATAAAATACCAAACCTGCACGGGCAACGCTTCTCTGGGAAAACTCATTTTGCAATCGCCTTTAGAATAAAACCAACTACTCCTGCCCCACTCAGCCCTCCAGTAGCAACCAATTCTTCACCCCCCCGCCCCAGGACCACAGGCCCAGGCTTCCACGATCAAGGCAGAGCAGGAGAAAAGGCAGGGAAGATGGCAGTTGGCAGTGCACGAGGCTTCCGAGTTAGGACAAAAAGGCAGAGCTGCGGCGGGAGGAGATCCTGGGATACGGAAGGGAGGACCTACTCGGGACAGCAGGATGAAGGGCGGGATGGCAGCAAAAAGGGGCAAGAGAAAAGTGTGAGGGTCAGGGTGGGTGACAGAAGAGGACAAGAGAGCAGGACCCACTCCTGGAGCAGATGAGCTTTCACAAATTTTCCTTCTTCATGCTTGAGAGGGAAGGAAAAAAAAAGAGAAACGGTGGCAAAGATCTTGACACTGCCCCTCTCACTCTGGCTACTCTCACTCTCCTTTTCAATAAAGGATGGAGGAGGTTCACTAAGGGGTCTTGTCCAGGTCCTTCTTGATCCCATAGAGCACAGGGATTCGGAGAAGGGGAGTGGACCTAGAGGAGTTTTGTTTTGCTCCTTGTCAGCATCCACTCTGCCAACGACTTCAGGGACAATTAGAACCAAGGGGGCTAAGGGCTCCCAGGTACCAGCAGGAACAACTAGTAGTAAAAAGAGAGGAAGGAACCTAGGGAAATTTGGCACAGGAAGTGGGATGGTGGAGGAGGGCCAAATAAGTCAATAGAATTGCCAACGAATTAAACTATAATTACCGTTCTCAAATATTTACGATTAATTCATTTTGACAGTTTCCAGTATTTCATCAGGTCCATTTCACTTTTAAATAAACAAGTATTTGTGGCCATAGTAATAGATTGAGGTTTATTATGTGGAAGATATGAAAATATACTTCGAAATACATATGAGATGATTTCCTGGTGCTTTTTTTTTTGTACAGTGGCACTATAAATCATTTCAGAAAAAGCTTTTTTGTTTACTGAGTGAGCATTCAGTTACTTTATCATTTGTCAATTTTTTCACCCCAATAGCCCAAATATCATGAGTAATTACCTTCACAAATAAGGAAGGATAGTTAACTCTTTCTTGGGAGTATAACTATAATGAAAAACTTGCTCATTCAGACCAAACACTGCCTGGCAGGACTGAAAGTTACTATTTCAAGCAAAGCTCCAAACCCATACACACAGATGCATCCTGAGGAGCACAGGACTTCAGACTCTACCACCAGCCTCTAATGCCCGCGTTTCCATCAGACAAGGCTACTTAACCGCAGGTCCCCCCAAACAAGTTACTTCTTAAAGGACGGCCCCGTAAATCCCAAACTCCATCATCACATTCCCACGACTCCCCACCAGGGATAATTAATTCAAGAGGTAAACCTAACGAAATGACCTGCTGGAGGATGAGTGCCAGACACTTCGCATCCTCCTTCCCCCGTGTTATTTTAGCTGCTCCCCTTCCAGTTGAAATCTCTCCTGAGCAGAGATAATGGCCAGGAGGCAAACTCAGCAGCACATCAAAGATGCAAGAACAGAGACCATCAGAGGACAAAAATGACCATCAGCCATGCACTGGCAAGATGTTCCTGCTGTTTCACCGACATCTCAGATACTGCTTGGGAACCGGGAAGATTTTTCACCCCCTAGCCCCACAGAAGATCATACTGGATCCCAGAATAGCTGCCACATTTTCTGCAAACGACAAAGTGGATCCAAAACCTCTGGACTGGGGCGCCTGGGTGGCTCAGTCGGTTAAGCGTCCGACTTCGGCTCAGGTCAGGATCTCACGGTCCGTGAGTTCGAGCCCCGCGTCGGGCTCTGTGCTGACAGCTCAGAGCCTGGAGCCTGCTTCAGATTCTGTGTCTCCCTCTCTCTCTGACCCTCCCCCGTTCATGCTGTGTCTCTCTCCGTCTCAAAAATAAACATTAAAAATTTTTTTTAAAAAACAAACAAAAAAACCCCCAAAACCTCTGGACTAAATTAAAGAGAAGAAAAACAGCGCCTGTTATCAGATACTCCACTTGTTGGAGAAGGTAGGTGGGTGGGTGCGTGTGTGTATATACCTCCAAGCTATGATAAAGCAAATTCAAACCCCTAGAAATAGTTGGTATTTTATTTTAGTAATGTAATTTGAAAAACTATGCAGGACCAGAATAAATGAAATATTTGATCTTTGAAGTATCCTGGCATGCTGAAACTAGAGGCAAAGTTACTGAAAACATCTGAATTTCACATAGGTCACTACCGGCTACTGGGAATCCTTACTAATCAGCAGACTTCTGTTAAAATGTTACCTCTGGCTAGAAAATGAACACGTCTGAAAAGAAGGGGAAAAAAAAAAAACAAACCCCAAAACCTTGAGATTATCTTCAACCAAGAGCACTGAAATCTTTCAAGATTACCGACAGAACTGAAAGGTTTCTTTGTAACAAAAATTTCCATTTCATGAAATTTTTATCACTTAGCACACACACTTCTGCAGGGTATAGTAGAAAAAGCCCACATTCTAAAATCAGACACACATGAATGTGGGCTCTAGGTCTGCAATTTTCCAGCTATATAACCTCCTGAGGAAAATTACTGAAGAATACGAGAGGTTAGTGTGGTTATGTGTACAACAGGCATAACGTTACCTGCACAGGAGAGCTATAGGTAACCCACCAAACCCGGTGCCTGAATATACACAATACCAGCTGCCTTAGCTGCAACACACGCTGCACAGAATATGCCAATGAAAAATATACGTAACTGAGAAGGCTGTGTCAAATCAACATGTGAAAGAAAATTCAGAGTGACAGAACATAGATTATTCTGTTCTGTCCAATATAAAGATGAAACTCATATATTTAATATTTATCTTCACGGAAGTCTTTTCCTTTGATTAAGCCAGTGGTAAGCAAATGGGGCTAGGGGACTAAAGTTGAAAAACTTCCTATGTGACACTGCTTGAAAATGTGTACGTGGATTTGCTTGCATTCTTCACATCATCACAAAATTTACCATGGGTGACGATGCCTTTAATAATACTGTTAAAAGCTAACCTCTCATCTCAAAAGCCTTTTCTTGATTGACACGTTTGTTTCTTCTTACAAACGTTCTGGTGTGCGACTGCAAAACGTTTAGAAGGCAAAGAAAAAAAAAATCCCTTTATTCTTCTAAAATGAGAAAGTGAGGAGAAGAAGCTAACTTTGTCAAATTGTTCTTCTTTCTCATTCATTCTTGTTCTTTCACAAACCAGAACCAAACAGATCGCATGCCAAAATTATTGTCGGATTGACAAACGTCACTGAAGAACACATGGACTGACAACCCGTCTGGACCAAAGGTGACAAGTATTCTTAAGCAATTTAAATAAATTAAATTTCCGTAAAGACAAAAATGCTTTTTATCAACACTATGAACTTTTGACTTTATATGCAGCCTACTTGATAACCCACCTTATCCCTCATCCCAACGCCCCAAATCCTGTTTCTTACGCCCTTTTTAATGAGCTGGCACACAGGACTAAACTACACAACTCCAACCGGGAATAACTAATCTGTTGTCGGACCTCAGAGGACTGTTGGTGCGATCTTTGTTTTTTAAAACAAAACAAAACAAAAAACGGACACCAGGTTTTCGCCTTACTCCACACCTGCCACCAATTGCAACCCCCCGTTTAGAACAATTACTATTACTACTAACCTTCCCCCACATCTCTCAATAGCCTCAAGAGACTCAACCTTGATGCTGATTAGTCCTCATCCGCAAACGCCTTGCTGGGGCTTGAAGCCCGTCCACCGACGTTCACTCTCCGCAATGTCCAGGGTGCGGCGAGGAAGGACATCATCCCCTCCGCTTGGGGGGCGAAGGCCAAGCAAGGCCCCCGGCCACTCCCTCTCTCCTCGGCCTCCCAGGGCGTCTGGGGCGGGCGCGCCAGGCCCTGCGCAGACCTCCAGCAGCCCCGCAATTCCCGGTGTCCGCCGCAACCCCAGGCCGAGCCGAGCCCCCGGGACGCCCGCATTCGAGCGCACACCTAGCGCCCGGGCGCTGGGTCACCGAGACGACCCAGGGGCCACCCCCGACGCCCCGACTGGGACAGGTGCCGGGCCCTTTTGGGGACACTCACCCGGCAGCCGCTGCTCCCTGTCTGCTGCTGCCGCTGCCTCGCCTTCTCGCCCGCCGCCTGCTCCCGCGGGGGGGTCCGGGCTGGCGCCGCCTCCCCGCCCGACCCCCCTCGGGTGCGCGCCGTGCGGGGCCCGGTCTGGTGAGAGCCGCCGCCGCCGCCGCCGCCGCTGCCGCCGCCGCCGCCGCCGCCGCCCCCTTTCCTTCCCTCCCTCCTCCCTCCGTGCGTCCCTCCCACCGAGGCCCGCCTCGTATTTCCTGGATCCGGCCTCAGCGAGAGCTTGGCAAGCGAACCGCCAGCTTCAGGACTCTCGTCGGGTGCCGTCGCTCGCCAGGCACAAAGATGGCGCCGCCGGGGACTGCCGAAGGCGATCTCGCGAGACTTCTCCTACAGTGACTGGAGAGCGGGGGCCCACAGGAAAGGTGGTCAATTAGGGCAGCCTCAGCTGCCCTCAGAGCAAACGCTCCTCCAAAGCGAAAATGGGCGGTACCAGTTACAGCGGAAGTTATTGCGGCTGCGCGGAACGGGGAGTGACGCATGCTCAGAACGGCTCCTGAAGTAAGACCCAGTTCTCCGTGTTTTACCTGTTTCCTCCCAGAGGCAAGGGGCGGAGAAAGGGTGGGCGGAGGAACCAGAAATGAAACCCGGGAAAGGGTTGGGCAGGACTGATTGGGAAGTGGGAGGTGTCCCTTAAGACCGGGTCCTCCCTCCGGAGCCTGAACGGCCAATTTGGCGTCCGGAGGAGTCCCAACCCTTTCTTTCCTTCTCCCTTCTCTCCCAGTCACCAAGTATTCTTTGGAAAGTCTCAGCTGCCCTTTCATCCTGTTGTCCGATTCCCGTTGTGGTGGTTTTTTTTTTTTTTTTCTTTTTTCTTTTTCTTGTTTTGAGAGCTCTCTGTGTGCTCGGAGCAGCGTTCGCTGCTGGAAGCCACAGCCCTCCAGTTTCTCACATTACCAAATAACTTTCTCTTTCATTTTGGCGCTACGTGAGCCTTCCAAATGGCATACACTTAACTGCTTCTGCTCCTGTTTTATTTTTTCTCTCTCATTCATTTATTCGTTGATTCAAACGTATGTTCAGAGTTTCCTGCGTGCCAGGGACTGAAGACACGGAGACGTGCTCTGACCTCAGGGAGCTATTGGCCTGGGATAGCGATGGATGAGAAAAAAACAATGATGACAGTTGAGCACAGTGAATTCTGTAACAAAAATAGGTACCGAGAGGAGTGACAGGTCCTGGGAGCAGGGTATCATGACATGCATCAAAAGAGAAAATTCTTTGAGGGCAGTCTTACAGGCGTGGGATTTAGTCCATTGGATCAGGGTAATGTCAGGGAACAAGCCACCCGATTATTTCAACAGAATTTAATATAAAAAAGTGATAATTAGGTAACTGAAAATGCAAGAGGAGAGCTTAATACACGACGGAGATAGCAACTGTGCTACAGTGGCCTAACAGCCACTCTGCTGAGAGCCAGGGGGACCAACCAAGGGGAGACGTTGGGATTATTACAATTTAAATATTTAGAGAAGGGGCTGCTTGGAGCTGAAATTCAGACCACTGAGGAGGGAAGCGCACCTACCGGTGCTGGTGTCTCTGATGGGGGCTCAAGATGCTGTGTCTGCCCTTGTGGGGAAAACTGCAAACTGGATCCAACCGCTGCTATGGGAAGGAACTGCCGGCGTCCTAAGAGTCCCAATCTTTCCCTCTGACCTGGGTCTGAAAAAGACACTAGAGTGGAGCTGGACTTGACCCACAGCCAGCAGCAGAGCAACTCTGGTGTTGAGAGTCATTTTAGAAGCTGGATGTGGCCCAAAAGGGAGCCGTTCGCTCCTGTCTCCCTCCCCACGTAGTGGGCACCCTCGTGTTCAAACACGGATAGAAAACTTGCTTTGAGTTCAGGGTTTCGTACCGAACAAAGCTGCCCCTGGGAGCCCGCTCACAAAGCCATGAGTGAGAAATAAATGTGCAGTGTGGTATGCCGCTGAGACTTTTGCTTATTACACGGCAGAAGCAGAGTACTAACAGCAGCTCTGTTCCGCAGAGTGAGCGGAAGTTTCTTTTCTCTTCTTCTTCTTCTTCTTCTTCTTCTTCTTTTTCTTTTGTCTTCTTGCTCCACCATCCCTATAGTGCTGACCTAGCATGTTTGGTCCAGAGTGGCTCAGCACCACATCACATTCCAGTCATCAGGAAGGGGAAGATCTACCCATTTCCTTGAAGGGTACAACCCAGAAGTCGGTAACATCATTTATGGTCACAGCCTGTCAGCCCGAACTTATTCACATTAATATATTTACCCGCAAGGGAGACCGAGAAGTGTGTTCTTATTTTAAGCAGTCTTATACCTGAGCTAAAAATGCCATGCCTCTAGAAAAAAGGTTGGTGGGTTGCTGGCGGGAGGGGGGGACAGTGGGGAATGAGCGGCCCCCTAAAATAGTCAAATCTCAGAACTTGATCTCAAGTTATGTCTTGTCCTCTCTCCCAGTTGGGTCCTGCCCCCAGTGAGGGGCTTAAAGTCAAAGAAGCGAGTATAATCCTCTTTCTGTTCCTTAGGCTTCTTCTCCTCCAAGCGTGAAGATGGCGGGAACGGAGACAGCCAATTTCCTGCTTTACAGGTTACAGTCACAAGATGCTTTTGTCCTCTCCGGACACAGCAGATGGCCAAGTTGACTCTATCTCTTGATTGCTTTTGGTTCTTCTTAGGCTCCCACTGGGAAGATTTGATAGTACATCCTAGGGCCCATATGGCGTTCTTCCCTCTGTCAGGCCTCTCTCTCCTCAATCCCTGGTCTCTTACTTTTTGATGTTGCTGAAAGTCGTCTCTTGGTTGTCCGTGTCTTCGGTGTGGCCGGCACCCAAATGCTGGCTCTCTTAGGAGGTGAGTGTGATTCTTCAGCACCCTCCTCACGGCCTAGTTCTTTGATATAAACTCCCTTTATGGGATACCCACGACGTCTCACTGCCAGGATCCCCTCACCCCTCAGCAGGGCCTTTGGCAGGGCACAAGCAGGAGGCTCAAGCTTTTTTGCATTCTGGGACCATTACGTGATCCAAAGGAACCGTGCGTATCCTTGCCACGCTAAGTAACAGCCAGGCCGCCCTGTCGCTGCTGCACCCGCAAGCTTCCTGTCTTTAGAACTCTTCTGGCGCAAGGCAGGCAGCAGTGTCTGTGGTGACTCTGGTGTCTAAACTCCAAGGACAAGTGGCCAGCTCTCGCTGAAAGTCTCCGCCTCTCCCCTAAATTTCTCAAATAGCTACCGTTCAATCAGGCAGCCGCAGCGTGACACATCTTTAAGACCCTCCTGACTCAGCTCTTCCGAGAGGCCCCCCTCCCTTTGGCTTTGCCTTCTCCAGGGGAAGAGAAAATCTACAATAATTCCTGAGAGGTGAGAACTACCGAAAATCTTCCTTCGAGACTTCTCTTATGTCAGCTGGAGGAAGTGTTCGGGTTATAGTTCTAGACCCGGGTTTGCTGCCTCTTGGTGAGCCTCTAGGGAGGGACCTAGAGCTGTGTCAGATACCTCTATGTACCGTTGCAGATATTTTTGGCCTCATTTGTGTTAATAATCTATCGCCACAGAACACACCTTTCTAAAAAACATAATAGTCTAAACTAATAACCATTTGATTTGCACGTTATACAGTAGGTCAGCAATTCAAGGATTGGTTCTTTTTTTTGGTAATCTCTGCACCCAGCGTAGGGCTTGAACTTCCATAGTGTAATGGTGAGCCCTCTGGACCCTGAACTTACAACTCCAAGGTCAAGAGTCACACACTCCACCGTCTGAGCCAGGCAGGCGCCCCAGCGGTCAGCAATTTAGACTGGCCGCAGCTTGGGCTGCTCTTCGTCTGTCCCACCCAGGGTAACTCATGGTGACAAGAGCCTCTCACCAAGTTGCCCGACTCCACAGGGTACAGTCTAAAAGCTAAAAGGTTGCTTGTGCTCGCTCTGGCAGCACATGTACGAAGAGCTAAAAAGGGAGTTGGGCCTGTGATGGGCCATTTCGTCAAACCGTCTGTCTCTGAGTGGTGAAGTATATGATGAGACCACGGATTCTCACGGTCAGGCGCAGCTCCTTTGCGGTAACGCGGTCTGTCGGTTTTAAGCAACACTGCATGGGATACCATGTCAATGGATGGCCATTTCATAGACTCTTCAACGGTAGCACTGCTGGGGGAACTGCGGATGGGAAAGGCAAACTCATAGCTGGAGTGTGAATCAGTCCTGAAGAGAATGAATTCCTGCCCCGCAGTCACACACACCCCACGTGGAATCGATCCAAAGTAATCATTTGCCCAAGTGGCCGTCTGGTCTCCTTGAGGATGGTGCCATGCTGTGCCTCAGGGCTGGTTTCTGCAGGTGGGGGGTTGGGTCGGTAGCAGCTAAATGAGTCTTAGTGAGAGGGAGTCCTTGTTGGACCAGAAAGGTGAGCCTGGGTTCCATCGACAAGATCCCTTGTCATAGAGCAAGCCTATGAGGAACCTTGTTGGTGATGGACTGTTTGGACAGCTTGGTGCCAGGCAATCTGGATTTGGGGTACCTGCTGTTTATAGGAATTCTCTGGGACCTTAAGGTCAATGGGATGTCACAGTCCTCCTGTGAGAGGAAGAGGTCCCATGGGAAGCTAAGCTTGAGTGCAGCCTATCTCTCTGGGAGAAGGGCAGATCTCTGGTTCCAGTTAGCTTTTTGCCTGCAAACCAGCATCATAATTTGTCAGAATCACTTTCAGACAAGTGTGCTCTTTGTACGAAAATATTCTATCGAGATTATGTTAATTTTCACTCCTGTGTGGACCCCCTGATTGGTTTTTGCCTTGCGATTTGGTGATTCTCAATGGGAAAGAGGTTGCTCACAACCTAAATGGCTCTCTGTGTTCTATCTCCTATTTTGCTTCCCGCCTAAACTTCACCTAGCACTTGTCCTGTACTGGCCAGTACCATAAATAATGAGTGTGTCGAAGCGCCTCCTGACCTTGCTGGAAGAAGTAAAGGCAACCGATTCTAATTGCTCCTGTCAGAACCGCAAGGAACAATAGAATTCAGCCTCTTATACCAAGACATTTGAAGAGGAAAAATGAAATTAGGAATTAAGTGCAAAGGAGCGAGAAGGAAAAGTTACCAGTTGCCCAGCCCCAGCACCTTTTCACCCCTGGTTCCAGGGCAGGACATGCTCATTGTCTCATGTTTCAGCATTCTCTGACTTGGGAGTTGTGATCTGGTGATGGATAATGGGTTAGTGCTCTTTCTGGAACATGACTCATCTATACTCACTAGAACTCTTTTTAGAACAGGCCAGACAAATGGGATTGGTCTCAGGCCATCTCCTGAACTGGATGGACAGAATACACCGATCTCTGCAATGCCAGCTGTTGACCAGGATCAACCCTTTCACATCCATCCCTTTGCTTGCTAGTCCCCATTCCTAACCACCTATGCCCCCATCCAATGGCCAACTCCCTGCTGGCTCATCTCTACCAAGGCTGTCATCTCAGGAGTGGAAACCTACTTGTCTTAATGTAGCTTAATTCAAATAGGCTCAACGTCTTTTTCTTGTTTAAAGTCAAAGGTTAATTAATACTAGGAATAGGGACCTGGATGGCTCGGTTGGTTAGGCGTCTGACCCTTCATCTCAGCCCAGGTCACGATCTCATAGTTGGTGGTTTGGAGCCCCACGTCGGACTCTGTGCTGACAGCGCAAAACCCGTTAGGGGTTCTCTCTCTCCCTCTCTCTCTCTCTGCCCCTCCCCTGCACTCACGCTCAATCTCGCTCTCTCTCTCAAAAATAAATGAAGAAACATTTAAAAGGACATTTAAAAACAATAAAGTGAGAAAAAAAAGATTCCCTCTCTGCCTCCCCTCAAAAAAATAATGACACTAGGAATAAAAACATTTAAGGGTATAGTTCTTTTGACCAGTACAAAGTAAGCTCTAATTCCTTTTCCAAAAGAGTCCATTTCAAATAGAAAATACACTCGGTATTTACTTCTAAATAAATTCACTGTGACTCTCAATCTATCTTTCCTTGATGCTAGATAATCTCCACAATGCTCTGAGAGAATCCGAATGCACAGGCTGACAGTTGCCCACCTTGCTTCACTCTCAAGTTGAGGGAATCACAGATAGATTTCTTTTAAAAATCTCTGTGGGGGTGCCTGGCTGGCTCAGTCAGTAGAGCATGCAACTCTTGAGCTCTGGGGTTGTGAGTTCCAGCTCTGTGTTGGCCATAGAGATTACTTAAAAAAAAAAAAAAAGTAGTTTAGAATAAGGGGCGCCTGGGTGGCTCATTCGGTGGAGCATCTGACTCTGGTTCAACTCACGATCTCACGGTTTGTGAGTTCAAGCCCCAGGTCAGGCCCTGTGCTGACAGCTCAGAGCCTGGAACCTGCTTAGATTCTGAGCCTCCTCTCTCTCCCTCTCTCTCTCTCTCTCTCTCTCTCTCTCTCTGTCCCTCCCCCACTCGTTCTCTCTCTCTCTCTCAAAAATAAACATTAAGAAAAAAAATGAAATAAAATAAAATAAGTAAGTAAATAAATAAAAATCTCTTCTCTGGGGCGCCTGGGTGGCTCAGTCCGTTAAGCGTCGGACTTCGGCTCAGGTCACGATCTCGCGGTCCGTGAGTTCGAGCCCCGCGTCGGGCTCTGGGCTGGTGGCTCGGAGCCTGGAGCCTGCTTTGGATTCTGTGTCTCCCTCTCTCTCTGACCCTCCCCCATTCATGCTCTGTCTCTCTCTGTCTCAAAAATAAATAAACATTAAAAAAAAATGTTTTTTTTTTTTAATCTCTTCTCTAACGAGCCAGCAAGGTAGATTTGCACAGATACTGTGGGTGGCAGATAACAGTGGTAGGAGAAGACAGGAGCGTTAAATACCATTTTTGGCCACGCAGGCAGAAGAGAATGAGTGAGGAGGGAAATTAGGAAAAGTGCATATAGAGTGACCTAAGATCATAGCAATGGTAGACAGCATTTATAGTGGACACTGTAGTGCTCCACTGAGATCCCCTCTTCAGAGCCATGCGCCTATCCCCAAGTCTCTGGGGCTGTGACATCCGTGACAAGTGACATCCGTGTAGCTCACCGGGAATTGCCTTTGCTTCAGGGATCTGCGGCGCAAAAGTTACGCGCTTTCCCGGTGGGTGGCCCACGGGCCAATGACGGGCTGATGTAGAAATGCAAAGGCCTGGCAACCTTTCATTCATTTGGGACAACTCTGAAAGACCATTCCAGCTTCAGAGCTCCACGTGAGGTAGGCTGAGGTCTTGGTTGCATCGTCGTCGCGGATCAGTGTCTCCCCCTGTCCCCTTTTGTTTTGCCTTCCTCACTGGTGTATTTTCTAAGAGAGTTTCTCACTGAACCTCCCGCACTCAGGTATCATCTCAAGACGTCTCTCGAGAGAAGCCAATCTACGCAGTCTGTACAGTAAACCCATGTGTATTTGACTGAGTTGGTTTTATTGTCAAGCACTTGCAAACCCTTCTAATAATTGTCCCAGATTTCCCGTGGTGAGGGATGGAAGAGACTACTCCCTTTTATTAGTGCGTGTGCCTCTAATGAAGTTCCTCCACCTCCAGCTCGAAGGGTCATCATATGATTCACTTCTGACCAATCAGAGCCTCATAATCTTTTGGCCACCACCTTTCGGGGGTGGCACATGACTTACGCAGAGCAACCCTGATGCCGCTGTGAGGCTTTTGCTGAGGCATCTGGGGAAGACTTTCCTACTTCTTCTAGAGGATGGAAGGTGGGGAGCTACAACACCCATCTCATGACTACGGATGGAACTCCTGTCCGGAACTACGGAAGGGTAACAACCCAAAAGAAGTGACTTGAGAGGTGAAGAGAGAGACAGAAAGGAAGTAGGTCTGGGGGATATAATTTGAACTCTTGTATCACACAGTACTTAAAACCAGCCCTATCCCCTATACCATTCAGTTAGATGGATCAATACGTTTTCCTTTCTGCGTAAGCCCGCTGAAGATCAACTTTCCCTTGCTTGCAAGCAAAAGATTCTAAACCGATAGACCACGAAAGAATGAGCATAAGAAATGAATGGGTGGAACACGCAAGACCATCGTTGAGATGGGGAAGGCCAGTTGACTGCAAATACTTATATTCTGTGTTAATAAAATGAATTCTATCTTTTCCGAGTATTTTGGGGTCTCAACATATAAGTGCTCAAGACTAAGTGCTCCATGAGCATCTGTTAAATTACAAGTAACTCTACAAAAGGAAGCAAACCTGGAGAACTCAAGCGACACAGTGACTTTGGGCAGAGGCAAGATTTAAACCCCTCCTCACCAAAAAAGTTGATGATTTCTGGATTAATATACTTTATAAAATATTGTACCTGAGAATCTTCCTTGCTCTTGGGAAGACTAGAGCCAACCCCTCAATACATATAAAAAATGGCTTCTGTTTTAGTCACTGTTTTCCCCAGATGGTCTTGAGGTCTTTCTGAAGCACAGAATTACCTTTTCATAGTAAACATGTGGAGGGGAGGAATCATTTTATTCTAACCTTCAAGATTCTTCTAGCTGGCCTAAGAATACACGAGACGGATTAACGGGGGAAAAAAAATGTTTAATGATGTGTACATCGAGGACGAATAATAAAATTGAGACCTAAAAAGAATGAACAAGGCAGGCAGTTTTTAATACATTTTTTTAAAAAGTTTTATTTATTTAAGTAATCTTGCACCTCACGTGGGGCTCGAACACAGGACCCTGAGATCAAGAGTCACATGCTCTTCAGACTGAGCCAGCCAGGTGGCCCCAGTTTTATGCTTTTTAAACAAGAAAACAATAACTTTGTGAGAAATTGACAGGACAAAGAAAACTTATGTTTCTGAGGTTCAATTCGTAAGGAATTCTAAACAGATTTTGGGCTGGGGTAGAATATGAGTAAAAGTAACACAGTTCCTGGGATGCCCGGGTGACTCAGTCAGTTGAGCATCTGACTTTGGCTCAGGTCATGATCTCCTGGTCTGTGAGTTCGAGCCCCACATCAGTCTCTGTGATGACAGCTCAGAGCCTGGAGCCCGCTTTGGATTCTGCGTCTCCCTCTCTCTCTGCTCCTCCCCTGCTCGTGCTCTGTGCTCTGTCTCTTTCTGTCTCAAAAATAAATAAACATTAAAAAAATTTTTTTTTTTTTTTTTGAAAAAGTAACAGAGTTCCTTTAGACAGCCTTCTTGGCTGTGAATTCCTTATCTCTGGTGATAAGGTTGTCTCTTTACCTCCTGGTACAGGGAGGGTTCCTTTCTCATGGGAAATTTATTTTCTGCTTTCTGGCAGCAAAGGTCAGGGTGTTCTTGCACTGGTTGTTTCTTTTTATTTTTTTATTTATTTTTAATTTTTTAAAATTTGCATCCAAATTAGGTAGCATCTAGTGCAACAATGATTTCAGGAGTAGATTCCTTCTTGGCCCCTGACCCCTTTAGCCCATCCCCCCTCCCACACCCCCTCCAGGAACCCTCTGTTTGTTCTCCATATTTATGAGTCTCTTCTGTTGTGTCCCCCTCCCTCTTTTTATATTATTTGGGTTTCCCTTCCCTTGTGTTCATCTGTTTTGTCTCTTAAAGTCCTCATATGAGTGAAGTCATATGATTGTTGTCTTTCTCTGACTGACTCATTTCACTGAGCATAATGCCCTCCAGTTCCATCCACGTGGTTGCAAATGACAAGATTTCATTCTTTTTGATTGCCGAGTAATACTCCATTGTATATAGATACCACATTCATCCACCGATGGACATTTGGGCTCTTTCCATACTTGGGCTATTGTTGCTAGTGCTGCTATAAACATGGGGGTGCACGTGTCCCTTCGAAACAGCACACGTGTATCCCATGGATAAATGCCTAGTAGTGTAATTGCTGGGTCGTAAGGCAGTTCTATTTTTAGTTTTTTGAGGAACCTCCATACTGTGTTCCAGAGTGGGTGCACCAGCTTGCATTCCCATGCACTGGTTGCTTCTTAAGTAACTTCAATTCATAATTTTTTTTTCCAAATATTTCAAAGTGATCTGTGTACCCAACGTGGTCCTCAAACTCAGGACCCTGAGATCAAGAGTCACATGCTCTACCAACTGAGCCAACCAGGCACCCTGACTTTAATTCAAAATAATCAATATGCCAGAGTAGCACATTTTGGGCCAGACTGCCCTTGGTAGCACAGATGGAGAAGTACAAAGAAAATTGAAAATGAAAATTGAGGTTAAGAGAATTGCCTAAGGTAATAGGTAACTGGACCAGTCAATATGGGACTTTGATCCTTTCCTTCCCAAATGCAATAAGCTCTCTGCCAGGAACACCAGAAACAGCAAGTGTCATTTGCTCACGTCTTAAGAATTTATGCATTGTTCCACATATATTTATCAAGCCAGATTCTGAGGCTACAGAGATGACTAAGACAAAGTCCTTGGCTTCAAGGTCTATTGGAGAGAAATGTCACAGAAACAAATGAGCATAATAGAATGAAACAAATGAAGCTATAATTTATACATTTGATGTTCTAGAAACTGTGGTTAAAAGGAAGTGTTTGGCATAGTGGGGAGTGGGAAAAGTTATGGGAAAGAGACGATTGTCTGGGGAGAGTGTTCCCAAGGAGGTCTTGTGTAAACTCATCATGAAAATGAATAAACAGGGCACCTGGGTGGCTCAGTTGGTTAAGCGCCCGACTCTGGATGTTGGCTCAGGTCATGATCTCACGGTTCCTGGGTTCGAGCCCCACAGTTGGGCTCTGCGCTGATAGCGCGGAGCCTGCTTGGGATCCTCTCTCCCTCTCTCTCTGCTTCTCCCCCACTTACACTTTCTCAAAATAAATAAATAAACTTAAAAAAATGTAACGATTAAATATATGTTCAGTTATCATAAGTGAAATAATAAATACTCAGAATTAAAGTTTATTATTATTTCAGTTTTACCAGGGGAAAATTTATGTGTAGTCTCTAAAACTTCTCTCTTTGGTATCCTGTTTATTCTCAAATCTCATCCTCCCCATCACAGAGTAGTGACATCACAGGAATTCTTTTTAAACTTCAGATTCTATAATTTTCTGACCCATTGTCATGAGTCTAGAGATGTGGGGGGGTAACAGCTAGGAGATGATAAATCAGGGTGCATGTGACTAGATCCTCCTTATATTTTGATTTATAATAAGAAATACATATTTGGTCTCGGTCCGCATTCCTGGCATAAAGATCTAAAACCCTTGGAATTCCTAAGTGATAAGAGCTATAAAAGTGCCTTTTGTTATTCATAACAAGCTCCTTTCAACCACACCTGAGTCTGTGTATAAAGGTAACTTTTGGAAAACCCCTAAGGATAGGAGCTGGTTGCCAAGGGAACCGACCTCGTGATTAAAGGGTACTTTCAAAAACAAAAATAAATAAATAAAGGGTACTTTCAACCCCACCCCCAAAACTCTGGGGAGGAGAGAGGGGCTGGAGGTTGAATTAATCATCAATGGCCAAAGTTTGTTTTTTTTTTTTTTTTTTTTTTTTTTTTTTGAGAGAGAATGAACGCAAGTGAGAGAGGGGCAAAGGGAGAGAGGGGGAGAGAGACAGAACTGGGGCTTCCCTGAAGCGTGGCTTCTGTTACACCCAAAGTGGGGCTTGAACTCACAAACTGTGAGATCATGACCTGAGCCGAAGACAGATGCTTAACCAACTGAGCCACCCAGGTGCCTCCAGTGACCAATAATGTCATCAATCATGTCTATTTAATGAACCCCCCCTCAAACCCCAAAAGACAGGCTTAGAGAACCTCCAGGTTGGTGCATCTGTGGAGGTGCCCCATGAGTTGCATTCCAGAGAGGACATAGAAGCTCCACCCATGCCTCTTCCCCACACCCAGGTTTGGGGTGCCGAGGGGGTGCGGCCAGCCCCTCCCCACACCCAGGGGGAGATTCCAGGAGAAGCTCGAACTTGTCTTCAAGGATGGCGGACTGTGGTGTTGAGGGGGGAGCGGCCCCACCCCCCCCCGGGGCTCCTCAGCTCTAAAATGGGGGTGACAATAACCAGGTGACGAGTGAGCTCTTTCCTTTTTCAGCAGAAATGTACTGAACACCCAGGTTGGGTGGGAGCCTGTGCGGGATGCTGGACACAGAGGACCCTGCACAGCTCTGCCGTCTGGCTGTTCCTGAGTTATAGCCTTTTATAACAACCTGGTAATCCAGTAAGTAAACTGTTTTCCTAAATTCTGTGAGTGACTCTAGCAAATTCATTGAACTGGAGACGGGAGTCATAGGAACCTCTGATCTATAGCTGGTTGGTCAGAAGCGCAGATGACAACGTGGACCTGTGATTGGTGTCTAAAGGCAGGAAGGGTAGTCCTACGGGACAGAACTCATAACCTATGTACTCCGATGGCGCTTCCAGGCAGATAGTGTCCTTGATTCGAATTTAGTCATCTGGGGGCACCTGGGTGGCTCACCCGGTTGAGCGTCCAACTTGGGCTCAGGTGAGGATCTCACGGTTCCTGAGTTCGAGCCCTGTGTCGGGCTCTGCGCTGACAGCTCGGAGCCTGGGGCCTGCTTCAGATTCTGTGTCTTCTTCTCTCTGCCCCTCCCCTGATCACACTCTCTCTCCCTCTCTCCAAGAAAGAAAGAAAGAAAGAAAGAAAGAAAGACACATTAAAAAATTAAAAAAAAAAAAAGAACTTAATCACATGATTACATCCAACTCCATATGCCCAGGAAACAGGTTAGAATGGATTGTGATGGACAGCTAGCAGACCGTACCCCAATAGTGTATGTAAAACGTTTTTGTAAATTTTGCTTATTATGTTAAACATTTTCCATTTTTCTTCATAGCCTTCATTATCGTCGTAGATTAGTTTATTGTTCAAACGTATTTGTTGCCCCCCCCCCCCGTCCTCTGGGTCTTTTTCTACGGGGCCAGTTCCTGGCAGGCCTCCATGTAGGAGCAGTATCTGCCTTGCTGTATTTTTTTCAATGTTTATTTATTTATTTTCGAGGGAAAGAGAGGGCCGGGAGGGACAGAGAGAGACAGGGAGACGGAGAATCTGAAGCCGGCTTGGAGCTCTCAGCACGGAGCCCAACGTGGGGCTCGAACCCATGAACCGTGAGATCGTGACCTGAGCTGAAGTGGGGGGTCCCTGCCTCGTTGATATTAAGCTTCGTCATTATGACTTGCTTTGGAGAGTGGGATTTGAGCAGAAATGCCATGTTCCACATTTGAGCTTACGCTTTAAGAGCTATTCTATTACCCTGTCCTTGCTTTTTTTTCTCCTGCCCGGAGACCAACATGAGGCTGGTCCTTCCCAGAATAGGTACCTGAGTGAGAAACCTGCGATAAATTAGACATCGGGGGATCATCTGTTACTGCGGCATAATGTGGCAAAAGCTGACTGATGCAATGATTATAATGGCTGCATATTATTCCATTGTGTTACAGATTCCAATTTTTTAGTCCATTTTCCTCATATTGAACATTTAGGTGGTGTCCAGGGTTCTGCCATTATAAATAATGCTGAAATGGACATCTGTGAGCACATTTTTGTTACTGTTTCTATGAAATTATTTCTTTAGGCTACTTTAAAAAAAATCTTTATTTATTTTTGAGAGAGAGACAAAGTGTGAGCAGGGGAGGGGCAGAGAGAGAGGGAGACACAGAACCCGAAGCAGGCTCCAGTCTCTGAGCTGTCAGCACAGAGCCCGACGCGGGGCTCGAACCCACAAACCGTGAGATCATGACCTCAGCCAAAGTCAGACACTCAACCGACTGAGCCACCCAGGCGCCCCTGGGCTACATTTTTAAGGGCAGAAAACTGGGTCAACATGTATGATCGGTCATCAAGATTGCTCTTATTCCCGAAAGGTGTGTGTCGTCTGTATATTAGGTCAGGTTCCAGCAAACCCCCACAAAGACCCCTCTAGTACTTTTGACAGAAGGAAAATAAAATAGGAAAGTGACTTTACAAGTAATGGAGAAGCTGAAAAGTCAATGGTAAATGAGCTCAAAGATCGGCAGCAGCAGAAAGATGCAGCCACCCCCGAGGGCTGGACGGCCACGTGGATGGGGTAGTATTGCGAAAGCTCAGAAACCAGGGCCAGCGGAAGGGGAGCTAGAACCACAGCTAGGTATGTCCGGTCAGAACTGTCCAATAGTAGCTTGAACCTTCAAGGGAGGTTTGGTCTAGCAGTGCTGGGTTCATGGAAGAAATGCTACAAGCAGCAGAGACAGGGGGAAAAGTCCTTTGAACTCTTGGTTCTCACTCTCCAGTCTTCTGCAGATATTGTCCACCGGGCAAAATGACCCAGAAGTCAGAGAATAAAGGAGTCGGGGAACTTTGGTTTCCTATGATACAGAACAGAGCACGAGCAGGGCGGTAGGGTGTCTGAGAGCAAACTGGACAGTATTGAATGAGTAAACTACTTTGCTAGTCTTGCCAGGTATTGTATGTTGTCATCATTATAAATGTTCTTTTGGCATGGAGACAATATAGCTTAGTGGTTGAGGTTCTGACTCTAATGTCAGACATGCCTGGCTTTGAAATCCTGCTCTAAGCATTTCCTAATTATGTGACCTTGGGTGAGTTGCTTAAACTCTTCAAGTGTGAGTTCTTCATATATAAAATGTCGTGAAGATTAAATGATCTAACGCACGTAGCATAGTACCTAGCATGAAAGAAGTCCTCAATAAACCCTAGCTGATACAAGTACTAGGTACAACATGAAATCTGTAGATTAGTTGAATTTTCATTTGTTTGATGTCTATATAGGATAAACGTTTTCTATGTGACTTTCCTTTCCCGTGTGTATTTCCTCAAGACTCAGTTGACTGTTCATTCTCCCAACTACGGGGTTTAGGTGTCTTATAAATTCGCGTGACTTCTCAAAAAACTTTTTTTGAATGACTTCTTAACATGGTATAGCTGGGAATTCTTTGTCACATGTTACATTTCATGTTGCTTGAAGCTACAAAAGTTGTCCTTGTTACACAAAGCTGAAAAAGACTCCATTCTGGGTTTCTAGAGCTGGATTATGATATATTAGCATATTAGTATATTAGCATATTAGTAATTTGATAAGTTTGACTATGTATAACAGAGAAGTAACATCTCTTCTGTACAAGTCTAGGCCAGGGCGGTACATTATAGTATCAGAAAACCAGATTCCTTCTATCTTGTTCTGCCATCTATAAAGTGCTGCCACCGTCTCCTGACCCCAGATGGCTCTCTACCGCCTCCATCTTCCAACTAATGGGAAGCAGAAGAGGGAAGGACCTGCTTTTAAGGGCAGGTGTCCTCCCTTTAAGGGCATCACCTGGAAGTTGCCCACATCCCGCTACTCACATCTCATTGGCCAGAGCTTAGTTTCATGACCGCATCTAATGACAAACAAGACTGAGAAATGAAGTTCATATTTGAGAGGCGACGTACTCAGCTCAAAATTATATTACGATCAGAGGAGGGGGCAAACAGATTTGGGGGGAAACCGGTGGCCTCTGGCATTCTGATTTTCTGGACACACGAACATCTCTGTGTACCCTTCTTCCCACACACAGAACATGCCCATTGCAGACTCACCAGTACAATCCCATTTCTACTAAAGGGGGGGCAGATTATGGCACCCTAAAAATATTCCTCCTCGTTATATGGACCATCTTGAGAGCTAGTTAGTGTTAAGAAACCCCAGACACAGGAGAAGCTCTGAAACCCAGTAGAAGTTACTCTTTTGTAAGAGACATTTACATTTATAAAGGAAATCTCCATCTGTAAGCCTCTCTCCCTAGTACCCGGAAGAGGAGGATAACTGAAACCTGAGACTTCAGCTGTAACAACCTTATCCTTGTTTGCTGGGCTTTTCCTCCTCACTTCCCATGAATGGCTCCCTTCTCCCCTAATGCCTTTCTTTTATCTTTATCTGAAGGTATTTAAGGGGGTGGCTTGGGCCGTTTCAGGGACTTCCTCAGTTTTCCTGGGTCTCTCCCAGGTGTACGGGAGATACACATGTTATTAAACTTCTGTCTGTTTTTCTCCTGTTAATCTCCCTTTTACGATGGGTTGGAGGCGGGTCTCAGCCGAGAATCTAGGAGAGTAGAGAGAGAATTATTTTTCCTTCCCTACACTACGTACATTTCGATGTTCAGGATCTCTGAGGAATGTGTGATCCCCTGTGTTAGGTTCAAATGTATCTTCTTGTGATGCTGCGATCTGTAAAAAATAAGACAAGCGGTGTGTCCATCCACAGCATACTGGTGGATCAGGGGCAAGGTAACAAGAACAGAAACAGTGATGCTGGAAAGAGAGAGGTAGAAACCCCCAGCAGTCATCAATTTGAGGGGATTTTTGGAGTGATGGGTGGGGTTCGAAGCCGCAGGCCAAGAAAGAATTCTTGAGATGTCTTTGGTGCAAAAAAGCTGATTTTTTTCAAAGCACCAGGACGGGACCTGTGGGCTGGAAGGGCTGCCCTGGGACCAGGAGGTGAGACTTATATACTTGGGAGTTGGGAGAGATGAAGTCGAGGGGAAGTTTCCAAAGGGATTTTCTTTTTTTAAATTTTTTTTTTTCAACGTTTATTTATTTTTGGGACAGAGAGAGACAGAGCATGAACGGGGGAGGGGCAGAGAGAGAGGGAGACACAGAATCAGAAACAGGCTCCAGGCTCTGAGCCATCAGCCCAGAGCCCGACGCGGGGCTCGAACTCACGGACCTTGAGATCGTGACCTGGCTGAAGTCGGACGCTTAACCGACTGCGCCACCCAGGCGCCCCTCCAAAGGGATTTTCTTATGTTAAAGAAGATTCACCAGATACTGGAGGCCTAGCTATTATCAAGCTAAGCTTTTTTTTTTTTTCCCTCTAGCAAAGCATTCACATTAAGACGGTAGGAGTTCCTGGAGAAACGTTTTCCTTTGCCTGCCTCAAGTATTTGTCGATGGGCTGCAGGTTATAAGGAAATTTAACCGTCTGCCATTTCCTTCTTGCCTTTGTTCCCCACATCAGGTTCAGGGCAGTTATTGAGTGCGACTGGCTTGGAAATGCAAAAGCTCCTTGTCCTAGCCTTGGGTCAAACTCCTTAGTTAGCTCATCTGATCGCCCTTAGCTCTGCTCCCTTAAAGAAAGCCCTTGTCCTCTGTCCTCTATGGCCCTCCAGATGGTTCATTGCCATTGATTATCATGGCCACATTTGCAGTGGGCCTTTCTTGGGGATTGATCAGTTTTCGCTGTCTGTTCTTTGGTGAGCAGTTTGGGGGTCCGAACACCGCTTGAAGGTGAGCCGAATTTGCCACCCCAAAGCATACCGCTTTGGCATAAGGATTATTCGGGGGTGATTATTTTTAAGACACTGCCGACATAGGAGAAGCTCCGAAAACGAAGTAGAAGTTACCCTTGGGTAAGAGACAGTTCCGGGTATAAAGGGAATCTGCATGTGTGAGGGTGTCTCCCTCTTTTACTGGGAACCGGTGGTGAACCCTAAGTCTCTAGAAACCGTCCTCAATGGAAAAGGCAGGGATTTAAATCTGCATAACAACTACGCCCTTGTTTACCGTGCTTTGCCTGCTGGCCTCCCATCACTGACTCCCCACCCCCAACATAGTTTGTCTTTTGCTGAAACTGGTATTTAAAGGATGGCTGCAGCCATTTCTGGGAGTTAATCCATCTTCCTGGGTCTCTGCCGTGTAGACAGGAGGTATGTATGTCATCAAACTTCTGTTTGTTCTGATCCTATTAATCTGTATTTTATTAGTGGGGGAGGGGGGGGTCTCGGCCAAGAACCTAAAAGGATAAAGGGAAAATGATTTTTCCTTTCCTGTGCAGGATCTAATCATCACGGGCATTTTGCAGACCCTGCGCTCGGTTTCTTTGGCTTTCAGACGCTAACATTTAATAGGCTTCTGGTCTATTTGCTGCTTGTCAATTACATCCAGAAAAAACCCATCCCAGGGGGTCAGCCTCAGGGCAGCAAGAGTCTGTCTTGGCCACGAACTCCTCCAGAGGAAGGAGGCAGGAAGCTGCAGGGTCCAGGGGTTGAAGGGCTCACAGACCCCAGGAACTTGACCGAGATGCGCAACTGCCCAAGGCTCTCTCCTATGCCCTGCACCCCCGGGTGCCCTCCCACAGCCACCCCAGTTCCACACCTGTGCAGCTAGTGGTGGCGGTTTGCCCCCCCGGGGTCTGCCCAGCTCTGACTGGGTCCCTTCCCTCTGGTAGGATGTTCCTACAAGTAGCAAGATGTAGCGGACGGAAGCTGTTCGACCTTATAAGTGTTTCTTACTTATCCCAATGCTATTCTTCTGAGGCCTGTGAGCTGCCTTCCAAGATCTTGCTGACCTTTGTTATTGCTGTGCCTAGCTAAAATTTCTTTTTCCTTAGAAGAAAGAGAACATGGATGTTGGGGGGAGAACTAGCCCTCTGCCACAAGTGCCTATTGATTCAGACAGGTTCTTAATTCCACTCCGTCAAGTGAGTCAGCAACTTGTAGGAGGCATGGGGCCAGTGAAATAGAAAACTGGCTCCCTCAGATTGCCATATCGTACAGTGTCAGAGGACTCACTCTGGGAAAAAAGAAAAAAAAAACAAAACCAACCCAGACAGCCTCACCCCATGCCCTCACCCCGCAAAGCTGCAGCTAGTTTTGGTCTGATTGATATAAACGCTCAAAGATTATGTTATAACTCACAATGAGGCTGATTTTCTGGGGCCTGTCAAAAACTTGACTTTGAAAGCCTGGTAAAACAGCTACACAGCGACTTTAAAAACTAAAGTTGAGAAAACCCAGGTACTGTTCTAATTTTTCGACATGGTTGTCATATTGCTTAAGATACTTCTGAAATTCTTTTATTCTCTTTTAGGTATATTTCATGCGGATCTGTAGCTTGTAATATATTCTAAATGCTTCATGATGTTTCCTCCCTTCTTAAAATGTAAAGTAAACCTTTAAAGAGAATGAAAAATGAATGATTGTCACAAAGAGATTTTTCTTCCTCTTCCCAGCATGTTCATTTTCTTTAGATGTCATTTTCTGGATGTTCATTTCATCTAATAAATCTACTCTAGATTCCTTCATCTCTAACACTAAAGATAGCTTCATTAGTTTGCACTGTCAAAATACAAATTAAATACCAATTTTATCTGGGAATGGAGACGGTGGCCGTTCCAAACAGAAGTTCTGAACCAAGTCAAGAGACTTTGAGAAGTTTGTATCATTATAGTTGTTTATGCTGGTGTGAAATGTAAGGGGGTTGATCTATTTTGTTCCCTGCGATACAGCTGGCACATAGAGCAGCACTTGGTGGGCACTCAATAAATAACTATTGGGTTTAATAAATTAATGGGTTTTCCTTTTTCATAGTGCTAAAGCACACTGGAAAATCTTCAACCAAAGTAGTTGAATAGAGCTGGATCTTTGCGATTCCTTACAAGGAGAAGGCATGGTGGCATTACATAATTCAGACTATTAAAATTCATGAAAGCATTCAGACTGGGTGAGAAGATATTTAACCTCAATTTGATGTCTCTAAATATTCATACCAGGAGAGAGGAAGAGGGGCACAAAGTGTGGGAACACAATTATGTGATACGACAGTGTTTCAGATGTGCCTCTGGTGGAAGATAATGGCCGAGAAGACATTGACCCAAATGATTGGCAACATAGTATTGAAATAAATATTTTCTTAAAAAAATTTTTTTTTTTAAATATTTGTTTATTTTTGAGACACAGAGAGACAGAGCATGAACGGGGGAGGGGCAGAGAGAGAGGGAGACACAGAATCAGAAGCAGGCTCCAGGCTCCGAGCCATCAGCCCGGAGCCGGACGCGGGGCTCGAATTCACAGACCGCGAGATCGTGACCTGAGCCAAAGTCGGACGCTTAACCGACTGAGCCACCCAGGTGCCCCGCGAAATACACATTTACAAGTATTCTTCCTAGAGTCTCCTGGTCTCACAACAAAGTTGAGAGTGGTTTTTATTACTGTTCTCATTTTACAAATGTGGAAATTGAGCTTCCAAGATGTAACTTGTCCAAGGTCCCCGGGGCTGATGATTGGTAGAGCCAAGACCCGAAGGTCTTTGACAATCAAGGTCACGGTGGGTTAGAAGGCCTTCTTTTGTTCCTGGCACCCAGCTGCTCTGCCGTTCTCTCTCGGCCCCTCACCCCCCTTCTGCAGCATATCTCTCGTTCTTTTTGTTAAGGATATTGTACTGATGTTGTAATTTCATTATGTGCCCTGAGTTAATAGAGGACTTCTTTCGTCTTCAAGTGTCCGAAAGGATATATAATATTTGCTGGGTCTTCTGGAAGAAAATAATGATAATTGGAACCCAAGTTCCATTGTTCTCCCCAAGCAACCTGCCACAATGGATTCCTGGGAGAGCTATTTAGTAGGAACTCTGTTAGGGGCTGAAGATTTGTGCCTCCCTCCCATTCATATATTGAAGCCCTAATGTGATGGTTTTTGGAGACAGGACGTTTGAGAGGAAGTTGGGTTAGGTGAGGTCACGAGAGGGAGGCCCTCATGATGGAATTGGTGGCTTTATCAGGGCGAGAAGTGAGAGCTCTTTTGGGCTCTGTGCATATGCACTGAGGAAAGGCTGTGTGAGGACATAGAATTTGGGCATCTGCAATCAAGAAGAGACCTCACCAGGAACTGAGTTGGCAGGTACCTTGATCTTGGACTTCCCACCAAAATTGTGAGCAAATATATTTCTGCTTTTTAAATCACCCAGCCTATGGTGTTTTTTTAAGGCAGCCCAAGCAGATTAGTGATATAATCTACATCCCCTGGGCCAAGATGTCCACACAGAGGTTTGGGGACCAAAGCACTGCGGAGTGTATACTAATCTGCTTGGGCTGCCTCGAGAAAGAATCCAGGGGAAGAGAATTCATATACAGAGAATGAATCTCTGTACAAATGGCTTGTTACAGTCCTTTAACTTCCCAGCTAATCATGGAAATTGAGGCCGTTGAGTTCAGACTTTTCTTCTTTTGCCAGAACCTTCTTCCCTCTAAGCACTGTTTAAGGTACATCCAGCAAATTTTAATGTGTCCTGTTCCATTTTCATACAGTTCAGAACACTTATCTAATTTTTCTTGATTTCTTCTTTGTCTATGGACTATTCAGAGTTGTGTTATTTGGGAATTTTCCAGAGATCTTTCTGTTTGATTTCTAATTTAATTCCATTGTGGTCCTATAACACACTTTGCATAATTTGAATCTTTAATTTATTGAGACTTGCTTCGTGGCCCACACTGTGATTTATCTTGGTAAATATTCCACATATACTTGACAAGATTGCTTATTCTGCTCTCGGTGGAGGGAATATTTTATAAATGTTAATGAGGTCATAGGAGTTGGTAAGTTCACCTCTCCACGTACTTGCTGATTTTCTGTTTACTTGTTCTATTAATTATTGAGAGGGGTATGTACATATATGTATTTTGAGAGACAGTGCGTGCACATGTTTGAGCAGGGGAGAGGGGCAGAGGGAGAGAGAGAGAATTCCGTGAGATCATGACCTGAGCTGAAACCAAGATTCAGATGCTTGCACCCAGGTGCCCCTCCAGCTTTATTTTGATTAATGTTAGCATGGTATATAGTTTCCCATGCTTCGACTTTTAACCTATATGCATTTTTAAAATCGAAGTGCATTTCCTGTAGATAGCATATTTGGATCTTGGTTTTCATGCAGTGTGATAATCTCAAAAATTATCTGAAGTTCTATACATACGTAGTTTATGTTTTAAACTGAATGAAAATTGTGTGTGTGTGTGTTGACACATGTAAATATTTTATAAATAAAGGTGTCTACGTATATTGGAGATTGTGATTGAAAATCTTTTTACTGATGAAGCAAACAATCCAAAAAGCATAGAAACTTTTACGGCTTTAACGGCAATGCAAACAAATGACCATTCCTCGTTTCATGTGAACAAAAATAGAACAGAGGGAGGGACAGGGCTTAGACACCACACAACTCTGGTTGACTGGCTCCCCTTGGATCATGTATGTGAATGGTGCTCCCTGCAATTGGGTTAAGCTATGGCTTTTGCCAGAGAACCCGTTTGGAGGGAAGAATTAGTCACATGTGGAAAAGGCTGAGAGGAGTCTTCCTAAGTGGACACAAGGCCAAGCAAACTGTCTCAATGCACATCATTGCCCATGTAGGTGAGGAAAAATAATTTTACCTCTATCCTTCCACGTTCTTGACTGAGACTGCCCCCCCACCATAATAAAAGATTAACAGAAGAAAAACAGAATTTCAATGGCATGTATATCTCCTGTATAGACGGGAGAGGCCCGGGAAAACTGAGTAACTCCAAAATGGCCCAAGCTACCCCCTTAAATAACCATCTCCAGCTAAAGAAAAAAGAAGATGGGGCTCTTGGGTGGCTTCGTTGGTAAAGCATGTGACTCTTGATCTTGGAGTCCTGAGGTCAAGACCCAGGTTGGAGGTAGAGTTTAATTAAAAAAGCAAAGATGTTAGTCTGGGGAGTCAGTTATGGGGAGGTTACCAGGAAAGCACCATAAACAAGGTTATGGTTGTTCTACAGATTTTAAGTCTTTGCCTTCTCCGTTGATCTATTTCTAGAGATTTAGAGACATTCTTTTCCTGGTACAGAGAGGGAGACACAGGGACAGATTTCCCTTATAAACGTAAATGTCTTTTACAAAAGAGCAGCTTCTGGGGCACCTGGAGGGCTCAGTCGGTGGACTGTGTGACTCTTGATCTCAGGGTTGTGAGTTCGGGAGCCTCACGTTGGGTGTAGAGATTGCTTAAAAATCTTTAAAAACAAACCAAAAACGCCCGAAAGGGCAAACGTCTCTGTTTTTAGGGATTCTCTTGTGTCTGAAGTCTCTCAAAAATACTCAGCCCCAAATCATCAATACGCCGAAGAGGCTTCTTTTGGGGTGGCAAATCCTGCACCCCTTCACCCGTGAAGTCCAGAAACACCGTCCAGTGAAGAGAGGTGTGTATGCCGCACAAAGTACTGGAGGGTGAGGGGACTAGATAGAAAAGATCCAAAAACCTGCAAAGGGATCTCTTTGAGGGCTATAGCTGAATACTAAGCTGTGCGTGTACAAAGTTTAAGTACATAGTCTGTCCAAAAGTCATGAAGGCAAAAGTTTAACTACTGCCTCTGAAAAGGAGATATTTTATAAAAGCTAATGCTTATAAAACATGCTATTCAAAGAGTTTACTCTTCCTAAACAAGTACATTCAACTGAAGAACGTTGGTAATCACCTATGTTAAAAGGATAGTTTTAGGGTCATCTGGCTGGCTCACTTGGTAGAACGTGACTCTTGACCTTGGGATCATGGGTCTGAGCCCCACACTGGGTGTACAGATTACCTTTAAAATAAAAGGATGGTTTTAAAGGCTAAATGTGTATGTGGACCGTTTAAAGATCACCTCACTCAGTATCAGCGTTCTTGAATTTCTTCTGTAAACTTCCAAAAGTAATCTAAAGCCTGACATTTTCCAAATTGTGGATTGAAGGTGCACATTTCCCTCTGCCCTTGTAGGGAAGTCCTTTTGAACTCATTTGCTCTCTCCAAAGCAATTTTGGAGGGAACCATTAAGTGTTTTTAATCAGACCTGTGTAGGAGCCCATTTAATCACTATGTAATAGAAGATATTAAAGGGAGGCGCCTGGGTGGCTCAGTCAGTTAAACCTTGATTCTTGGTTTTGGCTCGGGTCACAATCCTGTGGTTCTCCTGGTTTGTGGGATCGAGCTTTGCATCGGGCTCTGTGCTGACAGGGCAGAGCCTGCTTGGGATTCTCTCTCTCCCCCCCCCTCTCTCTCTGCCCTCCCCCCACTCTCTCTTAAAATAAATAAACCTTAAAAATTAAAGACATTAAAGGAACAACATTTTGTTTAAGGGACTGAATTGACTGAGGAGTTCATTTAAACTAGGTCTTTCCTTCTCTGGCTTCCCATTTTGGACATGTTCAGTCGAGATTGAACGAAATATTTGTTTGCTAGCTATCCTGCAGCCCACCCCGACCACCCCACCTCTATCTTTAGCCTTCATACTCTAAATGGAAACTCACATGTTTTGGGTTTTGTCCTTGCAAGTTATAGCTGTCTCTGACAATTCCCTTTCTGTTTGAGAAAAGCCAGAGTGGTGCTGTGTGTTTTCGGTCATATTCTCTTTGGTATCAAATGTCACAGCTGGGTTGCATGAGGTTTATTTATATTATAATAGCATTTCCTTTAGATCTCAAGGGGCCTCTATCTCTAAAATCACTTGTCTACAGGAACTTCGGGGAGAATAACTTGACCTTTTTAAAAGTAAACTTTCCAACTGAATGGCTCCCTCTGGATCTAGGTTCAGATGGTTCTGTGTGTGTGCGTGCGACTTGAGCTTTTAGGTTAATGTAGCTTGTGACTTTTCAAAGTTACAGAGTGCGTCACCTAGAAAGGTTTTGTCGATTGTGGCGAAGAGTCAACAATAAGCATTGTGGGAGGATAATTTTTGGAGATTTTAATGTACGGTCTTCTCCCCCCTCCCCCCCCCCCATTCCAGAAAGTTAGTCAATTTTTTTTAGTTAGTTTAGTTGATAATTCCTTCCTCCAATTATATATATAGGCAGAAAGGGTGACCAGCTGTCCCAGTTTGCCCAGGATGCGGGGAGGGGGAATTCCTGGCATGCAGAACTCTCAGTACAAAAACCAGGAAAGTCCCAGGCAAACCGGGATAAGTTGGTCACCCTGGGCAGAAGTCCTATGCGAGGCACACCTCCCAACCTGGAATTTTTTCTAAACCCTGAGTTCACTGAAGGGACGTGTCCCTAGGGCAAAAGGAGAGCAGAATAGCCTATTAATGTAAACTTGTTAAAAATTTTTTGATTCCAGCATAGTTAGCAAGCACTGTTAGTTTTAACGCGGACGACACAGTGATTATTGCAGAGGTCACCCAGGGCTCATCATGACAGGTGCACTCTTTAATCCCCACCACCTCTACCACCCATTCTTCTCCCATATTAATCCGTCTATCCTGTTAATGTAAACTTTCTAATTCAAATGCAACATACGTGTAATGTACAAATCCCAAGTACGTAGATCTGCAAAGTCTCACCAAGTGTGCACCCACACGGAAGTACGTAAGTAGTATCCAGATGTAGAAAGAGAATGTTTCCAGAATCCTAGAAGCCCCCTTCTGCATCCTTTCACTAACTACCTCCCTCCTTGTATAACCACGTAAGGGAAGAGGGGGGATAATTTTCCCTCTGCCCTTCTGAGCTCCTTCTGAGCTCTTGGCTGAGACCACCTGTAATAAAAGGCAGATTAGCAGGAGAAAAACAGAAGGTTAACAATACGGACGCCTCCCCTATACATGGGAGCGACCCAGAAAAGGGAGTGAAACTCCCTGAAAATGGCCGAAGATGCCACCTTAAATAGCCAGGTCAGCTAAAGACAAAAGAAAGACTTTGGGGGCTGGGGAAGGCCTGATAAGGAAACTACCCAGAAAAACATAGATTGTCATACAGATTTAAGGCCTTGCCTTTTCCACTGATGAGGTTCTTGCAATCGAAAGTCATCCTACCTTTCCTTGCAAACGGAGATTATCTTTCTAAATGTAAATTTTTCTCACAAAAGAGTAACTTCTACTTTGGTTTTAGAGCTTCTCCAGTGTCTACTTTTTCCTCGAAAATACGTCACCTCAAAATAATTCTTGTGCCAGAGAGACATATTTTGGGGTGGCATATTCCACTATTCTTCAACTATTATCCTTACTGAAACTAATTTAGATTTACCTGTTTTTACAATTGATACTAGTTTCCTTCACTGAACAGCAGGTTTATGAGATTCATCCATGCGGCGTGTCACTTAGTTTGTTCACTTTTGTCGCTGTGTGATAGCCCATTGGATGGCTATACCGCAATTTACTTACGATTCTACTTGTTTTCAATCCATTCTGCTTAAACAATTGTTTTCAGTTTATTTATTTATTCTGGGAGTGAGAGAGCACAAGTTGGGTAGGGGCAGAGAGAGAGGGAGAGAGAATTCCAAGCAGGCTCCGCGCTCTCAGCACAGAGCCTCATGAGGGGCTCGAACTCATGAACCGGGAGATTACCTGAGAAGAGATCAAGAGTCAGAGGACGAAATGACTGAGCCACCCAGGCACCTCTATCCATTCTACTTGTGATGGCCATTTGGTTTGTTTCCAGTCTGGGGCTATTATAAACACTGTCACTATGTGTACTTTCGATGGCAAGGAGAAAGAGAGGACAGCGGTGTGGCAGAATCTCGGTGCGGGGGCAGTTGGTGCAGAAATACCCAAAAGGGTTGGTGAAAGGTGGACATAGACACTAGATATGGAGGTTCTCACTTCTGCAAATTCTGTGACCCACACAGGGCACAAAAGCAGGGGATCGCTGTACCTTAAGGGAAACTCGGCCTTTGACAACAGAACGACCATGTACAATGAAATGAAGTTTAGTGGCCTACATGTAGTTAGTCAAACTGCAAGTTTAAGGGTACAGTTCTCCATGACGTGATATGAGGTCGGGAGTGAACGGGTCAAGGCAGAGTTCTTGAGACGTTTTCCGTGCAAAAATGGTTTTATTAAAGCACTGGGAGAGAACCCTGGGGCAGGAAGAGTTGCACCGGGGTTGTGATGAGCAATTGTTTGTATACTTGTAAGTTGGGAGGGGCACAGATACAGGAAGTTTCCAAAGGATTTCCATAGGTTAAAGGAGACTTACAGGCTTCTGGATTTGCCTCTAGCAAAACATTAACCTTAAGGCAGTTGTGAATTCCTTGAGGAATGTCACGCTCTGCCTATCTCAAGTATGTGTCAGTGGGATGCAAGTTGTGAGGAAGTTTAATTTTATCTGCCTTTCTTTCTGAGCCCTTTTTTCTTATCACTCCAGACTGCCACATCTGTCCAAGACTTCCGGCATCTACTTCAAGGAGTCTTTCTTTCTTTCTTTCTTTTTCTTTCTTTCCTTCCTTCCTTTCTTCCTTCCTTCCTTCCTTCCTTTTCTTTCTTTCTTTCTTTCTTTTTTCTTTCTTTCTTTCAGTTGTATTGAGGCATTTGTGTGTGTGTGTGTGTGTGCGCGCACATTTTCTTTATCCATCCATCCATTGATGTGCACTTAGGTTGTTTACTTGTCTTGGCTGTCGTAAATAATGCTGCAGTGAATATGGGGGTACAGATAGCTCTTTGACGTAGTGATTTATTCCTTTTAAATTAAAAATGGTTTGTAAGTAGGCTCCATGCCCAACATGGGGCTTAAACTCAGAACCCTGAGATCGAGAGTTGCAATGCTTTACCGACTGAGCCAGCCATTTCTTTTAACGTTTATTTATTTTTGGGACAGAGAGAGACAGAGCATGAACGGGGGAGGGGCAGAGAGAGAGGGAGACACAGAATCGGAAACAGGCTCCAGGCTCTGAGCCATCAGCCCAGAGCCTGACGCGGGGCTCGAACTCACGGACCGCGAGATCGTGACCTGGCTGAAGTCGGACGCTTAACCGACTGCGCCACCCAGGCGCCCCCAGCCATTTCTTTTAGATATATACCCAGAAGTGGAATTCCTGGATAGAATATTTTGAGGAACCACATTCAGGTTGGATAATTACCTGGAAAGAGGCACAGAACCCATTAAAACCTATTATACCCGCAGTTACATGTATCACGAGAAAAGGATACATTGAAATCAGTCAGAGATGCATAGGGCACAGTCTGGGAGGGGCCCAAAGTGCTCCAGATCCAAAACTTCCATTTTTCTCAACATGCTTTACCCTTCTGACATAGACGTGCGGCAACGCGCACAGGGCATTGTTGACGCTCTTCCATGTCTGTTGTCCATCCGGGAAGTTCACCCGAGCTTTGTTCAGACTTTTTATTGGGATTTAATTATGGTGGTGTGATGGATTGATCTGTGGTCAAATTCAGTCTCCATCCCACCTCCTATCACATGGTTAAGTCTTTAAAGTCTTAACCTACCTCCGCCCTGATTCATCTTGTTAGCATAAACTATCCAGTGTGGTCTAAGGAGCTCACTGTGAAAAAGAGACAGCCCTATCACACAAGAATTTTTTTTTTTTTTTTTTTAATTGACGCGGCGCTCCATCTCACGGACGGGAAGATCACGACCTGAGCCGAAATCAAGACTTGGACATTCAACCGAATGAGCCACTCAATTGCCCCTCCCAAGAATTTTCCAAAAGGGCACTGGGGGGAGGACGGTTTACGGCACCTGCACGGTTATTGTCTACAAAGTTTGGACACTAGTTCACAGATTTTATCGAACAAGGGGACACACAGAAAGAGGCACTGTGGTGAGATCAAAGGGTTCTCATGCACCTAATTGACAGCTGGCTTAACAAATTTTTTTTGTTTTTATTTACGTTTGAGAGAGAGACAGAGGGCAAGCAGGGGAGGGGCGGAGAGAGAGGGAGACAGAGAATCAGAATCAGGCTCCACAGCGCAGAGCCCGACACGGGGCTCCAACTCTTGGACCGCGAGATCATGACCTGAGCCGGAGCCCGAGACTTAACCGACTGAGCCACCCAGGTGCCCCTTGATAGCTAATTTTTATTTTTTTTTTTTCAACGTTTTTATTTATTTTTGGGACAGAGACAGAGCATGAATGGGGGAGGGGCAGAGAGAGAGGGAGACACAGAATCGGAAACAGGCTCCAGGCTCCAAGCCATCAGCCCAGAGCCCGACGCGGGGCTCAAACTCACGGACCGCGAGATCGTGACCTGGCTGAAGTCAGACGCTTAACCGACTGCGCCACCCAGGCGCCCCGATAGCTAATTTTTAATTAGATCTTGTAGCACCACCTGTGCGTTGGGCATGGGAAATACTATGTTATCTCTAACAGATTCAGGGGAGGACGAAAGAAGCCTCCCCCTATCGCAGCCTTGGTGGGCATTTTTAAGCTATGGACGCTGATCTCCGAGGGACCCAGAACACATAGCCCCAAGACAGGTCATTGACTGAACATGAGCAAGATGGAGGGCCAAAGATGGAGTCACTCTTGTCAGCATTCCTACAAAAGGAGAAAGAAAGGAGAATCATTTATTGTTGTGGTACCAAATAGGCTTTTGAAGTCTCTGAGCTGATATTCATGAGAGAAACGGTTTTTGGATTACAAAACCCTGAGTGGTTCGGGTGTCAAAAGCCAAGGCCCTGAAGGCTTCAGGGTCGACACAGAAAGATCTGGGAAAAGACCAGATCAGTCAAAACAACCTAAAGCCATACAAAGGCTTCCCAGGACTAGACTAGAGGAGAGGCAGAGAGAAAAAAAGAAACTTTAGAAATGTGTACCTACCCAGGCAAGGAAAATGAAAAGGCAGAAATGTGTCGAAAGTTGCTCAGACCTGACACTCTCAGTGCCCCATCCACAGCCCTCCCATCTTAATCGTCTCAGTGTGGTCTCTCTGACCCCACTGGCCAGTAACTGCCTCTCTGTGTGTAAAGGGTTTTCGTCCCTGGAACTATTGTGCTTGGTACAGCGGGACAGAAGTGCCAGGGAATCAACTCTCTGAGAACAGTCCTTAGTCAAAATTCTCACAATTGTTATCCCCCGTTGTAAATTCGGTCTCATTATTAATACCCCAGCTGTGTCCCGCCTTGGGTGGGACAATTTCGGGGATATATGTTTTATACCATTTCTCTGAGTTGCCTCCTGGGTTAAGCTGCAGGTGGCCCCTCCAGTAGTCGGCTTAAAAAGGCACCTTACCTGCTTCACCTTCCTTGCATCACGCCCCAGCCTCCCAGGGGATTTCTGTACTGTTCAAGTGAATTATTTGCGCTCGAATCCTTGCCTCTCGGCTTGGGATTCTCTCTCTCCACCCCTCCCTTTCGCACGCTCTCTCTCTCTCTCTCTCTCTCTCTCTCTCTCTAAATATTTAAAAAAAATAAATAAAGCTGGAGTGGTTTATTAATATCAAATTAGATTCTGGAGAAAAAATTAATACGAGGCATAAAGAGAGTTTGGCCCCACGTCGGGCTCTGCTCTGACAGTGCAGAGCTTGCTTGGGATCGTCTCTTTCTCCCTCTCTCCCTGCCCTTCCCCTGCTGGTGTGCTAGCTCGCTCTCTCTCAAAATAAATGAATGAACTTAAGAAAAATAAAACTGAGGGAAAAGGAGAGAATAGTTCCTCCATACCTATTAGATTTCTCTGTGGCTCCTTGCGATAGATTCTCTGATTAATAGCATTACTCAGGGCAGACACACAGGGCAGAGAGCGTCCTCATCTGCTTTGTAGTTTTCTTTTTTTTTTTTTTTTTTTTTAAATTTTTTTCAACGTTTATTTATTTTTGGGACAGAGAGAGACAGAGCATGAACGGGAGAGGGGCAGAGAGAGAGGGAGACACAGAATCGGAAACAGGCTCCAGGCTCTGAGCCATCAGCCCAGAGCCCGACACGGGGCTCGAACTCACCGACCGAGAGATCGTGACCTGGCTGAAGTCGGACGCTTAACCGGCTGCGCCACCCAGGCGCCCTTGCTTTGTAGTTTTCTTGCCGTGAGCTCAGTTTCAGCAGGAATTATCTTCCAAGAGAGTCCTCACTGTGCCCTGGGTTGAGGAAGTCTCTCAGTTGGATGGCTTGACATTTGCCTCTACCCTGGGCTTGTGAAATTCATAGATTCAAGATTAGTTTCAAGTAAATTTCCCAGCAGAGGAAACTCCTACTCTAAAGTAGCGCAAACTTTCACCAGCCTGAGCGGTGATCATGCTTGGGGTTCCAGTTTTTTGCAGGTAGCTCTATTTTCTCCAGTGGCCCGACACGGGCACCCGGCGTGGATATCCTCTGCGTCTGCTCTCTGAGGACATGGAAACACCTTCCTAGTGCTCGCCTTTATTTAGACAGCCCAGGTCTGGTTTCCTGATTTGACTTGTTCCTTTAGCCTGGATTCCAGTGTTCTGTTTGGTCCAGACTCTGACTTGTGTCTCCAGGCTCAGTCCTCCAACTTCCTGCCTTCAGTTCTTTCTCACTGCTTTGATTCTAAAATTCCTTGTTCTTGTGACACCTGCAGATTTGCTCTCGACCTCATCTATGGTTTAAAAACATTTTTTTTTTTTCCATATCTTATCTAGCATTTCTATTTGTTAGGAGTAGAAGGGGCTACAGCATCTTACCGGGCAACAATAGTTACCTTGATGTAAAGCAATGTAAACTCTCAGCATGTCACCCTGCCCACAACGAAGACAATTTTTTACATTTTACAGATGAGATTAGCTCCTCAAGGTCCATTCTGGAATAGGATCTTGGCTTCACTTTTAGGTATCCCCGGGGCTTCCAAATGCAAAAGGACCCTCAAAGAAGAATTTAAGCCTCTGCTTCAATGACATAGGCTGTGTTGCAAGATTTTACAAATTTCAGAAACAATTTTTTTTAGAGAGCTCTCATGGTCAATGTACCCAGGCTATCCCTTTCACCACAAGTTTCTGCAAGAAGAAAACTCTTCTCAAACACCTGGCCCAAGATGGGGGCCTAACTTTGACATGGGGAGAGATAACTAGCCCAAGCTATCCGTCCCAATTCTAGACAAAAACCTCAGGGAGTCACAAGTTTATTCCTGTTCCAATATATATCAGCATGCCCATCTTGAAAGGTCATCCAGTATCAGGAAAGACCAAGGACTTTGAAGTCAAACACCATAGTGTCAAAAAGTGATTTTCAGGGGCAGCTGGGTGGCTCCGTTGGTTGAGTGTCCGACTTCGGCTCAGGTCATGATCTCATGGTTCGTGGGTTCGAGCCCCGTGTCGGGCTCTGTGCTGACAGCATAGAGCCTAGAGTCTGCTTTGAATTCTGTCTCCCTCTCTCTCTCTGCTCCTCTCCTGCTCATGCTCTGTCTCTCTCTCTCTCTCCTTCAAAAAATAAATAAGAAAGCATTAAAAAAATTTTTAAAAAAGTGATTTTCCAAAGTTAAAAACATGGTGCTCATTCAAATATAGAATGGGTGTATGTCAAAGGTTGCATTCAATTTGTTAATGAGGGCATCAGTAAGGTGGTAATGCTGGCTCAAAAAGCATTTTGCGGACTGGCATATTTAAAGTCCACTAGGAAAGGCAGTTTGAAATAAATGGACTAAGTCAGAGACAAAACTGACTAATGTCCAAAGGGCAATGAAACTAACTTTGGGGCTATATTTTCTATTGGACAGAAGAATTACCATATAACTTCTGAGTCTGAGCCCTTAATAGTAAGTGGCAGTTACACACGGATATATGTTCCCTAGATAATTAAATAATCCTTGGGTACCCTGTCAACATCCCAAGATGGCTTTGAAAAGAAGTGCAACTTTAGAAGCCAAGGTCAGGCGACCCCATAATAGGCCACTTTGGCACGCAGATTATTCTTTCTTTTTAAATTTAAAATTTTTTAAATTTACATCCAAGTTAGCATATAGTGCCACATTGATTTCAGAAGTAGATTCCTTAATGCCCCTTATCCATTTAGCGCCCCCCCCAACAACGCCTCCAGTAGCCCTCTGTTGTTCCCAATATTTTCTTATGTTTTGTCCTCCTCCTTGTATTTGTATTATTTTTGCTTCCCTTCCCTTAGGTTCATCTGTTTTGAATCTTAAAGTCCTCCTATGAGTGAAGCCATATGATATTTGTCTCTCTCTGACTAATTTTGCTTAGCATAATACCCTCTAGTTCCATCCACGTAGTTGCAAATGGCAAGATTTTATTCTTTTTGATTGTCAAGTAATACTCCATTGTTTATATATACCACATCTTCTTTATCCATTCATCCATCGGTGGACATTTGGGCTCTTTCCATACTTTGGCTATTGTCAATAGTGCTGCTATAAACATTGGGGTGCGTGTGCCCCTTCGAGAGAGCACATCTGTATCCCTTGGATAAATACCTAGTAGTGCAATTGCTGGGTTGTAAGGTAGTTCTATTTTCAATTTTTTGAGGAACCTCCATGCTGTTTTCCGGAGTGGCCGCACCGGTTTGCATTCCCACCAACAATGCACAAGAGATTCTCTTTCTCCGTATCCTGGCCAACATTTGTTGTTGCCTGAGTTGTTAAATGTTAGCCACTCTGACAGGTGTGAGGTGGTATCTCAATGTGGTTTTGATTTGTATTTCCCTGATGATGAGTGATGTCGAGCATGTTTTCATGCGTCAGTTGGCCATCTGAATGTCTTTGGAGAAGTGTCCACTCCTGTCTTTTGTCCATTTCTTCACTGGATTATTTGTTTTTTGGGTGTCGAGTTTCATAAGTTCTTTACAGATTTTGGATACTAACCCTTTATCTGATATGTTGCTTGCAAATATCTTCTCCCATTCTGTCGGTTGCCTTTTAGTTTTGCTGATTGTTTCCTTCACTGTGCAGAAGCTTTTTATTTTGATGAGGTCCCAGTAGTTCATTTTTGTGGCACGAAGATTATTCTGAGGGGTGCCCGGGTGGCCCAGTCGGTTAAGTGTACCGACTTCAGCTCAGGTCATGATCTCACGGTTCGTGGGTTCGAGCCCCGCGTCGGGCTCTGTGCTGACAGCTCCGAGCCTGGAGCCTGCTTTGGATTCTGTGTCTCCCTCTCTCTCTGCCTCTCCCCCACTCATGCTCTGTCTCTCTCTCTGTCAAAAATAAATAAACGTTAAAAAAAAATTTTAAAAAATCTGTTTCTCAAATTGGGGATCTTTCCCAGAATAAGGGTTATTATCAGAAATAAACTTTATCTGAGTGACCCATCTGTATGGCAGGGCAGACCTCTAATTCCCAAACATTTGCTCTTCTTATGGCCTGTGAATTGCATTTCTTTTCTGTAAAGTCCTAGACCCCTACCTCCTTCCTCCTTAGTTCAAGATGACATATATACCTTATTTTGCCAGCCTTTCTTGGGAATTTCTATGTCTGTGTGGATTCCCCGTATATACTATTAAATTTGGTTTTCTTTTGTTAATCTGTCTCATGTCAGTTTGATTCTTAGTCCAACTAGAAGGACCCTTGAAGGGGTTAGGGATTCTTGCTCCCTGACACAACTCAACTTTACCCCTTATTTCTTAAGTTTTAAATAATATACCTTAACAATAGTTAAGACACCTCGCTGCACAGTATTCTGGCTTTTGAGCAATTACCCAAATTCAGTTTGGGACTCATAGTTTCTTTATCTGTAAAACTGAGATGATAAATATCTATCTTGCCTGGTTATCTTATTTTTTTTCTTCCTCCCCAGCTAATGGAGACCAAGCAGGGATGACCCTGCAGATGATGGAGTTGAGTGCCTTTTATACGCATGACTGGGACAGAAACCAGAGGGTGGCAGGGTAGGGTATGGGTCAGGAAATGGACCAAAGCCTGGATCACTGTATCTGAGGGATGGAAGCCGGGAAGGGAAACCGAGTGAAAATGAGCAACAAATCTAAGGGGGGGGGGGGGGGGGAGTCCAAGTGGAAGAAACCCACAGATAAAACCAGGTACAGGTGTCAGCCAGAGGCGCACGCAAGTTTGGAATTCAAAAAAGAAAGTGGTGGGAGAAAGGGGACAAGAATGAGTCTGAACCTCAGTCGGGGAAGGTGGCAGCTTTTTTCTATTCAGTTTTGCCAATAGCGAGGGATGGCCTGTCTTTGGAGACTAGGGTTACTCTTGGACAATAAATAAGGTAGAGGTTAATGATAATTTATGCCACGCACCTTGTTTAGTAGCTAAAAAAGCAGGTGCTTAATAAATGGGACTGATTAGACTTTTTGTCTACTTTTCTGTCAGTGGAGGTTGTAGGCGAGACGGTTCTCTTTCAAGAGAAGCTACAAGAATAAAAGTCTCTATGACTTTCCTGTTTAGTATGGAAGGTATTCAGATTACCGGTGGGAACGAGGAGGGTCCTCTGTCGTTGTTGCCTGCTCTGGCAAACAAGATGTACCCCCTCGCCCCTTCCTTCAAGAAGGAACTTTCCCTTAGCTGACAGCATCCAAGTGCGGCATCCTCACAACCTGCCTCTGCACAGAACCGTGAGGTCGCGCTCTTCTGGGCCAAGCCCTAGCCAGTGACCGAGCATAATGCGGGTCTAGAGGCCTGGCCATTTCTGCTGAGCCTAGGTGTTCGCTAACGGGCAATCTTTGCTCAGACCTCCTTTGGAGACTTCGTCAGATCTGCACGAAGGTCTGAAGCTGTCCCTGCTCGATTCTCTCTCCTCCATTTTTTCACAAGGGTCAGACCTGCAACCCAGTTTAAAGCCTGACTCTCTTGATTTTGCTTCCTCTGCCTTCGTTTTTCCCACGTGTTGAACTCCTCCAACGAACGTTTCACTCTTCGCTCATTTCACTCTCTGCTCGGTCCCATTGTTTGCTGCCCAGAGCATTTGCACGGACCCAGCTGGTAAGGACACAGGGAAGGCGGAGGTGTGTGACCGTCACTCCCCACCTACCTGGCAACGAAGTCCCCATCCTGGGTAGCATATAGGACATGGGGACCGTTGTGGCTGGTTGCTAAAATGTACACTGGGGGTGACTTGGGAGAAGGTTCTCCTGGCGGGGAATGCTCAGGCTAGTGCACGGAATCGAAGAGTCTGGAGGTGTGGGGGTGGAGGCTGGGAGAGTGGGCGGAGGTGGCAACGCATAGGAGAACAATGGAATTGTCTGGTTGCTGCTAAGTTCTATAATCCCCTACAGAGAGATCATGAAAAACCGAGCGCAGTCAATAAACCATTGAAAACCAGGTGCCAAGGCCAGAAGTCCTCGGTGGTAATTTACAAAGAGGCTCTTATCTCCTGCAGTGGGAGAGCCAAAGGAAGCTGAAGGCAAAACTCAAGATTAAATAGTTACATTCATTGGCCTTCAAAGCTGATCGAATGTGGGACTGGTCTGTTATGACAAGGTCAGAGCCCTCTTTGGGGCAACCTGGGACTCTGCTACATAGCATGAGGACATGTAGGCGGATGCCCCTGCAGATTTTGGCTTCCCAGTGTTAAAGAAACTAGATTAGGCCCACGTTGCAGTCGCTCATGCTAAGCCCCGTGAGTGCTCACCAAAACCATACTAAATTTCTATGCTTGGCTTTTCCAGAAAAGGAAGGCCTGGGTCAACCAATCAGCACTTAGGCTGCTCAGCACACTTTAGCTGACCCGGCTCCAAAGACTTCCCTTTGCTCCAGATGAGGAAAGTAACCCTGCTTCAACCAACCAGCAAATGCCCAGCATAACTTCCTTGTCCCTCTTCTATTGGTCTATAAGACCCTCTTGAATTGTACAACTCTTGGGAGCTCCTTTCTCTTCGCTAGACTGAATGCTGCCCAACTCACAAATTGCTACATAAAGCCAATTAAGATCTTTAAAATTTATTCAGTTGAATTTTGTTCCTCAACACGAGGCTCCTTGGAACCCTGAGAGCCTTCAAAGGCGGCCCATTCCTCCCTATTAAGAGCTAGAATGCTCCCAATCTCCAGTGTCTTCTCCCCGAAGAGACAGTAGCGTCCCCCCCCCCCCCCCACCCCGCCCCAGGACCTGCCCAACTTTATCTCTTTGTTGTCAGGCCAATAACTAGAATCATGCAGCAGCATAACTCAGCTGGGGCAGAGCTGGGCTTGATAAAGGGGGAAAGGGGCCATACCCCAGTGGAACCAGAAGACCTGCCCAGCATGTGCCAGCAAGAGCTGTGAGAGAAACAGCAGACTGGGTTTCGAGGTGATTGATCAGTGGACCTGAAAACTAGGACTGAACAGGGGAGAGTTACGGACTTGCTGGCACTCTCTTGGGACACCCTGGCAAGGACCCTGGAGGTGGGCCAAAATCTCTGATAGGGCCGTTTCTAGACGCCTGGAGAGGGTGGTAGCCCAAGCTGAGTGAAGCTGAAATGCCTAAATGGTCACAAAAAACAATAGAGCAAGGAATCAAGAGCCTGAGGGAGGTGGGCAGACAGGAATGCATATATTATATGAGACCGGATGACTCACCAGTGGATCATGCCCCATGGAAAAATCCGGAGGACACGGCATTCACCAAGACCATCATAAATGTGCCAGGGAGCTGGCTCTCGGCCTCAGTGAGACATTTAGTGGAGGCTTCCACTGTAAGGTTGATTCAGAGAGACGGTCAAAAAGTTTGGCTTGTTGATGGGTAAGGGAGGTGATAAAATGGGGCTCAAAAGCAATAGAGGCCAGATGGTGGTGTTTAACCCCCAGGAGCTATGGGAGCACAATTATCATGACCAGAAAGGATGGGGTAGCAGCCAAGGGGCTTTAGCTAGGAGAGAATTGGGAAGATGGTTATAAAACTACAGCTCCCCAGGGGCTAAACTGTAGCTGCCGAGGGGAAAACCAATGGGCGTGCAAGGATGCTGCTTGATATATACAATAGTCCTCCCTTATCTGCATAGGATACGCTTGCTCCCAACCCCCTGAAACCGTGGACTGTTCTGAACCCTGTATATGCCTTGCCGTTCCCTCTACGCATATATCTGTGGTCAAATATAATTTATAAATTAGGCACACTGAGAGGCTAACAGCAACAACTCCTGGTAAACTGGGACAACTGTAACCACGTACGGTAACAAAAGTTAGGTGACTATGGGCTCCGTCCCTCTCGCGGCAAATATCTTACCGTATGGTACTTAACCTTTCTTGTGATGATGCGAGACGGTAAGAGGTACCTGCCCGCTGAGCTGAGGTGCCATGAGTGATACAGGCTTTGTGACCTAGCGTTTGGCTACTACTGACTTTCCGAGGAGGGGGTCACCTGCTTCCAGACTGCGGGTTGACCGCTGATAACGGAAACTGCGGGAAGCAAACCCGCGGATACGGGGGGGGGGGGGGGGGGGGGGGACTGTATAACCCAAAGGAAGCAAAGGTGGAGGCGTAGAAGGCTTAAGACGGTCGCTCCAAGAGTAGTGGAATGTATTGAATTAAGAGGTGGCCGCGTCTTGAGGTCCCCAGGTGGAAGGAACCCACAACACCAGGCAAATACAACTACGATTCCCCCCCTGTTTTCCCGAAGGAACCAGCTGTTGTTCACTCAGGTAACCGTATCCTTGCGAAGTCGAGCAGCGTTTGCCATCCCAAAATATCGTCTTGGGCCTAAGGATTATCTGGGGCTGTTTATTTTTAAGAAACTGCAGACACAGGAAAAGTTCTGAGAACTGCGTGGAAGTTACCCTTTGATAGACGACATTCACGTTTATAAGGGGAGTCAGCATGTGGAAGGGTGTCTCCCTCCCTGTACCCGGAAGGAAAGAATAACTAAATTTCTAGAAACTCTTTATCAATGGAGAAGGCAAAGACTTAAATTTGCATGGCAACCACACCCTTGATTACTGTGCTTTTCCTGGTAACCTCCCTTAACTGACCTGTCCCTTTCCCCGCAACATCTTTTGTCTTTGACTGAAGATGATATTCAAAGTGGTGGTTTGGGCCCTATTAATAGAGTTACTCACTTTTCCTCGGTATCTCCCGTATATACAAGACGTATACATGTTAGTAAGACGTATTCTTTTTTTTAACTTGTTTGATTTTTGATTTTTTTTGAATTTACATCCAAATTAGTTAGCATCTAGTGCAACAATGATTTCAAGAGTAGATTCCTTCTTGGCCCCTGACCCCTTTAGCCCATCCCCCCTCCCACAACCCCTCCAGGAACCCTCAGTTTGTTCTCCATATTTATGAGTCGCTTCTGTTTTGCCCCCTTCCCTGTTTTTATATTCTTTTTGTTTCCCTTTCCTTGTGTTCATCTGTTTTGTCTCTTAAAGTCCTCATATGAGTGAAGTCATAGGATTGTTGTCTTTCTCTGACTGACTCATTTCACTTAGCATAATGCCCTCCAGTTCCATCCACGTAGTTGCAAATGGCAAGATTTCATTCTTTTTGATTGCTGAGTGATACTCCACTGTATGTATATACACACACACACCCCACATCTTCTTTATCCATTCATCCATCGATGGACATTTGGGCTCTTTCCATACTTTGGCTATTGTTGATGCTGCTGCTATAAGCATGGGGGTGCATGTGTCCCTTTGAAACAGCACCCCTGTATCCCTTGGATAAATGCCTAGTAGTGCCATTGCTGGGTCATAGGGTAGTTCTATTTTTAGTTTTTTGAGGACCCTCCATACTGTTTTCCAGAGTGGCTGCACCAGCTTACTTTCCCATCTTTTTTTTTTTTTTTAAAGAAGATTTTATTGTTAAGTAATCTCTACACCCAATGTGGGGCTCAAACTCACCTCCACAAGATCAAGAGTTGCATGCTGTACTGACCGAGCCAGCCAGGGGCCTCCACATTACTGAACTTCTATGTGTTTTTCTTCTGTGAAACTGTGTTTTATTGCAGGGCGGGGGTCTAAGCCAACAACCTAGAAGACTAGAGGGAAAATTATTTTTGCCTACCTTCAGTTAGGAAAGGGAAATATGCAGACGTTTTGAAGATGATTGGACATAGACTCCTAGTTGACATTGATATACAGAGACTCAGAACATCATCAGGCCTCTTGTTAGACCTATGGGGGCCAAAGTCTAGCTTACAATGTCTCTACAATGTCTCTACTTTCTTTATGGATGCACCCATTAGTAATTTTCCTAGTCCTTGAATGCATAATCGGGATGGACGTACTTCTGCAGTTGATTTAATCCCCACATTGGTGCTGGTCGGGTGTGAGAGCTATCATCCCAGGGAAGGCCAAATGGATGAAACACCATCCCTCCTCTACCCTATACTCCCTCCCCCTCACCCCAGCAGCCAAGGTAGTAACTCAAAAACAAAATAGTATCCCAGGGGATGGTGATTATTGCTATGCTTAAGGACCTAGAAAGAGCTCATGAATCCTTTAATTTGGGGTCTGGCCCCTGCAGAAAATGGACGGATCCTGAAAAGTGATCGTGGACCGTTGCATGATAGGCCCAGTCACAGTTGCCATGCCAGACGTGGTGTCAATATTAGAGCAGGTTAACATGGTTTCAGGTACATGATAGACAGCCCTTGATTTGGCAGATGTGTTCTTGTCTTTCCCATATACGTTTACCGTTTTGCCACAAGGCTATGTTAACTTCCCCATACCCTGTTACCACAGAGTTCAAAGAGATCTACGCAGTTCCACAGAGTTATCACATTGATTCATTGCATCGGTGACATTATGCCGATTGGGAAGGATGGGAAGAAAGTGGCTAGTTAGGTGGAGGCCAAGGTAAGATGTGCGCTGTGGAGTGTGGGAGGTAAACCCTATACTTCAGCATATGAGAGAGAAATAAACTTCATTGGCAGTGAAGCTAATGTTTTTTGACTTGCCATCCCTAATAGCCAGTCTTTTTTTTTAAAAATTTTTTTTTTTTTCAACGTTTATTTATTTTTGGGACAGAGAGAGACAGAGCATGAACGGGGGAGGGGCAGAGAGAGAGGGAGACACAGAATCGGAAACAGGCTCCAGGCTCTGAGCCATCCGCCCAGAGCCTGACGCGGGGCTCGAACTCACGGACCGCGAGATCGTGACCTGGCTGAAGTCGGACGCTTAACCGACTGCGCCACCCAGGCGCCCCCTTAATAGCCAGTCTTAATAGTGATACAGGATCATTTGCCCCAAATGATGGTGTTTTAGAGTAACTGATCTCAAGAAGTATTTCTGATAACTAGATTACAACTAATTGCCTATTGATATTGCTGCAATCAAAGATAACAAATCTTTCTATTCTCCAGTGGGACTTAAAAAGTGAGAGGGCATGATTCTAGGTTATCTAAACTAGGTTTTCACAAAGGGTCAAGATACAAAGTGAGGGGAGGGGAGGAGAATGCAGACTTGTATTACACCAGTTGAAATTATTGACTTAGGGGCCCCGGGTGGCTCAGTCGATTAGGGGTCCGACTTCGGCTCAGGTCATGATCTAGAGGTCCGTGGGTTCGAGCCCCGCGTCGGGCTCTGTGCTGATGCCTAGAGTCTGGAGCCTGCTTCGGATTCTGTGTCTCCCTCCTTTTCTGCCCCTCCCCCCCCCCCCCCCCCATGCTCTGTCTCACTCTGTCTCAAAAATAAATGAAGGTTAAATGGTTTCAATTATCAGCTTAGCTATCAGGAGGCCATTTGAACAGACCCTAATTCTTATAGTGGTGTTGAGGCAGGGGCCCTAGTAAGTATGAATAATCGGGCATCCCTACTGAGATGAGAGAGTTGCCATTCATAACTGACAGTCAATAGGCAAGGAGGAGTCAATGAAATTAAACTGACCCGTAACTTGTTATTCTTAACAGATGATTCCAAAAGTTATGAAAGAGTATATCAGTAGCCATTCATGCCCATGTAACATATTGTCTGAACAATCTTATACATAAAATTTGTCAAGTAGGAGCAGATCTAGGATTTCAATTGAGTGATAAGCAGACCAATAGGTTTGTAGTTTGGAACTAGAAGATTGCCCGTAAAAATGATCTGATATTACACAAAGAAGTCTTACCCAGGGATGCAATTTAAGAAACCTTAATAAAATTATAGGATGCTGTCCTTGAATTATTAAAGCCGAGTCAAGAAAGTTTTCTGCATGTCAACTGAAATCTGAGCATGCTTCTTTAATCTTATTCACCAGATCTAACATAGGTTCATTGCGTCCTCTAAAGTATGTCCATTACTGCTTCTAGAGGTCTAACCTAGAGTGATCATACAAGGACATATTTTACTTACACGTTTTTTGTTTTTTGTTTTTTTTTTTTACTTCAAACAGTTTACACCTTAGTATTTTGCTGAAGCCATTCCTTAGGTAATAAGTTTGTAGTAAGGTTTAACTTTTTTTTTTTTTTTTTTTTAAATTTTTTTTCAACGTTTTTTATTTATTTTTGGGACAGAGAAAGACAGAGCATGAACGGGGGAGGGGCAGAGAGAGAGGGAGACACAGAATCGGAAGCAGGCTCCAGGCTCCGAGCCATCAGCCCAGAGCCCGACGCGGGGCTCGAACTCACGGACCGCGAGATCGTGACCTGGCTGAAGTCGGACGCTTAACCGACTGCGCCACCCAGGCGCCCCAAGTTTAACTTTAATAAGATCGTCCAAGGTGACTTCTTCTGTATCTCATTTCACCTGGCACCACATTAACTTGGTTAAGGTTTTGTTTTGTTTTGTTGCGTCTTTAAAGTACTTGTCAAACCAGAAACTGGAAGGGTGAGGCCCACATTTACCAAAACCTGGAACATGATTTTAATTTTCAATGGTCTGTGGTTAGAAACGAAAGGAGAATTGTCACTCAGGCACGCAGGGCAATTTCAAGAAACAGCAGGAAATTGCCAATGGAATAAAAAACCTCTTGGTCTGGGTTACTTTTTTTGACCTTTTAATCTCCCCATCCAATTAGACTAATTAGACTTCAGGACAAGTCAAGTCACCAGTTGAAGTAAAAGAAAACTGTATACTTTATAGAGTTCAAAATACCTATAATACAAAGGATAGCATTGGCCTCAAGGGGGATAGGCAATATTTTTTCAAGATTTGTCACATTTCCTATGACTCAGCAAAATGCAATTTTTAATTGTAGGTAGTCTGTTGAGAAACTCTACATTTAAGCAAACACACCTCTCTTAGGACAAACAGCTTATAGAGAAATAATCCTGGAAGCCTCTGTCAGTGGGGACGTTTAGGCATTCCAAAGATCCATAAATAAAGATTACTGAAACTGGTAAAGGCTAAAATAGAAAAAAAATGGAATCTCAGTCACACTTGAACTTTAAATTGGGATATGCTTTCAGAAGGGCTACTTGGCAATATATTTTGGAGCTTTCAAAAGTGCATTTCTTTTATCTAATCATCTCCACTTGAAGGAATTTCTTGTAAGAATATAATCACGTAATTGAACAGAGACAATAAAATATTTATTGTAGTTTAGGTTATGGAAATGAAATATTGGAATCAGACTTGACAATATAAGATTGGTTAAAAATCATGATACAAATGTATAATGAAATATAATAAACCATCAAGATATTCTAAATATATATTCATTAACAAAAATATTCGTGACGCTATTGACTGAAAGTAACATGTAATAAAGTAGTATGAAGTCCACAAACTCAATATTTAATATATATATTTCTTTAATATTTTATTTATTTATTTTTGAGAAAGAGAGACAGAGAGACAGAGAGGCAGGCAGAGGGCAAGGGGAACAGAAACTGAGATCATGACCTGAGCCAAAGTTGGATGCTTAACTGACTGAGCCACCCAGACACCCCTCAATATTGTTTAAAATCTGAGCTTAAGTATTTGCACACTCACCCCCCCCCCCCCCCGCATAATAAAAGATGTCTGGGAGTTTGTGGTAGAAAATGTTAACGGACTATTGCTAGGTGCTAGAAATACTCTATTATGAAGTATCGCAAGCATACAAAGTTATGCAAAATAAAATAAATACTTTTCTACCTGACACTTGATACGTTAACATTTTTCTATATTTGCTTCGGATACATTCTAAGTGATGAAACATTTCAGGAATAGATGAAGCCCTCTGTTTTGACCCCTCAAAGCCATTCCTCTCTCCCTCCGTAAGGTTACCACTATCCCAAATTTGCCGAGATGTTCTCTTTAGCAGAAAGATATATTAAATATAAATATTATAACTCCACATATGTATCTGCATAAATAATATATATAGTGTATGTTATGTGAATATAATATGTGGTTTTGTTTGCATCTTAAGAAGTCTCTTTACGTGTTATTATAAAATATGGATGCTGCAACAACTTTTTTTCTATTGATAGTGTGGTTTTAAGAGTTACACATATTGAGACGTCCGGCCAGCTCAGTCGATAGACCTGGGGTTTTCAAGCTGCAACTCTTGACCTGGGGTTTGTGACTTCAAGACCTGTGTTGGGTGTAGAGCCTACTTTAAAAAAAAAAAAAAAAAGAGTTACACATTGATATATGTAGCTCTGGGTCATTTGAAAAGTTAATATATTAGCATTTTACTTCTTCATGTACTACAAAGTATTTATTCAACTATTGATGTGCATGTAGATTATTTCCGATTTTATACGATTACAAACAGTGCAATTTTTATGCTAAAAATTCTTTAGCATCTCTTTGCAGCCAATTGTGTATCATTACCTTTACACTATATTCCTATTAGTGGAATTGCTGAGTCTATTTCTGTCCCAGTGTCCCAATCTCATAGTTTATATAGCTTTATAATGAGGAGGGATATCTCATAAGGGAGATCTCCCTTCCCTGATGGTCTCCTTCAAAATGGCTGTGGGGGCACCTGGGTGGCACAGTAGATTGAGTGTCCAACTCTTGATTTCAGCTCACGTTATGACCTCAGGCTCATGGGCTGAGCCCTGCTGGGGCTCTGTGCTGACAGTGTGGAACCTGCTTGGGATTCTCTCTGCCCCTCCCCTGCTTGCTTGTGCGCATGTGCGTGCTCTCTCTCTCTCTCTCTCTCTCTCTCTCTCTCTGAAAATAAATGAGCTTAATAAGTTTTGGTACTGTGTACTGCCATGACAATTTTGGAATCAAGCTTTCTACGTTCTGCAAAAGCAAAACAAATGAGAGAAACACAAGCTAAATCAATCAAACTCCTTGTGATAACAGCAATAAACATGTTGGGATTTTTTTTTTTTTTTTTTTTTTTTTGAGAGAGGGCACAAGTGAGAGAGGCAGAGAGAGAGAATCCCAGGAGGGGTGGGGGGGGGGGGTAGAGAGAGGAAGAGAGGGAGAGAGAAGTAGGGCTCACTTCAAGCGGGGCTTGAGTTCACCCGATATGGGATAGGGATATGGGATATGGGACTCATGCTCACCGGAGGAGGGAGTCAAACTCATGATCACGACCTGAGCCGAAGTCAGATGCTTAATGACTGCGCCATCCAGGTGCCCGGGAATTTATTTGAATTATATGAAACCAATTATTTTGGTTTTTTCCCCCTTTTTTGTTAATTATATTTATTTATTTTATCTTTAAACTCATTTTAATGCTTATTTATTTTTGAGAGAGACAGAGGGAGAGAGCATAATTTGGAGTGATGTGTCACTTCTGATAGGAGGCAGTTAAGAGTTGGTATATCTTATCCACATGCTCTGTCTTTATCTTCTGATTGGATACAGCAGTTCTAGTAGAAGATCACAGAGATCACAGGACCTTGAAAATAGAAAGACAGATTGGATCTTTGGAAGGTCAGGTGGAAAGCTTTTGTTATCCCCCCTTTCCCCACCCCCAGCTTTATTGAGACATGATGGACATACAACATTGCATAAATTTAAGGTGTACAGCATGTTGATTTAATATGCTTACATTTTGCAAAATGGTCACCACGATAGGGTTAGCTAACACCTCCATCCCATCACGTGATTACCATTTTGTTTTTGTGGTGAGAACATTCAAGATCTCCTCTCTTAACGGGGCATCTGGATGCTTCAGTCGGTGAAGCATCTGACTCTTGATTTTAACTCCGGTCGTGATCTCACTGTGAGTTCAAGCCCTATGTTGGACTCTGTGCTGGTAGCACAGGGCCTGCTTGGAATTCTCTCCCTGCCCCTCCCCTGCTTGCGTGTGTGCTCTCTCTCAAAATAAACAAACTTAAAAATTTTTTTCATGTTTTTTAAGTAGTCTCTACATCCAGTGTGGGTCTTGAACCTACAACCCCCAGATCAAGAGTCACATGCTCCATCTGCTGAGCCATCCAGATGCCCCTCCAATTTTTTTTGAAAAATGTTTTTAACATTTATTCATTTTTGAGAGCGAGAGAGATGAGCAGGGGAGGGGGAGAGAGAGAGGGAGACACAGAATCGGAAGCAGGCTCCAGGCTCTCAGCTGCCTGCACAGAGCCTAACCAGGGCTCGAACTCACAGAGTGAGAGGTCATGACCTGAGCTGAAGTCAGACGCTCAACCGACTGAGCCACCCAGGTGCCCCAACCCCTCCAATTTAAAAAAAAAAAATTTTTTTTATTGTTTATTTTTGAGAGAGAGAGAAAGCATGAGCGGGGGAGGGCAGAGAGAGAGGGAGACACAGAATCTGAAGCAGGCTCCAGGCTCTGAGCTTTCAGCACAGAGCCCGACGTGGGGCCTGAACTCACGAATGGTGAGATCATGACCTGAGCCGAAGTCGGACATTTAACCAACTGAGCCACCCAGGCACCCCCCCTCCAATTTTTTAATACAGGAAAATTCTTAAATGTTATTTCTTCAAATATTGCCTTTTTTTTTTTTTTTTTTTTTGCTACTTCTCTCTCTTCTCTAACCCTCTCAGAAATATATGGAACTTCGTAGTGTATTTTCCATGTCTCTTATTTCTTTATTATTTATCCCTGCTCTTTTTTAGTGTGATAAAATACACATAATATAAAATTACTATTTTAACTACTTTTCAGTGTACAATTCAGTGGCACGAAGTGCATTCCTAACGTTGTGTAACCATCACCAGTCCCTATTTCCAGAACTTTTTCATCATCCCAAACAGAAACTCTGTACCATTAAATAACAACTTCCCATGACTCCCTCCTCACAGCTCCTGGTCACTTCTGTTCTACTTTCTGTCTCTATGAATTTGCCTTATACTAGATACTTCATGTAAGTCGAATCATACAATAATTGTTTTTCTGGTTCTGGCTTATTTCACTTAGCCAACTGTTTTCAAGTTTCAAGTATCTGAGTTCCTGTTTTCGTTTCTTAACAGTGTACACCCGGAAGAGGAATGGTTAAATCATTCTACATTTAACTTTTTGAGGAACTGCTCTACTATTTTTCTTTCCTACCAGTAACACACAAGGGTTCCAATTTCTCCACATTCTCAGCAAAACCTATTTTCAAGGTTTGGTTGGTTCGTTTGTTTGCTTGTGTTTTGATAATAAACAAAGTAAAGTACTATCTCCTTGTAGTTTTGATTTCCTAATGACTAATGATGTTGACCATCCTTTCCTGTATTTTTTGGCCATCTGTGTATCTTTGGAGACATGTCTATAAAGCCCTTTGCCCATTTTTGAATTGGGTTGTTTATTGTCGTTGTTGAGTTGTAGGAATCGTTATATATTTCTCTTTGATACATTTTATGTCTCTCAATGTTGCATTCTATGAGAATCCCTTAACTCTCTTCCAAGGACCTAGTGCTTTTGTAAAATGGGTTTAGCTTATTTTGTCCTATTGAGTTTCTTTTCCGTACCTTATAATGTTTCCTTTCAGAGAGTGTACTTTTCATTTATCGAAGTTCTGTTTGGTTATTTGTCTTGTCTTTCATTTCTTTCCCCACTAGCCTCATGTTTTCCTTTAAATACTTGAACATAGTTGTAGTAGCTGTTTTATTTATTTTGTTAAAGGTTTCTGTGCTTTTATCTTTGTTTTAATTTTTTAAGGTTTTTTATAATCTTTTTATTTTTTATTTGTTTTAAGTAGTCTCCATGCCCAACATGGGACTTGAATTCACAATTCTGAGATCAAGAGTCACATGCTTAACTGAGTTGAGCCAGTCAGGTGCCCCATACTAGCTTTTTAGAGTCCTTTCCACTAAACCCATCATCGCTGTCATTTCTGATTCTGTTTCTGGCGACTGCTTTCTTTTCCTGATTATGGATCATATTGTCCTGCTTCTTTGTATCTGTAGTCATTTTTGATCGAATGCTGACCATTGTGGTTTTTACATTGTGGAGTGCTAGGTCTTGCCTTTCTTTAAAAAAGTATTGGGTGTCAAATGTCCATCGACGGATGAATGGACAAAGAAGACGTGGCATGTATATACAATGGAGTATTACTTGGCCATTAAAAAAAATGAAATCTTGCCATTTGCAATTACGTGGATGGAACTGGAGGGTATTAGGCTAAGGGAAATTAGTCAGTCGGAGAAAGACAAATATCATATGACTTCACTGATGTAGACCTTAAGACACAGAACAGATGAAGACCAGGGAAAGGAAACACAAATAATATAAAAACAGGGAGGGGGACAAAACATAAGAGACTCTTAAATACAGAGAACAAACTGAGGGTTCGCGGAGGGTGTGGGGGGGGATGGGCTAAATGGGTCAGGGGCATGAAGGAATCTACTCCTGAAATCATTGTGGCACCATATGCTACCTAACTTGGATGTAAATTAAAGAAACTGTTGGGTAGAACTAACTGGAATTAAAATAAAAACAAATAAAAGTGTTGGTTGGGGGTGGGGGCGTCTGGGCAGCTGAGTCAGTTGAGCATCTGACTCTTGATTTCTGCTCAGGTCATGAGCCCAGAGCCGTGGGATTCAGCCCCACGCTGGGCTTCGTGCTGAGTGTGGAGCCTGCTTGGGATTCTCTCTCTCTGATCCTCATGAGGCTTATTTGCAGTTTTATGTGGGTGAATTTCGAATAGCCTTTACTCTAGGGCTAGTTTACTCTCTCTGCTATAGTATGCTCTTCTGAGCTCTGCACTTAAGCCGTGGATATTCCACGGGAAATTTCTTTAGCTGGTCAGCATTTAAACATCTCAGTCCTGTGTGATCTCTGGGAATTATTCAGATTACAGCTTCAATTTCTCTTTTGCCCGACATCAAGTATTTTCACCCTATCCGCGTGTAACTTAGTGTTCAGCACCAGATTCAATGGCCCCCCGAAGTTTGATTTTGGAGCGATTCCTCTACACATCCCCCTCTTCCCTGATACTCTGCCCCACAAGTTATGACCGTCTGCGTCTTCCTGAACACTATCTGTCTCTTTAGCAACACCTCCCTGCTATGCTTGGGAATCCTCATCACAGTCTGGAAATTGCCTGTAGGCAGAATACTGGATTGATTGTAAGACTCACTTATGTTTTATTAAAAGTTTTTGACATTTGAGTAATCTCTACACCCTCTGTGGGGCTTGAACTCACTCACGACCCCAAGATCAAGAGTTGCACGCTGTTCCGACTGAGCCAGCCAAGCGTCCCTGTTCATCTTACGTTCTTAGGGCAGTGTACTGCCTGTTTTCCAGTGTCCAAAAATTATTGTCTCCTATATTTTGACCAGTTTTGTAGTTGTTTACGGTGAGGGAGGGCATGTTGAGCCCCAGTCATTCCACTATGGCTGGAAGGTTATTCCCCCTGTCTTTGCATCTCTAAAGCCACATTTCTTCATGAAGAGCTTGGATAGAAAGACCAACACTTTTCCAGTAACTCAGATATGGTGTCTACCAGGAGAAAAGCATTGTTAACTATAGCTTTCCTGTATTACGGAGAAAGGTAAGTTTGGAGATTGTGAAAGTGATGAGAGATTTGCTTGGAGACTTTGGAACAGTTCCAAGGGTCATTAGGGTAAAGAGAGAGTAACTAATATAATAAATGCCATTGATATTCTGCCCCATATCCTCCTGGTTTGCTTGAGTCACTTGAAGCTATGGACATTGCAAACAAGCAACTAGCTTCCCACCGCTAGTGGGAACAGATATATATCTGGGCTTTTTGTCAAGGGCTTTCCCTGGCACAGCAAAACTTGCTCAGCTCTGTGCAGGCTCAACCTGTACAGGATAGTTGGTGGTCCTAGGGACAACTCTCAACCAAGGGGTGGGGAATAGGAGTGCTGGATATATTCGTCAGCATCCTCAATCCCCAATGGGACCACTTTTTTTTAAATGTTTCTCTATTTTGAGAGAGAGAGAGAGAGAGAGTGAGCAAATGGGGGAAGGGGAGAGAGAGGGAGAGAGTGAGAGTGAGAATCCCAGGCAGGCTCCGTGCTGTCAGCAAAGAGTCCAATGAGGGGCCTCGTCTCATGAACTGGGAGATCACGACCAAAGCCAAAATCAAGAATCAGACGCTTAACCGACTGAGCCACCCACGTGCTCCGAGGCTGCATATGATTTTTAAAAACCAGTTGGGATCAGGGTAAAATTGTCAATGTAGAAGGATGAAGCTTCCCTGACACTTTTTTTCTGATTTCAAGTTGAATGTTACACATGCTCTTTACTTTAATTCAAGACTATGGGCTGTTGGGGCTGACTGTGGCGTGAATATTAATAGTGTGGTCAATGTTTTTTGGGGAAGTCATCTTACGATTAATTGTGTGTGACACAGGAAGAAAAATGAAGCCTAAGTCTAGTTTTGATACCTAGAAAAAAAAAATCAGCTGCTATTTTTAAAAAAATGTTTTAATGTTTATTCATTTTTGAGGGACACACACACACACACACACACACACATGCACACGCACAGTGTGAGCGGGGGAGGGGCAGAGACAGAGGGAGACACAGAATCTGAAGCAGGCTCCAGGCTCTGAGCTGTCATCGAAGAGCCTGATGTGGGGCTCGAACTCACGAGCCGTGAGATCGTGACCTGAGCCGAAGCCGGACGCCTAACCGACTGAGCCACCCAGGCGCCCCTTTTCTTTATTTAAAAAAAAAATTTTTTTTTTAATGTTTATTTATTTTTGAGAGAGAGAGAGAAATTAGCTGCTGTTATAGGTAGTGCAAATTTCTGCAAAAGGGAGTCATGCCCTAGGAAAATAAGGTGTTTTGTTAAAGGGTAGCATGTCCAAAACTTTGTAAATTCAGATTTTAAGAAGATCAATTGTGACTGCTTTGTTCTTTCTTTTTTTAACCCCATAAGGTTGAATAAATACCGCATTCAAACTAAGGAGTTATTATTTATTATGGAGGCATTGGTTGAAATGTCATCTCATATTTTTATTTTTATTTATTTAAATGTTTATTTATTTATTTTGAGAGAGAGAGGACCAGAGAGAGGGAGGGAGACAGAGCACAGGGCCCAACGTGGGGCTTGAGCGCACGAACTGGGAGATCGTAACCTGAGCCCAAATCAGGAGTTGGCCGCTTAACCGACCGAGCCACCCAGGTGCCCCGAAATGTCTTAACGTTTTTAAAGAGCTTTAGAATTTTCGGAGCATTTTTTCATTTTACTCTTTTTGTGACTTCCTAAGAACATGTAGATTATAAACATGTTCAAGTAAGTAGAACAGGACGATTATAAACAACAGAGTAAGAATGCAGGATGCTGTGAGAGTAATTCCCCCCCCAGACCGGGTAGAAATCCCATCCGGTTGAGGGAGGAGTGTCATTTGGAGAGAAAATGAGGGGGTTAGAGATAACTGAGTCCGTAAGGGACAGTGGGGCCTGGCTCTCAATCTCTGGGATGGGTCTGGGGTGGGAGGAAGGGATACATGCCTGTGATGAGATGTGAGGGTGAAAGAAAATATGTTACCCATGTCAACTGTGGCCTGGAGACTGCAAACCTTTGAGTAGCGTCTCATTTAGCAAGGCGCCAGAGCAGAGGATACTGATGGTGACACAGGTCCCCCGGGCAGATGTACCTGATGTCGGCCTCACAGGGGCCCTGCCCGTTGTGAGGAGAGCGGCTGAGTGTTCCTAACCTCGGAAAGTCTGGGAGCGCACTAGTGGGCCTGAAGAGTCTGGGGTCAAGATGGCAAAAGATCAGGATTATGTTTTGGTCATCAGAGGCCATGATGAGATTCTGGGCTTTAGCAATGAATGCCGGAACTGAATGACAAAGGCCAGGCGAGCACGTTAAATTCCAATTCATTCTGGTAAAAGGCAGGACCTGCGTATTTGGAAACCCTGTTCATATTGAAGCCTGATCTGTAGTGAGTCACCCAGGAAGAACCTAGCTTATTTCTGAGGAGAAAGGGGATGTGAGTGTCCATCTGGAAATGGCTGAATTACCTTGGATTGGGCAAGATGACGCTTTCTACTGCTGACTGCCTTGGGGGCTCCATAGCTAAATTAAATATAGTTAAAGAGAAAGAAAGGAAGTTTCGTTTAGTTATTTGAAAGTTCTTTGAAAGTCCTTTGAAAGTGTAACGATTTTAGACAAGATGTATTTAAAACACATTGATTATTTACAGGATTTCTATAGTGATGACTGCAACAGTGAAAAAGTTTCCTATGTAATTAATGAGTTATCTAACTTCCAGCAGGATATTTGCACATTATATTTAGAAGTCACATGTTTCCACACTCACATTTGGGGACTGTGAGTTTCATATGTACTACCTTTGTGCAGTTAGGTCACAGATTTCCCTATCTCACGGAAAAAAGATTTTCTGCTCTTGGAGGGTTGTAGACGGCATCTGTCTGTCTGTATTTTCCTCTCCATCGTTACCTCTGTCTCTGTCTCTGTGTCTACTTCTGTCTCTCACTCCTGCCCTTCTTTCTGTCAAGAGTTCTTGGAGTCTCTCAATGAGCTCCATCCCTGGTGTTCCCAATAAATGGGCCAATATATTTTATTTTTTCTTTTAGCTCATCTGCTTTGGTTCCTGTCGTTTGCAACTGAAATTCTGGACTAATTAAAAGAGTCTCGCAAAGGGGGGGGGGTGGGCAGGCTGGCTCGGTAGAGCGTGCGACTCTTGATCTCGGGGCTGTAAGTCCGAGTCTCAGGTTGGGTGTAGAGATTACCTTAAAATAAAGTGTTAAAAGGAGTCCACTTAAAAAAACAAAAACAGGGGCGCCTGGGTGGCGCAGTCGGTTAAGCGTCCGACTTCAGCCAGGTCACGATCTCGCGGTCCGTGAGTTCGAGCCCCGCGTCGGGCTCTGGGCTGACGGCTCAGAGCCTGGAGCCTGTTTCTGATTCTGTGTCTCCCTCTCTCTCTGCCCCTCCCCTGTTCATGCTCTGTCTCTCTCGGTCCCAAAAATAAATAAAAAACGTTGAAAAAAAAAAACTTACAAGTCTTTTATGAATGAAAAACTACAGTACTTTACATTATGTTCTAGAAGAAGATCTGAATATAAATGGAGAGATAGAGGAAGATTCAGAAAACTAGAAATTATTCACAAGCACAGTGGTCATTAGAGTTCAGCAACATGGGGTGCCTGGGGGGGCTCGGTCGGGTGAGCATCGGACTCTTGGTTTCAGCTCAGGTCATGATCTCCCAGGTTGTGAGACCGAACTCCGAACTCCGAGTCAGGCTCTGCGCTGACACACCCTAAGGTGACCGTCCGATGAGTCATGCCCTTGAATAATCACTTTCCTCTGAGTGTGGATGGAATCTGTGACTTGCTCCCAGCCAATAGAATAATGAAGCAACCTGCTGTATTGTGAGGGAGCCACATAGCAAAAAACACTAGGAGGTGGGAGCAGCCCGTGACCAACAGCCACCAACAAGGCGGGGACCTCAGCCCTACCGACGCACAATGCTGAATTTTGCCAACAACCAAGTGATCTTGGACAAGGACCTGGAGACCCAGATGATCATGCAACCCTGGCCAATACCTTGATCGAAGTTTTGTGAGACCCCTGGGACAGGAGCCAGTTACGCGGGCCCAGTCTTCTGACCCAGGGAAATCGTGAGAGGACAAAAGTAGGTTGCTTTAAGGTGCTACATTTGTGCTAAGTTGTTACACAGCACTAGAAAGCTAACAGGCCGGGGGCACCTGGATGGCTCAGTTCGTTGAGTGTCTCATTCTTGGTTTCAGCTCAGGTCGTGATCTCATGGTTTGTGAGTTCGAGCGCAGAGCCTGCTTGGGATTCTCTCTCTCCCTCTCTCTCTGCCTCTCCCCTGCTCATGCTCTGTCTCTCTCTCTCTCAAAGTAAATAAATAAATAAATAAATAAAAACTGAAGAAAAAAAAAAAGTAGCAGGCTAACCATATTCCTGCTGGGATTAAAACCCTACAAACTACATTCCCCAAACTGCCTGTTTGGCTGGCTTTCTCTTGTGTTTTGCTGATGGGAAATCATGGCGGAAATTTTAAAGGCAGCGGACGAGTCCTTTCTCCCACTTTTGGAGGAAGTCTCTGACAAGAGCACCACCGGAGAAAAGAACTGAGAGTAACCGGAGAAGGCCCTGGGCATTAGTGCGAGTGTGGGATACTGGTTCCCTGCTCAGCCATAGTGCAGTTTCTTTTCCGTGGTTTCTTTCTTAAGTAGGTTTCACCCCCAGCGTGGAGCCCAACGCGGGGCTTGAACTCGCAACCCTGAGATCGTGACCCGAGCCGAGGCCGAGAGGCAGACCCTGAAAAGACCCAGCCACCCCGGCGTCCCCAAAGTGCAGTTTCAATGGCAGTGGCAATACAGTCTTCAGAAGCTCGACGGTGACCGCAGGCTCACGGGCCCCAGCCCGGGCACAGGGGTGTTGTAGTACTGATCTCTGACTAACACTCTATGCACAGTTCCTGCCTCGCCCTTTTCCTCTGGCCTCCTTCTTCCTTTTGCTCTTTCAGCCCTTCTGACACCCTTGGAAGAAATTCCTTGTGTTAAATTCCCTCTGCTTGAGCGTCCAGGATGGTTTCTGATTTTTCAGTTGAGCACCGAGTGGCACAAAAACTGTAGTTATGCATCTTATTCTCCGGCCTCTCTTCGTGTGTGCTTTCCTTCCAGACCTTGGTGTTTCCTAAGTGTTCTGAGTTCTAGAAGATCTCTACTATCATTTCAATATATTCCTTTTGTATTTAAGTTAGCCGGAATCTATTTTTTTTTTTTTTTAAGTTTTTACATTTATTTTGAGAGCAAGAGCAGGAGAGAAAGAGAGACACAGAGCATGAGCAGGGGAGGGGCAGAGAGAGAGAGGGAGACAGAATCCCAAGCAGGCTCTGCACGGTCAGCGCAGAGCCCGATGTGGGGCTCACACCCACAAACGGTGAGATCATGACCTGAACCGAGATCAAGAGTTGGACGCTGAACGGACGGAGCCACCCAGGCACCCCTAGCTGGAGTCTGTTTCTGTTGCTTGCAATCAAATATCCCAACTGTTCTAGAAAGTGCAATAATGTAGAGTGTATTAATTTCTGTTGCTACTGCAAGAAAATTACTAAGCCTTTATTTTTATTTATTTTAAAACTTTATTTTATTATTATTTTTTTTAGTGCGCTCTACACCCAACATGGGGCTCAAACTCATGACCCTGAGATCAAGAGTTGTGTGCTCTTCTGACCGAGCCAGCCAGGCACCCCTGAAATTGCTACAACTGTAGCGGCTTAAAACAACATTGGTTTATTTCTTTATAGCTCTACTGTTTAGAAATTGAACTTGGCCTTCACTGGGCTAAAATAAAGGTGTCAGCAGAGCTATATTCCTTTTTAGAGGCTCCGGGAGACAATCCATTTCCTTGCCTTTTTCAGCTTCTAGAGGCCACTGCATTCGTTTGCTCACGGTCTCCTTCCTCCATCTTCAAACCCAGCAACATCGCACCTTTCTGACGCTTCTTCCAAAGTCCTAGCTCCCTCTGACTCTGGTTTTCTGCCTTCCTCTTTGACTTTTAAGGACCCTTAACGATTACTTTTGCCCTACCCAGATAATTCAGCAAAATCTATCTTTAGGTCAGCTGATTAGCGACCTTCATTTCCACCTACAACTTTAATTCCCCTTTGCCATGTAATATAACATATTAATAGGCTCCAGCATTAAGACATGGGCATCTTTGGGGAGACATTAATCTGCCTACCACATAGAACTGTCATTTCCCCCCAGAATTAACGCATAAATTTAACGCAATGTTAATTAGAATCTTGATAAGGTGATTCTGAATTTAATGTAAAAGAGATAATGTACAAGAATAACAAAGAAGTTTTTGGAAAGTAGGGATAATGAAGAAGGACTTGCTCTGCCAGACATAAAACACGCTCTAAAGCCAAAATAGTAAAAATACTTGGGCATTGACAGCCAAAGTAAAACCCTTCTAGGTCAAATACGAAATAAATTGCAGATGAATTAAATGGCTAAAGGTTAGAATAGCTTTGGAAGTAGTAGAAGTGGGGAAAAGTATTTTTAAAAGCCTGGAATCCAAGAAGGGAAAATATTGACATATTTGAATAGATGCAAATGTCACAGTTTTGTACATCGAAATATACCATAAACCGAGGTAAAAGTTAAGTGACAGGATGGGAGTGTATTTTAAATACATATATGAAAGGATTAATACCCATTGTGTGTGTGTGTGTGTGTGCGCACGCGCGCGCGCGCAAAAGGAAAACAATGCGATTAAAATTGATTACAGGAAATATTCACTTATTGAAGAAGAAAATTCAATGTCCAATAAACGTGAGGACTAATGCTTTTTTGAAATCAGGGAAATGTAAAATAAGCTATAATCTGTTTCTAAGAAGATTAGGGAAAAATATGTAAAATATCTAGTACTCACTAGGGTGGTGGAAATGAACCTCTATACCCTCTGCGGAATTGCATTTTTTTTTTTTTTTGGATAGTCAATTTGGGAGTAATTTTGAAAATTAAAACTACGTCCATACCTATAAATAGAAGTGATCTCCGGGTGCCTGGGTGACTCAGGCGGTTAAGCATCCGACTCTTGACTTCGGCTCAGGTCGTGATCTCACGGTTAGTGAGTTCGAGTCCCACGTAGGGCTCTGCGCTATCAGCACAGAGCCTGCTTGGGATTCTGTCCCCCCCTCCCTCTCTGCCCATCCCCAGCTTACTCTCTATTTCTCTCAAAGTAAATAAAAATAAACTTAAAAAAATGCTCTCACATTTATAATACTCTATGTGTAATTACATTTGCTGAGGCACTTTAAAAAAAAAGTATGCACATGATTATGTTGCAGTAAAAATTTAAAAACAGTCTAAGTGGCTATGGATAAGAGAAGGGTTAAAAATAACATGGTACATGCACTATTTGCATAGTTTTTAAAAATGTGGCAGATTTGGGGCACCTGCGTGGCTTAGTTGGTTAAGCTTCCCACTCTTGATTTCGGCTCGGGTCATGATCTCGCCCTTTGTGAGATTGAGCTCCCGAGTCGGGCTCCACCCCTGCTCGGGATTCTTTCTCTCTCAGTCTGCCCCTCCCTTTCTGGGACTCTCTCAAAATAAATAAATAAGCTTAAAAAGAAATGTGTCAGATCTATATGCCCCAATATGCAAAAATCTCCAAGACATAATGTTAAGTGAAAGAAAAAGGTGCAACAAATATATCTAGAATTATGCCGTATATGTAAAACAAAAATATATAATATCTGCATATAAGTAATAAATAACTTATTATAATGCAATAGAATCGTGTATGAACTATGTGTTTAGAAGAGTACACACCATATTGATCTTTTTAAAAGAACCTTGCAAGCCTTTGATTCTTTGACTTCTCTTTTAAAATTTTAAGTTTTAAGCAATCCCTACAAACAACGAGGAGGTCAAACTCACAACCCCGGGATCACGAGTTGCATGGTCCACCAACCGAGCCAGGCAGGCACCTCTCTTTGACTATTTATAACAAATATGTGCTCATATATATATATTTTTAAAGTAAATTGTACACCCCTCGTGGGTCTGGGACTCATGACTCCAAGTTCAAGAATCACGCGATCTACGAATTGAGCCAGCCAGGCACCCCTCTTTGACATTGTATAATAAACATGTGTTCACGTATTACATGCGTGATTAAAAAAAAAAAAACATAATAAAAGTGTGGTTTTTCTTGATTAAAGAAAAACCCAAGATAGAGAAAATAGATAGGAAAAAAATGCCCCCAGATTAACAGAAGATTTTTTGGGACAATAAGACCTTGACTGCATAGATAATCCTTTTATGCCATTTGTATGTATTGGTGTGAAAAGAAAGACGAAGAAAAATGTTTCACGATACCTAACTTAAGTTCATTTCTGCTGGATGGTAACGGGTAAAGCGGTGAAAGCAAAGACGTGCTTTAGGCTTTGAAGTCCAAAGCCCTTCGTCTATACCCTTGTTATTATATCTTACTCTCTTTGAATTTAGTCCAATTATTTACCATCTTCTAGCGTTAGTTTTCTCATCTGTAAGGTGGATTGATAATGACACTACTTAATAGGGTCATTTTGAGGGTTAAATGAGCTAATGTATGTAATTAACTAGGGGCATTGCAGGTGCTCAATAACCATTCATTCCTTCCTAACGTGACAAACGTCAGGCTGCCTTAGACACTTTTGTGCTGCTCTTCCTGTATTTTCCTTAGGCTACGTTGCACTCCTCACGTGTGTGTAATTATAATGACAGCTGAATTTTGTACAGTTCTAATGTTTACAAACATTTTCACATACTATTCTTTGCTATACATCTTGAATCCTTGTACAGACCTGGGTGAATCTTTTTTTTTTTTGAAAGAGAGAGCGCGCACGAGAGAGATAGAGAGATAGTGAGAGAGTGGGGAACGGGGCACAGGATGAGAGAGAGAGAGAGAGAGAGAGAGAGAGCATCCCAAGTTGACCCCACGTTCAGCACCGAGCCCGATGTGGGGCTCGATCTCACAACCCTGGGATCATGACCTGAGCCGAAATCTGGAGTGGACCGCTCAACCAGCTGAGCTACCCAGGCGACCCCAAATTGGGTCAATCTTATTTTTAGCTTCCTTCCACTTGGGTGCTCAGGGAAGACTAGAGCCAACCCCTCAATACATATAAAAATGGCTTCTGTTTTAGTCACTGTTTTCCCCAGATGGTCTTGAGGTCTTTCTGAAGCACAGAATTGCCTAAAAAGAATGAACAAGGCAGGCAGTTTTAATACGTGTTCTAAGGGCCGTGATGTCAGTGAGCTTCGGCTGCACCGCAAGTACCCTAAATCTTAGTGGCTCCAAGTATCCATTTATTTGGCTCTTCAGCGCGATGGCAGTTTTTATGACCCGAAGCAGTGCGGCTTTTCTGGTCTGGGCTCCCTGCTGTGCCTGGAACCCTGGCTGGAGTGGCTGGAGTGGCTGGCGTAGCTAGATCGCCTGTCTACACGGCCTCTTCACCTCCAGTAAACTGGTCCAGGTCTATTCACTTAGTGGTGTCACCTTCCAAAAGCAGCAAGACTTACAACTCACATGAGGTCACTTCAGTTGCCGTCTCGTAGCCAAAGCGAATCTTGAGAACAGCTACGATTTTAAGGGCGGGGCAATTTTTGATGGTTGAAGCTGAAACAGGGAAAAGCGACGGTCAGGGTTTTTTTGCAGTCTATCCTGATACATAGCTAATTAGTGGCTATGCTTTGAAGAGAAGTCAAATGTGATGAGTGTTGAGCCAGCAATTCCACTTCTGGGAATATAGCCAAAGAAAATGAAAACACCACGTTAAAGAGATATCTGCAGCCCCAGATTCACAGCGCCGTTATTTACGATAGCCAAGTCATGAAAGCAACCTAGAGGTCTATCGATGGATGAATGGATCAGCAAAATGTGAGATAGGGATACATACATCATTCAGCCATCCCGACGTTTGCAACAGCATGGATGGTCCTTGAGGGCATTATGCTAAGTGAAATAAGTCAGACAGAGAAAGACAAATACTGTGATCTCACTTACACATGGTATTTGAAAAAAAAAAAAAGACCAAAAAACTCGTTGAGGGACACCTGGGTGGCTCAGTGGGTTAAGCCTCCCACTCTTGGTTCCGGGTCAGGTCACGATCCCACGGTTCATGAGATCGAGCCCCGCATTGGGCTCTGCGCGGACAGCAAGGAACCTGCTTGGGATGCTCTCTCCCTCTCTCCCTCTGACTCTCCCCTGCTCATGCTTGCTCTCTTTCAAAATAAATAAACTTAAAAAAATATATATATATATATAGCTTATTAACTATAAAAAAAAAACAAAAACAAACACAACACCTCGTAGAAAAAGAGATCAGACTTGTTACCAGAGGCAGGTGGTGGGAAATGCAGGAATTGAAAGAAAGTGGGCAAGAGGTACAAACTTCCAGTACCAGGTTTCTCACCAAACAAACAAACCCCAGATGACTGATGAATCTAGACCCATTGCCATCTATTTTTGTAACAACAAATACCGAAATCTGAATGCATTCTTAATTTGCTCTTGCCTTCTTAATGCCCTTAGAAATGCTCGAGTTTCACAGGTGCCTGGGGGGCTCAGTTGGCTCAGGTCCTGATCTCACGGTTTGTGAGTTCAAGCCCCGCTTCGGGCTCCGTGCTGACAGCTCGGAGCCTGGAGCCCGCTTGGGATTCTGTGCCTCTTTCTCTCTCTGCCCCTCCCCCACTTGTGCTCTGTCTCTTTCTGTGTCTCAAAAATAAATCCATGTAAAAAAAAAAATGCACGAGTTTCAGTCAAAAGACTGGAGTTAGCCATCTCAGAGAAGTAGAATGACTTCTTCGTGACATTCTTAAACAGGGACAGTAAAACTTGTCTTCTATAGACCGAATCTAGGACAAAAGTGTTGAAAAAGATGAGGGGGTGATGGCAATATACATAAGGCCTTTAATGTCCCTGAGTCAGTCACGAATGGAAAGTTAAAAAAAAAAAACAAAAAAAAAACCAACCCACAATACTTAAAAAAGTCCGCCTCAGGCAATCTCAAAATGTTCGACATTTCATTTATTGGAAAAATGTAGCTTTTTGTAATTAAAAAAGTTTTGAAACTGAAAGTGACTTTAAGACCTGTTCAAATCAGGTCAGCGAGGCTGCTGCTGACATCCAGGTTTTTATCCTAACGTTGAGGGCTTTGGAGGCTGTGGTTTTGGAGCTGTACCTGTGATAGGGTACCGCAGAGGGAAAATGCATCCCGGTGAAACATTTTTAGATTGTGATGATGCATAGGGTTGCCGAAGCCTAGGGGATCCAAAAGAAGTTTTATTCGTGTCCTACTTTTACATGGCAACCCTGAAAGAAATAAGCCCTATTAAGGTAGTGTTTTAAAAAAATTTTTTAATGGGTATTTATTTTTGCGATTGAGAGAGAGACAGAGCGTGGGCAGGGGAGGGGCAGAGAGAGAGGGAGACACAGCATCCGAAGCAGGCTCCGCGCCCTGAGCTGTCAGCACAGAGCCCGAAGTGGGGCTTGAACTCACCAACGGGGAGATCGTGATTACGGCAGCATTTTGTTGGAAGTAAACCTTATTTGATTTGTCAACTCTGTCAACAGCATCTTGACTGCCGTGGTCGCCTAGTGTCCACGGGATTGAGATGAGCTCCCGACAGCCGAGTGAAGGCAAGAAAAGGATTAATTACGCCAGCGCGGTCCTCCCCTCCCCTCCCCTCCCGGGTCTAGGTTCAGCGCATCCCTTATTTGTGTCCACACTAGTGGATGCTGGGATGGTCCAATCACTGCGCATAGTTCACTCTAGATACATAGCCTATGCCACAGTAATTGCGAAGGAAAAGTGGTCTACTTCTGGAACCGCCTCTGAGTGATTATCGGACCATAGCTGTATTGTATTTGCACAGCCCTGCAGTCTTCAGCCTCCTTTGACGCGAGCTCTCCCTGTTCTCGTAGCTTCCTGCGGCCCGCCTGCTCTAGGGCCAGGGGAGGAGTGTGCCAGCTCTTTTCATGTGCCAGGGAAGGCACTTGCCACTGAGGGTTCTTCACAAATAAATCTCTTGCATGCTCAGTTTCAGGTAGACTTTCTTCTTTGGAGGGAAAGTAACTGACTCCCGTCCGCTTAAATGATAAAGGCCTTCATTGGGAAGGTACGGCGTGGCTCACCGAACCAGAAAAAAGGCTGAACTGGCAAGCCTTAGAAAAGACGGGAACCGGGGACACTCCAGGAATCAGGCGGCAGGAATGAAGGCGAATCCTTCCAAATTCCAGAGCGGGGAGGGGATCGTATTGGTCTGGCTTCTATCAAATTGGCCAGAACAAGGGCAGGCCATCTTGATCGACACTCCACAGAGACCGTAGGTGGTGTGGGAGGGGGTGATCGCCTAAGGAAATTGGAGATCCTTCCCTCTAAGTGAGGGGGCAGGGGGCTGCCTGGCTGGTTGCCTCAGTGGGGAGAGCGTGCGACTCTTGATCTCTTGGGGTCATGAGTTCAAGCCCCGCTTGGGGTGTAGAGATTACAAAAAACATAGATTAAATAAATGTGGCAGGAAGGCACAGCAGACGTCCCTAGGAAACCTACGAAACCTAGGTACCACAGTGCTTCTGGTCAAGCACCGTCTCTGGGTGAAGAAGTACGGGGATTTGTTTTGTAACGTTCCATCCCTGAACCTCATGGAACTGCTCTTGAGTAGGGAAAGGGGTAACATGAGGCAGGGGATAAATGAGGGACCTTCAGGGAGGCAGACCGCAGGTACCCCTGGGAGGGGAAGGAGAGGACCCGTCTGGGCTAGATGCCGTGCATGAAGTCTCACAAACTTTCTGATCAGGTCCCAAGAAAAAGCCCCTGGCAGAAACTGTCTGTGGCCACCCACTCGGGTCCCCTCTCACTCTGGAAAACTTTACCCTTTCCCTCGAACTCTATCGCGTTGCTCACTCGCTGTCGTGTGCGAGATTCATTCTTCGACTCGGTGAGACAGGGACCCGTGTCTCCGCCACCCTCCTGTAACATTCTGGGCCACATGTATCTGGATTTTGGAGCCGGTATGCCTGGATTTGAAGCCCGGTGCTGCCATTTCGTAGCTTTGTGAGCTTGAGACGTAACCTGTCCGGATCTTGGTTTTCTTATTTGAAAAATGGAAATCATACAAACATTTTCATCACAGTGTTGTTATGATGATATGGCTATAATTAGGGAGAGATAATGCATTGTTGTGTTGTCTGAGATCTTCAATTATGGTTTAAAATATTCATTATTCTTGGGGCCCCTGGGTGAGTGTCTGACTCATGATTTTAGCTCAGGTCACGATCCCTGGATTGTGGGACTGAGCCCCACATTAGGCTCCGTGCTGAGTGCAGAGCCTGCTTACGATTTTCTCTCTCTCTCTCTCTCTCTCTCTCTCTCTCTCCCCCCCGCCCCTCTCCTCCCTGCTCTTGCGTACGCGCTCTCTAATTTTAAAAAAGAAAGGCAAAAAATTATGCTTATTGAAACTACGAAGTGGCCTTCCTCTCCTGGCTTCCCAGGTCATAATATTCCTGCTGGATTTTCACCACGTCAGTTTTCTTTGCTGCTGTAATAAATGAGCACACGTTGGCTCATTTAGTGGCTTAAATATATGTTTATTTCTTGCAGGTCTGGGGGTCAGGGTCTCATTCCTTTTGGAGGCTTTAGGAGAGAATCTATTCCTTGCCTTTTCAGTTTCTAGAGGTTGCCTGCATTCCTTGGCTCCTGGCCGCTTCTTCTGTCTTCAAAGCCAGCAATCCTCTGTTTTCTGGCATCGCATGACTTCCCTTTCCCTTATAGGGACCTCCTCCCTCTTTCCCTTACAAGGACCCTTACATTACCTTGAGCCTGCCTGGATAGTGCAGGATAATCTCTCCATCTCAAGATTTTTTTCCTGTAAAGACTTTATTTATTTTTTAATTTTTGATTCTTTATTTAAAAAAAAAAATTAATCTCTATTTATTTTTGAGAGAGAGAGACAGAGCATGGGGCGGGGGAGGGGCAGAGAGAGGGAGACACAGAATCCGAAGCAGCCTCCAAGCTGTCGGGACAGAGCCTGACGCGGGGCTCGAACCCACAAACTGCAAGATCATGACCTGAGCTAAAGCGGACGCTTAACTGACTGAGCCACCCAGGCGCCCCAAGACTGTATTTTTTTTTTTTTAAGTAATCTCTACACCCACCGTGGGGCTTGAATTTACTACCTAACCCTTGAGATCAGGGGTGGCCTGCTCTCCCGACTGAGCCCGTCAGACACCCTTCCACATCAAGATCCTTAACGTAATCACATCTGCAAAGTTCCTTTTGCTTTGCAGCTTCTGCGGATTAGGACAGGGACATCTTTTGCGGGGACATCTTTTGAAAGCACTTAATAACCAGGAGCTACATTATAAATTTCTAATTAGTTCTTATCAAGAATGGTTAAGCCTGTTCACCGAAGTCGACATGGCTCTTTTGTTGACCTCTTCTATCAGATAGATCTTGGCTAGAGTTTGAAATGCCAAGATTTGAAATGCCAAAGCGGATTAAGAAAAGGATCCACTCCCAAATATAGTATTGGCAAGTTTGACACCTTTGAATTAAGGAAGTGTAATCCTTGGGGTTTGGCCCCGGGGGGGGGGGGGGGGGGGGGAAAGGCTTGTGTATTCTGTGTCAGGTTCTAATTAACAGACTCTTCTCTGTAGCTTACCTGTGAATGGCTTTGTGTCTCCCGCAGTGCAGTGGTTCTGGATGGGGGGGGGGGGGATTCTGCTTCCCTCCCTCACCCGGAGGCTATTTTGATTGTCAATGACAGGGTGGGTGGACATTTGGTGGGCAGAGGCCAGGGATGCCGCTAAACAGCCTACAATACAGGGAACAGCCCCCCACACCCCGCAAGAAAGAATGTTCCCACCCCAAATGTCCCTAGTGTTGAGGCTGAGAAACCCTGCTTTAGTGAGTATTCCAATTTTGTCCCTTGACTATTTTTTTCCCCTTGATTATTTGATTCGTTCTGAGGCAGTACCTTACAGATTACAGGAAAGGTTGTTTTAGCCAATTGAATTTAGATTTTACCGAACCATGTTTTCCTATCATTAAGCAAGTATAATTTTGTCTGTTAAAAAAAAATAACCTATACTTTGTGATGATTCTTTTAGAAACGTCATAAGACTAAAAAATATGCTGGAAATAAGAAAGAAATTCATTTTAGACTCAGTGTTTCAGATTTTTTTTTTTTTTTTGGTAACTCTTTCGTAACATTGATTTAAATAAAACATTTATTTTCCTTTCTGTGGGAGGGGAGCCTGACTATAACTGCAAATGTTTTCTCCGTGGAGGGTTTGTGAATCCTTTAATGAACTTTCTGATTTTCTGCACCAATCCGTCATGTGACTCCCTGATTTTGTAAAGGCAGCCTCTATTTTGGAGTTTTCTTGTGAGGCTATAGATTCAGTACCTGACCGAAACGCACAGGGCTGTGCAACATCTCTCTCCGAGCCCTAAAGGACCAGGGGGAAGAACGAGCTCTCTTTCCCTGAATGATGAAGGTGATGTTAATCCAGAGCTGTGACTTTTCTCCTGGCAGCTGGAGTCCTGCAGCTGGGTGAAAAGCAACCAGTCCCCTGGAGATGGCAGTAACAGGCAGGGATGGAGATGTTTTGCCAAGCAGCCCCAGCCAGAATGCTGGGCTCCTGCCGGGATCTTGGTCTGTCCCGACAGGTGGCCGTGATGGGTCCTTGTAGCCGCAGAGGGCTGCTCTTGCTGGTGCCTGTCCCGGTGAAATTCCACCTTCGCTTTCTCTCAAGTTTCGTGGTCAAGGGCTGCCTTAAGTCCTTTTTGAACAACGTCTTGTGTAAGTGAACGAATACGGAAATAATATTCCTGGGGCTGGCTACACGCTACTGCATTTGAGAAAACCTATTGAATTGCAGGCACGATATTCCCAGGACTGAGGTCCAAAAGGTAGTAAGAGCGAGTCCTTGGGCTGGAGAGGTTTCAAAACACACGAATCAAGGATTTCAGTGTAATGTACGACGACGAGCGGCCTCGTAACCCAGTGCTATCAACGCCGGGGGATCAGCTTAACCCAGCCAGAGGGGTAAGAAAGCCTTTCCCGAGGAGATGGCACCCGGCCTGAGTTGAAAGGAATAAATAAGAATTAGCCAGGTGAAGAAAGATAAAAAGAGTGTCCCAGGGGCGCCTGGCTGCTTTAGTCGGCAGAGCGTCTGACCCTGCATCCTGGGGCTGTGACTTCTAGCCCTGTGTCCCCATGTTGAGCATACAGATTACTTAAAAAAAAAAGAAAGAAAAGAAAAAGGAAAAGGGTGTTCCAGACAGGCGGCACAGGATGCGTAAAGATCTATGGGTGGGACACATCATGACATTTGTTTTATTACTGGATCGCAACACGGAAGCCAGGGTGACTGGGGAGTTAAGTAGCGACCAAATCGAGGAAGTGCTAAAACATAAAGATGCTTTGGTATTAAAGACGGCAGTGGTATACGCAGCGGACTCATCTGGGGGTCTCGTTTTCAACGGATTCCCTGGGTCCATCTGCAGAGATTTCTCCACACCCCGCCAGCCAGTGGACCTCGTGTTGGAGTTGAGTGAATCTTGTTCCTCAGTTCAAAGCACGTTGACGTCTGTCTGGGCAAAGTTCTTCCCTTTGATGCTTGCCTGTCTGTCTTCTTACTATTTACCAATTCCCCCCCCTTTGCCCCTGATCCTCACTGCCATCCCACTTCAACTCTGCTCCCCTCTCTATTCGTGGATCTTTATTTGAAAAGGAATAGCGTGTTTAGAAACATACTCACTTTTTTTTCCTGAGGACACGTTCCACATTTTATTTACATTTTAAGACTAACTTTAATCTCAAAATCACATATCCATACACCTGATTCCTTTTTTTGTTGATTTCACTTAAATGCATGGTTTGTCAAACAAAGACTGTAAACAAATATTTACCATGTCTGTTACATGTAACACACAGGAACGGCTTTTAACAGATACTCATCGGCCTCCCCCACGACATTTTTTTTTTTATCATAAATACAGGTATCAAAACAACCCTGAACTTATTTTTCATATTGCTCGCAGTCAGCACCCACACCGCTTCAAAAATTAACACACTCTGTGACAAGATTCATCGTACCTGCCACTTTAGACAATTTCAACTTGAAGCTCTTTCGCTAAGCAAGATGGATAAAGCATGCCATTTCGTGCCTAAGTGGCCTATTATGGGGTCGCCTGACCTTGGCTTCTAAAGTTGCACTTCTTTTCAAAGCCATCTTGGGATGTTGTAAACCTGAATTCTATTTTGAGTACTCCAGGTTTATGCTTAAATGACAGTGCCTTAACAAGAGAAAAAAAATGGTGCTGCGTTTTTCCTCCTGTAAGCTGAAAACATGATGGTGTACAGATATTAAATATATTCTTACAAATGTCCAGGTCATGTTTACCAGCTGGAATCCTTTCACTTAATGGGTGGCTATTTTGCATTGTGATATTTAATCAAGACATGAACATGAGTAGAAGGGCTGTTGATTTAAGACAAGTTTGAGATCCACTAAAATTAATTGTTGTATGTTTGTCCTTCTGGTGGCTGTGGAAGCTTCATATTTTCTTTGGACATCGTTAGACGTCTTAGCTCTTGAAGTACAACTTCAATGCTATATGAGTTTTGCTATTTTGCTAACACTGCTATGCTCCGTGCATCCACCATGCCACTGGAATTATTAATTCCATTCATATTAATTTTGGTTACAAATCTAAGTGATGGAGGCACTTCTGGGTATTTAGGCTATATATCCTGTTTTCATAATTTGTCCTTGGTGGCCCAGTAATCATGCCTGTCCACCTTGTAAGTGTCATATCTTCATCCTCTTCAAGGCTCCAGCTAACCGTACCATCGCCTACTCCTTTCTGTCCTTCTTCAAGTTCTTCCAACAAGTGAAAATTACGAGGAACTTTAACTCCTGGCGAGACCGCCATCTTCTCCTGCAGCCCGACGCCGAAACATACTCGTTTTAAATGTACAAAATGTTACTGTGCTCCACATCAGGTCTCTTGCAATTTTTGTTCAACTCTTTGTCACCTTGCTCTATGGTACATCCCGTTCCTTGCTTGTTTCTAACTGCAGTATGACTGCACACATTTTGCTTATCCAAGGTATCACGGCTGATACATTGTCGTTCCAAATCCTTCCATGACAAACAGCTCTTTGATGAGCGTTCTCATTCACACCCCCTTACGGACCAAATAAACACTTTTCTGCCTCCCAAAGTCCTGATTCAATAGGTCTGAAGTGGGTCACAGATAATTTTTTAAAAATTTATTTAAGGGGCTCCCGGATGGCTCTCTCGATTAAGCATCCAACTCTTGATCCCAGCGCAGGTCACCATCTCACGGTTAGTGAGTTCGAGGCCCGTGTCTGGCTCTGCTGACAGCGTGGAGCCTGCTTGGGATTTTCTCTTCCCCCTCCCTCTGCCCCTCCTCAGTTCTCACTCTTTCTCAAAATAAATAAATAAACATTTAAAAAATTATTTAAAAAAAATTAAAAAAAAATGTTTAAAGTAATCTGAACTCATGATCCTGACATCAAGAGTTGCGTGCTCTTCGGACTTTGTTTTGAGAAATTATATTCACGTCTTGTTTGATGCAGTTCCTAGAGAGAGATTGCCCCTGGATAAGGTATGAAGGTCAGCTTGGCTGTCTCCCCAGCTCTTTAGTGCTGCCCAAGGACAAGTAACAAAACGGTAGGAAGATCTCCCTCCCTTCAAAAAGGCAAGCTGGCGGGCCTCCAGGGCTTCGCTGTAGAGTGAGGTCAGTCCACTCCTCAGATCAGGTAAACTGAAGCAGCTTGTGAGGCAGAGAAGTTCACAAGTCGGAAGACGAAGTCCGTCTGCAGCAGAAGGCTTGAAGCTGTGCAGCTAACACACTATTTGACATCCCTTCTGGAATGGTCTGGCGCAGGGAATGAAGTTAAAATCAATCCCACAAGCACAAATAAGCCAAGCGGACCACTGGTGTTCAGAAACTTCTATCTTGTTGATTTTAAAGAGGTTCAAAACAATGTCGGGTACGGAGAAAAGAGCCATGCCTAACTTTCGCAAGGATCTAAACCCCGCGTCTGAAACGAATCCGGTGTTATATGTCAAAAATACCTCAAGTGCAACACAGAAAGAAAACAGAGCCACGCACCGCCCTGTTGCGTCTTTCCCTTGAGGCACCTTGGACACCCTCTTCCACCTGCTTGAGCAGGGAGAAACAAAGAAGGAAGCATGGGGGAGAGAACACTGCAGTTCCCATCTCGGAAGTATTATCCATCCATGCCTCTGACGATATGTAAACAGATTCTGTGCATGAAATTCCTCAGAACACAATGACTCCCTCTCCTTGTATATTACATAAGTATGTACACTTCTTTAGTACGATTCAAGTGGAAACGTTCCTCTGCACGGAGCTGAGGCTTATGCCTCTTCAAGGTAAGCGCCGGGGGAGATTTCGGTGATGCATGCACTCTAGGGAGTGTTGAGCACCTAGCTCTTGCCTAACACAGCCCCAAGGAGGAGTATCAGCGCTCCCACCAGGGGAAAATAGGAGATGCAATGAGTAAACAAACAACTGATCACCATTTCTTAGGTATGCTACATGCTTCTCTGACTGCTGCCCTTGCTCACGCTCACGGCCTGGAATGTATCCGCCCTCTATCCTCTTCCTTCTAATCTCCAGCTTGAAATTCTCCACGGCCCAGCTGATAGAGGTTTCTTCCGTGAAGTCTTAACTTGATTCTTCCCATCCCCGTCCCCATCCTGATTTACCAACTGGAATCCTTCTCTATCTGGCTCTGTCTCTCTCTCTTTTTTAATATTTCCTTATTTTTGAGAGAGAGGGAGCGTGAGAGTGCAGGGGAGGCAGACAGAGAGGGGGCCAGAGGATCCGAAGTGGGCTCTGTGTGGACAGCAGCGAGCCCAAGGTAGAGCCAAACTCAAAAACCGTGAGATCGTGACCCGCGCCGAAGTTGGATGCTCAACTGACTGAGCCACCCAGGCGACCCTGTGTCTGGCGTTTGGTGCCGTTATTTGTGTCTCTAATAGAAAGCCTGTGCCTTTCACTTTTGGGGGGAACATTTTTTTATTGCGGTAAAATATACGTAACATGAAATTTACCCTTTTAACCGTTTTTAGGGGGACAGTTCGGTGGCGTTACGTGCATTCACAACAGCCGTCACCACTTTCCATTTCCAGAACTTTTTCATCATCCCACACGGAAACTCTGTACCCATAAAACAATAACCACCACCCTCTACCCTTGGTCACCTCTATTCTACTTTCTACCTTTATGAATTTGCTTATCCCCGATACCTCGTAGAAGTGAAACCATACAATTTTTTTTCCCCCGTATCTGGCTTATTTACTTAGTATACTGCATTCAAGGTGCATCCGTGTTGTAGCATATGTCAGAATTTCCTTCTTTTTTAAGGCTGAGTAGTTTTCTATTGTATGTGGATATCAAATTTTTATTTATTTGGTTATTTAAGTAAGCTTTATGCCCAGCTTGAGGCTCAAATACTCACAACCCCAAGATCAGGAGTCGACATGCTCCACTGACTGAGCCAGCCAGGGACCGCTTGTGTATATCACATTTCGTTTATCCATTCATCTGTTGATGGATGTTTGGGTTGTTTCCACCTTTTGGCTGTTGTGAACAAAGCTGCTATGAACACGGGTGTGCAAATCTATCTGAGTCCCTGCTTTTAATTCTTTTGGGTGTATACTCAGCAGTAGGATGGCCGGATCGTAGGGTACTTACTTCCATGTTTAGCTTTTTGAGCAAGCGTCCTTCATTTTTTAGCCTACGGAGACAAAGGGAAAAAACAAGAGCCTGACTAATAATGTCTGTGATACCTGGCTAGAGCTCCCGGCTAACTTCCTGGAGTTCTATCTCCTGAGAATTCAGTCTGGTCGATCCAATCCAAACCCTTGCTGCTCTGAGCAGCGCATCTACTCCAAGAGGGGGGGTGGGGGTGGGGACGCCGAGCAGAGGGGCATTTTATCACGTCTTCGGTAGCGTGATTCTCACCCCAGACCTCTGCTATTTTGTCTTCTCTGGCTCTTGGGTAACCTTGCATTTGTGGTATAGGGCTGCTTTTTTAGTTTCAACTGTTGATTTGTTCCCCTATTCCCAATGAGGAACACAGCACTTTCTGAAGAGGACGATACATCCTACCTTCCCCATCTGCAGTCCCGCTTTATATGTTCTCTTTCAGCTGCCGCTGAGTAATTGACCATTGAACATTAACAGTTTGCCAGTTGCACCACAGGTAGCCTTGCTGGGCCCAAGACGGCTGGCATTCACCAATCTGGCCCTTCTCTAGGCTGGGCACACAGCTAAACCGAATTTCTCAGCCACCCTTGCATCTAAGAGCGAGGCCGTAACTGAGTTCTGGTCCGTGGAATTCGGGCAGAATGGAGGTATGCCGCTTCTAGGCATAGCCTACGTATCATTCCACATAATGGTCTATGTGTACCTCTCGTCAGCTGTTAGCTAGATGGCCCCAGAGGTACCGAAGCCACAGAAAGAAAGCACCGAGTCCCTGAATCATCATTTGAAGGACAGCCGTCCAGGAGAGCTGCTCCGACAAGAATGTCCACTAGCCCTTGCAGGGAAGAAGAAAGACACCTGTGACCGCGTGAAGCCACTGAGATCACCTACTCGGAATACATTTGCATTTCCACTTTGACGACTCCACTTAACAAAGACCTAGACGAAGACCATGGGAAGCTGTTCCGTATAATCTTTTTTTTTTTTTTCCCTGCAAGAATTTTAGCAGCACATGGCCATTCGCTTTGCATTTTTTTTTTAATATGAAATTTATGGTCAGATTGATTTCCGTACAACACCCAGGGCTCATCCCAATAGGTGCCCTCCTCCATGCCCATCAGCCACTTTCCCCTCTCCCCCTCCACCCCCCATCCACCCTCAGTTTATTCTCAGTCTTTAAGAGTCTCTTATGGTTTGCTTCCTTCCCTCTCTGTAAATCCCCGCCCTTTCCCTCCCCCATGGTCTTCTGTTAGGTTTCTCAGGATCCACATAAGAGTGAAAACATATGGTATCTGTCTTTCTCTGACTGACTTATTTCACTTAGCATAATCCCCTCCAGTTCCATCCACGTTGCTACAAAAGGCCAGATTTTATTCTTTCTCATTGCCAAGTAGTAGTCCATTGTATGTTCCGTTTCATCTTACTGACTACCTTCCTTCGTTCTTACTCCTATGTCTCGAATTAGGTGCGATCCTTTGGCTCACCACCCTCTTAGGCTTTTCTACTTCCCTGGACTTTTTTTTTTTTTTTTTTTTTTTTTTTTTCTGGCAGAAAGAAGGCAACCCTGTAGCAGATTCTTTCTGAAAGAGTCTTATGCCCAGCACTAATCCATTCTTGGGCTGCAAAGTACTTCCCAAAATTCTTCCCGGAGGATTTAGGGACCATAAATAACTAAGACATCCAATAGATTGTGACATTTCCGTGGATTGACTAAGTATGCAGTAAGTAAGTTTGATCCTAGGGTACTCTTTTATTATTTATTTTATAATAGTTGGTTGAGTACCTGTCCTTTGTTTTTTGTTTTTTGTTTTTTGTTTTTTGTTTTGAATCACCACTAGCCCCCCCCAGGCCCAAAAGGGTTAGCAGGAACTTGAGAGTGGGGATTTTGAATTCATCTTTATATCTCTAGTAATGCCCAACACGCTATCCTTCAGATTCAAGCAGTCAGTAATTGTCTGTTGAACTTGATGGGGCGGATCGCAGGAATTTTATCCACATACCCATGACCTCACTGATTCAGCGGCTTCCTCTAAACTACCAATATGTGAACTTGCAGACAGGCTGATGTGGGATCCACTGCGGACTCTGGGCAACATTTTCTTTTTTTCTAAACTCTTGCCCAGAACCCAGCGTGAATTTTTCAGCCAACCTTATCGAGATACAGTTTACGCACAATAAAATGCGTAGGTACGAAGTAAATAGTCTGATGAATATTGACAAATATTAACAGCCTTAAAACTTCTACATCAATAAAGATCTATAAATTTTTTTTTTCAACGTTTATTTATTTTTGGGACAGAGAGAGACAGAGCATGAACGGGGGAGGGGCAGAGAGAGAGGGAGACACCGAATCGGAAACAGGCTCCAGGCTCTGAGCCGTCAGCCCAGAGCCCGACGCGGGGCTCGAACTCCCGGACCGCGAGATCGTGACCTGGCTGAAGTCAGACGCTTAACCGACTGCGCCACCCAGGCGCCCCTACATCAATAAAGATCTAAAACATTTTCACGACACCAGAAAGTTTCCTTATTTCCCTTGAAGTCAACCCCCTTCACCACTGCTATCCCTGTTGCCCCAGGGAACAAATGAACTTTTTTTAATTTTTTTTTTAGTTTATTTGTTTTGACAGAGAAAGAGCACAAGCAAGGGAGGGGCAGAGAGAGAGGGAGACCGAGAGAATCCCAAGCAGGCTCTGGGCTCTGCACTGAGCTCCACGCAGGGCTTGAACTCGCGACCGTGTGACAATGACCTGAGCCAAAATCGAAGGTCGGATGCTTAACCGACTGAGCCCCCCGGGCGCCCCGAACTTTTTTCTGTAACCATAGATTAGTTCTCTGTGTTCTAAAACTTTATACAAATATAAACTGTAGAGTATGTGCTCCTTTGTGTCTACCTTCTTTCACTCAGCACAGTGTTGGTGAGATTCATCCAGCTTAGTGTTAGTGTGAGCATTTCGTATCATTCGTGTTTATTGCTGGGCAGCGATCCGTTGTATGAACAGGGCACAATTTGTGTATCTATTCATGTGTTGATGGACGTAAGTGTCGTTTCTAGTTTTCGGATATTAGGAGTAAAGCTGCTCTCACATTTTATATAAGTCTCATTCTTGTCATCACTTGGTATTGTGGTTGCTAGTATAAATTTACTTGTAACAAATGCTTCATTCTAGAAGGAGAGAGGGAGAGAGAGATTGAGAGGGAGAGAGAGAAAGGGGTTGGGGAGGGAGAGAGAAGAGACAAGGAGCCGGGAGGAGGGGAGAGGGGAGAAAAGAGGCAAAGAGAGGAGAAGAAAAAAAAAAAGGGCAGCATTTAAGACATAGAGTCATAAATACAATCAGGTTTTCCCGGGTCTGCTCTGATCTCTTATCAACTAGGCTGCATTGCCTTTCAAGGGAGAAATATGAAGCCATATTCTTTCTGTTCTTGAGGGGGTGGCCTGAGCTGGACATTATGTGGAGTTTATTCTAGGAAGCCGGTGGTTTTTCAAGTATAATTTGGACAGGAAAAACTGCAATTCGAAAAGAATGATCTGTGTGTCAGGAACTGGTAATAATGTTGAAGTTCCTGTTCACGTTGTAAAACCTGGCTGTTTGTGCTTGTGGGAGGAGACATCTTTTTTCTTTTGTTACTGTGTGAAAACGAAGCCTTTATTCCTTGCAGGCGCGTTCAAACTAATGATCAGCAAAAGAGGCAAAAGCCAGTAGCTATGACAGATAATATGGGTAGAGAAGGGCAGGACATACATTCTTAAACTTCACTTTTACCTAAACAAGGACAAAGCTCATCTGGCTCAGTAGGAAAATACAATGAGTGTAATTATGAGGTATGATTCAGAGAACTAGTCTTTCTAGGGTAAAAGCGTGATCCTTCTGAGAATGATGAATTTGAATACGCGAAGCAAAAGAGGCATTCTAAGCAGCGAGGCCAAAAACAACGGATTTAAAAAAATTCATTGGAAATGACCACCGTTATGAATATCTGCTCGGTATTGAAACTGTTCTCCTTATTGAGACATAATTAAAAAAAATTTTTTTTAATGTTTATTTACTTTTGTGTGAGAGAGAGACAGCGTGAGCAGGGGAGGGCAGAGACAGAGGGAGGCACAGAATCCGAAGCAGGCTCCAGGCTCCATGCTGAGAGCAGACAGCTCGTTGCGGGTCTCGAACCCATGAACCGCGAGATCATGACCTGAGCCGAAGTCAGACGCTTAACAGCCTGAGCCGCTCGGCCACCCCGAGACGTAATTTTTTTTAAGTTTGTGTATTTCTTTTGACAGAGACAGAGGCAGCACGAATGGAGGAGGGGCAGAGAGGGAGAGAGAGAATCCCAAGCAGGCTCCACACTGTCAGCGCAGAGCCCGACGTGGGGCTCATATCCACGAAGCTGTGAGAGTGTGACCTGAACCGAAACTTACATGTGTAAGTGAACCGACTGAGCCACCCGGGTACCCCGAGACCTAATTTGATGTCACTCGTCTGCTCCCCGGTGCGGGACTCTGGATCATTAGTGCCCATCAGCTTTAAATCTAGAATACAGTGAATGAGAGAGGTGTCCCCAGCTTTGTCCCTTCGGGGTCCTTGCTGTGCATTCAGTGGGCAGCATCGCCCAGGGACAATCGGTGGGGAGTTCGCATTAAAAGAGACATTTGTCTCACGAACCACTGATCAAGTCTTACCCAGCGCCCTGACCACCACCGGCGAGGCCGAGATGGTGAGCCAGCGCCCGCTCTGGTACGAATTTTATTAAGGCGCCTGTTGTCTGGAATACACGCAGTAAATGTGAGCTTCCTTTCCTTCACTCACTCATTCACTCATTCATTTCTGTACTTAGTATTTATCGAGGTCCTGCTGTGGACCGGGCACATGTTCTAGGTGCTGGGCGTACAGAGTAATGAATAAACAGACAAAAATTTCTGCCTTCGCACCAGCAGGGGGAGCCAGATAATAAAAATAATAAGCAGGCAAACGATAGAAAGTATTAGGAAATGATGCATACGGAGAAGAAAAAAAGCAGGATAAAGGGAACGGGGGTTTTGGGCGCAGAGAGGGGGTGCCGCTGGGAGAATGATAAGCCGTTACTACTCTCACGTTTATTGAAGCCAGATTTCCCCTGGGCCAGAGAGTGGGATTTATCTCACTACCATGACAACCTAGAACTATGTCACAGTGATTCTAGATGGTCCATTCCGCACTCTGGAGGAGGAGCCTGAATTGGGACGTCACTGTGTTCAGTGTAGGTGATGACATCACCGTCACGCATCTCAGTATCTCGTGGTTATCAGGTGATAGGCCAAGACCCGGAAATAAGGTACCAGGGCCACCGCATGCCGTCGAAATCTTGGAGTGAATCCTGCCACCGCCCCAGGGCATACAGTGCATCTATTGACTGAACGCCTGCTCTTTTTGCCTTTTCGTATAAATAGCATATCTTTCCTCAGCTCTAGAAATATCTGTTATGACATGGTTTTATCCCTGGCATGGTATTTTCCTTTGTATGTGTTGTGATTTCTGAACAATTCTTATTTTACGACATCTGGTTAATTTCCAAAATTTCACTGTGATGAAATAGTGTCATATGTAACTTTGGATACATCTGTGGTTTTGTCCTTAAGCTGATTTGCAGAAATGAGTTCAGAAGATAGGCAGGCTTTTAACATTTTTTGATGCAAGTTACCAATTGCCCACTAGAAAGCGTGAATTTGGCCCCGCCTGGCCAGCTGTGTATGAGAACGTTTATTTTCCTATATTCTTACCAATGTTTGTGACACCATTCTTTTTACTTCATTCGTTTTCTTTTTACTTTACTAATTTGAAGGGTGATACTTGGTATCTCATTAATGTTTTCAATTGCCCTATCTTTGATTGTGAGGTTTACTGGGATTTATAGGTTTCCTTTTGGAAATTGCTCATTTTTTTTTAAATTTTTTTTTTCAACGTTTATTTATTTTTGGGACAGAGAGAGACAGAGCATGAACGGGGGAGGGGCAGAGAGAGAGGGAGACACAGAATCGGAAACAGGCTCCGGGCTCCGAGCCATCAGCTGAGAGCCCGACGCGGGGCTCGAACTCACGGACCGCGAGATCGTGACCTGGCTGAAGTCGGACGCTCAACCGACTGCGCCACCCAGGCGCCCGGAAATTGCTCATTTTTAACTGGGGTGTTTATCTCTTACTGATAGCTAAGAGCTCTTCCGATATTAAGGGTATCAGCTTTTTTTGGCCATATATGTTGCAAATATTTAACCAGTTTAACAATGTGCTTTAATTTTATTGATAGAGTTTCTCAAAGATATTGATGCTTTGGCAAGTAAAATATCTTAGTTAAATTTATTATGGCTTTCTTCCTGTGCTTTCTTGATAAGTGCTTTTTGTGCCCTCCCAAATTATTTAAATATTCATTCAAATTCTCTTCATTTTCTATATTTTTAACATTTAGCTAAATGGTGATATGTGGAATTTATTTTTGTGTCTGGATTTATATAGGACTCCTGCTTTCCTTTTTCTCAAATGCTTGTCTGATAGTCTCAGGACCATCTCTTTTTTAAGAAAAAAATTTTTAATGTTTTTATTTCTTTTTGAGACAGAGAGAGACAGAGCATGAGCGGGGGAGGGGCAGAGAGAGAGGGAGACACAGAATCGGAAACAGGCTCCAGGCTCCGAGCCATCAGCCCAGAGCCCGACGCGGGGCTCGAACTCACGGACCGCGAGATCGTGACCTGGCTGAAGTCGGACGCTTAACCGACTGAGCCACCCAGGCGCCCCTAAACAAATTTTAAAAAAATCATAAGAAAAACAAGCTCAGTTAAAAAAAAAAAAAGATTTCAAATGTGTGTAACAAAGACATTTTTGCTGGCAAGCATAAATGAAGTTGACGTGAGGTAACGTCATTGGGTGGGGTTGACTCTCAAGCCTTTTTTCCCCCCTGAAAACAAACGTAAATGCTGCATTTTCAAAATGTAAGAGTCTTTCCCCTCGTGGACTTTTGGGCCCACTTCGACACCAGCCGAGTTGGCTCACTGAGCAGAACTCTCCTTGTAAGTTCTTTCCTCCTCTCTGTCTTTTCCCTGCTGGTCTCATTATTAAAAACATGCTACTGTCAGGTATAAATGATGTTCCTCACTAAGTCCGCTCAATAATAGCATTTTTTTTCCTTTCCCTGTGTGTTTCCTCCAAATCTAACGATGAGCCATCTTGCCTTAGCGAAAAAAAGATCCTAAGCCTCTGTGACTCTTCCCGGGCTTGCGGGCTGGCAGGACTGGCGGTCTGAGTGATTGATCCATAACCTTTGGGCACGCAGGCAATTATAAGTTGCCCATAAGCTTTGCTGTGCCAACAGCGCAAGTGAAAAACTTGGGGATCTAATTCTGGATCCGCCGAGCTCTCTTTGTGTGATGTCACATGAAATAAGGGGGAGGGGAGGGTGGGGGGGAGGGGGAAGGAAGCAAGGAAGGAAGCTCCACTGCCCATCTCCCGGTCCACTTACCTACCTACATCTAGTATATTTTTTCGTCACATGTATTTAAAGTGGAGATACGATTCACATGCCCAAATGCCCATCCTTTTATTTATTTATTTATTTATTTATTTTTCAACGTTTATTTATTTTTGGGACAGAGAGAGACAGAGCATGAACGGGGGAGGGGCAGAGAGAGAGGGAGACACAGAATCGGAAACAGGCTCCAGGCTCGGAGCCGTCAGCCCAGAGCCCGACGCGGGGCTCGAACTCCCGGACCGCGAGATCGTGACCTGGCTGAAGTCGGACGCTTAACCGACTGCGCCACCCAGGCGCCCCATGCCCATCCTTTTAAACGTATACGGTTCAGAGGCGCCTGGGTGGCTCAGTCGTTAGAGAGCAAGGAAAACTATTTTCACTTCTAATCATCATGAAACATGCTGCTGATTACTGATTTGTTCTTCTCTGCCCATGCCTAATTTTTTTTCCTACTTCTGACCTTCAACATTTCCTTCTAGAGCCTTTCCACTAATTTAGGAACATGGGGCAGAGAAAGGCAAGTTTCTGGTGTTCGACGAAAAATGAAAGTCAGAAATAGCCCGTGTAAATCAAAGTTTCAATATTTCCTTTCCCACAATCCTGGGAGTTGTCAATGATTTTTATTTTCGCTAATGAGGCAATAATTCAAGAGCCGGTCCTCTTCTGTCAGGAGACAAATATTATGAAACAGAACTGTCATTTGTCTCTGAGCTCTGCTTTATGCAGGGGCGTATTGTGTGAGCTTGTAAGGAAAAAGGGCATTTTCTCAGCCAAGATAGAATGAGCTGTAATAGACTGATTACTAAATGGTTTATCATAAAAATCTCCGTACTGGAAAAGAACATTAAAGGTCATATGGTTCAATCTCCTGTCTACAAATACGCTCATTCAAAGCTTAAGGGCCACGTTAACATGTTTTCAAAGCTGCTAAACACTATCATCATCTAATTGTATGACTTCTCTCTTCCCAAAATGTTCTATGACACATGGATTTTCAAATCGATTGTCTAGAATTTTGTGACATTGAGAGAAATTGCGGACGTCCTAGACTAGGTTATGATGCTCTTAGGAAAATGATTGTTTTTCCAGAAGCAGAACTGGTTCACTTTTCTGTTTAGTTTAAGCTATTATTTACTGGCTGTAGGAGGAAAGCATTGCTCCTAATTTCCTCATGGTTGATGGATGGTTAAATTAACGGCTCTCCAGGCATCACCTGTCCCTGTCTGCCCTTATGTAGTCCCCAACCCTCTCCACAGACACTAGGCTTTGTCATGTGACTTCTTTTGACCAATGGGATGTTAGCGGATATGACACAAGCAGAAGCGAGTAAAGTGCTCGTGCATTGGCATTTGCTTACTCTCTTGTTGCTTTAATTTATTTTTATTTTTTAAAATTTTTTTAAATTTATATCCAAATTAGTTAGCATACATATATGTACCACATCTTTATCCATTCATCCATCGATGGACATTTGGGCTCTTTCCATACTTTGGCTCCTGTCGATAGTGCTGCTATAAACACGGGGGTGCATGTGTCCCTTCGAAGCAGCACCCCTGTATCCCGTGGATAAATGCCTAGCAGTGCCATTGCTGGGTCGTAGGGTAGTTCTATTTTCAATTTTTTGAGAAACCATACTGTTTTCCAGAGTGGCGGCACCAGCTTGCATTCCCAACCTGTTGCTTTAATTAAAAAAAATTTTTTTTAAATGTTTATTTATTTTTGAGAGAGACAGACTGAGAGAGAGAGAGAGAGAGACAGAGTGCGAGCTGGGGAGGAGCAGAGAGAGAGGAAGACATGGAATCCAAAGCAGGCTCCAGGCTCTGAGCTGTCCGCCCAGAGTCCGACGCAGGGCTCGACCTCATGGACCATAAGATCATGACCGAACTAGTCACCCAGGTGCCCCCTCTCGCTGCTTTTAGAACCCAGTTTTCATGTGAACAAGCCTAGGCCTGTCATCTAGAGACGAGAGGACCAGCGAATAGCCAACATCAACTGCCGACATGTGAGTGAGGCCATCTTGGACCAGCGAATAGCCAACATCAACTGCCAACATGTGAGTGAGGCCATCTTAGACCATTCAGTCCCATTTGAGCCACCAGATAACTAAAACTGCTTGAGATGATTCCAGCAGAAGAACTACATAAGCTGAACTCAGCCCCGATTGCTGACCTAGAGCATCCTAAGCAAATAAAATGGCTGTTGCTTTAAGTCACTTTGTTTTAGGGAGGTTTGTTTAGAAGCAATCGATAACTGCTGCCTTCCTGGTATATAGTGAAGCCACCTACTTCTCTGGGGTGAGATTTTTCAGTTACCGTGTGAGGAAGAAACCTTGTGAAGTCAATTGCCATTGGATATCCCTTAGGCAGTTACCGTTTACAATCAAAGCAAACATTTTGGGAGAGATTGTTAATTTTCTTTTGAGCAACAGAAGGCTGGTGTTTGTGGCCGTGTGACGTGAAGCACCCATCCCGTATCTTCATTTTTTTAAATTAATTTATTTTTGAGAGAGAGAGAGAGAGAGATTGAGAGATGGAGAGTGAGCAGGAGAGGGGCAGGGAGAGAGAGAGAGAGAGAGAGGGAGAACCCCGAGCAGGCTCCGTGCTGTCAGCACGGAGCTCAAAGCAGGGCTCCATCCCAGGAACTGTGAGATCATGACCTGAGCCGAAATCAAGGGGTGGATCCTTAACCGACTGATTGACCCAGGTGCCCCTCTGTATCTTCAAATATTTGTTTTCCAATCCATTGGATCGTCACCAGAATCACTCCTCTCTTGCATACGCCCCAGCCCCTCGTGCCTTTTCCCCTCATCATGTTTGCCTAGCCAGATTCTGACCCTGGTCACAGGCAATTGTCCTACTCTGCATCGGTGGTGGAGAAACCGAAGTTTGCTGGAGAAAATGCCACAGCCTCTGTTGAAGATTCTCGCCTTAAGTCTCCAGTAAGCCTTCAGTACTCCTGGCCGATCCTACTCTATCGCTCTTGTAAACTCACTTCCCAAACGTGAAACAACCGTTTCACGCTTTCTTCTCTCGTCTTTCATCTCCAATATCCCCTCCTTCCCCCAGCACCGAGTTTAGGTGCCAGGTTCAGTGATTCCTGACAATCGGATGTACTCTGTCACCACCACCACGATCCAGTTAGAGAACACTTCCATCATCCCAGAAAGTTCTTCCATGCCTTTTTATAGACATACGTTTTTTGTTTCTCTCGAGTACATACCTGGAATGGAATTGCAGGGTCGAATTTGCCGCCAGATCCAAGCACTGATGAGTTTGGCCGGCATCACCGTAGGCAGCTTTGCGGTGACTTTTCTCTGGTAACTGATTTGCTGGCCATCCCAGGCCTGGGCCACCTCAGCGAGCTTCCCTGTCATCAGAGGGACCATACCCTCTCCAACAAGGTTGTGAATCTCTGAAATGGTGCCCTTCTCCCGGTTTGTTTCTTCCCTGGCTGCTCTCCCAAAGCCTTAGAGACAGTGGCTGCTTCCTTCACTGCTGTTCCCGTAGAGTTAGTTTCACTCTTCTTCGTAGTTAAGCCCCTGTTACTAGTGAATGATGACTTACACTGAATTTTCCCTCTGCAAATGATTGGTCTGGGTTTTGGGTTTTTGTCTCCTGAGCGGATCCTGATCTTTTCTACTGTACCTCAAGAACGTGTCCTGAAATACCCACCCCTTCCCGTTTCTATTGCTAGCAGCCAAGACCAAGCCCCCAACATTTTTTCTTGAACAAATGCAACAGCTTTCTATCTGGTGTCTCTACTTTTCTATTGTCCTGTCCCCAGACTTCTACAGTCCATTCGTATAACAGCCATAGTGAGCCACCCCCCCTTTTTTATAGTAAGCTGCACACCCAATGTGGGGCTTGAACTCATCACCCTGAGATCAAGAGTCGCGTGGTCTACATACTGAGCCAGTGAGCTTTCAACGTAAATTCAATCATATTACTATACTGCTTAAAATCCTCCGATACGAACTTCTGGTTTTAGCTTAGAGATGGAGACAGCTGGCATGAGAGTCTCTCCCATCCACCCAACAGTGAAAACCTGGACAAAGTGGAAATTAGTGGTTTTTCTTTAAAAAATTTTTTTTTCAACGTTTATTTATTTTTGGGACCGAGAGAGACAGAGCATGAACGGGGGAGGGGCAGAGAGAGAGGGAGACACAGAATCGGAAACAGGCTCCAGGCTCTGAGCCATCAGCCCAGAGCCCGACGCGGGGCTCGAACTCCCGGACCGCGAGATCGTGACCTGGCTGAAGTCGGACGCTTAACCGACTGCGCCACCCAGGCGCCCCTAGTGGTTTTTCTTGAATGAGCCAGAAGACTGAGGTTATAGGACAACCACCTAACCCAACAGCTGAAGGATGCCAAGTTCTTGCAGGGATATATGGGACCTGCGCGTTGGCTTATCTGGGGCCGAGGCCGTTCGAGTCCGTACGAGCTGGCCAGAGGATTCCGCCAACAGCTCTTAAGAAACTGCTCGAGGCCAAGTGTGGGCTGGTTTGAAGACGTCACCCTCTTGCAGGATTTTCCTCCACAAACCCCAGCACGCACTCCTAGGGAAGTTCAGGGAGAATTGTGACAAAACTTCCCATCGGGCTGCTGGCTGGCAGAAGCTTACTGTCGGCCACAGGAGCCATCGCTGACGCTCTGCTCAGCCCGTCTTTCCTACTTCCCCATGGAAAAAAACCCTACATTTCCAGGGGAGCACACAGCACGAGTAGTTAGCTCAGGGCACTGGTGAAAACCCACCGCAGTTGAGAAGACAGAAGAAAAAAAAGAAACTCTACCTCTGAAGGAAAACCGAGAATATGTACTAGGTAGGGGCGCCTGGCTGGCTCAGAAGAGCATGTGACTCTTGATTTCTGGGTCCTGAGTTCGAGCGCCACACTGGGTGTAGAGATTACTAAATATATATATATATACTAAATATATATATATATATATATATATATATATATATATATAAACTTACCAAAAAAGAAGAATGTACATTAGGCCAAAACTCCAGCTGGAGAGTCCAGAGCTCTTGTGAGACTCAGAGACTCTGCCTAAGACCGATGCTTAGTCAGACCAGCAGAGAATGCTCTTGTCTCCTGCCCCTCATCACAGGTCAACAGGCAGCATGTCAAAATAACAGTACAATAGAGTGGGGGGGCGTGTCGAGGGGGGATTTGCAAGAGACCCACACTTTCAGTGCCATGGCACACATGGGAAATCCAAGGCCAGAAGAGGAGACATTGAGAAAGTAACTCGGGCAAACCAGCCCACATCAAGCATTTTCCAAACGACCTTACTCATCTTGCTCGTTGTTGTGTCTCTGGGACGTAACAGTCCGGGCGCTTTGTAAGTCCTCACTGAACGACGAGCGAATGACCCTCTCTTAGCTGCTGCATCCAGAGACCAACTGAGAGAACATCAGATTCATATCATATCTCATTGAATGAAACGGTCGGAATCCGCTGATATTTAAATGCCAATTTGTTTCCATTTAAATGTATTCACATAGGCAATATTTAACTTATTATCATTCCTGTCTTTCATTCTTTTTTAACGAATGTAGTTTAACCCGTGTAAGTGAAATGAATAGGTGATGAAGTCCCCCTGTGGTATCTCTTTCCTTTAAGCAGCGATCTGTGCCCTAGAAACCCCGTCAGAGTTGCAACCATGCAAGCTACGTGCTGTTGGTTGCTGTATCTTCACCTGAAATGACTGGTTTTCAAAATTATTCAAATGAGGATTCGATCAAGGAGATGGCCTCATTCATAAACAGCTGGCTGAACATTAATGATGAATCAAAGCCAATCTGGAAAAAGCAAGCTCACTATTTTGGGGATCATAATAGACACAATCCCAGAATCTTCACTCATTTAAAAAATGTGCAGGGGTGGGGGACATTGGGAGGGGAACCCAAATATCCACGAAATGCCTCATCTTTGTTATTATATTGTCTTACGGGGTGACCTTCAGCTCGCTGGGCATCTGTTTCTTATCTGTAAATTGGTAGAATTGGACCAGTGACCTCTAGGTCTTAAAATTGCTAAAGAAAATCAAAGAAAAAAAAAATCTAGAATAGATAGCATTCCCGAACTGAGAATTCTACATTCCTCTCCACACGCACACGTGCACGCGTGCACACCTTGTTGTCTTGGTGATAAAACAATTTCTTTTTTAAATGTTTATTTATTTTTGACAGAGGGAGACAGAGTGCGAGCAGGGGAGGGGCAGAGAGAGAGAGGGAGGCAAAGCATCTGAAGCAGGCTCCAGGCTCTGAGCTGTCAGCACGGAGTCCGATGAGGGGCTGGAACTCAAGAACCCCGAGATCATGACCTGAGCGGAAGGAGGAAGCTTAACTGACTGAGCCACCACAGTGCCCCAGGTGATTTTTTAAAAATATACCTGACTCTGAAGAAAAGGCTACATTAGCTTCTTATTTCAACTAGCTTATATGTACTTTTGGTTTAGTTATTTTTTAAGGATTTTATTTGTGAGGAATCTCTACACCCAACCTGGGGCTCAAACTTATAACCCCGAGATCAACAGTCACATGCTCTACCAACTGAACCAGCCGGGTGCCCCTATGGTTTTGATTTTAAAAACTTATCTTGTTTCTTGACTGATTGATAAATATGTTCACCGAGTAAAACACACATCTGTGGAACACTTCCTGTGTGCCAAGTGTTAGTTTCAGTCATGAATGGCATATAGTCCCCGACCTCACGAAATTCGGGATGGAGTGGGGATGGGGGAGGGAGGATAACCTAACAAACTAGCATAATAATGTGTTTGAAAATTTAAGGGTTGAGAGTCTTACTTTTTTTTAACTTTATTAACGCACAAATATAATTTATTTATGTGCTGATTTTATTTTCCTTTTCAATTTAGTTATTCTTTAAATTAAAATTTACCTGCCCATGATTAAAAGCAATGGTTCTCAAAGTGTGGTCCGCTGACCCCTGGGAATCCCCAGGATACTTTCCGGGTGCCCATGGGGTCAAAATAGTAACACTAAGACTTTATTTGTACTTTTCCCTGTGTTGCCAGTGCATCCATGGTACAAAAGCAAATGTGGGCAAAACTTCTGACTTCTTAACACAAATTAAGGAACTGACACCAAACTGTACTCATAGTCATTATATTCTTCCGTTGCCAAAAAAGGCAGTTGCACCTCAAAGGTCCTTGAATGTGCAGTAAACATGGTTAATTTTATTAGATTTCGATCCTCGAACGTGTGTCTTTTTTTTGAACACATACCTTTTTAATAGTCCGTGTAACGAGACGGATAGTGTGCCGAAGGATGGGGGCTGTCTCAAGGAAAACGACTTGTGGGATTGTTCGGGTTCTAAATTGAATTGGCTGCTTTGTTCAGGGAGCGCCATTTTTACTTCAAAGAATGACGGGAAAAAAAAAACAAACAAAAACAGAATGACGGGAGACAAACTACGGTATTTCTTTTTTTTTTTAATAATTTTTTTTTCAACGTTTTTATTTATTTTTGGGACAGAGAGAGACAGAGCATGAACGGGGGAGGGGCAGAGAGAGAGGGAGACACAGAATGGGAAACAGGCTCCAGGCTCCGAGCCATCAGAGCCTGACGCGGGGCTCGAACTCACGAACCGTGAGATCGTGACCTGGCTGAAGTCGGACGCTTAACCGACTGCACCACCCAGGCGCCCCAAACTACGGTATTTCTGATGTGGATATTTGGGAGACATTTTCTCAACAATGAATGAAGTCAGCCTGTCCCTACAGGAAACTCAGCTGACAATACTTGTTGCCAATAAAAACTTATCAACTCGCCTTCTTGTTCTTTTTCAACATGTCCGTGTCTCCTGAACGTTAAGGAATTTGTGAGGTGGACCCAAAGACCTTTGGAATTTGTTGAAAGACCACCCAGTTTCCCTGAGAAACAAAGTAGTTCTGAACACCTTGTAAATAAATCTATTTGGGATTACTTGCACATTCCTGTCATTGGCAACCAAGTTTTGCAGGTAGTGAAATGCGTCGTGAGTTTACCCACATATTTTGTGTCTTTTCTTGGAGGAATTTCAGTTGTTTAAGGCAATTGAGCTCATTTGAGAAGAGATCCCTTCCTTACCGTCTGCCATGATCTATCCTACTATTTCACTAGGAGGCTCATATCTGTAACCGCAGATGACATTTACGTGTATACACAGCGTGGCCAAAGTATGGGAATAGATCGTATGAAAACGGGCGGAACTGTTGGGAGACAAACTTAAAAAAACCCCACATAGTGCGTTTGTGAAGTTAGTTTAAAAGAGTTTTCTAGTGTAGAACACTTACGATCTTTAAAAAATGATATATTTTCTCATCACATAAATAACACATACGAGTCTTACAAACTTTGGCAAGAAAGAAAATCGTACAAAAGATAGTGAAAATTCTCCATAATCTCACTATCCAAAATTCACCACAGTGGATGATTTGGTGGGTTTTCTGCCAGGCTTTTTTCTCATCAGAGTCTGGACGAGCTAGAAGGGACCTCAGAGACTATCTAGTCCAACCTACTCATTTTTACAGATGAAGAGAATCCATTAAAAGGTTGACGCTATTTCTGGTTTTCTTTCAAGTCGTTTCAGCAAGAACAGTACACCTATGGAAAAACCCCGGGTTGTATCTTGGGTGAGACCCAGACAAAGAGCCTGATGTAACCTAGTTGGCCTCTCAGGCCGTCTTACTTTGATCATTGCCTGGGATGATGTGACGTCTGGAGCTGCAGCAGTCATTTTGTGACCTAAGGTGACAAGCCTGAGGATCAAAAGCTCAGACACTGAAGGGGACAAGACTGGCATGATAGAAAGAACATGGGTCTTTAGTGATATAATTGAGCTGCCAGACTAACCCTAGAAATGCACATCCTCAAATGTCTTGGTGAGGAGAGTAAATACTTGGCTTGTTTAAGTTCCTTTAAGTTGGGTATTCTGTTACTCAGAGCCCCCCAAATCCAAATTCATTAGCCCTGTGACCTGGAACACATGCAAGTATTAACTATTCTCTGCCTAGGTGGCTCCATTGGTGAAATAGAGATAATACACACACACACACACACACACACACACACACACACACATTTTCCAAAATTATACACGATCATTTGTATTCTGTTTCTGCCCTTTAACATTGTATAATGAGATTCTCCTCTGTTCTTCAAAATTCTTCTAAAAGCACAACCTTTGATGGCCACAGAGATGTTTGTCCTAAGTTTTTCTCCAAATGCCCTTACTCTTGAGCATTTTACATTGCCAGTAAATTTTCTTTCGCAAAAGGAAAGGCTGCAGTGAATCCTCCTTGTGTGTGAAGTTATGTACCTTCAATTCTTTTTTGAGGATGAATTTCTAGAAGCAGAAATCCTGTGTCACAGGTTTCAGGTTTATGATATCAATTGCCACGTTGGCTCCCCTCTGTCTCTCACAGACTCAACTTTGCTTTAAAAGTGGACGTGAGTGGCACCTGGCCGGCTCAGTTGGTAGAGCCTGGGACTCCTGATCTCCGGGTTGTGAGTTCAAGCCCCAGATTGGGCGTAGAGCTTAAAGTAAAATAAAATAAAATAAAGTAAAATTAAATTAAATTAAATTAAGTGGGAGCACCTGGGTGGCTCCATTAGTTATGCATCCAACTTCAGCTCATGTCATGATCTTTCGGTTTGTGAGTTTGAGCCCTGCACCGCACTGGTGGTGTGGAGCCTGCTTGGGATTCTCTCCCCCACCCCCCACCCCCTGCTCCTTCCCCACTTGTGATCTCTCTCTCTCTCAAAATAAATGAGTAAACTTTAAAAATAAAGTGAAAAGTGTACATTAGTGGGGAACATTCTTTTTAATAAGTAATGCATTTACATAGTTCTAAATTCAAAAGTAGTGGCATGTGGGTGGCTCAGCTGGGTGAGTGTCTGACTCTTGATTTGGGCTCAGGTCATGATCCTAGGGTCATGGGATCGAGCCCCACATCAGGCTCCGTGTTGAACGTGGAGCCTGCTTGGGATTCTCTCTCTCCCCCTCTGCCTTTCTCCCCCATTTGTGTGTGCACGCTTGCTCTCTAAAATAAAAAGAATCAATGTATTTAAAAAAAATTTTTTTAACGTGTATTTATTTTTGAGACAGAGAGAGACAGAGCATGAACGGGGGAGGGTCAGAGAGAGAGAGGGAGACACAGAATCCGAAACAGGTTCCAGGCTCCGAGCTGTCAGCACAGAGCCCCACTCGGGGCTCGAACTCACAGACCGCGAGATCATGACCTGAGCCGAAGTCGGCCGCTTAACCGACTGAGCCACCCAGGCGCCCCAAAAAGAATCAATTTAAAAGTATACACTGGAAAAATTTCCTCCCATTTCTTTTTCCCTAGCCACCCAGTTCCTCTCTCCGAGGTTTCTGGGAAAAACTCCCAAATATATTCTAAGCATATATGGGGCCCTGGCAGGAAACAGATCGTACAGTCAAATTAATCAATTTGAGGAAAGACATTGTTTACGAAGTAAAGAGGGGTGTTGGGGAGCCCACTAGTAACGGGACTCGGAGGACTAACGGGGTGGGGAGGGGCAGGAAGTGACCCTCGAGGCAGAAAGGCTGTGTGGCGAGGACAGCCTTGACCTTCAGTGGAGACACAGCTAGCCTGTGGCAATCCCGCAGGGAGGCGCTGGGTGAATAAACCCCCTGAGTTCACTGGTCTCCTGTTGGGGCCCCATTCTGGTGGAAACCAGACGGCCAGGGAGCCCACTCCTGGCATTTCCTTTCATATCAGGAAGCCTGATTTCGTGGCAGTATCTCGTGTTCTCAAGGTTGGTATACAGAGAATGGCTACACTGAATTTCTCAAAGCAAGTGTTGTGCTTACCGCTGGTGCCTTCTTTCTTCCTTTAATGAAGGAAGTGTCCTGTGGGCCCTCCCGGGGAAAAGTCGGGGGACGAGTCTCTCCAGTTACTTCTATTAATCCGTTCCTACATTCTCCCTCCCTCCCACAGGAGAGTGCCTCAGTGACATTAGGTTCTTTTCCATCCAGCCTTGTTGTGCCTAGGATTCTTTAGAAAAGAGAGCCCGATTCAACGCTTGAATCCAAGTGCTTTATTCACCGTGCAGTTTGCCTGTGACTGTCCAGGTTTTAACACTGATTGTCCCACATCCCTGCAGCCCTAGGCAAACCTGGCTGATCTGTTACCCTGAGCAAGAGGTCAAATCCCAGGGCAGCAGCGATGAGGGAAAAGGGAAAGAAAGCAAGGCACGGAAGCAAGGACCAAGGGAAAGCAAACGCAAGGTGGTGTATTAACAAACTGGCCAGACCCTCGAGAGAAAAATACAGCCGATTGCTTGGTCGTTCGACTTCTCTCCAGACAGCCTGTGCCAAACCACTGCTCCGGGGCTCGAACTCACAAACCGCCAGATCGTGACCTGAGCTGAAGTCAGACGCTCAACCGACTAAGGCACCAGGCAGCCTCCGCCATCATTATATAATCACTATCATTGCACGGCAATCAAACTCCACCGTCACTTGCTCTCACAAAACCTTGCCCTTTCATGTACACTGTGTGATAATTTGAATTATTGTGATGTCGCTGAATCCATAAACATTACCAGCGTCCCAAGGAAGGAAGGTCTCTATGCACACTTCAAATTTGTGATCCATCGTATCCCAGGATGCCATTTTAGCGTTCCGTGTCTTAGGTCCAATTCTGGTACCAAATACTGGAGCATGCAGGGTCCCAGCATAAACCATACGGCACATTTCAGCCGGTTAATTGAGGCAAGTTAATAAAAGGACCATTTAATGGACATCTGGGCGGCTCAGTCCGTTAAGTGCTCGACTTGGGCTTGGGTCATGATCGCGCCGTTTGTGAGTTTGAGCCCCACATCGGGGTCTGTGCTGGCAGCTCAGAGCCTGGAGCCCGCTTTGGATTCTGTGTCTCCCTCTCTCTCTGCCCTTCTTCTCACACTCTGTCTCTCTCAAAAATAAACAAACATTAAAAAAATATATGTATTAAGAAAAGAAAGGGGCCATTTACCAAGGTGGGGGCAGGGCTCAGAGAAGAGACGGTGTGATACTCCAGGGCTAGCAACAGCATGAGGGAGCAAAGGGAGGGAAGAATTACCAGAACCAGGTGAGAAAAACTGTATGGAAAGGGACACTAGACAATTTTTATGGCCTTTGGTAGAAGGATATGGCAACTCACAGTCCAGCAGAAGAGGAGTAAATATCCTGTCTTTACTCTCCTCCCACCTTCCAATCTCAAGATGACGTTGTTCAGTTTCGGGGGCACAGAGCAGAATATGGATAGGTAGGGAGTAGACTGGATGGCCAAATGGAAACATCCAGCACAACTCTAAATCCTGTACTTGTTATCGCTATATCTGAAGACACTGGCCCACATCTATTGTTTGTAGTATCTAAATGATGGGAAGTCTAGGAAAATGCCACTGTTATTTTATTTTATAGCCATCATTTCATAAGTCGCGTTGAGATTCCCCAGTACAGATGACGCTCACCATAGAGTTTCGAGGGCAGTGTGACTCACATCTACTACATTTTTTTTTTTCAACGTTTATTTATTTTTGGGACAGAGAGAGACAGAGCATGAACGGGGGAGGGGCAGAGAGAGAGGGAGACACAGAATCGGAAACAGGCTCCAGGCTCTGAGCCATCAGCCCAGAGCCCGACGCGGGGCTCGAACTCCCGGACCGCGAGATCGTGACCTGGCTGAAGTCGGACGCTTAACCGACTGCACCACCCAGGCACCCCTGCATTTTTAAAGCATATATGTTTCATACACTTTTGATATATTAAATTAAAAAATTTAATTAAAAATTGTGATATTAAATGGGGTGCCCGGGTGGCTCAGTCGGTTAAGTGTCCAACTCTTGATTGCGGGTGAGGTCACGATCTCCCGGTTCGTGAGTCTGAGCCCCGAGTCGGGCTCTGTGCTGATGGTGCAGAGCCTGCTCGGGATTCTCTCTCTCCCTCCCTTCCTCTCTGACCCTCCCCTACTCGTTCTCTCCCTCCCTCTCTGTCTCTCTCAAAATAAATAAACTTAAAAAAAAGAGACCTATTTTGGACACGTTAGTTTGCTACCCATGTGGAGATATCTAGCAGGTAGTTGGTTCTGGAAGTCTGGCATTCAGAATAGACGGCAGGTTTGGGGGTTCCTGGCTGGCTCAGTCAGCAGAGCGTGGGACTCGATCTTGGGGTTGTGAGTTTGAGTCCTGCGCTGGATGTAGAGATTACTTAAATAAATAAACACTTAAACTTTAAAAAAAAAAAAAAAAAAAGAGAAGAGAGAACAGGTTTGGAGATACAAATGTGAGAGTGACGAGTGAACAGGCAGTATTTAATGCGATGGGACAGGATGAGTTACGCAGGCAAGTAGTGTAACATAGAAAAGCCCAGAAGCTCCACCGTTAAAGACCAGAAAGAAGAGGCAGAATCAGAAAAGGAGAGTGAAAAGGGCCGGAGCGGTAGGCGGGGGGAGTTTGGTTTTCTCGAAGCAGGTTTGAGAGAGTGGAGCAGGCAGAAATCCAATTAAAGATTAAGGATATTCAGTAGAAAAAAGGACGTGGAGATAATGAGTCTACACAATTCTTTCGGCAAAGTTTACTGTGAATGGAACAAAGAAATAGAGCTATCTGTTGTTTAATCTTTTCTTTTTTCTCTCTCTATAAATGCAGTGTTCAAAGAGTGATACCTTTTATGACACTTACAAGAATTTTAAAAGCTTAAAAGGGGGTTACCTGGGCGGCTCAATCCGTCAAGCGTCTGATCTTGATTTCAACTCAGGTCATGATCTCACAGTTGTGAGAACACAGTTGTGTTCGTCTGTGCTGATCGCAGAGCCTGCCTGGGATTCTCTCTCTCCCTCTCTCTGCCCCTCCCCAGCCCACACGCGGGCTCTCTCTCTCTCTCTCTCTCTGAAATTAAACAAAACTTTTTAAAAAGGGCCTCAAGGGTATTTTTCATAATGGAAAATATTTATAATTTCCTATTATTTCGCTGGTAGCCCTTCTGGTCTGGGGAACCTAGGCTGAGGTTGGCTCATTGCGGGTGACTTCGTTCACGTGTCTGCTTATGTCTCTATGTCGCGTGAGGCAGGGGATGGTTTGACCACAGGTCTCATTATTCAGTGGACTAGCCTGGGCTCATTCGCTTGGTTTTAGTTAGAGAGTACCCGAGAGCAACACACAAATACTTTTCAAGTCTTTGCTGGTGTCACATTTGCTGTCGTTCCATTAGCAAAGCAAGCCACCAGGGCAAGCCAAGCGTCAGTGTCGAGGGCAGGAGAGAGGAAGGAAATTATTCCAATTCTTTCTGCCAACAGTCCCCTACAACTATTAGTGAATCTCTAATGATGTGAATTCATCCTTTGAGTTGCTCCCCTTAGAAACCTCAACGTTGTTTTCTACCTCTCTTTTTCTTCTCGTGTCAGATGGAAATTCTTTAATTAGCTAAGTGAAAATGTATTTGGTGGGAAATCATTTTCTCTCAGTATGTCAATAATCCACACACGAATATAAACTTTGATTACAGACCCATTACTGTTTTAATTAATTGCATTCAGAAACTGGAAAGAAGGAACATAATTGGCAGACGGAAATATAAAATTTATTTAAATTCCTTACAACAAAATGTGGCTTCATATCCCGGTAATACGCTTCATTTTATTTGTTTTCTTACAAATATGCAGAGGTAATCACCGATAAGTGGTGATATTTAAACACTTAGAGAAAATATTAAGTGGTACTCCTGCCTTAGATGATTGCGTATATGCTTCTTATCTGAAGTTGGCAGCGGCTGAAATTAAGTGGTTTTCCAAATGACTGCTTTGTCAGTCCGTTTTCTTTCAGCTAATTGACTGATTTCTGTCATTGCTGCCTCCCCAGGGGGTCACTTGCACTCACTCGGAGTATTGACAGTCCCGTGTGGCGCTAAAGCTTCCCACAGCCATCCGTCGCATCCGTGGATACAACCCTGTTAGGGGCCTTTAATTAATTATTAAAATTTTATTTTAATTCCGGTGCCGTCGACATACGGTGTCATAGTAGTTTCCGGTGTACAATGTAGCGATTCAGCAATTGCATATATTTATTGCTCCGCGCTCCTGGTGATAAGTGTACTCTTTCGTCCCCATCGTCCATTTCACCCACCCCCCAGCGACCTCCTGTCTTTTGACCGTCAGTTTGTTCTCTGCAGCTAAAAGCCTGTTTTTTGGTTTGTCTCCTCTTTCCCCCCTTTGCTCAGGGTTTTGTGTCTTAAAGTCCACGCATGAGTCAAGTCATACGGTGTTCGTCTTTCTCTGACTGGCTTATTTCGCTTAGCATATGTTCTCCAGCTCCCATCACGTTGTTGCAAATGGCACGATTTCATTCTGTTTACGGCTGGGTAATATTCCGTTATATTTATATATAGCACATCTTCTCTATCCATTCCTCTCCTGATGGGCACTTGGGCGGCTTCCATGATCTGGCTGTTGTAAGGAATGGCGCAATAAACACAGGCGTTCACATGTCCCTTCGAGTTGGCGTTTTTGTGTTCTTTGAGCACATACCCAGTAGTGCGATTACCGAATCGCAAGGTGGTTCTATTTTTAACCTTTTGAGGCACCCCCTAACTGTTCTCCGCAGTGGCTGCACCAGTTGGCTTTCCCGGCAACGGTGCAAGAGGGTTCCCGTTTCTCCGCATCCTCGCCAAACACTTGTTTCCTGTGTTGTTGATTTTAGCCATTCTGACAGGTCTCAGGTGGTATCTCTTGGTAGTCTTGATCTGCATTTCCCCAGTGCTGAGCGACGCGGAGCGTTTTTTCACGTGTCTCTTGGCCCTCTGTACGTCTCCTCTGGAGAAATGTCTGTTCGTGTCTTCTGTCTAGGGGGCCTTTTAGAAAACACTGAGCAGGGATCCTTTCCTACCCGGAGAGCTGCACGAGGACACGAGCATGGCCTTCTAGAGGCATCTTATTGGTCTCCCTTCCAATTAGCTTTAACAACCTGGGCCCTAGTTGAGTCATTCTGAGTCCAGGGGGGCTCGGCTGGTGCGATGGAATCAGCACGCTACTAACCGTAGAAACGGAGGAGGGGCCCTGAACACCCCCCCCCCCCCCGTTCTGATAAATACAGGAGGCAGAAGCAATCGCGAGTTTACCTTCTGCCGACACAAATCCCAAGTTCAAGTGACACAAGTAACAGCAGGGTAGGACTCCAAAACTTCACCAAAGAGTTACAATCATCTGTGGCTGCTGTTGGTTGCATAACTGAACCCTACATCCTTTTTCACATGTTAGAAAATGTCTGTGCGGCATCACCTTGCGGCTGAAATGACTGTCCCCCCTGCTCTCTGCAGTTCATCGGGGTGACCGGATCGGGAGGGAGCGTCCACCACTTTCTGGGTCCCAGATGGCTGAGAAGCTGTACGAGTCCCAGGTGTGGGCAGTCCTCCGTGTAACGTGCACATGCACGGGGCCACGCCTCGAGGGCAAATGATCCAGAAGGGTCTCAGGTGCTGCGGGAAACCTGCTTGCCTGGCTAACTGCTCTCTCCCCTTCCTACCGCCGACCTGTGTCAGGACCCCAGGCCTCACTGGCTCAACCCCAGCTGGCACCCACGTCACTCAGGCCGCTCATCTTGAAAGCAAATGCCTCATCTCCAGGTACATTCTGTGTCCCCTTCTTTTTTTAAAAAAAAAAATTTTTTTTTCAACGTTTATTTATTTTTGGGACAGAGAGAGACAGAGCATGAACGGGGGAGGGGCAGAGAGAGAGGGAGACACAGAATCGGAAACAGGCTCCAGGCTCTGAGCCATCAGCCCAGAGCCTGACGCGGGGCTCGAGCTCCCGGACCGCGAGATCGTGACCTGGCCGAAGTCGGACGCTTAACCGACTGCGCCACCCAGGCGCCCCTCTGTGTCCCCTTCTGTTTGCTTTTTCTCCACAGGCCTCAGGGCTTCCGGGTTGAGTAAACACTTTGTCAGTCTAGTGTCGCCCTCAGAGAGTTTAGAATAGATCCGGGAGTCCCAAGTCTCATGGTCCTTAGAGCTGACCCCTCGACTTTGCTCTGAAATATCCCCATCTCTTCCTTCCTCCCTCTCTGCCTCCCATTCTTAGAACCACCGAGAACCACGGGCCCTCCAGTTCCCCGACTGCCATGCAAAACAGCCTTTTTTCCTGACCGCATAGGACGTCTGTGGTATCGTTGTTCAAAACTCTCGGGGCGCCTGGGTGGCTCAGTCGGACGGGCGGCCGACTGCGCCTCAGGTCATGATCTCGCGGTCTGTGAGTTCGAGCCCCACGTCGGGCTCTGTGCTTCTGATTCTGGGCCTCCCTCTCTCTCTCTCTCTCTGCCCCTTCCCTGCTTGGTCTTTGGCTCTCTCTCTCTCAAACATAATAAACATTAAAAAAAAAATTTTTTTTTAAACTCTCCCCACGAGCCGCTGAACAACTGCGGCTCTCACAGGGGCAGGGGACCCCATCACCAGCCCTTTAAGCTGCAAGTAGAGGAAAGCCCGCCTTACAGCAGCTTAAATACAAATAGAGCGTATTTTGTTTCCCTCAAAGCAGAAAGTCTGAATGTAGGTGGTTGCTTGCCTTCATCCGGGATCTCAAGGACTTTGGAGCCAGCAAGTCTATAATCATTGGAGCTTTTCCTTCTGTTTGACCCCCTACGGTTTTCATTCCGGCTTCGTTGAGATATAATTGACAGAGCGTCGTGTAAGTTTAAGGCGCACAACGTGTCGACTCGATAGGCTTCCGTATTCTGAAATGATTACCACGGTAGGGTTAGTTCACCTCGCACAATTATCATTGCTTTCCTTTCTGGGGTGAGAACATGTAAGATTTATTCTCAGCAACTTTTAACTATGTAATACGGTATCTTAACTGCAGTCCCCAGGCTGTACGTTAGCTCCTTAGAACGTGTTCATCTCATAATTGACAGTTGGTACCCTTGGCTGACACCTTCACCGCCCTGGCCCGGACCTGCCCCCGGCACACCGGCATCCCACCCTCGGCTTCTCCGAGGACGACCTTTTCGGATTTCACCCATGAGTGATGGCATACGGGATTTTCTTCGTAGGGCTCTGAAGATCCAACCGTGTTGTTGCAAATGGCAGAACTGCGTATATTCTCGTGGCCGAATAATTATCCGTTGGATACTTGTGCTGCCCTCTTCTTCACTCGTCCGCAGAAGGACAACTAGCTTGTTTACATCTCTCAGCTCTTCGTAAACGATGCTGCCCCGAACGTGGGGGTGCAGGTATCTCTTTGAGACCCTGATTTTATTTCCTTTGGATATGCACTCAAAGGAGGGATTGCTAGATCACGTGTAATAGTCTTTTTAGTTTTTTGAGGCACCTCCATACCATTTTCCACGGTGGCTGCGTTGATTTCCATTTTTGCCGATGGCGCCCAGGACTTCGTGTTTCCCCACATCCTTGCCAACGCTTGTTGTCTCTTGTCTTTCTGCTAATTGCCACTCTAACGGGCGTGAGGTGACAGTCTCCTGGTGGTTTTGATTTGCACCTCCCTGATGATTAGTGGTGTGGCGCATCTTTCCGTATATCTGTTGGACGTGTATCTCTTCCTTGGAAAAATGTCTATTCGGTGCCTCTGGCCGGTTTTCAATGGGATTGTTTGTTGTTGTTTTGTTTTGTGCTTGCTTTTGAGTCGTATGAATTCCTTACATATTTTGGACGTCAGCCCTTTATCAGATATGTTGTTGGCAAGTATTTTCTCCCATTCTGGAGGTTGCCTTCTCATTTTGTTGATTATAGGCCTACTGATTTATTTTTGCTTTGGTTGACTGTGCCCCTTTTCAAAATATTGCCGCCAATGGGGCGCCTGGGTGGCTCAGTCGGTTGAGCGCCCGACTCCGGCTCAGGTCACGATCTCACAGTTCGTGAGTTCGAGCCCCGCATCGGGCTCTCTGCCGACCGCTCAGAGCTGGGAGCCTGCTTGAGATTCTGTGTCTCCCTCTCTCTGCCACTCCTCCGCTCGTGCTCTGTCTCTCTCTCAGAAATAAACATTAAAAAAAAAAAAAAACGCTGCCAAGACCAATTCCAATGAGATTTTCCCCTATTTTTTCCTTCTAGGAGTTGTATGGTTTCAAGTCTTAAGTCTAAGTCTTCATTTTGAGATAACTTCTGGGGGTGGTGTAAAATAGGACTCCATTTTCATTCTTTTTGTGTGATTATCCACTTTCCCCAGCACCACTTATCGAGGAGACTATCCTTTCTCCATTGAATGTTCTTGGTTCCCTTTTCAGATACGAATTGTCCATATGTGCTTGGGTTCATTTCTGGGCTCTTGATTACGTTCCATTGGCTTAAGTGTCTATTTTTATGCTAGTACCATACTGTTTTGATAATTCCACTTTTGTACTTGATGGTCAGGAAGTGTGATGCCTCCATCTTTATGTTTTTTCTTGGGATTGCTTTGGCTACTTGGAATCTTCTTGGGTTCCCTATGAATCTTAGAATTGCCTTCTCTATTTCTGTGAAAAAGGCCAGTGCACTTTTGATAGATAATGACGTTGAGGCCGGAGATATTTTTTGGCTAATATGGTCATTTTAACAATGTTAACTTTTCCAGTCATGAGCGCAGAATATCTGTCCTTTTATTTGTTTCTTCTTCAACTTCTTTCGTCAAGGACTTAGTTTTCAGAGCACAAATCTTTCACCTCCTTGGTTGAATTTCTTTGTAAATATTTTTATTGTTTTTGATACTCTTATGAATGAGATTGTGTTAATTCTTTTTCAGATAGTAGGCTGTTCATGTTTTGACGTGAAACTGATTTCTCTATGTTGATGTTCTATGAGCAACTTTACTGAATTAGTTCATTAGTTCTAACAGGTTTTTTTTTTTTTTCTGGTGGAGTCTTACCAATTTTCTCTATATAAGACCATATCGCTTGCAAACACAGCCATTTTTACTTCTTTCTTTCTTACTTGCATGCCTTTTATTTCTTCTTGCTTAATTGCCTCTGATTAGGGCTTTCAGTATTGTGTTGAACAGGAGAGGTAAGAATGGGCCCCCTTGTTCCCAATCTTAGAAAAAGAGTGTTTGGGGGCGCCTGGGTGGCTCAGTCAGTGAAGCGTCCGACTTCGGCTCAGGTCATGATCTCATGGTTCGTGAGTTCGAGCCCCGCATCAGGCTCCGGGCTGACAGCCTGGAGCCCGCTTCAGATTCTGTGTCTCCCTCTGTCTGCCCCTCTGCTGTTTGCACTCTGTCTGTCGCATTGCCTCAAAAGCAAATAAACATTAAAAAAAATAGTTTTCAGTCTTTCATCATTGAGTGTGACCTTAGCTGTGGGCTGTCGTATATGCCTTTACTATGTTGAGGTACTTCATTTTGTACCCAGTTCGTTAAGCATTTTTATCATAATAGAACTTAGATTTTGTTAAATGCTTTTTTGTGCATCTATTGAGATGATGCTGAGATCTTTTCGTTTTCTTGGTTTTTTTTGTAAGTTTTTTGAAGTTTATTCTTGAGAGAGAGAGAGAGAGACTGTAAGCGGAGGAGGAACACAGGGAGAGGCAGACACAGAATCCGAAGCAGGCTCCAGGCTCCGAGCTGTCAGCACAGAGCCCGACGCGGGGCTCGAACTCACGAACCGCGAGATCAAGAGCTGAGCTGAAGTTGGACGCTCAACCGACTGAGCCACCCAGGTACCCCTCCTTTTCTTGTTCATTAAGTTTTTATTTTAATTCAAGTATAGTTGATTTTGAACTTTGACTCCTTTAGTGTGGTGCATCGTGTTGATTGATTTGCATACTTTGGACCATCTTTGCATCCCAGGGATGAATTCCACTTGGCGGTGATGTGCGATCCTTTTCCTGTGCTGTTGAATTTGGTCTCCTAATATGTTTTTTTAAATGCTTCCAATAATTTTATCTTTTAATGCTTCTAACAATTTTATTTTTTTTATTGATTTTATTTATTTATTTGTTTGTTTTTTTACATTTTTTTTTTCAACGTTTATTTATTTTTGGGACAGAGAGAGACAGAGCATGAACGGGGGAGGGGCAGAGAGAGAGGGAGACACAGAACCGGAAGCAGGCTCCAGGCTCTGAGCCGTCAGCCCAGAGCCCGACGCGGGGCTCGAACTCCCGGACCGCGAGATCGTGACCTGGCTGAAGTCGGACGCTTAACCGACTGCGCCACCCAGGCGCCCCGATTTTATTTTTTTAAATTGACATCCAATCAGTTAGCATATACAGTCCCCCAATATTTTGGAGAGAGTGTTTGCATCTATATTTATCAGATACTGGTCTGTGGTTCTGTTTTCTTGGAGTGTCCTTATCTGGCTTTGGAATCAGAGTAATGTTGGTCTTGCAAAATTAGTTTGGTAATGGAAATTCCTCTTCACTTTTTGGAAGAGTTTGTGAAGGAATGGCATTCATTCTTCTTTCAATGTTTGGTGTCATTCCCCAGGGAAACCATTTGATCCTGGGCTTTTCTTTGTTGGGAGATTTTTGGTTATTGATTCAATTTCCTTCCTGATTATTTTGCTCTGTTGTTTATGTTTTCTATTTCTTCATGATTTCGTCTTGGAAGTTGTATGTTTCTAGGAGTTTATCCCTTCCTTCTTGCTTATTTAGTTGGTTGGCGTGTAATTATTCATAAGAGTCTCTTATAAAGCTTTGCATTTTGTGGTAACAGTTTTCTTTTTCACTTTTGATTTGATTTGAGTCTTCTCTTTTTCTTAGTCTAGTTGATCTTTTCTATTGTCTTTCTGGTCTCCATTTCATTTTTTATTTTATTTTTTTTCAACGTTTATTTATTTTTGGGACAGAGAGAGACAGAGCATGAACGGGGGAGGGGCAGAGAGAGAGGGAGACACAGAATCGGAAACAGGCTCCAGGCTCTGAGCCATCAGCCCAGAGCCCGACGCGGGGCTCGAACTCCCGGACCGCGAGATCGTGACCTGGCTGAAGTCGGACGCTTAACCGACTGTGCCACCCAGGCGCCCCTCCATTTCAGTTTTTAAAAATACAATGTTAATGTGATTAAATTTTTAGATTTTTATTAATTTTTTGAGAGCAGGGAGAGAAGCAGAGAGGGAGAGAGAGAATCTTAAGCAGGCCCCAGGCTCAGCATGGAGCCCAATGTGGGGCTCAATGTCATGACTCTGAGGTCATGACCTGAGCTGAAATCAAGAGTCAGACACTTAACGGACTGAGCCACCAAGTGGCCCTCCATTTCCTTTATTTCTGTTCTTGTTATTTCCTTCCTTCTGCTAACTTTGAGCTTAGTTTGTTCTTCGTTCTACTTCTTGAGGTATAAAGTTAGGTTGTCTGAGAGCTGTGTTGTCTCTTAAAGTAGGCATTTATCACTATAAAATTCCCTCTTGTTTTTTAAAAAATTCCTTAAGTTTTAAAATTTAAAGCCCCGGTGGACCTTGACCTTACAACCCTGATATCAATAGTCACGTGCTCCACTGACTGAGCAGCCAGCTACCCCTGTAAAATTCTGTCTTAGAACTGCTTTTGCCTCGCCTGTAAGTTTTGGTATATCATATTTCTATTTTCATTTGTTTCAAGATATTTTTTTTAATTTCCCTTTTGATTTCTTCTTTGACCCATTGCTTGTTCAGGACTGTGTTGTTTAATATCCAAATATTTGTGAATTTTCCAGTTTTCTTCTTCTTGACTTCTAGTTTCCTATCATTGCGTTCAGAAATGATACTTGGCATGATTTTAATATCCTTAAATTTGCTAAGGCTTGTTCTGTGGTCTAACCTATGATCTATCTTGGAGGATGGTCCATGTGCACTTGAGAAGAATGTGTACTCTGCTGCTGATGGATGGAATATTCTGTACATGTGCGTTAGGTCAATTTGGTCTAAAGTATAGTTCAGTTGCAATGTTTCTTTATTGATTCTCCGTCTGGGTGATCTATTCATTGTTGAAAGTGGGGTATGGAAGTCTCCTACTCTTCTTGTATTGTTGTCTATTTCTCCATGTAGATAGGTTTGTATTTGTTTAATATCTTTAGGTGCTCTGGTGTTGGGCTCATATATATTTAGGAGTGTTATATCCTTTAGATGAATTCACTCCTTTATCATTATAATAAGACTTTCTTTGTCTCTTGTTACCATTTTTGGCTTAGAGTCTATTTTGTTTGGTATGAGTAAAGCTACCCCTGCACTCTTGGTCTCCGCTTGCATCGAATATGATTTCCATCCCTTCACTTTGAACCCGTGTATCCTTAAAGCTGAAGTGAATCTCATTCCTACAAGGAAGTATGTACTTGTGTCTTGTTTTTTTTTTTTTTTTTTAATCCATCCAACCACTCTATACCTTTTGATTGGATAATTTGATTCACTTACCTTTAGAGCAATTATTGACAAGTACGGATTTACCAATGCCATCTTATTAATCGTTTTCCCTTCTTTATTACGTAAAGCACAAATCTCCACGTCTTTGAAGGTGGTTATTAGAAGATTTTTGTGATCCTTTGGTGGTGTTATGTTCCCATGATTTTTCATGTTCTTTCAAGTCTTGCATCACTGTCTTCCCATTTGAAGTGGGAGTCGCCTCCTCTCGTCTTTACTAACTGCTTTCAGGAGAAAAACACCTTCGTTCAGCCCTGACAAGGTTCTAAGGCTTTCCCAGACCTTCTATGGATACCCTTGTTCCATGTTTCTTGCTCCCTTGTTTGGCAGAATTCTTTTTTATTCAAATGTTTATTTTTTAGAAAGAGAGAGAGAAAGAGTGTGTGTGTGTGTTGGGGGAGGGGCAGAGAGAGAGGGAGACACAGAATCAGAAGCAGGCTCCAGGCTCTGAGCTGTCAGCACAGACCCAGATGTGGGGCTTGAACTCACGAACCGTGAGACCATGACCTGAGCCAAAGTCAGAGGCTTAACCCACTGAGCCACCCAGGCACCCATTGTTTGGCAGAATTTAAAAAAAAAATTTTTTTTTAATGTTTATTTATTTTTGACAGAGAGAGAGAGAGAGAGAGAGAGAGAGAGAGAGAGGATGGGGGGGGGGGGGGCAGAGAGAGAGGGAGACACAGAATGTGAAGCAGGCTCCAGGCTCTGAGCTGTCAGCACAGAGCCCGACGTGGGGCCCGAACTCATGGACCGTGAGATCATGGCCTGAGCCGAAGTCAGACGCTCAACCGACTGAGCCACCAAGGCGCCCTGTGTTTGGCAGAATTCTTAAGCTTGGATGCCTTCTCTTGATCTTGCAAAGTGCCAGGCTTGTGCGCTGCTAGCCTCCCTTTTGCCTTCCCGGGGACATTGCTAAAGCTCAAGTTTGTGGGCTCTCCCTGCCCACGCATTTAGGCAGGCTTTCTTGCACATGCTCACTAGCCATCTGCAAAGCTTGCTTTAGATGATCAGAAGCATGGAGAGGGAGCTGGTCACAGGGTGGGGGTGCATGGGGATAAGGCACAGAGCACAGGGCTCATTGCAGGGATCTGTGGGTGAAGTGTTCTGAGCTGCACATGGGTGGGCTTCTGGACGGAAGCCTTGATGGAGTGATTAGGATCTGCATCCTTTAATGCCCTCTGAGTGTCCTGTCACTGCTCTCCCAGTCTGTTCTCACCCCCAGCCATGCAGGTCACAATTCTGTGCTCTGAATGGGGCGTGGGAGAAGAATACGTTTCTTTGGCCACATCCTGCATAGTTGAAGAAACTGGGTACTTATTCACATACTCCCCGTGGGAGAAATCACGGATTGGGAAGGTCTCCTTGGTATTGAGCTATGCCACCCAAGGGGCGCCTGTGTGGCTCAGTCGGTTGAGTGTCTGCTTCGGCTCAGGTCATGATCTCATGGTTCGTGGGTTGGAGCCCTGCGTTGGGCTCTGTGCTGACAGCTTGGAGCTTGGAGCCTACTTCAGATTCTGTGTCTCCATCTCTCTCTCTCTCTCTCTCTCTGCCCCTCCCCTGCTTGTGTGCTTGTTCTCTCTCTCTCTCTCTCTCTCTCTCTCTCCCAAAAATAAATAAACATTTTAAACCTGGCTCTGAGCTCTGCCACCTGGAGAAGGGGGACACGGGTAAAGTCAAACTATTCCTTTTACCCTCTCCAATGTGTCCAAAGTCGTATTTTTTTCCCTCCAACGGTGTGCTGGAAAGTCTCTTCTGGAAACCTGAACTTGCACAAAGGCTCTCTTGTCCGTGAGTGATTATCTGAGGCTGTGTTCTCCAAGGGCTTCTGGACCATGGCCAAGATGGAGCGAGTTCATGGGCCCCTGCAGAGTCCACAGCTGAGACCAAGGTCTGTGTACTCATTACCTGATGCCTGGATGGGTGATACTTTTCCCGAGTCCCTTGGCACACCTTTTGTCCGTGGAAGGATTCCAAATTGTTGTTGTTAAAGTGGGGATATGAACGAAGGACATCTTATTCAGCCATGATATCACTTGTGACGTTTTATGGTTTTAAGATGGCCGTCTCAGTTCCGTATTTTCAGCAGACCCAATGTAGTATGTACGGAATATCCAAAAGTTAAGAGTTCCCAAAACACGGTTTCCCAAAACTGAGTGGCCATGGGCAAGCTTCTTAACTCTCCGAGATTCATCACTTTGGTCAACAAATATTTGTTGCCATGTGCAGAGCCCTTTGCTAAGGAAAGCTTAGCAAACCAGTGACAGTTGCTGTAGTCAAGAAGCGTACGTTGTAATTGCGTGTTTCACACTAATCCGATACCCAAGTAAATAAGCGTGTGATTATAAATTGTGACAAATGATGTGAAAGGGAAGAAGACAATTTATGTAAGAACCATAGTATCGTCTGTCAAATGGGATTAGACACTATCTGTCTCAAGAATTAGAGGAGATAATGCATGAAAATCATTTTGCATGGCATTTGGTGTTCGAGAAGTGCTCAACGAACATGAGCGATTTGGGTGTTAATCCATTTTTGTCACGTAATTCCAAACTATAAGTATCTTATATATCAAAGTATTGCTGATTTATAATGATAAATCATTCTTAACAATTTATGGCCCGTTATTATGATTTACTACCGTTAATTCACCAACTTGTTATTCTACCCTTCTATAACTAAGAAGTGAGGATACGTAGCTTCTCTGTCCCAATACAAACATATATGGTTTGTTCCTATGCACACGAATCACAGGGTTCTATTAACTCTATTGCTGTCAGAATTGACAAACAAATTATGTGATCTTATTTGCCTTATTTTCTGCCCGAACACTAAGAATTGATATTATTTCGATCATGCAAAAACCAGACTGACATCTAAATCATTCTTGCCAGTGTTTACAGTCAATTATTTACTTAGGTCTGTTTTCCTTTTTCAAGCCGTCCCTCCGAGTCTTACTATGTTGATTTACTTCAACTCGATGCCAATCTTTTCCCCACTTGGAACGCATTCTTGGCACACGGCACCGGGAGGGAGATTACCCTCCCTGGTAGCCTCTGTGCCATTCTGAGAGTCTCGTTGTGTGACTGGGAGGGACCAGAGTGCCTGTCTCTGAGGACGAAAGGATGGAGTGTTCCCCTCCGGCATGTGGCACGGGGTTGACCACGGCCTTGTGCTGTGACGTGTCTCTGGGCTCTTCTGCCGTTTCCCTGTGTTCATCAAATTGCAGGCGATGATGCAGGTCCTAGAGTCATGTGATGTGGAATTTTAGGCCTGAGTGGGCTTTAAAGCCCATCCTGTCAACCCTCCAAAGTCCACTTAGATCCCTTCTATGTTATGTTCATATCAAGTGACCATTCAAATATATCATTTCCCTTGGAAGAGCTATGGCTCCGTCTGTATGGAGAGAACTTTATGAGGAATTTGAGGTGCTGCCTTACTTAAATGGGATCTACCTGCACTTGAAGGACCTTTATCAACCGTGAAGTAGAATTTCAATTTAGGGAAAGATTCTCCTGCCGTGTCATAAAACGGATGATAGGACTATATCTCCTAGAGAATACTAATTAATAATAATAATATGAATAGTAATCATGGTAATACAGTCAAATAATCATAATAATGATGGCTAAATTTATTAAAACTTTAATAGCTGTCAGTCCTGCACAGTAAAAGGTAAGCCCTTTACCTACGGACTCACGTAATTCTGGCAATATCTGCCTGCGGGATGTACCGCTATTCCCAGATGGGGAGACTGAAGCTTAGAGAAGTTGTGAGTGTCCAAGAGACTGTTATGGAGGCCACATGGTTGCTGATTCCCCCCTCCCACAAAATAATGTTGCATCTGTATGGACTTCTTTAGAGTTTACAAACTTCTTTGGCATATGTTATTTCCATTTGGTCTTCCCCCCCACGGGCTGGTGAGAGGCTTCTCGAAACATATCTCGCCCGCCATCTATTTTTGCACCTTTCATCTGAGAAACTGGAAAGCCTCATCCATACAACATTACCCACGTCCTGGAAACGAGGGACTGGAGGGTGGGCCCAAACGTGGCCTCCATGCTTTGTTCTGGGCCATCGGAAGTTTCTCCAGGTAAATGGCGGCGTGGGTAAAGAAGCAGATTGTCCAATATTCCCGGGAAGCCCGTGATTAGACACCTAGCATCCGCTGCTGCCTCCAGCCCCCCCTCTCCTCCCTGGAGTCACAGCGAAGCCAGGCAGAGCCAGGAGCTGGGAGGGTCGTTCCCGGCCACAAGAGGCCGGCAAGCCGCAGTCAACAACCTCCGAGCTGGGGCCAGAGCGGGTTGCTTCTCACATTAGGACAGTGATGTTCCCGTGGATGGAACTAGAGAGTATGATGCTAAGTGAAAGAAGTCAATCAGAGAAAGACAAGTACTGTATGATGTCCCTCAGATGTGCAATTTAAGAAACACAACAGGGGCGCCTGGGTGGCGCAGTCGGTTAAGCGTCCGACTTCAGCCAGGTCACGATCTCGCGGTCCGTGAGTTCGAGCCCCGCGTCGGGCTCTGGGCTGATGGCTCAGAGCCTGGAGCCTGTTTCCGATTCTGTGTCTCCTTCTCTCTCTGCCCCTCCCCCGTTCATGCTCTGTCTCTCTCTGTCCCAAAAAATAAATAAACGTTAAAAAAAAAAAAAAAATTTTAAGAAACACAACAGATGAACGTCGGGGAAGGGAAGGAAAAATAAAATAAGGTAAAAACAGGGAGGGAGGCAAACCATAAGAGACTCTTTTTTTTTTTTTTTTTTTTTAAATTTTTTTTTTTCAACGTTTATTTATTTTTGGGACAGAGAGAGACAGAGCATGAATGGGGGAGGGGCAGAGAGAGAGGGAGACACAGAATCGGAAACAGGCTCCGGGCTCGGAGCCGTCAGCCCAGAGCCCGACGCGGGGCTCGAACTCCCGGACCGCGAGAGATCGTGACCTGGCTGAAGTCGGACGCTTAACCGACTGCGCCACCCAGGCGCCCCAAGAGACTCTTAAGAATAGAGGACAAACTGAGGGTCGATGGAGGGAGGTGGGTGGGCAATGGGCTAGATGGGTGACGGGGACGAAGGAGGGCACTGAGGATGAGCTCTGGGTGTTGTATGTAAGTGACGAATCACCGAATGCTACTGCTGAAACCGTTACTACACCATGTGTTAACTAACAGGAATGAATTTAAATTACATAAATTAAAATAAATAAGATTAAAATTTAAAATAAAAATAAAAGTAAATAAAATAAAGTAAAATAAAAATAAGATAAAATAGCAGGAGGGAAAAAAAGCCCATGTGTTCCCTTTCAGCATAGTGCTTCCCTTCCTCCCCATGCCTGTTTGAAATAAAAAACAACTTTAAGTGTTCTTCCTCCCTCCTCTCCTCTAGTTGTTTGATTTCCCAGAAGCGATCAGGACTGTCTGGCTCTTTCCTCACTTCTCTTGTGGCCAGCTGCCCCGGCCTGTCCTATTTCTCATGCTTGCTTCTCTCTTCCCCCCACGTCGCACTTCCTAGAGGGAACAGAGGAGGGCTGCCGTGCCCGGAGCAGGGGAGGGCACGTGGGTGAGGGCTTTACCCAGGCCAGCACCGTGGTGCACTGCTCTGGGGTCCCAACCAGCTAGCTGGAGGGGCCCCTTTTCAACGTTTGTTCTTGGGGTTTTATGTAAAAAGTTTTTAAATGTTTATTTCTTTTTGAGAGAGAGAGACAGAGACAGAGCGAGAGTGGGGGAGAGGCAGAGAGAGGGAGACACAGAGTCCGAAGCAGGCTCCAGGCTCTGAGCTGTCAGCACAGAGCCCGATATGGGGTTCGAACTCATGAACCTCGAGATCATGACCTGAGCTGAAGTCGGAGGCTCAACCGACTGAACCACCCAGGTGCCCCTGGAATTTTATTTTTTTTTAAAATGTTTATTTGTTTATTTCGAGAGGGGTGGGCAGGGGCAGAGAGAGAGGGAGACAGAGTCTCACGTAGGCTATGAACTGTAAGTACAGAACCTGAAGCGGGGCTCCACCCCATGAACCCCGAGATCATGGCCTAAGCTGATATCAAAGAGTCAGAGCTTAACTGACTGAGCCACCCAGGTGTCCCTGTTCTTGGAATTTTAAAGGATATTTTCTTTGGGAATTCATACTTAGAACACGTATACTAAAGTTTCATGTATAGAGCCACAATGTATGCAATTTACTTTCAAATGGTTATATATATATGTGTGTGTATATATATATATGTGTGTGTATATATATATATGTATATATATGTATGTAGTAAAATCTTGGTTTGAGAGCATGATTCATTCCAGAAACGAATTATGTAACCCAAAGTGCTTGTATATCAAAGCGAATTTCCCCATAAGAAGTAATGGAAACTCAGATGATTCGTTCCGCAACCCAAAAATATCCATATAAAAATGATTATAATACTGTAATATAAAAATAGTAAAGGAAATATAAAATATAAAGAACAAAATTAACCTGCACTCACCTTTTGAAACCCTTCGTGGCTGGTGTGAGGGTGACCAGAGAGAGGAGGGTTACTGTGCGGGACCACTTTCACTATCACGAAGGGAATCACTGCTATCTGTTGGCTCAATGGAATCTTTTTGTTTTTGTGCAACTTTAGCAAGGAGCCTATCCAATGACACTTGCTTTTACCTCCTTTTGAGCATTTCGCATTGTGACATTGCATTGATGATCACCCACAATCCCAGAGAGAGAGAGAGAGAGACGAACCATTGGCTCCGTTGTGATCACGTGACATAGGGCATCATGTACTACTTGCATCGCAAGATATCACTCGTTTATGAGGTTAAAATTTCTTAGAGGGGCGCCTGGGTGGCTCAGTCGGTTGAGCGTCCGACTTCGGCTCAGGTCATGATCTCACAGTCCATGAGTTCGAGCCCCGCATCAGGCTCAGTGCTGACAGCTCGGAGCCTGGAGCCTGCTTCGGATTCTGTGTCTCCCTCTCTCTCTCTCTGACCCTCCCCCCACTTGTGCTCTGTCTCTGTCTCAAAACTAAATGTAAAACAAAATTAAAAAAAAATTTATTAGAAATGTTTGCTCGTCTTGCGGAACACTCACAGAGCAAGTTACTCGAAATCCAAAGTTTTACTGTGTGTGTGTGTGCGTGTGTGTGTGTGTGTGTGTGCGTGCGTGTCTGTGTATGCACACACTATAGTCCATATGTATACAGTCAGCGACTTGTGGTGGTCCCGCTTAGGGTTTTTCAACTTTACGATGGTGAAAAAGCAATATGCGTTCAGCAGAAACTGTACTTTGATTTTTGAGTTTGGATCTTTTCCAGGCTGGCAGCATGCAGGATGATACTCTCTCGTGGTGCTGGACAACAGCAGCCACGAATTCATGAGGACCAACAAGCAGTGCGCTTGGAACCATTTTGGTTTTCACTTTCAGTACAGAATTCAGGATATTACATGGGATGTTCGACACTTCATTATAAAATAACTTGGTGTCAGATTATTTCGCCCAACTGTAGACTCATGTGAAGCGTTCTCAACGGGTTTAAGTTGGGCTCGGCTGAGTTGTGATGGTCAATAGGTCCGGTGTAGTAAACGCAGTTTTGACTTACGATACTTAAAAAAAATTTTTTTAACGTTTTATTTATTTTTGAGACAGGGAGAGACAGAGCATGAACAGGGGAGGGTCAGAGAAAGAGGGAGACACGGAATCTGAAACAGGCTCCAGGCTCTGAGCTGTCAGCACAGAGCACAACACGGGGCTCGAACTCACGGACCATGAGATGGTGACCTGAGCCGGAGTCGGCCGCTTAACCGACTGAGCCACCCAGGCGCCCCGACTTATGATATTTTAATCTGAGAACAGGTTTATCGAGATGTAAGCCCACCGTAAGTTGAGGAAGATCTCCATATACACATATATACCAAATCATTTGAGAGTAATGGAGACACACACACACACACACACACACACACACACACACAAACAATGAGAGCACAAATGATAAAGCAAATGAGGCAAGCTGTTAACAGTAAATGACTCTGGATAAAGGGCCACCCGTTCTTTATTTTTTGTGTTTTTTAATTTGTATTTTAGAGAGAGCATGGGGGAGACGGGCAGAGGGAGAGAGAGATCATCTTAAGCAGGCTCCACACCCAGCGAGGAGCCTCACTTGGGGCTTGATCTCATGATCATGAGATCAAGACCTGAGCCCCAATCGAGTCGGAAGCCCAACCCAGTGAGCTGCGCAGGTGCCCGAAGGGTCACGTGTTCTATGCACGACGCATGTTCTTGCAATTCTTCTGTTCCTCGAAACCACCTTGAAACAAAAGGTTACACGTAAAATCTTAAAACCCTTTTTTCTAAAATGAAGTTTTGTGTGCAATCATCTACTTTTCAAACTACGCTGCCCGCTCTTCCAGGAAGTGTGGCCTCAGCGCGATCTTGACCCTGCCGTGTCAGTGTCCGAGGGAGGGAGGAAGGAGAGGCTCAGAAGAACCTCTCGTAGCCCCGCCCCTCCCGCCTGGACCCTCCCCGTCTCCCTTCTCACCAGTTCAGCAGGTCACTCCTCCGGAAATGGGCACCCTCCCTCCCCGATTCTGTCTCCAGACAGGTAGACCCGGATTGGGCCTTTGCCCTTCCAGCGTGTTCTTTATCTCTTCTTGCCAGGTGTCTGCTTGGACCGCGTTCCGAGGCGGCGCGCAGCAAACGCAGCGCGGAGCCCCTGGGAAAGGGCTCCAGAGAAGCAGTCGGTCCCACCTCTTTCTTCAGTCCCTTCGCTCTGTGCTGTTACCTTCCGGGAGAGTGACAAAGGAGAGCTAATCCACGCAGGAAAGTGGAGCGGGGTGTGGGCAATCAAATAGCTACGTCGTGGGTTAGGAGATTATAGGGAATGCCTTGCAAAGCAGCACGCTGCTTTCCGGCCTTGCTGAACACAGCAGCCATGCCTCGCTTACCTGGTTAACGTCCCTCTAGGGGTTCGGTCCTGCCTTTGTTCACACGTTCCTTAGGCCGTGTTGTTTTCCCGCACGTTTTCTATACGTTCTTACCGGCAGGTAGCCCACTGACGTACCGCGCGATGTTTCTCTACGCGCATGTTCGATCAAGACGGGGGCTGGAGAGCAGCTCAGGGAGACTTCCCTTAGCCTCCCCCTCGCCTCTCTTGACTCGCACGTCAAGAGTCCTGGGTAATCCTCTCTGCCGTCCTCTCCTTTGCTGCACGAGGCTGAGAGCCGCACCCGCAGCGGAGGCTGGGGCCTGCCTGTGGAGCCGTGTGTGCGTGCCCCTGTTGGACGTGGCCTTGCACGCCCTCCCATTCGAGGGTGCCCTTTATTTCTCCGATTCCTCCATCTGGGCTGGCCTGTGTCCCGGGACCCTGACCCAAGCAGAGGTTTGAAAGCCCACGTGCTGGGACTCACCCTCTGGCTGCTCTTGGAGCCCCCATCCCGCCACGTGAGCCAGCCCGAGCTGGCCCGCTGGACGATGAGAGGCACACGCGTGGCCACGTCCTCTCCCTCGTCCAGGCCGGCGCGCAGCCAGTTGCCAGACGTGTGAGCGAGGCGGTCCTGGGCTGCCTTTCCCCTGCTGAGCCACCAGCTGGCCCTCCACAGGGGTCAGGGCAGTGGCCCCGGGCAAAAAGAGCCGCCCCACCAGCCCATAGAAGAGTGAGAAGTGACACTCTGTTGCCTGAAGCCGCGCAGTTCTACCAAGGCTTGGCCTGCGGTGAGAGCCACCTGTCCCAGGGCCCGTCCCCAGCCGGCAGGAGTGCTGTGTTTGCACTTGGAGGCCCTTACGGCCTCGCCCAGCGCTGACAGCTAGCTTGGTTACCTGTACACACGGCTTCCCCCGCAGCCAGCTGGGCCCCGGCCACTTGTCACTTGCTGAAATAAAGGACAGGAGAGTGGCGTGGCGTGGCGTGGGACCGTATGACTAATTTATTGCTCAAAGTTCTACTGGTGACCTAGGACGCTTCCTCTCTACGGCTGGCGAATCATTGCACTGAAAGGAGCAATTCTTCCTCGTGAGCTGCTCTTCTCTTTAAGAAACCGAACAGTTAAGCGTGTACGTGGCCTGCGTGTCTCGATGACAGGTTCTGTCTAGAGGGTGATATCTTTATCAAGAAGTAGTCAAGATGTAGATGAGTACCAGAGGGATTACTGGAAAAATACCCCTCTGCTGTATACTTCATAATAGCAACGGCCCCATCTGTCTCCAGAGACGGAAGGAGGTAGCAGCCTGAGAGGGCTTTGTAGTTCTGTGAATAAAGGTTTATTACTTTTCTCTACCTTCCATCAATCAGCTCAGTGTTAGGAGAACTAAAAAGGAAAAAGCAAACCTAATCTTTGTGTCTGCTCATAAAAGAGGACGGGCAGAATATTCCCTCATTCCTGACCTTGAAAGTAACTTTTTCAAAGTTGGGTAAAACCAGGGAACGTTATCTGATTAGACCTGGAAACCGGAAGAGAGAATCCGTAGCTTTCAACCTCAGCTCTGACATTGGTCCGGCTGTCACGGTTCAAGTCAGGGAACATTTATGGCGCGTGCTCTGTGCAGGCAGCCAGGCCGACGATGCGGAGAACACAGACGGGCCCGGCGCGGGGTCTCCCCTCTCTAGACTCACCCAATAGCAGGGAGTGAGCATCGCACAACTACGATACGCCCCAGAAGATGTTAGAATCAGAGAACCGACGAATGAACTAACAGGGACGGTGCAGATCAATTCTGACTTTGGGGCCGGGACAATTTACTAGAGTAGGTGGACTTGGTAAAAGAACTTGGCTTTCACGGGTGGCAACGGTGAAGAAGACAGCTGTCTGAGAGGTGGGAGGCTGGGGCAGCTGCCTTGGATCGAGAGATGGAAGCCATATCTTTGGGAGGCCTTGGACTCCTTGCGCCCTTAAAAACTTTTAACAAAGGGGTGGGTGAAAGTGGTCGGAAAAGATACGAACTTCTGGTTATAAAAGAAGTCACGAGAATGTAATATACAGCATGGTGACAATAGTTAATTATACTCCATATTTGAACGTTGCTAAGAAAGTATATCTTGAAGGTCCTCGTCCCAAGAAAAACAATTGTGTAACTCTTTGTGGCGAAGGATGTTAGCTAGACTTATTGTGGTGATCACTTCTCAATATATACAAATATCAAAAAATTGTGTTATGTGCCTGAAACCAATATAATGTTAAATGACAATTGCATATCAATTTAAAAGAAAGTTGTGGGAAGGGGCACCTGGGTGGCTCAGTCGGTTAAGCGTCCGACTTCGGCTCAGGTCGTGATCTCACAGTTCGTGAGTTCGAGCCCCACATCAGGATCTGTGCTGACAGCTTGGAGCCTGGAGCCTGCTTCACATTCTATGTCTTCCTCTCTCTCTGCTCCTCCCCCACTCATGCTCTGCCTCTCTCTCCTTCAAAAATAAATAAAACCATTAAAAAAATTTTTTTAAGGCTGTGGGAAGGAAATCCTGGACAACGGAAAGGACATAAGTCAAGGCAGAAAACGAGATGTGTCAAGCATAATAAAAACTACAAGAGGCCATGGGGCGCCCGGGTGGCCCAGTCAGTTGAGCATCCACCTCTTGGTTTCGGCTCAGGACACGGTTCGTGAGTTCGAGCCCTGCGTGGGACTCTGCACTCACAGCGCGAAGCCTGCTTGGGATTCTCTGTCTCCGTCTCCCTCTGCCCTTCTCCCGCTCATGCGGTCTCTTTTCTCTCACAAAGACATTTAAAAAAACATTAAAAAAACCCCTACAAGAGTCCAATGAAGATTGGATAGGCAGCAGTGATGGGACATGGAAAGGGGAAGGTCGAGAAGAGATTGTTGGAAAGGTCAGTGGGGGTTAGGTCATGGAAGGCTTGTCTGTGTGCTTCAGGTCGTCTTTGAAAACATAATATTCCCCCGAGAGAATTTTCTGATCCTCTCAGATGACTCGGGTCTGGGCTACGAGTTCATGGTAGGTTTGCTTCTGGCTTCCTCTGATTCCTAGAGTGGCTTACTAGGGTCCCTACCCTTGGCAGCCCCTGGACCCTGACTTTCATCTTCCCAGCCCCGAGAATCTATCAGACCACCACTTGTTCTCTCAGCTGCCTGGTCAGGACGCTGCGGTCACCTCCCCGGATGTCCTCCCACATCGGCCTCGCGTTACTATCTTGTACTTGATGTCTTTAAGGAGATTGAAAAAATATGTTGCCCGGCTGGAACCTTGCTCTGAATCACTTCGGTCTCCTTACCGGGTGTGGAAGTTCCGCTGCGTTGCTACTGTAAATTTATGACAAGAAAATTCTGAGGTGAACTCTCAGCACCGCCGAGCAATCTTAATACATTCGGTAGTGAAGTCACTTGCGCTTTCTCTGAGGGAACTGATACATGCTCCGCTCTTTCTTCTCAACTGTTCGGCACCCCTTCCTGCCTCATTTTCACCTGGGTCTTTCGAGTCAGATCGCGGTGAAGTATTAGAAGTGAAGGGGGTGGCTTCCTCTTTGCACCGCTTGTCGTCACTGTGGCGTTACCCATGTGTTCCTTGTCTACCGTCGATGAAACGTCTGAGCTCCTACTGGAGCCGAGGGGTCTGCTTATCGCCGGGTCCCATCCCCTTGTGCCTCCTGCAGCGATTTTCTGCCGTCATTCATCCCCTTGTCATGTATCACCCCATTCTCTTTTCCAACTGCACCGTCGTGAAAATGTACCCATCACATATTTACGATGTTTCGTATTAAGAAACAGAACAACCGCCTTCTCTTAACCACATATGCCCCTTCGGCTAACCAAAAGTCCCCGAAGGCGTTGTTTCTTCCTTGATTCTGCTTTCTTAACCTCTCGTTCTGTCACCAACACGTTCCACTTATGGCTTCTTCCCTGGCACTCTGCTGAAACCTCTCCGGTCATGGTTGCTTAGGACCTCCGTCGTGCTAAACCCCAAGGTCAGTTCGCAAGCAGCTTTTAACATAGTTGGTCTCTCTCTGGTCTTTTCACTTTTTATTTTAAAATAATTTGGGGGGCACCTGGGTGGCTCAGTTGGTTAAGCGTCCAACTCTTGATCTCAGCTCAGGTCAAGATCTCACGGTTTGTGACTTCAAGCCCTGCATCATGCTCTGTGCTGACGGTGTGGAGCCCCCTTGGGATTCTGTCTCCCTCTCTCTCTGCCCCTCCCCCACCTGCTCTCTGTCTCTCAAAAATAGGTACAAATAAACTTAGAAACATAATAGAACAATTTAAAACTTACGGAAAAGCTGAAAGAGTAGAACAAAACACTCCCACATATCCTTCCCTCGGTTTACTAATAGTTTGCCGTGGCTTCGTCATTATTTTGTCTCCTCCTCGTCCTTCCCCTCCTTTTTCTGTCTCTGTCTCCTCTGTCTCTCTCTTCTCCTTTTGTGATATTTATCTTGAGTCAATAGAGAGTAAATTGCAGATGGCATGCCCCTTTACCCCCAAATACTTCAGCAGTGTGTCTTTCCTAGGGATAAGGACGTTCACTTGCATAATCATGTTATAATGATCAACAATCATGATAATACAATTCTGTCATCTAACCAGCACCCTTCATTCAGTTATCGCCCATTCCTCCAGTAGTGACTTTTACGGCATTTCTTTTTCTACTTTAGGATCCAATTCATTTCATTTTCATATCTTTTTAGGTACTTTTATCCTGGAACGCTTTCTCAGCCTTTCTCTGATTATCATCACCTTGACATTTTTGAAAAGGAAAAGCCAGATATTTTGTAGAATGTCCCTCAATTTGGGTCTATCTGATGCTTCCTTATGATTGGATTCAGTTATGCATTTTTTTGGTAGAAACACTGCATACGCGATACTGTATCCTTCTTGGTGCATGATGTCAAGAGACACATGATGTCAGTTCCATTCTTGGTGCGAATGATGGTTTTTGAAGTCATTATTCCTTCTAGATTTATTAGGTAGCGTTAGTATGTAAGAAGGAGATTTTTCTATCTTTCTTTTCTTCTTTCTTTCTTTCTTTCTTTCGTTCTATCTATCGTCAATACCGAATCATAGATTTTTTTGTTCTATTCAGTGGGTTATAATTCACTGCTATTTTGAAATATTTTGACATTAAAGTGTTCTACATTTAGCCAGTGGAATCCTCTTAAGGATGACTACTGGGTACTTTTGTTACACACTGTAATTTTCTGAGTACTTTTAAAATTTTCTGGCACACACACAAAATAATGTTTCATTTGCATCTTATACTTTGTATATCCCAGCCCTGAAATCAGCCCTTTGTCCAACGACCCTTGACTCCTTTTTTTAAAAAAAATTTTTAGTGTTCATTTATTTTTGAGACAGAGCGTGAGCGGGGGAGGGACACAGAGAGAGGGGGACAGAGAATCCGAAGCAGGCTCCGGGCTCTGAGCTGTCAGCACAGAGTCTGACGTGGTACTTGAACTCACGAACCATGAGATCATGACCTAGCTGAAGTCAGATGTTTAACCGACTGAGCCACCCAGGCGCCCCGACCCTTGACTCCTTTTAGTGGAAATGGTATTTAATGGGAAATTAAGATTTGGTGCTAGGTTGTCTCGTTGCTCTTGTCGTGTTTTGCTTCCCATATGGTGGACAGACCTACAAAAGAATTGTGGGTAATTCCAACTCGCTGTCAAAATATTCTTTCTAGTCTTTACTCAGTCCATGTTTACATCTCCCTTCTCCAACAGTGAGAAACCTGGCTCCCACTATCATCAGTATATTTACTCATTTGCTCAAGCCGATGACACACATGAAAGAATTTCAGAGTTGCAAACCGACACCATTAAGAAAAACAAAGTAAAACCCACGAATGAAAGTTCAAGATTTGTTTGGAGTTCTTTTTGTCTTTAAATTACAGATATGTTGTCAGAGTACTGTGTTCAAAAGTTAGCGTATCTTTTCACCTCTGTATTCAGTTAGGACACATCGATAGCTTGACATCAGCCATGAAGGAAATACTCACACTATGAACACTGGCAAATGCTACACATCATCAGGACTCCCCCCCACCCCCGGCCCCGCCCCCAGAGTGTCATTTGTCAAACATGTTCCAGTACACTACTCCTATAATTCTCCCATTTGCTCATGCCAAAAACCCAGCAGTTATCTTTGATAACTTTTTTCTTAACTTTCATGTCTACTCCATCAAATTATGTCCATAATCTGACCACTTATCTTATGGGCTGAATGGTTGTATCTCCCCAAAGTTCAAATGCTGAAGCCCTAACCCCCAAAGTGATAGCATTAGAAAGTAGAGCCTTTGGGGGCACCTGGGTGGCTCAGTCGGTTAAGCGACCGACTTCGGCTCAGGTCGTGATCTCGCGGTCCGTGAGTTCGAGCCCCGCGTCGGGCTGTGTGCTGACAGCTCAGAGCCTGGAGCCTGCTTCCGATTCTGTGTCTCCCTCTCTCTCTGACCCTCCCCCGTTCATGCTCTGTCTCTCTCTGTCTCAAAAATAAATAAACGTTAAAAAGTTTTTAATAAAAACAAACAAACAAAAAAAGAAAGTAGAGCCTTTGGGAGGAAATTGTGTTTGGATGAGATCATGAGACTACAGTCCTTATAATGGGATTAGTGTCTTTATAAGAAGAGGAAGAGACACACAGGGTTCTGCTTTTACAAAGAAGAGGCCACGTGAGCACACAGTGAGATGGTGGACCATCAGCCAAGAGAAGGCCCCCACCAAGAACTGAATCTGCCAGCCCCTCCACCCATATCGAACTCCCCAGCCTCCAGAACTGTGAGAGATAAATGTGTGTGGTTGAAGCCGCCCATCTATGGTGTTTTGTGATAACTGCCCTCGTTAAGACAACTTCTCGCAGGGGGCACCTGGGTGGCTCAGTCGCTTAAGCATCCCACTCCAGCTCAGGTCCTGACCTCACGGAGTGTGAGGTCGAGCCCCGCCTCGGGCCCATCAGCACGATCACATTGCGCCACTCTCCTGCTCCAAATTCCCCCACAGGTTTCCTCCCACTGAAACTAACATGTAGTCTTCTTACCGTGGCTTCCAAGACCCTATATTATCTCGGCTCACTCGCCTCATGACCTTATCTCCTACCATTTCCCCCCTCCCTCTCCACACCAACTGCTGCGCTCACATTCACCATTTGGGTGTTCTTCAAACACTCCCGCGCGGGGGTGGGGTTGGGGTGATTTCTCCCTCAGGGACGTGGCTCTTGCTGCTACCTATGCCAGAAACACCTTTTGGGGGACAGTGGATCCAGCCCTCTCCCTCGCTACTTTCAGGGCTCTGTTCACATGTCACTTCCTCCGAGAGGCATTCCCTTAAAATCGCATCTCAACTTGGCAATCCTTATTGCCTTCCCTCTCAAGCCCCTAGGCCTGCTACGTTTTCCCCCAAAACGTTCATCATCATCTTATCGTCTCCATAATGCCTCCATTAATTATTTTCACGTTCCCCGCCGCGTTCCACGCCGCCACAACAGCAGCTGGCACGTGGCATTTAATAAATATTTGTTCAATAAGTGAACAGACGAATTCTGCACTTTTACGCTCCAATCTTAACGTGGAACCTCGCGTTGCTGAGAAATCCTTCTACTTAATTACTGTTTATCTTCTTAATGATTACCTGAGACATTTACTGGTTCCTTGAGATCGTCCTCCCTTTTAGCCGAGGAGTCACAGAGAGCATTTATTTTGCTTTTTTGGCTTCCCAGAATCTTCAGAAAACCCTTCCTGTGCTCCCGTCTCCCCAACGTCTAACGTATGGTTTCCCGGTTTCCTAAGAAGGTAATGCCCAGCCAGCGATTTCCATACGTTGTCAACCTTCTCCTTCCCTCCTTCCTGCCTGCCTTGGAGGAGGCACCGTGTCCGAGGGCTTTGATCAAGGTTGATGTCTCCACACAGGCACTTCCTCCCATCAGGGGCCATGGCGCCCGCCACACCCATTACTCTCACTCTCTCTCAAATCCTAATCTTCTTCTTTTTTTTTTTTTTTTTTTAATTTATTTTTGGGACAGAGAGAGACAGAGCATGAACGGGGGAGGGGCAGAGAGAGAGGGAGACACAGAATCGGAAACAGGCTCCAGGCTCCGAGCCATCAGCCCAGAGCCCGACGCGGGGCTCGAACTCCCGGACCGCGAGATCGTGACCTGGCTGAAGTCGGACGCTGAACCGACTGCGCCACCCAGGCGCCCCTCAAATCCTAATCTTCTGTTTGCTTCCTCCCCTCTGAGTAGAAGTATGTTTGCATTGCTGTCATTCTAAGGAAGGTCTTGCCATTGTCCCTGTCCCTCCAAAACCTGAAAAACAGACGCCTTTTCCTGTTCCGTTCCTTGATTTCCCGCTAAGCTTTTGAGAGCAGATTCCATCTCGAACCCTGTTCCACCTGCAGTAGCCCTTCCACTTCTCCAAGTCAGCGGCCCGTTATCCTCCCTTCATTCTCTTTGACCTTTGTGCAGAACTGGGGCCCCCAGTGGCTCCCCCATTCTTCTTCTTAAATACTTCATCCTGTGGCTTCCAGAACACCCCTTGCATCTGGTTTCCTCATTATCCCTTTGGTTGTTGCTTGCATTTTCCTGACTCTTCCCTCTCCTCCAGATCTTTGGATATTGGAATTGCTCGTCATTTTGCCTTCAGGTGTTCCCTCTTTTTACTCTGAACAGCCTCTAAGGAACTGCATCGCTTCCTGTGTCACTAACTCCCACGTCCTAGCCAATGGTATCAAATCTACTTTCTTGCTCACTTTCTTAAGTGTAGGCCATGTTTCTTATTTCGGCACAGATCTACGACATGTATCTCAGACTTCACCTTTCTGTATCAGTCAGGGTTTTAGCAGAGCTAGAAGCACTAGGAAGTCACATATATGTGATCACACACGCATGTGATCGCACATATATGTGATTTCCTACAGGGACTTGACCTTTTGTTTTTGTCTTTTTTTTTTTTAATGTTTGTTTATTTTTGAGACAGAGAGAGACAGAGCATGAACGGGGGAGGGGCAGAGAGAGAGGGAGACACAGAATCCGAAGCAGGCTCCAGGCTCTGAGCTGTCAGCACAGAGCCCGATGCGGGGCTCGAACTCACAGACTGTGAGATCATGACCTGAGCCGAAGTCGGACGCTCAACCAACTGAGCCACCCAGGCGCGCCGGGACTTGACCTATTGTAGTTATAGAAGTTGGTAAATTATTTCTGTGAGGCTGTGGTCTCCACACTAGATTAGCTTCAAGTCAGCAGGGTGGGCAACTGGGAAGGGAAGGTAGCTATAAATTGGGGTGGATCAAGGACAAATAGGAATCCATGAGAAAGGACTGGAGCCCCTGTCAGTCTCTCGTGGCCTGTGCCTGTGACTTGGATGATGTAGGGGTCCTACAGGAGAAGAGAGCGTCTTTGCTCTGGGGCTGATCATTACCCTGGTCCAGCAGTCAGAGGAGCCAAAAGCAGAGAAGGTGAAAGGGGGGAGCAGCTGCTGACCCGCATGACCAGATGAGCCAACAGATAAGTGACAGTGTGCACGAACTGCAACATCCCCTGGTGTCCCCGCACCAACCTTGTGAATCTCGCCCCAAATGTCGCCTAAGACCAGTCCTACCCAAAAACATTTAGAGAAAAGAATTCTGGGAAATAAGGATTAGCCGAGGCAAGTTGACACGTTAGAAGGCCACCCTCCTTTTCAAAATTAGATTCACTATCTTCCTATGTCTTTTTCCTCAGAAAAAAATGCTCTTCTGACACCCTCCCTATCTCAATACCATCCACCTACTTGTCTGATAACTTAAGAACCGCTGACTCATTTCTACCTTTTTTCTCACAACCCTGCCCACTCCCCCTCATCGTACATTCACTTAGTCACCAAGTCTTGCTAATCCTAACTCATTAATTTTTTTCACATTTATCCTCTTCATGCAATCCCATATCTTAACCATGTCTTGTCTGGCCCGTGGATCAGAAGCACTGGTCCAAATGCCTCCAAGTTGTTCCCCACCCCATTCATCTTCCACGTAGTCACCAGGATGAACTTTCCAAAATTGAGATCTAATTATGTCATTTGATTTCTTAAAAAAAAAAAAAAAGTTTTTTTAATGTTTATTTAGTTTTGGGAGAGAGAGAGAGAGAGCACGCGAGCGAGCGGGGGGGGGGGGGGGTGGGGGCAGAGAGAGAGAGAGAGGGAGAGACACAGATTCCAAAGCAGGGTCCAGGCTCTGAGCTGTTAGCACAGAGCCCGACACAGGTTCAAACTCACGAACCGTGAGATCATGACCTGAGCCGAAATCGGACGCTTAAGTGACTGAGCCACCCAGGCTTCCCTAAGGTTTTTTTAATGTTTATTTATTTTTGAGAGAGAGAGAAACAGAGTGCGAGTGGGGGAGGGGCAGAGAGAGAGGGAGACACAGAATCTGAAACGGGCTCCAAGCTCTGAGCTGTCAGCACGGAGCCCAACGCGCGGCTCGAACTCAAGAACCGTGAGATCATGACCTGAGCTGAAGTCGGACGCTTAACCGACTGAGCCACCCAGGTGCCCCATAATTATGTCATTTTCTTCGTATAATGTCGTCCATGTATCATTTAATCTGTAGAGTGAATGAAAACCCCTGACCATGTAGATCGGATTATTGTTCCTCACTCTTCGCTGTCCCTACAATAGAATTATATTTCCGTGCCTTTTGCTGTGTGACTGCAAATCTTTATGTAAGGTGAACACAGTACACTTTCCCATCCCATGTAACTTGCATTGATCAATGGAATCTTGGCTGACATGATATGAGAAGACTTTAAATGTGCTTATATGCTTTAGATCCTCCTGTCCCGTTTTAGTTATTGTCATGAGGAATGCATGTCTAGAAATACGTGCTGTGTACAGGTGGGTACAGGTCCTAGAATGAGACCTGTGGAGCAGAACTGGTCTGCACCCTGTAGCCAACCCTGGCTGAACTTGTGTAGGCCCAGCAAAGATCAACCCAAGTCAACCAAACCTCAGCTGACCCACCTGTGAGTTAAAAGATAAATGTTTGTTATTGTAAGCTAGTAAGATTTGGGGTCTTATTCGTTACACAGCATTATTGTAGCAATAGGTGAGTAATGTATGTAACATACGAGCCTTCCACAATCTCAACTCGGCCAGACATTTAGTGCCAATGTCAAGCCATTTTCTCCCGTGCGTCCATAGGAATACTCGTTCTCAGGTATTGCACACGTACACTTTCATGCCCGATCCACTTGCTCAGACACCCAGCTAGTGAATAAATAGCAGAGCTAAAGTTCGTGTATGTCACGTTCCAGAGCATCATGTATTCTTCTCACATTTTTCTTTTGTGAATCCGTTCTCCAGCCATATTGTTGCTTGGGATTCTCCAAACATGCCTGTAACATGAACCCTATAATCCTCCATCTACTTTTGTACGTCAAGCTTCAGGCTCCCTTTTATGTATAATCTGGTCACATTAATAGTGACTGCATTTATTGAGCGCTACGTTGCAGACACTGTGTTCTTAGTTACTCATTTACTCTTTGCAACGACCCTGTAAAATAGGTACAATTGTTGTCACTGTACCAGAGGAGAAAACTGTGACCCAGAGGAGAGTAATTTGCAACGTCACACAGCGAATCACAGATCCAGGATTCAAGCCCAGTTTAACTCCAAAGCCTCTGCTCTTAACCACTCGACTGAATCCCCAACAAGTGCTGTTGGGTCTCTATGTCCCTGTCCTACTCTGCACATATCTGTATTATAACTCTGCACGTTTGATGACGATTATTTATACTACTGTTTCCCCCATTTCGCTCTGAACTTTTAGAAGTCAGGGACTCGGGGCACCTGGGTGGCTCAGTCGGTGGAGCGTCCAACTTGGCTCATGTCATGATCTTGGGGTTAGTAAGTTCGAGCCCCGCGTCGGGCTTACTGCTGTCGGTGTGGAGCCCGCTTCGGATCCTCTGTCTCCCTCTCTCTCTGCCCCTCCCCTGCTCTCACTCTCTCTCCCAAAAACAAATAAACATTAAAAGAAAGAAGAAGAAGAAGAAGCCAAGGACTCAGGGGCGCCTGGGTGGCTCATTCGGTGAAGAGACTGACTCTAGATTTTGGCTCAGGTCACGATCTCACGGTTCATGAGCCGTCAGCGCAGAACCTGCTTGGGATTTTTTTTCTGTCTCTCTCTAAATTCATACATACATACATACATACGTGTCAAGGACTCAATCTTAGGTGTCCTTTGTCCTCATATGTCTGGTACCTAGTAAGTGGATGGCCCATAGCTACTTCTCACTAAATGTTTGTGAATGCTATTTGCTGTTGAACTGTTTTGTCATCAGTCAATTTTTCATCACAAATTGCTGGAGAACTGGTCCAAATTGCCTTTCTCTGAAACATGAAAATGACACAACCTATTCTGAGAACGATTTATAGAAAATCATGCTTTTCACACAGTTGGAAAGGACATAATGATAAGGAATTTTTCAAATTTCCCCTCAGGTGCTTGCCTCTTAAACATCAATCAAACAATCAACACATCATGACTGAGTGCCTCCTATACATCAAAACCTGGCCAACCACTTGAACTAGAGATGTCTAACTAATTACTTTGTGCTCTGCCGGCTGTATTTCATTTCTTCAGAGCCAGTCTTATTTTTGTGTCTTTGAGCCAGTGGGATCAATGAATATGGAAAGAACTTAAGATAAAAATGAAAATTTTACCCGACAGCCTTTTCTGGAAGCTTCAATGGCTCTGAGAGAGTTTATTGATTCCTAAAGAAACATTACCATTCTCTTTTAAGGAAGGGTGAAATATAGGAGGGTTGAGTGAATAAAAGGAATTGGAGCAATTAGCACAGCCTTTTAAAATCTCGATTATTTCTCTTGATTAGATGGCCTGAGAATTGTTGAAGTTAATGGAAATTACATATGTGAACAAGGCCCACCTTTTTGAAGAAAAAAGCCCAGGGGTGAGAGAATTCAGTCACAAAAGTGAAGGGAGAATTTCTGAAGGTTTCAAAGTGTATCGGGAAAAGTTTTTCTTCTTTATAAAGGTTAGGTAGTCGTAGTCATGCATTGAGATTTTTGAGACCAGGTACAGAGTACTCGCTGAAAACACAAAATTCAAAACCAAAAGGGAGACTAGAGGTAATCTTTATTGAACCTATTGGACCTATGTTAGTGCGTTATTTCCTTTTAGCGGGTTATTTTCTTTCAGTGAATGTATGAATTTTTCTTTTTTGGTGCTGGGACATTTTACGCAGATTCATTGTCCTCGTCACCCTGAAAAAAGCATACAGTAGAATCCAAAACTTTCAGCCTTGCTCATCACGAAAAAAAAAAAAATAGGTGAGCCACATTTTCTTCCATAGCGTTGCCTTTGTACCAGTGGAGTTTTGAATGGCCTAGTGATTTGTTTGGTCCAATCTTGCCTGGGTTTCAGAGAATTAAAACAGATGCACATTTCCCTTATCATATGCATTTGCTGTATCAACAGAATGGTTTGTATCCCAGATGTGAGGAATGCAATTTAAGAAAAGGAAATCTCAAGGTTGAAGAAGGAATATAACGACGAAAAACATAATTGAGGCAAGAAAGCCCGGAGCTCAGTATTTTGTTAGTTTGGGTAACCAAAAGAATCATTTATATATGAAGAGGAAGACGGAAGATGATGGCTTTGGTGGTTCTTTGTGCGGCGTGATAGCATTGGATGAATGGTGCACAATCAGGGCATGTGTAAAATCACAGTTGAATGAACCAGTGGAAGAGTTGGCTTGGAATGTAGGCCTGCGTTCCCCATGTAAGTCAGGTACCATTTCATTAAAACACATGCCCTCGTCTGTTCACTGCACACCCAACCGCTGGTTTGCTGTATGTGCATTTCGTTCATTTAGTCATAAATGTGTATTGGGGCCTGTTCATTACGCTTGGTTGAATGTACAGGAACTCTTTTCTTCTTCCCAGACCTGTCACTCCTACCGTCTTTCCTCTTGGAGTAGAAGTCCCCATCTGTCTCGCCTTTAGAACTGGGCACAAGGGACGGGGGTCCTGCCCTGGGATCTGCCTACACAGGGTCCCACTTGGGTCATTTTTTGCGTACAGCCCTCTGCAGAGGGTGAGGAGTCCTTGGGACCAAAACAGTATGCCCGCTGAGATCAGGCCACGGAGAGCTTGTGGCCACTGGGAGCCTCTTCTCGCACCCTTCTAGGCCAAACCCTGAGTCAGGGCCAGGTTCACGGGTGTGCCACCTGTGGAGTTCTGCGGGGCCCTGTGCTCGGAACGGCCCACCCATGATTTCATGCTCTGCTGTTACTGTCTTGAAACGATTCATGATGTTGTCTTTGAACTCGTGTTTTGTAGAGGAAGTCTGACGGGACCGCGGGCACGCACATGGGCAGAGGAGGCCCCGTACGTTTCCCGTAAGCTGCCCGTCTGGTGCTCGTTGCTACTCCTTTAGCGTGTAGGGGGCCCCGTGAGCCCAGAAGTCTGGTGGGCCCACATGTGTCGGGGGTTTTAGGAGACCGAACACCAGTACAAATAAGTGTGCTCTGTTTATGATTGGGACAGTGACAGCAAACAACCCAGAAAGGCCGCGTTTCCCATTTGCACTAGAACTTGCTTTGAGGGCAGAAAGAATTCTAAGAAAGCACGGATGGGCCAGAAACCCTGTCACATCCTTTCTTACTCATTTACTTTCCTGTATTCGTCAGGCACTTTTGCTGAAAAGGAAGACGCAGAACGAAAGAGGGAAACAGGTTAATGCACAATTTCTTCTGTTCCTCTCCTTCCTTGCGTACCAGGACACTGAAGGTAAAGAGTGTGTTGGTAGAATGCGCACTCGTCAAGAAGTGAAACAGAAACAGCCGAGTTATTTTTGTGCAGGCTTTCCATTGTTCTAGTGAGAATGAAATACAAATGCATACGCTTTTTATAAAGCAGTAACTGTGCAATTTGAGCATCCGTCATATGAGTTAAAAGCTCTTATAGTTGCATTTCAACCTGGCGTTGCATGACATAAAGATGAATGGTAAAATTCATGCCAATAATTTATTTTATTTTATTTTATTTTATTTTATTAAAAAAATTTTTTTTAACCTTTATTTATTTTTGAGACAGAGAGAGACAGAGCATGAACGGGGGAGGGGCAGAGAGAGAGGGAGACACAGAATCTGAAACAGGCTCCAGGCTCTGAGCCATCAGCACAGAGCCCGACGCGGGGCTCGAACTCACGAACCGCGAGATCGTGACCTGAGCCGAAGTCGGACGCTTAACCGACTGAGCCACCCAGGCGCCCCTCATGCCAATAATTTAAAGGTAAATTTTCTCTCTTTTAGAATGGCGTGTGATAGCTAATAAACAACACTGTGACCAGTCAGGGAGAAGGTGGGAAAAAAAAGCAAGCTTTATATTTCAGTACCCTTGACGGCAGCTTTTGCCTGCCTTTTGAACAAGGGGCTTTGCGCTTTCCTTTTTGTACTGGGCCAGGTAAATGTGCAGCCAGTCCTGCTCGAGACAGCTGGGGCCCAAGAACCTCTCGCCCAGAGGGTTCTTAGCTCTCTTGAGACCTTTACCCCACACGCATCCTTCGATTGCGTACACAAGAGCGCACACATCGTCTTTGCATTTTCTGTTTCCTTCGCCGAAGGCCGAGGGCGCGGGGCACCTTGTTCACTTTTGTGTTCCTGACCGCTAGCCAGAGCCTGACTCACAGTAGGCACTTCACGAGTACCGGCTAAGTTAGTGGACGAATGAATGAACAGAAGTGAATATGGAAGTCTCTGTCCCCAGTGGTTTCAAATCTACAGGGGGCAACAGGCAATACAAATGCTGCAAAGTTACATTTGCTAACAGGTGAGAAAAGTGAAGAAATGAGTGAATGACTAAATGAAAACAAGGTGGTGTGGGCCTACAGAAAAGGGGCATCTAACTCAGCTTTGGATACTGTCTGGGCCAGTAGTGTTCTACTTTGGGTGCACGTTAGAATTCTTTAGAATTTTTGAAAGCGAAGTAACAATGATTTCATTGGCCACATCCCAGATCCGTTAACCCAGACTCCCTGGGAATGGGACCCAGATAATAATAACCCTTTAGGTGATTCTGGGATAGAGCCCAAGCTGAGAACCACAGGTTGGGGCTGGGTCAGGAAAGATGGGTAGAGTTCCGGCCAATGGTGGCGGGGGCAGCCAGGGTGGGACGATGACATAGAGAAAAGCAGGTGGGTTGCGGGGTAAACAACTCGTTTAAAGTCTTGGAGCTTCATTTGTCTCATCTGTAAAACATGGCTAAGAATATTTAGCTCATGGGATTGTTGTCAGGATCAAAGAGATGATTTCTGTGAAGTGCTCCGTTCATAAGAGGTGCCCAGTCATACAGAATTGAGATCACTCGTGTGTGCAGTTGTTGATAATTTTTGTGTGCAGGTTGTCTGGAGTGTAGACAACCTACTACCAAGTCTCTGAGCATTTCTCCAAGGAGACAAGGGCATGCTGAAGGCCTCCTTCCAAGGGGTATGTGGAAACAGAAGCCAAGCTTGGCTTTAAGGCCCAGCAGATTGCTGGCCCCCTCTTGTTTTCCTGGTGGCAAACTTCCTTGTCATTAATAATTAGGCTCTGCTCTATTCTGATTATGTTTCTCCTTGTCAGCTTGATTTTCAATCTCCCTCCTCGGCCTTGGCTCAACACATGACATCTACGTGCTTGAGGGACCACAAGGAAAGAGATTTCCATCAGCCTTCTCAATAGCCTGAAGGACTCCGTCATGCTTTCTTCTGCTTTGGGGTCCTCGGATAAGACTCAGGGGTTCCAGAGGGCTCAGGAGGTTGAGTCTAGATGAATGGACCTGAGTGCCTGGTTGCCAGGGAACAATTCGTGTTAAATCCTTTGATCCAAAATCTCAAGGACGTTCAAGGAATGAGTGGGACCAGGCCAATTCTAAAGGACTGAGATGGGGGCACCTGGGTGGCTCAGTCGGTTAAGCGTCTGACTTCGACTCAGGTCATGATCTCACAGTTCGTGAGTTCGAGCCCCGCGTCGGGCTCTGTGCTGACAGCTCGGAACCTGGAGCCTGCTTCAGATTCTCTGTCTCCCTCTCTCTCTGCCCCTCCCCTGCTCACACTCCGTCTCTCTCTCTCAAAAATGAATACCCTTCAAAAAAATAACATAAAGGACTGAAATGGATGCAGATTTCCTGGTAGGCCAGCATGGCCCCTGAGTGGAGGCAGTTAGGGCAGTGCTTCTCAAGCTATCTGTGGGAAAGGATTTGATACTTGAAACGTTTTCCAGCCCACAGTGAAGCAACACTTGTGTAAAAATGCAGTAAAACCAAAATACTAGAAAAATAAAAGAAAAAGACCCAAAGACATAAAATTCAAGTCTAAAATGTTTTATTAGATTCAACAGACGTCAAATTACATTTCAATAAATAGAATCAAAGCAAATAAAACATAAAAAAGAAAAGAATCACAGACGCTATGTATGTTGTTTATGAAAATGTGCATATAGGCTATTAATATAATCACCATTAGACATAACTTCTTGTTATTCCACAATCACAGCGAAACAAAAGTTGAGCCAAGTAGCAATTCCTTATGTTAAATGCCTATGCGCATTTTTAAACAAGCATTGTATATATCAATATTTGTGGTGCCCACATAACAAACAGGCATGCTTCTTGCTCGTTAACTAATCTAGACATGACTACTCCCAGAGCATAATGCATATCTAAAATGTTTCTGTGTTTTGTTTTAACAACACTCATAGTAGACACCTCAGTCGTTTTTTTAAAAATATTTATTTATTTATTTATTTATTTATTTATTTATTTATTTATGAGACAGAGACAGAGCATGAGCAGGGGAGGGGTAGAGACACACACACACACACACACACACACACACACACACAGAATTCGAAGCTGTCAGCACAAAGCCCAACCCGGGGCTCGAACACATGGACTGCGAGATCGTGACCTGAGCTGAAGTCAGACGCTTAACCGACTGAGCCACCCAGGTACCCCGAGACCTCAGTCTTTTTTTTTTTTTTTTTTTAAATTTTTTTTTTTTTTTCAACGTTTATTTATTTTTGGGACAGAGAGAGACAGAGCATGAACGGGGGAGGGGCAGAGAGAGAGGGAGACACAGAATCGGAAACAGGCTCCAGGCTCTGAGCCATCAGCCCAGAGCCCGACGCGGGGCTCGAACTCACGAACCGCGAGATCGTGACCTGGCTGAAGTCGGACGCTTAACCGACTGCGCCACCCAGGCGCCCCGAGACCTCAGTCTTAAGTAAGAGTGTTGAGGGAAATGGAAGAAGGTATTTTAAGGCAGTGTCAGCAAGCTGGGGATATTTGTTTTTAACTTTGATCTGGAATGCACGAAGCAATGCTGTATTTTCAAATTCATCTGCAATCTTTCATCAGCAGCCAGTTCTAACAATTAATCTTGTAAACTAGAATTGAATTTAAGATCTTAGTTATTTGCTTAATGTTTATTTATTTTTGAGAGAGAGCAGAGGGTGGGGAGGGGTAGAGAGAGGGAGACAGAGGATCCGAAGCAGGCTCCACGCTGTGAGCACAGAGCCCAATGTGGGGCTCGTGAGATCAAGACCCGAGCGGAAATCAAGAGTCAGCTGGTTAACTGACTGAGTGACTCAGGTGCCCCTTACGTTCTTTAAAAAAGAATTTTTTTTAATGTTTATTTTTGAGAGAGACAGAGACAGAATGCGAGTGGGTTACAGGCAGAGGGCGAGGGAGACACAGAATCCTTTTACTTGAAACCTAAACTTTCCACGACATTTATCGGCAACGTTTTGTCAGATGAAACATTGACCTTCCCAGTTTTATACGGTGCATTGCTAGTTGTCTTTTCAGCAGTGGGGTTGAGAAAACAATTCCTCCTTAAGGTTTCCATCATATTGAAATCCTACACGTGCTAAAAGTTGCCGTAGTAATTATTCGCTGATGATACCAAGTTGCAGTGGAAAACACGTCGCAAGCTTTTTGTCTTCTCGGAGTCACTCTTTTATGAGCTAGCCGGTTCCTGTTGTTGGAAAGTGATACCTGAGCTACCTTTTTTTTTTTTTGCCACCAATTCCCCCAACGTTTCCAAGCGAATGTCTTTGTTGTGTCTTTCTCCGATGCCGTGGTGATTGTATATAAATCTGTGGGCCTTGCGGGCTGAAGGGCTGCTCTTTAGGAAGCCTGCAGGGCACCCGTGTTTTTATGTGAAAAATCGAGTGTCTGCTTCTGTTGACTTTTTATTTATAAATTTTTTTTTAACGTTTTATTTATTTTTGAGACAGAGAGAGACAGAGCATGAACGGGGGAGGGGCAGAGAGAGAGGGAGACACAGAATCGGAAGCAGGCTCCAGGCTCTGAACCATCAGCCCAGAGCCCGACGCGGGGCTGGAACCCACAGACCGCGAGATCGTGACCTGAGCCGAAGTCGGACGCTCAACCGACTGAGCCACCCAGGCGCCCTGACTTTTTATTTAAAGTACTCTTTTTGTCTCAAAGGTTTTTTTTTTCTTTATTTTCAACTTATTTCTTTAGGTCTGGCCTATAAAGGCTGCTTACATTTTGAAATTTTTATTGCCTTTTTTAGCTAGAAAATCTCTACAACTAGCACACTTGGCTTTGAAGCACGTTATCGTCAGTTACGGCTACCAAACTGAACTCACCACTTGAAGGAAAATACTTGTGAATAAAACCAGTACAAATTCCTCTCGGCCTTCCTTTTTCAGGGCTCAACTTTAATTAGCATCATCTGGTTTACTATTCCTGCTGCAATCAGAAATGGTTTATCCGCTTCACAAAAATGTCCCAGTGAAGCTTGTTTTGTCAAATGCAATTCAGCGCTAAATTTTACTTCCTTAATTTAGTTAATAATGTGAATCTCTAAAAGTTAAAATGTTGTAAAAGTGAAAAATTGCGAAAAGAAATAAATTCCTAAATTGCCTCTGATTTGTATTCACTGCAGAGTGACAGGTGACAGAGCAATCCTAAAACGTGACCTATTGTAATGTGCTCCTACTGTGTAGGACTGCGCCCTGCTCCGTGAGACGAGTCCACCAATAGACTCTTAGCTGTTGTGGCAATGTCAGGCTGTTCTAGAAGTTTCCAAACATTTCACTCTTAATTTCGCTGACCTCAACGGTAACAGTTCATGGAACAGCAGTGGTCTGGGGATCACTGTTTAAAGTCCGAGATTCTGGGGCGCCTGGGTGGCTCAGTCGGTTGAGCGCCCGACTCTTGATTTTGGCTCAGGTTATGATCTCGGGGTTGTGGGATCGAGCCCCGCATCGGGCTCCAAGCTGCGTGTGGAGCCTGCTTAAGAGTCTCTCTGTCTCTCCTCCTCTGCCCCTCTCTCCCACTCACACTCTCTCTTTAACAAACAAACAAACAGAGTACAAGATTTGGAGTCTAGAGAGATTTGATTTCAAAACCAAAATTTTATTACTTACTACCTACGCGACCACAGGCATATTTTTGCAACCTCCTCTTTAAAACGGAACTCACAGCATCAATCTCATAGGGTTGTTGTGAAGACGAAGCAAAGCGTTCACGCGTTTGTTCAGTAAACAAGTATTTCCCGAGCCCCTACCATGTGTCAGAAACTGAGGATCTTGGGTTCCGTCAATGAACAAAACAGACAATGGCATGGGAGAGATAGAAAAAACAACCAAACAAGTAAAGTATAAGGTCTTTAAAGGGTGCCAAATGTTATGGGAAAGAATGCGCCGGAGAGTATGGTAAGGGGACGCGAGTGCTAGTACTTAGTAAATGGTAGCTTAAAAAAAAATCATATTTGAGAGAGAGAGCGTCAGTGGGAGAGGGCCGGACAGAGAGGGGACAGAGGATCTGAAGCAGGCTTTGCTGCAAGCCCGACGCGGGGCTCGATCTCATGAAGCATGAGATCATGACCTGAGCCAAAGTCAGATGCTTAACCGACTAAGTCACCCAGGTGCCCCTAAATGGTAGCCTTTATAACTAATACATGATTACTTCGTGTTGCCCTTCGTGAGAAAGAGAAAATTTTTTTTTTTTTTAATTTTTTTTTTTTCAACGTTTATTTATTTTTGGACAGAGAAAGACAGAGCATGAACGGGGGAGGGGCAGAGAGAGAGGGAGACACAGAATCGGAAACAGGCTCCAGGCTCTGAGCCATCAGCCCAGAGCCCGACGCGGGGCTCGAACTCACGGACTGCGAGATCGTGACCTGGCTGAAGTCGGACGCTTAACCGACTGCGCCACCCAGGCGCCCTGAGAAAGAGAAAATTTTGGGGGCGATCGGTAGAACTGAGTGGGTGCACACGTACAGACAGTCACGTGCCATAGAAATTTGGCGTGGATTTAGCCGTCTTCTAGAGCACATGTCCAATTGCATTCATGATCATTTGGGGGCCCAGATGAGTGGGAGTTAGATGGGTTTGGTGGTAGAATAGGATGAAATGAGAGGCTCGTGAAATTCTTTGGTAATTAACCTAGAGGAAGTGTCAAGAGGCCAAGAGCAGCTTTTGATTCCATCCTTATTCTCTGTGCTTCTAACTTGACTCTTCCTCCTTATTTTGTTGAAGTGCCACTGTCTCTTGTGATCCTGTAAGATGCATTGCATTTGGCCAAAGCCATGGGACAAAGTATACCAGACAAGTGAAAACTGTCGTCAGCGAACCTTAACAGTTGCTGTTTCTAGAAGATGTACCTGACCGTCGCTACCTTTTCAGGAATAACTTACTCCTACAAAATTGTACACGCAGCGTGGCAAAACTTTCATTAAAAAAAAAAAAATACAGGATGGGTGTCTATGGAAAGAGCGGTTACTTAGAGTGGGGGAATTATGGGTATTTTCCAATTTTCTATGATCAGTATTTTTTTTTTTTTTTTTTTTTTTTTAGTGATCAGAACTAGCCGGGAAGTGTTATTAAAAAAAGAAGAGAGAGTGTGAAAACAGCCTACTCTTGCTAATACAAAAAGGCTTATTCTTTTGTGCTTTCATTTTTATGCTGGGGGAGGTGAAGGAGTGGAATTTATTGGTTCGGGGACTGTTTTGAGAATTTCTCTTTCGGATTTTATCTTCACGTTCTCTGAAAACCTCTATGTGAATTTACTACTCAAACTGCTTTGCTGTGTTATTATTAGACCATCCTCCTCTAAACTTGGCCGGAAATCAAAGGCCCCTCCAGATAAGGATCTCCACAATGTGCATTTTCAGAGCAAGTCAGAAGCTGTTTTGTTCTAACACTCAAAGAAAGCTTTTGTATTTTCAATTTCAAGTGCTCTGCCGTAAACCAACAGTCTATATAGATTATACAAAAGGGTCATATGTTGGTTTGAGCTGGTTTCTGGGGGGAAAAAAATCACCATGGAGGAACAGCAAGTGTTTAAACAATGAACTCACAGCTGCCGGTGCATTAGATCTGTCCACGGGGCCAACTCCCTCTCTCTTCGATTTCACTGTGATCTGTAGACACAACTCTCTGTGGCTGAGCTGCTGGGGGCGGGCTCGGTTCCAACAGCACCTGCACTTCTCAGAGCACTACCTTTCACCAGAGACCTCTCACATGAAGTCCTTTTTAAGGAAGACGAACAGTGCCGGCCTGCAAAGGGAGAAGAAGGAAATGTGCACCGATTTCGAGTTCCGTATTGGCCATTGAGGTCGTTGTAGGGTGAGCGCTAAAAGCTTGAAGCTCTTGAATTCCACTGCATTCCCGTGCCCCTTCTCAGGAGTATCAGGATCCATCCTTAGGTGAAGTTGGGTGCAAAAAGCTAAACCTCATAGTTGGCTAAATTCACTGCTAATTAATGATAATGTCTGTTTTTATTTATTTTTTTAGGGGTGCCTGGGTGGCGCAGTCGGTTAAGCGTCCGACTTCAGCCAGGTCACGATCTCGCGGTCCGTGAGTTTGAGCCCCGCGTCGGGCTCTGGGCTGATGGCTCAGAGCCTGGAGCCTGTTTCAGATTCTGTGTCTCCCTCTCTCTCTGCCCCTCCCCGTTCATGCTCTGTCTCTCTCTGTCCCAAAAATAAATAAACGTTCAAAAAAAAAAAAAAGAAAATAGAATTTTTTAATGTTTATTTTATTATTTAAAAAAATTTTTTTTAACGTTTATTTATTTTTGGGACAGAGAGGGACAGAGCGTGAACGGGGGAGGGACAGAGAGAGAGGGAGACACAGAATCGGAAACAGGCTCCAGGCTCTGAGCCATCAGCCCAGAGCCCGACGCGGGGCTCGAACTCACGGACCGTGAGATCGTGACCTGAGCTGAAGTCGGACGCTTAACCGACTGAGCCACCCAGGCGCCCCTTTAATGTTTATTTTTGAGAGAGAGAGAGAGCACGAGTGGGGGAGAGGCTGAGAGAGAGGGAGAGAAAGAATCTGAAGCAGGCTCCAGGGTCTGAGCTGTCAGTGCGAGCCCGATGAAGGGCTCGAACCCATGAACTGTGAGACCATGACCTGAGCCGAAGTTGGATGCTTAACCTACTGAGCCACCCAGACAGACAACGGCTGTCTTTAAAAAATATCTTTGTGGTGATAGGCTCAAAGAGGCGAAGCGAAACTTTGGGAAACTATCATCCTCTTAATTTTCTCTTCTCTGGAGTCCGATGTTAATAATCATCAGCCCTTCCAGACAGCCCAGGGGTTTGGTCCAGGGTTTCACGGGAGAGTAAAAAGTTCTAGGTGAGGACAAGCCTTTGATTCTGTGTACCAAGGTCCTTCCTCATCTTTGATTTGATTCTCTGGTGTGTTGCTTTTTTCCATCAGTCTCTTCGAATGTCTGCCCTTGGGGGGTCTCTGGATCAGCTTTTCGGTGGATGTTTATACCTGTGTTCTGGCCCACTACTGCTTACCGTGACGTCACCTCAGCTTACTCCCTTCTTAGCCCCGTTACTTCATCCTACCTCTGATCCTTAATAACTGTCCCTCCGCTTTCCTAGACAAAGCTTAACCTGCCGGAGGATTCAATTTTTGTGCAATTCAGGAGCAAACTTTTGTCCTGCCCTGAATGGTAAAGTGAAAACAGAAAATCGGTCCTGTCTCAAACAATGTCAGTTTTTAGCCCTTCTTTTTCCCCTGCAAGAATGCTGAGTACTGAGGACATTTGGTAGGTGTAGAGAATACCTTTAAAAAAATTTTTTTTTGATCTTCATTCATTTTTGAGAGACAGAGTGTGAGCGGGGAGGAACAGAGAGAGAGGGAGACAGATTCCGAAGCAGGCTCTAGGCTCCGAGCTGTCAGCACAGAGCCCGACGTGGGGCTCGAACTCACGAACTGCAAGATCATGACCTGAGCCGAAGTCGGACGCCCAACCAACTGAGCCACCTGGGCGCCATGAGACTACCATTTTTAATTTCATGGTTTAAAGTTTCAGGGGCGCCTGGGTGGCTCAGTAAGTTGGGCATCTGACTTTGGCTCGAGTCATCATCTCACGGTTCCGTTTGTGGGTTCGAACTCCACATTGGGATCTGTGCTGACAGTGCAGAGCCCGGAGCCTGCTTTGAATTCTGTCTCCCTCTCTCTGTGCCCCCTCCCCCCCCCCCACCTTTCTCTCTCTCAAAAATAAACATTCAAAAATTTAAAAAAAAGTTTCATAGTTTGATCACACGGCAGAAAGAGGCTGACTCATTTATCAGACCACAGTAGATAACGATAGCAGTAGTTTAATATGAACAGCCCAGGACACTCAAAATTGATGCTATGAAGCCTAAAGTGAGTAATCTCTCTGTTATCTAGAGCCCTCCGCCTAAGACCCTGCTCACACATTCGATTCCATTGGGTTGTTATTGGTGTTTGAGCTCTTGTTCCTCAGGACAAGCATAAACGCCTTGAGATTGGACACCTTCCCACTCCCATCTGCACCTTTCACAATACATAGCTCCCAACCCGGTGCCCAGTTACGTCTCCAGCAATCACTGGATTGAGTTGAATTCGTGGCTAACCTGAAGGAGGGAAAGGTTTACGCTGAAAACTAGAGATTTGTGCGATGTCTTTAGGTGGTAACGCAGGAACGAAGGAGGATGTGAATGGTACCTTAGTGGAAGTGCCTCGAAAGAACCTCAAGGGAGCCTTTAACCGCTCGGAAGGCACCGATGTCATATCGCCTTGACTATGGGGGAAGGAAATAAAAATAGCTGTAGTATTCAAACAGCCACCTAAAAAGTGAAAGCTGCTGCTGACTAAATCCAGAACGATGTTTTTACCCAAAAGTCAGAAGGCACCGGATGGCAAAATAGCATTAAAAGATTCATCAGTCCAGTTTAATTCATCTCGACTGAGATGAGCTGGGGGGCAGTTTTATCTGGTTGTGGAGGCATTCAGCCTCCTCTCTCTCAGACAGAAACAGTCAATCCAATGAGATGAAATGCAAACCCTGAAACATTCTCTGCGTATCATCAGAATACGGAGCAACAGAAGTTATAAAAAATGCTGAACCAAGTCTGAAGTACGGCCACTGTCAAAATGCTGACATTGATTTTATTCACTTCTTGAGATCTAAGTTGGAAAATCAAAAAGGAGCACAACTTAGTGATTTATTACGCATGTTGCCAATTCACAGATCATTGTCACGTCACTCAGACAAAGACATCTGAAGCTCTGCCAGGAATAAATAAGCAAAAAGGAAAGACCTAAACCCACAGAATTATGCGCAAATAAAGAAGGGGAAAACTCATTTGCTATCAGATGGCTTTTATCTTTACCTAAAAAAACATACAGAAGCACAACGAAGCAATTCTTCCCTGCAGTTGTATATAAAAGCAGAGTCGCTTAACATTTTTTCAAGAAATCAGCTTTCACATAGAAATGTATTTATAGAGAAAATAGACATGCCAAAACGGAGTTGGGAGAGCTCCAGTCTGAAATCCCTGCTTCCTTTGTCAGATGATTGCTCCGTTAATTAATGCACTAGGTCAGGAGTTGGTAAACCATGGCTCACTGGCCAAATCTGCCCCGCAGCCTGTTTCTGTACAACCCAAGGGCTACCGATGGTTTTGACATTTGCAGATGGTTGCAAATTTTTTTTTTTTTTAAAGAATAATATTTCGTGACGGCTGAAGATTAGATGAAATTCAGAATTCGGTGTCCATAAATAAAGTGTTATTGGAACACAGCCTCCCTGTGCTTACAGATTGTCTATGCGGCTTTCATGCTACAAGAGCACAGCCGAGGAGTTGTGACAGACCGGATGGCCTGAAAAGCCTAAAATGTGTGTCATCTGGCCCTCTATGGAAAAAGTTGGGCAACCCTTGTATTATAGCATCAATGACATATTTACGCTCAAAAGAGAACATGTTTAATTTTTTTTTCATTTTTATTTTTGAGAGAGAGAGAGGCAGGGTGTGAATCCAAAGCCGGCTCCAGGCTCTGAGCTGTCAGCACAGAACCCGACGCGGGGCTCGAACCCCCGGATTGTGAGATCATGACCTGAGCCGAAGTCAGACGCCCAACCGACGCCCCATGGATACTTTTGGGCGATAGAGGAGATCAGCATTTGGAAGAGATCCCTGGTGGTTTTTCTCTGTTCTCTTTAGGACTGGAATAGATGGGCTGCATTTGACTGAGCTATTTCATAAAATTCTAGACATATACAGAAAGGAGGAACACCGAGGTCAGGGTCTTTCCAAATTTAAATACATCGAATGTCACCGGCACCAATGAAAACCCAATTATTCTTGGGAACTTGCCACGTTAAAACAAAAACAAAAACAAAACAAACCAGTGCAGCCTCTTTGGCTCCCATAGCCCAGGATGCATGCTAGGTTGTGTGTTATCCGAGCATCGGAGGACGTGGCCCGAGAGAAAATGGCGCATGCGCGGGAAAATAGATCGTTGAGTTTCCCGGTTACGGCTTTCTTATTTTAGACAACTCAAGTGTAAATGCAATCCTGACCTTTAAACATCCACCCGTTGATATATGAAAAATATATGATACAAGCGATAAACAACCGGCCAAGCATTCTATTTCTAACGTAGTCTGCTGCTGTCTTACAGCATGCTGATTTGCTAAATATAATTCGTAGCGTTGCCATTGGGCAGAAAGCCGCTGCCCACAAAGCGGGCTCTCTGAGTAAAAGTGTCCCGTAAACTATCTTTAACAGGAAAACAATGCATTTAAAAACATTTCACTTGCTGTACACATGAATGACCCCGAGGATAAAAATAACTCGCATGTGGATGCAATATATAAATCAGGAGATAATATGATAGTTATTTTTTTATTTTATTTATTTATTTAAAAAAAAATTTTTTTTTTCAACGTTTATTTATTTTTGGGACAGAGAGAGACAGAGCATGAACGGGGGAGGGGCAGAGAGAGAGGGAGACACAGAATGGGAAACAGGCTCCATCCAGGCTCCGAGCCATCAGCCCAGAGCCCGACGCGGGGCTCGAACTCCCGGACCGCGAGATGGTGACCTGGCTGAAGTCGGACGCTTAACCGACTGCGCCACCCAGGCGCCCCGATAGTTATTTTTTTAAATAGCTAGTTTTTTTAGAATGTTCTCATGCTGGAATATTGTGATGTCTCTGTAGGACCCAGTCACTGCAGGGGCAAAGCAAGTGACCGGGAAACGAGAAAGAGAAGCCGTGTGTCGTTCATGGGAAGGTTTACGCACACGGGACTTCGAAGAAAGCGCTTCTAGAGAGTATTTCTTCTGCCACAGACAGTGGGATCGATTGCAGAGAAGGCCCCAAACTCCTCCCATCTCTGTACGTTCTCTCTCTACAGCAGTTAACTTCGCTGCTTCTCCCAGCAAGAGAGTTTCCCACCCCCTCCATCTGGACTTGGCTGAAGGAAGGTAGCGGATATGACACCAACGGAATCTTTAAGAGCCTCCGGCCTCCCTCTGGAGTCCGCCCTCTCTGGGTGCTCTTCGCAAATCTGAGCCCGCCGGGCGCAGAAGCCTAGGCTAGCCCGCTGGACTTGATGGGGCAGACAAACCATCCCAGCTGTGGCCCTGAGGCCAGCCACCCTGCCAATTGGCAGACACGGGAGTGAGACCACCCTAGGCCGGCCAGGGCGCAAGAACCTTTCTGCTGCTCCACAGAATCAGGAGAATTAATAAACGCTTATTATTTTAAGCCGCCACATTTGAGAGTGGCTTGTATGCAGCACGAGCTAGAGTAGGTGCCCGGGTGGTGGGCCCCGAGTGGTTCCTGCCTCGGGGAGCCAATCGCGCTGCTCTTGCCAGAATGTGCCTGACTGTGGGAGCCGTTATTTACAAGTCTGTGAAGCCTGCTGGGCTGCATGCTGATTGCTGGGGCTTGTTTATAGGGTACAGGGTTGCCGTAGGTAACATGTGTTCGTGCCAAGCCCTAGGGGACCTTCTTGGGCTGGCAGCCACCTCCGTGAAGCATCTTATAAATTCTGGTTCCTTGGGGTTTCCTGCTGGCCTGCTGAAATGACTCAGGTCCTTGAAGCTGGGGGAAGTTCTGGGACTTTCTGCACCAGTTAAGAGTTCCCTATACTCCACAGCCTCTGAGGGTCCTCTGACATTTCCATAGATTTCTTGGATTTGTCCTGACTCCAGTGAGAATCTTTGGGATTAGTCACAGAAGCTCCAAGGACAGTGACAAGGGCAGACATCCAGACTCTAGCTCAGAGGGCAGGAGGGTGTCACGCTCTCTGGGGGCAAACGACACTCCTGAAGAGGCAGGCAGGTGCATTGAGTGCCTGGGTTCCACACTGGATTTGGCCACAAACTACCTGTACATTTCTGACCATAAATGAACAAACAAACAAACAAACAAACAAGATGCGTCACTTTGCTGGGTTTCGGTTTCCCAAATCTATGAAGTGGGGAGAAGTGGGTTGGAGGCTATTTGCTGTCTTTGGTGGATTTCACCAACGGTCTCCGGGAGTCATCTCCCAGACTTCGCACCCTGCCCTTCTCCATCTCTCGCTTCTTTTGACTCTGCTCTGTCATCCCCCCCCCCCCCCCCCCCCGCCAGAATCATGACTTTCGGGATTTGGAGGGAGAAGGGAGGCTGGCCCATTTCAGGATGAGGACAGGAGCCATGCACACAGACTCTACCAGAGCTCACGTAACTGAGGTTAGTGACTTCTCTCAGGGGAACATTAGTAAGGGTCTGGCAAAAACGGATGTAGTGTTGGAGGTCTGGCAGAAAAGGAAGTGTTGGAGGCGGAGGAGGGCGCCGCCCCAGAAGCAGCCTGGGAAGTGTCCGATCTATTACGCTCTCTTGTAAATAACCTCCTATCCACGGAGGGGCGCTCTCTCTGGCACCCTCGCTCCCGCTCCCCAAATCTCTCTCCCTCTCCTCTCTCCGGCTCCCGCTGCCGCTCCCTCCCACGCTGCCCCGTGATCGACTGTTTTGCAACACCAGGTAAGGACTTCAGCCTGTGGGTTTCCTTAATTCATTTTTCTCTGCGATTTCTGTTATCCTGACAAAGTTTTGGTTTCTACCCTCCATTCATAGACTAACCACGCTAAGTTAGTATGTAGGGGTTTTCTTTTGCTTTTTAATGGGGTCAGGGCTTGAGTTTTTTCATATCCTGAAGGCTTACAAGCTAGTACCAGTTCAAAACCCGCCAGTGGCTCCCCATCAAATAAAACCCTTACTGGTTCCAGTGCCCTGAACGTCGCCCTGGAACAGCCTTTCCTGCCGCCCTTACCACTCGGCTCTACCTGCGGATCCTGGAATACACCAACACTGTTCCCCCCGCACGTTGTGAACCCAGGTTCCTCTTGCGACACACTGCTCTAGGGGGAAGCAGGACTTTTCAGATCCTCCAGGATGTTCTGACGTGTGGCCAGGGTTGAGAATAACTGAGCTAGAGTTCATTTAGGCTCAAAGCGTCTCCCATGTACATGTGGGTGTAAACCACCTGGGAATCTTGTCCCAGTGCAGGTCCTGATTCCTGAGTGGGGAGGGGCTCGGGCGTCCACAGTTCAACTCCACTCCCAGGTGATGCTCATCGCGACCCTGGGGTGAGTTTCCTGAGATCAGGGAACGCATCTCATTTCATGCCAACTGTGAAGGTTTGCCGACTGAAAGCCTTGCGAGTTGCCTCGGCCTCCAGTAGGTTCTCGTGACCTCACATAAGATGGCACGTGCCACCTAATCAAGACGTCGGGCTCTGTGACGTGCATCTGGATGTTGTAACGGGACTTGACGTGGGTGACCATTTTGTCTTAAACCCTTACATTCTAGAGCCGTGACGGTTTTGTTCTGGACCACGAAGGAAGCTTTCATCTCTCCCGCGATCATAGAATGGGCTTTTGTTCTTCAGGTTCCTCCCCATGGCTTTTATTCCCTCCCCAGTCTTGCTGGGTTTGACACAGAGTGAGGTAGGCTTCAGCCCGAGAGATTTTCTGAGGGAAAAAGTGGCAAAGAGTGCCGCTCTCCTTTCGGTAGCCAATATCCTTTGCGTGCTCATAAATACCCCTGATTCCTGACACCCATGCTACGTAGATTTCCGAGTCTGTGTTGTGTCAACATCTTGATCAAGTACCTGTATAGCGTTTTCTTCTGAATTCTTCTTTGTGCCACTTTATGTATCTTCCCTGCCCAGAGCGCCCGCACCCCAAAGTCCTCCCTCAAGCACCCCACTTAGTCACCCACTAAATCCGAAACGAAGTCACCCCTGGTCTTGCCCCATCTTGCACCGGCGGAGGCGATAATCGAATTTCCGCAGCTGCAGCCTCTCTCCTCCCCAGAGTATAAGAGAATGGAATTTCTTCCTAACGAGGCTAACAGGGGTATTGTTGTTTCAGGGTTTGTTGACAGGCGGAAGATTTATCCTCTCCGCTCTCCTTCCTGACTCAGAAGAGATTGCGGACCTGGAAGCTGCAGTGCCTCTGGGTCACTTGGTAATTTAAAATTGATGACTTGGAAAGAGAATGGAGATAAAGATGCTGTCCTGGGATGTGTCCTTTTATAGAGAGGTATTGTAATTCGGGGGCATGACGTTCCCTCATGCAGTCCTTTGGAAAAAAAAAAAAAAATAGCACACAGTGGTTTATGGATGTACTCTGATCGCTGAGTTAATCAGCCCGATACGCACGGCCACCCCTTTCTGAGCGCAGAGACAAAGACGTACCACTTGGTGATTAGAACAGGGGATCGCGAGGGTGCTAATTAAAATCTTACAAGTAAAATGGTATGATTCCATTCTGTCCCATTCAAAACCAGACATGACTACTGTGCTATTAGAAGTCAAAATAGAGGCTACCTTGGGGTGGGGGTTAAGGACTGGAAGGAAACGCAAGGAGTGCTTTCTGCTGTTCTGAACATGTTCTGTTTCTTGATTCCTTTACCAATTCCACCAATCCGTACATACTTCTGATTTGTTCACTTCTCTTTGCAAAGCGTCCTTCATTAAAAAGCTTACCAGTAAATATCCGGCCCCCTTAACACTCTTTTTAGTCAAGTTCTCTGCTTACGAGTACATCACAAGTTGAAGAAATCACTGTCCGAAATGTATTTGGAAATCAGTGGTTTGATTAAAGGACATACGCCCCCCTCCAACCGAGTGTTCGGTTTCCCACTCAGGCTTCAGTGCCGTGTGCGTGTCAGTCCTGTGCCTGATCCTAACAGCTTGGCTTTGGTGACGCTTAACGCCGGAAAATCCGTGACTTGGATGGAGCTGCGACCTTAACGGGCTTCTTTATCTTACTAATGAGTTATATCTTAGATAGGTGCTTGCGTTGAAATATGCAGCCTGCCATTTAGTTATTAGTCACTGAAACCGCCCGACATCTTGGTGACAGCACTCACTCTCAGTGCCCGCAGGACAAGACGAGGGACCCTTGTGATCAAGCCTAGTGCTTCCTGGATGCTAATTCTTTCTCCACACAATGGCGCAGGCTTTGCTTTTACCACGCTCTGGAATGAATCAAAACGTTGAGACGAATGATACGGGTGCCCGCTTTACTCCCTAGGAACAAACCAGATGTAATAAATGAATCCTTGGTGTTTTTTTTTTTTTCCCCCTCCCTGCTGTAAATTTATTTATTTAATTTCTAGGGTGGCTATATCTTCACATGGCTCATGAATCACAAAGTACAGATCGTATATAGGCAACGGTATTTCTCCCACCTCTGTTCTCCGTCAGCCAGTGTCCACGCCCCACCATCACTGTCGATAGTGTCTTTGTATCTTCCAGAGACTATTAGTGTATATTCAAATACAATTGGAAAATATCGGTAAGAGCCTTCTGTCAGGCTTCTATGATCATTAAAAAAAAAAACAATCCCTGTTTTGGGATCTTGCTGCTCAACTTGTGATCTTCGGACCCGTAGCATCAGCATCACTTGGTCACTTGGGAATTTGCTAGAAATGCAGAATCTTAGGCTCCGGTCGAGAGCCACAAGTCAGAATCTGCATTTTGCCAAGATCTCCAGGGGATCTGTGGAGCCTGAAAGCATGAGAGACCATGTTGTGGGGGAAAGGGACCTTGGGAGTAAGGAGATCGGTGGATTACAAAGGTACCCAGCTTATCCTAAAGGGATTTCTTTGTTCTTGGGAGGAAAAACTAACTCAACAGAGCCTCATTATCCTTGTCACAGTTTCATCAGAGATTTTTTTTTAGGATTCTTTTTTACAAAGTTATTTATTTTGAGAGAGAGGCAGCACAAGTGGTTGGAGGGGCAGAGAGCGAGGGAGAGACAGAGAATCTCAGGCAGCCTTGAACCCACGAACTGTGAGATCACGACCTGAGCCCAAATCACGAGCCGGACGCTTAACCGACCGAGGCATCCAGGCGCCCGGCATCAGAGAGTTTTCTGCTGTGCGGGTATGAGATGATGCTCAATTGTCTTCTTCGTGTATGGTTCTCTGAATGCCTGCCCGTCTCCTCTGGCCCTAGCGTTTGAGGACTTTCACCTGTGCGTGTCTGGACCGGCATGTTGGCTGGCTGGGTGTTGAGCAATGGACGTGGCCCCCACAGGGAGTTGGTGCCCGGGCCTGCCTAACAGGAGAATTTGGTAAGTTGCTGGCTTCCTAGTCCTCTTTCCCCAAAGTCCCTATCTCGCTCCCCCAGTCCGTTGCCGGCGTCTGCTTGCCTTCAACCCTCCGTCCAGCGTTCTCACTTGGAGGCAGCGCCAGACTGCTTTCCAGCAACCACCCTCACCATCCTTTGTCTTTGCTCCGGGCCGTTCCTTTTGGGCTCAAGGATCTTACCCACAGACCTCAGACACGTTGTCCTGTTCCAGTCTGAGGATCTGGAGCCAGTTATCAACATGAAAAGGGAAAGCAATTGCTTTTAGATTCTCATTGCTTCTTCGAATAAGAACATAATGATACTGTTTGCGGCTGTCAGTGGAGGGACAGTGGGCTGTCCATGGGTCGGTTGCGTCCTGCACTGACGCGTGACCTTTTTTGCTGGTTAAGTCTGTTGATGGGAGACATTTTTGGTATTGGTATTGGTATATTGTGGTTTTTCCAAGAAGGGACCTAGTAAAACTTGACACACTTCCTTTCCTCTACTTTTGCAAGTTCTTTCCTGAATAGATATCAGCCACAGAACATACCTTATACCACTCGACCATTGGCTGCTACTCTAGATTTCCTTCCCTGCAATTTACAGTCACTGGGCATCTGTCACAGTCTGATGCTGAGAATTTTGTCTAATGACCAAACCACATTTAAAAACTTTCTACTCCGGCAGGTGACCTTAACACACGACCTCCCCTCCTAACAGATTTTTAAGCGCGGGATATGTTATTGTTGACTGTTGGTACAGTGTTGCATAGCAGATCTGTAGAGCGTGTTCATCTTGCCTAACTGAAGCCTTATGCTTGTCAAATGAATTTTTATTACATTATAATATACATACAAAGGTGCACATCAGTGAGATTTCAAAGCAGGTTGCTCCCACGAAACCAGCACCCAGATCAAAACAAAACAAAATAGAACTGAGCTCCCTCGTGCCTCCTGCATGGTCACCACGTGCCTCCATGGGTAACCACCGTCTTGAGTCCTAAAATCATACTAAACCAGCCTGTGTATGCTGTACGTGAATGTCCTCCTGTACTGTGCTCCCTTGCGCCTGGCTTCCGTCACTAAGCATGAGGCCTGTGTGACGCTCCAACCGTATTCTGTGCAAAGTTGAAGATCGTTCATTCTCGTCGCTGCATTATTTATTCATTCTCCTATTGCTGATTGTTTTGTGGTTTCCAGTTTGAGGCTATTATGACTAGCACTGTTATGAAACTTCCTATCCGTGTCTCTTCATGAAAATACATTACGTTTTTCTCTTGGGTATATACCAAAGATGGAAATTGCTGGGTGATGCTGACTTTTTAACGTATCAAGGCCGATTATCTTGTATGCGTGAGTGCCAAAGAAGCAAGGTATGTGATTAGACGGGTACGCATGCATTCAGACACCTAAGTACAAGAATTGGAGCTGGAATCTCCACCCCCCGCCCCCCCCCAGCCTTGTGAAAAAGGATCTTTTTGCCTACCAGCAATTTCTGAGCTCCTGCCTTATTCCAGCTTTCCAAGGATGCAGTGTTGATTGCTTTAGTTTATTTTATGATTTTAATGAGATCACCCCCTGCGCCAATAGCTTTTCCAAGCATGACACATCCCGGCTCCATAGCGAGAACCGAGTCAACTCTCAGCTGTGAGCCAGCAGCAGCTAAAAAATGGCTCTTCCTAATTTTCTGCCGTAGGATCTCCATCCTTGAGGATGAATAGTAGAGGCAGGACACGCCATGAGCAGAGGAGGTGGTCGTCTGCATGCTGTCACTGGAAGCTCTGCCTGGCCCTTAAATAGCGCTGCCATAAGCACCCTCTTCCTAGAGGGCGTGGGGCCCCCACCGCCCACGCTAGCATTTTAGGTTAGACCACGGAGGCAGGGGAGATGCTGCTGGAAGGCTACTGCTGAAATGTATGTGCTTCCTGCAGAGAGAAGAAGGGTCTTTGTCTGTCTCCCAGGGGGGTTAATAACTCATAAACTTGGCAGTCGGGAGAACTCAGTGCGTGTGGCACAGGAAAGAGGGTTTTAATGGAGGTGACAAGGCTAGGAGGTGAAACAGTGGGGACTTGAGGGGGAGGAACAGAGTCTTAGGGCAGAGTAAGGAGAGCCCGGGCCTGGAGGGGATTCCTGGCAAGAAGACCCTACGGACCACCTAGAAGGCAGGGCCGGGGTTAAGAGAACACCCAAGAACAAAATGTCTGCTGAGAAATCACTCGGATCTTTAATGGTCTGTACTTTCAATTCTCTGACTTCATCTGTTGAGTAAAACAGTATTTTCATTCTTACACTTAAAAATCTTTACTGTTTGTACTTTCTTTATTATGCTGATCTTATTTGGTATATTTTAGTCATTTCTTGTGGGAGAGGGTAATGGGGCCATAATTTGATAACTTCTCAGCTCCAGGCTGTTCAAGACTTTTTTCTGTCAAATGTGTAATATTTTCTCTTTATTTATGAATATATACATATATACACACACGCATAATACATACTATATATATGTATATATATATAGTGTTTGATATCATTAAATTCCATCATAATGGTGATTTTGAGGGAGAGGAGGCATGTTCTTAGAGATTCACCCACATTGAACAGACTTCAAGAATCTTTATTGTTTTTCTGATTATAAAATAAGGCATACTCCTAGGAAATTCAAATTTTACAGAAGTGAAGAAAGTAGGAACCCAAACCCCTGGATACCTTGAGTGTATGTTAAAGGTATAGCGGGACTCAGGGATATCTGTTGCTCATATTTTTTGATAGTAAGGGCATACTTTTAAAGAAGTATTCTGACTACTTCTCATACAGCAGGATTAAATGCATATATTAAATACATTCCTTATAACAAATGTCCAATTGGCATGGGATGTGATGGCCCTTCTGGGAAACACAGCAGAGCCTGACTTTTTCCTTTGCCTCTTCCTGGCCCCTTCTCTGTCTTCCACTGAAATTTAGGAAGCAACGAGAGTAACTACATAACAAGACAACTCCATGTATCCAAAAGGAATTTTTAAAAACCTAAGAAGTGTATAAAAATTGCCACAAAAGATTATATAAGAATGTTCATAAGTCTTCCTCATCTTAGCCAAAACCTGGCGATGATCCAAATTTCCATCAGTGGGATAATGAATAAACAGATTGTGGTGTATCTGTGGCGTATCGTTTGACATTATCAGCAGTGAAAAGGAATAAGCTACTGATCAGGCAACATTAGGAGTGATTCTCAAGAGTGTTTTGTTGACAACAAAACTAAACAACAGAATGGGAGAAGATATTCGCAAATGGCATATCAGATAAAGGGTTGGTATCCAAAATCTATGAAGAACTTATCAAACTCAACACCCAAAAGACAAATAATCCAGTGAATAAATCGGCAAAAGACATGAACAGACACTTTTCCAAAGAAAACATCCAGATGGCCAACAGACACATGAAAAGATGCTCAACACCATGCATCATCAGGGAAATACAAATCAAAACCACAATGAGATACCACCTCCCGCCGGTCAGAATGGCTAAAATGAACAACTCAGGAAACAACGGATGTTGGTGAGGATGCGGAAAGAGGGGACCCCATTGCTGGTGGGAATGCAAACTAGTGCAGCCACTTTGGAAAACAGTATGGAGGTTCCTCAAAAAATTAAAAATAGAGCTATCCTGTGACCCAGCAATTGTACTACTAGATGTTTATCCAAAAGATGCAAAACATGCTGACTTGAAGGGGCACATGCACCCCAGTGTTTATAGCAGCACTATCAACGATAGCCAAATTGGGGAAACAGCCAGATGTCCCTCAACTGAGGATAAAGAAGATGTGGTGTGTATACAATGGAATATTACTCAGCCATCAAAAAGAATGAAATCTTGCCATTTGCAACAACGTGGAGGGAACTAGAGCGTATTATGCTAAGCGAAATAAGTCAGTCAGACAAAGACAAATGTCATGATCTCACTCACACGTGGAATTTAAGAAACAAAACAGGCACACAGGGAGAGGAAAAATAAGATAAAAACAGAGAGGGAGGCAACCATAAGAGACTCTTCAATACAGAAAACAAACTGAGGGTTGCTGGAAGGGAGGGCGGTGGGGCGATGGGCTAAATGGGTGATAGGCATTAAGGAGGCTACTTGTTGGCATGAGCACTGGGTGTCATATGTAAATGACGAATCACTAAGTTCTCCTGAAATTAAAAAAAAAAAAAAGAATGTGTCTTTGACCAGAATCAAGAGTACCTAGTATATATGATTCAATTTATGTGCAGTTCTCAAACAGTTGAGCCTAATCCGTGGTGACAGAAATCGGAACAGTTGTTGGCTGGGATGGGGACTGGGTTGGGGGAGGTCATGGGCAGGGACTGGCTACAAGGGGCACAAGGGACTTTTGGGGATAATGGAAAGGTTCCATATCTTAAATGAGGCGGTGTGTTCACAGGCATATACATTTGTCACAATTCACCGTTGTGTCTTATTATGATCTGTCCTCTGTGTTGCATAGAAATTCTATTCCAGCAAAAACAATCTTTTAGTAACAATTTTAATGTTTGTTTATCTTTGAGAGAGACAGACAGAGTGAGTGGGAGAGGGGCGCAGAGAGAGAGAGAGAGAGAGAGAGAGAGAGAGAGAGAGAGAGAGAATCTGAAGCAGGCTCCAGGCTCTGAGCTGTCAGCACAGAGCCCGAGGCGGGGCTTGAACTCATGAGCCGTGAGCTCATTGCCTGAGCTGAAGTCGGATCCCCAACTGACTGAGCCACCCAGGTGCCCCGGCAAAAGTAATTTTAAAAGAATCCCGTAGTAAGTGAGAGAGGGCATGTAGCACGTGGCACCATTGTCCTACCGACACACGTCTTACTGCTCCTTCCCTTCTGTCCCAGGCCTTCCGCAATACCAGGGACATGCTGAATGCCCACTGAAGGACTTCCCATGAGTTACCATTCCTGGGGCCACCATCAAGCCCTGGGGGACAAGAGCCCGTGGATAAATACTCCAGCTTGTCAGGTGGACGATTCTGGAAGGTCTTCTATGGGCCGTTTGGTGGTCCTCATGGAATCGAGTCACTGTAAGCTGCGTAAACACCTTTACAGCGGCCAGTTCTCCTTCCCTCTCGCACTCTCCCTTAACTTTCGCTCCTCCGTTTTGGGATCCACTCCCAAACAAATGACCTGCATCCCTACTTCAAGTTCTGTCGTCAAAGGAACCCAAACGGTATAGGGTGGGAATTGCTGTGGTTCCTGCTCCAGTATTCCCCTGCTTCCTTATTCCTTTCTTTCTCCCCTCTCCTCTCATTCTCTAAGACTGTGCTTTAGGGAAAATAGAGGGGAAAAAAGATGCATTAGAGGGAGGGTTAGTAAGAGAAATATATGTATACTGCCCATGAAAGCACCGTAATCTAATTGCAGAACATTTTCATCGCCTCTGAAGAAAACCTTGTGCCCACGGGAAGTCACTTCCCACCCCCACTTGCCCCTGGCTCCTTCACTCTCCAGCCTCTGGCAGTTACTAATCAGCTTTGTCTCTCCGTGGTCTGCCCATTCTGGACATTTCGTATAAATGTGTTTAGTCAGGAGGTATAAACAACCCAAGACCATCAAGAGATGATTGGATAAACGAAATGTAGTATATACGTACCACATAGTATTATCCAGTCACGGAAAGCAGTGAAGCTCTGACACGTGCTACAACGTGGACCTTGAAAATATTATAATAAATGAAAAAAAAAAAAAAACCCTCAATCATAAAAGACCACATCTTGTACTATTCTATTTGTAGGAGATGCCCATTTACGTGGATTGGTCCTACCTTTTGGCTAGTGTGAATAGCGTTGCCCGAACCTTCGAGTACCAGTTTTTGTTTGGACACCTGTTGTTAGTTCTTTGGAGGTGTATACCTAGATGTGGATTTGTTGGGTCATTTGACAGTTCTGTGTTCAGTTTTTCAAGGAACCACCAGACTTTTCCGTAGTGGCTGTGCCATTTTATATTCCCACTGGTAATATATGAGCATTTCAATTCATACGTTGCCTTTTTTTTTTAACCTATTCCCCAAGCTTTCCCTCAACGTTTATGGGAAATACATATATAATCATCCCTCATTTACTTCTCGTAAAGTTGTAGATTTCTCTTACTAATCTTCCTCGAATGCACCTCCCTCCACCCCTAATTTTCCTAAAATGCGGTCCTTCGTACTGACAGAATTCCATTGGGAGGATTTCAAGCCCTGAAAGAAGTAAGACAGAGGTCACGGTCTCTTTTCTCCCGGAAGATTCTTTGGTCCCTGAGGACATTTACCCACCTCCTGCCCAGAACCAGCTCTGTGTCGTAGTGAGTACTGGGAGACAGAGCTTTCGGCAGGACCTAAAATGACAACGGTAGTTACCCCTTGATAGAGAAACTTCACCTGGCTTTTCCCCCCCCCTCCTCTCTCCTTCTCCCTCCCTCAGAATATTTTGTATAACTTTTTATGTCATACTATAAGAATGTATTGTTTGTAACTAGAAAACAATCGAAGGAGAAAAAATGTGAGGCTTAAAAAAAAAATGTCCCCAACGATGTCTCAGTATTTAAACATGCAACACCAGTTATGTTAACTTAAGGTTGCTTTTCAAATCCCCTGTAATTCACAACATGCTAAGTTGACGTTGGACCCCCTCCCTCTGAATTGGAAGAAAGTCTCAGTTCTTGTAGCAAATACTTCTAAGAATCTCTTGGGATGCTCGTGATGAATGGTGTACGATTGTGAATATACGAAGAACCACTGAATTAGTGCATTTAAATCAGTGAAATTTCTAGTATGTAAGTCGGCTGTCAGCAAAGCTGGTAAAAAAAAAAAAAAAAATTAGTCCTGGCCCAGGGAAGGGAATCAGCACTAATTTTAGCAAACAGTGTTCTTCCGTTTTAAATTTGGTTGGTAAAGTTCCAAGGATCATAAACAATGGAGAGAGAATTAGACACCTGTACTCATGTACTCTTTTCCCCAGATGTCCTCTTTTCTGCAGTCATTCATTAGTTAAATTATTTAACAAATATTTAAGTATTAATTAGTACTGTGTGCATCTAGATCAGTTGTTAATTCAGAAAGAGAAACAAATTTCTTTAAAACAACACCCAAACCGGGACTCTATGGAAAGGGGCCCTCTGACTTGAGAGCCTTGTGAGCCTGTGCTTTCGGTGGACAGATTTGGACTGTGGCCCCCTCTAGCCCCCTTCCTTTCAATGAGGGACAGGGACATAGAAACTCACCTGGTGCATCAGGCTGGTTCCTAATCAAGGCTCATGTATTAGTGATAGTTTCTCTCTTCTTTTTCTTTCTTTTGTCTCTATTCTCGATGCTGTGGAATCAGGGGCTGGTGGGGGTGGGGGTGGGGGACAGCTGACCCGAAAGGGATGGTCCCTCCCAGGATTGGCTAATTCCTGGAGAAAACAGACAGTTCGACCTGGAGTGTGCCTTTCATATGCAAACGAACAAATCCAGACCCCATACCTCGTCCGCCTCTTCCATCTGGCTCTTCCATTCCAGGCTGATATTCCCAGGTCCTAATCACCCCGGGGCCCAATCAGACAACTCAGGACAGCCCCAGACCACACTGCAGAGATTATCCAAACCAGGCAACCCTAAACCTGTTTATCCTGTCCTTGCAGCGAAAACCACAGTAAAGGCTTCTACCCACATTGTCTCTTTACTCTTTCTGCCTCCTGATCCACGCTGTTCTCTGTGCCTGTGCGACCCTGCGCGGTGTGGCGTGCCCCTTCTTTCGGGGATCTGTGAGTAACAAACTCTCTTTTCAATGGTAACATCTTTTGATCGGTTGGCTTCGTCATATATTACTTGAATAAGACAAACCTTACCTTTTAAAACAGCTGGCCGTATTTAAGGCTAAGTCTTCAAAGAGCAAGAGAACCAGGCATTGATATGGGTGGCTCCGTTCTGCCCTGGGCCTAAGTATTAGAGGGGAAGATTTGTTCTGCACATAAAATACAGTGACTATCAGGATAGATTCAGAGATGCTGATAAGCATCCCTTTAGACTGTAAGAAGTATTTGGTGTGTGTGTGTGTGTGTGTGTGTGTGTGTGTGTGTATAGGCCTTGATTCAATTTCAGTAGGTCAAGACTCCAACATCAATTTAACATGTCATGAATTACAGGGAATTTGATAAGCAACCTTAAGTTTGCATAATTTAATAGAGTTGCATGTTCAAATATTGAGACACCACTGGGGGGATTTTTTTTCAAAAGCGCTCACATTCTTTTCTCCTTTGATTTATCGTTTTCTAGTTATAAATAATACATTCCTACAGTAAAAAAAAATAGCTACACAGAATTTTCTGAGGGAGAAAGAGAAAGGAAGAGATTCAAATAAGAAGAAAAAAAAAAAAAAACAGGCGCAATTTCTCTACCAAAAAGTAACTACCGATATCCCTTTAGGTCCTGGTAAAGGCACTATCTCCCAGTACTCAGTACGGCACAGAGCTGGTTCTGGGCAGGAGGTGGGCAAATGTCCTCAGGGACCGAAGAACCTTCTGGGAGAAAAGAGACTGTGACTTCTGTCTTATTTCTTTCATGGTTTGAAATAGTCCCCGTGGAGGTTTGTCAGTGGGAGGGACATGGAAATCCCCAAAGGGACCATCACAGAGACGAACCCTTGATGGGCGATTGGGGTCCAGTACCAGGCCCTACATCTGGGCGGATGGGAGGTTGTCTCGGACACAGTGTGTGTGATCCAGCTCCGACAGCTTCCCTTACGTAGAAAAGGGGCTTTAGGGACAGTAACGGAGTGTGTGAATGTAAACTTGGTTAGAGCTCAATAACTAACTCGAGTGGTATTGCGTTTCCTTGAGAACCGGCTGTGGCTGGCAGAGATCTGGGCGAGGGTGAGGGTCCCAGGTTCCCACTGGCACCTTATGGGGACCACAAAGGCAAGAAACAGAGGCTTACTAGGGGTCGAACAGAACATATCTAACTTCTGTGCCAAGTCTGAATGTGTCACATGCCTTTATTTATTTAACCCTTATACTTTAACACTCACAATACAATGAGAGGGTTGCAGTAAAGAAATCACTCCCATTTACAGAGGAGCAGGTGACGCACAGAGCATTGAAATACTTCACAGCGCTCCTGAAGGGCTGCGCTAAACTCTACTCTTCGTCGGACATATTCACTTTCCTCTCCACACACCTCCTTCTTGCTCTGTTGACTGGGGACTTGACCCCTGTCCTTCACTCACCTGTTCTCGCAACACGGACTACCCCAGAAGTTAGTGGCTTAAGACACGACTTGATTAGTCCTCATGATTCTGTGGTTTTGCTGGCGCTCAGCTGGAGTTTCCTCTGCTGGTCTCACTTAGGGTCTCTTCATGTACCCACCTCAGCTGGGATCTAGCTGAGGCCAGGATGGTCTCTTATCCTTCAGGACTCCCCTTCACATGGATTCTATTCACTCTGTTGTCCAGTCTGGATTTTCTTCCAACTTGTGCCCTAGGGCACAGGAAGTTGAAGCTGCCAGCCTTCTTAAGAGCTGGGCTTAAAAAATCCTCAAGTGATGGGCATGCAGGCTGGTGCAGCCACTCTGGAAAACAGTATGGAGGTTCCTCGAAAAATTAAAAATAGAACTACCCTACGACCCAGCAGTTACACTACTAGGCATTTATCCAAGGGATACAGGTGTGCTGTTTCAAAGGGACACGTGCACCCCCATGTTTATAGCAGCACTATCCACAATAGCCCAAGTATGGAAAGAGCCCAAATGTCCATCGATGGATGAATGGGTAAAGAAGATGTGGTATATATACACAATGGAGTATTACTCGGCAATGAAAAAGAATGAAATCTTGCCATTTGCAGCTACGTGGATGGAACTGGAGGGTACTATGCTAAGTGAAATTAGTCAATGAGAGAGACAAAAATCCTATGACTTCACTCATATGAGGACTTTAAGAGACAAAACAGATGAACATAAGGGAAGGGAAACAAAAAGAATATAAAAAATAGGGGGACAAAACATAAGAGACTCATAAATATGGAGAATAAACAGAGGGTTCCTGGAGGGGTTGTGGGAGGGGGGATGGGCTAAATGGGTCAGGGGCATTAAGGGATCTACTCCTGAAATCATCGTTGCACCATATGCTAACTAATTTGGATGTAAATTAAAAAAAAATAGAATTAAAAATAATACTAAAGTAAAAAAAAAAATCCTCAAGTGACCCTTCCTGCCACATTCTGTTGGTCCAAGCAAGTTCACAAGGCCAGTCCAGATTCAAGAGGATGGGAAACAGGCCCCACTTTTTGATGGACATAGCAGCATATACATACAGAAAACGAAGGAATTGCTGGTAGAAACCATACCATGTGACTTACTTTATTTAGTAAAAAAAATATGAGTGGATGTGACATCCAAGCAGAAGCTTTAAGAGTGTTTGCAGAGTATAGTTTAGTCTCTGCTGTCTTCCGCTAGAACATGTATTTCTCAAATCAAGATCCCTCCTTCAGTCAAGAAGGCACATGGTACAGAGCCTATCACGACCCAGAGTCAGAATCATACTCAAGGCAGCTTACCTATGGCTACCTACACGTCGGATGAAGGAGAAATATGTATTTGTTGCTGTAATCAACATTTGTTTGTTAGGCAGCGTAACCCAGTGGTAACTGACTGGTACACACGTAGAGCTGGGATTTGAACTCAGGCAGCATAGTTTGGGAATTCAGACTCTCAGCCAGCACCCTCTCCACTTGACGTGGATTCAGTGATAATCCAAGTTCAACTTTGGATTAAGGAGGCCTTGGATGTTCTGAGACAGACGGAAACCGTTGGGGAGGTGCTGAGAGAGACGTGGTGCAAATGTGAGGAGGTATGGGCTACAGGAAGAAAGTGAACTGTTAGAAGGATATATGATCAAATTTGTATCAGAAGCTGGACAAGTGGGCCATTCTTCTTGTTCAACTACTGTGTGCAACCCAGCTTGTGCCTCAGCTGTACCTTAGCTCCCCTCCTAATTAAAGGAAGCTTTTACTTTTATTGTTTAGCATTTTTAAAAACCTGAAAAACAGAACCAGGTTACCCTGTATGGGGGAGACATACTCCCTCGGGAGTCAGCATTGCAAACATCTTTACTGATGTTAAAGCCCGAGACAGAACTGTTAAAAATGTCATTGTATTTTATTCATTATTTTTTATGATTATTTTCTTTTTAGAGAGAGAGAGCCTGAGCCGGGGAGAGGGGCAGAGGGACAGAGAGCATCTCAAGCAGGCTCCATGCCGAGTGTGGAGCCTGATGGGGGGACTCGATCCCAGGACCTTGGGATCCTGACCTGAGCTGACATGAAGACTCAGATACTCAATTGGCTGAGCCACCCCGGTGCTCCTAAAAATTTCATTTTAAGTGCTGAGAGTTTTCTCTATACCAATGCAATGGTCACCTCTCAGGTCTCATGTTACCCGACCTGCGAGCATTATGAGACAGAGCCGAATACCCCTCATCCATTAATTGCACTTCCTCCATGTGGCTTCTGAAACCCTGCGCCCTTGGGGTTCCTCCTCCCGCCCTGGTTGTTTTTTCTCAGTATCTTTTGCCAGGTCCTCCTTTCCTGAGCTCCATTTTCAGTCGTTATCTTTCCTCTGTCTACGCCCGCTTCTTTGGTGAACTCATTTGATTTTGAAATAGTTGACATTCTGTCCGTGTGCCAGTGACCCCAAATTTACCTGCAGCCCAGACCCCTCTCCTCAACTCGAGGCATGCTCATGTGACTGCTTATTTGACATCTCCATTTGGACGTCAGACCTCTCAAAGTCACCATTCCGAATGGAACTCCTGGTTTCCTCCCGCTCTACTGCTGGTGTTTCCATCTCAGTTGATGGTAACTCCATCCTTTGGGGAGTTACTTAGCCCCAGATCTTTGGAGCCATCTATATTCTTCCTTTTTACCCTCCGTATTCAGTCCATCAGGAAATTATGTTGATTCTACCTTCCACATATATTCACAATCCCCTTCCTTCTCATTACCTCCCCATAACCACGATGCTCTGAGCCCCAGTCGCCTCTCACCTGGTTCATTGCCATTGCCTCCCTATGGGTGTTCTTGCCTCTACCTTCACTCCGTTGCAGTCACTGTCAACAGAGTCAACAGACTGATACTTTGAGACGTAAGATCACGGCACCTCTCTGCTTCAGTGGCTTTTCATTTCATATTAATATAAAGCCACAGCCCTTAATTTAACTTGCAAGGCTCTAGATACGATCTGTCTCCCGTCAGACAGAGAGCACTTCGTCTTGTACCCTGAGTGCAGGCATCGATCCAGACACATAGGAGGTATATAAATATGTACTGAATGGATAAATGAATGAAACTAGTTATAGGAGAAGCCTTCAGTCCCCCAGCGAAAGGTAAGATATGTTTGTTCAGAATAGAGGTGTTGTGTTTTGGTCGTTAAAGTCAGAAGTCTAGCGAGGTGTGTTCCTGTTTTTCACAAAAGCTGGTAAGACAGTACAGATGGAGAGGAGTTTAGCCTAGCTCACCAAATTCTTTCTTTTCTTCTGCTTCCAGGACTGGGTTGGATGAATTCAGCAGCCCTCAGCTACACTGTAATGGCCCATGGCCACATCTGGCTTCTCTGAGCTCACACAGCTGTTCTGTCAACTCCCTGTGGGTTTATGTCCCCTCCTCTTCTAGGAAACTGCACTGCCTATTGGCAATTAGCCCTAATGAAGCAGCAGGAGTTTCCTGAGGGGAATGCATTGCTGACAAGTATAATTACTATTAGCAGCTGTGGGGCCTCTGGCTCCTTGAAAGGAACCCATCCACCTGTCAGAGCGGGCAGCAGGACTGCTAAAGCCGCACCTAGCAGTCAGTTCATGTCTCTAAGCCAGGCCAACTCTGTGCCGAAAACAAGAGACTGGCATTTGGAAACCAATTGAGAGCACTTAACTTCAAATGTTCAAGTTTCTGCAGCCCAGCTGCATGGGTTGTGGAGCCGTAGCAAATCACCAATTCACATCTCTCCGTTCAGTGCGATCCTTGTCTCTTCCAAGCATCCACAATGCCTGCCTATCCTTAGAAGGCAGTGGGGACCCCTCACAGGGATGCAGGAATGTCTAATTGTGTTTATTTTGGTCAAAAAAGAAAGGAGACAGGTTTTGCTAATAACTGACTGACCCTAGTTTCTTTCGTGGGTCAGTGTATGAGACCTTCACGTCTCTTCTGGGAGAAGATGTGCAGTTCTCCAGTGAGGAGGGTTTATGGTGGCGCCCTTTTGGTGCTGTGTTTCTATGGAACTAAATGTGATTGCCGATTCTTTTCTGCTTCTGAAAGATGGAATCTAACTGTACTCCCACTTGAATCCAAGCTTAGTGACTTACTTGACCAACAGTGTATGATAGAAGTGACTCTGTGCCAGTTGTGGGGCTAGCGTACGAAGAGACTGAGCGCTTCTGCATTGCACTTTTAGAACCTTGGGCAACCATGCCGTGAGGAAGCGCAAGCTATGCAAATGGACAGGCCGTGTGGGGAGATGGCTGGTGGCCCCGGTGTTCTGTCTCCCAGTCAACTCATCCTAGATGACGTCCCAAGCATCATGAAGCAGAGATGAGTTGTTCTCACTGTGCCTTGTCCAAATTGCTGACTGACAAAATGTTAATATTGAATAATACTGAATTATTGTTTTAAGCCCCTGTACTCGGGCATAGTTGTACAGCAGTAGTTAGTAGAAACAATGACCAGTTTTCGTAATTGAGAGGATTTCGTGCTTGAGAGGATTTAGAGATTGTATTAAGAAGTTTAAATAAACTCTTGAGACACCGATAGGGACCTCAAGAGATTCTTACAAAGAATCTTCAGATGGATGAAAACACCAAGACTAATACCAGTAAACTTAGGAGCTGACCGTCCTCCTCGTTCGAACTAGGTTTTCATCACCCATATTGTGAGGTAAAAAGGTGACACTTTTATGAAACCTAACAAGTAGTTGTCCCCAAATCTGAGATTATTAGAGAAGACCATTTGAAAAATTAATAGACACCCGCTATCATTAACAATATACGTCACCCTGAGTATATACGAGTCTTCAGAAATTAGCTAACGTGAAGCTATCGTGATTAGCAAGACATTAAAAGCTAAGTGTTCAGAACATGAAACCAAAGTACAGTTCACTAGAAGTATATTTTTGATACCATTAGTTAAAAGAATGTTTAGTTTATTTTACCCCGCTCTTTAAAATTGTCTGTTTTTATGTGTTTTGTAATTTCTACATAGTGTGAACTATACCATACACGTAAACTACACATGTAACGGTGTAAAATGTATATGTGCAAATTAAATAATAATAATCAAGCGCGCATTCCTGGACCTACCACCCAGCTTCAAAAATAGAACATCACCACCACCTTAGAAGGTCATGTTGCTCACCTTCCACGTGAACAGTAGCCTGGATTTGAGATTGCCAATCAGCTCATTTGCTTCATAGGGGTTTTCTTAACTCGGTGTGAATCTATCTGTTAGTGATACACTGCTTAGTCTTCCCCGGTTAGACCAGTAGACAATTGGATTTAAGCTGGATGGATTCTGTAGTAACCTGGCCTTTTCACTGAACTTTGTGTCTCTGAGTCTCATTCACGTCGACGCATGCGGCTGTAGTTCATTCGCGTCCACTGTTGCAGCTCATTCCAGGGGATGAATGTCTCAGTCTGATGATCTTGTTACTTGTGATGGAGAGTTGGTTATTTTCAGCATTTGGTTGTCAGGGTGAAGACTGCTGTAAGCATTCTTTCTATACCTCCTCGCACACGTGCAAGAAGTTCTCTAGCTTACGTATCTACAAGTGGGAACTACTGGGTCATAGATATGTACGTGTTCAACTTCGCTTTTCCAAAACCGATGAGCTTCTAGCAATAGCGGCTGAAAGTGCGTGTTGTTTTACATTTTTTGTCCACCCTTGTTATTACCTGACTTCAATCTTGCCATTCTAGCCTGTGCAGAATGGTATTTTGTAGAGTCCATTTGTGTTTCCCTGAATGATGAGTGATTTTAGCGTCTTTGCGTGTTACGGCCATTTTTATTTCCTCTTGGGTGAGACGTCCACATCCGTTTGTCAGGAGCACCCTGTCTTAAATATTACAGCCATTAAATAAGACTTGATGGCTCCTAGGGTATGTCTTTCCACCTTATTTTTCTTTTTCAGGAGTGCTGCGGTTATTGTTGGTCCTATTCTCTTCTATGTAATTTTAGAATCAGCTTGTCAAATTCCACCCTAACCCCACTGAGCCTTTGATTAAAAGAGCGTTGACTGTATGGATTCGCCTGGGAAGAGTTGACATCTTTACAATGCTGAATCTTCCAAAACAAGAATTTGCTCTATTTCTCCATTTATTTAAGTCATCTTTGTCTTTCTATCTAGGATTCTAATTTTCCCATAAGGAACATACTCATCTGTTGCTAGATTTATTCCTGGAAACATTTGTCTATACTGCTCATTTTAAATGGCAATTTTTTAAAAAATTGTATTTTCTAAGTACTTTTTTCCTGGGGCGTAGAAAATCGATTGGTTTTCGTATTTTGTGTTCATATTCAGAAATCTCGCCAATCCATCTTTTATTTTTTCCCCAACTGAGCCGTTCTTTCTACCATGTTCGCCCCTAATAATGTATCCTGTCTCTCTCACTTCCCCACTGCGTACATTTTCCCCTTTCACGTCTTCATTCACCCAGGCTATTTTTACCCCCACCCCCCCCCCCACCCCCATTTAATCTTTTTTACCCTCGGCGAACACTCACACCAGTATCTTCTTTCTGCTCCGGATTGCCAGCCCATCTTATTAATTCTAATAATTTATCCGTAAATTCTCTCGATTTTTCTGCATCGGAAGTTATAATCACATATCGAAAGAATTTTGTTTTTCCTTATCGATGCAAAACCATTTTGTTTTTTGCTCTTACTGCATTGGCTAAAAGTTCCAAAACAATGCTGACTGGAAGCTGTATCAGTGAGCTCTGTTATAATATAGTAACAAGAGCCCTGCAAATCTCAGTGGCTTACACATTTTTTTTTTTTACTTGTGCTTCTTGTCTACATTGGACTGACCGTAGCCTCCAGTTTATTTTCATTCCAGAACCAAGGCTCAGTGGGCATCCTCTCTCTGGAGGATTGCTAGGAAGTTAAATATGGTAGAATCAACATTCTAGTTCTTTTTTTTTTTTAATTTTTTTTTAACATTTAATTATTTTTGAGACAGAGAGAGACAGAGCATGAACGGGGGAGGGTCAGGGAGAGGGAGACACAGAATCTGAAACAGGCTTCAGGCTCTGAGCCGTCAGCACAGAGCCCGACGCGGGGCTCGAACTCACGGACTGCGAGATCGTGACCTGAGCCGAAGTCGGCTGCTTAACCGACTGAGCCACCCAGGCGCCCCAACACTCTAGTTCTTAAACCTGTCTTCGGCAGTGGGCACATCACTTCTAATCACTTTCATTAGTCCAAGCAAGACTATTGGCCAAGGCCAACACTAGCAGGGCGGGGATGTAGAATCCTAAACAGGGAGCAGCAGCAAACATTGTGCGCAGTAACGCAATCCACCACAGGGGCTGTACCCCCATTATTTTACTACTGGGAGAGCATCTTCAAAAAATGCTTCACCTTGGGGCGCCTGGGTGGCGCAGTCGGTTGGGCGTCCGACTTCAGCCAGGTCACGATCTCGCGGTCCGTGAGTTCGAGCCCCGCATCAGGCTCTAGGCTGATGGCTCAGAGCCTGGAGCCTGTTTCCGATTCTGTGTCTCCCTCTCTCTCTGCCCCTCCCCCGCTCATGCTCTGTCTCTCTCTGTCCCAAAAATAAATAAAAACGTTGGAAAAAAAACAAAACAAAACAAAAAATGCTTCACCTTTTGGAAGCAAGTTCAACTTTGTCTTGTGAGCATTTTGGCTTTCTCTGTCAGTTCCTTCTTGTAGCTGGCTGCAACTTTGTGGCTGCCTAATGTGGGGTCTGTTCTCCTGTCAGTGATCTCTGTTTATATTTCCCCTGTCTCTTTTTCCTCACGTTCTTCAAGCCCTGGTGGAGGAACGACTCTTCCATGAATCCTTCACCGACTAAGCCCAGCTTTCCGTATTAGAATCCCTAGAATGTGCCCTCCATGTCACCAAGCCATTGACTCATTATATAGACCATTGTGCTCTTCTCGTATGAATCAGTGCTCCAACATACGTCTTTTTTTTTTTACCTCATTAAATAAGCTATAAGAATTAAATGAGAGGGGCGCCTGGGTGGCGCAGTCGGTTAAGCGTCCGACTTCAGCCAGGTCACGATCTCGCGGTCCGTGAGTTCGAGCCCCGCGTCGGGCTCTGGGCTGATGGCTCAGAGCCTGGAGCCTGTTTCCGATTCTGTGTCTCCCTCTCTCTCTGCCCCTCCCCCGTTCATGCTCTGTCTCTGTCCCCCAAAAAATAAATAAACGTTGAAAAAAAAATTAAAAAAAAAGAATTAAATGAGATATGTGGAAACTTCCTCCTACGTAGTACCTAAATTATGTGTTTCCTTTATTATTTAAGAATATTTACTTACACTCTACAGAGAACAACAGAAATAAAGGCAATAGGTGACATAAATAGAGAGGCTAGAGATTGCTAATAGATTGAGACATATTAGCCATGGTAAGGCAAATAGAGCATATATATTGAACATCGACAAGAAGGACCCAGTCAGACTAAATACCCACAAGAATTGTAGATTTCTTAAGTCAGCTACCCATTAGTGACTCCCGTTCTGGCCCCACATGTCCTCTGTTTGAGACACACAGACAAAAGCAGCAGAGTGGCAAATTATAACAGTGGCCAGGCATACTTGTCCCTCTTTCTCACCGATTGAGCAAGAATATATTACCTCCAGGTGATTTCTTTTTTAAAAAAATTTATTTATTTTGAGAGGGAGAGGGCTGGGGAGGGGCAGAGAGAGGGGGAGACTCCCAAGCAGGCTCCGCTCTGTTAGCACAGAGTCTGGCACGTGGTTGGAACTCATGAACTGTGAGATCATGAGCTGAGCCGAGATCAAGAGCCAAACGCTCAACCAGCTGAGCCACCCAGGTGCCTTGTCTCCAGGTCATCTCCGCTTGCTGAGTCTCCTTGTTCATTTTTAACTCTGATCTTTATACCCACGTCACCAGTAGGTGATGTGACAGTGAGATACAGGACGTACACATTTGGCGTATCTCCTGTTTCGGGCGTCGTGGTCCTTCTATCCCACGTGTACCCGATCCCAAATGTGTCAACCACTCTGTTTCTGTCCCTTCTCTCTTTTTCTAAGTCAACTCAAACTATGTGATTCGAGCGCTGAAATTTGATCTGTGAGCCTTTCTGTTTCTTTTTTTTTTTTTTTAATGCTTATTTATTTATTTTGAGAGAGGGGAGGGGCAGAGAGAGAGGGAGAGGGAATCCCCAGAAGGCTCCACTCCGTCAGCACGGGGCCCGACGTGGGGCTCAAACTCAGGAACTGCAAGATCATGACCTGAGCCTCAATCGAGAGTCGGACACTTAAAACGAGTGAGCCAGCTAGGCGCCCAAGCCTTTTTGTTCCTGATCCCTTGGTGTAGCTTGTCTGCTGATGTTCGTGGAGTCTCCGGATTCGTCAAGATAATTTCCTCCCCAAACAGCTTCTGTCACACGGGTGTCCGTCAGTATTAATTACTGTCAAAAACAAAAGCACAGACCCAAAATGGAGTCACTTAAGCTAGACCACATCACCAATGGGTGGGGGCGGGGGGGGGGGGGCTCAATACCTAACCTAATTAGGGTACTTAGGCGGTTTTGACCTCCCCTAGAAATGTCGTTTTTACTGGCCAGTCAAGAATTTTCGGGTCAGCACCGGTGGGGTCATCTGTCACACAGGGCCTCTCCATTCCTTTCTTTTCATGATTCGCAAAACCTCCTTACCCCCTGCCTCCTTCCTAGAAACCTCTTCCATTTTTTACAGCTCCTTGCAGCTCCCCTCTGCCTGCTGGATGGGACGCTCCCCGATTCAGGAATTGCTTAATCAAGCCAATTACATCTTCACATTTACGCGGTGAGTTTTGTTTTTTTAACAGTACCTTCATTTTTTTCTCCACTAAGCTCTTTGAAGTCAGGAGCTATTTTTTCTGCTTTTCTAATATTCTCTCTAGCATTCAGAGTTGGACAAATGATCACCATGTAATAGATATTTATTGATGAACTTTCCTCCCAGTTTCATGTAGGCAAGATGTGAGAACCATGGCATTACATTCCATCATATGAAGTTTTTGTTTTGTTTTGTTGTTGTTGTTTTTTTTTTTTTTTATAATTTTTTTTTTCAACGTTTTTATTTTATTTTTGGGACAGAGAGAGACAGAGCATGAACGGGGGAGGGGCAGAGAGAGAGGGAGACACAGAATCGGAAACAGGCTCCAGGCTCCGAGCCATCAGCCCAGAGCCTGACGCGGGGCTCGAACTCACGGACCGCAAGATCGTGACCTGGCTGAAGTCGGACGCTTAACCGACTGCGCCACCCAGGCGCCCCGTTTTTTTTTTTTTTTTTAAGTAATCTCTGTGCCCAGTGTGGGGCTCGAACTCTCAACTCCAAGATCAAGAGTACCATGCTGTACTGACTGAGCCAGCCAGGCGCCCCCGGCCATATGAAGGTTTACAGGTACACTTTCAGCTCTTAATGTATGTAATTTTGAAACGATAGTGTTTTCACGTACAGTATTCCAAGCAATCATTGACGCGCGCGCGTGTGTGTGCGCGCGCATGCATCCACACTTCCGTGTGTTGGGAGAGTTGTGGGCGGTGGGGGAGGCGGAGGAGGGAGTAAAACTTACTGTGCAGTTACTCTGTGATGTGGCTTCTTGGCCTTGTGCCAGTTACTTATCACATCGTTCTCAATCCATTACAACGGTTCTCAAACTAGCCCGGTGGAATCGCCTGGAGGGCTTGTTAAAATGCAGATGGCTGGGCCCTGCCCTCAGAATTCTTGATTCAGTGGCTCTCAGGTGAGGCCTGAGAATCTGCATCTCAGACACGTGCCCAGGTGATGCTTCAGCTGCTGATTTGGGAACACACTTTAAGAGTTACTTGATAGCGATTCTATTTCTACAGATGAGAAAATATAGTTGGACAAGTAAAGCACGTTTCCCAAATTCACACGGAGAGTCAGTTGGAAAGTTTGAATTTGAACCCTGGTCTTTCTGACTTGAAATGCTGGGTAGGATGGAAGGAAAGAGTCCCATGACTGGTTTCCTTGACTTCCAGGGAAGAAAAAGCCTTGGGGTCTTGCAGAGACAGATGTATGGTCTGCAAGTGAACAGCAAGGTGTTTTGAGAAAGCATTGTCTATGAAACACGTGTTGGATCGAGTTCAAGTGCTACTGAGTCACCGCTGTCGTCTTCTGTGTTCGCTATATAGCCTTGACTGTGACATGCCCAAATCCAAATCGTTCCTCTGTAGCCGCGCCTTGACTTTGAACAATTCCATGGTGTCAGGTGGTCCTCCTCTGCTTCCCATCTACCCTTGCACACCCACTTTCTGTTCCCATGGTCATTGGTTCAGTGGGGGTGCAACACAGTTTTAGTTCAGCACAAACATCATGGACATGTGTCTATTTAAAAAACATTTTTTTTTAACATCTATTCATTTTTGAGAGTGAGAGAGACAGAGCATGAGCCGGGGAGGGGCAGAGAGAGAGGGAGACAAAGAATCCGAAGCAGGCTCCAGGCTCCGAGCTGTCAACACGGCCCGTCGTGGGGCTTGAACTCACGGACCGCGATATCGTGACCTGAGCTGAAGTTGGACGCTGAACCGACTGAGCCACCCAGGCGCCCTGACATGTGTCTATTTTTAAAAACCGTTTTTGTCATCCTAATCTAGGGTTTTTGGTCACTTGCTTCTCAAGTTCAACCTGAAGGGTCCTGATACTGAATATCATTATCAAGAATATGAACATTGGGGCACCTGGGTGGCTCACTGGGTTCAGGGTCCGACTTCGGCTTAGGTCATGATCTCACGGTTTGTGAGCTCGAGCCCGCATCGGGCTCTGTGCTGACAGCTCAAAGCCTAGGCGTCCTTCGGATTCTGTGTCTCCCTCTCTCTCTGATCCTCTCCTGCTCATGTTCTGCCTCTCTCTCTCATATAAATAAGTACTAAAAAAAAATTAAAAAAAAAAAGAATATGAGCGTCTATTTATATGTGTATAGACCTTTCAAGTTTTGAAACTGTCTGAAGATCTATATTCTTCTTATCTGGTCTTTTCAGAAATTATTTGAAAATATTATTAATAATCCTCATGTGCAGAGGAAACCATAAGCTTGTAGATGAGAGAAGAAATTTGCCGGAGGTTTCCAGACACGTTCTAGGGATTCAATAAATATTTGCTAAATAAATTAATGAATAAAAGTGAAAAAGCTAATACATTATGAAAGTAGGCCTCTACTTTATAACATTATCTTCATTTCCAGTGATTCCCTTTTATATACTTTTTAAACCCAAAACCCTTCCACAAAGAAATGTCTAGCAAAGTCCATTTTTTTCCTTTCTTCCATGTTACCCTAATATCCATTATTTATGGAGCTCTTGTCACATGCTAGGCATATCTCAAATTCCATCTTATTTATTCTGTAAACTAAGATTAGGAAAGAATCTCATTTAATCCTGTGAGGTGGATATTATTATTCCCATTCTAAAAATAAGGAAGATCCCAACTGAAGGACATTCTATAAAATAATTGGCAGGTTCTCTAAAAAAAAAAAAAAAAAAAAAAAAAAAAAAAAATGTCAATATTACCAAAGACGAGGAATAGGAGGATAAAAACAGATGAAAATTAAACGCGATATGGGATCCTGGACTGGATCCTGGAGTGGAAGTTTTCTTTTGGGGACAGTTTATGCGTTTGGAATATAGACTGTTGATTAAATAAAAGTATCGTGTCGACGTTAACTTTCTTAAATTTGAATTATGGTCATATAAGAGCTTCTCCTTGTTCTAAGGATAGCCACACTGAAATATTAAAGGGTTACGAAGCATACAGCTGTAGTCTGCTTTCAAATGGTCCAGAAAAAAATGAAACAGAGGGAGAGAATAATAAAGCAAGTTATTTGGACTCTTGTTGATTTCTCTAGTCGAAACTTTTTCAAATTAAAAAGTAGAACAATAGCAATAATAATAAAACTCAACAGGATCCAAACCTGTCCAAGGACGTTTCATAATCAGCACCACAGCCTGTCAGGTTCCTCACCACCCCCTCTCACCACTCAGGCCCTGCTTTCCTTACTGAACTTCCTCCACGGGGCTTCAAGGCCTTGAAGGTGTTAGGCCTCACAGGAGGTGATGAGCTGGCCCACTTTGGCTAGAACTGTCTCAGTTTTAGTATTGAAACTCTTGTGTGCCCCGAAACCCTCAGTCCTGCCTGGGCAAACGGAGCGATTGGTCACCCTACCCCATGAGTAAGCTTTTGCCATATGTACTGCAGAGCGAGTCTAGGACCCAGGAAGGAGGTTTTAAGGCCCCACGACACTCTGGGAGGTTAAAAGCTGTTACCTGTTCCCCTTCAGCACCAGCCAGGCAAACCCCATCCACAGGGCCCTTGAAAGGGCCACTTAACTTGCCCAAGGTCTCACGGCTAGTAAATGGTATAGCTGAACTAGAACCCGAGCTTGGGGCCAGTGCTCCGTTTATTCATTCATCCATGAATCTGTCATCTAAAAACTGTATTTAGTGATCACTTACTATGTATCAGCCAGTGTTTTAGGGCCCTGGGATATAGGGGATATAGCTGTGAACGAAATAAACAAGATCCCAAACTACCTTAGAGTAGCGAGGAAGATGGGTAGTGCACAAATGGACAAGTCAACAAGAAAGAGTGAGAAGGGATTTCCAGAGAATTAAAACGGAGTCATGTGCTAGAGTGAGTATGCCTGGGTAACTACTTTAAATTGGAAGAGTAAAACAAACATAGAATGACAAAAAGGAGACTGCCACGGAAGGTTAGGGAGGGACATTTCTGGCTGAAGGTAGAGCAAATGTAAATTCCCTGAGGCAAGAATGATGTTGACATTTTCAAAGAACAAGAAGAAAGCCATGTGGCTGGTATATAGTGTGTGTGTGTGTGTGTGTGTGTGTGTGTGTGTGTGTGGTGTGTATCAGGCGGGAGAAGGAAGGAAAGGAAAGGGGAAAGAGAGAGAGGAGGGAGAGGGAGAGAGAGATAGAGCTTGCTCTAAGAATGGCGGGAAACCATTTGAAGGTTTTAAGCTAGGTCGGTGACATGACCTTGATATGTTATTTTTATTTTTTTTAATGTTTATTTATTTATTTTGAGAGAGAGCAAGAGAGCAGGAAAGGGGCAGAGACAGAGAGGGAGAGAGAGAATCCCAAGCAAGCTTTGCGCTATCAGCACAGATCCTGATGGGGGGCTCTATCCCATGAACCGTGAGATCATGACCTGAGCCGAAACCAAGAGTTGGACCCTTAACCGACGGGACCACTCAGGCGCCCCGACCTTGATATTTTAAAGGAGAGTGAATTTGTCAGGGTGCAGTGGTTCAAGTAGGATGATGGTGACCTGGATTATGTCACTGGTGACGGACATGGAGGGAAGTGGGATTTGCAGGAGGAGTTGGCAAAGCTTACTGACAGATTGGATAGAAAGGCTGAGAGAATAAAAAAAAAAGCAATCAGGTCTAATTCCTAGAGTTTTGACTTGAGCAGTTCTCTCTAAGGCAGCTGTGTACTGAGATGGGGAAGGCGGGCAGTGGTGGGGAAGCCGACCGAGAGGCGGCCACCCAAGGGTCGTGTTTTGGCCACGTCACGTCAGGTGTCTGTCGCAGAGCCCCACGGAGTTGTTAAATAGACACTAGGGGCTGTGAATCCGGTGTCCTAGAGAGGGATCACAGCTGGAGGTTTAGTGCTTGGAGTCTTGAGGATCTGGGGAACCTCAGCATAAACTTGGAATTGAACGAGGTGGCCCGTGCTTCTCCCTGGCTGCATGTGCTGCCTGGACTGAGAGGCTGGGCAGAGGGCTAGGAGCCAGCCCCGGAGACCTAGTGGAGCAAGAGAGGGACTGGAGGCCAAGCGAGGAAGCTCTTTGATTAAGGTCCGCTCCCCCTGTGGGCAGGGTAATTTACACATAGCCCGATATTTACATGAGGTCACAATAATCCTTTTAACTCAAATAGCGCTGTAGGTGAGCGAGGGTTTTTGCCCAGGTTTTCTCATGTAACCGGTGCGACATTCCCGTGAGGTGTGTTTTATTATCGTCGTCTCACATGTGAGAGACCTGCTAACGGACATGTCAAGTGAGTGTCCAGGGTCCAAGTGCATCTTAGGTCGGGTTCCCTAGAAGCAGAGCCTGAAGCGGGGGGGTCTTGTTCAAGTGGCTTTTTGAGCAAGCGCTCTTCGAAGGGGAGAAGGGAAGTGGAAAAGGGCAGAGGAAGAGAGCCCAACAAGGACGTGGTCTGGACTAGAGGCTGATTTCTGCCTGATCCACAGGAGCCCCAGGGGCACACGAAGCACCACGAACTGGTCCTCCCTTGAGATAGTCGGCCTTTGGTACTCTTGTGGCATCACTCATTGGCTAGTGGCTGCCCCTGGGAGGGGAGGGGGCCTTAATGTCCTGGGACAAGGGACCCCCACTTGTCCGAGAGCAGTTTCCTGGAGAAGAAGACAGCCATGAGCGGGTAGCTGCCTACAGTGATAGCAGCTGGGGGATGAGCGAACCCGTCAGGGAGCCCAGTGCTAGTGGGCATTAGGATTTGAACCCAAGTCTCCTGGGGCTATGTCCCACGGAGTTTTGCACCATCGTCACACGGCACTATGATATCAATATGGGGTCCTTTATGGAGTGTGGCTTTTTACCATGGGGTGGGGGGGGGGCGGTGGGTGGAAGAAAGAAAGAACTGAAGAATAGGAAGAGGGCAGAATCGTAACTGAGAGGTTCTAGAACGTGAAGCAGGGGTGAGGTAAGATACTAGAAGTAAAGGATGAACTTGATCCTTTTATTAACATTCCATACACTGATGAAAATAAGTCCTAGGTTCCCATGCCTTCCATATTAGAAATTTAATCTGCGAAATGGGTAACATTGAAACAAAAGAGTCAAATGCCAGACAAACGTCTTCTTGCTAATGGGAGGCAGTGCTGGTTGCTGAGATGGTTCTTGTAAGCATTCAAAACATCTTCCTCTGCATGAGTCGCCTAGGTTGATTTCCAGCGTTTTCACTGGCTTCTTTTCACAAGCTCCCTTTTTGAAGACACTGCTGAAATTAGTGGTACTTTGCTATAAAACCCCTAACAACTTTCATGTCCATTTTTTCCTTCTGTGACCTCCGGATAATTAAGTGCCTTTTCCTCCCAAGAAGAAATGTGAAGCATGTGGCGAGCCTGCTGGCCTATTTGCTGATTTATGGGTCAAGTCTCCAGTTATTAGAGGCAAAATTTGAAAGTCTCGGCTTAAGAAGCCCTGCTGATTTAAGAATCTCGCGAGAAATATGTGCATAATGAATTATCTGCAGATAATAATTCAGATTGTCCCTGGGTGATTCATATCACCCGCTTTTATTAAATTATCCATTTTCGGGGAGGTATTCAGGTCTGCACAAAGTAAGATGTAGGGATGCACATAATATTGTAAGAGGTTGAACAGAAAACAGTTTTACTGCAGAAGAGCGTTGACTCCAAATTTAAAGCTAATTTTCACAAGGCGAGGAGTATGTGTGTGTGACTTACACACATGTGTTGAAGAACATTTTCTGTCTGTACGTGCTGGAGCTCTTGGCGTGTTTAAAAACGGTTTTTGCAAAAAAAAAAAAATAACCATTTCCTTGTGAGTGGTGATCGAGAGAAGCAGGATAAAAATAATCAAATTATTTCTTAAAAAAAAATGGAAACAGCAGTCATCAAGGTCCATTTTTAGCAAGGCACATGGGCCTGACAAGGCACTAGTTAGGAGAATGTGTCACCCTTAAATATGTGGGTTTATTTAACAATGGAACAAGTAGATATATAAAGAACAGAGCTCCAGTACCGAGAAGTCAGAAAGACCTATTTTTCTTTTTCTTTCTTTCTTTCTTTCTTTCTTTCTTTCTTTCTTTCTTTCTTTCTTCCTTCCTTCCTTCCTTCCTTCCTTCCTTCCTTCCTTTTCTCTCTTTCTTTCTCTTTCTCTTTCTTTCCTTCCTTCCTTTTCTTTCTTTCTTTCTTTCTTTCTTTCTTTCTTTCTTTCTTAGGAACAAAGCTTACTTTTTCCAATCTTGTTTTATATAACAAAAAGAAGGAAAGAAAACCTTCACAAAACAGATGCAGGAGTATTCCAGAAGGCAGATGCCAGAGTCAGTAAAGAGGTTCCCCCAGAGTCTCTGCCCTCCTCCGATGAACATGGGGGGGGGGCGCACAGGCGGGTTGGGGGTGCCAGCTTTCAACGGGGTCTCGGCTCCTTTTCACCTGAAAACCTGATTGAGGTCTGCTCTTACAGAGCCCGGCTGGAGATATTGAGGGGGAGGAATTGCAAGGAAGCATACAAACCTTCTGGAAGCTCATCGAGGCCTTCTGCTTCTCCACGTTTTGATTTTTCGGGGTTTTTTTAAGGTTTTCATACCTCGGGCAAGGTGATTTATTATTATTGGCACTTTATATAACTCTTTATTCTTGCAAACGGCTTTACAGTCATTTTTCTCTCCTTATTGAGCCCCGTGCCTTTCCTGTCCGCCACTATAATTGGTTTGGGGGGAGGTGGCACTTCCTTTCCTGGGGAAAAGGAGATGCTGTTTCTGATAGTAGGCACCTTCTGAGGTTTTTACTCTTGTTTCTCCTTTGCTGTTTCTTCCTTTGATCTCGTTCCCTCCAGCCACCTGTCACCTTGTTTCTTTGCTGCTATTCAGACCTGCTCTCATTTCGTCCGCCTCTGTCCTCAGGTCCCACGTAGCCCTCTTGTTCGGTCTCGCCCCCACCGCTGGATCCCTCTCTCCTCTCTGTTCTGACGGGGAGAGAGAGAGAGAGAGAGAGAGAGAGAGAGAGAGAGACAGCGAGCGCTCACGTACCTGTGCATGAGTGGGGGAGGGGCAGAGAGAGAGAGAGAGGGAGACAGAGAATCCGAAGCAGGCTCTGAGCTGTCAGCACCGAGCCCGATGTGGGGCTCGATCTCACGAACCGTGAGATCACGGCCTCAGCCGAAATCACGAGTCGGACACTTAACCACCTGAGCCACCCAGGTGCCCCCGGGAGGCAGATACTCAGAAGTTGAAGCCTGTGCCGTTATCATTTGGGTAGCGATTTGAATAGTAGCGATTTCATGTGCTTCAAACTAAATGCTATTCCCGCGTGACGTTAGAGTTCATATGTGTGATGCCTGGGTTCCGGGAGAGCCAGCCCTACCCCTTCTCGTCAGCCACCAAAGAAAGTTGGGGTAAATTCTTTGAAAACTTTGTAGACGGTCAAAGCCCCTCTGCCGGTTTTCTCTGGTCCCTGTTTGCTACGATACGCGACTCCTGTCCGCTCACGCCGTCCCCTCCGCCCCGGGAAGCTTGCAACTCGGATCCCGTGCTCTGCTTGCCCACATCCTCGCTCGCTGTCCCTCAGTCCTAACTGAAGCCTCGTCCCCTGTGGGTCTTTCAGGCGGTGGTCCCCCAGCTCTCATTCACAGGGTGTCAGGTTGAAAGGGGGGGGGGCGGGTCCTCGCCTGGCTCTTCGTGCTTCTTCCAGACCATTTTCCACCCTCGGGGCTTCGGAGACTCAGGTGGGGTAACTGCCATTCTCTCAATGTCCTCATCTCTGTCAGCGTCCGGCTCGCTGGTCACTCTCCCTCGGTCAGTGACTGTCCATTGTTTCCTCTACACCCCAGCCCTGCCATCATCCTCTGAGCTCCGTGGCCTGTGTAGATAACAAGCCACCCCTAGGCTTTCAAGGTGCGTATCTTCCTCTTTGACCTTTGCCTACACTCCCCTCCAGTCATGCGTTCCACGGCCTTGTTGTAGAACTTGTCACTCTTAGAACCGCACCCACTTCTGGTGTCCTTCGTTCGCATCGTCCACTCTGACCACAGTCTCCTAAACGTCCCCTCCCGCTGCCTCCCTCAGTTGCTCCCTCTACCCCTGTTGGCCAACCTCAAGGGAGCCATCCTCGCTTGACCCACTTATTTCTCCCTGCGTGATACTGGCTCCCTCTTAACTTCCCTTTCTTGCTTTGCGTGCATCTGGCGGTCTGTCACTCAAACGTCTCCCGTGCCAGGATTCTTAACGTCTTTGTTCTATCCCTTCTATCAAATCCACGTGCCAAAACCCTATTCTCGCACGGACCCGACTTCTGCTCTTTGCTTACATCTAAACAGTTGAGCGCTTTGGGGCAAAATCTCGCCGCTGGTGTGACCATTAGTCCGTGACTCGTGAGTTCACCCAAGACTGCCCTCCGTGGCACCTAGAAGACTCCGTCCTTCTCAGTCTCCGCTGTGACTGTTTGAAACCTGCACTCTCACCTTATCTCTGGTCTCTCCCTCACCCCTCGGTCTCTGCAGAGATACTCGGGTTCCTAGTTCACTGAGAAAAAAGGTCACCAGGTAGGAGTGCACAAAATTTCTGCCCACCAGACTTACACATATCTCTGTAACTGCCCCCTTCTCTCTCATTCCATCTGTAAGGATGGAAGAGATGTCCCTCCTTGCTATCAACCTTTAAAAACACTTAAGCCCTTCTCCTCTTTTGTGTGTGTGTGTGTGTGTGTGTGTGTGTGTGTGTGTGTGTGTGTGAGAGAGAGAGAGAGAGAGAGAGACAGAGAGCGAGCAAGCGTGCACATGAGCGAGGTAGAGGGGCAGAGAGGGAGAGAGAATCTTTTTCAAAAAGTTTTTTTTACTGTTTATATTTGATACAAAGAGACAGAGCATGAGTGAGGGAGGGGCAGGGGGCAGGGAGAGAGGGAGACACAGAATCGGAAGCAGGCTCCAGGTTCCGAGCCGTCAGCCCAGAGCCCGACGCGGGGCTCGAACTCACGAACCGCGAGATCATGACGTGAACTCAAGTGGGACGCTTAACTGACTGAGCCTCCCAGGCGCCCCAAACCTTTCTCCTCTTAATAAGCCCTTCTCATTCCATGTTCTCCGTCCTCTTCTTTTTCCCCATTCCCTCCCACACACTTGAGGGCTCACTTTCCTAAAAGGATTGTCCACACTTGCTGTCTTCATTTAATACCTGCCATAGCCTCCTCGACTCACTACGGTCTCCCTTCTGCCCTCACCACGCCACAAAAACTGCTCGGGCCAGAGTCACCAGTAACTTCTCGTGTTGGGGAACCCAATGAAGTCCCTTCTCCTCAGTTCTTACTTGCTCTCTTGGCGTCCTCCTTGAGTTCCTCCCGCCTTTCTGGCCACTCCCTCTCAGGCTCAGGCTCAGCCTATACTTTTAGTATTGGTGCTCCCTGGAGTTTGGTCCTTGGCAGTCTTGTATTGCTACTCCATAGATGCCCTGGGGAGACCTTGTCCACGCTCCTGCTTCGGTCATCGTCGGCACGCCTCTCTCTTCTCTTGTGTTCATGCGATGGTTTCCTTTTTTCTTTTTTCTCTACTGGTTATTCGTTTCCTTCGTCATTTGGTGCCCGGATCACTTTCAGCCACGAAGTGTATCCAGCTCCTAAGTGTTTCTGACACCACTTCGGTCACTTTTTATTATCTATGGGCCAAACAAAAGCTTGGAGTTAACCAACTACGGTTCAGTGGCATTTGATTTGGTGTGAGAAAAATTTCAGTTAGATCCTGGTTCTAGAACTCATATTAATCGACTTCATGGTGATCATTTATTTGGACAAATTTTGGTTTTCTTGAATGAGCTTGAGATTCCAAATTATATCCAGAGAAATCTGTTAGGCTTTAAAAAAGGCATTTGAAATTCTTCCATGCAAATGAACATATTCCAGCCTGTGTATAAAAAGCAGAAGGAGCCCGAGACTTATTTTGGGTTACTCAGTGGTGTTCTGAGACGTCCCCCTGATTCAATACAGCTTGGAGAAGGATTTAAGAAAGTGGGTTATGTGGTTATCCTCAACCAACAATAACACCATAACCATCTAATAAAGTGTGCATGGGGGGGGGGAGCTCAGAATGAGTATGTGATTTGAATGTGATGCATCAGCCTTGCAAATAGTTACTCCCAGAGTGAGTTGCAATTTGCTGTGTCAGATGAATGCTAAAACGGCTGTATTCATTCATTGCATGATCTCTAAATCTCCCGGGGGGGAAGGAAAGGGAGATTTAAAAAATTCTCGGTTTTATACTTACTTTTCAGGTTGCAGAATATGAAGTTGATAGAAAACCTTGTACCTTGTTCCACTGAATGAGGCTCCTCAGATAATGTTTACAGATGATGAGTCTTCTCTCGCCAAAATGCTCAGCAAGAGGAACAACACACTTTGAAAATGCCTATCAAAGGCATTTAATCATAGTATAAAGACTCCCAGAGTGAGCCTGGGTGGGTAGTGCAATGCTGGCCTGTTCACCATTACAGGTTTATCTAATATATTCTGCACAGTAACACTTCTTACGGCAGTGAGGGTGCTCGGTTCAGGCTTCAGGACGTTTCTGATCCTCCGGGAAGCTTTTCGGCTTGGGCAAGATTTAGGTTCTATGTCCTCCCGCACCAGGCGGCTGAACTGCATTTCTCAAACCACCGAGAGGGATAGGGAGGGGTTCCTTCATCTCCGTCCCTTGCCGCGTCCAGAGTGTGCTTTGTCAGGAGAGACTGTCAGATAATTTGTGCGGGACATCGTACCCATGTGATAAAAGACGTTGCCTGAAGATCAGCACAATAATGTCTGCCCATCTGTGCAAAGCCCTTCTGGGCAGCATCTTCGTAAACTACAGAAGTCATGCTCTGAACATGAAACAACCCAACTGGTAGCATATGCATAGAGCCTGTATTAGATAGCTTTTGCCGTGTAACAAACTTTTCCAAAACTTGATGGCTCTGACCATCATTTTATTCCTTCTATCTATCTATCAATCTAAGAGAGAGTGCAAGTAGGGGAGAGGGGCAGAGGGGGAGGGAGGGAGGGAGGGAGGGAGAGAGAGAGAGAGAGAGAGAGAGAGAGAGAGAGAATCTTAAGCAGGTTCCGCTTAAGGCATGGAACCTGATGTGGGGCTCAATCCCATGACCCTGGGATCGTGACCTGAGCCAAAACCCAGAGTCCGACGATCAGCCGACTGAGCCACCCAGGCGCCCCCACGATCATTTATTTAGCTCCCAATTTGGTGGGCTTCCAGGGCAGTTCTTCTGGTCTAGGCTGGCTCTACTGATTTCTGTGGGTTTTCTTCCTGAGTACACAGTTAGCTGGCAAGTTCGCAGGTGGCTGGGTGATCCAGAATGGCCTCATGTATGTGCCTGGCCGTTGACTGTCTATTGGCTGGTAGCTGACTGACTACAGTCCTTCTTCCTGTGGTCTCTTAACTTCCAGAAGGCGAGTTGAGAGTCAGTCACAAGGTAGCCTTAGGGTCCCAAGCATAGCAATAGGGCGAACCTCAACGTGCGAGGACTAAAAGCGTCTGTGCGAGTCATGTTGGCTCTTGTCCCATTGACAAGAGCAAATCACATGGCCCACATTCAAGGACTAGAACACGCCGTGATGGGGAGAGCTGCGACATTAATACTGCACGTGTGTGGATCTAGGGGTTGGGGGATGATTTGGGGCCATTTTTGCGATCAAGCACACAGCTCTTTGGAACTTGCCAAGTGTTCTCACGTGCGTTATCCTCGCTGCAATCGTGTGGGATGGAAACTACGGTTCCCATTTTCCAGATAAGCAAAGTGGCTCACAGAGTCTAAACAGCTTAACCAGCATCCTTGCCCCACACGGCAGCCTGAAGTATAAAAAAAAAACACAGAGAAACTCTCTGTTATACTGTTAGCTCTAAAAGCATATGCTCGGTATCTCAGCATTTTTTTTTTTTTTTTTTTTTTGCTTCTTATATCACGTGGTTCCCAAATTTAATGAGAATCAGAGTCATTTCCTGGCACTTGTTAAAATTCAAATTCCAGGGATCCACCTGAGGTTCTGAATCTGCACTGGCTTATGACACTGGGTGTTCCTAGCATGGTACATTTTTATGCTCCAGTGGACATTAAAATTCCTGTGGTTGGCTTTCCAGATCCACGAGTTCATAGCATTGGGACAGTTACTAATTTCTCTGAGACTTTGTCTTGTCGTCTGCAAAACAGGGTAATAAGAAAGACACCCCCGCCACCCCTGCCCAGAGGGCTGGAGTGAAGATTAAATGAATAACCTAGGAAACGTTGAGCCTGGTGGCCGGGAGGTGCTCAGTAAGTGTTATTTTTTGATCTCTTCATCCTGACAGGCTGTAGGACCTGATGATGAGGAACATCAATGCGAGGGGGAGAAATTGTGTCCACTATGCTTGGCAGACTTGCACGGTCAATGCCCATACCTGAGAGATGATGGTCAAATGTGCATCAGCACTTCAGAAAGCACATAGCTCTGGGGCACCTGCGGGGGACTCAGTCGGTTGAGCGTCCGACTTCGGCCCGGGTCGTGATCTCGCGGTCTGTGAGTTCGAGCCCCGCGTCGGGCTCCGCTGCTGACGGCTCGGAGCCCGGAGCCTGCTTCGGATTCTGGGTCTCCTTCTCTCTCTCTCTGCCCCTCCCCTGCTCCCACTCTGTCTCTCGCAAAAATAAATAAACATTAAAAAAAAAAAAAAGAAAAGAGAAAGCACATAGCTCTGTTTGAGGGGGAGAAGATATCAGATTCTTCAGAAGCCTAAGAATCATGACTGGAAAGAGTGACAGGCTTGGTAGGCAACAGCTGTTGTCATTAGAGACCAACTATATGCACAAGAGGCGCAGAAGGGCTGGTCATGCCTCAACCCCTCCAGTCTTTTCCAAATTGCTGTGAAATTCCAGTGTCAGCACTGTTGTCTGTATGTCCCCAGACAGGGACAAAACGTACAATGATTCTCTGTTACGACTTCGCCTCATCCGAGTCCATTGTGTCAATGTGGAGAGAAGCCCACCACACAGTTTCTTCTAACAATTCCAAGGAAGGATCTAAAACGTGGCACGTAGTGGGTTATTTCCAGATAACGCGAGACATCCTCTTGCAGTCTCTGCGTCAAAATGGTGATCAAATGGCCGGTTTCTTAAGGTTTTGTCATTTTGGCACGTTCTCTGCTATTTTTTATGCTGCTTCCCCCGTTGAGTCTCCGTCCGCTGTGTCTCCTTTCTCCTTCGTGGCTTCTGTCTTTGTAGATTTCATGGTTTTCTCTGCTGGTTCCTTCTTTCTTGTTTTTGAAAAGGAAAAGGTGCCTTTTTCCTTTTTTAACCTGAACGACCAGCATCCATTTTGAAACGTGTGCCTTTACTCCGTTTTTATGGTGTTTGCAGCTCGTCTCCTGTATGAACCACCGTGGGGTGTGGGGTGGGGTGTTTTCCGCTCATCTGCCATTGTGGCTGCGGTGAAATCGTAGCTGCAAGCTGGAGTGATACAAAGCACACCTCCTGATCTTGGCTAGACTAGAACATCGACTCTTCTGACTCGTGTGAGCAGCGCAGGCCTTAACAGCCGCTGGTCCGGATAGGTGGTAGTGGAAAAATAAATAACAAGGGGTCGTGCACGTGTGTGCGCCTGTGTTGGCCAGCGTTTGTGTGTTGAAGACTGAGCAGCTTTGTGCCACAGGGGCCCTCTCTTCCCCGCTCGGTCCCTCCCTCTCCTCCCCAGTATTCCTTTTGGCTCTCCGGACTTCACCTCTTGGCCGTTTCTCCCGAGGTTCGAGGCTCCCAGTACCCAGCGACACGCACCTGTCCCAGGACCTCAAAGTCAAATTAGAACTTGGTTACAGCTGGAACCTTCATTGTTCTCTAAGGCTGAAAGCAACAGGGCCCAGGGCAACGGAGGACCCCTGGTGGCACTTGGGGCAGCCCTTATCTCCCGTGGCACCGCTGTCACTGTCCTTCCAGCTGTTGAGCAGCCATCCGTTAATGGTGGGCTCAGGGCGGGGAGAATTTCCTGATTTGCCCGTTTTAACTAAAGTTGCTCAACACTGCTGTCAAACAGCTGATCTGATCTTTTTCATCAAATCAACCAGCTGTTTTAACTTGGCTGTATGTTGGGGAAGGTGCAAGCGTCAGCTTTTGAATGAATTTGTTCCGTATGTTGCCTGCTGTGGTATCGTGTGCATTTGGGGACTTGTGTTTAGAGTTTGTCAAAGGTCCATCTGAATCAGCTGGGGTACTTGAAATAAACCCACAAATTCACCAATGCTATTTCTGTTCTGTAGCATTAGAATCTTTTGGCTTAGGGCTTGGGAATTTGCATTTTTAACGAGTTTGAAGAAATACCTGAAGTTTGAGAACTTAAGAGATGTTGCTGATCACTGATTCTTTGGTGTACCTCACCTGTTTTGGCTGGGCGTCCACTTTCCACCCCCGTTCTGGGGAAAACAAAGCTTAGGGGCCACGTTCTGTGCAGGACAAGTTATTATACATTTTTCTGAGTGAGGGCTGGGGTTTTCTTTTTCTTTCTCTTTCTTTCTTTCTTTCTTTCTTTCTTTCTTTCTTTCTTTCTTTCTTGTTAGAAGTTTATTTATTTTGAGAGACAGAGCAAGAAAGCACACAGAGAAGGGCAGAAAGAGAGAGAGAGAGAGAGAGAGAGAGAGACAGAGAGAGAGTCCCAAGCAGGCTGTGTGCAATCAGAGCCCGACACGGGGCTCAATCGCATGAATAGTGAGATCACAACTTGGGCCAAAATCAAGAGGCGGACCCTTAACAGATTGAGCCACTCAGGTGCCCCTGGGACTTTCTTTTGTAAAAATAGTTTAGAAAAGCTCGTTTGAATAACTTCTCTTTGGGGGAAGCCAACCACTTGCTTCTATCATAATTAAATAAAGGACGTTTGCCGTGAAACTTTCTTAGAACCCTGGGCTGGCATCTTACGACACCACCAACAACCTCTCTCCTTCAACATATTTGAAGATCCTAATATTTATTATCTACGACCAGGGCCTTCCTACTAACTTACTGCCTTAAACAGATTAGTGTAGAAATGTGAAGATTTGGCTGATTCCAAGATGTTTTCCAAGTTTCCAGGATTCTGCCAGCTGCCTCCGAGGGGTCTGTGGCAAAGGCTCACGGGCGTCATGTCGCCTTCTCCCTTTTCCTTTAGAAAAGAACCCTTGTTGCCTTCAAGGGGTTCGAACACTGCCCTGAATCTGATCGAAGGCCGCGTTTTCCAGCCTCTTTTGCGCATAGTCGCGGCCATGTAACTAAGTTCTGGGCGATTAAATGTAAACGGAAATGTCCCATGGGATTTCTGCTTCAAGGTCACGGCCTAATTTGGGAGGGTTTCCCCTTCCGTCTTTTTTCTGTTGTTCCTTCCTGTTCCTCTGAATGTGACATATGAGTGCTAGAGCTTGACTGGTCGTCTTGGACTGTGACACACCCTTCGGGGCGAGAGGCAGGGCTGAGGGTGGCCAACCTGCAGACTTTTTCGACATAAAAGAATAAATCTGCTGTGTCTCGCCACTAATATTCTGAGTTTTACATTTTAGATGCAGCTGAAACTAGTTCTGATACACATTATAAACCTCCTTCTGCTTCCCTTCTGTGCTCAAACTTTATCCTGTATGAGAATTGCCTGGGGGCGGGGGGTGCTGGGTGGCTCAGTGGGTTAAGCTTCTGACTCTTGATATCGGCTCAGGTCGTGATTTCGTGGTCGTGCGATTGAGGCCCGGCCCGAGTTGGGCTCCACGCTGACAGCATGGAGCCGGATGGGATTCTCTCTCGGCCCCTTCCCTGTGCTCTCTTTCTCACTCTCTCTCAAAATAAAGAAGGAAACATTAAAAAAAAGAAAAACCAAATAACAAAAAAACCCCCACGGTCACCCGGAAGGCTTTTAGATGCACGGATTTCTGGGGCCATCCCCGGAGTTTTGGAGTCAGTAGATGTGGGGTGGGGTCTGAGAACTGGCATTTCTAACAACCTCAGTGTGAGGCTGACGCTGCCGGCCCGGGGCTGCACTTTGAGAACCACTGTCCTCTCGAGATGATCTTGCATCGTCGGGCAGCTTCCGACTCCAATCACTGAGAGTGAGCATCGGTCAGCTAAATTTCACATCTCTCAGCTGATAGTGCAAGTGCGTGCTCCCCTGCTCAGTGAAATTAATGCAAATGCCACAGTTTATTGGCTTTTGGAGCCAAGTCGCTTCGATTCCTGGGTTCAAGAGCACGGCCACATGCGCGTTCTTCGTGGTTCGCCCGCCCCTCCGGCTCCAGACCCCCGATACCAACTCCTCTCTCATCCTCTTCACCACAATATGCAAACAACTTCCGGAGAAGCCCCCCTACGTTCCCCAGGGAACTCCTTGGCTGTCGTCTGTTCGTTCCAAGTTCAAGATGGAGGGGGAAAGCATTGCATTGTCCTCCTTCATGCTGGGCAAGACCATTTTCTTATATATCTGATGGGGGGCAAAACGTCTGCCGGTGGAAAGGACGCCTGTGTTCGTGCTCATATGCGCGAAAGTGCTGACTCGAACTTGGGATGTCATTGGTGTTTTCTACCTCCGGTCAGTGCCGACGTGCCGTTCGTCACTGCTGCTTGCCAGGAACTGCTCCTTCTTTGCACTGTTTTGTTGGATGGGTTAAGTCCAGTCTTTCCCTTATGATCCTTCCCACCTCCTGTATCCCACCCCAAGTCCTGAGGAAATCCTCTCTCAATTAACATTCCCCAGTCTTTTTTCCTAAGTCCATTTTACCATGTACTTTGGAGTCAGATGTACCTGAGTTTGAAGCCAGTCTTGACTACTTCCTCACTGTATGAGCTTCAGCAAGTTGACTGACCCAGCTAAGATTCCGTCACCTCATTTGTCATAATGCGGCTAATCGTGTGGACTCCACAGGGCTGAGGTGAAGATTAAGGTAGGCGATGCTTATGAAGGGCTTAACCCAGTTCCCGGTTCCTGGTAAGTGCATAATACCCGGTGTTCATTATCACGAATGGTGGCCTTTCAATCCGCTGAAGAAGAGTTTAGTCCCCCTGTGATACCAAAAGCATGCGCCACGAAAGAAAAAAATGGACACGTTGGACTTCGTCAAATGAAAACCTTTTGCTTTACAAAAGCCCCTCTTATAAGAACGAAAAGACGGAGAATATTTGCAAATCACATGTGCTACAAAAAACTCACATCCACAGTATATAAAGAATTCTCTCAATTCAACGGTAAGGAAACAAACCGTCCAATTAGAAAATGGACAAAAGACTTGAACAGAAATTTCAGCAAAGAAGATAAACGGGTGGCGAAGCGCATGAAGAGTTAGTCGACATCACTGGCCGTTGGGGGAAGGCAAAGTAAAATCACGAGGAGATCCCACTACAGTAGAAGGGCGAAAACGAACGTTACCCATCGTACCAGATTCTGGCAAGAACGCAGAGATATAGGGGCGCCTGGCTGGCTCAGTCGGTGGAGTGTGCCACTCTTGATCTCAGGGTTGTGAGTTCGAGCCCCATTTTGGGTGTAGAGATTACTGAAAAATAAAACCCTAAAAAACAAACAAACAAACAACCCAAAACCCAAAACTAAAGAAGAATGCTGAGACGCCGGATCGTTCATAATTGGCGGAAATGTAAAGTTGTACAATCATCTAGAAAGCAGTATGGCAATCATCACACACCTGGGCATTTATCTTAGAGAAATGAAAACTTGTGTTTACGTAAAAACATATACGGGAGTACTCATGGAAGCTTTATTTGTAGCCCCAAACTGGAAACAGCCCAAACGTCCTTCACCAAGTGAATGGTTGAACACATCATGGTACGTCCAATCCAATGGAATACTAGTCAGCAATAAAAAGGAATCGACTGTTGATAGAACAACTTGGATGGATTTTAGGGGAGTTGTGTCCAGTGTCTCAATCCATTTGGGCTCCTGTAACAAAATACCGCAAGCTAAGTAGCTTATGAACAACAGAAGTTTACTTACCACAGTTCTGGAAACTGGGAAGTCCAAGATCAAGGGGCCAGCACGATCTCATTCTGGTGAAGGTCCCTTTCTGTGTTCATAGCCTGAACCATCTTGCCATGAAGGAAGGGGCAAGGGACCTTAGTGAGGTCTTTAAAAAAAATTTTTTTTTAATGTTTATTTATTTTTTTTGAGAGAGAGAGAGTGTGTGTGAGCAGGGGAGGGGCACAGAGAGAGGGAGACACAGACTCTGAAATAGGCTCCAGGCTCTGAGCTGTCAGCACAGAACCCGACGTGAGGCTCGAACCCACAATCCGTGAGATCACGACCTGAGCCGAAGTCGGACGCTTCACCAACTGAGCCACCCAGGCGCCCCGTGAGGTCTCTTTTATGAAAGCATGAATTCCGTTCACAACAGCCCTACCGGCATGATCTAAGCACCTCCCAAACACTTCCTAACAGCCTCATCTCTGGGGGCTAGGATTTCAGCGTGAGAATATGGTGGAGTTGGGGCACAACATTCAGATCATAGCGCTCAGTGAAAAAGGCTAGTCTCAAAAAGCCTTACATTTTATGGTTTCACTTATGTAACCTCCTCAGTGTTACATAACATTTGTAATGGCAAAATTAGAGATGGAGAACAGACAGGCGGTTTCCAGGGGTGAGGGAAGGGGAAGGAAGGAAGGAGGTGTGACTAAAAAAATGAGACAGCTCAAGGGAGTTCCTTTGTGGTGGTGATGTCGCACGTTCCTACGTGTGACAAAATGCCATGGAACTCTACACAGACATAGAAAAAGGATTGCAGGCAGAAACTGGTGAAATCAGAGTCAGATCTGTGGTCTGATAACTTATGCCAGTTCATCGCCCAGTTTTGACAATGCGTGATAGCCTTGTAAGATGTCACCACAAGGGGAAGCCCCGTGATGGGCACATTGTGTTGTACTATTTTTGCAACTTCCTGCGAATCTCTAATTATTTCAAAATTAAAAGTTAAGGAAAAATTAGCGGCAACAAAATTGCAGCCCCCATCACCGAGACCACGGCCCATTCAGTCGGCAAAATGAGAGAAAAAAAGAACCCTCCTGCTATTGGTTTTCATGGTGATTTCATTGGAGACGAGCTATACTTTGGAGAGATTGATGCCTGATACTGAATTTTCCTTCAGACAGTTACTAGGTTGTGTTTTTTGCTTTCTAGAACTGGAGCTTCTTCCCATTGTACACATGCCTCTTTTTCTGGCCACGTTGCCGAAAGGTCTAATGTTCTGCCCACTTCTCAGTTGTAGGCAGCAAGGATGAGGTGACTTTGGTAGTGGCTTTTCCTAACCAGGAAGAGTTAAAAGTGGGTGGTGAAAAAGTCACCCAGAGCTGTATCTGGTGAAAGGACAGCTTTCAAAGAGCAACAGAACAATTCAACCCTTAAGCAGAGACCTTATTTATATGCCACGTTTCGGCTGGGGAGAGATTTTATGACCAAATCTTGGAGCCTTAAAGATGAAGTCTATAATATAAACACACCAGCAGCGTTAACTCTTCACAGCGCAAGGTGGGCTTGGCTCACAAGCCCCATGTGTTATTTTGGTTCCCTCTGGCATGGGAGACATTTCAGTAGTCAGTGTCACGCTTGCATTTCTATGCTTTTCATCTGTGAACTTTCAGACGTGGCCCAGAACTACATGCAAAATTAAACCGTAAACCCCCATGTGTATTTTAACCCACAGACTAGATTCAGGCTTTGGGTTCCAGAATGGACTTTTGTCACTTCCTTCCCGCTGACAAAATGGAGTTTGGCATATAGGCTGGGCAAGCCGAGGCTTCCTTCCGATTTGTTCTGGCTATTCTTTCCAGCAAGAAGTAAGTGACTGGGGAACTACCTTTTTTCTTCCCGCTTGCCGGCGAGGTTGGCTTGGTTACATTACAGTAAGGTCACGGGTAGAGGAAGCAACAAAAACTCTCAGTTACCTGCTTTCTAGAAGTCCTGCTTCTGAGCCCTCGTATATACTGTTCCCTCTCTTTGCAGTGCTCTTCCGTCTTTCTACTTCAAGCTTTGCCCCTGCCCTCGACAGGTCAGTTTTTATTCATCCTTCAGAATTAGCTCAAAACTTACTTCCGGAAGAAACCCCTAAATTAGATCAAGTCCTCTCTTCCACTCTCTCCTGGCATCCTGGACTTTTCTTGCATAGCACTTATGACAGATGTAATTAAACGGTTAATGCGGTAGTCACATTTCGCATGATGTCTTTTCTACTGCGCTGTAAAGGCTGCAAGGGCAGAGAGACGTCTCACTGAACACAGATGCTCATCCCCGGTACCCAGCACCGTGCCTGGCATATACTAGGGGTTCAACAGACGTTGGTTGAATAAAGTAAAGAATGCGTGAAGACAAATGCGGATGCAGAAGAATGGTATTAATCATATTATCTACATTTATGGAGCACTTCGGGTACATGATGCTAGGCTTTGGGCTAAATGCGTTGCGCGATGATGTGCTATTTAATTCTTGCCATAACTCTGAGGTAAATACTATTCTCATCCCCCATTTAACAGAAAAGGAAACTGAGGCGTTAGAGAGTTTAAGGAAGTTGCTCAAGGCTACATAGGTGGTAACATTTTTGAAGCCTGTGCTAGCTTCTCTTGTATCCCTTTTCGCTCCCTTCCCCCTCCTCTGTCCACTTTATATCCACACTCACCCTTTCTCAGCGGAGAACATCCCTGATGTCGATGAGGGAAAGAAGTTCCTTTGTCCCGGACATTCTCTGAGGACATTGCTCCTGGGGGGCGAGCTGCTTCTGGAGCACATATTTGATGGGGTGGCCAAGGGCAGGTCAAGTTGCCTGATGCACGACATCAGTATCTCTCTCTGGCAGTCTGCGGGTGTTTGGATGATACGCTGAGGCAGGTTCAAAAGCACCGTTCTGCTCATTCTAATATATATGATAATACTGTACTTTAGTTATAGGGTACTTTTTTTTTTCTTTTTATCCAAGGGTCTAAAAGTTCTTTTTCAACGGATCGGTTTCGAACAACACGACGCGGTTTTAAACGCGGACTCATAATGCTATTGGAGACCCAACATTTGAGAAGCTAACGACCACTATTTAATATTTTTCAAATCTGACTCATGGCTCTCCCCTCCCTGATGCTAGCTAGTGCCATCATCCTGACGATCACGGTTTAGCGGTTTTAAAATACACGTTACATACCAAGTAGGCTGCGGTAGCTTTCTCAGTGACATTTGGAAACACATTAAAAATATGCAGCTTGACTTTTCATCCCCTTCACACCCTCTGCATTTCCCTTTTGGAGAGCTCAGAGGGCGGCAGAGTGGGAAGAAAATCGGCCGAAAGAAAAGGAAAATAGCATTTACCCCCGTAGAAAAACAGTGGGCAAACACAGATCTATTGTTCTCGCTTCAGGTTCCGGCTTCCGTGCCTGCCTTTTTGCGTCTTGCATTTTATTTGTGTTTAGTCATGCTTTTGCCAGCTTCGGGTGTCCTTTTGCTTAACCTCTCCTCCTGCCTGTCTTGCTGGCCCTACTGTTCCGTTGGCTGCTGCAGCTCTGCTCATTTTCATGTTGTTCTTGAGGATCCTTGCTTTTCGTTCGCCCCGTTCATTCACTTTGTCTGCGTCCCTTTCCTAATTCTCCACTCCCTCGTAGTTTCTCAGCTCTCAGACAGGTCTTGCTTCCAACTCCAAGAATATATTGATTCTAAACCTTGACCCTTTTCGTTAACTAATGTTATTTCTTTAATTAATCCCTCTGCGTTTTATTCTTGAGAACCTATCTACAATTTTCTCTAATTGAATTTCCAGCTCCCATATTTTCTTGTGAGGTTTCTTTCTGGCAGAGCATTTACTTGGTTTCTTTTTTTCCTTCATTACCGAATTTAATTGGAGAGGCTTTTTTTTTTTTTTTTTTTTTTCTGTCTGTCGCTGCTTTTGGTCTTCCGATGTACGTGGACTCAACAACGGGAAGCGGTGAGTGAGCGGGGCACGTCGAAGGAGCACTAGATTCGGAGTCCGAAGGTCTGCGCTCCTGTCTCAACTCTGCCACTTAACCATCAGAAGCTCATGTGTACAATGGAAATAATGATGCAGACAGATGGCAAGTGTCTCCTCCTCCAGGGATTTTTAGGCCTTGTGGATGCATTCATTTCCTTTCAATGGCACCTCTTTTCCGGTTAGCGCAGGGCCAAACTAAAACAATGGCAAATGTGAACTCAAGCACCAGAAGTTTAAAATCTTATCCAATTCTCTCAGAAGCTCTAATTAGCCTCTTGGTGAAAATATCCTGGTCACGGTGGCACAGAGGATGCTGACCGTGTCTCCGTTTCTTGGCGGAAGCATGCATCCCAAGAAGGCTGTTAAACTAGAATTAAAAGAGATCTTAGGTTCCAGGGTACGGAAGTAGTCGTTCTGGTTTCCCAAACAAAGATGGAATCTTGTCTTCATCATTTCCTCAAGTCGGTTGTCCAAACTTGGCATAAATACATTTTAGTTATGGGTACTTGCTCTTTCGGAAAGCAGCCCGTTTCACTGCCCGATACTTAGTGCAAAATGATCCATAGTGTTCATCCCCTGCTGCCGCTGACTTCCCGAACTAGTCCAGTTCTTCTTGCTTGCGACAGCTCTTTGATGTTTCTGGGCAGTTTCTAAGCTCTTCTTTTCTAGAGGCTACAATCCCTGTCCCTTGGATGGTTTTTCGTATAACGTGGCTTTTCATGTCCTTCGACATTCTAGATCGCTCCATTTGTCAATGGCCTCTACAAAACCGAGCCTCCAGAGCTGGATGCAATACTCTGGATGTGTTTCCACCATAGAGATCTGGACGTTATGCTATCGCCGAGGAGGCTCGCTCGCCTTGGGAACATGGGTGCTTTTGTCGGTTTGAGAAAGCTGCATTACGGTCCATAAAGTTCTCTCGCAAGAGCCAATAAGCCAGTTTTTATGTGTATGTCAAGAACTTGCACAGAGAAATTTATTTTCGGTAGGACTGTAGAGGGCTCTGAGTTACACTATGGATAATGAATTTCTTCTTATTATGTAGAAACCCGAGGTGTCCATTCAGTATAATTGGAACTTCTTTATGCAAAGGATAGAATGCTAGGTGTCGGGTTCTTATCTGTCATTATTCTTTAACCTTTATTGAGTTTTTACTCTGCACTCTGCATGTGAAGTATTTTACAGATACAACAGCCCTGCGAGGCAAGACAATTATTACTCCTATTTTATAGAGAAGGATACTGAGGCACAGAGAGATTTATTAATTTGTCCAGGGTCCGCCAGCAAGTAGATCCGAACCCAGGAAGTCTGACTCTGAACTCTATTCAGCCTCCCCTCCCTATGCAGTGCATGATTGGAAAACCTTACTTAGGGTGATTGGTTAGTTTGTATTAAAGGAAAAGATCTGAAGAAGTCCTTATCCTCAGATTTCTCTCTCCCAAGCCTCCAAGGTCCGTTCCAGGGAACGTTGGTACCTTAAGATGACGTGAGGGGGGGAAAGGAGCTCCCACGGTGAAGGCCACGTAGTTAGTTACCATTTTTAACGTAGCCCCTTGGACCATGCTACCCTAAAGGCCTGCTTCAAATAAAAGTGACAGGTTTCCGTGAGATACTGTACGCGAGAACGCTTTGTAGATGCCGAACACGTGGTCCATGTATATGGCTTCTCAGATCGTTCATGAATTTTACATGCCTAAAAATGCCACTTAAAACAGTTACTTCTCTGATCATTTACATGTCCTTTACGGAGTATTTTAAAACTTGCTGGGTTTGTGGTTATCAGTCGTTGCGACACACGTAATTATAATGAATTAGGAAGTTTAAGATCCCAACGTGGAGGCTGTGTTAGAATAGGAACACGGGTAAGGGACAGGAAATGGGAAACATTTTAAATCCTATCATCGTCTTTTGTAATTCTCTGAAGCAGAAATTCCGTTAAGTTCAACCGTCGATGCTCAAAGAAGCATGGACGAGAAATGTACGTTAGTTTTGTTGAGCCACTCCTGTATATACTTCAGTAGCAACCATAACAGCAACAATAAAGCTCTAAAGACACGTAGAAATTCTCTAAGTTAACTCTGTGTTTTAACAGAACCACGAATATGACTACTCTAGATCCGTCTTTATTCTGTCATTACAGTCCAATTTGCTCTCTAGCTTCCTTTTATCCATTTTTGTTCCCCACACACGATGAATAATTCTTTCGGTTGTTCATACCATCCTCCTTCACACGATATATTTACTGAATGATCGTGGCCCACTTAGAAGCATCACTTCGGGAGACCAGACAAATTAAGTGCATTCAATCTCTTTGTGTAAATGACATTTTCAAAGACAAGTTGGGAAAAAAAAAATCAATCCATTCCATATAAGACACAATAAAAATGTCACCAAAACTGGGTGTAAAGTCAAACCAAGCAAGTTTGTGCATTTTTATTATTATTATCTTTCCAAAATGAAAAGGGAAATCGAAAATACCTGAACCTTAATTTTTGAGACCAGTCTGGGAAACTGTAATTACATTAGCAACATCCAACAGTGTTATCAACAGTGAGCAATTCCTCTCATCTCAACACAGCAGCCGACTCAGAAAATCACACCTTCCAGCTCATGGGATTTGTGACACTTAGTAATGCATGTGTAATTGGGTAAAAATAGTCATTACTGCAATCTTGATTTTTGTTTGCTTCTGTATTTCTCTAAAGGAAGAAATACTCATGAGTCTCTTCCTGCTTCTTCAAGAAGGCTGTGGTCCGCTCTCCTTGCAAGGAGTGTATAGCATGACCTTTTTCAATCCCAGTCATGCAAAGGCTGCCATATTCCTGACGGGACAGTTGTGCCAGCAGAAGCCCTGGAACCTCTTCTTCCCCCTACAAAGAAGCTGGAGGTGCTGGGAGATCCCAGTCATCTGTTGGCTAGATCTCTTTGCCCCCACTTCAGCCTCCTTTTTCTCCTGGATGCTATTTGCAGACCATATTCCTAAAATATGAATCGTATCATGTTCCTCCTCTGTTCGGACACCTACCGTGGCTTTTAATTGCTGAATGCTTAAAGTCTAAACTTCCCAGCATCCATCCAGAGAATCAATTTATTAGGAAATCCACGGCCATCCTCTTGGTAATGTTCATTTTCCTCTTCTCTACATCTTGAACCTTCTGCCCTTGCCTTGCTTGGTACCAGTGTTCTACCTTCGTTGATTCTGCGTTCCCTCCCTGAACTGACTTTTCTTCTCTCTTCTGCTTGTTCACATCCCTGCCTTTCTTCCAGTTCCCATTCACCTTCCACACCATCCACAAAGCCTTTTCTCTTTATCTTCCTATCATTTGGTTGGAGATTTCCTGCAGGAAAGGAGCCAGGATATACAAAGGCAGAAGGGAATTAGGTATTGGAACATTTACCCCTCACCTTTCGTTCCATGTAGTCTAAATGTATAATTGCTACATTTCATTCCATTTTCAGCTCCACCTACATGTCCCATGGCATCTTGAACTTGGGAAGAGTCCCTACTTTGTCCCAACATCCCCATACCCCTCTTCGGTCCCCTCTTTCTAACAATGATGTTACCCTGTATCCAGATGCCCAGAGCTAGAAATCCAAACACTATCCTTCAAAATCCTTTCCTTTCCTTTCCTTTCCTTTCCTTTCCTGCCCATCTGGTCACCAAGAACTACAATTTCTCATCTCCCGTATCTCTCAACACCACTCTCTCCTCTCTTCTTAACTGGCTGAACTGCCAGATTTTCTCTGATCTCTCCTGGTTCTTTTCCAGTATCTTTTCTCTTTCCTTACCCTCTGCCTTACGCTTCTCCACTTTTACCCTAAACGTGGGAAGGTCGATGTGGCCCACACCACTCTCTCTATCTGCGATGTATTCCCCTGTTTCTTCTCTTCAACATCTCCTATTCAGTCTTCAAAATCCTGTTCAGGTATCATCGTGCCCGAGGAAGCTTCCAGGATACCCACCACTCCCCAGGCAAGATAACGTTCCATTTCTCTGTGGGTCCGTAATTCGAACATAGCACTCACATACCGGTTTTTATGTTGGTCTCTCCAACTTAAATATGAACGTCTTGAGGGTAGAACGCCTACCACCTCGCACAGTACTTGACCATAATGAAGCCCTCATAAATAATTATTCAATGAATGAATAGCATATAGTTCTAGTATTCTCTCCTTGGCTTTTTAAGAATTATTCGTTGGTTTACATACATAAATATATCTTTCTAAGGTTATAAGGACCTCAATAATAAAAAACGCTGTGTATCTAAAACTGCACTGGAATCACCCCCCGCACGTGAACAACTATGATAGATACACTAGAGATCATGACTGAGAGTAAGAGGTCAAATACGTGAACTGATCAAGAGGCTGTGTTTAAACTTTCATTCCCCCTTCCTGCTCAGCTTTTAATGGATACATCTTTGGCTTATTGAGTAGAAGTGTAATCATTTTTCAGGACATCACTTTCAGGTCTAGCCAAGGGCACCCATCAACAGAGCCCATCATCAGCTGCGGTTGACCAGGGCTCTAATTTGGCTGTTATCACTGAACTCTTTTGTAAGAAAGGTTGACTAAGCAGTGACCTTGTCTATTTCACAAGATATAGAGAGCTCTCCCTCTAAACTTCTCCCATAAGTTTCAAGACCTTTCATTTTAATGTCTGGGAACTGTAGATGAGGTATAAATAACCACCGAGGAAGTGGTGTGGTAGATAAATAATAGCGGATCAACAATCCCACAAGCCAGAATTCTGCTCTTGATGAAACTATTGACATAAAAAAATCTATTGCCACGGTGGTTTCAGTTTCGTAAAACTATGCTGAATTTAGAATGAAAAAGAAAGTATATGTAATTCAGTAACACGGATAAATGCAAGAACCAAAATGCATAAGGAAAGTTCACATGTTGCCAAACTATTCCGGTTTCATGTATTCCTTTGGACATCTGGTGGACCCGGGGCTTGATCATGCTGTATGATAATTCAAAACATGGCACTTCCCATGCATTTGCCACACTCCTGCTGTATTATATGGCATCATATGGCTCCTCTGTCCCAGCCAAATTGCTCCACAACTTGTTCCTGAAAATGCTTCACATTCTGGCTCCTGCCTAGATACCCCCACCCCTCATGTCACCCTTTTCTAAGTCATGCTCTTTCAAGATGTAGCTAAACCCATAAAGAGTGTATAATGCTTCAAAGGCAAAAGGGATACTAATTTGGGAGAACTTAATTCTGCAGGCAGAAAAAAATCCCAACATGGTTGCGTACGGGGTATATTCAATGCGGCCGGCGCATCGTCTTAGGAATAACCTCTCCTCCAAGAAATTACTCTGCCAAAATAGATCATTGCAGTGCCCTGCCCTCCACTAAGAGGCTTTAATATAATAACTAGTGGCTGTTACCTGTTGAGTGACTTAAGACCAAACCTATCTAAGGAATGAAAAGCGAAGCAATAGTAATTCTGTTCTTACACTCTTGGTGTTTTCACGGTGCTTAATATACATTATTCCATCATAATGCTAGCACTGCTTCCCGAAGAAGAACAACTGGTGGGCTGTAGACCGAAACATCAATAATGCCGTCGTGGCTGGCAAGGACTTTTCCTGCTTTAAATCCTAAAGAGCATCAGACTCATTCAGTCAAACATATTTTCTGACGATCTCCTCTGTTCTAGGCAGTATTCTAAGCATCTAAAATAAAACCGTGGGCAAAACAGCTAAAAATCCCTGCCTTCATGAATTTTATATTCTAGAAGGAGAAGACAGACGATGAACAGAACAAATAAGTAAGGTAAGAAAGTGATAGTTGTTACAGAGGGACATTAAACAGAAAGAGGGGCATAGGAAATAGAGAAGGGGAGTTCAAGGAAGGCTCACTAGACAAGTGATAGCGGCGCGTGGGGTTGAAGGAGGTGAGGCAACAATTCAGGAAGGAGGAATAATATTGACGGTAGATTGTTTGCAAAAGTGGCCACAAAAATTCCCATTCCTATAGCCACATCTTTGGGTAGGCCCTTCCACATTGATTCTAGGCTTAGCCACGTGTTCTTCTTGGACCTATGGGACAATATCAAATGTGATCCAATTGATCTCAGAAACTCTTGTGACCACCATATGTAAACAAACCTGGGCTACCCTGATGGATGATGAGCAACATACGGCTAAGGGGGTTAATATTGCCCCATTAACATCAAGCCACTCCTATTATACTATGGAAGCAGTCACAGATGATACGTAAACATAGAGGCATGGTTGTGCTCCAGCGTAACATTATTTCCAAAAAGAGGTGGTGGCAGGCCAGATTTGGCTGGCAGCCTATAGCCTGCCAAGTCCTCTCCTAGACGATCTCGTCTTAGCCAAGCTGGCCTAGGCAAAAACTGTCCAGTCAACCCAGAGAACCGTGAGAGTCAACCATTGTTATTTTAAGCCATTATGTTTTGGATTGGTTTGTTACACAGCAAAAGCTAACTGCTACAGTGTTCCAGACAGAGAACACCAGATACAAAACCCTAACAAGGGAGTATGCTTGGGTCACCCTAGAAATTATAAAGGGAGCAATGTCACTGGAGCCAAGTGAGCAAGGAGGCGAGCAATAAAAAATAGGTGCAGAATAAACAGAATAGAGGAATAGGACAGGCAGATTGTAAGAGCTGCGAGGGCCACCGTAGCAGAGGAGTGACGTGATTTGGCTTATGTTTTTAATTTGTTTTAACGTTTATTCATTTTTGAGAGACAGGGAGAACAGAGCATGAGCGTGGGAGGGGCAGAGAGAGAGGGAGTCACAGAATCCGAAACAGGCTCCGGGCTCTGAGCTGTCAGCACACAACCCGACGCGGGGCTCAAACTCACGGACCGCGAGATCATGACCTGAGCCGAAGTCGGACGCTCAACCGACTGAGCCACCCAGGCGCCCCTGGTTTGACTTATGTTTTTAAAAGCTCAGTCTAGCTGCTGTGTTGAAAATAGACTGTAGAGTACAAGGGCAGAGTCAGGGAGGTCACTTAGCCTATTGCAATCACCTGGGTGGGAGGTTTGGTAGGCTGGAGATGGGTAGTAGCCCTAAAGGTTGCAAGAGGGATCCAAATTTGGGTATATTTTTCATGAGATGCACTAATAGTTTGGATGTGGACTATAGGAGACAGAAGGCAATTAAAGATCACATCACGGCTTTTGTCCTAAAAAATTGGAAGTTGCCATTTATTTGAGATGAAGAAAATTGTAGGTAGAGAAGTTCTGGGGTGAAGTATGAGGAGTTCTATGCAGCACGTCAAATTTAAGATGCCCGTTAGGCGTTCGAGTAGGTATTTGCGTACCCGGGTCTAAAGTTCAAAAAAGAAGATTAGATTGGAGGTACAAATTTGGAATCATCAGCACAGAGAGGACATTTCATATGCATGAAAATGATGCTATTGCCAAAGGAGTGCATGTACACAGTGAAAAGCCTTAGGAAGCGAGCCTTGGGACATTCCAATTCTAAGATATCAGGGAGACGATGAAGAGGAATTGATCACTGAAGGAGCAGGTGACCGAGAAGGAGAGGCCAGAGAAGTATAAAGAAAACCAGGAGAGTGAAATAGCCTGAAGGTCAACTCAAGAAAGTGTTCAAGGAGGATGAGGGCTGAGAATTAACCCTTGGATTTATCGGTACAGAGGAAATTAGAGACTACGACAAAGTCCGTTTTGGTGGAGTTATGGACATGTAAGCCTGATAGGCATGGGTTTGGGAAGAGATTGTGAGTGTGGAGAGCACTTTCAAGGAATTTAGCCATGAGGTAGAACAGAGAAACCAATCTCTAGCCAGAGGGTAATTAGAGGGATATTTTAGAGTAAGATAAAAGATAATCATGGTTTTGTTCTGAAGAGAATGATCCAGTGAAGAGAGAGCAAGTGATGATGGAGAAAAGGGAGTGAGGGGGGCACCTGGGTGGCTCAGTCAGTTAAGCGTCGACTTCGGCTCAGGTCATGATCTCGCGGCCCGTGAGTTCAAGCCCCGCGTCGGGCTCTGTGCCGACAGCACAGAGCCTGGAGCCTGTTTCGGATTCTGTGTCTCCCTTTCTCTCTGACCTTCCCTTGTTCATGCTCTGTCTCTCTCTGTCTCAAAAATAAATAAACGTTAAAAAAAAAAAAAAAAGAAAAGGGAGTGAGGCCGTCCTAGACCATGATGTCCATTAAAGCCACCAGATTACTGCATCAGCCTGAGTACCTCCAGATGAGACACAGAAGGAAAGTCTTTGAGTGGACAAGAAGAGATGGGCTTTAGGGGTTAACCTTAGATAGGGGCATGGAGACTTCATCTGGTAGCAGGAGAGACAGTAGAGTAAATGGGCCCACATGCTGGTGGGTGGGGGGTATGGTGGCAGATGGGAGTCTTCAGATGTCCTTATACTTTGTATTTGTTCAGTGAAATAGGAAGCAAGGTTACCAGCCAAGAGTGAGGTTTGGGAGGACGTGTGAGTGGTTAGAGACTGGAGAGAGTAGTAGATTGTTCCAGTAACAACTCCCAGTGCCTGAGACCCTTGACATTCCTCTCCTCCGCTGATTCTGGGCTTGCCATGTGATTTTCTGTAGCTAACTGGACATTGGCAAATATGATACCAGCAGTGGCTTACAAAATGCCTCTTTCTAGGAACTGCCACCCCCACTTGAGGCTGCTCAGGCTAGCCTGCTGGGGACGTGTGACCCATCCACTGGCAAGTGCCAACTGCCGTCTTAGACCAGCCAGCCGCATTCAAGTCACTAGATGACCACAGCCACGTGAGTGACCCCAAACAAATGCGGCAGAGGAGCTGCCCGACTGATCCCGACCCAACTGGTGACCCACACAACCGTGAGCAAATAAAATGATTAGCGCCTTAAGACGCTATTTACTGGGATGGCTTGCTGTATAGCCAAGGTTAACAGATACAGAGGAGAATTATGGAAAAAGGTCCTGTCCTTTCTCCATAACTGGTGGAGTTGGTAGAATAGGGACATACAGTATGGATGGCTGGTGTTACTAAGGGACCACTTAAGAGTCCTACTCATTGAGTTTAAGGACATTCAGTCAGTCTGGTTGGGCTTTTTTCTAGCCACATTCAGTTACATGCGTGCAGGTGTGGTCTAGGGGAGAAAGGTGGGGTGGACATGTCTACAAGGGAATCATGATCGTCGTTTACCATGGGCTGCAACCTCAGAAAATACAGGAGATCAAGGAGTTCAGACTGATGATGTTATGATCTGAGCCCAGATCTAGAGTCGGACGCTTAACTAACCTATGGAGTCACCCAGGCGTTCAGATGAAGTGAAAAGGTGTGGTCTAGGGGAGGGGCAGAGAGAGAGAATCCCAAGCAGGCGGAGCATGTAACTGAATGTGGACCAATTGAGGAACCGCCCGACTGATCCCGACCCAACTGGTGACCCACACCATGGTGAGCAAATAAAATGATTAGCGCCTTAAGACGCTATTTACTGGGATGGCTTGCTGTATAGCCAAGGTTAACAGATACAGAGGATTTTTTTTTTTTTTTGGCATCAGGACACTAGGGAGAATGAACTAGAAAAAGAGGAAGTGGTGGTCAGAGAGTCTGGTGCATGAATTAGAGATTATGAAAAGAGAATAGTTATTGCGGATGACAAGGTTTATGATATGACTCTAGCAATAAGTGGCCAAATAGATAGGACAAGATGGTGGGAGGAGAAACAGCAAGAAAGTAAGAGATTGAAATCACCAGGAATTAGGCCAGCGCTAATACTGGGGAAGGTTGCCGTTGGCCAGGAGCTAAGATAGTCACGAAATGTCGGGTGGGGGTCCCTAGGTAACTGTAACAAGAAAGGATCGTGTCGGGCCATTATGTGGTGGCATTCGATTCTAAGCTGGGGCATTTAAGGGCAGAGGGCCAAGAGGAAGAATGGCCTGGAAGTGTGAACAAGGAAGCAGGAGGACACCTGTCTTACTTGCAGGCCCAGCGGTACTGGGTGGGGGCGGGGGATGGCTATGACTCAGTGGGGCTGCACCAGGAGGAGTGTCCTTAGGGGCATTGCTGATTTCCCACGGAGCAAGAAGGTGAAGAAGACGGCGTTCAGACAAGAGGTTGCGAATGTAGGAGATTGTGCTAATAATGGCCCCTGAGTTCCAAACAGCTCAGGGGAAGGCTTTCAAGAGTTGGGGGAGGGTGAGAGAAGGGGACGGACAGGGGAAGTGGCCAGCCTCGTGGGGATTAGAGCGTGAAGGTAGAGGCGTGTTTCGGGAAAGGGCTGGGCAGTCCGGTTCTCGAGGCGACAGACAGAAGCGGAGGTGAAGACCGCTTGAGGTTAGACCTTGCCAGGGCGAGGCGGACCGTCCCGGTAAGGCATCAGTTTTGGAGGCTGGGGAGTTTCCAGGGGACCCCTTTTCACATCTGCCCGGAGAGATGTGGAAGTCGGGCGACGGTGGTCACGTGTTGTTCGTTGGAGAGGCACACGGGTGAGTGCCCACCGTCCAGCGTCCCCGTCGTTGCTGGATTCCATCTGGACACTCATGCGTTCCCTGGGAACGGCCCGGCGGGAGAAGGTGTGCCGGCATCTGGTAAACCTCGGGGGTGGCTGATAAAACTTGCTTCTTCCACGTGTCTGACACAAACAGCGAATGGCTTTTTAAGAGCGGCCCGACGGGCCCGAGCGGGGTGTGATGTTCTTTCTCTGGGAGCAAGGGTGCGGGGCCCGCCTTTCTTCGATGTTGCGCTGAGACGCTTGTGCCGGCACCACGGGAGGCTTGGATGCTCCCCCGGCACTTCTGACGTTCTGACGTCTGGACTTGGACTCTTCCGAAGCGGCAAATTGGAACCATAGCGAATCTCTGGTATGAAAGGCGAACGGACAGCAAGGCCTTATACAGAACTTTTTTTTTTTTAACATTTATTTATTTATTTATTTTTGAGAGTGAGAGAGACAGAGCATGAGTGGGGGAGGAGCAGAGAGAGAGGGAGACACAGAATCCGAAGCAGGCTCCAGGCCCCGAGCTGTCAGTCAGCACAGAGCCCGACGCGGGGCTCGAACTCACGCACCGCGAGATCGTGACCTGAGCCGAAGTCGGTCGCTCAGCCGACTGAGCCACCCCGGCGCCCCTATACAGAACGTTTTGATGTCGCTCGCCTCATCAGAGAGAATACTCTCTCTGCCTCTTCAAACGCAAGATCATTAGGTTTCACGTTTTAATATGCATCCCAAGCGTCTGTCGCTGGGCACCCTCATTCGCCCAGGATTTCTCCAAGGAGGGATTTAGCATCCCCCTCCTGAAGCCCAGATCCAAATCTGTGGCTGCCTCAAATGGCCTTTTCGTTAAACCTAAAAACTTCATGCTTGGCCTTCAGCCGTCCCGAATGCTTCGTCTTTTATCAGCTCACCTTGACTTGTATACTTCTTCCCTTCACACCAGGCGGACTGGGCTCTCTCTCTGGCCTTCGTCCTCGTCAGTCAGGCCCAGATTCGGAAGACTGGTCTCACGTCGTACACTCTCTTCTTGACATCTTTCAGGCCAGCTCTCCCCCGTCTCGCGAGGTTCCGCGTAAAGCTAACCGTCTCCCAGAGAATGATCCATATATGGCTTTTTAATCAACAGGGCACTCTTTTCCTTCATTTCTTTGTTCTCCATTTTCCATACACATTCACATACTTTGCAGAACAAGTGGAGGGAAAAAAGCAGACATTGTTTTGGTATTAAAGTTGCTTCGTTCAGTGTGGACCTATCATGGTTTCTTCTTTTAAGTTTATTTAAAAGGGAGAGAGAGAGAGCTGGGGAGGGGCAGAGAGAGGCGGACAGAGAGAGAGAGAGCTGGGGAGGAGCAGAGAGAGGGAGAGAGAGAGAATCCCAAGCAGGTGGAGCCCCATGTGGGGCCTGAACTCAGAACCATGATGTTATGACCTGAGCCCAAATCTAGAGTCGGACACTTAACCTATGGAGTCACCCAGGAGCCCCTGGACCTATCACGTTTTTATATGTGAAATCTTCTGGCACAGAGCGTGCCTTTCTGCCAACCGTAACACCATTATGAGTTGGGCTGTAATGATTATCATTGGGTTCTCTGTCTTCCTGACACCTTCAAGGTCCCCACTTCTCTTCCTAGCCTCTTGGGTAAGTGGGGCATTTTCTTTTTCTCGGACCTCCTTTCCCGGAAGGCCACACTCCCTTTGCTGCCACGAACAGATCAGATAAATGTCTTCTTCCTGGTGTGCTGATGTCATGCTTGGAGCTCTGTGAGTCATATTGGAATGTGAGATAAACAACACTGGAAGCAAGCTCTGTCCCAGAGAGCAACAGACAAATACATTGTATCAAATCAAACGTCTCAATTGTAAGGCACACCATTATTTTATGCACCATAAAGAAGGAAAGAAGATGCTATCACATTCGGACGCAGTTTTTTTTCCCTCCATTAGATTTGCCTTAGGTTTTTCAAATTATACTTATTAGAAGTTCTCTTGTACATTGACTTAGACACATACCTTTTTGTCATTGGATCACTCATGAGTACACACAAAAAGGAAACTATGTGAGGTGATGAAGGTGTCACCTACCCTTATCGTGGTGGTCATTTCACATTACATCCGCCTATCAAGTCGTCATGTCGTATGCCTTAAACTTATACAATGCCATATGTCAATAACACCTCAATAAAGTTGGAATAAAACATAAAATATTTTAGGGGCACCTGGGTGGCTCAGTGGGTTAATCGGCTGACTTCAGCTCAGGTCATGATCTCACGGTTCTCGGGTTCGAGCCCCACGTCCGGCTCTGTAGTGACAGCACAAAGACTGCGTGGGATTCTCTCTTTCCTTCTCTCTCTCTGCCCCTCCCCTGCTCTCTCTCTCTCTCTCGAAAATAAATAGACATTGGAAAAACTTAAAAAATCATTTAAAAAAACCAAATCTGAACTCTTCTAAATTGCTTTTGTACTCTGCATCGTTGATGGCACTTGCTGTCATCCCCTGTGCCATCGGGAGTGCAGCGTTTCTCAAAAGTCCTCTTTTGGAGGACAGAATGCCCCCAGGATTTTGTTCCTGGCCAATAATGCCACTCTGTCGAATCTTGATGTGCCTGCTGAGGCCATGACAGCTATGGCCAACAGCGATCGTAAGATGCATCCCGATGTCGAAGATGTGAAAAAATGTACCGCTTGGAATCAGTGAAATCATATCTGGAGGGAGCTCCCACGGCAGCCCGAACTATTCTCCTCCATACTTGTTTTACATACAGGGGAGAAACCCTATCTTCTTGAAGCTACTGCTTTTGTGAGCTTTGTTACTCATAACCGAACCCAATCCAAACTTATATAGGATTCTTTTTTTTTAAAGTTTATTTATTTATTTTGAGAGAGACAGAGACAGCGCAACTGGGGGGGGGGGGGAGAGGGGCAGAGAGGCAGAGAGAGAGAGAGAGAGAGGAGAGAGAGAATCCCAAGCAGGCTCTGTGAGCGCAGAGCGGGGCTCGATGCGGGGCTCGAACCCATGGAGCCGTGAGATCGTGACCTGAGCTGAAACCAAGAGTTGGACGCTTAACGGACTAAGCCACCCGGGCGCCCGCAAACTTACATACGATTCTTAAAAACAGGTTAGCCACTCTTACTTGGCTTTCTCACCGTAACATACGCCACTCTTCGATCCTCCTTGACTGGTCAGTCGAGGCGTCATTTTTTCTTGACCCTCTCGGTGTTCTAACACTTTGCTAACGACCCTCTGAATCTGAACTCAGGACTGCGAGCAAACGATGTGCGATAACAACGTTCATCATTTTAAAGGAGTCAGAAGCAATTAGCGGGTGCTTGGTACTTCTTGTCACACGTTTCCGAGGGGGGAAAAAAACCTACTTTTTCCTTTTTCTGGAAAATGAAGTACAAGTTGTCAGTGACCACAGTCTATTAAGAAGTTTTCTTTTGTGATACAGTGAGGACTTTCAACGCGGTTAATTTGAATCCGTGTTTGAGCCTGAGATGAGGTTATCAGTTTTATCATCTTCCCCCCAGTCTGTCCTGGTGGGATCATTGCCTGCGACCCCGGTGCCCGTAGCAACAGCGCTAATTTCCGACATCATTCCTTAAAGCAACAGACTGACAGCGACAACGGCCAACGGCTGACACGCGTCCAGCTGTGTGCCTCGGGGTGGTATTTTCCAGGCCTGGAAAAGACCGAGTCACGAGTCACTCACACGTCCTGAAGGTCAGGCGATCGGGGGGTTGGAAGGCTGTGAGGACGCAGGAAGGGGGTGCACCCACCAGTGTGGTGTTTGAAGGGCGCTCACCCCTTCTGAGGGGCACGTGGCAGAGGAGGGCGGGAAAACGCGACAGCACCGGACGGGAGAAGAAGACCCTCGGAAACTTCAGTGGCCGTCGCGGGAGTTCTCACATCGTTCTCTTTGAGTCTCGGGGGCGAGGAAGTCCTTCGTTTCCGGGTACAATAAGAGGATGTAGGTCTAAGCGGACTTCTCCGCATTATCTCGGGGAGTCCCTCTGAATCACAGCAAAGGGAAGGATGGGATAAAGGGGGCGCCCAGCGGCCAAGACAGAACCAGACTGGGGTCAGCTTTACATCCCAGGGAAGAGATCACAACGGGCCATGGTTCAGCACGTACAGTCGGGTACCCTGTGTGTGGCTAGGATTCAGGCTATCTCTGTGCAGCGGAGCTGGATGTGCAGTTCGAACCGGAATGTTTTGCAGCCTCCCCTTTAAAACCTATTGTGCCCAGGGGCGCCTGCGTGGCTCAGTCGGTCAAGTGTCTGCGGCTCAGATCATGATCTCGAGGTTCGTGGGTTTGAGCCCCGCATCGGGCTCTGTGCCGACAGCTCGGAGTCTGGCGCCTGCTTCGGATTCTGTGTCTCCCTCTCTCTTTGCCCCCTCCCCTGCTCACGCTCTGTCTCTCTCCCTCTCCACTCTCAAAAAATAAATAAACATTAAAAAAAAAAAATCCTGTCATGCCTGTGCAGAAGCCACTCGGAGTGAAGCCATCTGGATGGAGAGTATGCCCTGGGGATTTCCAGTCCTGAGGTCTTCCTAGGTGCTCGGTGCCAATTCAGGTAACGCCGTGGCTGGTTGCTGCCTGAACGGAGGGAGTCAGGTGTACAGGTGCTGACTAGCTCTAGCCCTTATAAATTCTGTCACTGGTTCTAAGGACTCCTGGCATAGGGGAAGGGTTTGGCTGAGGCTTAGAGGCTGTCCCCACCCCGAGGCTGCAAGGCATACCTGTAATTAGGGGAGAGACTAGAGTGATCAGGGCTGTCTTTAAGAGCCTTGGGGATTTCCCTGCCTTCCGGGTCCGGTTATCTGGCTGGATTTCCAGTCTACCCACACAGTCTTGCTTAACCCATTGATATACCTGTGGGGCAAGAGGAAAAAAACAAACAAACAATGGAACACGGCATCGGAAAATCGATGTTCGTGTCCACAGTCTGTAATGTATTTGTGCGGCCTCCCTTTTTCTCTCTGGTTAAGACTTGCTCGTGACACCTGCCCTTCTTACTTCCCGAGGGTCCTATAAAAATAAAATACGCCAATGTTAAATAAAAGGACTTGGACTTGCAAAGCGCCATTGTTATTTTAGTTTGTCACACCCCTGTCCTTGAGGGAGGCGGCCTAAGGGTCATTTCCCATAATCACTGCAGCCTAGAGTGGATCCACGCGCAATCCCATTCCCTCTACCTCGTTCCCAGAGACAACTACTATGATGAATTCTAGACCATGTTCTTTTATATTTTTATTTTTATTTATTTTTTAAATTTTATTTAAGTTTAATTTTTTTACTATGAAATTTATTCAGTTTAATTTTTTTACTATGAAATGGGTTTCATACAACACCCAGTGCTCATCCCTAGATGTGCCCTCCTCAATACCCATCACCACCCTCCCCTTTTATATTTTTATCATACATATGCACCCACCCGACACCAGGGTCCCAGACCACCCAGACCACCTTACCTCACCCCACTCCACCCCACCCCCCTCCCCTCCACCCCACCCCGACCTCCCTCCCCTCTACCCCACCCCCTCCCTTCCCCTCCCCCCCTCCCCTCCCCTCCCCCCCTCCCCCCCTCCCCTCCCTCCACCCACCCCCCTCCATCCCATCCTACTCCACCCCACCCCACCCCACCCCACCCCACTCCACCCCGCCCCCATCCTCAGAACCATTGATCAGGGGATTGTTTGTCTTTTCTAGGGTCCCACAGAATGTCTTCTCCCTCCATTTCTGGAGATCCTGAGCTGCATACGGATGGGCTGGGTGGGTGGAGAGACTCCTGGATACCTGTTTAAAACTTAAAAGGTGAGAGATTTGCACACGAATCACCCAGACACCTTTATTTCTTTAGGAACCAAATAACTTTATTGAAAACCAAATAACTTTATTTATTTATGGAAAACTGGAAGAAGAAACTGGAACGTTTTGCAAGCGCAATACTGCAAAATGCATGCTCGGCATGGTGACCAGGGAAGTCACCATGCCCCCTGTGGCTATGGGAAGGCAGTCCCAACTCAGTTCTTGTCGCTGTTGCCCAGGGTGAGCTTGTCAAAGAGGTACTCTGCCAAGCCGGTTTCCGGGGCCCCCATCTTGCTCAGGTTGGTGATGTAGCCCCCCAACTCTTTGATGACCTTGACTTGCTCGTGCAGGTAGTGGTCTCCAGGAAGCTGCACAGATGGGCGTCGTTCTTGTCGGTGGCCAGCTGGTGCAGGTCGAGCAGGCTCTGGTTCACGCTCTTCTCCAGGTGAAAGGCGCACTCCATGGCGTTGAGGCCGTTTTCCCAGTTGTGGCGGTCAGGCTTCATGATGTCGCGGAGGCGGATGCGGCCCCCACGCTGGTTCTGCAGCTGCATCAGCTTCTCGGCCTGCTGGCTCTCCTCGTGGGACCGGCGCAGGAAGAACTTGGAGAAATTCTCCAGGGCCACGTCGGCGCGGTCGAAATAGAAGGCCATCGACAGGTACACGTAGGAGGTGTAGAGCTCCAGGTTGATCTGGCAGTTGATGGCGGCCTCGCACTGTGGGTGGTAGTTCTGGCGCACTTGAGAGAACGGCGCGGTGGCCATGGCTGGCAGCGCTGGCACCAAGGCGAAGGCGGCTCAGGAACGAGGGCGGCAAGGCCGAAGGCGGTGGCGGCAGGTCTCCGGCGCTTTTTCAGAGTAGCCGACCAGGCAGGCCCGGCGGCAGTCTCCGAGATGCGGCTGAATGAGGTCCGTTACTCCGGAGGTGGGGGTTTGAATCCGTTACGCGAATCCGTTACGTGAAGGGGCGTGGTCACGAAGGCGAGGGAGGGGGTGGTGGGCGGGGCGCCGCGTTCAACGTTCCATCCGTGCCGAGATCCAGGCGCCTGCGCGCTGAGTGTCTTGAAGCCGTTAAAAAAAAAAAAAAGTTACGAGAGGGAAGGAGGCAAACCCTAAGTGACTCTGAAATACTGAGAACAGACTGACGGTTGATGGGCGGGGGGGAGACGGGAAAGTGGGTGATGGGCATGGAGGAGGGCATCTGCTGGGATGAGCACCGGCTGTTGTCTGGAAACGAATTTGACAGTAAATCATATATAAAAAAATAAAGCCATAAATCCTAAAAAAACTAAAACTAAAAATATAACTCTTGTTAAAATATATATTTAATATATTTTAATATATTGCTGTGGTTTGTGAATATATCTCACGAAAAAAAAAAACCACCGGATTTTTTTTTTTTACCCGTATTTTGCAAACATTCATAAAATAACTCTTGAGATGCAATTCACATACTATAAACTCGACCTTTGAAAGTGATTAGCTACCCGGTTTATAGGATGTTCATGGCGTTAGGCAGCCATCACCACAATCTAATTTCACAGTTTCATCACTCCAAAATGAAAATTCCCTACCCATAAGCTGTTACTCCCAGACCTGGCTACCACTGATCTCTCTTCTGTCTCTACAGATTTGCCTATTTGGGATATTTCAAACAAAGGGAATCCTACAGTATGTGGCCCTTTGTGTCTGATTTCTGTATTTAGCAGAATGTCTCTAATCTTCCTTTTTTCATTGCTGAATAGTGTTCCATAACATGGATATGTCACATTTTCTTTATCCTTTCATCAGTTGATGGACATTTGGGGTTTTTTTCCATTTTGTGGTTATTATGCATAGTGTTGCTATGAATATTTGTGTGCAGGTATTTGCGTAGACATATTTTTATTCTCTTGGGACTATGCCTAGGAGGAATTGCTAGGTCATATGACAACTCTGTGTTTAATATTTTGAGGAACGGCCACATCTTTTCCAAAGCGGCTGCACCATTTTACATTCTCACCAAAGATGGGTAGGTGGAAGTTGCCAACAGTGTTATTGTCTGTTACTGCAAAGTAATATCACATTGTGGCTTTGATTCGCATTTCTCTAATGACTAAGCGTGTTGAGCATCTTTGTAAGTCCTTATTGGCCGTTTGTATATCTTCTTTTTCTCTTTTCTTCTTTTCTTTTTAAAAATTGGAATTCCAGTATGGCTACCGTACAGTGTTATATTCGTTTCAGGTATCCAATATAGTGATTCCACATTTCTGTGCAGTACTCAGTGCTCATCATAAGTGTACTCTTAACCCCCTTCCCCTGTTTCACCCATTTCCCCCCACCCCGCACCTCCCCATTGGTAACTATCAGTTCTCTATAGTTACAAGTCTGATTTTTGGGGTTTGCCTATTTTTTTCTTTGTTCGTTTGCTTTGTTTCCTGAATTCCACATATGAGTGAAATAATACGGCGTTCGTCTTCCTCTGACTGGCTTACTTTGCTTAGCATAATACCCTCTAGATCCATCCATGTTGTTGCGAATGGCAAGATTTCATTCTTTTTTTATGGCTGAGTAATATTTCAAATACTTATATACATATATGTAAACATATATGACGTCTTCTTTATCCATTCCTCAATCAATGGACATACGCCGTTTCCGTAATTTGGCTGTTGTAGATAATGCTGCTCTAAACATGGAAACATTGGGGCTCGTGTATCCTTTGAATTCGTATTTTGGTATTCTTTGGGGAAATATCTAGTAGTGCAATTGCTGGATCATAGGGTAGTTCTATGTTTCACTTTTTGAGGGATCTCCGTACTATTTTCCAGAGGGGCTACCCCAGTCAGCATTCCCACCAACAATGCAAGAGGGTTCCCCTTTCTCCACATCCTCACCAACACTTGTTGTTTCTTGTGTCGTTGATTTTAGCCTTTCTGACAGGGGTGAGGTGATACCTCACTGTAGTTTCGATTTGCATGTCCCTGATGATCAGCGATGTTGAGCATCTTTTCATGTTTTTGTTGGCCATCTGTCTGTCGTCTTTAGAAAAATGTCTGTCTGTGTATTCTGCCTGTTTCTTAATTGGATTATTTGGGGTTTGTTTGGTGTTGAGTTATATATCTTTATATATTTTGGATACTAACCCTTTATCAGATATGTCGTTTGCAAGTATCTTCTCTCGTTTAGTAGGTTGTCTTTTAGTTTTGCTGATTGTTCCTTTGCTCTGCTTTTTATTTCGATGTAATCCTGATTGTTTTTGTTCTGGTTTCCCTTGCCTCAAGAGACATATCAGGAAAAATGTTGCTATGCCAACGTCAGAAAAAATTACTGCCTCTGCTCCCCTCTGGGATTTTTATGGTTTCAGGTGTCACATTTCAAACTTCCAGTTCTGGGGGGTGCCTGGTGGTTCAGTCGGTGAAGCATCTGGGTCCGGCTCAGGTCACGATCTTTCGGTTCGTGAGTTCAAGCCCTGCATCGGGCTCTGTGCTGACAGCTTGGAGCCTGGAGCCTGCTTCAGAATCTGTGTCTCCCTCTCTCTCTGCCTCTCCCTGCTAACACTCTGTCTCTCTCTCAGAAATGAATAAACATTAAAAAAATTAAAAAAAGAAAAGAAACGCAAGTGAGTTGTGTTGAGCGGAATGCAACTTATTCGGGGCTCATTTTGCATCACTTGGGTGCATTTATCTCAACATTCCTTATTTCCTGCCTAGCCAAATATGGCTCTTCTCCTTTGAATCATTGCTAACATCTTACTGGTTTTCTCATTAATTAATGAGTTCAATAAAATCTTTGACCTGCAGTATCTCATATTTGCGAGAGATTTCAGTTTCTTTTTCTTTAATTATCCTTTAACATTCCCCAGTGTCATCCCCACCCCACTGGGAACATAACCAACCCCACAGGAGCTGTCTTACTTAGTAGGGTAAGCACTTTTGGGGGGTGCTCACCAGAGCTGTGAATCCTGAAATGTACTGAGGACCTAAAGGCATAGCATCCCTGAGTGGGATATGGAGAGAGAGCATCTCTGAGGAGAAGGAGGCCGAGTGTAACTCTGGGAAAACAGGGAGCCAAAGCAAACCAGTGGAGGAAGGTAGCACGTATAGAGAGTGGGCCACGGGAGGGACCTCATCCAGGGAACACTGGAATCCCTGCGGGGCTGAGGCTGGCCCAGGGCATGTTAGGGAGGGCAGAAAAGGAAGCATGAGCAGTAAAGGTCTGTACGGAACCAGAGCGGCTGAGAACCAGGGGAGTGTTGAAAGCTTCCAGGCAGGGTAAGTAGTCAGCAGAGACTTGAGGGGATCTGACAGGCCGAGAGGCATGATCTGGCTAACATTAGCCCTGGAAGGAGGTAGGGACGTGAGCTTTTGCAGCCAGGAGAAAGGATCCCATCATCAGTGCTTTCACGCTTCCTAAGTCACAGCCCTGAAAAGGGTGCTGGGACCCACAGATACTGAGGGTGTAGAATACTTGGGACTGGGCCATGAACTCTGTTTTCCAGAGAAGCTTCCTTCCGGCTGGTGATCAGAAGTAGGGAAGCTCTCGCGCATCCGGCTGGCTCAACCGAAGGGCATAGCAAAGTTCGGTGAGGGCTCCTGCTTGGTTGGGTACCGATGCGACGTCCAACACCCGCACGCGTTGTGTTCTGGAGAGGGGAGTGCTCCTTCTGGCCTCCACTTCTTCACTGTTCTGATGCGGGGTGGGCGGAGAGGGAGATCGCAACCTTGAGAGGCAAAGCAGAGGCCGCTCCACTTAAACACGCCTGTCCTGCATCCCGGTGTGTGTCAGCTGATGACTGACAGTAGTTCAGCTAAATGTAAATTTGCTCTCAAGTTGTCACCTTTCGGTTTTATTCAGCGTGCTTCTCCACGTGCTTCTCCAGTGCTCTTTTCTGCCCTTCTCCATCTTCCTCTGAGCTCTGGAGCCCGGCTTGTATGGATGGCATCCACGGGGCCCTGGCCCTCGGGCCCCTGGTTGAGCTCAGCCAATGGGCGGCACTGGCAGGAGACGGGAAGGCAGGAGGAGAGGGAGTTTGGGATACTTACTTTCTTGGCTCTCTCTCTTTAGGGAAGATCAGGAAGAGGCAAACCTATTACCTCTTTGTAGCTCTAGCTCCCCGGATGAAGTAGGGACTGTTCTCAGGAGGGGCTTTTTGCAAACATTGCTCACCTCGGAGGAATTTACCCCAAAGAACAGGTGTTCTTTGGGTCAGGTTTAATGCACAGCCTAAGAAATTCATGGGGACCCACAATCCAGTATGCAGCGCTACATTGCTTCGGCCCAGAGAATCAATGGAACACAGAGACTAAATAGAAATCAAGAAGAAATGAAGTCCCTCATCGACAACAATCTCAAGCAACAAAACAGGAACCCAGGTGAAACTGCCACCCGGGATTCAGCCTCCAGTTGTGTAGCCTGTGGATTTCTCTAGCTCCTGGCCCCCTTGTTTCCTTAGGTGATTGATCTTTTGGTTACCCCTCACCGAATTAGGAGACCTGTTAGAGGGGCGCCTGGGTGGCTCAGTCGGCTAAGCGGCCGACTTCGGCTCAGGTCATGATCTCGCGGTCCGTGAGTTCGAGCCCCGCATCGGGCTCTGTGCTGACAGCTCAGAGCCCGGAGCCTGTTTCAGATTCTGTGTCTCCCTCTCTCTGACCCTCCCCCGTTCATGGTCTGTCTCTCTCTGTCTCAAAAATAAATAAACGTTTAAAAAAAAAAAAAAAGGAGGCCTGTTAGAGAAACAGGAAAGAGGAAGCAGAGAGAGTCATTTTCTACTTGTCGGTAGCCATGTTAAAAAGTCTGGTTGGGCGGGGGGCAGCACAGTGGTTAAGTGGCTCCCTGAACCCTTTGATTCTTGATTTTGGCTCAGATCATGATCTTGAGGTTTGTGGGATCAAGCCCTGCGTCGGGCTCTGTGCTGACAACGCAGATTCTCTCTCTCCTAGCTCTCTGACCTCCCCACCCCCCACTTTCTCTCTCTCTCTCCCCAAATAAATAAACAAGCATTTAAAAAACTGTTGAAAAAAAAGTCTGGTTAGGGGCGCGCCTGGGTGGCTCAGTCGGTGAAGCGTCCGACTTCAGCTCAGGTCATGATCTCGCGGTTTGTGAGTTCGAGCCCCGCGTGGGGCTCTGTGCTGAGGGCTGGGAGCCTGGAGCCTGCTTCGGATTCCGTGTCTCCCTCTCTCTCTGCCCCTCCCCCACCCATGCTCTGTGTCTCTCTGTCTCTCAATAATAAATAAACGTTAAAAAAATTTTTTTTAAAGTCTGGTTAGGGAAGATGTTGAGTTAGTAAGGTTTGAGGATTAACTGTTTATTTCAAGTGAACCCTTGTCCTTCCTTGCTCACCTTCTCCTGATCAGAGCTGTTTCAGACTGCTCTGCACAGCAGTGCATGGGTGGGTCCAGTGAATGTATGCAAGGGATTATAGATGCTGACTATTTAATTAGCTACCTCTTAATCATTTACTCCCAGACAGGAAGGTGTAACCCTCAATTGCAGATAGCCAAAAGGAGATTAAGAAAAAAATTTTTTTAATGTTTATTTATTTTTGAGACAGAGAGAGACAGAGCATGAACGGGGGAGGGGCAGAGAGAGAGGAGACACGGAATCGGAAGCAGGCTCCAGGCTCTGAGCCATCAGCCCAGAGCCTGACGCGGGGCTCGAACTCCCGGACCGCGAGATCGTGACCTGGCTGAAGTCGGACGCTTAACCGACTGCGCCACCCAGGCGCCCCAGATGTTTATTTATTTTTGAAAGACAGGGACGGACAGGGTGGGAGCGGGGAAGGGACCGAGGGAGAGGGAGACACAGAATCCGAAGCGGGCTCCAGGCTCCGAGCTGTCCGCACAGAGCCCCACGCGGGGCTCCAACTCAGGAACCACGAGATCATGACCTGAGCCAAAGTCGGACGCCTAACCGACTGAGCCACCCAGGCGCCCTGGAATTTGACTGCTTTTAACGAGTCCTGGGAAGAGCACCGCAGGCATTTGATCTGAATCTGGACCAGGCTGTTTGCTTATTCGTTTCTATTTCTGTACAATCTACCCTGGGACCATCTTCAATGATGTCGTTAAGTTGCTCATTTTTCTTCCCCCTGGCCGTGCCTATCCCATACAGGAATCCCTGTAAATTCACTTAATCCGAGTACTTCACGTGATTGTATTTTCCCAAACGTCAAGGCTTCCTTACGAGCAAAAACAGACCTGATTTTCGAGCTGGTCACGGAAAGCCCAGGCCCAGTGCTAGTGTCTGTCTCCTCTTTCTAGTCCCGACCAGGGATGTCTCATCAGGCAGCGTGAGCTACACCCTCGATCTCAGCGTGGTAGCTCGATACGAGCTTAATTCTCGCTCAGGACCAGTGAGGCCAGAGAGGTGCCTGGGACACAAAACGTAAGGAGACGCCTACCGTCAGGGTCCTGAAAGCACAAGGTCTTGCTTTCGCTAGGTCTCCGTGGCGCGTCAGTGACCAGGACCCGCTCGTTACTGCCACGCAGAGATCCAGACTGATGACGGCGGTGTCACCGCAGTGGTGGAACAAAAACATGGCGGATTGCACACGGGCTGTTAGAGTGACACGTGTCACTTGTGGTTACGTTTCATTGGCCAAAGACCATCACGTGCTCTGGTTTCAGAGGCGACGGAGAAATGCCACCTCATCACATGCCCGGGGAGGGGTGACCCGAGAGCATTTGGCGAACACTCCAAATGGTTTCCGTAGTTTTATTTCCCAAGTTCTCTAGCATAGAGGCCACCGGCACCCTGAGCTCCTTGCCCTGGGCCCGTAGCTCTCCGGACTCGCCCCCCGGGAGTGTCATGAATTCCCGAGGTAGGTAGCTGATCGGGACTGGATGCACAGGGAGGCCCGGTAGGGGGATAGGCTGTGCGCCTCGGTATCGTCCGCTCTGCCGAGGAAGGCGTTCGTAATGTACCAGGACAGCAGCGGCCCCGGCGCCGAGCTCTTCCCTTGTCGCTGTGCCACGTGCATAGGCTCTAGTTCCCAAGGCTTGTCACACCTCAGCTGAAGAGAGGGCACCGCTCCTCTCTCTCTCTGCCTCTTCATCTCTCGTGCGATCTCTTTTTCATTGCTTATTTATTCAGCTCAGGGACCCTTTGGGATCTATTCTGCAAAGAAGATATTATCCTAAAGAGAGCTGCTGTCTGTCCCACTTGAGGGAAGTGAAGGTCAGTCCACGGGCGTGACGTAGGAGTAGACACAGCCAGACAGAAAGGACAAAATATAAAATAACGGAAAGACCAAAGCCACGGGACCCTGCTTTTGCCTTTTTATCGTTATCTTTTCCTCTTCGTTAAACGCAAAGTAAAGCATAGTTGTGAAGCAAAAGAAAAAAAAATCTTGTATCTTGTAGGAAACCTTTTTCCAGAAAGTTTGAAGGTTTTTTTTTTGTTTTTTCTTCATAATTAATCCATTCTCCGCCGATACCGCGACTCCCAGGTTGGGCACACCCGTTTTATAGATGAGTACTCGGGAGCGCTGGCCGGTGAAGGTACAAAGTCGTTTCAGGACGGCTGTCTTTTAGGGCTTACAACTTAGCCTTCGGCTTTCCTGTGGCAATAAATCCATGGGTTTCATGTCAGCGGTGAATTTGAACGTGGTTTTGGGTGGAAGAGGCAATACGTGGAAAGTGCGATTTCAGCCCGTTTCGGTCAGAGTAGTTATCAGTTACCCATTCAACCACCCATTCAACCATTTGGTTGAATATTCGCGTTGAGATTTAGAGGGAAAGGGGCAATGGAAGATGGAAGGTAGCTCAGTTCTACTGAATATAGTGTGATGTCAACTTTTCAGAGCCCTTTGCTTCTGAAACGCCAAGTGCATGCTTACCCAGGCAGAGTGGGAGTTGAGTGTGGCCGTACATCTGCCCCTACGTCCGGGTTGACCGGGAAGGGCTTGGGCTGACAATTTTCTACTTCCAACTTTTGGGCTCCCCAGATTTTCAAGGTAACGGTCCAGTGTGTCATCAACGAGATGCTATTTTAGCTGTATTTTTTTGTTATGTTTATTTAGTTTTGAGAGAGAGCGAGAGAGCGTGCATGAGAGAGCAGGGGAGGGGCAGAGTGAGAGGGAGACAGGGGATCTGAAGTGGGCTCTGTGCTGGCAGGCTGACAGCCCGATGCGGGGCTTGAACTCCTGAACTGAGAGATCATAACCTGAGCCGAAGTCGGATGCTCAGCCGACTGAGCCACCTAGGGTGCCCCCTATTTTAGCGTTAGAATTATTAAAACACAACGCCAAGTATTGGTGAGTAAGCGGTGAGGACATGAAGTGGTACAACCGCTTTGGAAAATGGTAGGGCGGTTTCTTATAAAGTTACGTGGGGACCTACCCCACGACTCAGAAATTCTACTCCTAAGTATGTAGGATGTGAAATAGAACACACGTACACTGGAAGGACCATAGGGGGAGCCTAGGTGGCTCGGTCAGTTAAGTGTCTGGCTTTTTTTTCTTTCTTACGTTTATTGATTGATTTTGACAGAAAGAGAGAGACGGAGCAAGAGCAGGGGAGGGAGAGAGAGAGAGAATCCCAAGCAGGCTCTGCACTGTCAGCCCAGAGCCCAATGTGGGGCTTGAACCCACAAACCGTGAGATCATGACCTGAGCAGAAGCTAAGAGTTGGACGCTTAAATGACTGAGCCACCCAAGCGCCCCAAGCATCGGATTTCTGACTTTGGCCCGGGCCGTGATCTCCCCGTTTGGGAGTTCGAGCCTGATATCAGGCTCTGCAGTGACAGCACGGAACCTGCTTGGGATTCTCTCTCTCCTGAGAGCTCCCTCTGCCCCTCCCCAGCTTGTGCGCTCTCTCTCTCTCTCTCTCTCTCTCTCTCTCTCTCAATATAGATAAAAATAAACTTAAAAAAAAAAAAAGAAAGCAGTAATATCTAAGAAAAAAAAGAATGATAAAAGAATGTTCCTGGCAGCTTCATTCATAATATCCTCACCCCGGAAATAACTCAAATGTCCATCAGTAAGTGAATAGATAAGTAAACTGTGGTATATTCATACAGTTATATAATCCTGAACGATAAAAAGGAACGAGCCACAGATGCACTCAACAATACGTATGACTCTCTAACAGACTGTGTTGAGCAAGAGAAGTCTAAGACACGCAAAATAGTAGATATTTCGACTCAGGTGACGTTCAAGAGCTGGCCAAACTAAGCTATGGCTATAAAAGTTAGGAAGTGGTTGTCTTTGGCAGGGGGGTTGACTAGCAAGGAGCGTAAGAGAACTTTCCAGGATGAGGGAAACATTCATCGATTTGATGAGGATGGTGGTTATTATGGTGTTAAAGCCTCATCAAGCTGTATATTTAAAACCTGTCCTTTTACGATATGCAAATTATGCTTTGATTAACAAAAATACAAAATCAATTCAAGGTATCAGATTCCAGGGACCCCCGACCTAACTTGTACTCCCTGCAGATGAATGGTGAAGAGATAGGTCCTAGACCCTGGTCAGTTGAGTCAGAGGAAATCGATGTTCACCGTCCCAACTTTACTTTCTTCCAGGAGGAGCGTGAGAGCGAGAGTGGGGCTTGACTCACCACGCGGGGTTGGCCGGCCTTGACTTTGCTCGTCTCCTGTTAACGGCTCATGGTCAAAATAGTGGCAGGGCACGGTTACAGAAAAGCTCCCTCTTTGTCTGCTCAGACTCCATAGAAATCCTTGATGTCGTGAAAGATTAAAGCCAATCCGCCGGTCCTCCAGGGGTTGAGAATGGAACGCACTACGGTCCTTGGTCTTCCGCGTGTCAAGCCTGGTTCTGGCGGGTGAAAGCGGCGTCAGGTACGGCAAAGCTGCGGTGACTGCAGACAGACATGTGCAGAAGGAGGACGGAAGGGAAGCAGGGGTGACCAGTATGTCCCCTTTGAACGCCACAAAGGATCGCATTATAAGCTTGCAGAGGCGCTGGATCGCTATCTAGTCTGCATTTACTGAAATGTGAAACTTCCACGAGAAGAGGAGGGAAAATCCCCCCGCTGTCTGATATTCTGCCTTGGAACGCTGTTAAGAACTACGTGTTTTTTGTTGTTGTTCTTTCCTCCCTTCGTGCTTTCTAACTTTCCGGAAACGAACAACCACCGTTATGACCTGTTGTCTTTTTATATCGTGTTAAGTATTTACATTTTTATGTATTTGCAACCATGAATGAGATACATATAAAAAAGGTGAATGCCATAGGTGCTGAAAAGAAGTCTTGGCAGTTATTTATAGCAAAGAGATTTTGAAAAATGAACCTTTTTTTTGTACCACAAACCTTCCCCTTGACTATTTAGAGCAAGTGTGAAAACCAGTGGGTTTATTTTATTTTATTATTTTTTTTAAAGTTCATTTCTTTATTTTGAGAAAGAGGGAGAGAGGGAGTGAGGGAGGGGCAGAGAGCGAGGTATTGAGAATCCCAAGCAGGGATCCCAAGGCTGGGCTCGACTCAGGGCTCGACTCAGGGCTCGAACTCACAAACTGTAAGGTCATGACCAGAGGCGAAATCAAGAGTCAGATGCTTAATGGACCGAGCCACCGAGGCACCCCATCTGTGGGTTCCTTTTAAAAGTTCACTTATGGGAGCCTGGGTGGCTCAGTCTGTTAAGCATCTGACTTTGGCTCGGGTCATGATCTGATGGTCGTGAGTTCGAGTCCTGCTTTGGGTGAACATAAGTCCTGCTCTGGGTGAGCCCCACCTCTCTCTCCCTCTGTCTCTCTCTCTCTCTGCCCCTTGCTTACTTGCACCTTTTCTCTCTCTCTCTCTCTCTCTCTCTCTCTCTCTCTCTCTCTCTCAAAAAACCGATTCATTTGAAGTTTGATTTGGTCTGGCTTTCGTTTTGTGACATCATTGACCCCCAAGAGATTGCACCCACCCAGTATTCATGCCCTTGGATATTCCCCACCCCCAACTTTGCCTCTGGGGTTGGCCTGTGACTACATGTGGCCAGTGGGAAACTCGCAAGTGTGATGCACGCAGAGGCTTGATAAGCATTTGCACACTGGGGCTTGTCCTCTTATAAAACTTGCTCTTAGAACCCAGCCACCAAGCTGTGAGAAAGTCCAAGTGGCCACCTGGAGAGTCTTAGGTGGAAGACAACAAAGGCCCCCGGCCAACAGTTAGCCCCAACTTGCCGGCTCTGTGAATGGGGCCACCGTGGAAATGGATCCTCCAACCCCCGGTGGAGCCCCCCCAGCTGATTCCACACGGAACAGAGATGAGCTTTCCCCATCAAGTCCTGGCCAAATTGCAGATGTGTGAGTCAGTGAATGGTGGTTGTTGTTTTGAGCCATTGAGTTTTGGGGTACTTTGTTACGTACGCGTGAAATGGTACCTACGCTATTTTACGTATGGATTGTATCTAGTTGTCTGTCAACCCCTAAATTTAAGTTGGCATAATGATCGTAACTGTTTCGTAGTTCAGGAACCCTGTGTTGAGGGAGGTTCCGAGACTGCATCCTGGTTTAGCAGAAAGGTATGCAAGTCCCTTATTCTATCGATTCTCCACCCACCAGCCCGCGTGATCTTTTAAAAATCATTGCTTACATCCTTCGGCGCTTTCCTCTGCACCTGTATGGAAAACCGAATTCCTTATTCCAGTTTGCAGGTCCCTCTGGCCTGTGCTTGATTCCCCTTCATTCTCGTCTCGTGCCACCCTCCCTGCACTCCACCACTTGCACGTGGCCTTCCAAGCCTCACACGTGGCCTTCCAAGTCCCTGAGCATGCCAAGCTGGTGCCCACCTTTGCATCTTTTTACCCACGTTGGATGTTCTCCCTGCCTGGAACAGCCATCACGGGACTGGCCTCTTACCATTCAGATCTCAGCTGAAAACGTCACCTCCTCAGAGAAGCTTCCCTGACTGTGACGATCGGTCACAGACCACCTCAAAATGCACAAGCATGAATCTCTGCTTCGCAGGCCCGTGTGGTGTTTGGGGCAGCCGTCCGCGCCGTCTCGGGCTACGGTCCACATTGGCTCCCAGGTGAGCAGTTGGAAACCCTCAAGCCTCCACGGCCCCAACTCAGAACTCACACGCTGCTCCCTCCACATGGTTCAGATCGCTTCACACGGCCAACATCCCTGGAGAGGGGAAGTACTCTTCCCATGAGGGAGATGTTTGCACAACAACAATCAAGTGTATGATATTGTCAAACCTAAAGCAGGCACACCATCAGCCCTCACCTTCATTTCACCTGATTTTAATTCTCTGCAAATAAGCGATCACTCTGATATTTTTTGCGGTTATTTACTATTATTATTTATTATTGCCTGTCTTGTATATTGTATTAATATTGCGTCAATATTATTATTATTATTTATTATTGCCTGTCTTCCTTTGTTAGATCACGTGTGCTACGAAAGCAAAGATATTATGTATCTTCTTCAATGCCCTATTCCCCCACCCCTTGGAACAGTTTCTGGCTGAGACAAGGGGCCTGATAAGAACGAATGTTAGTTGCAGGTATTCGTTTGGGGAGAAGGACCTTGAAAGCCACTTATTTTTTTTCCAAACCTAACTTACATAAGTATCTTAAAAAAAAAAAAAACATCTTATCTTAAAGTAATCTCTGCACCCAAAGTGGGGCTCGAACCCGCACCCCTGAGATCGAGAGTCGCATACTCCAGTGACTGAGCCAGCCAGGCGCCCCCAAATATCTTGATATTTTATTTATTTATTTTTTTCAACTTTTTTTTTTTTTTTTTTTTTTTTTTTTTTTGGGACAGAGAGAGACAGAGCATGAACGGGGGAGGGGCAGAGAGAGAGGGAGACACAGAATCGGAAACAGGCTCCAGGCTCCGAGCCATCAGCCCAGAGCCTGACGCGGGGCTCGAACTCACGGACTGCGAGATCGTGACCTGGCTGAAGTCGGACGCTTAACCGACTGCGCCACCCAGGCGCCCCTATCTTGATATTTTAAATCAGTGGTTCCTCTTCCTAGAATTTCTCTACCTCTTCCAGTATTATCTTTCAGAAACATAAGAGAGATCACAATGACCTCCCTTTAATGCTTTGTTTTTGTTACCCATCCATTGTTGCGAAAACCTTTTTGTGCTAGACGTTAGCTTTAGAAACTGTGCTTTAACTCAAAGGGATCTTCAAAGGTCCTTCGAACTCAAATCCTCAAATCAATCTTCCTCTAGTTTCCAGGGGGAAATCCTCACGAGACCTTTGACCCTGTCTAAATTGGGCTTTCCCAGAAGCTGACCTTGGGATAAGGACTGGAGTGCATGTAATTTATTTGGGTGCATGGACCCGGGTAGGGCAGTGGAGAAGTGATAAAGGGAATAGAAGACAGCCCGTCATTGGGGTCATTATGAGGCCAGCTACCGTGAGGAGGTTCTAGAATTTAATCCCACCAGTATTAACAATCCACCTCAGAACTATCCTGGCCAAGGCTCAAGGGTGCTGGGCATTTATGCCCTTGTACTTGTCAGCCATCAAAGGCTGCCCAGGGTACTGGGGGCAAAGAGGAGGGAGAGGAGGGAGTCGCTAACTCCTGGGCCCTTTCACCTAGCTTGTAGAACAATGTGGGTTCAGGCAGCCCGAGGGCAGACTTCCCACAAAGATGGGGGTGTTAGCCATTGGAAGTTAGGCTGGGCACATGAGAAGTTTAAGGAGATCGCAAGGGATAGGAGTACAGAAGACCCTGAGTGGTCTTTTTCCTTGAGCCAGTTTTATTGTGGTGTAACTGACATGCAGTAAACTGCATCCATTTCAAGTGGATTGATGGTTAAATTTTGACATCGGTGTATCCCCAGGAAACTGTCACCACAGGTAAGATAATGAACAGAGGCGGGGCGCCTGGGTGGCGCAGTCGGTTAAGCTTCCGACTTCAGCCAGGTCACGATCTCGCGGTCTGTGAGTTCGAGCCCTGCGTCGGGCTCTGGGCTGATGGCTCAGAGCCTGGAACCTGTTTCCGATTCTGTGTCTCCCTCTCTCTCTGCCCCTCCCCCGTTCATGCTCTGTCTCTCTCTGTCCCAAAAATAAATAAACGTTGAAAAAAAAAATTAAAAAAAAAAAAAAAGATAATGAACAGAGGCGTCACCTCCAAAAGTTTTCTCTTGCTCTTTGGCAATCCCTCCCTCTGCCTCCTTCCCACGCCCCACACAAACACTGATCGGCTTTCTGTCACAATAATTTGCATTGTGTCGAATTGTATGTAAGTGGAATCGGATGATACGTACTTTTATTTTGCCTCTTTCTTCCATTCGGTGTTCATCCAGGTTGTTGCCTGCATCAATAGTTCCTATCTTTTTGTTGCTGAGTAGTACTGCATTGATTGCATATATTGTGGTCGAGCCCCTCCCTAAGGAACGTGTGGAGGCCTTCTCAGCACAAAGGAAGGCAACGTGCACTTGGCCCCATCAGCTGCTATACACGATGGCGTAACTCCGACACAACCCTGACTTGGACCGTGCCTACTCAGACGACATGTGTCACCGTGTAGGGGAGACAAAGAGGTAGACATTGCATAAAAGGCTACACCCTGCTGCATCCGGGACTCAATCTTTTTTGCTTCCTGAAGCTGCTAACTGGACAAAGAGAGCCTCGCGGTCCCGTCTCTCTGTGCGAGAATCCTGCTGTAATATCACAATTCGCTTATCCATTGACTAGTTGATGACTATTTGGATTGCGTCTACCTTTTGGCCATTATGAATGATGCTGCTGTGAACATTTGTGTACGAGTCTTTGTGTGGACGCATGTGTGCGTATCTCTTGACATCACATTGGTAATTTGGAATTGGCCACGAGAGGGGTATTTGCACCATAGAAATTGGCAAGCACTACAGATCCAAGACTTTTCCCCCAGAGATCTGGTTGTTGAACATTTGCCACCACAGCACTAGGTACAGCCTAGAATTGCAATTTCTGAATCGAAGAACATACACTTTTAAATTTTTTTTTTTTCAACGTTTATTTATTTTTGGGACAGAGAGAGACAGAGCATGAACGGGGGAGGGGCAGAGAGAGAGGGAGACACAGAATCGGAAACAGGCTCCAGGCTCCGAGCCATCAGCCCAGAGCCCAACGCGGGGCTCGAACTCACGGACCGCGAGATCGTGACCTGGCTGAAGTCGGAGGAAGAACGTACACTTTTAAAAAAGCTGTTGATATGTTACCGAGGAGGCTTTCTACAAAGGTTGTCACTTTCTTTTTTATTAAAATACGTACATCCTTTATGTCATTTCAAAGCGTTCAACTCCAAGTCAAAGATCCACAGAGTCTAAAATGCTGGTCTTTGCTCAGGGTGATATTGCTATTTTTCCTCGTTGTAGTTAAGAGCAGGAGTTTCTGAATATTTCTAAAAGGCTTCCAAAATATTTCTAGGCTGGTGCATGCATGTATAAGGCTTTCATAACGGGGAAAGGAGGATATTTTAAAAAATCAGGCCAGGGGCGCCTGGGTGGCACAGTCGGTTAAGCGTCCGACTTCAGCCAGGTCACGATCTCGCGGTCCGCGAGTTCGAGCCCCGCGTCGGGCTCTGGGCTGATGGCTCGGAGCCTGGAGCCTGTTTCCGATTCTGTGTCTCCGTCTCTCTCTGCCCCTCCCCCGTTCATGCTCTGTCTCTCTCTGTCCCCCCCCAAAAAAAAAAAAGTTGAAAAAAAAATCAGGCCAGAAAGGTGACACACTCAAATAGGGGAAAAGGGGCAGAAATTCTGTTATTATCCTTCCCCTATTGTTGAGCGTTTGGGTTATTTCCAGTCTTGCAACTTTATAAATAGAATGGCTTCCTGCAAATTCCTCCTTTTGCCTTGTAGATTGCTATTTCCTTGGATTCGCTTTCTTGAAGTCCTCTTTTTCCCTGTCCGTGACTTGTCTCTTTTGTTCCACGTGGACACTTCTTTTCTCCTCTCTCCTGCCCTAACCCTACACTTGACGGGGTTAGGTGTTCTGGCTATGGCATGGCACCCTACGTTCCCCCCATTACAACCTACCACATTTTCTCTAATAGCGTATTTGCTTGTTTTCCCAGTTCGACTGGGGGCTTCTGGGGCAGGTGGGGAGGCGTGTTGCTTTTCCCTCTTTCTCGGTAACCTATTGCTTATACTGTAGGTGCTCACCATGTAGTTATGGATTTATCCAACCATCTATTTCTCCTTCTTTTCCCTCTTTTTTTTTCTAGTGGAATTGACATTAATTCCCTCGGGAATTAATACACGCCCAACCCTTAGTGGCCAACCCTCACCCTGTTGGCTTTGCTGTGGTTCGATAATTGCAAATCCTGAACGAAACCTTTTATCTGGCACCAGGCCAGGCCTGCAGTAACCGTGAGTCAAAGTTCAAGGCCAGTCAGTATCTCCCTCAGAGATGAGTTAATTATAGGCAATAAAAATGTAAAAGAATTAGTTAGACCCGTAAGATTATCTTTTCGACTCTTCCTCGTGCACCTTGTCCTTCAAATGGGTGTGTCTTAGGTCAGGTTCCCTGGAAACAGGCTGTAGGATGGAGATTAGTGGAGCGGAACTTCCCTGAGGAATTATCTAGGGAGATACACTTGGGGGGGGAATGAGGGCAGCAGGGCCGGGCAGAGGGAGAAGTTAAACTGTGATGCAGACCCCTCAGCCACCTCCATGGGGAGTTGTAGGCCTCGGGTGGCCCTTCAGAGCCCTCCTAAATTGAGGTGAGGGAACAGGGCCCTCAGGCCTACCCCTCATTGGCCAGGCGTTGGTTGCAGGCTGCGGCCCGGAAGCGGGCACAGCTTTGGATGAGAAAGCGACTCTCAACAGAGCAATTCCCAGGGAGGGACTGAGCTGTGAGCTTCAGAGGAGATAATGGCCAAAATAGCTCAAGTTTGTGTGGTCTCAGGATATCGTTTGTTTGCGTGTTTTTTAAACCATAGCAATCACCAGCCTCCTTTCCCTCAAGGTGTTTTCCCCCATACGCGTCCCTCCACAGCTGTTTCCTCGAGTTGAAGGCCCACGAGACGGAGGCAGGAAGGTGTTATGATATAATCAGGAAGTCTGCCCACAAAAGTTGAGGATCGTCTCCGGCTCCCTAAAGATGCCCTGAGGTTGGGGAGGGCCGTGCCTTACCACAGATACCTTTCCCTCAGCAAACCACCACCTGCCAGAAACAGTTTCAAAGGGAACCATAGACATGAATCCCATTACACAAGCTTCTTTACAAGGCGGAATTAGCTCATGTCTGCAAAGCACTTTGAGCAATTTGGATCGACTTCCTAAATTGTTTACTTAAAGTATTACCTCATCCTTAAGTCAATTTCCTAGAGGTAGGATGGGCTGAACAGTTTCTATTAGAAAATAATCTCACGAGCTTTTCGAACATCTAATACGTATTATCGTTAGCAGTTTGGGGTGAGGGTCTCCATGTCGAGGCAAGACCATTGTTTTTTACACATTTTTGCACATTTTTATATACTGTCTTTTAAGACTGGATTGTGATTTGTGTTCTAAAAAAATCATACCTCGGTGCAGCCCACATTTAAATGAACACTTTCAGGCTCAAAGAACCACATTTCCAACATAATGTAGCCAGATGTCTTAATTATATGTGTGTATGCAAGTTTTAGCAAGTTCCATGTTAGAATCCCAGTTCCCGGGATACAAATAGCCCTGAATGTCCTCCAGGATCTCAGGCAAAAGACGGTCATAAACACTGAGTCACTTTCTGGTACGCATAGAATATTCTGATGCCTAACGTCACCACAATGGTCAAATGTTTTAAAAAGCTGGTTAGAAGTATATCTGATTGCTGTGACTCTGGCTGCTGCTGCTTCACTACAGAGGGTGGGGATTTCTCCTTCCCGCTAATATGTGACTGGTAAGCGTTTCACAGTATTCGACTACTCGTGAATGGGTTGGTCTTGGGGGATGGGAGGTATGGCTTGGTAGAGCCAATCTAGCTCTTGTTCGTAATCAATGCCCAGTAAGGACCGCTAGGTGAGAGCCCCTGACAGCGGCCGAGGCTGGGTGAATTCTCACCGCCCCCAGGCCCACCAGGCCAGCAAGACCAACCTAGGCACCCAGTGCCCTGAGGTTCTATTTTCCGTAGCCACTCCTGCCCTTGCTTCCACACCCTTCAGTTTTCTTCGTTGCAAACAACGTCACCCCTCTTGTTAGTTTCAGCCAGGAGAGACATCAGAAGGTTCACATGCTTTCCAGTGGGGCTGCAATCACCCAGCAGAACTGCTCTGGTGGAGGCCACGTCGCCGCCATTCCTGGGGACAGGCTGCCCTGATCACATCACTCATGCTGGGCGTGGGCACAGCTGCAGGCGACTCTGCCATTGATGCTTCTGGAAACTGGGTTTATCTGCTGCGACCTTGTCGCAGTGACTCGGGCAGTGTCTGCTTCTCGAGACCACCAACCTCTCTCTCTCTCTAGACATTTTGTTTATGTTATTTGTAAACTTATTTTTTATTTTACAGCCCAATACTTGGTTGAAAGGGTCACCGATTTCTGATTCAAAGGCTGGCCTAGATGTGTCTCATTGGTGAAGGTTAGGGTTCTATGTCTATATTCTTGAGTCTTCTGCCTCCCGTGGCTTCCCAATTTACCTCCCCTTCTATTTTGAATTAGTTAGTTAGAAGGGAGAGAGAGAGAAAGAGAGAGAGAGAGAAGGAGGGAGAGAGAGGGAGTGTCTGCAAAGCAAGAAGGCCAAATTTCAGAAATTACGCCAAAAACCATTTTTGCTACTTTATCGTCCCATCAGAAAGGCAATTTTAAACCTCTGAGTACTACTTTTTACAAACCATTAAACTTTCAGCTGTTACATGTTTTTTCCCAAGGAATGTGTAAAACAGTCCTTCTCACCCTTAGAAGAAAATTTACGTGATTATTTATATATTCTTGGGGGAGAAACGTCTAAGCCGTGACACCAAAGCCAGAGACCATAAAGAAAAATATTGGTAACCTTTGCTACTTCAGAAAAAAGAAAAACCACCATAAACAAAGTTAAAACATTTGACAAACGGGCAAACATGTGCAACTCATATGACAGAAGACTAATGTCCTTAATATAATAAGATCTCTTACAAACCGATAAGAAAGCTTTTACCACCATAGTATAAAACTGGTCAGAAGATATGTACAAGTAATTCACAAAAGAAGGCACCAGCCATATGAAGGACACTCGACCTAACTAGTAATAAAAATGCAAGTGAAAACAATAAGGCATAATCTCCCTTTCAGACTGGCAGGGACAAGAAAGATGTTGCAAACAGATCTTAACCAATTGGGCAGCCCAGAAAATGTCAAGGTCCTTTAGTGAACATATTAAAGCCGGGTGGTGGCGGCCGTACGTACCTGTCCTCACCACCTTGGGAGTGGCTGGTGGGTCAACTATGGAATTAAATTTTAAACCCACTTCTCCAAATTCCCGCAAGCGTACAAACAGTTATTAGCAAGCAAGTCCTTAAGAGGTAGGAAGGCTTGTTCCCTGCTAGATGGGCCTCTACTCCTGATCGCGTGACTGGCTGGTTTTGCAGCCGAGTCAGCATCTGGCAGAATCCGAGCGAGGATGCGCCTTCAGTGGGATCACGCGCCTGGGCTGGAATTTCAGACCTTGTTCCCGCAAGGGAGCACCACCCCCGTGGATGTCAGTTGTCGTCATCTAGTGCCCATCACCTGCTGCGTAAGCGTCTCCGGATGTGTCAAATGCGAGCCCACACTCGACACTCGCGACTTGAGCACGTGGCCTTACCTTGGGTCCATCCGGAAACGGCGTCAACGTAACAAGTGAAAATAAGCGAGGAGAGAGAGTCATTGCCGACCGGTACCTTTCTGAAAGGCAACCTGTCAACATGTATAACAATACGAAGTGAACGTACCCTACAAATCAGGGATCCTACATGTGGCATTTTATCCTAAGGAAGTAATTGAACACATAGGCAGGAGTCCCAGTGGCGGATGAAGCTTTTGGGGTGATGGCCGGATTCACCGTCTTTGACTGTGGTCATGGTTTCATGAGCGTATAGATCTATTAAAGCTCTTCAAGTTGTGTACTTTAAATATACGCAGTTTATTGTATGTCAATTATATCCTAATGAAGGTGTTGAAAAACTTCTGTCAGTAGATCATGCACAAATGATAATGAGGGGAAGATTTGTAGGGCACTTAACACGTGCCTGGCCTTGGGCCAGGTGTTCGACAGGTACTGTCTCTTGATTCGCACATTAGTCCTTTGAATTCAGAACTATGATCATCCCCGGTTCCCACAGATGAGAAAACTGAGGTTTAAAGGACGGATAGGACCCGTCCAAGGTTGCACGGTTAGAAAGTAGCCAAGAGTAGGACTCAACGAGCTACAGCTTATGGGCCAAAGCCAGCCTGCCACCTGTTTCTATAAATAAAGTTTTGTTGAGACACAGCCATGCCCTTTTGTTTACGTATGGTATATACCTGCCCTCACACCACAATGAAAGAGGTGAGTAGATCGCCACAGAAATCACGTGGCTCATGGGATGGTTAATTGTATGTGTCACCTTGGGTAGGCCACGGTCTCTAGATATTTGGTCAGACGTTATTCTAGATGTTTCCGTGAAGGCATTTTTCAGATGAGATTGACAGTTAAATCGGTAGACTTTGAGTAAAGCAGGTTACCCTTCGTGGAATGGGTAGGCCTCCTACAATCAATTCATAGAGAAAGAGGGAATTCAGCCAGCAGACAGCCTTCAGGTTGCAACAGTTCCCTGGGTTTCTAGCATGCTGGTCCACTCTGTATATTCTGCACCTTCACCATCATGTGGTCTAATTCCTTAAAATATCTCTCTTCTTCATATAGAAATATATAGATAAGGAGACAGAGACAGAAAAAGAAGTATCTATCTATAGACACAAAGTTATAGATATCTATAGGTAGAGACATTGAGATACAGATCTATCTTTCTGTAGATATCTACATAGATCTGTATCCCTGCGTCTCTATCTATCTGTATATCTTGTTGGTTCTCTTTCTCTGGAGGACCCTGATTCATATAGCCCACAAAATCTCTAACATCTATTTGGCCCTTTACAGATTTCGTTTGCCGACCCTTAGCTTGGAGCCGGGATTGCAATCCAGACAATTCAGGGCACCCTGGTGACTCAGTCGGTGAAGCATCCGACTTTGGCTCAGGTCATGGTCTTGTGGTCTGTGACCCTGAGCCCCACATTGGGCTCTGTGCTGACAGCTCAGATCCTGGAGCCTGTTTTGGATTCTGTGTCTCCCTCTTTCTCTGCCCCTGCCTCTCTCTCTCTCTCTCTCTCTCTCTCTCTCTCTCTCTCTCTCAAAAATAAATAAACATTAAAACAAAAAAAAAGAATCCAGACAATTCAGATGTGGAGCTTATACTCTTAGCCACTACCATACACAGACATCCAACCCATGGAATTCTCTGTGGCCATTAAAAATTATGATAGCCAGACTTAGTGCTTTGAGAAAATGTTCCGAATTGCTTGCTAAACAAAGAAAGCAGGTTATATCTGTGTTTATGGTGTTATCACATTTCTATTAGAAAAAGTGTGCTTGGGGAAAGTAATAAAAATATATACACTGAATAGGTCAACAGTGGTCTTCACCAGGCACTGGGTTATGAGTGATTTTTACTTTTCCTCTCTACCTCCTCGTGTTGTCTGAATATCTCACAATGGGCACATCATCAGAGGGAAAAGCAACAAAGCAATTTTCATTCTGAAAAGAGAAAGAGAATGTCTAATGATTTGTTTTTCATTCTGCCTCAAAATCACCCCATGGAAAATACTCCATGTGCAAAGGTGTCCACATCAAAACGTCCTTGATGGCAAAACAGTGACAGCTGCCTAGCGGCCACATCCCTCTCCACCGTGTCCTCCTAGTTCATTTTCCATACAGCAGGCGGTCTGAGTGGTCTTTCAAAAGTACCCATCTGATTGCCTCACTTCTTTCAGTGGATTCCCATTTAAGGCCCAAATTGTCAGCGTGACACACAACGTCTTGTTCCATGGACCTTGCTGCGTTTGTCTTGCCCACTCTGTTCCGGCCCTACCGATGTACGTGCCATTTCTGAAAACCCCTTGGCTCTTATCTCCGTCTGACGGGAGTTGGTTTTGTCATCGCCGCTGGGAGCAAAGACCAGATCTTACCTCCGTTTTTCAGCGCCCAGATCAGCGCCTGGCGCAGGAAGGTGCAGTAAATGTGGAAGAAAAGACGACTGAAGGTACAGAATGCAGAACCTCTATTATGTTAATGAGTTGTCAACTTGGGCCTCGGTAGACAAGATGGCCAGAGAGGTGACGTTCGTGTCACTGGGGTGTTACTCTATCAGCGCTGATTTTCAGTTGCATTTTGGGTGGGTTAACTCGGGAACCTCATCACAGTATACAACACTGCTTGCATACAAAGCGTGTTCTAAGTTCTTTCCCTTTGTATCAAAGACTGGCTACCTCTTCACCAGTCCATTTTCTTTTCCTGGGCACCCAGAAAAACTATATTTCTTAGGCTTCCTTGCAGTGAGTTTGGGAAATTGTGACTGAATTCCGGCCAACGGGAATATGAACAGAAGTGATCTGTGCCTCCCACAAATGTGCTTTCTGCATATTCTCATTTTCTGCTCCATGTGGCTAGACTCAAAGGCTGCCGAAATGGTGGAGTTGCAAGATGTTGGGAGGCTGGTCCCTGACCTGTGATGTGGCCTAGAAAGAAATCTTCGTTGAGGTTAGCCACTGAGATAGTGGGGTCTATTTGTTATTGCAGCCCAGCCTGGCTTCTCCTGACTGCACCGTTTTCCAGAGAAACTTTTGTCACTCTGCTTGTTTTTAAGTTGGGCAGGACTTCCATGGTCACTTTGATTTGACACGGCAGAATGCAGATGTCGGATCCTATCTCCTTATTCAGCTTCTTCATTTTTGTTTTCCAAATGATTTGAAAGAGAAACATGGAGTAAGATAATGACTATTCAGTAGAAAGCAAAAAATAGTACAGAGCACAAATAACTCACAATTAGCATAACAATTCTTGCTATTAATATGAATCATTCATTTCTTCTCTAATTTTTTCATAGTTTAGAAATCTGCAACGTCTAACCGAAAGCTCCAAATCCCCGGCCTTTCTGATGAAAGAGGGGTTGTATAAATTTATCAAATACATGCACACATTATGTGTTTAATTTGTTGATTCACTTACGTAAGAATGAAATCCAACCAAAAATTAGTGAGGACCTACTATGTGTGTTTTGTTGTACAGCAATGCTCTTGGGCTGGTATTCAGATAGGGTCGTTGCTGGATTCAAGCTGCTTTTCTGTTAAATAATCCTTGCTAGATGTGACCAGAAATGGGGAATTACGTGTTGGCAATTACGATCCTTGGGCTGCATGTACTCTATTAGACATCTGGTGCCAATTCCATGCAGGATCTTTTCATGACCATCGGATACTGCAGGGAATGCTCATCCACTCTAAAGATCAAATTAATCGAAAAGGGGCTTTTCCAAACAAAACACAGGAAAGGATGTTATCATAGTGCTGGCAAACGTAAGTGTCTGACCCGGTGCAGGGGTCCTCCCTATGGAATTTTGCCCGATTCTCCGTATTTCCTTAGCGAACCATCCTGGTACTGCCACTCTTAGCTCGTGTGAGCTTAATCATGACCTACAGCAATTACTTCCTGTTTAAACTATTGTTAAGAATTTTGTTTTGGGGCGCCTGGGTGGCGCAGTCGGTTAAGCGTCCGACTTCAGCCAGGTCAAGATCTCGTGGTCCGTGAGTTCGAGCCCCGCGTCAGGCTCTGGGCTGATGGCTCAGAGCCTGGAGCCTGTTTCCGATTCTGTGTCTCCCTCTCTCTCTGCCCCTCCCCCGTTCATGCTCTGTCTCTCTCTGTCCCAAAAATAAATAAACGTTGAAAAAAAAATTAAAAAAAAAAAAAAAGAATTTTGTTTTAATGTTTATTTTTGAGAGAGACAGAGACAGAGCCTGGGGGAAGGGGAGGGGCAGAGAGGGAGGGAGACACAGAATCCGAAACAGGCTCCAGGCTCCGAGCCATCAGCACAGAGCCCGACGCAGGGCTCGAACTCGCGGACCGTGAGATCGTGCCCTGAGCCAAAGTCAGAGGTTTAACCGCCTGAGCCACCCGGGCGCCCCTAGAGCAAGTACTTCTTACCTCTATCCTCTAGTAGACTGGAAGTTACACACCAACCGCCTTTGAACTTCATAGCCTAAGTGCCTGGCGTGAAGCACAAACCCAGTAAATGCGTATTTTATGAATATTGACATAATTGTTTAGACTGTTGTATTTTCGGTGTTAGAAAAAACCCCTTTAAAATAAACAAACCCCTACTTTACAGTTACAACCGTTTACAAAAATTTTTGTATGTTGTACATATATAAATAGGCTGAGTTTTGCATCAGTACATCAGGGTATTATATACAGTTTGCGGATACCGAAAATATTTATTTATTGAGGCATAATTGACCTGTAACATCATGTTAGTTTCAGATGTACAACATAATGATTCGACATTTGTATACACTGCCAAATGATCACCACAGTAAGTGTCATTACCATCTGTCACCATAATTATGCATTTTTTTCTTATGATGAGAACATTTAAGATCTCTGGCCCAGTCGGTTAAGCGTCCAACTCTCGATTTCGGCTCAGGTCACAAACTCATGGTTCATGAGTTCGAGCCGTGCATCGGACTCTGTGCTGACGGCGTGGACCCTGCTTGGGACTCTCTCTCTCTCTCTCTCTCTCTCTCTCTCTCTGCCCCTCCCCTGGTTTCCCTCTCTGTATCTCTCCAAAAATAAAATAAAAAAAGATCTCTCCTAGTAACTTTGAAATCTTGTTAACTAGTCACCAGGCTGTACATTACATCCCCAGGACTTAACTTATTTTATAAGTGGACGTTTGTACCTTTTGTCCCCCTTCACCCATTTGCCCACCCTCCCCCCCCAGCCCCCACCTCTGGCAACCGCCGATCTGTTTTCTGTATCTAGGAGCTGGGATGCCAAACATGTTTAAGTGAAACATGGTGGGAGGATGGGAGGAGGTGGAGGGAAGCTTCAAGGAAGACTTGAACGTTACTTACGGAGCTGTGTTTGATCAAAATGCCAGAACGGGCTGCAGGGTGCTAACTAAGTTGCGAGGTGGGCTGTGAAGTGTTGTCATATGCGGAAAAGGCCAGGCTTAGACAAGACGTCCGGCCAAAGAAGGCGGAGGAGGGAAAGATTTGTTCTGAGGCCATCAGACATTCTGGTTTTAGCTTTTACCCTGCCCACGTTGCTATCGAGTAGGACCAGACTTGAAGGGGAATCCTTTCTCCTGTAACAACTTCCAGAGGGAGATGAATCCATTGCAACCAGTATTTGGCCAGGGTGGGTGTTGCTGAATTCTGCCTCGTATATCCTCCCAAATTCTTTAGGTTCTCACTGAAACTCTTTTGGGGGTTGGAAGGGGGGGGGGCGGTTCTCTCCTCAGCAGGGCTGGAGAACAACTCGTCATCGTCTTTAACGTAGGACGTTAAATCACCCTCGTTAGTTTTTCTTCCCCTTCTGTATGAAATCCCACCTCCCTTACTGATTCCTCTTAGGATCTTACTTCCTGAGCAGTCACGACGGTGACTGCCGGAACGTGGCTGCGGCTGTCTCTTTCGTCCTGAAGCTCTGAACACCACTCCATGAAAAGAACATGACAAATGCCTAGGAAAGAAAAGCTAGTGGGTGAGATCCCTAAGTGTGACTTTTCAAACTGTACTCGGTCTCCTCCCCAGTAGCTTCATCCACTCCGAGCACGTTCTGTGGGCCGGGAGGTCTAGATGCTATGGCATATCATAGTGGACAAAAACGACCCAAATCCCTACCCTCACAAACTTCACCTTCTAGCTAGGGGAGACAGAGAACACACGAATATAGAAGTAAAGAATTATAGTATGGCAGCTGGTAATAAATGCGATGTAGTCAACTGAAGTGGGGACAGGGTGCAGACAGCGCTTGGGGGTTGCAGTTCTTAAAACTGTTTCTAACGTTTCTTTATTTTTGAGAGACAGAGTGAGTGTGGGGGAGGGGCAGAGAGAGAGAGCGAGAGAGAGGGAGACGCAGCACCCGAAACAGGTTCTAGGCCCTGAGCTGTCAGCAGAGCCCCGTGCGGGGCGTGAGCTCATGAACCCCGAGGTCACGACCTGAGCCGAAGTCGGGTGCCCAGCCTACTGAGCCACCCAGATGCCCTGGGGCTTGCGATTCTAACAGTGGCCAGGATAGGTGCGACTGAGAAGGTTGTTAACGGATGGTGAAAGAAAGGGGCGCCCGGGTGGCTCAGTCGGTTAAGCGCCCAACTCTTGGTTTCGGCTCAGGTCATGATCTCGTCGTTTCGTGGGTTTGAGCCCCGCGTCAGGCTCTACGCTGACGGTGCTGGAGCCTGCTTGGGATTCTGTCTCCTCTCTCTCTGCCCCTCCCCGACTCGCACTGTCTCTCTCAAAATAAATAAACTTAAGAAGATGATTCACGAAGACAATTTAGGTGAAACAGACAAGCCATCACACTTTATGAAGCGGGTGGCCCCCATTTCCAAGGGTCCGGAGAAGAGCAGAATCGGCCAGAAGGCAGGAAACTTTATTATAGGATAAAGAGAAAGGAGTAAGGAACCAAGTATAGAGCCCAGAGTTGGCTTGGCAGGTGGGGACTGGCTGACCGGATATACTGTGTTTCTGGCCAAGCAGAGCATTTGAAGGAGCACAAAACTTGATCTAAGTTCCGGTCTGCTGACGTGGCTCCCGAGCAGAAGTGGCTCCACGTTGGGCCCAGACGTTTGTTGCAACAACGTGAGTTTTGAGTAAAGACCCCGCGGAAGTGAGGAAGCCAGCCAAACAGGCCTCCGGGGCAGAGCAAACAGCCAGCACAGAGGCCCTGAGGTCAGAGCTGGTGGTTTCAGAAACGGTAAGGGGGCAGTAAGGTGCATGTAGCAGAGTGGACGAGGGGACAGGTAGCAGGGCTGGGGACAGAGGCACAGGTCAGACTGTGTTAGAACCTTGCAGATGGCTACAAGGACTTGAGCTTTTATTCTGGGTTGGGGGAGCCGTTGGTGGGCTTTAAGCCCCAAACTGGCCAGATCTGATCATGCCTTAAAAGGATCCCTCTGCAGGAGGCCCGGGTGGCTCAGTCGGTTAAGCGTCCTACCTCGGCTCAGGTCATGATCTCGCGGTCCGTGAGTTCGAGCCCCGCGTCAGGCTCGGTGCTGACAGCTCAGAGCCCGGAACCTGCTTTGGATTCTGTGTCTCCCTCTCTCTGCTCCTCCCCTGCTCTGGCTCTGTTTCTTTCTCTCTCAAAAAAATAAACAAACAAACAAAAAAGGATCACTCTGTGTGAAGCAGAGGGTGAAGGAGGAAAGGTAGCAGCTGGGAGACCAGCTGAAGACTATTGTGATGATCCAGTAGCGTGATGATGACGTTTCCGATCAGAGCAGGGGAAGCAGGCAGGCGTGGGGAGAAGTAACCAGATTCTAGATATATGATGAAGGCAGGGCCCACGGCATTTGCTGATGTGAATGAGAAAGAAAAACAGTCGAGGATCATGATGCTTTTTGGCCTGAGAAACTGGAAGGATGGAGTTGCCATTAACGGCTGGGGTAGAGAACGTTCTAGATGGTGGCCGGGGGTGGTAGTGGTGGGTACCTCAGGAGCTCAGTTTCAGACGTGGGAAGTTAGAGAAGCCCGACCAGGAGACCTCCAGGTAGCGATGTTGAGGAAGCAGCTGAATCTACCTGCAAGGAAGGAGTTCAAGAACGAAGTTCTGGCTGGAGACACCAGCCCGAGACATCATCATATTGAAGGTATTTATAGCCCTGAGACTGAATGAGTTTACCAAGCTGGCATTCACGTTAAAGACAAGTGGCTCAAAGAGTGAGCCCGGGGGCGTACCACAGGGGGGATGGACTGTAAAAATAGAAGTGCACGGACACGCACATCACACAGAAGCGTTTTGGTGGGAGCAACCACGAGTGAGTAAACTTTGGAGGAGGAGGGTGATTCCGCTCAGTACGGAGGAAGGGAGGGACACTGATGTGCAGAGCCCGAGCGGCGACAGGAAACCTTGCGGGGTAGGAACGCAGCAGTGACTGCAGGCCAGGCTGAGGGCTAGGAGCAGAGGGACGGAGCGGCTGACGGTCCGCTGATGGAGGGACAGGTAGAATGGTTTTAAGTTACTCTCGGTTTGCAAGGCTGTTTCCCGGGAAAGCTAAGGGCGGGGTTTGGGGCCGCCCTCCCTGGAATCGGTCTCTGAGATGGAGTGTTTTCGCGGACGGAGTACTCAGCTGCAGGAAGTTTGCTGGGATTGTTCACGCGCCGGTTTCCTGGGCGAGCTGGTGGGAGAAACAGGTGAAGGAAGTGAGGCAGGCAGGGGGCGCCGGGGAGGTCAATCGAGGTGTGTCTGCCACTGAGGCCCCAGCAGATCCCGCAGGGTGCTCTGGAGCTGGGGTGGCCCTTCAACATTGTCCCAAAGTGAGACCGGGGGACGAGGTTTTTGTGTCATCCCATCAGCCAGTCACTGGCCCAGGCTGTTGCTTCAAGGGAGGCGGTGTTACCTTGCACAAGGCCGTTCCCTGTGGCTGAAGGCGGTGCCCAGAGAGGGACGCGGCTGTGAGCCATCACGGGCCCGCCGGCATCCTCTGAAGCTGGGGTGTGGGAGTGCTGGCCCTGAAGACAAGGGGGAAAGCGGCCAGAGCACTGAGGTATGCGCTGTAAGTAGCTACAAGTTGTAAATGCACTGAAGTCAGAGGTTACGTTTCAATGAATGCAAAGGAATGGGGATAACTTCTTTCTCCACCCTCGGAAACCATCTCCGTTACGCGGCTTTTTTCAGATCGTCAGTGTTTCTATCTGGGGTAGTGTCATGAAATTACTTTAGAGAAGTGACTACAGGGTTGGACAAAGTAGGAAAAGTGTGCGAGAACTAACGCCGTTAAAATGTCTCTAGGAGCTGGAGACCGCCCGTGCGGGAGAATATGCAAAGAATACAGCCTTTATTGGGGTTGGAAAGAGAACTGGTAATTCTCTGCCTCTTTCCTAAGAGGCCCCTGGAAATGGCTTGAGGAGACTGTGTCATCCCAATGACCCGGGGGGGGGGGGGCTGCTAAGTGGGGGAGAGTCGTGTGTGATGAATGGTCATCCCCCAAAGGCTAAAAACATGTCTACTGAGAAACTCTTGTGGTTGAAACAACTTAGGTGCAGCCTGGTTACAGGTAGGCGGCCAGGCAGTTGATTCCACTAACCAGGACATTGTTGGGAGTGAAAAGGTTTCACTAATCATTCTGTCAAGGGCGCCTGGGTGGCTCAGTTGGTTAAGCGTCTGACTCTCGGCTTCGGCTCAGGTCGTGATCTCACGGTTTGTGAGTTTCAGCCCCACGCTGGGCTCTGCAGTGACAGGGTAGAGCCTGCTCCGGATTCTCTCTCTCTCCCTCTGTCTCGGCCCCTCCCCTGCTTGCTCTCTCTCTCTCTCTCTCTCTCTCTCTCTCTCTCAAAAAATAAACTAAAAAAAAAAAATTCTGTAAAGACAACCAGCATAAACCATGAATGAGGCTGGTGAGCTAGGACTTATCGGAGCCCTAGTATAGGGGCTTGCGGTTATGCAGGCAAGTTAAAGGCGAAATCAAACCCGGGACCCCGGGGTGTGAAGGATGTATGCAGAAACTTCCTTGATGGCTTGGAGTCCCCTGTTGCTGTCTTGACTATGAAAAGGGGTTGAATGTTGATCGTCTTCTGGCTTAAGAGGAGTTACCCATCTTAGCCACAAACACCTGACTAATGAAAATTGTCAGCATGCCTCGGATGTTCACTTTTAGTACGGACGGGAATTGGCGAACCAGTAACCTCGACTCGTGGTGGTTCACGTATTCCCCCAGTGCAGTATTTCCCAAGTGTTTGCACGTCGCAAATGCACGTCCCAAGTGTCTGCACGGCTTACAGAGAGATTGCTTTTTAATTGCAGGGCGTCCTGGGTTAACTGCGGGAGGCTGAAGGTTACAGGCTCCATCTGGCCACCCTCAAGCCTTCAAGGTTTAAGACGTCGCCACACCGGGGACGTGTTGGCGTGCACCACTGGGGACCTCTGCCTTACCAAGTCCGTCTTGGAAGCCTCAGAAGGTAAGGATAAAACACACGGTGACGGATACCTAATCCACGGTTTTAATGCTTTGTCGAGTTTAGCGACAACTTGTTCAAGTGCTTAAAATGTTGGTGGCAGTTTGGCGAGATTGGCCTTAGGGTCCCATGGGAAAAAAACGTGTCTTTCTAAAATTTGGTTGCGCAGCGAACGGTATGAAGACACGGCCTCGTGTCATACGCTGTACGGTATCAAAATGTTTTCGAGATGCGTCCCATCCCCGTGTGCGACGCCGGCGCCTGCGTCGTTCACTCCACCAGTTGGCCAATGGGTGCAGGGCGGGGCGGGGCGTCAGGCAGTAAATATGGGTCCAGAGAGGGGGGGCAGGGAGAGGATGGCCTGGGGGTCCCTGAGCTTCAGAGCAGGGTGGAGTCAAGCTGCAGGCGCCGCTGCCCGGGGCGTTGTTTCCAGAGGCAGTCAAATCTCTTGGCATCTGGGACCCCATGCGAACAGCAAGAGAGTTCTCCAGGGCAGGGCGGGGGGAGAAACACCCGAGGGCCTCCGGGCTGGAAGGCCTTTCTCCCAGATTCATTCGTAAGGAATGTGGCTCATGCCACTTAAAAGGCAAACTCCAGTCACCCTCCCTTGACGCCCCATCGGAGTCACAGTGTGGAGGCGACCCGCTCCGGAGGCCCCACCAGGTGTGAGAGACCGGAATGTGGCCCAAAGGCCCTGCAGGGGTGCGAACACCCAAAGCCAAAAAGGAGGACTGAGCTGAGCCAGCCCAAAGTCTGGTGCCTTCCAGGAGGCGAAAGGACCTTGGGCAGCCAAGCTTCTGGCGTGGGCCCCTGGGGTGGGGGTGAGCCCCCCTCCCCCTCCCCCCCCCCCCCCCCCCCCGCATCTGCTGTCTGCCAAGATTTAAAGTCACAGCAACCCAAATTCACGGTCCCGTTAGTCTCAGGGCCCGTGTTTATCCTAGCAGCAGGGGAATGTCTGAGGTGTCTGGAATTCTAGGAGAGTATCACTTCCTGTTTCTCAGACCTTTCCCCTGAGCAACAATCACGGGTATTCCTGGCTTTCTGACCCAGCCCGACTGCTTGTCTTTTTGGTAATACCACGCTAACAGGTGTGAGGTGATAGCTCATTGTGATTTTTTGACTTGCGTCTCCCTGATGCTTAGTGATGTTGAAAACGGTTTCATGTATGCGTTGACCATCTCTGTGGCGTTTTTGGAAACGTGTCTATTTAGATGTTCTGCCCATTTTTAAGTAGGATTGTTGGGGATATATATATATATATATATATCCCCACCTATATATATATATATTTGCCATTGAATTGCATGAATTCTTTATATATTTTGGATATTAACCTCTTATCTGATGTATAATTTGCAAAAAATTCTCCCATTCCGTAGGTTGCCTTGTAATTTTGTTAATGGTTGCCTTTCCTGTGCAGAAGCGTTTTCGTTTGCTGTCCCGCTGCTTTATTTTTGCTTTTGTTGGCGTTGCTTTTGGTGTTAAATCTGAAAAATCACTGCTGAGACTGATGTCAAGGAGATTATCTCCCTGTATGTTCTTCTAGGAGTTTTGTGGTTTCAGGTCTTAGGTTCAAACCGTTAATCCATTTTGACTTAATATATGAATATGCTGTAAGATGACAGTCCAGTTTCATTCTCTTGCACGCGGCTGTCCATTTTTTCCAGCACCATTTGCCGAAGAGAGTGCTCTTTCCCCACTCTCTGTTCCTGGCACCTTTGTTGTAAATGACCATATATGTGTGGGCTTATTTCTGGGCTCTCTATTCAGGTCCGTCGATCTATGTGTCTGTGTTTATGCCAGTACCATACTGTTTTGACTACTATAGCTTCATAATCTAGTTTGAAATAAGGGAGTGTGATGCCTCCAGCTTTGTTCTTCTTTCCAAAAATAGCTTGGACTCTTCAGGGTCTTTTGTGGTTCCATATAAATTTTAGGATTGTTTGTTCTCTTTCTGTGAAAATGTCTTTGGAATTTAGTTGCATTAAATCTGGAGATTTCTGGGGCACCTGCGTGGCTCAGTCGGTTAAACGTCTGACTTCGGCTCAGGTCACGATCTCACAGTTCATGAGTCCGAGCCCCGTGTCGGGCTCTGGGCTGACAGCTCGGAGCTTGGAGCCTGCTTTGGATTCTGTGTCTCCTTCTCTCCCTGCCCCTCCCCCACTTATGCTCTGTCTTGCTCAAAAATGAATACACATAAAATTTTTTTAAAAAGATCTGCAGATTTCTTTGGGAAGTATGGACATTTTAAGGACGTTAGTTCTTCCAGTCCAAGAACACAAAATACATGGTCGCCACAGTAAGTGTACTTAACATCCGTTGCCCTATATAGTTAAAAGGTTTTTTTCCCCTTGCGATGAAACCTTTGAAGACGTATCTCTTAGCGATTTCAAATATGCAACACAGTAGTATTAACTATAGTCACTATGCTGTACATTACATCCCCGCAACTTATTTTATAAATGAAAATTTGACCCCCTTCACCACTCTCTGCCCCCACAATCACATGTCTGTTCTGTGTATCTATCTTTGTATCTATGAGCACCGGGCTTCTTTTTAGATTCCACCTATAAGTGAGATCATACAGTATTTGTCTTTTTCTGTCTGACTTACTTAGCATAATGCCCTCAAGTTTCACCTACGTTGTTGCAAATGGCAAGATTTCATTCTTTTTTTTATCCGTTTGTCTATCGAGGGGCACTTAGGTTATTTCCGTATCTTGGCTGTTAGAAATAATGCCACAAGGAGGGCGCGTATATGGTGGTACAGATAGCTTTTTAAGTTGGTTGTTTTCATCTTGTTCAGATAAATACACAAAAGTACAGTTGGTCGATCATGAGGGAGTTCTCTTTTTACTTTTTTTTTTTTTAAGGTTTGTTTATTTCGAGAGAGAGGGAGAGCGTATGTGTGAGTGGCTGAGGGGCAGAGAGAGAGAGAGAGAGAGAGAGAAAGATGGAGAATGAGAATCTTCAGCGGGCTCCATGCTGTCAGCACAGAGCCCAACACGGGGCTCCATCCCGCCAACCGTGAGATCATGATCTGAGTTGAGATCAAGAGTTGGACGCTGAACTGACGGAGCCACCCAGACACCCTGGTAGTTTTCTTTTTAAGGTTTTGAGAAACCTCATACTGTTTTCCACAGTGGCTGTATAAATCGACATTCCCGCCACAGCGCACGCAGTTGCCCTTTGCTTCCTTGCCAACACTTGTTATTTCTTGTCAGGGGGATTGTTTTCTAATATCTCTTTCTGCTAAGCACAACCGATTTGTGTACGCTCATTTTGCTCTTGCAACTTGACTGAAGTTGGGGTTTTTCCCTATAGTTTTTGGTGGGCGTTTTCGGGTTTTTTAGGGCTCTCTCTACATAATATGTCATCTGCAAATAGAAACAGTCGCACTTCTTCCTTTCTGATTGGGATGCCTTGAATTTTGTTTTTTCTGACCTACTGCTCTGCCTGGGATTTTCGATACGTTGTTGAATAAAAGTAGTGAGAGTGGACCTCCTTGTCATGTTTCTGATCTTCGAGGAAGAGTTTTCATTGTTTTTTTTTTTTTCAATCATTGAGCGTGATATTGGCCTTTGTCATGTTGAGGTCTGTAGCACCTGCTCCCGAGAGTTTTTATCCTAAATGGTGGTTGAATTTTGTCAATGTGTTTTCTTCATCTTTTGAGATTGTCAGATGGTTTTTATCATTCATTTTGTTCATGTGGTCTATCACATTGATTTGTGGGTGGTGAACCGTGGTTGCGGACCTGAAATAAATCCCACTGGGTCATGGTATATGATCCTTTAACGTATTACTCAATTTGGTTTGCTCATATTATGCTGTTGATTTTTGCATCTGTGTTCATGAGGGATATTGGTCTATAATTGATTTTTCTTGCGGGGTCGCTGTATGGTTTTTGTGTCGGGTGAATGTTGGCTTTGTAAAATGAGTTTGGAAGTATTTCCCCTTTTATTTTTTTGGAAGAGTTTAAGAAAGATCGGTATTAATTTTCTTTAAATGTTTGGTAGAATTCACCTTTGAAGGTATGTGGTCCTGGACTGTTACTTATTGTGAGGTTTTTGATTACTGATTCATCTTCTTACTAGTAGTGAGTTTTTTCTGAATTTGCTATGCTGTGCAATCTCCACATAATTGTGAATTTTCCAGTTTTTTTTCTCATGATTGATTTCTAGTTTAATAACACCGTGTTTAGGAAACAGGCTCGATATGATTTCAGTCTTCTTAGATTTATTAAGACTTGTCTTATTGACTAATGTATGCTCTATCCTGGAGAATGTTACACGTACACTTAAAAAGAAAGGGTATTCAGCTGCTTTTGGATGGGATGTTTGGTTAATATACGTGTAAGCTCAATGTTTCCGTATTGATTTCCTGTCTGTATGATCTCTCCGTTGGTAAAAGGGGGAAATTGAAATCCCCTTTAAGTCTGTTAATACTTGCCTCCTATATTTCAGCGTTCCTATGTTGGGTGCATAAATAGAAACAAATACTGTATCTGGTCGGATTGACCCCTTTATCATTATGTGATGACCTCTGTCCCTTACTACAGTCTTTGGTATAAAGTCTGTTGTGTTTGTTACCTGTATAACCACCCAAGCTCTCTTTTGGTTTTCGTTGACATGGAACACCTTTGTCCATTCCTTTTTGAGCCTGCGTGTATCTTAATGCTGAAGTGAGTCTCCTGTAGGCAGCATAACGTTGGGTCTTGTCTTTTTTTTTTTTTTTTTTTTTAACATTTATTTATTTTTGAGACAGAGAGAGACAGAGCATGAACGGGGGAGGGGCAGAGAGAGAGGGAGACACAGAATCGGAAGCAGGCTCCAGGCTCTGAGCGGTCAGCACAGAGCCCGACGTGGGGCTTGAACTCCCGGACCGCGAGATCGTGACCTGAGCCGAAGTCGGACGCTCAACCGACTGAGCCACCCAGGTGCCCCATCTTTTTTTTTTTTTTTTTTTTTAAATCTTTTCAGCCATTCTTTGTCTTTCAGTTAGAGAATTTAGTCCCTTAACATTTAATGTTATTGTTAATAGGTATGGACTTAATGCCACTTGGCTCATTGTTTTTTGGCTGTTTTGGAATTCCTTTGTTCATTTCTTCGCATGTTCTCTGCCTTTGTGATATGATGCTTTTCTATAGCAGTATGCTTCACTTCGTTATTTTTTATCTTTTGGGTATTGACTATGGGTTTTTGCTTCCTGGTCAGCAGGAGGCCTCCATAAGGCATCTTACATTTATAGCAGTCTATTCTCAGTCGTTACCGACTTAAGTTCACATGCATTCTAAAGCTCCACGTTTTCACCTTCACCCCCACATTTTATATTATTCATGTCACAATTTACATCTGTTTTGTATACCCATTAACAAACTGTTGAAGTTACAGTCACTTATACTTTGGTTTTTTAACCTTCATACTAAATTTGTAAGTGATTAACCCACGGCTGTTACATTAGATTACTCGGAATTCAACTATTTACCATTTACCAGTGAGATTTTTACTTTCAGGTTTGCCTGTTGCTAATCCGTGCCCTTTTGTTTGAGCTTTATGCAGTCCATTTAACGTGTCTTAGAAGGGCCGTCTGGGGCTACACTCCTTCAGCTTTTGCTTCTCTGGAAAACTCTGTCTTTCACTTCTGAAGGACAACTTTGTTGGATAGAGTATTCTGGTTGGCAATTTTTTTCTTTCAGCACTTTGAATATAACATGAAACTCCCTTCTGGCCTGTGAATTTCTGCTAAAAAAAAATCTGCTAATGGTCTTACGGGCGTTCCCTTGAATGTAACAATTTATTTTTCCCTTGCAGTTTTAAGAGTTCTCTTGTCTTTAACTCATCTTCTTTGGAACTCTCTGGGTGTCCTTGGATTTGGAGGTCTCTCTCTCTTCCTGAGGTTGGGGTAGTTTTCTGCCCCTTTCTCTCTGTCCTCCTCTGGGACCCTCCTAATACTTGCCGTGTCCCATAAGTCTCTCGAGTGATCTTCACTTTCCTATGTTTTTGTTCATGCTCCTCTGGATCAATTCCACTGCCCTGTTGCCAGGTTCATGGGGGTCTTTTTACACTTCATCGACCCTATTGTTGAACACTATTGAGTGTTTCAGTTCAGTTATTGTATTCTTTTTTAAATTTTTAAAAAAGTTTATTTATTGAGAGAGAGAGAGAGAGAGAGAGAGAGAGAGAGAGACGGAGGCAGAGACATAGAGCAAGTGGGGTAGGGACAGAGAGAGAGAGGGGGAGACAGAGAATCCCAAGCAGTGTCAGCACAGAGCCGGATGTGGGCCATGAATCCGGGAACCACGAGGTCGTGACCCGAGCCGAAATCAAGAGTCAGATGCTGAACCCAGCCACCCAGGCGCCCCCAGTTATGGTATTCTTAAGTCCTGGGACTTATGGGAGACACCGGTGAGCTGGAGGGAAACAGAGGGACGGCACAGAGATGGCATCCTCTGGTTTCTCTAGAGCATCACAGTCTGCCCCTGCGTGTCTGTGAAATTCGAAGCCGGTCTCTCAGGCCACGTGGGGCCATTACGGTAAACAAATGGGCCTCTTTTAAGGAAGGACCAGATGTTTCTGTATGCCACCTCTGTGCCTCACCCCGGGAGGACAGCTGGTGAAGAACCATTTCTCTGTCTGTCACGGGCCTGTGGCACCCACAAAGGGGGGCCCACTTGGGCCCGCGGGCCAGAGGATGGAGGGGCATCCCCTGGCCAGTGGCCGCAGCAAGCGGAGTGCCACGCATGAGCAGGAGCTCTTGCTGGGAGATCCCGGCAAGGATTCCCGGCAAGGGAGTGTTGTAGTCAGTCCCTGGACGTGCGTTAAATTAGAAGCGTGCCCCTTGGGCCACAGCTATTAATATAAGCACCGGGGCCTCTTTCAAGGGGACCGGCCGTGCCGGGTGGGCTTGAACCCTTTCACACCTGTCTCCTAGTTCCCCATAGCCTTGTGCGTCTCCCGGGAATCAGCCCCGTTGGCTCTCAAACCCAGATGTCTTGGGGTCCCATAGCTCTCAAGGAAGTTGGGGTGCCAGATGTGGGGTCCCCACCCGTCCCCCCCCCCCCCAGGGAGAAGCCGGGGGTTGGGAGTTTCCTCCTGGTTGTGTGTCTCGCCACGTTGAGGGATGGGCTTTGTGGCGAGATCGTGTGTTAGCCTCTCCTGTCGTTTTTCTCGTTGGCCTGACGCGTATAGGAGCCGCTCGGCTAGTTTCCGGGTTTCTTTGAGAGGGACTTGTCCTGCGCGTAGCTGTGGATGCGCTGTGTCCGCGGGAGCAGGTGAATTCTGAAGGCTGCTCTCTTGCCATCTCTGCAAGTCAGCATTGTCTCTCTGCAAGTGACTGTGCTTATTTGACACAGATCGTGTCCACGAGCACATAGGAAAATACTGCGATTTCCCAGGTGAACCCAAAGGTTTAAGCGTAATGAGGTTTCAAAAGGTATGCCAAGTGGAGAAACCTGGAGATCCCACGTTCACCAGGGGATAAAGTGAACATCACAGAGAATGGCACCGACCACCATAACATGCCTCCTGCTACGGTGTGCTGAGGGCACATCATGCCTCATGTCCTGGTCCTGCTAAAACACATACCCTGGATCTGATTGTGAAGGGCGCAAAAGACAAATCAAAATTGAGGCACATCCTACAGCGTGACTGGATTGTACTCTTAAAAAAAAAAAAGGTCAAGGTCTTCCAGTGTAGAGCCTGCTTTTGGTCTTTGTCTCCCTCCCTGCCACCCCCCCCCCCCCCCCCGCCATCTGCCCCTCAGCTGCTCACATGCTTTCTCTTCCTCTCAAAAAGAAACAAACATTAAAAATATAAAACGGGGTGGCTGGGTTGGTTAAGCATCTGACTCTTGGTTTTGGCTCAGTTCATAATGCCACAGTTTGTGGGTTCGAGTCCCGCCTGGGGGTCGGCACTGACAGCACGGAGCCTGCTTGGGATTCTCTCTCTCGGTCTGTCTCTACCCCTCCCTCCCTGGCTCGGTCTCTTGCTTTCTCTCTCTCTCTCTCTCCTTCCCTCTCTCAAAAAATAAATACATAAACATAATAAGAATTAAAAAAAAAAACCACCAAAAACCAAAGAAAGGCGGAGAAACCATTCCCCATCAAAGATTAAGGAGACCTGACTAAATGTCACAAGATCGTGACTTAGATCCTAGACCAGATCAGGGAAACACACACAACTACAAAAGACATTGCAAACTGACAGCAGTTGAATATGGCTGTGTAGACGGTATCTTTGTTGAATGTGTTTAGTTTCTTTATTCTGATAATGATAAGGTGCTTATGCAAGAGCATGTTCTAGTTCTCAGAAACTTCACATGAAGTATTTAAGCATAAAGGGGCATGATGCTTGAAACGTAACTCTCAAAATGGTTCAGGAGGCAAATAGACTATATATGGAAGGAGAAAGTCAATGGTGCAATGTGTAAACAGTTGTCGAAATGGGATAAAGGGGAGATAGGGGTTCTTGGCGCTAGTCTTGTCATGTTTCTTTTAGCTTGAGTTAGAATAGTCCTGGAAGAGCTGAAACTTGATCCCGTGCGTGTGCGTGTGTGTGTGTGTAAAATAACGCAGATGCACATACATACCTACAGGTACAGAACTGAAGCCTCGTGTTACTCTACGTAATCTTTGCTGCCTATGAAAGCCACGCTCGGACATCCCTCCCCCCCCTCCCCACACTCACAGGATATTGTTTCGTATGGAAAGTCAGATGTGTTGCCGCTCGCAGGTTATCAAGGGAGTTCATGAGCTCCCGGCACCCTGCTGCCCAAGGAGTGATGGAGAATGTGTTTGTGGTTCCCAGTCTGGGGGGCTTTGCTACCGTGGGAAAGAACCCGAGGCACGTCCTTGCTACCCTTCATCGGAAGAGAAGTCTTTGCACGTGCACCGCGCCGGTTTGTGTATTCGTTCCCCCGTCAGAGGATTGCAAAATCAGGGAGATCCCAGCTCGGCTCCACAGAAGACAGCCACTCGTCTTGGTGCTTTCCCCCAAACACGCATTTTGCTTGCTCGCGCACTATCTGCACCAGCGTGATCCATTCTACATCGGAAGCGGAACGATTCCCTCCCCGCCGGCCTGTGCCCAGCGGAGAGCGGAGAGCCAAACGCCCTCCTCACAGTCCTCCCCGTGCAGTCGTCCGTCAAAACAGCCAGTCTCTGAAACCAGCGCAGGTTTGGGGAGGTTATGGTGGGAGGGATAAATGATTGATGGCAACATGGCGAAAATGAGTCTCGGTGTATGTGGCCTTCAGGCCGGTGTCCTCGGCCCACCTGGAGAAACTGAGCAGCGATTCCTATCAGAGATGCCATACTTACTCGGTATCGTCCCTTTTATTTTTTAAAGTTTATTTACGTACTTTGAGAGAGACGGAGCACTTGCTAGCGGAGGAGGGGCAGAGAGCAAGGGAGAGGCAGAACCCCAAGCAGGCTCTGTGCTGTTAGTGCAGAGCCCGACGTGGGGCTTGAACCCACAACCTGTGAGATCGTGACCTGAGCCAAGATCAAGGGTCAGACGCTCAACCAACTGGGCCATCCAGGCGCCCCTCTCTTGGTATCATTCTTAATAAGCTTGACCATCTCCTGTTACATCCAGAGTGTGCTTTGCAATGTCTTTCACTAGCCTCCTCTGCAGTTGGGGCAGGGGTGAGGGGATCTCCTTCTGTGGTGATCGTGACTTGGGCGTAGGAGGGCTATCCTCCCCAGAACCAGTTCTGAGGTATACCCTTTTAGGTGGGACCCCCGTCGCTCAGACTGCCCTTCAGCTGTGAGGAAGTGTCGTGAGAAGCAAATGCCGCCTTTGATCGAGAAATCTCAGCTACGGGAATGTGTCCCCCGGCCCAAGTTTTGCACAGGTGTCCTGATGAAATGGAAGATGTGGAGGATTCTGTGTCACAGGAAAAGACTGGAAACAACCCACATATCCTACCAAAGAGGACAGCCTAAATACTATCCCACTAACATACACTGGGATATTATTAGACAGCTATAAAAAAAAAACGAGAAAGCATTTGATATATTCAAACGGAAAAAATTGTTTCAATATAATTAAGAGTGGCTGGCTCTCTTGAGCCCATAAAAGCAAGGTATATAACTGGGTGCATAGAAAGAGATCTTAGGTGTGGTAAAAAAAAACATAAGGAGGCACAGATCTTTGCTAACTGCTTTCTCGATAATAGTAGTGTGGAAGGATACACAAGAAAGCAACCTTCACTCACAGGCCAGTGTGGACGGCTTGGGAATAGGGGATTTTCACCATTTGGCTTTCTCGATTTTTCACTTTTCAACCATGTGACGGTATTACATCTTTAACAACGAAAAACAAAGCACCCCACTCAACACTTTTTTTTTTTGTAACATAACTGCGTGCTTTATTGAGATACACAGTAAAGCAGTAATATAATACAATAGTAAGGCATATATTTGGTGAAGTCTGATATGTTGTGAAAATGCAGGAAAACTGAAGTTTAAAAAAATAATTAGTAAATGTTACAGTGTTGGTGTTAAAACACAATCTATCATGATACTCAAGTAAGAACCCAGTACCTGAAAACAATGACAGAACATGCCACATGATGTTTATGCTTCAGTTACATTATGATTTACAGTTTAATACTTGGTGGTTATAAAGAACACGAAGTAATGTCCAAATTATGCTTAAAATGTAGCAGTAAAGCTCTCAATTTTTATTCAAATATTTTGACAGACTCACTCCAGAACTAATGTCTAAAAGATAAAACAAAAAGATGAAAATAAAATTATGCACTCTATTTACCTCTGCTTTTAGAAGGAAACTTAAAACCGCTTAGTAGGAAGGAACACAACCCCTTGTTTTTAATCCTGGTTAAACAAACAAACACACAAACAAAAAAACCAAACTTGTGGGTGAAGGAAAAAGTCCAGTGTCACATAAAGGAAAAAATGCAAGACTAAAACCGAATCTTCAGGTCGTTTTGTTACCGTAGAGCTTTGGGTTTTCTTGTGGAAGTTACAATGGGGGGAAAAAAATCGAGAAAAATGTTGACACGGGAGACAAGTGGGTGAGAGCATGTGTGCACGATTATTAGGAACACCCCAAAACCAAAGTGAGGTAGAAATAGCATGAGAAGCCATGTTGGATGTTAATTATCATTAATAAAATAATACACAAAACCCACTCCCCAAAAGTTAACACTTGACCTAAGAGGTAACAGATTTGCAAAATAATAGGTCACACGGTGATTTCTATTGAATGAATGATTAAAAAAAAAAAATGAAAGGCTAAGAACACGAAAGAGTAAAGCTTGTTCCTACCAGTTAGTCCTCTTGGGTTATTCTTTTTGAACAATCTTTGTATCGTTAACCTTCCTCATCCACCAGCCAAGGGTTTGGAGTACTTTTCGGGACACGCGAATCCGTCTCCGTTCCCCCTTAGAAACCTGCGTGGAATTGCTTGTAGAGAAATGTGAAGTAGGGCAACCAAGTTCATGGGCTTGTGGGTGGATATTTAACAGTAACAACACCGTGATGAGGCTGTCTTACACATTTTCCCGAGGGTTATTTTAAATGAAGTCTTGTGGGCATTTAAAAACTCATTGCAATGGGGAAAGTCCTTAAAAAGAAAAAAAAAAAAGAAAAGAAAAAAACCCCTAAAATAACCACTGCTGTTTGTGAGAAGAGGGCAGAGGGAATTCGTTGTATTTACCAAGATCTCTCAGTGTGGTTAGGAACATTCATCCAGCCCTTTACTTCACGAGTGGCCTCCCTCCCTCTCAGGGATCGGCTGGCAATCCACAGCCTTCCAGCCCTACCAGAAGGATCTCCTACTGTCTGCGAGTGAAAAATATCTTCTGATGTCGTGACTTCCGCTGAAGCATCATTAAATGTAGACGGTGGCCTTGCCAGCGGCCGGAAGCTGAATGTATCAGCTAACGGATCACTCGGACACAGTAAGTCCTGTGTATTCATTCACATGTCCCTTTGCAAAAATTCGGTACCGTCGCTGTCAGTGGAAAGTTGCAAATGAGAAACATCTGGGGCCCCAGACAGTGTTTCAGTGTGGTAGCTGCCCCCTGGTTTCAGGCTCCAGGGAGAATTCATTCTAGACCAAGCAGGTAAGCCTGCGGGACCAGAGGCAATCTCTTTGCATTAGGAAGTGGCCAGGTCATTTGAACAAGAAATTTCAAAGGTCTCCAGAAATTCAGATCTATTTATCTATATCCCTACAGTATTTACATACTTCTAGACATATAGATGCAGGAAGCGAAAAACCACAGCCAGTCCCACTCGGCCAGCGATTCCAAAAAGAGCACTGTGAAGTAATCATCTGGTGGTGTTAGAGGAAGTGTCCTATCTTTAATATGCAAGAAAAGAAAAAAGCATGGATTTCATATGGCTATCACGCTAAAACGATGCAAAACAATGCGCTGCCTCCAAGTGTGTGTGTGCGTGTGTGTGTGTGTGTGTGTGTGTGTGTGTGTGTCTGTTTTTAGGGGTTTTTATAAACAACTTTTTTTTTTTATAAAGCACACTTTAGTTTACAATCTTTCTTTATAACTGTTATAAATTTTTAAACAACCCAAAATGCGTTCCATATAAAGAAATGGCAAGTTATTTAGCTATCAAGATTTTACATGTAGTTTTCTTATAACTTTTTTGTACAATTGCATAGACGTGTAAAACCTGCCATTGTTAACAAAACAATAACAGACTTAGAAACTACTGAAATCTACAGTATAGTACCACTACCCTTCACAAAAATATAGATTTTTTTTTTCTTGTAAACTCTTACTGTCTAATCCTCTTTGTTGTATGAATATTATAAAAACCATGCGGGAATCAGGAGTTGTAAAACATTTATTCTGCCCCTTCTTCGTCTGTCATGACTGACACTAAGGACTCCATCGCTCTGCCCAAATCATCTGCCAAGTGGAAAAGGCTTCCTACATTGTGTCCTGGAAAACAAAGAGAGAGAAAGACTTGACACTAGGTGCAGGGAACAGGAGCCTGACTCTCTGCCGTTCGGGAAATCCTTCCCCACTTCTAGGTGAAGACAACACAGAAGCCGCATCGAGGTCTACACGACACGATTGGATTTGTCACCACTTTCCCGGAAGAAGCAAAGCCTTGTTAATGAAGCCATTCTGCGTGGTTAGTATCGGCTTACTACCGGATCAGGCTACTGGGGTCGTTTGCGTGGACGAGTGTCAGCGAGCGCACTCATCTTCCCCATGGAAGGATCTAGCAAAAGGATTGCACGGGGAAGCACAAGGTTCCCTTGATAACAGGAGTGTTGCATGACGGGGTGTCCCTTTTCCACCTTGTTGTGGGAGATGCCGTACTGTGTCCTTGTACTCAAAGTTTTGTACTCCCAAACCACGGCCACCCCAACTACCTCCGCTGCCACCGTGACTCTATCTACCGCCTTTGCCATGATCATCGCCACCACCGTGACCAAGACATGGAGTCTTCATTTCCGTGCCGTCTCCAGCCGCTGCCTCCTTCCGAGGCCACGGGAGAGGAGGCTGTTTGCTCTCTGCTTTTACTGGAATTGGAAAACAAACTCTGGAATCGACCTTTTGGGATATGAACCTTTGAATCTGGAAGCTTCTTCTTAAAAAAAAAATCCCTTTTCATTCCAAATTGCTCTCAAGCCTAATTATGATCCGACCCACATGCAAAGCATGGATTGGGGGATCCTGTGAATGCATTTTTTGTTCTCCTCCTCAATGAGGGTTGACTATCAGAACAGCCTTTTAGTAGTAATGTGACATGACCTAGCAGGAATCCCCCAGCAGGGAGCACAAAAGCTGCAGTGTCTCTGGTACTCTGTGGCCAAATTCAGATGTAGAGTCAGATCATTTGAGACCGAGTTTATGACTTGCCTTTTCATACGTGTCCCATATTTTCATGTGGCTAATTTTAATTCGCGGACATTACTAAATCATCGTACTCTTGGAGCACTGCCTTTGGAACTAAAAATGCTTTACTAGGCTATTACTACTTTGCCATGTATCAACTTTATATACATTCTCATCAGTGTTAGCATCCCTGTACACATTAAAGATAGACTAGGGCAGGTGTTCTGCTCTCATATTTATTTCAAGAGACACAGCATTTTAAAAATCCACACGACAGAGGGACGCCCGCGTGGCTCAGTCGGTTCAACGTCCGACTTCGGCTCAGGTCGTGATCTTGAGGTTGTTGAGTTCAAGCCCCACATCGGTCTCTGTGCTGACAGCTCACAGCCGGGAGCCTGCCTCGGCTTCTGTGTCTCCCTCTCTCTCTGCCCCTCTCCTGCTCACGTTCTCTCTCTCTCTCTCTCTCTCTCAAAAATAAATAAACATTAAAAAAATTTTTTTAAATGAAGGCAAGGGGGAGGGGTCTGCGGAGGATTTACAGGCAGGCACCTGCCCAGCGATGGCTCCGGATCAAGTTAAGACTTAGAACAAATTGAACACCATTCTGCCATTGGCTTGGAGGTGATGAAGTTTGTAACTCTTGGGGAGCTTTGTATTAACGCGAAGAGTTCCAATGAGAACTGGCTGTTTAAAAAAAAACAACAACAAAACACTCTGGATGTTGGTGGAGGCTGCAAACAGAAAAACTTGGAGCAAAGCAGGTGTACCGTTCCTCGAGTGAGCCAGCAGTGTGGCAGTCCTCAGTGAGGAACGGAAATCAGCTTTGGTTTTTCTAAACCATACAAACCGCTGGAGGACACGGTGGGCCCCTGGCTGCTCCTGAGAGCACAGACACTTAACTGATGCTGCCAGGTTGAAGGGCTTCCCTTGTATCTGTTTTTTTTTTTTTTAAGGTTATTTATTTATTCTGAGAGAGCAGGAAAGGGGCAGGGAGACAGAGAATCCCAAACAGGGTCCACACTGTCGGCACAGAGCCTGATGCGGGCCTCGAACCCATGAGCCGCGAGATCACGACCTGAGCCGAAGTCGGACGCTTCACCGACTGAGCCACCCAGCGGCCCCCTCGTATCTCTTTTGGACTGCCGGGACACCCAGGGAGATCTACCCAATCACTCGTGTGGACTAGCTGCAAGTTTTCAATGACTTGCAGTCTTCGCAGCTATTAATGAGGCCAGGAAAAACAAAACCTGAGACCCTTACAACCTGGTAAGCGACTAGAACTCGAACTGTTTCTCATCACCCACATCCAACTAGGGGCTAGCCCACCTGGGAGACAGAACATGTATTAGAAAACCCAAACCGAACAGGGAAGAACTCCTTTTCCCCGCTGGCTTACTGATCATAATCAAAAAGTACCTATTTCGCTTTAGCTTGTGGGCTAGGGAACATGGACTGCAGTCTGAGAGGAAGTGCGTTCGTGGGTTATACAGCCACGTACGTGCCGCTCCTATTCCTTGCAATGGTGTTCAGTTTACTACCCGGAAGGCAAATGCTCGAGACTCTCCAGAGGCATCACTTCTAGGGGTGTCTGCTCTTTAAAAAGTTACTAGGTACAAGAGACGTTCATTACTCTTAAATACACCACGCACACGCCCACAAAACGCCAGGTGGCCTTTGACCTGTCTGGACGGTCTACAAGGTTATCCATGTGTGGAAGGCAGAACATTAGTGAGGTCATTAATTTTACCTGACAGGAACGTGAGGGGCACTGAAAGGCAGGCAGGATTTAGGGGTTTGCAGTCAGCTTCAGGCACAAGGTGACATAAAAATACGTCTGTAGAAAGTATTAATTTAATCCATTCTTAAGCAAGGATTGTTGAACACAAAGGCACCATGCATCGAACATTAGGGCGGTCGTGTGTTTTTCCAAGTTGGCGCTAACCACAACACATTTAGTCCCACGAGCCCCCACGGCCGGAGGGAGTTGTCTTCCACAGTGATTGGAATTGTTAAAAATACAGTTCCCAAGTAAATGGTTCGCATTCAGTTGGCCACAGCAAGGCCAGAATACTGCAGTGAAATTCGTGTTTTCCTTCTCTGTAATTTACTCTTTGAAAAAAATATCTAATCTACTGTCCATGTGAGGTCATTTTGGTAGCACTAAAAAATCACTTTGGTTCTCTGGATTTCTGGAAACTTGTCTGACTCGAATATACAACTCAGGTAGTAAAGTTTCCAAATGCCTGTGTGACTCGAATGATAGGTATTGCTGGCCTGTTGTAAAATTCATTCACGAGAGAAACACGTTCAGGGTGGTCAAAATTAAGGTGCAACTTTTCATAGCACGTCAAAATAAATCGTAAGGGGCACTTACCATAAGAATGAACCCAAGAAGCCTCACCTAAGAAGTATGTGAGCCAGGCAAACGGTCAGGAGCATTCACTGCTTCACCAATTCGGGTGTCCTCAGTTTCTCCTCCCAGCCTGCCACTCCCCCCCCCCCCCCCCAGGACCCCACTGTCCCCAGCCTTGGAAGAAAGCATGGGTACAGACACACGGAAGGACCGTTCAATTCATTAGACTTGCATGGCATGGTGTTGGCAGACTTTCCAGTATGACTCCTTATGTTTAAATGAATCCGGGATGACTCTTGGCTATCCTGTTGCTGAGGATCTAGAATCTTCTCACATGAGAACTCTCTACCTGTCCAACCTGTGTCCCGGAACAGCATAGGTTAGCGCTACCCATCAAGGACCTTTCCTTCTGCCATCCTTCACGCTAAACTCTAGGTAAGGACAAGCTTGTTTCACTTGAGCTGTCACTCAACACTGTCCTCCAATAGCCGCTGATCAGGTAATGCAATGTTGAGACAATGTTTCTGACAGAAGTATGAAGGAGCTTTGCCTGTCACATCTCAAGCCACGTTCAGTGATAGTACTGTATCTTACCCGCTTCGAACCCATCAATAGGCGCTGAGAAAAAGCCTCAAGGCTCCAACATTCAATTTTTATCCCTCCTTGGACATGTTCTATCTGGTTCCAAATGCCAGGGAAAGAAAGCGCACTCTCGAAAGGGCTAGGTGCGATGACACGGGCCTTTCAAACACCATTTGCTAAGGCGGCGATTAAGACTGAGTGTGGCTCTGGACCCAGACTGCCTGGATTCAAATTCTGGCTCTGTCATTTGGAACACCCTGCTTACGTACTCCCTCACGGACTCAGTTTCCTTATTTGGAAAATGGGGTTAATAAGAGTACCTACCTCATAGGTTTGTCATGAAGATTACACTATGAAAAAGATGGCAAGTGCTTACAACAGTGCTTGGCCCAGTAAGTGCCCCCAAAAAACAAAAAGTTAGCTGAAGTGGGAAAGGGGGGTGGGGATGAGGAAAAAGGAAAACAAAACGAACTCATTCTGGAAGAATAAAAACCAAGGGCACTGGCAGAAAATGCTAAGGTCCTGGAAGTAGACAGAAACTTCACGACTCATCGGTTATGTTCAAGGCTAAATTCATTGTTTTGAGGATTCTGTTCACGTGACAAATGGCGAGAGACGATGAACCGCAGGATTCCAACCTGGGGACCACACAGGGCTGCCATTTTAGAGAGATTCCTGCTCCCCCCAACCCCTGCTCCTGTCGTCATGGTGATGACAATGGCAGTGAACATTTGAAGAATGTTCCTCATGAGCTGCAAGTGGAGAGGTGACTACCATCCTTACGTGATGACACATTGTAGTACATACATGCGCGTGCACACACACAATTCTTACACAAGCGCCAAACATAGAAAGCGTGATGAGACACACAGAAGCCATGGCCGTGAGCCTGAATCTCACTAACCTCTCTCATTGGCTTCCCAGGGGTATTTCTTCCTTTAATAACGGGAGAGAGGAAGAGGCAGAGATATCAGAAAAGAAAAAAAATGCATAAATAAACAGTTTCATACCCGTTTTGCTGCTTTCACCAAACAAATGTTGAGATGACAATTCATTTATTCCCTTCTGGAAAAAAATAAAAACCGAAACAAAAAAAAAAAAATCCGAAAGACACATCCAGTCAAATAACCTTTACATACACTTAAAATCAGTGTAAACAGATAACATGATCCAGGAGACATCACTTACAGAATCCATAGAGTTCATGTGTTAAACTGGATGGAAGCGAGCACAGCGGAGAAATCTGACTAAGTGAGCCTTGTTTTCAAGGACGGCTTTAGAACCTCAAGCTGCACGTCCAAAAATCCCCATCTCTTCACTCTCAACTTCCCAACTTACTGGGATGTGAACAGCAGCTGACTGTGTGTCCCAAAAGTCTGCACCCCAAATGCGAGGCGAAACGCCACAGAAGCGAGACTCCATCCCCTCGGGACAATCTGTTCTGTCTGGCAGAGGCCGAGCATGCCCAGGATGACGGGGGGCGGGGGGGTGGTGGCGGGGGCGGGGGGGCGTTTGAGAAAAGAGAAGGAAAAAAAGGGCGGGGGGGAGGGTGGGGGGGAGGGAGAGGAGCCCCACTAATGGGCAAGCCACAGAGCCAGATCCGGGAATGAGCCTTCAACTTCCTCCCCATAATTCGACAGGTACCAGGCGCCTTGAGAGTCAGTGGCTAAAGACCCAGTCGCCTTGTTTGTTTTATGGAATCCTCCACGGGTATGCTTAGTTTTGGAGAGCAGGTTCTGATAAAATCTTGTATGGTAATATCCATAAGTGGACAGAAAATTCGGGACCTCTGACCATACCCAGCAGGTCTTGGGCTTGCAATTTCCTCTGACCACGAGGGCCTCCGGGTGAAATACTGGTTTTCAAACTTCGACTTGAGCAGTGAGACACATCTTGCGACAGTCTGAGGTGAAATCCCAGAATGTAGGACGGAGCCACGAGAACCCCTAGTACGTCACCTCCTTACCCCCGGGGTCCACCATGCTCAGGGGCGGCAAGGACCGAAACACCCCACAGCGATGTGAGGACTACTCGTGCAGACCAAAGAAGTAGGGAACTTCTATTCCAAAAGAAATCGTTCCAAATTCAAGGTCAGGGTCTAAAACCTCTAGTACGCATTTACAGGTTCTCTAAGTAGGACTCTCCGTCCCTTCCTCCCTCCCTCTTTTCCTTCGTTCTGAATTTTCCCACGTGACGCCGAGATTTCTTACAAGTATGAAAACTGCACGCTCGACCATGTAAGCACGGCCAAGGTATTCATGACGTTCCTCAAAGCAGGGAAGAGAGAAAAAAGGGCACTGGCTCCTCAGCAGTGGGTGTTGCCAGTGGTAGGCCCAGACCAGATGACAGGAAAAAGGAGAGGGAAGAGAACCTCATTTCCTTCTTGATAGTTCAAGAGTCCCAGCATGAGTGACTTATCCATTGCTTTGGACTCCTTGAGCAAGTTTTTTGTTTTCTAATCTTTCTATTTCATGGTTATACTGTCTGGTGGTGGAATTTATTACCTTCCCCTACAGGGCTGTGAGTCCTTGAGGGCAGGGCCCATATGTGGCTTAGCCGTCCTCTCTAGCTCCAATAACTTCTGCACCCCAACACTATGGGCATCTGATAAAGACGGGCTGAAATGAATTAGTAAGGTAGCCACGAGATCATGGTCAAGAGTTCTTCGGTGTTTTAGGCAACTTGGCCTTGCCCATTACCGTTTGACTTGGGTCCCAAGGGCCGGTAACTTATACTGGCTTGTAACTTGGGTCTGTTTCTAAAACTAAAGAGCCTTAGGAAAGACTGCCGTTAGAAGGTAACGGGATTTAGTCTCAGAATGTAATTATGGTTCCTAGAGTGATCAGGGTTACCTGTCTTTATTCTACGCCAAGCCGTATTCAGAGCTTGGTATCTGCTGGTCATTACCGAATATGCAGCAAATTACTTGGGCTTTGTTTCGGGCACTTCTTCAGAAACCACGTTTCACGTACAACGGACCTTCCGGAGCTACGTCAATCCGAATCTCTTTCACAATCCGCCCTCATCGCTTGGGTCCCGATGTGCTCATTCCCACAGTACAAAAGGAAGTTCCGCGTTTTGTTTAAACAAAGTTAAAACAAGTAACGTTTTCCGCTGCAGTGGACTAGTTTCTCCAGTGACAAAATACAGGCTAACTGGCTGCAGCGCTTAAACATATTCTCTACCAGTAAAAATAAATAACAAAAGCGCCAGATAAGTTTTATTTCACAGATACATTCTTCGGAAATGAGTTTCCTATAAACCTTCACTTAGGCTGTCCATCTGGCACTGTGATATGTTGTCAGGAAATGAATCAGGAGTAAAAGGAAGTACACTGGGGGAGTCCTGAGTCTGAGTAAAGGGCCCGGTCGGGTCTGGAGAAGTCAAGTTTCCTCACGCAGCATGAATTTGAGATGATTCATCATTTAGGGTCAGAATCCCAAGACGTTACCACTTCGGGGGTAGCTTCAGCTTTGTAATCTCAGTTTACCAACTGTTTTAAAAAGCTCAGGAAGAACGAGCCCCTTTTTAGGGTTCCTGTTTTATCACAAGCGAAAGAAGATTCAAACGGCTATACTTTCAGTCTTAAAGCACGTATGGTCTCTGGCGAACGTGGACACAAATACACACGTCCATCCACAAGCACGGTTCTGTTGAGCTGAAAGTTGACCAGCACCGAAGCGTGTTAACTGTGCGTATGTAATGAGCTTAGAATGGACCGCAACAGTGTAAGGCAGGGGTCGGCAAGCTGTGCGTGTCAGGGGCCAGACGGTAAATATTTTAGGCTTTGCAAGCCACGCAGTCTCTTTAGCAAATGTTCAACTCTGCCGCAACTACCGCGCCCTTGGAGTGCGAGAGCAACCGTAGATAGAGCCTAGGTGAAGGGGTATAGCTCTGTTCTAATAAAACTTTATTTATAAGAACAGGTAGTGGGCCAGGTTTGGCTCCTAGCCTGTAGTTTGTCGGCCCGTGGTATACAAAGGGCTAACGGCTCAAAATGCACGGAAGCTAAAGGGAAACAGAGTGGTGCCTGAAAGGGGGCACATGAATGCTTCCGTCTTTATGCTGTGCTTGCAGAAGAGAACCACAGACAAGACTTGAATTTGAGAAGATGGCAGGTTTCGTAAAGCTGTTGGGTTGCTAATTTAGAGGCATCTGACAGAATGCGTGTGGGCTTTATGGAGGGCTGGGTAACATGAGGGGATGGCGTGGACGTTGGGGGTAAAAACGCGGCACACTGGTCAGCAGGTACGAGACTGTACAGGCAGCAGGAATGCCTGCACAGCACTGTTAACTGTGCTGCAAGTTGTCTTTATTGCAGTACGAGCTTATCTCGAAGCCTATCGTTCGTTAATTAGAGAAGCCAATCTCACACCACTGACAAGGGAAGCATTTTTTCCGTAAATGCACATACACAGAAAAACACTTTTGTTAGGATGTGAGGTGCTCAGAGACATAGGGGCGAATCACTGAAATTATTTTTAAAAGATGTTTGTTGGGGCGCCTGGGTGGCGCAGTCGGTTCGGCGTCCGACTTCGGCCAGGTCACGATCTCGCGGTCCGGGAGTTCGAGCCCCGCGTCGGGCTCCGGGCTGACGGCTCGGAGCCCGGAGCCTGTTTCCGATTCTGCGTCTCCCTCTCTCTCTCTCTGCCCCTCCCCCGTTCATGCTGTGTCTCTCTCTGTCCCCAAAATAAAATAAACGTTGAAAAAAAAATTAAAAAAAAAAAATAAAAGATGTTTGTGGTTCATTCTACCCATGTCCTGTTCCTGTAGAATAATGGTGGAGAATCAGAAAGTGTCTTATAGTAGATAACGATTTTTATGACAGTGGAATTCCACTTCTACAGATACTTAACAGACGGAGGGACACCTTATTGGTAGACAGATTCGATGGAAGTTGGCTAACGTTCTGTGTTTAATATACACTGAGCCGCTCAAATCCCTCAAGTGGTTGTGAATAACTAACTATATCCCGAGATTCATCAGGAAAGATATCACCACAAAGCTAAACATGCACAGGTTCACACCTTGAGCGCCCTGAAACTTATATTGGCTAGGAGGCAGGCACGTAACCCCCTGATTGATTCGGGTAACCGTTCAGCAAGGCCAGCGAGATAAGATCAGGAGCCTAATTTCACTTGGTGAGTGGCCATGAGCAAGGCACTTTGGGCTTCCGGGTACTTGTGGTGAGAAGGCGAGGCGAGGATTAGTGGATACCTTAAGACTTGAGCCTGAAGTCAAAACTGTGGCCAACGGCAACAAAAAAGCTGTAAACGTATAATGCAAAACAACTCCCCTCTCGATATGCGTTACGGTTCTGAAAAACATACTATTCTATTGAAAAAGTCTTTTCCCCTGGTGGCAGTTATCTAGCAGGGTTAAGTAAACCACGAGGTGGTAGTTAACAGCGCATTTCCACTAAATGTCAGACCTCTGGCTCCGGCATCTGTCCCGAGTTACCCACACAGCTGTCCGAACCAGCTGTAGCAACCGTGAACTTCATTCGTCCTAACACAGCAATGGGAACACGGGTGGCCGACTCAGAGTAAAAGTACAGCGTCCTCTAAGCTATTAGGAAGGTCTTGGCAGCGTCCTCTAAGCTATTAGGAAGGTCTTGGCAGAAACTTCCATGGTAAAATGTTTCAAATAAGTGTAACGTTCTTTTAAAAAAGATGTTCATCTGGGCAAGGAAAACTGAGATCACTTGGATCGGTATTCTTTAAACCACTGCGTCCGAAAATCAGTTCAGTGGGTTGCAGCCAGCATTTGATTTTGATGCAGAGACACGGTGTGCATTCTACATAGTATAGGAAGCAGTGCTTCCCGAAACTTTGCTGATCTTCGTACGTATATGTGACCAGACGCATATATCTGTGGCGTATATACATGGTGTATACATATGTGTTTCTGTACACACATACACACATCCAACGTATCGTATGTCCTTAATCCAGTTTGAGATGTGAAATGTTTCTCTTACTATGGACAGTGGTCAAAAAGGTCAAAAGCCACTGAGACTTTTTATCCAGTTGAACTTGAGGGAAACGAGCTGTGATACTGTGATTTAGAATGAAGAAGTGCGTATTAGGTCTCAATTCCCTTTCAGGGCACAGAGCTCCTAAAACCTTTGAAAGTTCCTCTGAAGTAATGAGGCAAGCCTAGGAAAACACCTAAACATAGGGGCTGGGTCCCAGGGAAGCCAACCCTGGGTTTTAGGGGGGGTGGAACTTTGAGCCTTACCCCCTGACCTCCGGGGAGGGAAACTGGGGTGCTGGAGACTGAGTGGCCTCACCACTGGCCAATGATGTGATCAATCACACCTTTGGAATGAAGCCTCCCTGAAAACCCAGGGGGAGGGAGAACTTCTTGGGTTGGTGAACAGTGGAGGTCCTGGGGGGGCAGCGCCCCCCGAGAGAGCACGGCACCTCCACACCCTTGCCCCACGCCTCGCCCTGTGCACCTCTCCCGTCCGGCTGTTCTGGAGTTCTGGCCTTTCGTAATACACGCTGATCTAGTGAAGGAAGCGTTTCTGAGTTGTGTGAGCCGCCGTAACACCCCAGAAGTGGGTCACTGGAACCCCTAAGTCTACAGTGGGTCAGAAGCCCAGGTGAAGGGGGAGGGCAGTCTTGTGGGACTGAAGCCCTAAACTTGGCACATGTGATGCTCTCTCTGGGTAGATGGTGTCCAAATAGCTCGGTGCCGTGAGAGGAACCCCCACACGCTGGAAATGGGTGTGCAATAGTAGGGGCTCAGTGGTAAGGCCTAACGTGGCAGGAAGTAGCAAAAAAAGAAAAAAAAAGAAGTCAAGGTAACAGCATCACAGAAAGAACGGCCAGATCCTGATTGCTTTCCTCAGGAAAATAAATGACTTCTCTCAGGCTACCGGCCTACTATTAGGTAGGAACTCAGTTAAGGGAACTGGTCAGACAAAGCCTCCTTATCCTCTGAGAACTCACATCAGCACTCGGTGGAAGGTATGCTTCTCTAAGCGCGAAGTGAGTAAACGCTATCGGGGTGGCCTAAAGCTCCCCCAAGTCTCCACAGAAGTAGATCACCATCGCAGAAGGAAATTTAACGTCAGAGGTGCTAACTACCACATGAATCGGAGGAGGTAAATTTGCCCTCTTCCAGGTGGCTTCTTCCATCCCCATGTGGTATCTAGCTTCACGCACTAGAAGGGGGGATGCAGGGAGACTGTGCAAAGGACTTAAAGATAATTCGGATGGGCCACAGGCCCAGGACACAAAGGCTGCCTGAAGGGAAGCGGGGCCATGGGCCCTTCTATGGCCTCCACTCGACTCTAGTTTACATGGGGAGGAAATGCCCAGGGCGTCAACGAAGCAGCCACCAACTTCCCACAGAGCAGGTAAGCGAGCTTTCATTTTAAGGGTCTGGGACGAGGAAGCCATCTGTGACCTTCAAGGGATAGGATGGCCTCAACGAAATGTGTGCTACGTGTGGGGCCCAAAGTTCTGGCTATGTGAACTTGAGAAAGACCCTCGCTGTGCCTGAGGCTAACCCCTCTTATCCAAAAGGGTGCCTCTGGGATTCCCTCATGTCCTAGAGCCCTAGGTCAGAGCAGTAATACTATAATGTGAACTTCGGAAGTCCACAGTTGACCGTAAGCGTCTCGAGGGCAAGGAATCTGGCATTTCTTTGTATCCCTAACACCTCCAGCGGTCCAAAGTCAGGTGCCGGTAAAAGCTGACGGGCCAAAAGGGAGAGCATGTGATTTACATCAAACCAACATGTGGTCTTCTCGTGAACCATGGCATCTAGGGGCAAAAGACAGCTAAGATAGTCAAGATGGAGGTGGGGGTGGTGGGTGGAAGACAGCTGAGATTTTTAGGTGTTAAAATCAACACATCAGAGGCACTCAGCAGGGAAAAGATGGCTGGTGCAGACATTTAAAATTAGCTTCCCGCAACAGTTCCTTAGCAACGCTCTATCAGAACATCAGTGCTTTTAATGTGCACCGTGCAACGTTCACGCACACAGCAAAGAGCCAGGACCCGGCCACCGGGAGCGGACACTGAACAACAAGATCAGAAAAACACAGGACTCAAAATACCCTCCTCGTGGCCCTTACGGAGAGGAACAAACAGCCAGATTCTCTGCTGCCCTTCCCTCCGGGGCTGCCCACGAGGGATGCCAATCCCTGCCCACCGAGACGTGTGTCCTCCGCTTTGGCTTGTCGAGGTGTTCCATCTACTTGCTTACAGGTGACTGCAGCCATTCTTTTTATTCATTGAAGGGAGGTGGGTCAGTGACTCTGGTTTATGTCACAGCAATAAAGTAAAACAAACACTCCCAAGTCCTAGGAAGACATCTGAAGCTCCTACAGGCTAGTGGGAAAATCTGGCGGGGGTAAAATGCTGCTTTTATAGGAGGGGCAAAATACGCAAGGTCAAAGTGACGGTGAGAAATAGAGGCATTAATAGAATTAACATCTTTCTTTACAGAGATGGTATTCCACCTAGGAAAGTGAAGTCAACAACAAAGTAGCATACAAAGAGTTCGCTGTACCTGTATTTAACAAATGGGGTAAGATACAATTTTTAAATATAAAGGGCATCAGATTGGAAGTCAGAGTCCCCCCCCCCCCCCCCCCGCCGCCCCCCAACCATATACTAAGCACGTTCTGGATTTCACCGTATCGCGCGTATCGACTGTGTGTCCCCGGCAAAGGTGCCATCGGGGCGTGAATTTCTTTGTAAAAGTCACATCATCGTTGCTCTTAAGAAGAAGCTATCTTACCTCGTAATTAACGCTTCAGACTGATGCGCAAAGCAAGTAAAATAACGTGTAAGTCGATAGTCTTATTTCTAGAGACAACGCTAGTATACAGGTGTTTGAATTCAACCAGCATCCAAAACCAGTCAATTCAGTCATCCAAGCCAGAACTCGACACTCAACAATTCTCTTCGCACAATGACCCCAGACTGGCACTCTGTCAGCAAGTGCCTCCTTAAACACGGGAAATACGCGGGCTAGGGTACAGAAATGAGGGGCCTAATTCCAGTAGGTGTGAGTTACTTGCACGTCGTGGGCCTTACCTCTGGAACTAGGGAAGGAGTTGGTGAGCTGTTCCATCACTTCCTCTAACCCTGTGCTTGTGTCCTGGGGAGGACTGAGCAGGTCTTCCTCGCCTTAACGAAAGCAAGCACAAACAATGGCCAGTTACGCTTCCGGAAAACAGACATTTTGAGAAAAAGCCCAGTCGGGGCGCCTGGGTGGCTCAGTCGGTAGGGCATGTGACTCTTGATCTTGGGGTCATGAGTTTGAACCCCAGATGGGGTGCAGAGATTACTATAAAATACAAAATAAGGGGTGCCTGGATGGCTCCGTCGGTTAAGTGTCCAACTTTGACTCAGGTCGTGATCTTCCGGTTTGTGGGTTCGAGCCCCGCATTGGGCTCTACGCTGATAGCTCAGAGCCTGCATCGGATGCTGTGTCTCCCTCCCTCTCTGCCCCTCCCCCGCTTGCGCTCTGTCTCTCTTCCAAAAATAAATAAAAACATTTTTTAAAAAATTTTAAAAATGTTTAAAAAGTCATTTTAGAATCATTTCCATTCGCTCATAAATAACATCAATAAAAATAACCCCTCAAGCTGAATAATTGGGGAATGACTTCTTCAAGGGAAGAATTCCATGCAGGGATCTATACTCTGGTCTTGGGAGAAGGAAATGGCTTACCTGTTTAGAAGCCAAGATAAAATCGACCTAAGTTTCTTAGGCCCCATTAATAAAGGTGAAATGTTTTCCTTTGTAATGAAAAGATTATTAGACCCTTGCAGTGTGCCTGTTCAACGAAAGGAACTAAGAACGTGACATTTTGCATGCACTTTAGGAAGGAAAGGAAGAAGCGGAGACAGAGGTGTTTTCTCCACTCTTTCCTTTGACATTTAACCAAAGGTAACAAATAAAACTCAAGCACTTTTAAAGTCCAATGAAATAGGGAGAAATAAAAGTTGCACGTGACCTATGTAGGGAGTGAAATATGACTATTCTAAGGACCGTGGATACGGAGGATACTGGGGAGTAATGTTCCTTTCCTCTTTGTTACACGGACCTACTTTATCATCATCGTGTTTTTGGAGGCTTCTAAAGGGGAAATTCTGGTTTGTTTTTTTTTTTTTTTTCATTTTTAAGAATCTGTTGACAGGAGGCGAGAAGGATGTTTTGGAAGAAAAAGGAATTAGGGATGGACGGTCCTCGTCTGAGATAGGGAGTCCTCTTGAAGATGATGTCGATCTGTATGTCTCTACTGATGATGGTTCATGGGTTGACAGGAACGCACCTCAGACATTTGCAGCAAGGGAGAGATTTCTTCACTGAGAACAAAATTACTTGCAACTCTCAAAGTCTCTGCAAACTAAGTTTCTGATGTTCTTAAGTTCAAGCTCTATTCGTTCAGGACAGTGTCACTTGCATCTAAAACAAGACCTTGCTTCCAGATCAACAGTAATGAAGATGCTTAAGGACAACCTCAGGTTCACATCGGACTTGGAAATGACTGGACAGCCGGCGATTTAGTGACGTAAACATGCTTGTTATCTCCTTTTGTCTATGCCACTGGGATCTTCATTTACGATTATAATCCTGCATTCATTACTAAGTTTTCACCTTGTCTTTTTTTTTTTTTAAGTGTAAGCTCAAACAATGCTTGGCCCAATGTTCACCGCAAAGAGAGTCCTATCCCAGTGGATGTAAGGCTGTACGTCAACATCACAGTGGAGAGCTTAGGGGCACAGGACAGACAAAGAGCCTCTACTTCTGTGAGTCTCATGGTAATATACCAAAGAAAACCTCTTTCAGATACTAAGGACAAGAAATAAGTGGTGAAAGTTAAGATCACAAGATAGAAAAAGAAGTTACGGTAGCTACCTACCAATCTACACACACACACACACACACACACACACACACACAACTTCCTTCTATTTATGTGTTTAGCAATGAAAACAATGAAATAGAGCACCTTTAATTTCTTTTTTCCTGAGAGTTCAAACTGCCATTATGTGGTGAGGGTGGAATGAATGAAACAATGCCAGCAGGAACAGAATCCTGACAACTGCAGAGGTGAATACACGTCTTCATCCCATTACTGATGCAAATTTTGCCAAGTTGTGGAACATGAGGCATTTTGAACGGCAGTAAGTCTGCTTTAGCAATAATACGCCTTACAGAATAAATCAGAACCAACAGAGGCAAGCATGACCAGCCTGACAGGTGAATTACATTACCCTGGAGCTCCAGGAACTGAATAGAAGTGTGGTAAGATTCAAATACAGTTCAGGGATGGGGTAGGCATTCCTCTGCCTCAGTTATTTCAGGGATCAAAGTTTAAAGCATAAACCTAATGATGTCGACCAGGTTCATCTTTACAGATGAACTATTATCTGTAAGTTTCAAATCCGAGTGTCCAAGTACAAATCTAAAATTGGCTTGCTTTAATGGAAAACTTTCAGGACAGTGATGAAGGTATCCCTTCAAATATTTTTCAAGTGCCTCGTGCATCCTGCACAGTACATATACGAATAAAGTATCCTCTTGTTTTCTTCGTTGCTCAAGACTTCCTCACTAAGTAAAAAGTCCCCTGGGCTTAACTACTCCTTTTAAGAATCAAAATCAGAGTTCTCACGTGTGTGCATGAGTAGAGCTGAATCGACGCTGAAACATGCTTGACGGCTCATATTTTCTGCGTCAATTATACTGAAAAGTGAAAACTGCTAAATGACACCTGAAATTTGAGCAACACCACTGGATTCTTTGATATTGAGCCAGATTTTAAATGTCTAAAAAAATAGCCATACAAATGACCACACGGCAAGATTAGTTTATTTATACTAACATTTATCAAGAGCCAACTCTATGTCAGGTGCTGTTGTGCGTGTTGGGGAGATAGCAGTCAACAACAAAAAAGCCCTGTATCCATGGAACTCCCATTCATATGGAGGTACACAGTCTAAACAAGTAAGTTAGGTATGTCACATGGTGAGGAACCTTCACGAGAGAGGATGAGTGGGGAACCTTCAGAAAGGGGAATCTTGGAAGCCTTCGTTGATGAGGTGCAGTCGGGCAAAAACTGTAAGCACGTGAGGGCATGACCCATGGATATACAAGAGAGGAAAGCAAACACAAAGACTTTCAGAGGGGAGTGTGACTGGCTTGCTCAAACAGCAAGAAGGTCAGTGTAGACAGAAGGGAGTGACCGAGTACTGGGGGGGGAGCATGCTTCCCTGCCCCAGGAATTTGGACTTGGTCACGTGACCTTCTTTGGCCAATGGAATGTTGGCAGATAGAAGGAGAGTTCTGTAACGTCCTTGGGTTGTTGGGCTTGTCCTCTTGTGCCGATGTCCTGTAAGGAGCGCATGGCCCAGAGAGCCTACTCATCCAGGAAGGAGGAGAGGGAGGTGGGACAGACCTGAATCCACCCTACAACTTGGAGTCAAGCCTAGATGAGCTGCAGCAGAACTCCAGCCAACCAAGAGGTGCATGAACGAGAAATATGTAACCTGAGGATTTTGTAATTATTTTGTCACACGGCAATAGGTGACTGTTACATGCCATTGTAAGACATCAAACCAGAAAGCTACTAATATTTATACATCTTCTCATCACATACTCATGTGTAGCTATCACAGGCAACCCAGAAATGTGTTAAATAACACCAGTGACCACAGGTTCTCCCTTACCCCACAACCCCCCCCAGAGCCAGTTACTGAACAAGAAAATATTAAGTCCCAACTGTATACCCTAGGAATTTGGCCAGCCCTTATTCCTATTACACTGTTTCACTGCCTGCTCAAACGGCATATTGTTAATGGTCAATGGATTCCATACTTAGTTAATGAAAGTGCTTTAACAATGATTCAAGTAGATGCTACTCCACTCTGACTCCCACAAACATGTAAAACAAAATCCTTTCTGAATTATTAACTATAGCCTCCATAGCCTGTCTGAAGGTGGTCCAACAAAATGACTGATACATTTACCAAAAAAAATGAACGCACCAAAGTAAGACAGGGTAAAGTTGGTTTGCTATGGACAAAATAGTCTTTAAATTCTGACACTCACCATGGTTTTAGGCTTTACTTGAAGGCGTGATAGCCCATGTGACCCAATTCCCTTTGCTCGACTGAAATGATCATGGTTCTACTTGCTACAAAGCGACTTCGGCCAGGGCGGTTCAGTCATTTGAGCATCCCTGACTTGGGCTCAGGTCATGAGCTCACAGTTTGTGGGTTTAAGCCCCATGCCGGGCTCTGTGCTAATGTGTGGAGCCTGCTTCAGATTCTGTCTCCCTCTTTCTCTGTCCCTCCCCTGCTTGTGCGCTCTCAAAATTAAACATTAAAAAAAAAAAAGTGACCAGCCAGAACCTATGTAGCCTATGCTGAAAAGATCTGCAAATCCTTTTATCTGTGATTTTGATGATACCTAAGCCAACTGCTTTCTCTGTATCAAATAGGAACAATGTGCTAGATTTTCTCTTAAAAGGGGAGCTGTATACAAACAACTACCCCCATCATTATTTTTCTTTAGATTACTAATGTAAATCACGTTATATCTTGAACCAGTTTCCAATTCGATGTATGATTACCTTATTACTTCTCTCTTTACTGCCTTTCTCCAATGGCTTTTTAAATTAGGCTTTAGGGTACCTGGTTTCAATTTTGAATACAATTGCTTTGTACAGGTTTTTAAACATATTCTAGTATCTAATGATGATGCCAATGATTAGCTGGTCAGTATGGAAGGGGGTCATTCCACACTGTGAATGATACAGTGAAAGGTAGTGACATTCAGAGCCAATATTCGTTTCAATTTATTTTTTTAGGTGTACAACATAATGATTTGAAATATGTATACATTGCAAATTGATGACTGTAACATTGGTCGCCAAAATACCTACACTTTTCTTGTGACAAGTACTTAAGATTTACTCACTTAGCCACTTTGAATTATACAGCACAGTACAGTATTGTTAATCGTCTCTATGCTGTATGTTACATCGCCAAAACTTCTCTTATCGACGGAAGTTTCTACCTTTTGACCACCTTCACTCATTTCTCCCAACCCTGCCTATGGCCATCACTCATCTGGTTCTGTGTATCTATGAGTTTCCTTTTCTTCAGAGTTCACATATAAATGAGATCATGTATTTATCGTTTTCTAACTGAGTGTAGTTAGCATCATGCCTGCAAGGTCCATCCATGTTGTCACAAACGGCAGGATTTTATTCTCTTTGATGGTTTAATTTTCATTGAATACACTCACACACATTACATTTTCTTTATCGGTCATTGGACATGAAGGTTGATGCCATGTCTTGGCTATTATAACTGATGCTGCAGTGAACACTGTGGTTCAGATATTTTTTTGAGGTAGTGATTATGCTTCCTTCAGATAAATACCCAGAACTGGAATTACTGGATCATGTAGTACTTGAACTTCTAAATTTTTGAGGAACCTCCATACTGTTTTCCATAGTGGCTGCACCAGTTTGCATTCCTGCCACCATGCCCAAGAATTCCCTTTGCTCCACATCCTTACCAACACTTGTTATCTCTGGTCTTTTTGATAATAGCCATTCCACCAGGTGTGAGGTGAAATCTCATTATGATTTTGACTTGTATTTCCCTGGACATGAGTGATGTTCAGCACTTTTTCATGTACCTTTTGGCCATCTATTTGAGAGCAGGAAGCATGTACCTGTTGGACATAAACATTGGAAAATGTCTATTTAGCTCTTCTACCTATTTGAAAATCAGATTTTTTCTATTGAGTTGTAGGAGTTCATGTATTTTGGATGATAGTCTCTTATCAGATAAAGGATTTGCAAATATCTTCTTCCATTCCATAGGTCGCCTTTTTCGTTGATGGTGTCTTCTGCCGTGCAGAAGGTTTTCAGTTGAATGTAGTCCTACTTGTTTGCTTTTGCTTAACTGTGCTTGTGCTAAATCTAAAAAGTCCTTGCTGAGACAGATGGCAAGGAACTTACCTCCTAAGACTTGTATTGTTTCAGGTCATATGTTCAAGTCTTTAACCCATTTTGAGTTGGGTTTTGTGCAAGGTACAAGAGAGTAGTCTAGCTTCATTCTTTTGCCTATGGATATCCAGTTTTCCCAACACCATTCACTGAAGAGACTTTCTTTTCCCCATTGTATATCCTTGGCTCCTTTGTCATAGATAAATTGAGTATATATGCATGGGTTTATTTCTGGGCTTTCTACTCCATTGCGTCGATCTTTCAGTTTGATTTTAAATGTCAATACCACATTGTCTGGACCATTATGGCTTGGTAATATGGTTTGAGATCAGGAACCATCATGCCTCCAGCTTTGGTCTTTGTCAAGATTGCTTTGGCTATTGGGGGTCTTTGGTGGTTCCATGCCTATTTTAGGATTGTTCTGTTTCTGTGAAAAATACCATTGGGATTTTGATAGGGACTGCATTAACTCAAATGCTTTATGTAGGATGGATATTTTAGCAATATTCTTTTAACCCATGAGCATAAAATAGCTCTCCATTGTTTGCATCTTCTTTCATCATTCTTCCATCGATGGTTGATAGCTTTCACTGTACAGGTCTTTCAGCACCTTCATTAAATGTATTCCCAGGTGTTTTATGTATTTACTTTTTGATGTAAATGGGGTTGTTGTCTTAATTTCTCTTTCTGATAGCTTGTTATTAGCGTAGAGAAACAACAGGTTTCTGGATATTGATTTTGTATCCTGCAACTTTACTGAATTCAGTTATTAGTGCTAACTAATCATTAGTTAGCGGGTGGAGTGTCTGCTAAAAATTAGTCCCGCTAAAAACTAGTGGGTGGAGTCTTTAGGCTTTTCTCTCTATAAAACACATTGTCTGCAAACTGGGGTCATTTTTGTCCTTCCTTTATGATTTGGATGGCTGGTTTTTGTTTTTCTTCAGTGATTGTTCTGGCTACGACTTCCAATGCTATGTTGCATCAAAGCAGCATGATGTTGGCGGTGGGCTTGTTCCATATGGCCTCTATTATGCTGATGTATATTCCCTCTCTGCCCATTGGGTGATAGTTTTTATCATGGATGGACATTGAATTTTGTCAAATGCCTTTTCTTCCCCTACTGAAAGGATTGTCCGACTTTAATCCTCGGTGGCATTGCTGTGTTGTGTCATGTTGATTTGCAGACATTGAACCATTCTTGCATCCCTGAAATGAATCCCACTGGATCGTGCTATACGATCCTTGTATCACATTGTTGAATTTGTTTGGCTAACATTTGCCGAGGTTTTTGCATCTGTCTTTATCGTGGATATTGGCCTATCGTCTTCTTCTTTTGTGGTGTCCTTGTCTGGTTGTGGTAGCAACATAATGCTACCCTCATAAAATGAGCCTGGGAGTGTTCCCGCCTCTTCAATTAAGTGTGAAAAGGATACATATGAACTCTTTATATGTTTGGTAGAATTCACCTGAGAAGCCATGTGGTCCTGGGCTTCTGTCAGTTGGAGGGTTTGTGATTACCAATTCAACCTCCTTTTGAGTAACGGGTCTTGCCAAATCTTGTATTTCTTCATGACCCAGTCTTTGTAGGTTGCGGTATTCTAGGAATTTATCCATCCATCTCTTCGAGGCTGTCGAGATAGTGGGTGTATAATTGTTTTTAAGCGTCTCTTACCATCCTTTGTATTTAGGACAATCTGTTTTATTATCTCCTTTTCTTGTTTTAATTTTAAATTCCAGTATACATACAGTGTTATGTTAGTTTCAGGTGTTCAATATAGCGATTCAACAATTCCATACATCCGTGATGCTCATCATAATAAGTAAACTCCTTAATCCCCATCACCTATTACATCTCCTCTTTGATTTCTAATTTTGACTCCTTTTCTTTTGGTGAGTGTAGCTAAACGTTTGTCTATTTTTATCTTTTCAAAAACTGAGCTCTTAGTGTCATGGATCTTGCCTTTTTTTGATGCTATTCCCTTTATTTCCACTCTGATCTTTATTTCCTTCCTTCTCTTAACTTTGGACTTTGTTCTTCTTTTTCTACTTCCGTGAACTGTAAAGTTAGGTTGTTTGAGACTTCTCTGGTGTCATGGTGTAAGTATTTATCACTGTGAACTCCCTCTTTGAACTACTTCTGCTGTGTCCCATAAATCTTGGTACGTTGTTTCCACTTTCATTTGTCTCAAGGTATTTTTTAAATTTCTCTTTTGATTTCTCTTTGACCCAATGGTTGTTGAGGAGCATGTTGTTTAATCACCTATTTGGGAATTGTCTAGTTTTCTTCTTGTAACTGGTTTCTAGTTTCAGACCATTGTGGTCAGAAAAGATGCTTGATTTCAATCTTCTTAAACTTACTAACACTTGTTTGGTGGCCTCTAACATAGGATCTATCCTGGAGATGGTTCCAATTATGCTTTAGAATGTATATTCTCTTTCTGGGTATCTAAGTTATGTCCAGTGTTTGCCTACTGATTTCCTGTCTGTATGATTTATCCATTAATAAAGAGGGGAATATTAACGTCCCCTACTCTTACTGTATTACTGTCAATTTCTCCCTTTAGGTCTGTTAACATTTGCTGTATATATTCTAGTGCTTCTATGTTGGGTTCATAAATACATACAAATGTCATATCCTTATTGGACTGTCCCCTTATTACCTAGTGCCTTTTTTTGTGTGTCTCTTATGACAGTCTCTGTTTTTAAGCCTATGGTGTCTGATGGAAGTAAAGCCATCCCAGCTTTGTTTTGGTTTCATTTCCATGGAATATCCTTCTCCATCCCTTTACTTTCAGTCTGCATGTGTCCTTGTATGTGAAGTGAGTCTCTTATAGGCAGCACGTAGATGGGAGTTCCTAAAAATTTTGGGTAGAGTTGATATGCAATGTCACATTAGTCATGGAACTCCGTACCTGACGCTATGCTCACAAGTGTAGCTCCCATCTGTCACCATACAATGCTATCATTGACTACATTCCCTGTGCTGTGCCTTTTATTCCTTGACTTAATCATCCCATAACCAGAAGACTGTTCTTTCCCACTCACCTTCACCCATCTTGCCCCATCCTTTACTGCTGTCCCCTCTGGCAGCCATCAGTTTGTTCTCTGTATTTATCGGTCTGACTCTTGTTTGTTCATTTATTGTGTTTTTTAGAGTCCACATCTGAGTGAAATCACAAGGTGCTGGTCCTTTTCAGTCTTCTGTGAGTTAGCACACTGGAGTCCTGGGTGGGGCTTTTTAGATTGTAGGTTTCAGTCTGTTTTCATTTAAAGTAATATCTCAGGGGCACCTGGGTGGCTCAGTCAAGCCTCCAACTCTTGGCTTTAGCTTAGGTCATGATCTCATGGCTTCATGGGTTCGAGCTCCACATCGGGCTCCGCGCTGGCAGTGCACAGGCTGCTTGGGATTCTCTCTCGCAAGAGAAAGAAACTTAAATAATTTTTCATAGGTATGCACTTACTTTCAAAATTGTTTTCTGGCTATTTTGTATTTCCTTTGCTCTCTTGCTCTCTTCCTCTGTGATTTGATCTTCTGTAGTCATGTGCCTTGATTTATCTTTTATGTGTCTACCAAAAGTTTTTGTGTTGTGGTTACCATGAGGCTTATATAAAATCTATGTGTCATAGTCTGTTTAAAGTTGGTAACAACTTAGTTTGAATGCATTCTACAACTCTCCATTTTTGGGGCGCCTGGGTGGCTCAGTCGGATGAGCGTCCGACTTCGGCTCAGGTCATGATCTAGTGGTTCGTGAGTTCAAGCCCCGAGTCAGGCTCTGTGCTGACAGCTTAGACTCTGGGGCCTGCTTCGGATTCTGTGTCTCCCTCTCTCTCTCTCTCTCCTCCCCTCCCCTGTTGATGCTCTGTCTCAAAAATAAATAAAATAAAAATAAAAAATAAACTCTCCATTTTTACTCCTCTCTCAACATTTTACACTTTTGATGACACAATTTATATCTTTTTATCTAGTGCATCCATTAATGAATCATTGTTATTTTTACTACTTTTGCCTTTTAACGTTCATGTGAAATTTCTAAGCGATTAACCTACCACCATTACAGCATTATTCTGAATGTAATGATGTACTTACCTTTACCAGTAAGGTTTATATTTTCATATATGTTCCTGTCACTAATTAGTGCCCTTTGAGCTTAAAGAAGCCCCTTTGGCGCCTCTTGTAAGACTGGCCGAGTGGTGTGAATTCCATCAGCTTGTGTGGAAAACTCTTCTATCTTTGCTTTACTTCTGCAGGACAGTTTTGCCGAATAGAGTATTGTGGATGGCAGTTTTTTTCTTTCAACACTTGGAATATATCATTGAACTCCATTCTGACCTGCAGAGTTTGTGCTGACAAATCTGATGGTCTTATATGGGTTCCCTTGTACTTCACACATTTTCTTGGCTGCTTAAGATTCTCTCCTTGTCTGTATCTTCTGACAAGTTAATTATAACGTGTCTGGGTGTGTGTCTCTTAATTCCTCTTACTTGGAACTCTCTGGGCTCCCGGATCTGGATGTCTGTTTCCTTGCTCAAGTTGGGAAAGTTTTTTGACCCTTTCTTTCTTTCTCTGCTCCTCTGAGACCCCTCTAATGTGAATATTTGTCAGCTTGATCGTATTCTAGAAGTCTCTTAGGCCATTTTCAGTCTTTGCTCTTCTGATGGATGGATTCTACTGTCCTGTCTGGGACTGCTCATCCATTCTTTGAGTATATGTCCTCTGTTACTGAACCCCTCTCAAGTATTTTTCAGCTCAATTATTGTATTCTTCAGCTTTGTGGTTTCAACTGGGTACTGTCTTCTATTTTCTCTGTCTTTGGTGAAGTTTTCACCTTAGCTGCATTGCTCCCGAGACCGTGATGAGCATCACTAGGACCATCGTTTTGAACTCTATCAGTAAAATCACTCATGTCCACTTCATTAACATCTCTTTTGAGGTTTTGTTTTGTTCTTTGATTTGCAACATATCCCCTTTCATTTTCCTTGACAGTCTGTGTTGGTTTCTATGCACTGGAGAAAACAGCCACCTCTCCCAGTCTTGGACTGGTTTAAAATCCTTGTAGACGAATCTTCTCTTTCAACTCTGCCCTAGCTCTTGGTTGTCTCTCAAACATTTGTTTGTCCAAGCAGCTCTCTTGGTTCTTAGTGGCACCCAGTGATTGAGGGCAAGCCAAGACCTGTCAGTGTGCCAAAGGGGAGGATCTCAGCCAGCAGCTTTTCAAGCCTGCGGATCTACTTTGTTCAGGGCAAGGCTGGGAGGTGGGAGGGGGTGTTGGTTCCCTGTGCTCTGAGCCCCGAGGGAGAGCCGTTTACATTTTTTTGTTGGCCACCATCCCACCGAACCTGTGAACACAAGCCCTACTGGCCACTGAATCCGGATGATCAAGCTCTGTGTCTCCCGGGTGGCAGCCTTGAAAACCAAGAGATCGCACGTGACCTGGAGGGAGGAGGCGGGAGGGCAGCAAGATGGTAACCGCCAGCCTCCACGTTAGCTGGGGAGTATTTCAGGTGGCCCTGTGTGTGTTAAATTAGAAGCCTACTCCTCAGGCTGAAGCTGTTGTGATAAATAAGGTGGCCTCTCTGAAGACTGAGTGGGTGTATTTTACTCTGTCGCCCCTGTGCAGAGCCCCGACGGGTTAGCCATGGTGAGTCCGTGTGAGCCCTTGGCTATCTTGGACTCATGCCCTGCTGAATTGAAAGCCACATGTTCTGGGGGCCCATCTCTCAGGCAGGAGTCTAGAAAGCTGGGGCATCAGATGCGAGCTTCAGAGCTCTCCCGGGGAAAGCTGTGAGCTCCTTTCCAGTTGCGTGTTGCCACACGGGGGCTGGAGTTTATGACGGCATTGCGTTGTGTCTCAGCCTCTCCTACCTGTTTCAACGTGGGGTGTTTGTCCCCCCCGCCGTTTGTCTGCAATGTGTAGGAGTCACTGACATGTGCTGGGTTTCTTTCAGAGGGAATTGTTCCGTATGCAGTTATAGATTTGGTATGTCTGTGGGAGGAGGTAATTTCAGGACTCTGCTATCGCCATCTTTAACCAGAACCTCCAAGTAAACCTGGTAAGTATGTGGATTGTTTCTCTGTCTACACAAGGATGTGTTGTGCTTGCTTTCTAAAACGAATGCTTCTTGCGTAGACGGGGCTCGGCTAGACAAGGTAGGAGAGGGTTGATTTATGGAGGCGGGCAACATATTTAGGACCTTGTTTGTGGTCGTGATGGGGGCCGACGCCTATGTCCAAACTCATCCAGACATATACATGTGTGCATTTCGTGGTGTAACACACTCTTCAAGAAAGTGAAAAAAATCAAAAGAAGGTAGGTAAAGGAAGAAAGGAACACTGGGAAGTGTTCTAGATCATAGGTGACTAGGACAAAATGAGAACTAACTGCAAATGTGACCCTTCCCTGGATGCTGAATGAAAAAAAAATAGAAAGCTATAAAGAATATTACCGGCAGAACTGGGGCTATTTCAATTTCAATTATGTAGACTATTGTATCAGTGTTAATTTCCTGTGTGATAATTCTTTAGTTAAAACAATTTTTAGGGGCGCCTGGGTGGCGCAGTCGGTTAAGCGTCCGACTTCAGCCAGGTCACGATCTCGCGGTCCGTGAGTTCGAGCCCCGCGTCGGGCTCTGGGCTGGCAGCTCAGAGCCTGGAGCCTGTTTCTGATTCTGTGTCTCCCTCTCTCTCTGCCCCTCCCCCGTTCATGCTCTGTCTCTCTCTGTCCCAAAAATAAATAAACGTTGAAAAAAAAAAAAAATTTAAAAAAAAAAAAAAAATTTTTAACGTCTATTTGTGAGAGGGAGTGAGTGCGTGTGTGAGCAGGGGAGGGCCAGAGGGAGAAAGAGACAGAGGATTGGAAGCAGGCTCTGAGCTGTCGGTGCACAGCCCGATGTGGGGCTCAAACTCACAAACCGGGACATCATGACCTTGGCCGAAGTCGGATGCTTAACTGGCTGAGCCACCCAGGCCCCCCCCTCCTGTGTGATAATTCTGTAAGAGAGGACCTTTAGTCTTAGAAGATAGGTGGTGAAGTGTCATTATGTGTGGAATGTAATTATTAAATGCGCCAGTTAAATATACAAACCAATAAACTCTGCACACATATAATAGGCACTTACACTGTAAACATACACAGTATGCATACAGAGGTGTATGCACAGAAAGCAAATGTGGCAACATGTTCAATTAACTCCAATTCTGCCATAGTTTGAAATTACTCGGAATAAGAAGCTAGGGAACCTCTTTACCCAAATTAGATGAAAAAGTGGGAAGAAGGTAAGGGGTAGTCAGCAATTAGGACTTGTCGCTAAGTCACAGACCCCTGTAATATGTAGTTTACGAAAGCCAAAAGAAGGTAAACTTTGTTAATTTGTCTCTTCCAACACAATGTAAGCTTCGTGATGTTGTCCCCGTCACAGAACGTACAGGAAGCCACATATGGTATGCAGAGACTTCACGGTGCTGAGTACCTGGCGGTTGCCGGAAGCACTCTAACTCATGAGGTCGCCTGGGACGACACGTTAAAAAGTCACTGGGAGACTCTCTGTAAAGAATGCAGCGTGGTTCTGCAACTCCCAGCCTTATCACTGCTCGGACACTCAAAGCAGAAAGAATCGGGCTGCACTCACTCACATACTGGCATGCACCCTTCGAGAAGATGGTTACAGGGCTGAACAAACACCAAAAACACAGCCAGTCCACTTGACAGTAGCCAGTTAGCCTAAAGGCACCACGTACAGCTCTTCTGCCCCAACCGTCTCGGCTCTCCAAATCGTCAGGACCACAACCTGACGGGTACTGTCGTGCTTTTTGGACACACTGCCTCTGTGCCAGTGATGACAGGCCTCGATAATTAATGCTCCTGAGCTCCCAGGGGTCTGAATCTCACTTGTTAAAAATATGCAACTCAGTTTCGCATGCTTTGCTTATGACTTCAAAGGAAGGGGAAATCCTGCAGCGGGAAATAACAAGGAAGGCCCACGACCTCTGTTGTTTTTGGAGTTTACAGACTTTTCAAAGGCATCTATTTGTTCATGTGCTGAGCTATCACTTTCGGTCGCAACCGTCCGTTAGTTGTATTCAGATGTCACGGGGAGACGGGGAATCTGATGCTGACACCGCCCTGCATCCTGGGGGTGCGATAAAGCCAGGAAGAGTGTTTCCCACACATTCTCTTCCTTCGCAGAAGCACTGGAACCTGGCTTTCCTATGAGATTTGACTTCTCTGGAGGAACACAGGACTCTGCCCACTGCTTGATGGTCTTAAAATTCATCAGATTTGTGTCCACTGCCCTTTTGCCCTCTTCAGGGCCCTCATCTTCCTTCCTCTATTCCTAAGAACCTCACTACCGTCTGAAGAGCCCAACAATCCGGGTCTCCTCAAACCCATGAAAAGCAGCCCTCAGTGGTCTCCATGTAGCAGCAGCTCACACGGGCAGGGCTTGAAAGCATCTTACATTCATCATGTCCAACTTTCCAATTTCCCAGACCATGGTCCCTGATCACCACAGAACTCACATCCTTCACTCTTCCTGTCCGTCCCACCCATTTTGGTTGGGCACTTGGCCTCTCCATATGCTCATCTATGGAACATCTTCAGTATAAATGAAGTATAAAATGAATTCGTCAACACACCAGGATACCAGAGGTCTACGGGCGAGGGATCAAGGAGAACACGCGTCTCTTCCCCTCCCGGAGGTAAGACCGAGAGGGTCAAGTATAACCAGTCTCGGCCCAGGGACAAGCAAACAGAAAACACGGGGTCTGCCTCATGCTGTGCCTCGAGAGAGAAGGAGAAAGGAGGGGGACAGAGCAAGTATTTGGGGCCTTCACGACCCGCCCCCGCATGTCGAATCCAACAGGCAGATGGCTGGTGACCGTCTACCATCATTTAGGTCTCATGCCCTCCAGTTTTCTTCGAACCCCGTCCTAGCGGAGAACACTGCTGAAAAACACTAGACCGTGTCCTCAACAAATTCATCTTCTACTCCAGTCCTTGTTGTTACTTAGTCACGTTTCACGAGCGTCTCGGCTTTGCTTCAGCCTCCCTCGTCTTCGAGATGACCCAGTCCTTTACTTCCCTGAAGAGGCAGAAATCCTCCGACTTCCCTCGTCTCGGCTGCAAATGCTTTCTCAGAAGCGGCTCGTGCATTTGCGTGGTGCAACGTGCTGTAATTTGTTTTCTGCGTTTGACCTTGTGCCCGCATCTTCCTCCTACCTGCTTGCCACTCCTTCACTACCCCGTCACGCCAGGTCCGGACCTGCGCTTCAGCTCCTTCCTGCACGTGACTTGGACCTGCCAGTTTCTCCCAGTATGTCCCCAAAGGGATGACTATCTTCTTCCAACCAAGTGGCCTCGGCTCGGTTCCCAGTCAGGCCTGGAGCCCCAGGCACCGTATTTTCAGATCCTAGTCTCGCAGTCCTGTCTTCCCACCCATCCCTGATGTCTCTCAAGCCTAGACTCTGAACTCCCATAACTGGGCCTTTTGCGTTTGCCTCTTGATCTCTCTTTCCACCTATACAAGTTTTCCTCTGGGCCGGAGACAGCTGCCAGAATAGATCTTTTGAGACACTGCGTACCTGGGAAACAGGATTTTCAGTGGCTCTCCAACACTGACCGGTAGCAGTCACACACCTTTGCCCAACACTCAGGTCACTGTACTGTGATCCCAGCCTTCCTCTGTGGCATCATTTCCTGCCCTCCTGCTTGGACCAGATTTCTCTACAGCAGTTCTGAGCCCTTGGCCCAAGGTCTTCATTTTCACTTAACGTCATTCCTTCTTCAAAGAGTGCTCGCTTCCTCCTTCACCCTTCAAAACTGTTCACAGAAAGCAATTCAGGGTAAAGCCTTTTCTGGCCTCCAAAATGAATGGAACTTAAAGACTAGACGGCCTTATTCCTTTTTATAATTTTCTTTCGTTATTCTAGAAAAGGGGGGCGGGGAGAGGAGGAGGGAGGCAATCTCCGACAGGCTCCAGGCTCATCACAGAAGCTGACACGGGGCTCGACCCCACGACCTTGGGATTGTGACCTGAGCCAGAATCAAGAGTCAGATGCTCAACTGGCTGAGCCAGCCAGGCTGTCCCACGTTGCCTTGTTCTGAGTAACGGAACGGCGGGCCCTTTGAGGGGCCCTGGACCGTGTGACTCATTTTTGTAGGCCGAAGACATTTACGACCGTGCCTTGTACGGGGCAGACAGTAGGTGATTCGGTTCATGATGCGAACCTCCGAGCAAACAAGTCACCATTTCCAGCCCCGAAGGGAAAACAAACCGCAGGAGTAGCTAAGACACTTACCCATGGATTCTGAAGTCTGACTGCCAACCACCCGGAGCAGCATAGGCTGACTGCTGTCTGACCTCTGAAGAGAGGTAGAAGGGGAAGACACCGTTGTACCATTCACCTTGGCCTCGGCCTGGGGCTAAGGTATCCAGGAAAAAAAAACAGAATTAGTTTTCATAATAAGCGCTCCGATAATTGTATACGTTTGAAATGAGCGGACTCAGGACTCAGAACTTATAAGCTGTTTAACTTAGAAACTTGCCAAGTTTTGCTGTTGATAAAGCTCCGCAGGTGACGTCCTTGTATCTGCACTGTCCCCCCTTATACATTTGAAAAGGAATGATGGCTCCATTGGAACGAGATCTATAAGATCACGAGGCCCGATGACTGAACGACTTAGAAGGTCGTGTGATGGGTAAACCATGCGAGACCTCAAAAACGTAATGGACAATGCATACTTTTCTGCATTGAGTAACGAGATGGAGGGAACACGTCTCAAACTTCAAAATTGCCACAAAGCTGGGACTCCGTGCCGGTAGAGCCTGCCGCAGTGCATGCTCTTGCTAGGTTTTCAATGGAGGCTTCCAAAGGGAGGTTTTAAGAACTAGACACCGGGCCGCCCAGTCGGTCAAGCGTCCGACTTCGGCTCGCGGGTTCGTGAGTTCGAGCCGCGTACCGGACCCTGTGCTCACGGCTGGGAGCCTGGAGCCCGCCTCGGCTTCTGTGGCTCCCTTTCTCTCTGTCCCTCCCCTGCTCAAAGAAAAAAAAAAAACAAAAAAAAAACAAAACTCCGTTTCAAGAGGGCACGATCTTCATTGGCTTTTAGGAGACGGGTGGAAACCTTCCGGTATTTATTTCCCAGCTCCACTTCGAGTGGCTCACACACACAAAGATACAGTGGTTTCCCTCGTCTTCTTACAGCCCTCGACAGCCAGCGCTTGGCTAGGCACCTACAGGGCACTCGAGAAACGGATACCCGGTGAGACTCTGAAAAGGCCCCCCGAGCCCTACTGCCTAGCGCCGGGGCCGGGGGGGGGGGCAAAGGACGCGGCGGCCGCGCCGCGCGGGAGAGAGACGCGCGCCTCACTTGCTCCAGCAGCTGCCGGAGCCGCTGTAACTGCGACTCCAGCTGCTTGTTGTGATCTTCTAGGATCTGCATCCTGGCCTCCAGGCGGCCCTTGTGCTGACGCAGGAGCTTGGCCTCGGCAATGAGCTCGGCGTCCCGGGGACTCTGGGGAGAAGTGGGCATCATCTCGGGAGGGGACGGCAGTGGGGACAGGCCTTTATGCTCGTGCTGCTGCTTGAGACGGTCATACTCGGCTTGCAGGTTCCTGTGGGCGTCAAAAAAAGTAAAAAAAAAAAAAAAAACAAACAACAACAAGATCAAGTTGAACATCGCCTTCGGGTTTCCTAGAGGGCAGAGAGCTACATCTGACCACCACCAAACACAACGGCAAGCGAAAGAGAGGTACTCAATGAATGGTTTTCATGAGGACGATCAAACAAAATAAAATTGGAGGCTTCCGCCCGGTGTGGGGAGAGGCTTTTCAACCTTTGTATTTTACACGAAAGGCCTTGTAAGTGCCACATTCAGATGAATGAGCGGCAATGGGTTTAGTCATTTTGCAACCATTTCTTTCGGATGTCACGAGATCACAAGTTTTTACCTCTATCAACACTTGGGTTGGCTTCAAACAAAATCAAACATGTTCCACAGCAGTGTTTAACAGCATAGTAGGAGCGTGGCTGGGACCCACCACACTCTTGTAATAAATGTGACCTATGCCGTATTCGCTTCAAAAATTTTTGGAAGACATAAAGTCGCAGCTTTCCTAGGTCCTCTCCTCAATATCGAATCTCGGTCCCTCGGCCCCACCGTTTCCAAGGAGATAATGCCGTCCTGAATTCCAGGTCTGTCATTACCATGAATGTATCCACAAATACTAGGTTGAACTTGGCAAAGATGCTGGTCTCGGGCTGGTGTGTTTTTTTTTTTTTTTAAACCTACAAAAATGGCCATTTCCTGGGATTCAATCTCACAGCATTATTTGGCAATGTTCTTAGACTTTAAGAACATTATGTTCAAGAACGTACGTACCATTCTAAGAGTCGCTTTTTGCCTTCCACACCGTTTTGGAGATTTCTCCATGTTGATACATAATAGTTGGTGATTTTAAGTGCTGTAAAGTCTTATTCTCCTGCTTGAATACGTCAACAACATCCTCCTGTCAGTGGATATTTAAGTACTTTCCAACCTTTACTATTATAAACAGAGATGCAATTAACTTCCTTCTGTCTCCTTGGATACCTGTTTAACTTTGTACATGGCATCCCGCAGTACACAAATTTCAGATTGTTTTTTTAATGTTTATTTTTGAGACAGAGAGAGAGCGTGAGCAGGGGAGGGGCAGAGAGACAGGGAGACACAGAATCCCAAGCAGGCTCCGGGCTCTGAGCTGCCGGCACAGAGCCCGACGCGGGGCTCGAACTCACGAGCTGTGAGATCATGACCTGAGCCGAAGTCGGACGCTTGACCAACTGAGCTGCCTAGGCCCCCCATGTAGTACGCAAATTTTGAATTTCAATATATCCTCTGTGTGTTCTGCTGCTTTTGAGAAAATCTTCCTTACACCTACGGTGTCAGGTTAAAAATTGTGGGGTTTTTGTCCTTTGTTTTGACACTTAGAACTTCACCCAGACTCTTTTGTGGCTGCTGTAAAGACACGATCTGATTTTACTCCCCATCCCACAGAGAAGTGAAGCCAGCCCCTTTCACTAACAAGTCCATCTTTTCCTCACTCCTTTCTAACGGTAGCTCTGCAATACCTCAAGCCCTCATAAGTACACAAGTGTGCTTCTGGGCCTGTTCTGCTGGTTTATTTTTATGTTGCCATGCAGATCGCACACCACCACTTGAAATAAATGGGTGTCTGGTAAGCCCACCTGCTGTGTCCTGCCTTAATGGTGTCTTGGCTCTTCTTGTTGAGATTTGGGGTTTCAATGACATTGGATGGATACAGAGTCAACACGGAAGAAGTCACTTGCTGTTACCGCATTATCACATCCAAGACTTTGCTCCAGTCTGACTTTGCATCCATTAATGACACTCTGCCATCCACTGGGTTTTACTCCCGCTCCTCAGGTTGAATGCTGAAACCACACTTGTTTTTTTTAATAAATCCATTTAAGACTGTAGATTTCCTTCTTGCTTTAGAATTGCCCAGAGTACAGTTCCAAATGAGGACACTTCTCCTGTTGGCTACCGTGTGCCTGATTACGACTCTCGATCTCTTTCTTGTAGTTCCGGTAAAAACCAATATAAGATGAAGTATCACGTGTGAACAATGGGTATCTGGCCTCAGTTGAGAGAACTTCCTCTCCACAAATGTGGGAGGTCTAGATCTCTGAGAAAATCCCTGAGATACAAGCTACGTTTCCCCCCTGCCCAGTCTGAGAAAGTGAGATCATCATGTGACCAGGTTTCTAGCCACGGAAATATTTCCTGTGGTTCCCTATCTGAACTGAAAGATCCACAGGGGATGGCATGTCCTCCAAGATGCTGGATCTCCACGGCGGAGAAGACCTAAAACCCAATCTATTCCTTTTCTTTGTAAAGCTCTATCCTGGACCTAACTTTACAGGGTTTCTAGAAGTGGTGGAAAGTCACGTGGGAAATCAATACGTGATCTATCTGCCATCACGCTTCAAGGAAGGCTGTGTTTGCACTGTTTCACGGCAAGCTGCTTTGACCAAACCGTAATCAGACGACTTCTCAAAACAAGTTTACCCTGAGCCAGACTCTGCACGTCAGTCCTGAAGGTGGGAACCGACAGACGTAGTTATTGACATTAGTTAAATCCAATGCCTGACTCTTGAAAAATGTTTCTGCGAACTTGAAGCAGCATCCAGTGTTTACAGGGTTTCATCGGATAGGAATCCCCTTTCTTCCTCCTTGCAGTCACTACGAGCAATCCAACTTCGCCGAAAAGTCCCAACTAATACCACCTTTTAACGTAGAATCCCCTTCAAGATTCTTCTTTCTGAAAACACTATTTTTAGATGTGGACTTGAGGACAGGACCGCAAACGATTACCATCTTCTGCCGTGCCCTTCTCAGAGATACAGGTAAGTGACTACATCTTCTAGAGAGGCCTTCCCTGGTATCTTGATCTTCTGGATCTAGCTGTCCAAAGAGCTCTTTTTTTTTTTTTAATGAGTTCATTATAAGTGTCTTTGTTCAGAAAACATGGCTTGGTGTATACACCATGATTACATTTCTGTTTTTATGTTTGCCAGTGAAAACCAGAAACGGTTTATTTGAAGCTTCCAGGGCTCCCCAAAGCTGGGCTGTAAAGAATATCAATGACTCTACAGAGGCCCCTTCTTGCCTTCCCAGATGTTGGAAATTCCTCTCAGGGGACCATTTCCTTAAAGACTCCTATCCTTCTTCAGCTCTGGAAGATTCTCAGCTATTGCGACTTCAAATACTGCTTCTCTGCCATTTCCTCCATGTTCTTCGAAAGCGCCTACTAGATATATTTTGGAGCCTGGTGGTGAATTCTGTCTCTCTTGATTGCTCATTCCTTTTAATGTCCTTACCTTCTCTGATGGGGTAAAGTCTAGAATTTGTCTTATTTTTTTAAGTTGACTGATTTATTTTGAGAGAGAGAAGGAGAGAATCCCAAGCAGGCCCTGCACTGTCAGTGGGGAGCTAGACATGGGGCTCCGTCTCACGAACCACGAGCTCACGACCTGAGCCTAAATTAAGAGTCAGGCTTCACAGCTTAACCAACTGAGCCACCCAGGTGCCCCTAGAGTTGGTCCTCTTGAGTTTAGTAACTTCAGTGACCACAGTTGGCATTTGCAAAGAGGCCTTTTGCAAATCCATCTGGTTCTTTCATTTTTACACCTCTCTCCAGCCAGCAGTGGGGCTCAAGGTCCTACCCCTGAGATCAAGAGTCACCTGCTCTACTGAGGGAGCCAGCAGGTGCCGGAGTCGTCGCTTTACCCAGTGGTATTTCCTTATCTATTTCTTCTCCTTCTGAACTCGGCTCTGTCAGGTAATTTTATGACTGGGCCCACTCAGGGCCTCCCGTCTAGAGCTAGACCTTCCATTGGTAGTTGACAGATTGATACGAATGCACTTGTCGATCATTTCGTCACCAGGCAAACAGGGTTCAGGTCCTGGTTTCAAGGCTGCGTCGCGATGATCTCCTTGGCGACTGCGAGCCCCGCCTCTTCCCCTTGGAGCATAACGCTGCATCCCTGGCTGCAGGTAAGTGAGGCAGTCCAAACTGTTCTTTGTTCACTCCAGGTACACGTCTCTACGTGTGTTTGTGGAGCCCTGGTTTTAAATGCCTGGCTCGGGGCCCCTACCTTTTAAGGGGAGTTTTAATTCCTGTTACTATAGCAGGAACTGAAGGTGCACTTAGTCATCTGTACACGCTGCTCAGCACGTGCGGGTTTTCTTCCTTTCATTCCATCCGTCAGCCACCACTGGATCAATGCTAGAAGCAGGGGAAGGTGGCTGAAACCAAGGGCTAATGTCATGTGCATCAGCAGCCTCCCAGGACATGTTGATTTTATAGATGTAGGATCAGTGTTCCCTCAGTATTCATTCCAACAGAAATTTACCAGGACAGGATTAAATGAGCCCAACAAGTGCCTTTCTCCTAAACACACAGGTGACACGCATAAATCTTCCATTAAGCTCAATCACAAACTTGATTTCCAGGGGCTAGTTTTTCCTCCTAAGACTCTGAAGCAGGATAAGCTGTCAGGCCACAGGTTCAAAAAGAGCTCAAAAGAGGGACCTTGGCCAGAAACCACGTAAAATACCAAGTATTTGAAAAAGTGATGTGTGAGGTGTTGAATTAAAAGATAACTTTTCCTAACACATGTAGTCCGGGTTGCCACGTCGTTAGGGCCTATTTTTGCGACAGGAAATAGCAAAATAGGGAAATACTTATTTTCTGATCTTGAAGAAATCTGTGCCGTTGCCTTTTAAAGTTCATCATAACGCTAGGTTTTTGGGACACATTGTAGGGGAGATCGTTCCTATACAAGACCAATAGAATACTTACCTCAGTTCCAAGGGGAGTTGTTTTAAAGCTCAACCACAAATACTGGCTGTCAATTTATAGACTGCTAACAATGTATATCGTGTTCTTGAAGTTGTATATCTCACCCCTCTCAATTCTCTCGTTAGAATGTATTTATGATGTCATTTCAATAGAAACGAATGCATGTCAGCAATCGGATGACGACTCCAGGGAGAATCTATTTATGCTCTTGATTATCTGGTAAGTTATATTTCTCTGGTAGCTCCCTAAAGAACACTAATTCAAATTCACCGCACATGGCTTTTGTCACCAGAATTTCTTCCGGCAGCCAGTCCTCCTGAACAGAAGGCTCCCATTATTAAGTTCTTATTCTCCGTACAGCTTTAAAAAAAATCCCTCCAGCTGACAATTATGTAGATGCATCTGATTATTTTAGGTCATCCAGTGGACAGGCATGGGTGTCCAGATACAAATTGACATTAAAAATTTTCCCTTCCAGTGCACGTGGAACATTCTCCAAGACAGATCACGTGTTAGGCCACAAAACAAGTCTCAACAAGTTTAACAAGACTGAAATCTGATCACAAGGGTACGGAACTAGAAATCAATTGCAAGAAAAAAATACTGGAAAGACACAAACACGTGGAAAGTAAACCACGAATGGGTCAACCAAAAATTCAAAGACGAAAAAAAAATACATAGAAATGAAAATGGGAACAGAATGGTTCAAAATCTTTGAGCCACAGCAAGAGAAATTCTAAGAGGAAAATGTACAGGGATACAGGCCTACTTCTAGAAACAAGCAAAGTCCCAAATAAACTAACCTACAACTGAAGGAACCAGAAAAGGAAAAACCAACAATACCCAACAAAGTCCAAAGTTAGTGGAAGGAAGGAAATAATAAAGATCAGAGTGGCATGAATGAAACAGACGAAAAAACCAGAACAGATCAATGAAACCAGGGGCTGGTTCTTGGAAACGTTGAACAAAATTGCTATAAACCTTTAGCCAGACTCATCAAGAAAAAAGAGTACACAAATAAAACCAGAAATGAAAGGGGATAAAGAACAGCCAACATGACAGAAATAAAAAGAATTACATACCAATAAATTGGACACCCTAAAATGAATGGATAAGTTCCTGGGAAACTACAGTCTCTCAAAACTGAATTAGGAAGAAACAAAGTTTGACTACATCGATCAGTAGTACTGAAAATGAATCAGTAATCAAAAAAACTCCCAACAAACAAAAGTCTGGGACCAGACGGCCTCACGGGTATTTTATAGTAAACATTTTTTTTTTATTAAAAAACATTTTTTTAATGTTTCTTTTTTTTTTTTTTTTTTTTTTTAGAGACAGAGTGCGAGCAGGGGAGGGGCAGACACAAAATCTGAAGCAGGCTCCAGGCTTTGAGCTGTCAGCACAGAGCCCAACGTGGGGCTTGAACCCATGGACCCTGAGATCATGACCTGAGCCGAAGTCGGATGCTTAACCGACTGAGCCACTCAGGTGCCCCTTTATTAGAATACCTGTTGTTGGGGCGCCTGGGTGGCGCAGTCGGTTAAGCGTCCGACTTCAGCCAGGTCGCGATCTCGCAGTCCGTGAGTTCGAGCCCCGCATCGGGCTCTGGGCTGATGGCTCGGAGCCTGTTTCCGATTCTGTGTCTCCCTCTCTCTCTGCCCCTCCCCCGTTCATGCTCTGTCTCTCTCTGTCCCAAAAATAAATAAACGTTGAAAAAAAAAAAATTTTAGAATACCTGTTGTTAAAAAAAAAAAAAAAAAATTCCAAAGAAAAAGGAAATTACAGGCCCAATATCCCTGATAAACATAGATGAAAAAATCTTCCACAAAATTGAGCAAACGATACACCACATTATGAAAATGAAGGATAAAAGCCTTATGATTATTCCAATAGATGAAGCAAAAGCATTTGACAAACCTTAACATCCATTCATGATAAAACCTCTCAACAAAGTGGACTTAGAACACACTGCAACATAAGAAAGGCCATATATGACAAACCCACAGCTAACATCATAGTCACTGTGGGAAAACTTTAGAGCTTTTCCTCTAATGTCTGGAACAAGACAAGGATGTCTCCTCTCACCACTTTTATTCAACATACTACTGGAAGTCCTGGCCACAGCAATCTGACAAGAAATAAAGGGCATCCAAACTGGAAGGGAAGAAATATAACTGTCACTATTTACAGTTGACATGATACTATATAGGGAAAACCCTAAAGACTCTAAGAAGTAATGAATGAATTCACTGAAGTTGCAGGACACGAAATGAATATGCGGCAATATGTTGCAGTTCTATAGACTAATAACGGACTAGCAGAAAGAAAATCCCATTTGCAACAGCATCAAAAAGAATAAAATACCTAAGAATAAAATTTAACCGAGGAGGTGAAACGCTTGTACTCTGAAACCTCTAAGACGATGATGAAAGAGGTCACAGACAGATGCAAAGATATTCCATGTGCATGGACTGGAAAAATATTGTTAAAGCGTCCATACTACTCAAAGCAATCTACAAGATTCAAGGCAATCTCTATCAGAATACCAATAATATTTTTCACAGAAGTAGAACCCATAATCCCAAAATTTCTATGGAATCACAAAAGATCCTGAAAAGCCAAAGCAATCTTGAGAAAGAAGGACAAATCTGGTGGTAACACAATCCCAGATTTCAAGTTACACTACAAAGCTACGGCAATCAAAATAGTATTGTACCGGCACGAAAAAGGACACCTAGATCACTGGAACAGAACAGAGAGCCCAGAAATAAACACACACTTGTATGGTCAATAGTCTACGACAAACGATCCAGGAATACCTAACGGGGAAAGATCATTTCTTCAATAAATGGTGCTGGGAAAACTGGACTGCTACCTGCCAGAGAATGAAATCGGACCATTTTCTTAGTACATACATAAACATGAACTTAGGATGGATTAAAGACCTAAATGTGAGATCTAAAGGAAAACATAGCCAACAATCTGTTGGACTTTGGCCTTAGCCACATTGTTGTGGATATGTCTCCTCAGGAAAGGGAAACAAAAGCAAAAATAAACTGCAACTACATCAAAGTGAAAAGCTTCTACACAGCAAAGGACATCACCAACCAACCAACCAACCAGAAAACGTATTGAATGGGAAAAGATATTTGCAAATGATATATTAGAGAAGGGGTTAATACACATCATGTTTGAAGCAACTCTTACAAATCAACACCAAAAACCCCCCAAATAATCCAATTAAAACAGGGGCAAAGCACTTGCATATACTTTTTCTAAAGAAGACATACAGATAGCCAATGGGCCCATGAAAATAAGGTCTAACATCACCAATCATCAAGGAAATGCAAATCCGAACTGCAGCGAGATAGGACCTCACGCTTGTCAGAATGGCTATTATCAAAACACCAAGAAACAAGTGTTGGCACAGAGGGGGAGAAAAAGGACCCCATGTGCACCCCTGGTGGGAATGTAAATTGGTACAGCCTCTGTGGAAGACGGTATGGAGTTTCCTCGAAAAATTCACAATTGTACTACCATACAGAAGATCCAGGAATTCTACTTCTGGGCATTTGAAGAAAAGACTAACTCAAAAAGATGTATGCACCCCCATGTGTGCAGCAGCCTTGTTTGCAAGAGCAAAAAACACCCACAAGTCCACCGAAAGAAACATAAAGATGTGGTGTATCAACACAACCGTAACAAAGGAAAGCAATCTTGCTATTTGTGACAACACGGATGAACCTAGAGAGTATTATGCTTAGTGAAGTCAGTCAGACCGAGAAAGGCAAATAAGCATAGGATTTCACTTATATGGGGAATCTAAAACACAATGGGAACAAATCCCAAACCGAACAGACTCATCAGTCCCAAGACCTAGTGGCTGCCTGAGGGGAGAAGTAGAGAGGCGAATGAGGTGAAGGGGATTAAGAGGGATCAACTTTCGGTTCTAAAATACCTCATGTGGATGAAAAGTACAGTATAGGGTTTGGGAGTATCGTCAATAATGGTAAGCTTAGCATCGGGGGCACCGCATGCTGTAGAGAATTTCGAAATCACTATGTTGTACGTGTGAAACTAACACGACACTGTATGTCAATCACGCTTCAGTGCAACAACTCTATGTCAGACACAAAAATAAACATATTTAAAAAGAACTCGTGAAAAATAGAACAGTGTGAAAGGACTGAGGTAACGTCAGTTACATATGAAAATGAGCAAATGAACATGTTGGCTCATGTTCTTTAGAACTTCAGAGACACTGCTCTACGAGCACTGAACGGTACTCTAGAATACAAGGTCACACTAAAGCAAAGTCCATTCTTAAACATGGGGCACCAGGCTGGCTCAATTGTAAGAGACTGCGACTCTTGATCTTGAGGTGATGAGTTCGAGCCACACCCTGAGTGTACAAATGGCTTAAAAATAAATAACCTTAGGAAAAATTTCCGAAGCAATTAATAGACGAAAGAATCAAACTGGCCTTAGATCTACCTGCGGAGAACATGAAAGCACCTGGCCCCTCTAGCAATCCTAACTAGCTACATGCCAGTCAGGATAAAGAACATTATTACAACAACCTCTGTGAGTTTACAGAATTCAAGTGTTGAGTTCACGGTGGGTCATCTGCTCCTTAGATCGAACTTCATGCCACGTGTAAGGACATAATTGCATAATGGTATTTCTTACCAGTAAGAGACACTGAACTGTATACCAACGCATGAGCACATACAGCGTCTATTACATCAAGAGGGAACAGCGACAAAGGTCTGCATCTAAAAAGATGAGGCCCACAGCAATCCAGCTTTACCCTCACACTTTATAAAAAGCAGCTCAGTCATAGCCACCAATCTGGATCCAGGCGACTAGAGTATATCATATAGAATTATCACAGCTACTATAAATCTAGCAAATGGGCAGTTTCTCAAAAAAAAAAAAAAATGGGAAAGACAAGTTTTGCAAGGCTGAAGAGTTTTAAAAACGGGCAACGGCACAGAGCTTTTTCCCTTATGATAAATTTAAAGCTATACTGTAAAATCTTATCAAGCACCCAGTCAAAAATACTCCTCAACTAGACAGCAAGACATTAGTGCACCTTGGCATTACCAGTGTTAATTAAGGAGCAGCTCACAGGGTGGGAAGTGAAAGTAGGCCTATTTTAGGTCTGTCTTAAGCAAAAACAGGAAAAATGGCAGGACCCCCCGAGGCTCTTATTTCTAATCCTTCTCTCTTAACACTGTCATCCTTTCATGTATTCAGAGCTCTTAATTCCAACCCCTTTCCCACTGAAATTTGCTCAGCATAGAGGTGTTATACAAGTCTATTACACCTTACTTGGCTCTTACAATAATGTACCATTTCTTCCAGTGATAGCTCCATTAAAAGAGATGTTGAAGCATGTACAGGAAAATTAGGGTGTTTTTGACACATCGCCGTGTTTGGTGCCTTTTATGATCCGTGGCTGAGGAGGGAATTAGAACATGGTTTGAGGGGTGGCTCAGTTGGTTAAGCGTCCAACTCTTGGTTTGGGCTCAGGTCATGATCTCACGGTTCAGGAGTTTGAGCCCCTGTCAGGCTCCCTGCCCCTCTCTCACTTGGGCGCTCGCTCGCTCTCAAAATGAATAAACATTAAAAAACAAGGACATGGTTTGAGCGCATGGTTTTCGAATCAGAAAGACCCTGATACACGACTCGACTCTGCCATTTGCTGACTCTCTAGGCAAATGACTTAAGGACCCGTTTCATCAGCGTTAGGCATTAATGAGCCGGTATGTGGCCCATATTCCGTATGTGCAGATGGCTCAGAACCATGGCCAGTTCCTTCCGTTCATTATTATTACTTCTTTCTCTCTACATTCTGTACTTTTTAGATTTAGAAATCCGGTGGGCTGAAAGCTTCCTACCAAAAAAAAAAATAATAATAATAATAAATTATCTGAAATGAAAGCTATCAACTAAAGCTTGGCAGAAAATAAACATATACAGTGCTTAGAAATGGATTCTTCAGTATTTGTCTTCCTTCTATATACATCACTTCTAGCTCCCGGCCCCCCAGTCAATACTGCACCAACCCCAGAATTTGGCCTTTTTTTTTTTTTTTTGTATTTTCCATCATCTGTGCTACAGTCAAGTGTATCAAAGCTGAGCACCTAGGCAAAATAAAATCACTGAGCTAAAATCACTAGGAAGAGATTTCCTTTAAAATCATCAAACTATGGCCACTGATCATAAAATGTTCAGACCAGGTCTACAGGGTTAATGTATCTAGATGTACTCTGTTTTGGGGATATGCCCTTGACACATCAGGGGATACCTTACTTGAGTTCTAACAGAACCTGACAATATTCATTGGCTTTAGTTTATCTTCAGTGACCTATTTTTCACAAATTCCTGATCGGGGACTAACACACCATCGTCTGTAGAATAAATACATTAATCAAAATTTCAACAAAAGAAGAGAAAAAGTCATCAAAAATCTTAACTGTATACCTGGAAATAAGGCAGACAACAAAACCCAGAACAAAAATGACAGTGGCTACTCTTCACCATTCAAAAAGCACACTAGGATCGGAGAGGTTTTAGAAGTGAGGAATCTAGTCCCCAGGAATACTACCGTTGGGGAGAAGTATGTTTCAATTTTCAGACAAATACAGTCAAGTATCAAACTTTCATTGTCTGTGGTCAGCAAAAAGCCGTAACAGTCGCTAGGAGAATCATAATTTTAAGCTTTGTGTGTCCCAGCTTGAGTCCCTCATGAGTAGTTAGACTCAGCCTTAAATTCTCCTAGTAAATTCATCTTGATGGCCTATTCTTCACTCCCTGGCACGTACTGCTCTATACTCTTGCCATATCTGATCCTATGGCCTCCTCTGTTACAATGACAGAAACTACAGAATCATTTCTGTAAAGCCAGCCCAGTCCTTGTACACGAATGTTCCTGGCAGCATTATCCATAACGGCCACTGAGTGGAAACAACCCAACTGTCCATCACCTGCCGAATGATGAGAAAATGGTGGCATGTCTGTATCACGGAATATCTTTCGGTGATAAAAAAGAATTTAGCACTAATACATGCTACCACATACATGTCCCTCTAAATATGCTACGTGAAAGAAACCACTTACACAAGACCACATATTGTAGGACTCCATTTGTATCAAACGTTTACAATGAGCATATCCATAGACACAGAAAATAAAGTAGCGACCGTCTAGGGCCGGGACAAGGCTGTCTTGGGAGAAATGGACAGTGACTAAAAACGGGTAGAGGTTTCTTTTCGATTGTTCTAAAATTGTGTGCTGATGGGTGCACAACTCTGTGAATATACTACTAAAGACTGAATTCTACAGTTTGAATGGGTGAATTGCATGGTTATGGGAATTTATCTCAATAAAGCTCTTATAAAAAATTAAGTTCTAGGGGTGCCTGGGTGGGTCAGTCAGTTGGGCGTTCGACCCCAGTGTCACAGGGTCGAGCCCCTGCATTGGGCTCTGTACGGAGTGCGGAGCCTGCTAAAGATTCCCTCTCCCTCACTGAGATTAAAAAAAAAAAAAAAAAAATTAAGTTCTAAATTCAAAATCCTCTTCTGATAGCACACAAGGTATTTTCCCAGTGCAGAATAATTTTCTAATGCCCTCTGCTACTATGGAGGAATCAAGTTTAAGCCATTACGTAAAAGAAAAAAATGGTGTATACGTGCCTGCAGAATTAGCTATGCAGCTACTTCTCAATACTTTTAAATGATGGATTTTAATAAGAGCCTAAAAATAAGCCCAGAAAATGCTCAAGTCTGGGTCAACCTCCACAACTTAGTTGTTTTCACTCGAATGGAAAATGATAGAACGACCTAAACAGGCATAATAAAAGGTCCGGGGAAAGAGCAGTAACGTCAGAGAGGAGAAAAACAAGGAAGACAGCCAAATATCAACGCCCCCAAACCCATCCTGGAACAGGAATATTCCAAAGGGTATGCATCCTTTCGTTTACCCAACACGTATTTGTACACCCAGCACCACAGAGATAAAGATGTATGAGACACTGTCCCTCACCTTCTGGTGGGATGGTGACAAGCCTTACCCTAATGCCCATTGGCTGGGAATGGTGCTCAGTGCTAAAGCTCAAATTACAGGTTAGTTCAATCTTTGAAAAAAATCACTTTGATTTATCAGGAAATTAAAGGGAAAGGATCATAGGGGTTTATTTATGCCCTAAAGTTAGCAGTCAGGGGGGTACCGTAAGCAACCCAGAATTGAGAGATGCAAAAAAGAGAGTCAACTGTAATTATAAAGATGGTTTGAAAGAAGGAAGAAGGATGTTTAGTTAGCTGCAGAAGCCATCCACTTAGCCAGTAGCACACGCCAGGAGCCCATTTCTAACTGGGCATACCCAATTACAATCAAGTACGCCAGGACATCCTTCATCTTCTTTCCATGGATCTTTTCCCCTAGGAGGCCCCTAACCTCTCCCGAGGCCTCCTCCAAGGCCACCACCCCACACGCCCCCAAACCCACTGGTCCTCAATCCAGACTGCTCTTACAAACTTCAGACCTGTCTTTTCAACAGTCTCCTGCATGTCTCCATCAGCCACGGGGTCCGTGAACTGGAACGTCCTAAGCCACACGATGTGGGTATAGTGACCGTTTACCCTCTAACATTTCAGTGTCAGAAAAAAAAGCCAGCTTGCTCAAGTAGCATTCCACTGAGCCACATAGCAGCGACCTATCTTTTTTTTTTTTTAATTTTTTTTTCAACGTTTATTTTATTTTTTGGGACAGAGAGAGACAGAGCATGAACGGGGGAGGGGCAGAGAGAGAGGGAGACACAGAATCGGAAACAGGCTCCGGGCTCCGAGCCATCAGCCCAGAGCCCGACGCGGGGCTCGAACTCCCGGACCGCGAGATCGTGACCTGGCTGAAGTCGGACGCTTAACCGACTGCGCCACCCAGGCGCCCCGCGACCTATCTTTTACATTTACCCCTTAAGCTGTGGTCGAAATGAACACTGCATCAGCTTTTCCGTTACAAGTCACAGAAGAAACGTCTTCCTGGGAATTGCTAATATGCATTTGACTATTTCGGAGACCAGGAGCGGCCTCAAATAACAACGGGCCTTTGCATCTCACTACTCAAAAAAAAAAAAAAAAAAGATTCAACAGCAACTGTGATTGAAGTAGAAGTGACTCTCGTTGGTGGACATCCTTGAGAATTCAATCAGATGAGAACATCTACGAACTCCATGGATCAAATTAATTTTGTCAAGTAAATGGTGGGAGTTCTTATTTAAATTAGTCTGATTGGAAAGCCAGGGTTACTCGCTGGGATATTCCACGAAAAGAGTACAAAGAATTTCCTATGGCCACGAGAGAGGATTTAATACCTATCTTTGGATTTTCCAGACTAAATCATTTTGGTGTCTGCATTTATACGGCTTCACTACTAGAGCAAATCAAAAATAACCGCTGTGAGATAAATCCAGGCTTCGTCTGCACAGACACCTCTTACAGCTACTTCCTCCAATGGCCCCCAAAAGACAAGAGCTGTAGACTTCTCACCAACCACGGGGGAGAGCCACTTGCACTGTTTCGTTGCCTGGTTTTCACATCCAGTACAGATGGGAATTTCTTCCCAAATTGTATGCCGCAGGACATGACGGCTTCGGCTGAGGTCAAGGATGGGTCAATACTGGATTAAACAAATCTGATCCTGTTTCTTCTCGACCCCTCAAGGCAAAGGTGAATTAATCATGACTTTCCAAGGCAAGTGTTTCCAGAGCTTATCTGTCCCTGCAATCACTTCTTAAAGAGTATCTTAGAGGTATTCTGCCAAACACAGCATTTTAGGCGACAGTGCCCTTCTTCCACGGAGAAATGTCATCATTTCTTTGGCCTTTAATGTTAAGCTTTCCACAATTATCAAAGGCACTAGAAGCAACCCCGTAAAAATTTCTTTCAGCCTCTGTTATAAAAGTATTGATAAGGACACTAGCCAGCGATTACGTCAAGTGTCAACACTGTTTAAGTGTCCAGGACTGCTGGGGCGCCTGGGTGGCTCACTCGATTGAGCATCCGCCTCCAGCTCAGGTCGTGAGCTCACGGTTCATGAGTTCGAGCCCCGCATCAGGCTGCATGCTGACCGTTCAGAGCCTGCAGCCTGCTTCAGATTCTGGATCTCCCTCTCTCTCTGCTTCTGCCCCACTCACACTCTGTCTCTCTCTCTCTCTCTCCCCACCTCAAAACATTTTTTAAAAAATTAAAAAAAATAGTCCAGGACCGCCCGAGTTTCAACCCAAGCCCCATTCCTTGCTAGCTCTATGATGTGTCCTTTGTTCTTGGTGCCAATGAGTCTTTATTTGGGAAGCACCTTCTCCTTCATAGTGTCATTGTAAGGATTAAATAAGATCGCACATGTACTCAGAACAGTCCCTGTCCTTAGCAAGGATATGGCGCTTAAATGACAGCTCTGTTTTTACTGTCGTTCCTATTTACAGCCAAGGACGATGGTGTTTCCTTAGGAAGGTGCATGCTTCTTTCTTCCAACATTAAGAGATTGATACATCATGATGTTTCCTCTTATCCCACGGACTGTGGGGAAACTGGGATGAAATCTGAATCCCAGTTGTATCAACTATACTAACTATCCCTTCTATGTTCAATGATTTACTAGTTAGACTGTGGGAATCTTATTGGTTTTTTTTGTTTGTTTCCAATCCTTTTTGGAGAGCTAATACATAAAATCAGTAGAGCAAACTGCCCCTTGAATCGCTTTGGACAAACAGAACTCAGGAGGCCCAGGCCACAGGTCTTTTTCTCTAGTCATTGACCTTCGTCCATCAGTAGCTTTTCCTGTGTGTACTGTGTTCTTTTGCTTGTTTCTGAATGATCATACCTCCCTGTTCCCCAATTTAAAATGTCCAAACCACCCAACTGCTGTCTCTTCCATCTCCCTTGTGGCCTCATTCATTCAGTGACCTTCCCATTCCTCCTCCCTTCTTCCCTTGACCACCACATCCTGAGCTCAGACCCTGGCCATCGTTCAGTGACATGGTTCCACTACCTTTCCAGCAAAAAGTAGAAAAGTGCTGGGAAAGTCCTGTTTGGTCTTTATTTTCAACTCCAGTTTCGAAGGTCTCTCCAATCCCTCCCGACAGCCTTCATCACTGACCTCTGTGCCCCCTGAGCAGCGGTAACCATGCGTCAGAATTAGCGGTTTACAATTAGTTACTTGTGTTTTAATGCCTTTTCTTCAGTTTTGAGCTCCAGGAAGGGAAGAACCGCGGCTTATTCATCTCTGTAGTCCTGGCAGTTTGCGAAACACATTAAGCGTTCACTACCTATCCGCTGAACTGAATTGGAATTTTATCCTCGGGCCTGGAAAGCAGCTAAAGAAAGTCATGACCACAATCAATTCTAGGGCAGTAGGATGACACTGCAACGTGAGGCAAGAGGGGGACGAGGGTGTTGCTGAGGGATCTAAAAAGGCAAACTGGATCATAAGAGCTTTACCTTTCATCCAGCCTGTTCGAGGGAGAGGGCAGCTGTACCGGTAATTCCTGAATATTCCTATCACCAGAAGGGTACTTGGTTTTTCCTCGAGTCCTTCATGACTATCCCGTTTCTTACGCCAAGAACCTAAGCTCACCAGACGACTGAGTGACTTTTACTCTGACCTCTAAGATAAGTGATTGTGAGATAGGCGACCTGTGTTCAGTCTCTGAACATCTCTTCCCCATTTAAATAGATTAAGCGTTTGTACATAAATGCGATGGTGTCCCCCCGAAGAGGTTTAAGGCACCAGTAACACATGTTGTACAGCTAGACAGTTAAAAAGACAATTAGGGACAAGGGAGACATAAGTTGTCCTTCTGGGTTATCCATCCCCTTCCATGAATCGGTGAGGATGAACTGGTCCCCTTGGGCTTTGTTTGGATGAACTCAGGACAGACTGAAGGAAGTTGAGTTCGCGGACTGGTTAGTTAGAAACGCTGAAGGCTCATTCCATTCTCCTCCCCACCCCCGCTCCATACCCTAATATTCATCGCCCACATGGTCTTCAAAGGTGGCCCTTCTCCCATTCAAACCCACACCTCCTCCTGTGCCCAGAACCACTCTCGCTCCATCATTCCCAAGTTCTCCTCCCCTCTTCCTCTGGCAAATTCTTCCAGCGTGTACAAGTTACTCGGGATTGTTAAGTAAGAAGAGAAGACCGAGGTGACCCCTCCACCGTATAACTGTATGAAATAATCCCAACGACCACCAATATATTGGCCAACAATTACACGTGTAGAGAGTAGCTATAAGGATACCTAAGAACGCAAGAAACGAACACCTTTGGAGCTGGGAACATGACAGCCAGGGGATAAAGTTGGAGAAAGACTCATTCTTCTCTGTATGCATGTTTGAACTATTTGGATTTCGTTTCATGTGCGTGATTACCTATTTTTCGAAAGGTAATTACACAGACATCTTCACGTTCAAATCTTCCAGAGTTCTACCAAGCCCAGAGTCGTCCTTCCACCACACTGGGTAGGCAAAGTTCACTCTTGTGGTTTCAAGTGCTACTTGGGAGCTGGTGACTATCTCTGGAAGCTTCACAGTTGCATTTCTGACTGTCGGACATTAACCCGGGGATGTGTCACCAGCCCCTTAACTCAAGCCCTCCCACATCCCATTCCCTGTCTTCCAGCCACTTGACCCTTGAGGAAGGACGTCTATAGACAGTGTCAATACTACCAACTTGTATTTATTTTAAAAATATAGCTCATGGGGCGCCTGGGTGGCTCGGTCGGCTAAGCGTCTGACTTCGGCTCAGGTCACGATCTCACAGTTTGTGAGTTTGAGCCCTGCACCAGGCTCTGTGCTGATGCTCAGAGCCTGCTTCAGATCCTCCACCTCTCTCTCTCTCTGCCCCTCCCCCATTGACACTCTCCCTCTCAAAAATAAACATTACAAAAATTTTAAAAAATAGACCATTTAAAGGGGCCCACTTGTCCTCCGCCTGGATCGTCAGTCCCAGCTGCAAACGACCATCATCTTGCCAGGTGCCCTCTAGACCTGGGGCTTGTCCCTTCGGTCCCCAGATCCCTCGAACAGCAGCTCTGCCCCTGCCCAGAAATACCACTCAAATTCAGCCTGTCTGCCCCATTTCTCTTTCTTGAGGCTTCACTGATCTCTGTTGTGGGTTTCCATGCTACCTCCCGATCTGAGTTACTGTTTCCAGTAGAGTTCTTTTCAAGGTCACCCTCCACACAGCTGCCCGAGTGATGGATGTAAGCGTAAATCTAAAAGCACCACGCCTGGCTGATGCCCGAGTGGCTCCCAGTCCTAGGTGAGGTGGCATCATGCCCTTCCCGGCCTGGCCCTGCCCACTCGTGAGGCCTCATCACACAAGTGACACCACTGTTTGCAGTTTCCCGAACATTCCCTGCTCTTCCTCACCTTGACCCCCTCTGCTCCTCCTTCTGCTGGCAAGGCCACTCCTGATCCCCCTCAGCGTCCTGTCGTCTTGCCCGTGTGCTTACCATCACTGGGGACTCTTACCATCAAAGCCCTACTGAAGTCGCGTGGAGTAGACTGCGGAGACTAGGCCAGCCCCGGGCCCCAAGTCGTCCCCTCATTTACAAGGTAAAAGCAACAGGATCGTGATTTCCAGCCAGTTCAACTCTGTGCTGTAAGTAGCCAGTCTAGAATCCTCGTGAATGTAACATTAGTAAGCTGGCGTTATCACTGGAGGAGTGAAAAGGGGCAAGGGAAACTCAAACGGAGACTGCACACTGTCTTGTTTGCCCAAAAACAAGACCTACGAAAGGCACCGAGTAGATACTAGGAATCCACAGGGCGCCCTGCTGTCATATAACATCTCCTGACAACTGTAATTAACTTCAGACTTCACAGTGAATCAGGTTAGTTAGTATTTACTCTCCTTCTAGCCTTGGGGACAATCTAATCACTTTGCTATGCAGGCAGCAGGATGACAATGAGTTTGGGTCTTTCGTAAAGGCTACCTTTTCATTGCTAGGGTCACACCTAAAATTTCAGAGCAGGTCTGACTTCATTTGGACGGTGCAGAGAAAAATACACTGCAATTTGGCACTGTGGATTTCCGTCAGGAGACCGCAGACTTTTGAGTCTCTGCAGTAAAAAAGCGAACTCAGACTGCAATGCTGAGGACACACAATGGATAAAATTCTCATGTCCGACCGATCTCACTCAAATGACCGTCTGCATGATCTGCAGAATGAGCACAAGACATTTTGCAAAAGGGAAACATTCAAGACTGCGTAAAGCCGCTAGTCATCCAACTTTAGGAGATGCTATCAAGAAAATTCAGAGTCAGATTTAGCTTCTGCTCAGGGCTCTCACTTTACATTTGTGGTATGAACCAACAATCAAGAGAATGGGAGAGACGTCCACGGGCTAGGATTTGGCAAACGAATGTTTAAGATGCTCAATTAATGAGAAAGCAACAGTTGGTGCTAATCAAGGAACCTGGGAAAAGAAAGACTCTGAAAAGCAAGAAGAACAGCTTTTAAAAGGCATTCCTCTACAAAATCCGGCTTTAAAAATAATTTTAGTCAAAAGTTCATGTGTGAGGGCCACACTTCAATGCAGCTTCATTTCATTCATTCCACAAATATTTATTGAATGCTATGTGTGGCAACTAAGAGAAATGGAATCCTAAAGGCAGAGATAAGACATCCTGGAGACACTTCTAAATTAGGCATTCTCTCCTTTCCAAGGGGAATGGGGGCAGGTGTCATGAAAAACAACAGAATTCCATACCGTATCTCATCGGAAATGGTGATCTCCGAGCCCCTTTCCTTTGCTAACTTATTTGGAGATTAGTCCTAAGGTTAGAACAAACGAACGCAAAATACACATAGATACGGTAATAAACATACATCCAAAGGACGTGGGACAATCTCAATTTTAAATTTCCATTCCCGCTTTCTCTCCAAGTACGCTTGTATTTGTCTGATCGTATAGCCCAGAGAGTGTCCTTTCAGGAGACAGTGTACCCTTCACTCTGCAGAGACATTTCTTTGGAATGTGGCAGGACGTGCAAATGGGACAAAGTGGAGAGAGAAAGAAAGAAACTCACCCGGCTGACCTTTACCTGAAGGTCAAGAGAACTTATAGTAAGACTTCCATCAACATCAGATTCTTCATTTGGCAGCTGTGAGGAGCCCTGGTGTAATTTCTTTCTTTCACAGAATAAACCATCCCGTTCTTGTAGAACGATCTTGGATATTTTTCAGGATAAAGTAGTGATCCCTGTACCACAAGTACACGAACTGGTTTATTCATGTCTATCTAGTCCTTAATAATACTGTCTCAAGGCGCCTGGATGGCTCGGTCAAACATCCAACTTCAGCTCAGGTCATGAACTTGTGGTCCGAGGGTCTGAGCCCCACGTTAGTCTCTGTGCTGATGGCTCAGAGCCTGGAGCCTGCCTCACATTCCGTCTCCCTCTCTCTGTACACCTCCCCACTCATGCTTGTGTGTGTGTGTGTGTGTGTGTGTGTGTGTGTGTGTGTGCGCGCGCGCGTGTGCATTCTCTCTCTCTCTCAAAAATAAAAAAATGAACTTAAAAAAAAAAATTCCAGGGGCACCTGGGTGGCTCAGTCAGTTAAGTGTCCGACTTCGGCTCACGTCACTATCTCCTGGTTCATGAGTTCGAGCCCCATGTCGGGCTCTGTGCTGACAACTCGGAGCTTGGAGCCTGTTTCAGATTCTGTGTCTCCCTCTGTCTCTCTGCCCCTCCCACTCTCATGCTCTGTCTCTCTCTCTCTCTCTCTCTCTCTCTCTCAAAAATAAGCGTTAAAAAAATAAAAAAAAAAATAATATGGTCTCACGTCAAGGTCCATTCCAGGGAATATGTGACAATTCTATACAAATTCTATTTACAGAGAATGACTTTTTTGTTCGCTGGTCCAAGGGGCACTTGGCTATTTTTGAGTCAGAAAATCTGGGCCTGAGGTTGGTTCTGCCACTGGCTGAGTGTGAAATTTGGGTCAATCCATTTGAACCTCTGTGAACCAGCATTTTCCCATCTAAGTTCTTCACACAGCTTTAAGGAAGATTAAATGGCCCAAAATACAGTCAAGCACTCCGGAAATGATGAAACGATATGCAAATGACATTTATCACTAGTCTTTACCCTGGCTGTCATGGCACGGAAAGCAAAGTGTGCTAACAACAAACAAGACCAGACTCTTGCCCGATGACACAGACAGATCTATTGCGCAGTGCCAATAATCTTATGGTACAAAACGATTTTTACTCCTGGGTTGCGTCAAATGCTACTTACAATGCCAATTCCAACTTTTTCTAATTTGACTTTGACCCCTGAAATAACTGCAGGTTTAACACAGAGGGATACTCATCAGGATACTCTTCAGTGCCAGTTCAGTGCCAAAGGAGACCAAAAATAAGGTTACCATGGAAACCAACAAAACGTTCAGTATTCTTAAAGTTAGGTTTTTACCGAACATTCCAGGATTACCCCCTGAGTCTTCAAACCATGCTAGGTACTGCAGGGGACCACTAAGAGGATTAAGACCCAGTCCTTGGCCCAAAGGCACTCCCCGTCTTATTCGGGTTGCGGGGAGGGCGCCACACGGGGCATCACTGACAAAGAGGCAAACCATCAGGGAGTTCTCGGAGAAAGATTCACAATATTCGGAGAATACAGGCAAAAGATCTATTACTTCCAAATGCAGGGCTCTAACAGGGCTCCGTGGAGATTATTTTGAGGAAGGTCACGGAACATGGGTAGGACTCCTTCATCAGATATGGGAGGGAGCTTGCGCGTGACCCAGAGAGTGGATGAGGGCAGGATGTACTCGGAAACGGTTGCTAGAGCAGTGTGGCCGGAACACAGGTAGAAAGGAAGATAATGTTGTAAAAGGAAGAGAAAATTCTGGAAGGTTTTAAAGGCCCAGCCGAAAAGCCGGCTTTTTGTCTTCCTAGATGCAGAAATCCAACAAACAATGAACGCCATGAGGGTCCTGGAAAGATACACAATGCAAGTCCGTATGGGGGATATATTATTGGAGGGGTGAGAGAGGCAGTGAGGGGAAGCCCACCGGATAAGGAGCGTGGCCACAGGTCGGGGGTTTTAAGAGCTAGAAGGTGGGCAGTGGCGGCAGAAAGCAATGGATGAATGGCAGTTTGCTTTTTCATCTTGAGGTGACGATACTCCCCGAGGGCACCGGTTCGCAGACATACCAAGCTGTCTAGATTCACAGGTTTTGGAGCCTTGGGCTAGATCACAGAGATGAAAGTACTCGAGTCCCACAAATTTGAGCAATTGCTCCTTTAAAGACTTGCCTGGTGGCATTTGTCTAAAGAAGGCACAGGGAGTTAGAAGTGATCATATGTAAAAGCCTTTCTCAACCAAGAGATCTGTGAGATAATAAATCTAACAGCAAAGTGAAAGTCCAATGATTTCTATTATCCTGACACCACACAGAATCCCAGAGTTTTACATCTTTGTCCTCCCTGCAGACAGGGTGAATTTTCTTTAGCCTTTTAATTTCTACACAGTTTCCTTTCTTCTGGGAACACCTTTTGCAGATGATACTGACAACCGGAATTGTCTCACTAATCTGCTCTGGTGGTGAGCATACGTGATTTCTGTGGCCGATGATGAAAAATAAGATGAGTGAACTCGTTCGCCAATGAGGCAAAGCCAACGAGCCTACTTTCTTGAACGCCGTGGCGTAAATAATATGGCCAGATACATGTACCCGTCGTATAATCGTGAAATTAAATGACTTGCTTTGCTCTTAAATTCTAGGCTCAAATATAAAATCAAAGCCTCTGAAACACATGCAACAAATCAAACACCACCATTAGCATTAATTCCTTTCAGCCCTCAATTAGGACTTCTTAATTATACTATTGCATTCATAGAGAGAGAGCATCTGTAAACGGAGCTCAACAGATTATCGCAGAAAACAGTTAGACACAGAATGACTCTAAGTGAAGACTCCTGGCGCTTTTCTACGTGTGCACGTGTATGCGCTCTGCATACCAATGACAAAGCTAGAAAGAAAACTCACCTGTTTTCTTCCTCAAGATCTGCTAGGATTCTCTCTAGCTCCCCTCTTTCCTCACTCTCTAAGGAAATCAAGATCTGGGCAGGACTACGAGGCTGGCTCAGGGGGGAGTCCTGGTTCAAACTTTGGCAGTAATGCTGGATTAACAAATGTTCATCATCTCTGGAAAATAAAATCAAAGGTTTTGGTTTTTTCCCCTCTTATTTTGTTCTGGGGGGTCAGGGACTCGGGTGTGTATTTAAAAATAGAAACATTTGCTCTTAACAAGTAATTAGACCCTTCTTCCTGTTTCTTAAGACACTTGCATACTTTTGAGGCTGCGATCTACCGTCTTATTGGTGAGTATTCAAAGCACCGCTTACTCAGATTTTCAAGCGAATGTGGCCTATTTACATGGGTAAAGGAACGGCAGGGTTACGGACACACTGGGACTCTGCGTTGCCCACTCAACCAACAGTTAACAAATATTAAAAGACAGAACAATGGCTCCAGCACTGAAGCCTGTCAAGAAAACCTGTTCACTGACCCATGCTATTGTTGATAATGACCAGGGGAAAAAATGCAGCCTTTACCATCATAAGTATGTTCTTAAGGGGAAGACAAAGTAACCAAAAAGGGTTGCTTTGGTAAGTCGGTTTGAACTTAAAAAGCCATGGAGGCAAGACGGTAACAATAACGAACCTGTAGACAAATGATGGTTTCACTCAATTATTGTTCAAATAGAAAAACAAAAATTCGAAGGGGAAAAAAAGCCATTAGGATGATTAACTCAAAGAAGCCTGAACAACTTATTCTTTGGAACAGCTTTTAAGGACTGATCCTCAGGAACCAAGAAGCAAAAGGCTCACAATTTGGGGAAGCAACTGCGGTGTCTCCGTAAAACTAGAACTCTTTAATACACGGGAGAAATCATTTTCCAAATGTATTGCTGCTAGCTCTTTGGAAGCCTGTGTGCCTCTAAGTTGTAAGAACCTCGGTTCTATTCTCAACGAGAGGCTAAAGCCCTTTGTTTCTGGTTAGACAGCAGGATGATATGTTAATATCCCCCTAAGTCTTCTGAGTTGAAAAACAGTTCAGGTATTTAGGCAAAAATCCTCCTGCCCGAAATGATTTTGGTCTGTCAAGCCAGGTAATTGGCTGAGAAGTGAAAAGTGGACTACAAACAATTACTGGGTGTTAAGAACAAACATTTACGTGAAGTCACCCAATGCACCAAACCACCTCCCCAGACCTGCCCCCAAAACATCAGGATTTTATCACCTAACACGGAGTCAAAATGGATTTTATGTCCTCAGAAGGAGCTAAAGCTAAATTTCATTTAAAAATTGTAAAAGGATGTTTCACTACCCAACTTACCCTCCCTTTTCCCAAATTCTGGAATTTTATTGCTAGAACGTCCCATGTTTAATTACAACAGAGCTACAATTAAGTTTCTCTTACTGTTCTCTCAGGCAGCCACTGGATGGCGGCCATTATGATGCGGCTACAACTTGAATTAATTTCATATCAAAATCGGCGACCCAAAGAAGCAAACCATCCAGGCCGTTTACGTCTGGTTGATTCTTTGGCCACCTGTTTTCCTGTCAGTGGATCTCATATCGTAATCCTACTGATACTTATCCCCGTGGATGAGAAAGAGAACATACCACAGTTACGAATGGGGAAAAGATGGGTCTGGTTTTAAGTAACTCAGTCATAAACAGATGACTGACTGTCGACTTGATTCACCACTCACCTTTGAAAGTGATCGCCTTTATCTACCAGATGACTTGTTCTCACGTCTTCAATAACCGATTACGTATAAATGCCACTCGGGTACTATTTCCCTCAGCCTAATCCTCGTAAAGGCCCTTGCCTCATCTGAGTGTGACCGGGAGGTGCCACACCGACAGAGTAGACTGACCCCTCATTCTTCCCTTTGTCTAGATTCTCCATGACAAAGTGGCGAGACATCTGTAACTTACCAAAGGCATCACTGTGCTTTGACTAGATTTTTTTTTTTTCTCTCTCTCTCTCTCAGGTATCCCTTCAGTTCGCAGGTCCTTATCTTTTCCTTCAGATTAGCGTCTTCGTCAGCTCCCTCCACCTCAGGCCCTTGATTCACGCACTATTTCTGTGTGTTCCTCATTGTGAACACTTCCCTTACTCGGAAATGAAGCCTCTGTTTCCCTGCCATAGCTGTGTGCTTCTCCTTGACAGGCCTGGCTTATCATCCCACTAAAAAACTTCGACCTAAATCTGAGCTCCTGCTTCTGAAACCCTTCGCAAGGCTGCCTCGCCTTATTTGGCTAGCGAAGATGCTACCACTTTGGATCTCTGAAGGAAATTACCCAACTAACCTGCCGGATGGGAATACCCATCCAACTGTACCAAGGTTGGATGTCCACTCCCCCTGAGTGGAGGAAATACCACTCAGCCGTCACTTTAAAAATTAATACCCAATCCCTTTAAATATCTGGCAGGTTCCGTCAAAGGTTAAGCATTTAACACAATTTCCATATTTGCACCTGGGCAGCCTGTGACGGTCTGATATTAAATAAGAGTAAGGCAAACTGGTTTTGCGACTCTGGGATTGCCAGTAAGGCCACCTCTTGGATGAGCTCCTTCCCTGTCAGGTTGTTAAGAGTCAAAGAAAAAAAGCAAGTGAGCGGTTCCTTGAAAGAGCAAATGACTATCACGCTAACTCCTATCTTCTGCGCTACCCTACCTCTAAAGCCCTCAAAGCAATTTCATCGTCAGGAACATTTCGTAAAAAGAGACAGGATACTTACATGCTCTCATTAGGAGAGATGCTATCATTTAGATAAGATCCATTGCTGTTTTCCATTTCTGCTAGCCTGATAAAAAACGTAAAAGCTCATTAAAACTTATGTGATTTCTTAGAATCTATTCAAGACCTAATCGAACATTCCTGAAAACTAAAGGATAAATCATGTCAAGAAGAGAAAGGACTCCTTCAAATTAAAGGATGTGTGTGTTGCCCTAACCTCTGGAGGCAGTGAGTGGTGGACCACAGCTAGTTAGCGGCTTTACATTTACGCTATAAATTATAAGGGAAGTTGTATCTGGTAGGTTTTTCTTCTTCACAGATCGATCTTCCTGGCACTGAGAAAAGGCCTTTGTTTTTACAAGAAAAGCTTCCCTAACAACAAATACACTCTACTCCTTCTCTACCCCTGGTATTTTTAGGGCAATTAAAGCTTTCCCCTGATGACAGACTTATAGAGCTAGTTCGTGCTTCCCGCGGTGGATAAACACGTTAGCGGTTGGAATATTGAAAAAGGACGGACTCACAGTAAGCTCTCTTAACAGTCTGCCACCAAGTTTTACCTTTAAAAAAACCTCCTTCCCCTGAGACAATCGTAAACACTTTTTACCACTAAAAAATAAAAAAAAGTTAACCAAACTCTTACAGACTTATTTAACGAGCAAAAGATATCTTACAGTTAGCAAATGAGTTTTTAGGTATAACAATGATCTGAAACACAAACAAGGTGGGACACAAAGGTGCGAGGATTAGGAAAATTAATTATTCTCTTCTTTACAGCGTATCAGGGAAATAAACACACAGACGGAAAGCCAACGCCTTCATATTCTCTACGGAACGCAGTATTGCTGCTTCACTTGGGCATGTCTGGTCTAGCGGTTTTCTAAGGTCAGATGATTTCTCAGCCAATTTATGAAACGTGCGCGGTATGCAAAACATAACAAAGCTATCAGAAAGGTTTAAAGGCCAGGGTTAGGGGGAGATTGTTCCGGACCAACGTTCTTACTGGTGTCCGAGAACAACATGCAGTGCAATGGCATGCAAGTTAGAGGGCAAGTTGATTAGTAGAAGTCAGACAAGATTGGGGGGGAAAAGAAAAGATCTGTTGCAAATTATTATCGGTTAGCTTTCCTTGGTTAGTTATTTCAATCAATATTTGCCTAGCATTCAACTAGTGTCATACCTGCTAGCATAATGTTCAATGCGTGAATGAGTATCATCGTGTGAAAGCTGAGGGGACGAGGCGGGCCTATAAGGCAGAAAATGTGATTAGTCACAGATACCATCCATTAATGGAAGAAAAAAAAAAAAAAAAAAAACCCCACCACAGTCACGTTATATACATGGCCTAGAATGCTCTCACTCTAGCTCTCTGGATAAGGTACCCATTTAGTTTTTCCTTTATCTCCGATATCATCGAGTGTCTTAAATCCAAGCTGGAGAAGTGAACTCTCCCACTTCTACTTCTTTCAGAAGCCATAAAAAAGAGATCGGAATCTTCTCTGGAGAGCTTCCATTAGAGAAAAGGCTGGGGGAGACCATCTCTCTGGGGCACTTTCCTCCTCCCTTGTTAGTTTCTCACACGCTACGGTTCTGAGACTGTGTTGGCACTAGGCGGTCAAAAACGTTCAAGAGTTTACACCCATGCCATTTACTAGCTGCTCTCTCACCGAATGGAAATTCTACGTGCGCCTAGTACCCTCTCAGTCAACAATCTGATTCTGAAGAGGCCAGGCCGGTCCGGGACCTCTTAAGAGTCCACACCCCAAGCTATCTTGTTCTGTGCAGTTCTGTGAAGAAGCAATATATCCACCAATTTAGTAGCAGGACTCTATTACTACTCCATAAAATAAAACTGAAGGACCCAAAATGATATTGTGATGTTTTAAAAAAAAAAAAAAAAAAAAAAAAGAACTGAATTCTATAAAATGTCACAGTATCTGAAATGTCTATTACAAGAGAAGAAAACAAGAGGGGAGGATTATATACTTTGGGGCGTAAAGCCCTTTTTTATTTTTATTATTTTTATTTTTTTAGCTCCAGAGACCAGGAGATTTGGTAAGGTTAACATTTTCCTCATCCTTTCCTATCAGATCTATTAATTATCCTCGAAGTTTTTATAGCACTTTTGGATTCACGTTAGGAAAAAAAAATCCATCTGTTCTGAAAACCAGTTTGGACTTGGGCTTTTTTGTTTTCATTGGAGTAGGACAAAAGTTCTCTTCCATTTCTGTCCTGACACAGAAAGCCCTTAGGTAAAGGCACGAATCCAAAAGTCAACAGTAATCTATTCAGTGAGGACTGGTTTAGCCCAACGTCCAAACAGCATTAAATGACTTGGTCGAAACACTAAGAATAGGTTTGTTTTTCCTTACACTAAAAGAAAAAACCATGTAGTTATGTAGGCTGACAGCGAAAATGTACGAGAAATCCCTATTTCTTAAAGACACGCAAACCTAAGATGATGCCAACACGGTATAGCAAACAACTAGGGAACGGAGGGCTTCCCTGTGGGGTGAAGGCCTTATTTATGGAACCTGTGTTGTCTAGGTCCAGTGTCCCCATAATCCAATTGGCACTGGACGACCGAGAGGTTTCAAACTGTCAGGAGGAGACAGGGAGGACTACCCGATTTACTAGGCAGATCCAAAGATTTTCATGTGAATCTTCACTCTGGTTTTGTAGAGTTCATCTGCTCGTTCCTTAGAAGCCTGCCATAGCGCAGTATTAGAAACATGCTAGCTAACGTTTGTTTCAAAATACTCACTGCAGGTCAAGAGAGTTTAGTACTTGGATTATTCGGTTTATGAGCCCCGTCTTTTGGAACAAACTCGTTTTTCATGTACAGACTTCTTACGAGCTGAAAGCCCACCATGAAGGAAAACGGCTGTTTTCTCTTCTGATAGTGGCAGGCTGGGTAGTGCATAGAAGAACACCTGACACCTTTGAGCTAGGCACTACACAGCAAGAAAACTGGGCATGGAAATCCAAAACACTTCAATAAAATCTTACACAGAAAATATTATGCAGCACTTTAATCCTTAACCTTGAGGCTAATTCCATGTTATTTTTCTTATCAACGTTCGTAGCACCTAACACAGCATGCCTAAGCACAAGAACTCATAATAATCAGAAATCTAAAAAGAAAAAGAAAAAAAAAAAAAGAGAGAGAAAGTACACTCAAGGAAGCACTCACTAACCAGCAAAGGAGCCAGGAGGGAGCACAGTTCAGAGAAGAATCATTTAAAAACCAAGAGTAAGTAAAAGTACAAAACCCCTCAGTCCAGAAACAAAACTAAATCCAAAGCCTTCCGAAACATTTTTCTGAGAGACGGGAAGAATCCCGTTCTCCCTTCCTGCTTCCTAAACACGAAACGATATACCCAGAAAGATTAGTCCCGTGATTATTAATGGCCAATTCCATCCCACCCACTACCCCTTTCTCTTCTGTGACAACCCCACTAATAACTTTTCACCCATTTAGGTTTCAAAGTGGACATGCTCCAAGAAGACTACCCGTCTCCTTTGTGGACGAACAATATAAAAGGCTTAGGCCAGATTTAGTTTTAAAGGTAATATGACAAATAGCGGGTAAACAAGGGCTTCCTCTAAAGAAAACGAGAAGGCGTGTGTCTCAGTGAACTTCCCAATTCGGTGATCCACATGAGAATCTGTTGACATCAGGGGCAATTCCTGCGAAATTCGAGCACCTTAGCACCTGGGTCTTTGCCTGAACAGGAGAGCTGGGCAATATATTTCATAAATTATGTATAATCCCAAGGGTAAAGACTTTAATAAAAATTGCTGGCATTAAAGAAAATTGGGACCGTAGCGTGCTGGGTTTTTCTTCCTCAAAAGTAGACTTTCCCACTATTTCTGAATAATCTAACAAACTTTTTATAAAAAGGCAAAGTGATTCTATGTTTCAGTCGTTAGAGGAAGATATTGTAGTAAAGAAGGTTATTAATTTTAAAGTTCTTCGAAGTTTAAGGCAAACACCCTCTACTTAAGACAGGTGACATTAAATTCACGGCCATGTTTTTTTCTCATTAGTTTATGTCTACAATAAACTTCTTCCCCCCCCCCCCCCTCTATTCAGGGAACTGTTAGCTATTCTTTGCCTACTATTTTCTGCTACCTCTATCCGTGCATTTTCAAAGTGATTCTTTAGCATCATTGTCTTTAGAATATTTCAAATGGCTAGAAGTTATTCCAGAGTACATCCGTTTGCTTATCAGGATCCGGCCACACTGAGGATTTCAGTCTCTCAATGTGTTTTGAAGTTTCTTATTTCAGAAAGGTTCAAACTTCTATAAACAAATAAACTACCCGGGTGAGGGAAAAACCATTACCTACCAAGAGCAAAAACCAGAAGTGAATCTAAGTCACTCCCCCGATGATTTAAAAAAAAAAAAAAATCAGGTATAGGTACCGTAGCTCAAAATTAAGGGGCACAATAACGCTGCTTTAACCAAGAAAGGGAAGCCTCACACTTCTTTGAGGCCAATAAAGACTTAAAATAAACCTCAATTAATAGCTTGCATTCATCACTACAGGATTTTTTAAAAAGGATATACTTTAAATTAAATTACATGGGGGAGCGATAAAAAAGACCCAATAAAAATAAATTGAGTTCTTCTAAATTGGTCATTTCCCTCTTCCATATAATAGAGCTGTCTGACTTTAAATAAATATTTTAATAAAGTACGCTTTGAAATACCAAAACTTTGTTATAAAAACTCCGCACGACAGAACTTTAAAACAATGCACGCTTTGTTTGCTAATAGGTAAATCACAGACTCCCCAGAGAGTTTTCTAATAACATTATAAACTCTGAGCTAAATCAATTATCTGTTGGTATCTAATATTAGTATTATTAATATACACCAATAGTAATAACCAAGTCGACAGTACACTTTCCTTCCAGTGTAAATGTCGAACTATTTATGAGCTGAATATTTAGTTCGGAGAGGAGAGCAAAATGAGTTTAGTTCCAAACAGAGAAACTCATGTATATAGAGATGAGTCCAGTAGCATGCACACGCCTCATGGAAATTATTCCATCAAAGTCAACATCACACTATAAAACAAATTCTCTTGATTTTTAATGGCCCACTTAGAAGAGGCCCTCAAGAATAAACCATCATCCTTTTGAAGGTCCACAAGTATTAACTCTCAAAAACTATGGCTAAAGAACGTTATGTATGATGTAATCAGAAGGCTCTTCCCTGCTTATAATGGAAGGCTATATAAACACGTCTCCCGGGACTGTAACTAACAACCCCTTCGTTTCTTTGATGATTGATTCCAGGCCAGGATTTCTGCCGGTTAAAACCTGACCAGGTGGGGACCTGAAAACCTCACTCTGATTCTCCTGATCTGTGGCGGATGGCCCTCGCAGCGTCTTATCACCGGAAGAAAAAAAACTGAAATGGAGGACGGGAACTTAATAGGTCTTTAAAACCAAACTAAACCAACAGAACAAAAATGGTCCAATCAAGCAAGCCAGCAGCACCCTTCAGCACAAGTACTCACGCAGAATCTACCGGCCAGAAGTTGATCAGAGTAACAGGACTGCAAAACAAAAAATGAGGTGGTGAAGAGAGACACAGGCAAACTCAGCCACAAACAAAGTAAACAAATCAAGAGAAATAAATAAATAAGGACAAAATAAAGTGCCGAGAAGTCAAAAAGCAATAAAATTCAGCCAATTAAGTATGAACCGTGAAAAGCAACGGCCAAAACGCAGGTGGAAAGTGAGGTGAAAGAAAAACAAACAACTGTGCGATTGCCATCAGATATGGAAAACACAAGAGAAGGCTGAATACAGGTGGAGGTATCGTCATTTTGATCACGAGAATCATTGCTACTTACTGTGAAGAAATTTCCTGGGACTCTATTTTCTTTCAAGGAGATAAAAGCAACTAAGCACGACCCCACAATCAGATACAAAAAAGACACACGCCTGGCGATTCGTGAGGGCAGAAAACCCCAACGCAAGGCTGGAATCCCTCATTTGTAAACCGTCCCACATTTCTTATCAGGGAAGCAGTAGCTGTCACGGAGCTGCTCTCCCTGGGAGATCCAGATTAAGTTTTGGAACAGGTAATTGGCATGGGACAACCGACACGGGAAAATGGCAATTGAACATCAGCTTGTTTTTCTCTTTCCAGCTAAAGTAAAATCTAAAGGAAGAGAGAGGAGAGACTGTTTGCATTTGGGAGCGAAGGAGGGCACTCGGCGGAGAGGAGCTCAAAGAGGCCTTCACCAGTACTCACGTTTCCATGTTGTCCCCCTCTAAGACAGTCTGCACAGGCAGGTAGCCCATTCGGGGATGCTTCGCAAAATACCTTTTGGTTCGAAATTTGTTTTTTAGTACCTTGGCAAAGTCACGAACATCTTCTCCCGATGTAGTCTGAAAGGGAAATTGTGCCGAGATCAGACACACCAGGGAATGAGGTCAAGGTAAAGGGGCCACTGCGGTGTTCTGCCTCGGGGCGCTCATTCTGTAACTTAGGAGACCGTAGGGGTCAAGAGCGAAGTCGGTGGACAAAAACCGGGCCGGGCCTAGCATTAACCGGTAGGGTGAACTTGTCCACCTTATTTACCTCTTGAAGGCTCAGACCGTCTGTCATGATGAAAAAACGAAGTCAAAGGAGCACCTCGTTTCTAAAGTCTTAAAGTTGACCTCAGGTTTGGCCACACTTCCTAGTACTTTAAGGAACGATCTGATCCACGCTGACGTCATGTTTCACCCCCTGAATCTCCCTCTCTTTCACGGCATGGCTCACTCTGCATCACTGAATACCTTTGCAAGAGGAATCAAAGTGAGAAAGACACTAGGAACCGGATCATGGCTCTATGATGGAAGACAGGAAAGTTCTAGAACAGAGCTTCTCAAACTTGGATGTGCGCAGCAACTACCTGCAGATCCTGCTACAATGCAGGTTGGATTTAACGAGGCAGGGGCAGGGCCCGAGTTGTTGCATTTCTAACAAGCTCCCGGGTCCGGCGGGGCCGATGAGTCCCAGCGGCTAGTGGTTCAGTAACATCGGACCGGCACCCAGATGTGTCTGACCACCCAGTCTATCTCCTTTCCATGTCACCGGTGATTTTTCCAAAGTGCTGTAAGCTACTGAACATTTCCTCAAAACGACATCTGAGGAGAAAGTTCCGTCTCATAATTCTAGAACACTGGGCAAATTACTTAAGGCCTCAGAGTACTCATCTGTAAAAAGGGTTTTTCTTTTTTTTTTTTTCTTTTAAGTAGGTTCCATGCCTAGCGTGGAGGCCAGCACAGGGCCTGAACTCATGACCCTGAGATTAAGACCTGAGCTGAGATCAAGAGTCGGACGTTTAACTGACCGACTTCCAGCTCAGGTCATGATCTCACAGCTCGTGAGTTCGAGTCCCGCGTCGGGCTCTGTGCTGACAGCTCGGAGCCCGGAGCCTGCTTCGGATTCGGTGTCTGCCCCTCTCTCTGCCCCTTCCCTGCTCACACTCCGTCTCTCTCTCTCTCTCAAAAATAAACAAACATTAAAAACAAAAACCAAAAAGGCAAATGCCTAGCATTAGTTAAGCAAGACTGGCCAAAAGCAGCGGATTCTAAATTCGAAGGAACCCACATTACCCCCTCCCCCCACGCCCCCCACGCCCCCCAGCATAAAACGTCTCCACACAACCGCTAGGGCGGGTAACAAAATACAGCTGAGAACGTCTTCTCGACAACCACCAAACAGAGATGAAAAATCTCTTCGTTCTTCCTGTGCTATTTGTGGAGTAACTTCGAGGCTTCATTCTGTGCCAGGCACTGCCCTATGCGCTAGGGATAAAGTAAATCTGGAGGCCCTTTGGCGGGGGGACCGTCTCGGGAACTTATAAATCACAGCTGTACACACCCTGTGCAACACGGTGCAAAAGTGCAACTCCTCCCAGGTGAACTAAGTGTCCCGCCAGGGAGGCATCTGACTCACCGGAGTGCAGTATTCCACCATGGGATAGTGCATTTTATGGCCTTTTGCAACTCGACCAGAAAAAAAGCAACTTTGGCAGATGTCATAGTTAAAGTGCTTCAGACTCCTGTACCTGGTTAAAACAAAAACAAAAACACACCCTTAGGCATTTCTTCACATCGAAGGCCCAAAGAACACTCTTTAATAAACCTTCCACACGCTCCTATTTCTGCAAACAGAATGCAGTGTTCATTAATCCCACAGGTAAGCGATTAACTTCCTGCATTCACAGTTCTCTGGTGCTTCTCCCACAGTATCAAAACATTTTGGCAGGAAGATTATCCCATAAACATATGGAAGGAGGGAAGATGATTTCAGCTCTTCTTTAAACTCCACTAGGAACCCTTTCAGATCAAGTAGGAAGACCAAACACAAGAATCTGGAAGAACTTCCAGGAGAAAGACATGGACGCGCTGCAGGCCCCCTACCCGTTCTGGGGACAAACGTTTCCTGAAGCAATTATTTTCCAAACAACGTATCAAGATAAAAAGCAATTTCCGCAAATAAAGGAAAAGTACACGAGAACCCTCGTTTAAAATTCATCTCGCCTCAATCACGTTTTGGGAACGACCGACACGATTCACCTCCAGGGAGTCGCGTGGCTGATCTCTTTCAGGTGCCTCTCTCCAGAAAACCCCGCCTCTCACCCACGCCTAAGGGAAGCCCCAAGGAAAGACAAAATCGGGGTGGACAAAAGAATCTGTCCTCTGTAAGGTGCCGGGGGAGGGGGGGGGCGCACACCCCCATTCTCGGTATACGGTACTGTTTCCTATTCTCCCTGCCTTTTGCTTTCTTAGAGAAGAACCCTAGACAATTCAAATAAACACACTCCTTCTGCCACATATGGGCAGGTGGGGGGAGAGCTACCTTTTTTAGATCCCAACCATCTTTGGAGAGGAGGAGGATAAGAAACAAGCGCCGAGTCCCCCAAATGATCTCCTTTGATAAGGGTAAAAGAATTAAACGCAAACCCCCTCTTCGGCCCTCCAGAGCCCTCCCCCGTCCATAAATCTCGCCAGCTAGGGAAGGTGAGGAAAGCGAGGTAGGAAGCGTAACGCCGTCCCCTGGGGCTCGCCCTCCACGTCCCCCATGGCACCGTTCTTACCTGCCAGAAACCAGGAAGGCAAACCGTTCCTTTGTGAGCACTGCCTACTCACTGTTGTCTACCTAGGCTTTAGAAACCTCTGAGGGTTTGTGTAAAACCTCTCTGTCAACACCATGAAGCATGGAAGGACAAACACCAGGGGTAAAAGAGTAGTGAATAAAAGAAAGCACACAAATGCTACAAAGTAGTTATTAGGAAACAAAGAAATAAAACAAGTCTAAGCATAACTAGAAAAAGAGTATTTACATAGCTGTTAGGGAGATTCTGAACGGGCAGAGACTATGTGGCTAGTTTACAACTTTATGGCTTATTCATCGCTATGGAAACCTTGATGTTGATCCAGATGTTTAAATACATCCTCATTTCAAAATGTGGGCTCGGGATTATCGTTGAGTAAGATTAATTCGCTTAAAAATAGCCCATCTCCCCAAACAGGTCAACAAGGCTGAGGATTTAAGAGCCAGTGGTTTTCTGTGACATTTTCCGAAGATCAGAATAATAACCTGCTATGTTTCCTATCTCTTTCACTTGTAAATTCATAAAGAACCTTTTCATTTTTTTTTTAGCCGCTTTGTGAAATTTTCATTGACTTGCATGCTTTATATTCCCTCAGAAGTTCATTAGGATACATGCAAAGAGCATAATCAGATTCACAGGTAAAGAAGCGCTGGGCTGCTTGAAACAATTCGTTACTCGAGGGAAGAACAGAAGAGTAAGCAGCTGAGCTACCATGACAGGTCTCCCCACACAGAATCATCTCTGAGTTTTGTAACGGATTCTTAGAGAGTTTCTATAAACAGAAAAAAAAAAAAACAACAACAACAACAACACATGAAAACACCCCCAGAGAGACGGTTAACATTTTCTGGATCCAGGAAGGAGGCGGCACAGTTAATGCGCATACCCTCGACAGACAAGTATCTCAGGGGAGGCAGGCCATCAGTCAGTCGTGTTCCACCAAGGATGCGGCTCCGCGGAGCTCCACAATGAAGGTGGAAAGGGACACCTGCCTGATGAGTCAGAGCCACCAAAATAGCCCAGCCATCGGGGCAGTCCACAGTTCGGAAAGGGAACGAACTCAGAGCAACTAGCACAGGAGATACAAGATCAAGTCCCAAAAGGTGACAACCACGCGGGAGGACGTGCCATAGTGGGGGGTCCCGGATACCTGAATCCGATGATCGGACACTCCTTGCAGATGTTGCACTTGGCCTGGTGCTTGGCAGTTTCCGCAGCAGCCACTCGGTGCAGGACAGGCAGCCACACCATGGACTGGGGCTCCAGTCTCATCCAGTCTAGGAAGAGGGCCGCTTCGATCTCAGGCTTATTATTAGCCTGTGTGGACAGGAGGAAGGGCGAAGGGGGTGGGGGGGGGGGAGCACAGGGCAAGAAGAGAAAGGACAGGAGGCATATGTCAGTACGGGCCCGAAATTAAGCAAAAGGCACAACGGGGGCCCAACGAGGCTCACTTTTCACAGCCCCTTTCTGCAAACGTCCCCCCAACAGCCACAGGAGCCACCTGTCCCCTGAGGCTTCGGTAAACTGCCATTCCCGTGTGTGGCTGCTAGATGACGAGACAGCAGAGGAAACCAACTCAGGAATGATTGATTCCTTGTTTCTCCTAGAGAATCTATTTCTCAGTGTTTCACAGACTGGAAAACGGAGACACACACGAGGGAAGAACCCTTCCCAAGGCCGCACGATGGCCGAGCAGCCGAGACGCTACCAGAATCCAAGCCTCCTGATCTAGTGCTGTCTTCACGGTGCCCTGTTGCTTCTCGTCTGTCCCTGTCGCTCTCCCTTTCAATGTCTAAATTTCATAAAACACCATTCCTCCCAAACAGTTCACTGGTTTTAGAAAACTCGAAATACATTTACCGATCGCTTACGGATCACTATAGTCATGCATTTTAATTACATCTCTGGTGACCCTACAAGATAGCAGAAGTGTTTTGGTTTTTTTTTTTTTTTTTTGGTATTTTTAGACTGAGCAATCTATCGTCCACTGTTTTTTTCTCATTGCCTCTTTCACGTCACATCTTCCATCTGGGACCACTTCTGCCCGAGCATACCCTTTAGAATATTCTTTTCAGTGTCTTGTTGGTGGAGAATTTCTCAGGTTGTTTGGTCTGAGAAATCTCTCTTTAAAAAAAGTTGACTTATTTTTGAGACAGAGAGACAGAGACAGAGAGAGAGAGAGACAGAGAGAACAAGCAAGCAGGAGTGGCAGAGAGAGAGAGAGAAAGCGAGAATTCCAAGCAGGCTCCCCGCTGTCGGCACAGAGCCTGACACAGGGCTCGAACCCGTGAACTGCAAGATCATGACGTGAGCGAAAATCAAGAGTCAGATGCCCGACCCAGGGAGCCACCCGGGCGGCCCTCTCTTTTTTTAAATCCATACTCTTGACAGCTATCTTCATTACATACAGATGTTTAGACTCAAAGGGGGTTTGTTTTTATTTTGTCTCAGCACACTGAATGATGATTCCACTTTACCTTCCCTGTTGCTACTGTTAACAAGTCAGCAGTAAAGCACACTACTGCTCCTCTGGAGGTAATTCGTCCTCCACCTGTCTTGTGTTATGTTTCTAGGGTTTATTTATACTTCTTAGCAGTCGCTGGGCTTCTTGAATCTTTAGTGTCTTTGGTCAGCTCTGGAATCTTCTCAGTCATGATCTCAACAAACAGCGCCTCTTCTCCATTTCCTCTCTGTTCTGCTTCCAGAAATCTATTAGATAAACGTTAGACTTTCTCAACCTAGCCCACGCTTTCGTCTGGACAGGCCCTCCTTGTGCTTCATTTCGAACAATCCCTTCTAAAAAATTTTTTTTTTTCAACGTTTATTTATTTTTTGGGACAGAGAGAGACAGAGCATGAACGGGGGAGGGGCACAGAGAGAGGGAGACACAGAATCGGAAGCAGGCTCCAGGCTCTGAGCCATCAGCCCAGAGCCCGACGCGGGGCTCGAACTCACGGACCGCGAGATCGTGACCTGGCTGAAGTCGGACGCTTAACCAACTGCGCCACCCAGGCGCCCCTCGAACAATCCCTTCTATCCTACCGGCTGGCTAGCGCTCTCTCTCTTGAGGAGCATCCAGTCGGCTATTAAACCCATTCAGTGAGTTTTAAATGTTGGCTGCTGTTACTTTCGACAGCCGCAAGGTCTATCTGGTCATTTTTAAGGTCATCTAAAAAGTCTAGGGCTCACTGCGGAGATTTTTCAATGTCACCTGTTGTTCTTTTAACCGAGTAAACGCTTTTCCAACACGAATCTACTGATTCCGAGGTATGAAATTCCTATGGGTCTGCTCCTGCAGTCTGCCGTTTCGGCTGGTCCTCAGGCACCCTGGCTCGCTTCTTGCGGGCTTATTTATTTATTTATTTTTTTTAACACGTACTACGGTGACCTTCAAAAAAAATCTTCTGGAGATACCTGGAGCCCTAGAATGGAAGTGTTTTCTATAGGCGCGACCGTCATTTGCTTTCGCCCACAATCCGGGGGGCAGTGCGCCTGTTCCGAGACCAATGTAAACGGAACATACGATGGGAAAATGCAGTATCACGCGAGTAATGAGTATTTGCACTGTAAACCCGTGTTGCTTCTCTTGGAACGTGGGCTCACTGAGAACGAATCTACTTGTACTGCAGACAGGAGCGCACCACGGTTTAAACCGACGGGTCATGTGGCTCACAAAGCTCCCCACTCGAGCAGTAGTCCAGTCACTACCCCTGACTGTAAATTTAACATTATAATGAGCCCTTGGACCTTGAATCCCCTAGCTGTGAAATGCTACCGATTTGAGGTACTGCCCGAAAGCTTGGGTTGAGCGCTTTTCTCTGTGGAGAGCGCGATCACAGAGGTACTCTGTGGAAATTGGAAAAAACAAAAAAACCAAGAATTACAGAACCCGAAGATCAAAGGGAGCGCGCAAGCGAACTCATCCTCTTGGAACGGCACCACAGAACTGTTAGACCTTCCATGACCACGGAGTCCAAACTCTGATGCAATGCCAGTGTGCTCTTACCGCCACTAGAGAACCATCGGCCGGGTGAGGGAGCAAACACCCTCAGTGGATGACCTTGAACACTTGAGTACAGGTACGCCTGTCACAAGCGCGTCATCACACGGAGCTGAAATCCACAGAGCAGAGCAGAGGCCGCAGAACCCAGCCACGGAGAGTTCAAACCCCAACCATTTACTGGCTGTGTGACCTTGGCAAAGTAACTTTACCGTTCCGTGTCTTAATCTATAAATAGCACCTGCCTCAGAGGGTTGTTTGAAGATTTCAATGAGTGGAATGAAAGGCACTTGGAACCCCGTCTGGCACAGGGCAAGACCAGAAACCCAGATGGTCTCAGGCTTTACAGAGCCCTTCCAAGATGTTACTAGAGCGGTCATGTCTGTCCATGCTGCTTCACCCCTGTTCTTTTATTTACTCCTCGTGGGACATGCCTTCGTTTGCCACAGTCCTTTAGGAAACTACTTTCCAAATGTGATCTGCTGGGAATGGTCACTCCACTGGTCTGGACAGTATAACTGGATGACTTTCTTTTATTCTGTTGGACGTGCACATAGGGTTTCTGTTCGGGTATAATCTCTGGCTATTTCCCAGTGCATCCGGCAGACCCAGCATCCAACAAAACGCTTCAAGAAAAGAATTATGGAACTTGATTACGGAAACACTGCACTCATAACATCTGCCTCTTAAAATCCTTTTCTTTTTAAATTTTTTTTTAAGTTTATTTGTTTTTGAGAGAGCGCACGCGCGCGAGCGAAAACGCACACACGTGTGCATGCACAAGCAGGGAAGGGGCAGAAAGAAACAGAGAATCCGAAGCAGGCTCCGGGCTCTGAGCCGTCGGCACAGAGCCCGACGCGGGGCCCGAACACGCAAACCTAGAGATCACGACCTGAGCCGAAGTCGGACGCTCAACTGACTGAGCCACCCAGGCACCCCTGCCTCTTAAAATTTTTAATGCATGTTAACATACTAAAGGCTGAGGAGTCGTTGGTAAAGAAACACGTCAAACTTTGTCTGACCTCAGAATTTCCCATACTAATTATTCAGTGAGCCCAAGAGCTTTACCTTTCAAAAAACAAAACAAAACAAAACTCCAAGGCTTGTCAACACCACAAGGTCCTCATGCTGGGTTGGGCATAATGGGAAATGCTGTTCTTGGCTGTTTTCAGTGATTCCTCTACTCTGTACTTGCTCAGTTGGGACCTGTGTCCTTTCCCTTTGGTCAAGGACTGGGCTGTTGGTTTGGGCCGGCTGTATCATCTCATCAAGATTTTTAAGAATTCTGACTCTCCAAGCCAAGAGATTAGCTGTCCTTCCCTGCTTTGGGTCCTTTTGGTGTTTTTTACACTTCTTTTCTTTTGACATACTTCTTCCATTTGAAAGCACGTGTTCGGTCTTCATCAAAAAGTCAGTGGTGAGGGGCGCCTGGGTGGCGCAGTCGGTTAAGCGTCCGACTTCAGCCAGGTCACGATCTCGCGGTCCGGGAGTTCGAGCCCCGCGTCGGGCTCTGGGCTGATGGCTCAGAGCCTGGAGCCTGTTTCCGATTCTGTGTCTCCCTCTCTCTGTGCCCCTCCCCCGTTCATGCTCTGTCTCTCTCTGTCCCAAAAATAAATAAACGTTGAAAAAAAAAAAAAGAGTCAGTGGTGAAAATATCAAGCAGGGCCAAGGTCGGCCAGCAGCCACCGCCGCGAAAGCGCGCGGGCGGCTCGGGCCGACGCAAATCCAGGATTCAGCCTTCTCTGGTTAAACCAGGACTCCCCCGCCCGATTCTATTACCGCGGAGTCCGCTGCACTCGCTTTTCCACCTTGTACACAAAAGCACAATGAGAGACTCTGTCAAAGGAGCTACAAGTTTCAGCTGCAACACGTCCTCTAACCATCTCTTGCTCCACTGGTCTAGAAACGAACTTTATCAAAATAAACCCTTTCTAGCTCGGAGACAAACCAGTACAGACAGCCAGTACAATGGCGAGCAGCGGCAATTCATTCCTCCTGAAAACGTGGATTTACTGTTGCTGAAGCTGTCCCTAAGATATTTTTTTCCGACTCGGTTTTAAATGATCGTGTGTTCAACGGTGGATTAAAAGCCGTGCTACGGAGGAAAACTTCACGCTTAATGCAGGGAGTGTGATAGGCACAGAAAGCTCCTATTCATTGCAGAAGACGGCAAGTAAAACTCTGACCGTGAGTCAGCAACAAATGCAGGTGTAAAACAATAAAAAAGAAAGCAAGAAACACCATGACCACGACGTGTAACTAAAGGCAAAGCAAGTACAGCGTGAGGAAGTGGGTCTCATTACCCTCAGAACTGTTCAAACCCTTCTTAGAAAATGCTGTCGAGTTCTGGTGGCTACAGCTGACCCAGAACTTAGACAAGGCTTGGCAGAAAGGCACAAGGATAATTAAAGGGTTTGAAAGACCTATGAGAACAGTTTAAGGGAATTGGGATTATTTAGCCAAGAACAAAAAAAGAGAATGTGCCAGAAAGAGTGGCTGAAGGGGCGATTTAATAACAGTTTTCAATTATGTGAATGGCTCTTGCATAGGGGCCTGCGACCAGCTGTTCGATCCCTCCACTGAGGACAGAACAAGAAGAAACAGGCTTAAGCAGCATGAACGGTTTAGGCTGTAACTCATACAGAATTTCCTGATGCAGAAAGTTGTTAAAGCATTAGTGTGAATTACCAAGGGAAGCTAGAGAATGTTCTGCCTTTTCAAAATACTATAGATTCTCTTGTGTTTAAAGGCTGGAAATCCTCAAGGTTCTTTCTAGCTCCCAGGATGGGAGATCCATCATTTTGGCTCTTTTAAAACTGCTCACCGATGCCAACTGACAGCACCGAAGATGAGATATGGGGATTCACATTCTCTTTCTGTTTCGATCTTTCATTTTTACTACAAACCATCCTGTATCCTGGTGGTATACTCCCTCTCCTTTTGTTTGGCAATAAAGAAGGAAAGAATTAAAAACCAGGCAAAGCTTCCATAAGGATCTAACAGAACTAAAACTAAACCCCAGCTAAAATGACGTTTTGGCCTTCTAGAAAAAATAAATAAGGGCAGACTGGCCGAGGAGGAAGCTGTTGAGGACAAAGGGCAGGTATGATTGTACCGAGTTGAAATCATCCTTTTAGGTGCCATTATTTGCTGGCCTACATATAGGCCTCCGATCGTTTCTCTCGGTATCAAGGATGACCTTGCCCTCTCTCCCTGAAACGCCACTTCCTCACAGGGCAAGTTTGGAGTTAGGGGGATTTGCCGGGGTTCAGAATAACTTTGGGGTTTCTCTCATGTTATACCTTCCGTAAACCCTTCGGCACCAAAGGACCAGAGCAAACGGGATGGGACTATTTCTCAGCATGCCCAACACCCCAGCCACCACAAACACATACACTGTACTTTTAAGAGCGGACAGTCAGCATCTCAGATGATTCAAAAAAAAAATTAACAACCTAAAAACAATACATGTCTAAACCTAAAGACAGGAACTAGGCTTCCATCCCCTCCCATCCAAGCTTGCAGAATCGGAGTTGAACGAGGGGACAGGAATTAAGCTGCAGTGTGACCACAATTAAAAAAAGGAAGGATTAGGGTATGTGAATGAGGTTAGAATTAAAAAACAAAACAAAACAAAAAATTGCCGAGTCACCCTGAAAGAAAGAGCAACAAAATTAAACCCAGAAGGGTTGTCTAAGGAGGAGAAGATAGAGGAAGAACATTCTCCAACTGGCTCAAGTTGACTTTTAAATGCTTTCTAAAGTAAGTGCCTCTGTGGGTCTGTCTCTTATTACATCGTACACCAAAAGGCTAAAAGTCTCTTTGTAAGTATGGAGGACATGTTTAGAATGATCTGGCCTAAAACACAGGAATATACAAACTTCACACTGGAAACCAGGTCTGCAGGGCAACTCAAAGGCAGGGAGCCATGCTCCAGAGGTCAGTGGTTCTCAGGGAGGGACGGTTCCGCGTCCCAGAGGACATGTGACAACGTCTGGTGACATTTCTGGTTGTCACCAGGGGGGGAGGGATGTTACTGGTGTCTGGCAGAGAGGGGCTGGGGTCCTGCTAAATATTCGGCCGGCAATGCACAGGACAGGCCCCCCAACTAAGAATTATCCAGGCCCGCCCAAGTAGCAGCAGTACCAAGACCGAGAAACCCTGCCCGAATGTTCACATCTCACATGACCGCGGGTCACATGGCAAAATTCAGAAACCAACACGGGGACCTAGTGTTAAGTAAGCACCAGACATCCCTGGAGCCCTGTGGGGCATCCAGCGTGGAGGGAGCTGTCCTCTACAACACAGAACCGGAGAAGCCAGGAGAGGCCTGTTCCGCTATTAAGTGGGAGATGAAAACCACATTGGTCAATATATTGTCCCCAGAGGAAAGAAAAAGGACTAAAAAAAAAAAACAACAACAACCACAAAAAACAAAACCGAGCTAGAAGTCCTGAGGGAGCCTGCTAAAATCATAGACTCAGATCTGAAATCAAGCTGCTTCTCAAAGAGACAACCCTATGCAATGTCTTCCAGGATAAACAGCAGCAGAAATGTATTTATTCATGGCAAATAATTATCCCAATCAGTTGGTTTCAGAGAGTGTGTATGTGCACGTACACACGTGCATGTATACGTGCACGCACGTGTGCTGTGATTTTATTTAGGAGAGGTCCTGCCCATTTATAAGAAAAATAATAACCAGGGGTGCCTGGGTGGCTCAGTCGGTTGAGCGTCCGACTTCAGCTCAGGTCATGATCTCATGGCTTGTGAGTTCGAGCCCCGCGTCGGGCTGTGTGCTGATCGTTCGGAGCCTGGAGCCTGCTTCGGATTCCGTGTCTCCCTCTCTCTCTGCCCCTCCCCCGCTTGCGCCTCTCTCTCTCTCTCTTTCTCTCCCCCCAAAGTAAATAAACATTAAAAACAGAAAAATAATAACGAAATATATAAATGTTGAATACATTCCCACGCATGAACAGAATTTCCAAACAGTGTCACGGACAGAAGAAGGTAAATTTAGGGACAACACGAGGACAAACCAAGGATTTTTTACAAGTTTCATATGGTGTTCCATTAGTAAAATATCCCCTTCATAAATCCAAACAACCATTTCAATAACACTACCACTGTGAAGAGATAAAGGCATTCATCACTCACAACCCAACGCTTCTGGCCCTGATTGTGAAATGCTTACATTTGGGAAGATTTGCTAAATTTAAATTGACCCAAACTGTGTTGTGCATTAGTGTGTACACAGAGACTTTAAAACCACAAGGAGAATGGCCAGCCAGGGTCAGACGGTATAGGACAGGCAGTTCCTGGCTGTTCCCTGAGCTGTTATTACGATTTCTTTAACAACCTCTAAATCTACCAAGGGCATCCGTGGAATATTTTACATAAGAGAGAAGTCTGCACTAGCAACGGACATAAAAGGAGGAACAAGAACGAGCTGTAAAGAATATTAATGACTCTTCCTCCAAACAATCCCAATTTTTATGAAAAGCAAACGAGTGATAAAAAAAAAAAAAGTCTCCCATAAAACTATACAAAACCCGCACGTCACAAAACATAAGGAAGGCGGCACCTTGATCCTCTTAGATGCAAGATACTTGCGCTTTACATGTGAGTTGCTCAGGAGGTGAGAGTCACGGACACAAGGGAATACTGATGGGACATTCCACACAAGGCTGCTTCACATCTTGCTTTGAGTCTATGCTACTTCTCTTCAGACAAGAGTTGGTCTCAAGTGAAAGGCCACACTGTGTGCACAGGACTCTTTGCTGTCCTTGCTATCTCTGTTACAAGAGTCGTTACCCCGAAGGCCAGGCAATCTTTGCTGGGAACGACCAAGCTTTGAAATGAGCACGGTGATCCATTTCCTGTTCTGCCTTCTCCGTTCAGAACATTTAGCATCTAATCAAAAAGGGATACAGGCCCCACAACGTTTACAGCAGCATTATTCCCAATAGCCAAATTTTTATGGAAGCAAGTGGCCAATGTGGCCAAGTGGCCAATGACTGATGAGTAGAAAAAAAAGATACGTTGTGTGTGCGTGCGTGTGCATGGGTCTGTAATGGAATATTACTCAGCCATAAAAAAAAAAAATGAGAGGTGCCTGTGTGGCTCAGGTCACCATCTCACGGTTTGCGAGTTCGACCCCCCGCATTGGTCTCCGCGCTGACAGGTCAGAGCCTGGAGCCTGCTTTGGATTCTGTGTCTCCCCCCTCCTCCCTCTCGCTCCCTCTCTCCCCCTCCCCTGCTCGTGCTCTATCTCAAAAAAGAATAAACATTAAAAAAAGAACTTAAAGGAGAATGAAATCTTGCCATTTGCAAAAACGTGGATGGATCTAGAGGGTATTACGGCTAAGTGAAATACGTCAGAGAAAGACAAACACAACGTGGTTTTACCCAAATGTGGAATTTAAGAAACAAAACAAATGGGCAAAAGTTAAAAAGAGAGACGGTCAGACCAATCAACAAACAGACTCTTAACTGTAGAGCGCTGACAGTCACCGGAGTGGAGGGGGGGGTGGGGGGATGGGTGAAACAGGTGATGGGCATTAAGGAGAGCACCTGTTGTGATGAGCACCAGGTGTTATATGTAAGTGACGAAACATTGTACTGTAACCTGAAACTAACAGTAAACACTGTATGTAAACTACACTGGAATTAAAATTTAAAAAAAAACAAAAAACCGGGAGGCAAAAAACACAAACTGTGCAATACCCATAGAATGGGATACTGTTTAGTAAATAAAAGGGAACGATACGGATACACACAATAAAAATAAATTGGAATTATGCTGAGTAAAAGCCAGGCAAAAATGAGTACCTCCTATAAAATCCCATTTGCCTAGAACTACAGACTATGCGAGGGGGTCTATAGTGACAGAGAGCGGGGAAGTTATCATCGCAAGGTGGGGGTGGGTACCGGGGACCTGGAGGCATTCCCGAGGGGCCTAAAAACACTTCTGGGGGATCATAGATATGCTCATTTTGATTGTTGTGCTGGAGTCATCCTGTGTACCCGTGTCAAAAATTACCAAATTGCGCACTTTAAAACTCTGAAGTATAAAAATTAATTCATTACTAAAGAGAGAAGATAGAAGAAATGAAAAAGCTTGAGGATAAGTAACTCTTGATAGAATGTGTAACTATGCCACAGAGGAAAAAAAGGCTCAGAGAAGTTAAGGAAACAGCTCAAGGCTATCTATTAACCGAATACTTCAATACGTGTACATAAAGCAGTCTTAAAAAAGGAAAAACACAAGTGATTTCCTATGGGAACAGCTGATGTCTGAAATCTTTTCAATCTTTAACCTGGTGGAGAGTTCTAGAGGCTCTGAGACCTAAGCAAGGCCTACCCGAGACAATGCCCAGCTGCTTAAATCTCCAGCAAAATTCTGCACTGGCCTATGGACAGCCATCTGAAAGGACAAAGTGAATTGTCAAAAACCATTGTGATAAACACACGCTCCTATCTTTGCTTTTTTTAAAAAACATTTTTTTCAATGTTTATTTTTTGAGAGAGACAGAGGGCAAGAAATGGGGAGGGGCAGAGAGAAAGGGAGACACAGAAGCTGAATCAGGCTTCAGGCTCTGAGCTGCGAGCCAAAAGCCCGATGCGGGGCTCGAACCCACGAACCGGGACTCAAACCCATGAACCGGGAGATCTTGACCTGAGCCAAAGTCAGATGCTTCACCGACTGACCACCCAGGTGCCCTAACACTCCTGTCTTTTCCGATCACCTCCCTTCCCCCTTCTTTGTGGTACTGCATGCAACGGCACGTATGACCTACAAAGGCTGACGGGCTCGGGTCAACATATACTGAAGTAGCAAACAGGAAAAGAACCACAAGAGCCTACGAGCATCTCAACCCTCATGAGCACACAGGTCCTGTTAGATGCTTTGGTTAACCTGTCACTCCCATAAAAGAGTTGGCTGCTGCTACGGGAACGTATTATTTATCAGATCCCTGTTTGCATCGCTACGGAGGAAAAAAGCACGGCCGATTCTGTGCGCTGGCACTTTAGGCAATGCCGTGGCAAAGGGAGCATCCGAAGGCAGCTCAGTCAGGAGCAATCTCATCTCTGGTACATTCAACATCACATGGGATGCCCGCGGGCAAAGTCAAAAACAGAGAGGGAAGACACGGGAACGCCTCTTGACAGAAGAAACCCAGCTACTGCGTACGGAAAGAAAGGTAGAATGGAAAACTGCTCTTCCGCAACCGCCAATACAATCACTGAATTAGAAAAGGGTCATCACTGGAGGCTATAATCATAGGGTGAAAGGTTGTTAAGGAATAGGATATTCACGGTCCCCAAATAGCGCACCAATGACTTCCTGATTCCAAAAGGCAAAGGACACTTTTACGTGGAAATATGTGGCAGACGCGTCCTTCACATACTTAGCATTATCAGTTAAAAAAACAAGGTATTCATTTGTCCCTCCAGGCGTGATGTAGCGAGCAGACATCACCTCTGGTGTGTTCCTGCCCCCCCCCCCCCAAAAAAAGTTCACCTGAATCTCATCAGGAAGAAATAACTAGAAAAATCCCCAATGCAGGACAGTCTTTAAGAGAACTGGCCTGAACTCCCAAAATGTCAGTGTCATGAATGCGGAAAAAAAAATGCGAGGAGACTGTTCCAATTAAGTGAAAGCACAGAGACACAACAAGCAAATCCAAGACAAAAACCTTGACTAGATCCTAGGAGCAAATAGCCACCCATGAGGAACACTCCAGGGCCATGGGGAAATTTCAGTGTGGACTGCATGCTACGTGATGTTACTCAAAGGATGCTACATTTCCACCATGAGAGCTTTGCAGTTACGGAGGAGAAAGTCCTTTAAAAAACAAACAAACAAACAAACCCATGTGCTGAAGTGCTTACGGGCTTATGTTTTCTGGTGTGATGCCCGTGGGCTTTTAAAGCATAAAGGGGAAAACTGTGCTTGTGTGTGTATATTCAAATACAGGCGCAGGAACCGAGTGAGCAGAAGGGGACTGTTCACGGGACAAAGTGCACTGTCCTTTCTCCTCTTCTTCCTGCTGGAAGTTCTTCCAAAACACAACACTGGCTGGAGACCAACGTTCCTTCCAAATCACCCCTTCCTGGGGGAGGGCTTTAATAAACGCTACAGGGGAGGGAAAATGGCATTAATGGCATCGGCTACAGTGTTCCTAAAACATCCCCTCACTCTCTGCCTGAGATGTGCTTTTCCCAGATACTTGTGAATTTTCGGCCTAAAAAGGACTTGAAGAATCCCTACATTTACGGAAACTTTTCATGTTTGAAATAAGGAGGGAGAGGTCAAGAGTTGTGTTTGTGAGACGAGAAGTAAAAGGTTTCCCATCACTGCTGTCTTGGGTAGAAACTAGGTATTTTATTTAAAGTTCTGAAGATAATGAGCAGGTTGGAGGCCAGCAGTCACTGCTCTAAATATTAATCAGGACTCTGAATTACCCATTAAAGATAAAATCAGCCCAAACAATAACACACAGTGATTATCCACTCTTCATTTACATGTTCAAGGACAACTGTCCTGACCTCAGGCTCTCCACTCCACCTGACTAATAAACCAATTAACACCATGGCTCCGGGGAACATAAGCCCAATTCTTAAATCTATGCAAATCCGTAAGTATACTCAACACGAATTTATGCTGGTTCTTACCGAACAGAAAGATTTCCTATATACACGGTAAAACGCATCTATCTGTGTAGACATCAACAAAACATACTTTCTCAAGTACGTATCAGGGCAGGTTTTGCTCAAGTACAAAATATAACATTAGCTCTTCTATTACTGCCTCCTACAATCATTTGAAATCCAGCTCAGGGAAAGGCAAAACCATAGGAACGGAAAACACAGTCATGGTTTCCTGAGACCGGGAGCACGCAGGACGGCAACCTAGCAAGAGAGAACGTCAGGGCCGATGGAAATGTTCTGGGTCCCGACTGCAGTGACAGTAACACAATGCGTTTGTCTAAATTCACAGAACTGACCACCAGAATACATTTAACCCCATGGTTGTTTTTTTTTTTTTTTTATGTACCTTTAAAAAAAGAAAAACATTTTTGAAATATTTGATCAGATGTCAAGAAAAAGAAAACCCAACCCCAAACAAAAAAACCTCTAGTTGTTAGAGAATCAAGGTACACTAAAGGCCCTGGGTGAACAGATAAGGATATCCCAGGAGGAAGTTTTACCGGTCCCTTCATCTTAAATAATCTTTGCAGAAGGTATTTTCCATTAATGCGGCACGTGTGTGGCTCAGTCAGTTAAGCATCTGACTTCAGCTCAGGTCATGATCTCGTGGTTGGCGAGTCGGAGCCCCGCATCGGGCTCTCTGCTGTCAGAGCTGAGCCCGCTTTGGATCCTCTGTCTGCCCCCGCTCTCTCTGCCCTCCCCCGCCACTCATTCACATTCATTCTCTAAACAAACAAACAAACAAATAAATAAATAAATAAAAATTTTTCCATTAAAAAATTTCAATTTATGAGCCAGTGACAAACTGGCTTTACTGAACTCATGTTTCCTCGTTTCCGTGAGTTTTTTGGGTAAGTTTCCATGTGAATTAGAATTAATGGTGAACTTGGGGCGCCTGAGTGGCTCAGTCGGTTAAGCGTCTGACTTCGGCTCAGGTCACGATCTCACGGTTCGTGGGTTCGAGCCCCACATCGGGCTCTGTGCTGACAGCTCAGAGGCTGGAGCCTCCTTCAGATTCTGTGCCTCCCTCTCTCTCCGCCCCTCCCCAGCTCACATTCTGTCTCCCTCTCTCTCAGAAAGAAATAAAACATTAAAAAAAAAGTTAAAAAAAAAACTTAATGGTGAACTTATTAAAGGGAGTCTAGAATACCCTTCCAACTAAAAAAGCATGGCTGTCAAAAAAATTTTTTTTCATTAGCACCTCTGACTCTTGTGGTGAGGGAGGGAGGGAGGGAGGGAGGAAGGAAGGGAAAAATTTGGTCACAACAACGAACTACTACTTTAGAAGGCAGAGCAAAGAAAAGCACACTGCTTATTTCCCTTAGCAGTTTAAGTGAATGAAACAGGTTTCTTTTTTTTTATATTAAATATAATTTATTGTCAAATTGGTCTCCATACAACACCCAGTGCTCATCCCAACAGGTGCCTTCCTCCATGCCCATCAGCCACCTTCCCCTCTCCCCCACCCCCCATCCACCCTCAGTTTATTCTCAGTCTTTAAGAGTCTCTTATGGTTTGCCTCCTTCCCTCTCTCTTTTTCCCCCCCTTCCCCTCCCCCCATGGTCTTCTGTTAAGTGTCTCAGGATCACATGAGTGAAAACATATGGTATCTTTCTTTCTCTGCCTGACTTATTTCACTTAGCATAATACCCTCCAGTTCCACCCATGTTGCTGCAAACGGCCAGATTTCATTCTTTCTCATTGCCAAGTAGTATTCCATTGTGTCTATAAACCACAATTTCTTTACCCATTCATCAGTTGATGGACATTTAGGCTCTTTCCATAATTTGGCTCTTGTTGAAAGTGCTGCTATAAACATTGGGGTCCAAGTGCCCTTATGCATCATCAGCACTCCTGTATCCCTTGGGTAGCCATCAACAAAACTAAAAGGCAACCGACAGAAGGGGAAAAGATATTTGCAAATGACATATCAGATAAAGGGCTAGTACCCAAAATCTATAAAGAGCTCACCAAACTCCACACCCGAAAAACAAATAATCCAGGGTATAACTGGGCAGAAGACATGAATAGACACTTTTCTAAAGCAGACATCCAGACGGCCAACAGGCACATGAAAAGATGCTCAACGTCGCTCCCCATCAGGGAAAAACAAATCAAAACCACACTGAGATACCACCTCACGCCGGTCAGAGTGGCCAAAATGAACAAATCAGGAGACTATAGATGCTGGCGAGGATGTGGAGAAACGGGAACCCTCCTGCACTGTTGGTGGGAATGAAGCAGGTTCCGACTACAACACAAACCTATTTCCAAAATACTGAAGAAAATAACCATCACCTCACAGTGAGAAGTTAATGACACAAACCACAACAAATTAAATGGAAAACTATGAAGCTAAACCCACCGTAGCTTATAATTTTAAAAACCAGCCACTGAGAAGCAATCGATGGCCAACTCACACTACTGACACTACCTCGGTTTATGAATACCAAATTGGAGTAACTTACTAATATTGTAGTTATGAGTCAATATCCATTATGAGTTCAAGGAAGCAGGAGTTCAACATTTACCACCCAAAGGGCTATAAAAAGAATGTCTTTGGAACTGAAGGGCCCAGATTTTGGTTACTGAACAAGAAGGCAAACCTAAGCAAAGGAGAATTTTCTGGAGCTATTTTCAGGATGGATGGTGTAAAATGCGCTCGACTGGCATGAGGAATGCTGTCACACTGGTTCCCAAGTGTCCTGGCATGGTATTTTAACACTCCTGGAGAAAACAGTATGTCAAGGGTCTCTAAAGTAAAATCCACAGATGGCTAGCTATAGATAAAAGGAATTGTTAATCTTGGCACATCAGTCTCATGTTGCAAGACGCTTTAGATCACTGTAAGCTAACACTTAGTAAGCACCTACTATGTGCCTGCGGGGACTCTAAGTGCTCTGCCTCTAATGGTCACTTGGCCCTCACGACTGCCCAAAACCCAGGGGCCACAAAGGTTCAAAAACATGTCCAGGGCAGGAAATAGCCGAGCTGGGATTTGAACCCAGGCAGTTGGCTTCAGGGCCCAGGCACGGAACCACTCGGCCACTCACTACTCCAATTATTCTGGAATGATGGTTTACATAGGAGAGAGAGAGACAGACATGCTTTCGATAGTTGAGGTTGTAATTTAGTCTTGTTTCTGTATCATTTTCTATTATAGCAACTGTACATAGAGGATATTCATTTTTGTCACCTGAATATAAAATTTCAGAAGACAGATGAAAAAGCAACTTAGTCGTTTTGAATGCATAAATACAACAGGAGGCAGGCAACAGATATAAAATAAACAGATTTTGGTGCCCAAGCTCCTGTAGGGGAATATCAAGTGGGTATACTTGATTCCATCTAAACAATAAAGTCCTTAAAACGTTTACAGCAGAGAACACGACAAACTGTCATGGGGGAAGGGGGTACTTCTCAGGGCACTGCCACAATCCAATTTACAGGGGCACGCCTCTTTTCTGGAGTCACTTAACGGTATAAAGCTTTCCCACATAAGAGTCACTATTAGCAGGTTTCATTTGCAGGAACACTAGTCACCTGCAATTGGGAACTGATCTTTTGTTTATCTATTTTGAGAGAAAGAGAGAGCGAGAGCGCGCGCGTGGGAGGGAGGGAGGGAGGGAGGAAGGGAAAGGCAGAGAGAGAGGGAGACAGAGAATCCCAAGCAGGACAGCCGGACTTGGGGGGGGGGGGGGTTGATCCCATGAACTGCGACATCGTAACCCCAGCTCAAAACAAGACTCGGATGCTTAACAGACTGAGCCACCCAGGGGCCCCAGGAATAGAAGGTCTTAAAAAAAGATCATGGGGCATGTGGGCGAGCGTGCGCACGGGTGTGGGGGTAGCGGTAAAGGTGTTCATTTATCGGTGTCATCCTATTACAACCATAACTTCATACAAAAGATCACGTTTCCTAGCTCTCTGTTCAGTCTAGTATGTGAACTGGTCCAAACCACCTATTTCCACTCAGATGGTCTAGCAGAAGGAAATACTGGCTGGGAACACAGGGAACTTGGGCCTTCTGTCTAGATCTGACGTGCTAGAATCGCAGTAGGTGGAACGTAGTACGTTCTGCCTCTCCGGGCTGCAGTTTTCTCAACCGAAAAAGGAGACATGTGGACAATCTCCAGTCTGGGCCGCCTGTGCGACTCAATTCCGGGACGGGCCTGGCCTCACTCAGGTCAGAAGGATCAACGTAGTCTGACAGCGGAGTTGTGTCCGTGGAATATGCAAAGAGGAACGACATGATGATGCGTTAACTGCAACAAACTAGTTTCACAACTTCACTTCTACTATCCCCACAGGGTCTGTTTCCCAGTATATGTGTGCATTGCAATAGGCTTCTAAGGTAGAAACATTACCCTGGTTGCCTTGTTTACTCTCAAGGAAGGTACCGCTGTCAAACCCATGAATTTAGGGTAGATTCATTTCCAGGCTTACTAGTTAATTCCTTGAAAGACCTATACTGATTTGTAAATGGGCAAAACACCGTACCTGCACTTGATGGCGGGTTCCTTCTCTATCTGTTTGGGAGCAACGTGGGGGTTTCTTCCCCAACTTTTTTTTTTTTTTTTGACGGACATTCATATCGTTGGGGAACCATCACCACCATCCGTGTCCCGAACGGAGGGATCTGGATCCGAGCTAAGGAAACCTTGAAAAGATCCCCCACTGAGCGCTGCACAGGAAAATACACCGCCCTCTTTCGGCCCCTTCTAGGCTCTTGTCTACAACCAGAAGCTACACCTTTCTCACTGTCCCAACTCAAAAGAAGTTCTCTTCTCAAGTCACCTTCTCTTTCTGCGATACAAGGAATGCATTTGTAGAAGTTAAGTGCTTTACTGCTATTTCCTTAGGTGGGTAGAAAACAGGCCTTTGAGCACAGCCTTGCTCAAAGAACCAGCCTGGCACAGTCCCAAGGTCCCTACGCTTCAAACAAAGGGCAAAGGGCATCTTCACTCGTGGTCTCCTTCGCCGCGGCAGACCGTGCATTTTCATGCACGGTGCACAGTGAAAGGCAAGGTGACTGCCAGAGCACCTGGCTGAGGACAAGCCTGCCAGGTCCCAGACGTCAACTGCGAAGTACACAGAAGGGATCGGTTCAACCCGATTGCCAATTACTACCCAGGTGAGAGGCTTCCCAAACCGAAGGAACAGGGCTCTGCACGCACAGAGTGAGCACGACGTCCTACTAGAAACCCCCAACTGCCAATACTCAACTTCTCAGAATGGGCATTCCCCTTACCCCCAAGCCCCCCGTGCTCCCGCGTGGTTATCTCATATTCCAGCAGGGAGCCAAAGAAAACGCCTGTTATTTCACCTTCGGAGGGTGGAGAGGAGAATCAAAAAGGGCACATTTGGGACTGAGGTGGTGAGTGGGGGTTTGGGGACAATGGACTAGGAATTAAAGCCTTCCACCAGCTGAGGGCCTTGAGGGGCAGCGGCAATTTACTCGTCCATCTAAACAATAAAAACCTGACTCCCAAAGCCTGCCTATTCCATTCTCCTCAAAGGATTGGTGAGGATTCAGGACGGAATCCACGGGAACAACGGTCAAGTGTGACGGCCGGCGGCAACAGTAACAACATAACTCGTAAGCACAGTAGGCACAAATCGTAGGGAGAGGCTGCTTCAGGGTGGTGAAAGCAAACTCTGGGTGGTTACGGAAGCAGATGAGGAAAGGTGTGAGAACTAGACACATTAGGATTTACTCAGTGGACCACAGAAAGAAACGGATTTCTACCCGTGGTGTCATACAGCTAATACGTTTCTTTAAAACCAGTATGAGAGGGGCGCCTGGGGGGCTCAGTCGGTTGAGCGTCCAACTTCGGCTCAGGTCACGATCTCGCGGTCCGTGAGTTCAAGCCCCGCATCGGGCTCTGGGCTGACGGCTTAGAGCCTGGAGCCTGCTTCCGATTCTGTGTGTGTGTCTCTCTCTCTCTGCCCCTCCCCCGCTCATGCTCTGCCTCTCTCTGTCTCAAAAATAAATAAGCGTTAAAAAATTTTTTTTTTTTTTAAACCAGTATGAGAGCAGTAACAGCAATGACAAGGTCAGGGTACAGAGCACGGTAAGACTGGGAGGGAAGGTCATCAGACAAAAGATGTTTCTTTCTCTTAAAAAAAAAAACAAAAACTTAGTGCTTTATGCCTTTTTTCTAATTACAAACGTTCCAAGAAGAAAATTCGGAAGATATCATAGAGTAGAGAGAAGAAAATAAAATCCACCTGTTACCACTGTTAGTATCTTGAAGGACCTCCCCTCCCCCCCTCGCTTGCCCCCCCTCCCCCAGTCTCACCAAAGACATTCCCAAACGCTTGGAGACCGGCTAGTCAGGACACATTCAGTGAGTGTGCGCCGACAGACTGAGTCTGAGATTGAGAAGACAGTGTTGCTATTGCCGGGACAGAGGCATGTGTTAGGGAAGAAAGGGGACATCCAGCAGGAGGAGGCAGCATGTGAAAGCACAGGGACAGGGCTCCTGATAAGGGCACAGCATGTGGAAGGTGGAGCTTCTGTTCAGTGACAGAGTCAGAGACTAGATCTTACTCATTCTTACTGCACACATGATAATGACACGACACGACACGGCAGAAGCACTGTCACTACAGCGGCAATCACGTTACGATACGTTAACGTATCAAATCAACGTGTCGTACGCCTTAAATTTACACCGCGTAACATGTCAAGTATATTTCGATTCAAAACGGAGCCAGGCCCTGCAGTGAGGGTGGTGGGGGCTGCAGCCACAGGCAGTATTGTGAGGCCCTGGGGCAAGGATTCCAGTGGCCCTGATGCATGTTGGCTACTGGCCGACGTACATCCTGACCCTTACTCTCGACCCAAGCCACAATACACACAGAAGCGTGCGTGGCCGTGTATATCAATGTGCGTGGGTGTGTGTGTGCGTGTGTTTCACAACTACAATTTGAAGAGTAACTGGGGACGCCCAGGTGGCTCAGTCGCTTAAGCATCTGGTTCTGGCTCAGGTCACGACTCTTGGTTTTGGCTCAGTTCACGATCTCCCAGTTCGTGGGATCGAACCTCGAGTCCGGCTCTGCGCTGACAATGCAGAGCCGGTTTGGGATTCGTTCTCTCTCCCTCTCTGACCCCCTCTCACATGCATGTTCGCACGTCTTCTCTCTCTCTCTCTCTCTCTCTCTCTCTCTCTCTCTCAAAATGATCAACGTTTTCTTTTAAATAAAGAGTAAGTGAAACTTGATTAAAGAGAAACCTGCTTAAGAAAAACAACTCAATCCATTCCAAGTCTTGTAAGTGGATTTTTAAAAAAATGAATCTAGGTTATCTGTGGCCATTGATATTCGCTTTTACTTGTGTCTACATTCTAGAGGCTAAAAAAAAAAAAATCTAGAGGTAGTGATGGTCTATTTACATTTTGGGAAGTCTGAGTATGAGGTGGAAAAAAGGCATTTATTTCCCCACATCTATGTTACATTTTTAGCTGCTGTGCCATCGCTTCATCAATGTGCCTGGTTAACTTTTAAACAATGTTCCAACTGCTTTAAACATCTAAATATTCACAATGTCCCCCCTAGGAGGCCTTCTGTGGTTTTATCCTAGTCTGTGGTCAAAGACCAGAGGCCTAACCCGGTTATCTGGTTATCTCTACAGCTAGTTCTCTTGTTCATGGGATTAGAATGGATTGAGAAATCCCATCAAAGAAAAACAGTGCTTAGCTTTTAAGAAAACCTAAACAAACCCGAGACAACCACTGTGAATAACGTGATACTGCAAAGATCTCACTCCTTCAGTGCGGCTGGTGTTTCACCAAGAGGAGCGACCTTTGACGGACAGGCATCTGGTAACATGTATGCAAAGCCACAGAGGTCTAGCTTTGAGTCTGGTAATCCCATCCCGGAGAATTTATCTAAAGGGAAAAACTTCCATCAAGGAAAACAGCGGAATGCATAAAGAGGTTCACCGCAGCATCACCGACCGTGGCGAAAATGCAAACCACCTCAGTGTCAGGGGAGTTCTTGGCCACTTGGGAGGAAGAAAGGGTTTGGGGGGGCACTGACTGGGACGTGGAAGAGAAACGGGGCAGGCTAAGAAGGCGAACGGACAAGCCACGCGTTGCGCCGGGGACGAGACACCAGCAGGGCATAAATCTCTGACCCTGTTACGGAGGGGGTCACCATTCAGGCCTTGGAATAGCAGAGGAACGTCCAAGCTACAAAAGGAAAACTTACAAAAAGAGAGTCATTTCAACCGCTGACCAACAGCCACTGAAAAGGAGGCTATGATGACAGAACCCAAGTGGGTTCAAAAAGCATCAAGGAAAAAATAAAAACAACAACAAAAAATTTTTAAATAAAGATAAAAAAGCTAAGGGACTGAAGACTCACCTACAAAAGTTATTTTCCTTCTTTAATTTTTAAACTGAGTTATTTTGAGGGAGAGAAAGAGAGAGAATGAATGTGAGCGGGGGAGGGGCCGAGAGTGAGAGCGAGCAAATCCCAAGCAGGCTCAGCGCTGTCGGCGCAGGGCGCGATGCGGGTTGGAACTCGCACACCGTGAGATCATGACCTGAGCCGACATCCAAAGAGTCAGACGTTCAACCGCCCCGAGCCACGGGGGCGCCCCTCTTTTCTTGTTTACCAAGGATGTCTGTGGCTGGAGATGTATTTCCTCCCTTGCTGAACCACCGCAGACTCTCTCCCCTCCCGGCACCTTAGTAACCAGGGGGATCCCTGCCGGAGAGAGATTTTTTTTCTCCTCCCCCCCCCCCCGTACCCTCCTCTCTCTCAAAACCCAGAGTCCAGAAGCCACTGCCCACAGAGGTCTCAAGCACCAATCCCCTACCCACCTGCCCGCACAGGAGCTAACGCAACAAACTCGAGTTGCCCGTTTTTGTTTTCAATTTCTGAAACACAAAAGAGGAACCTGCGACTTAAGAAGGTAACTCACAAACTGGAAGCAGCTTCTGACACTCGGCTCGATGTTACTGCCCCCGAAGGATGCGACTTCACCCAACTGCCTCGGGATCTGGATAGAGTCGTGCAGGAGGAGGCCCAGCCTGCGCTGGTCACAAAATCCTGAGGAGCTTGCCACTTGCTTGAAAAGGTCTACGAATGGAAGACGAGAAGTTCAACAACCAAGAAGCGGCATCGAGCGGATGCTAGCAAAACCTCCCAACCCTGATCCCGGGACTCGTTATGAACAGGAGCCCGTAATTCCACGGAGAGCGGTTCCTTCTAATTCATGTGAATCCGGACATTTACTATTTTTATGGATCAAGTTAATCATCACTGTGTATATACAAAATGTGACAGCTTTTAAATAAGCTACGGCCCTGCGAGAAATGCAAGTTTACATACAGTTTTGACAACTGAATTTTTCCTAAGCCCAAACATAGTCCTCTGGGAGATATTTTATATGTAAGATAGACCCACGGTCAGAAAATAAATATCTTAGCAGAAAGAACCACGTAACTGGTCCAAAGCACCATCCCCTTTGGACATCAGAGATTCAAGAATGTACCCAAATTGGAACTTCTTTATGAAGTCCTAAGATCATGGAGTTTCTTGTATGTGCTCCCAAAGGAGGCTGTACGTATTGGTAAATTAGCGCCCGTCACTCAATACGGTCAATGTTTTAATGGACGTCTATCTTTTTGGCTGAAGAACAATATCCCCCTTGAGGGCAGGGACCGTGTTTGGTCAGCCATGTGCCACAAGCATCACGGAATGAGTGACCAAACCCGATGCCTGCAACGTATGTTCTGTTCTCAGAAATAAGATCGTTTTCATCAGACCCGGTATTCAGAGAAAAGCTGCCAACAAAAGCAAATTCAAGGAAGCCTTTCCTTTTCGTGAAGCACATGTGAAACTCTAAGTAATGGAAACCTTTTACCATCTCTCCAATACACACGGACTTTTTTTTTTCCAAAATTATGAATTATTTTCACATATCCCACTTTAAAGTTAATATTTTTGCTTCCGCAGCCTTAAACTATGTTCCCTCTTAGTTATCTGAAACACAGGCTCAAAGCACCCTTTGGTATTACGTCGTGCCATTGCTATACCACTGATAAGGTTAGATCTTAAACTAACCTGTAAGTAACTCCACTGTTTAAAGGGGGAAAACCCATAGACATACTCTACTGTATCCAAAATACCTTTTTTAAATGGTTAATGAAAGCCGTCGGGCGATTTTTCTTTGGATCGGGGGATAAAAAAACCCGAAGCGGAACTACATAAAAGTGAGAGCTAAAAGGGCTTGTGTACTTTTTGTGGCTTCCTCCTGGGGCGAAATGAGTGGTTTTGGAGAAATTCAATCTCTTTTATCTCCTGCCCATCCTTAAACTCAGCACATCTCATCCCTGCGTGGCTAGGCCTTAGGGGAAAAGACAAACGGCAGGACAGGCTCGGTTTGCTTAACATTCCCACCATAAAGACTTCTTACAAGCATATAAAGGGCGAAAACCAAGTACAGTCTCTCGCAGTGGGAACGGATGGTTGTTTAGTCACCGCGACCATTTTTTCTCCTCTAGCATTTGCTTTTAATTTGGATGCACCAGATTTAAGCCGAAGAAGCCAAGGGCTAACCAGAAGGAAATTCTATAAGGTGCTATTTACCCCGTAAGAAACGGCACACTATCAGTTTCTCAAGTAATAAAATGGAAGTCACGTCACAGATCTGGAGATGTCTGTACAACTTGCCGTAAGATGATTATAAAATAAACAATGCTTCTTGAACACGAATGCCAGAGAGCACTCTTTACATAAGAATCCAAAGCGTCAGCAAGTGTACAGGTTAAACCTTCACATTCTTTTTTGTGACTCCGGCGAAGGGGTTAGGAAATCAGACTTTATCCTCTAGGAACATGTGTTTTATTCGGACACAGTCAATGTAATGTAAAATCATACTTGGACGGGACAAGTTAATCCTCATTCTCTATTGAAATACCTGCAATGGAATGTGTGACAGGGAAAGGCACAAATCAAGGCTGGGGACTCTCAAAGCAGTTCTACATCTTATGGGAGGAACCTACTGTCAAATAAGAACACTAGTCATTCCCCCTCTAAAAACTGGGGTAATTAGGCAACGTTAATAAAAAAGGAGAGTTAATACACATGACTTACATCTGTACTTGTCTTCCAAATGCGCTTTACACAGAGAAATGATGCCAGTCTTAAAAGACAGGACCCGGATCCTCCCGGTTCGTCCCCTATTATGAATAATCAGACCAAAAAAGAAAACAAACAAACAAAAAAACCCATTACCGACACGTTACTAGACGGTAAACACTTCTTAAGAAAAAAAGCCTTGGACGTGGGAACTCTAGTGACCACGGTTTTAGGAACCCAATCGTCTTGGTAAGACTTGCTGACAGCTTTTCGGTTCATCATCGCTTTCTCTTCATTATCTTCCTTACCTGTTCGGCCGATGGCCTAGAGTGCAATGGAAATCTGACCACTTTGACCAAAGAACGATGACCAAGTTTGCAATTCTTAAAAGCCCTTACTTGAATTGTAACAGTGGCTCTACATAAAAAGGATAAAAAAAATTATCCTTCTATTCAACGGAGAGTCACCTGGGTTTAGGTTGGTCAGTGGAAGAATTCCTACTGCGCGCTTAAGTTATTTTGGCCACGGAACCACGTTGCCTGTTGTGGCTACGAAAGCCAAAGAAATACCAGCAACTGACTTGCTGTGCCCTCTGGAACACTCTTAGACTTGGATCAGACTGCCCCTCGTTGAGAAGAAAATCGCTCACGTCAGGCCACGTGACACATAATACGAAATACGTACGTTTATCTCCCTAAGAAAAATACAATATCCTCTATTAGAGAACAATCAAGTGTATGATCTTAAAGAGCAATTTTAAAAACAACCTACCGCTGGATCAATGTTTGAAATATATTTACACTTTCGTTTTACATACAAAGCTGAAATAAAGCATTCCACGTGACAAACTTAAAATGGTTCATTTTATCCACGGGGGGAAAAATGATCCCGAAGAATGAAAAATTTCTCCTTCTGTAGAAAATGATTTTCAATAATTGGCACCTTTTATTTTGTTATGGAAAGAAAGTAAACCTTGGATGGTGGTTAAAAAGAGAAGGAGAGAGGGACTGTGGCGTAATTCTCCCGTCTAGCACTGCAAAACCACAAAGGATAGGTCCCAACTGGGGTGATTTTTGGTGAACAACATGCTCAACTTTTCACTGGTATAGCTGCCTAAAACCCTTGGCCGAAGAGAGATCCGGGAACTTAAGGCGTTACCACAATTACCATGCTTGGAGATTTTCTCCTTGTGCCCCTCTTTAAAAAAGGCAAACCAAAGTTTTAATGAATAAACTTCATGAACTCTAACTCAGGTCTTCAAGCGGTTAAACCCGTCCCCAAGTAATTTTGAGGCAGGTGGAAGGGACGGTATATACACTCAGAATCCATTCATATGTCATCTACAAAGAACACGGTACCAAAATAAACGTGCGGGAACAAGTGAGTACGAACCCTTATCAGAGCCAAATTTAAGTGTAATCCACAATCAAAAGCCAGTATGTTCGAGGGCTCGGTAAATAATTATCAGAATTACACAGCCAGATGGTCTTGGAATTCAAAAAGCACTACCTGATCACAACGACAAAGAAAGAGGTGTACGTCTTAATCACAGAAGTGGCAAAACTACGACAAAGGCAAAAGGCAAAATAGTTGATACGCAACTCCTTTCAGAAAGCCTTCCCCGACTTCCAACTGGGGAATATGTTCTTGTTTGCATGTGAAATGAGGCATGTAATCACTGGGAGGTCCAAGAAGAATTCGGTCAAAATGAAGACCAATTCTGCCGGCTGCCTTCGTTCAATTGTCTTCATTAAGCTCAAGACAAAAACTAGAACCGGGGATACCTTATGGGGGCGATCTGAAGCAAAAAGAAAACCAAGTCCTCTCTAAGAGAATGATCAACTGGAGATGCCAAATGGAAACCTGGTACAGCGTTATAAGGCCTCCTCAGTTTGAGGAGCCCCGTTTGCTCCATGAAGGGCTCGCTCTCATTTTTTTTGGCTCATCAATTCACAACGTTCTGCAAAAACCTCCGGGGTGTGAGCGAACACTACTCCAATCTGGTGACAGGTGCGTCAGCGTCTCCAGGAGCACATCCATTGCTGCCAGTGAGTGGGAGCCGCTCCCGAAGTGGATGGAAGAATTCAAATTACACGGGCAAGAAAAGGCTACACACTGACTCATCCTACTATTTGAAAAATGAGTGCCTCCCTCCGGGTTTTGTTTGTTTTCTGAGAGCCACGCACACTCTAGCTCTTACGTCCCAGTTCATCAAAATATGTTTCAGCTTCAACAAATGCAAACCTGACGTATCACAGGGACAGCATTAGGTCACGGGGCTTCATGAACCTTTCATCCTGAGGACAGGATTTCCAGACTGGGGCCCCTGTTGTGATGCTAATTACACTGGCCATACGTACGTGTCATAGACATTCAGCAGCCAATTGAGACACATATCCACGCAGAGAGGGACGTTGACCAGATTGTTGTGCTCTTGTTCCAGGCGATCATAGATAGTGGTCAGACAATTTATGACCTGCAGGATGTCCATGGGCTGGTCATTTTGCTTGAGGTTGTGCTGGTCCAAGGCATCGCATGCAGCTGACAGGCTCAAGAGATCCACTGCAAAAGCCACATAAAATCACAAGTGATTCCGAGGGGGAAATCCTCCTTTTTCCCTTTCCTTTGAAAATCCTGTTCCGGTTATTTCGCACCCTTGAGTGAACACCTAACCTGAACCCTACCCTCTTTCAAAATGGCTTATCTTCACCCCGCCCAGCTCGAAGTTTGATGACCGGAGTAGTGGTGATCTGAGGTTATTATGGTCGAATCTCACTGGCACCGGGGGGAAGAATGGGGGTAGGGAAAGTTTCCGTTCCTGAAGTACGGGGGTACTGGAGAGTTAAGGGGACCTAGAGTGTTCTATGGGAACAGAGTCATTTGCACATTCTGTATAAGAAAGAATCTGTAGTTTACTAGAGATTTCGAAAGAGTTCCTGACAATACCGTTTCGGATTTGTATTACAGAAGGTCGGTTTGATTAATCTGTATGGTTAGGGTTGTGTAAACTCTATTTCCAGCTACACATTTATAATCATTAAGCGATTTCTGCCTTGAAATATCGGTCACCTCACAATCTGTCTGCTACTTTAGTATTAGGTGAAAAACTCATCAACGTGACTAAACTTTTCAAAAGGAGAACTAAGTGTACAATCTCTTCAGCTTTTCGACCCGAGGCTCACTTCTTTCTTTCACCTTCAAATGATATTTTACAGTATCTTTTCAAGTCCTCTAAGAACTTCATAAGATGGGGGGCCGGGGGGGCGGGGGTTGCGGTTTCCCTTGGTCAGAAGTGGTATTTAGTCATATGCTGAAGGACGAAAATTTAACGAAAGAGAAACCTCAACCTCGTCCGGCATCGGCACAGCGCAAGCTTTCCTCCCAAGTGTCACGGGAAGATGCCTTGCAAACAATCGACGGTCATTAAGTACATCTCTCGCCCATCTAGGGGGAGGGGGCAATACAATTGTAAATGTAACTGCAGATAAACATGGACCATCCCAGTCAGTGAAGAGCTTGCCCAGGGCTCAGTGGACGCACAGTTCAGGGCCCGAGTGCATTTTACTAGCTATTTGTGGGCAGTGCTAATTAAATGTTAAGGAAAACAAACCGGGGTTAAAATCCTCCGTAGGGTCATACCCTACGTGGCGTGCGTTTTTCTCTGTTATGAAAGAAAAGCAGTAACCTCTGGAGTTTCTGGAAGCGAAAGAGGCCTGGTGAAAGATGCGGGAGGGGATTTTCTCTTCCTTCGCAGTCAGTAGAGCTCTGTGCTCCCAAGCAGTCGGCCTCACGTGCCAGGGACCAGCCCTCACCCTGACAAAGCAAAGGCCCTGCTCCTTTTGTGTTAAAGTACTCTCGAGATAAAGAAATGACCTCTTTACGTGGAAGCCGAGGCCTGATTTAAAGTGGCAGAAAAGAACGTAACTCGATTTGAGAGGGAGGCAGGTAGGAAAAAGAAGCAAGAATTAAAAAACTAATAACGCCAACAGGCAGGAGGCCCCGAGGAGGGAAGGCCCAGCGGGCGACGGCGCAAGGGAGACTAGAGAGAGGGACAGAGAGCAAAGCCTCCAGCTTTCATCCTCTCTTCTGCATGCTGGACTTCCTCAGAGGGCAAATGCAACAGGCCAGGGAGCGAGAACACTGAGAGAGGCAGCTCACCGTTTCCATGAGCGAAAGAGAAGAACGGATTCCTTCCAAACGCCAATATTCTCAGCAGGATTCCCTGTCAACATTATAAATGTTTTGCCTTCTACCCAAGGATACACGAACTAACAGGTGGGAACCGCGAGACTCCTTTTTGCATCAAGCGTCTAATTTCCTCGCGCGACGGAAGCAAACGGACCAGTAGCAAAACTGCATGAATTTCTCTTCACCGACTCTCCTCTCATCTCTGTACAGGTGAATGGGTAACACAGAGAACAGAAACTCTGGAGTATAAATAGCTCCAGAGGGGAGCAAGGCAATTGCTCTGAAATAACAGGAGGAGAGATGCCATAGTTAGAGAAATACTGTGTGCTGAGCTCTGCTGAAACCAGATGCGGCTCAACATGAGAACGGTCCGTCACAGAAGACCGGAGAACACATCTCCGCCAAACGAACACATCCAAAAGAACGCCACTTTCACGGGACATTTTTTTCCAAGGCTTCTATTTAGGTATCCAGAGCCAAGGCTACGGGCTTGACAAGAGGGGAGAAAATCGACAGGGACAATTTAACTGCCACACAGACAGGCACTTAGGTGTTCAAAACGACCGCCTTCAAGAATACACGGAGATTATTTGATGAAACATTGAACATAATGACCGACTGTTTCCAGAAGCCTCAAAAAACAACCGGCAGACACAATTCTGTGAAACGACTCTTCTACCTCAAACAAGGCATTTCCACGGGGGGATGAATACATGTACCTTTTAACTAGGGAATGGATTTTTTTTTTTTAATTTTTTTTTCAACATTTATTTATTTTTGGGACAGAGAGAGACAGAGCATGAACGGGGAGGGGCAGAGAGAGAGGGAGACACAGGATCGGAAACAGGCTCCAGGCTCTGAGCCATCAGCGCAGAGCCCGACGCGGGGCTCGAACTCCCGGACCGCGAGATCGTGACCTGGCTGAAGTCGGACGCTTAACCGACTGCGCCACCCAGGCGCCCCTAGGGAATGGATTTTAAACCTGTATAAAAACCCAAGTATGTGCTAATACACCCACTCTTTCAAAAAGTATTTGTACGGTACAGGATGCTATAGGTTTTGACACCGCTGCGGAAAAAGGGACCATTTGGTGGTGTCCTTCTGCATGAGGGCTGTGGGGTTGAGAGAGGGTGGTGGGGACAGGACCAGCTCTCCGGGACCCTCTCTGCCCGTTAGGAAAAGCAGAAAATGAAGCAGGGGTAGGGGTGAGGGGGGCCTAAGCACAGGATCCCATTAATGGTTCCTGAGGCTCTGGTTGTGACGAACCGCCCTTTCAACATTCTAGGTTCAATACCTCTAGTCCTTTCTACAAATGCCACAAGTGAGGAGCTGAAGGCCAGATTTTTTTTTTTTTCTGCCTTTTACTGAACCACAGGCTCAGAAAACTAGAAAGCACCTTTAGAATCGTTGTGCAGTTGAGAAAACGGAGATCAGAGATCAGAAGACTCGCTCTGGGTATGATAGCAGGACGCACGGAGGGACATACGGAAGAACCCAGGAGCGCCTGGGTGGCTCAGGTGGTTAAGTGACTTCAGCTCATGATCGCGGTCGTGAGATGGAGCCCTGTATTGGGATTCTCGCCGCGCTTTCTCCGCTTGCGCACTCCCCCTCCCCCGCCTCAAAATAAATAAATACACATATAAAAAAGAGAAAGCAGAAAAGTAGGTTGCAGAAGGGGCCCGTTTAGACTTTACAGAAAAAGGAAACCATCCCACATTCTCCAGCAGTGAGAACAATGGGAGGAAAAAGAAACACGAGAAAGTTGATTCCAACAAGTCCCACGGTGCCCACATTACCCCCAGCTCATTCCACGGGTCGCCCCTGAGACTCTGTGCTAGTGTATAAACCATCCTGTAACCTAACTGGCGCCCTTCTAGAAGCGGCTGACGCTTCGGGCTGAAGGACTCTGCAAGCACATTGCTGCCCAGCAAGAAAGTCACTGCGCTTTGAAGTGGTTATCTGTGCTGTGAGGGTTAATTTCAGAGGCCCTGGCGTTGGCCTAACATGTTTTTTTGTTGTTGTTCTGCTCAAAGAGCGACACGATGCAGAGCCTTGATCAAAGCAGTGAAAAGAAGCGCCTTACTGCGTGGACGTGCAGCCATGGGTTACACGTCATCGTTACGGTTCACTGCTCGACGTCACCCTGACCACTTTTATCTGGTGTGGGGACTGGCTATGTGGGAAGAATAGGCTCCGATTACCAGAAGGCTTCGCGAAACCCTGTGTCAGATTCCACTATGCGCTCCCTGGTTTCCCAAGTGGTCTGGGCGCACAGGGGTGGTTCTCGATGCAAGAGACAAAGGGCGTCCCGGTACCACCTTTTCAGAGAGGGCACCTGGAGCTCGCACCTGGCCTCCCCGGGCCCTCTGCTGTGAGGCAGCCTGTGGTTTTGATGCATATCCTGCATGTTGTAGCCTTTTCCAGTGGTGAACTATAAATTCTGAAGCCCTGTCATGTGGGTTCCGTGAGTCTGCTGGGCAACTGAGCCCCAACTGCCACTCCCAGTGCAATCAGCGTCAGAAGTCAGATTGTTTAGAAGACCCCCCCACTCACCCTTAGCTCAAACTATGGCTACAGGATTACTGAAAAAGAAAAAAAACAAAAACAAAAACAAAAGATGATTGTGAAAAAAAGGGACGAAAACGAACTGCTGATGATGGTGGCCAAGCTACCCTGCATCGCAAGCAGCACCGGCTTTGAAACTGGCTACCGATGTTAGAACTTTCCAGCGCAATCTAGACATGACAGAACCTGAACCTCAGGCGCTCACAGAAGGGATCAGAGAAGAGCTCAAGGCCACAGCAGGTCTGCTCCAGATTCGGTTCCTTGGAAGCATTAGCAAAGCTCAAGGAAGTTCAGAACCGCCTTCCAGTGAGCTTCACTCTCACCGGCCTGCAGGTGGAGACGTAACCAAAGGAACGTGGGCAACGCGCACTTTGATAAATGGGCTACACCCGTGAGACCACTGGCACTTAAAAAGATAATTCAAATGGGGAACACCCACAGGTATTCCCTAATTCACCACATTTTCTTTTTCAAAGCCATCCCTAGCAGTCCCTGAACTGGGGCTACAATTAAGGGTCTCAAAGGCTGATAAATTCTGCAAGAGGATATTATGGCTATTACTTGGAACGTTGAGTGTAAGAATTGCACGGGGACTGACAGAAGGGATCACTCCTTCCCCACCCCTCAACTAATTGGGGCTGACTGTCCCAAATGTTTCGTTGCCCAGAAACAGGGTAACCCCCTTTTTCTGTACTCATCCACTCTGACCCTTTACCACTGGGAAGAGATTGAAGGGGCAGCCCGGGCACGCCTTATCTTGCTACCAGCTCAACACGGACTAGCCAAGTGGCTGAACCCAAGGGACCTACACCGTGTGGGGGTGGAAGGTCTGGACTAAAATTAATGATGCTGAAGAAAGGGCACGCTGGTGCCGAGAGGAACAAAGCCACACCGTGGGTGTTAAAAAGGGAAAATCTAACATAATGTTGGTGCCTAGAAAGAGGCTTAAAATACGCTCCCTTAGGTATGAGTCAACTCTCGAAAGAATCTGGAGTGGGAAAAAAAAAAAAGTCAAGAAGTGAACAGGACAGCTGGGCAATCTATCGAACACCCTGGATTCTGACTGCGACCATGAGTCTACGGAGCACTATTAAAATGGCTATGTTTGCGGTGCCTGGGTGGCTCAGTCGGTTAAGCGGCCGACTTCGGCTCAGGTCATGATCTCACGGTCCGTGAGTTCGAGCCCCGTGTTGGGCTCTGTGCTGACAGCTCAGAGCCTGGAGCCCGTTTCAGATTCTGTGCCTCCTTCTCTCTCTGACCCTCCCCTGTTCATGCTCTTGTCTGTCTCTGTCTCAAAAATAAACATTAAAAAAAAATTAGGGGCGCCTGGGTGGCGCAGTCGGTTAAGCGTCCGACTTCAGCCAGGTCACGATCTCGCGGTCCGTGAGTTCGAGCCCCGCGTCGGGCTCTGGGCTGATGTCTCGGAGCCTGGAGCCTGTTTCCGATTCTGTGTCTCCCTCTCTCTCTGCCCCTCCCTCGTTCATGCTCTGTCTCTCTCTGTCCCAAAAATAAATAAACGTTGAAAAAAAAAAATTTAAAAAAAAATTAAAAAAATAAAATAAAATAAAATGGCTATGTCTTTTGGTTCTCATTTCACAGGACACCTCTGTTATTAAAGACCTGTGTTGGAAAGTATCCTAGGGGAATATTTACCCAGTCAAATCTGGGGAACACTGATTTGTAATAACCTGAAAGAACACTGTGTGGTCATTGCGATGGTAAAGGTTTAATTAAGAAAGGTATTTGCTCTATGGTAGAAGGTTTATATGCTCCGTGTCTCATCTGTCACAATATTACATGTAAAAAACAACAGCTATTTGACCCATCATTATGTGAGAAAAGCCACAATCGGGCAGAGGGACACTCTGATCACTGAGGAATATTAGTTTAAATTGATGGGCCTGCTTCCCTGTGATGAAAAGCCAGGAATCTGAGGTGGACAGTAATAGAGATTTCTGGGACATATGCCCACCAACATCTGTTTAGGAGTGACCACTATTCGTATGATGTTAGCCTGGGTGACTCGGTATTTTTTGCATCTTGCATTCATTTCCTACTTAGAGTACAGATGTCAGTACACGATGACAACAATGGACCAAAGAGCATGGGACCACATGAAAAAAGAGAGAATGAAAGGAGAATTAGGAACTGGGCAAGGAATACCCAGCCAGAGACAATCTGCTTGGAATGGGAAAAGAACGGATGGAAAAGACCTCCCAGTGCGAAGAGAGTACTTGGTGGGCACACAGATCCAGAAGGAAGGTGAAGGATGGCCAGCCTACTAATGCCATGAACGGAAACGAAACCACCCTCAGCACCACCACTCGGGCCAACCACTCTTCCCCTAGCGTGCACCTCACGGGTATCGGAACACGCTGAATAGGACTATGCTATCTCCCCTGCGAGCAAGGGAAGAGAGAGAGAGAGAGGGGAGTCCTGTTACAGGAGCCCTCTTTGGGGGCACCAGGATCTGTGAAACCACATAAGCGGAGAAAATGAGCTTGGCTCCAGTCCTCAAGATTGTTTTGAATCCTGAAATAACAGAGACCTGGCCTCTAACCCATGTGGATAAGGATGGGTAAGCTACGCTCTCGTGGACGCTGGGAGTCTTTGTTAGCAACTGAACCCTGTCGCAGGCCACCCGGGGTGCCCTCTCCAAAGGTGAGGCGCATCCACCAAGAAGGGAGCAAAATCTTTCGCCTGCTTCATCGTGGTGAGGCTGAGTCTGGCAGCCGTGACTTGATTCAGACAACTCCAGGCTGTACAAAAATCTCTCCACTATGTGATTCAGTTGCCGAACAGAAGCAAATTGTTCTCGATTTCTTGTTTGCAGAGTACTTGTCACATTTATCAACTGCAGTATATTTAGCCTTATGGTCTGGGCTCTCTCCAACCCACCACAGGCTCATCAACTAATACGTGTGCTTTGTGAAGCGCCTTGTTTTCTTTCTGCTCTTAGAAGTTGGCTATATTTTTAATTTTAGAAGCCACACACCTAAAGGATGTCACGAGAACAGAAGACTGAGAAGAAGCTTAGATGATCTTCTTCCGAACTTTCGGGGGGGGGGGGGTATCGGCCGTATGAACCAGCTTATAAATCCCTCTTACCAAGATTTTCTCTTTGTCTCTGCTTTTCGAGTTTAATTTTCATTCACAGTGCGTCGAAAGGCACTATGGAGTCATGCAACATTAAACTGATTACAAACTGGGGACACTATACGCCGACGGTGAAGCTCCCAACTTAAACAGCAAATGCTCTATGGTGGATGCAAGTGTGTTATTCGGGTTTCTGCAATATTGGCGCTTTGATAATAAAGTGAAAAAACATAGAAGACCAAGTGCTTTAATGGAGGCAGCACTGCCTATTTCCTAAGGCATCAGTAATTCCAACTCTCCACTGGCATCAGGAGATCCCTGAGATAACACCATTAATTTTCATTAAAGCAAAACTTGGCAGAAGCGACCTCTGGTTGGAAAAGCTAGCCAGGACAAGTTTTATTTGCCTGTTCCACAGACAGTAGCCCTTTCTCATGGCTTTCCAGGCACAGAGATGACAGCACGGGAGGAAGATAAACCTAAGCAAACAGCGAGTGAAGAGGAAATTCTTAAATCATCTACTGAACAGTTCAGTACTGTGACCACAGAGGTTTTCAATAGGGAAGGGAGAGGCACGTATGAGAATCCAGCAATTAACTGAGATAAATACACCCTCGTTGGGCTATCCCGCAACCTTTTTCAAAGAGGACAAAAGTCGTGCTCAGAAAGGACAGGCTGAGAGTTTCAAACCTGTTTACAAGTGGAAAGTCCACATCCGACACTCGGAGCTTAACTTCACTACGAGGTTATAACCTCAAGCGGCCGGACTTTTTTCTAGTATCAAATTCCCCCACTTTCCCAACATTTATTGGAAATTTTGACATATGCTGAAGTGACAGAAAATGAGACATATTCGTGAAGAGAATCGTGATTTAACAGGAGAAGCGCAGACTGTCTAAATCCGAGGTACAAAGCGACGTTACGGAAAGAGACGGTCAGTATGAGGTTTCCCATCTCGCCTATTTTGGGGCCTTTTCAGAGTGTGACTTTTAGGACCTCCCAGAAATGTACTATATACTATAAAACCTTTAGAGTAACAGGTTCATAATTATCCCTTTACCAATGGAAAGCATTACCTCTTTCCAGCTATGGTACATTAACCGGTCCCGGAGGAAATCCCAGGCCTGGGGAGCCCTTTAAAAACCACTTAAACTTGGCAGCTATGCAGCTGAAAAGTGACAGCTTCAGACTATAAGCTACAAGGAAATGGAAGCGTCAATTTACTTCTGTTCACGCATCCATTTCATGAAAAAACATCTTGAATCGTACTGTGTGCCAGGCTTCGTGCTAAGCACCGGAGAGGCCCAGATAAAGAGGAACACAGACGCTCTCCTGCCAGGGGAGTTCACTTCTGGGACAGTTCTTCCTCATCTCTGGGGACCAAGCCACATGCCAGCGACGCTCCCGGACCGCCTGCTAGAGCCTCTGCAGACCCCAGGGTCAGGCGCCTTCATTTCTGAAGACTCAGCAGCCCAGGTTCACAGCTCTCTTCCCCAGTCCTGGCCCCCCCTCCGGAAGACCCCAACATGGGCGGGGCTGACGTGTCGGCCCTTCTTGCCTCACCTCCCTGCGCTCCTGTTTCATCTCCATGCAAGTTCACATCTACTCCACCCACTCAGGCGGTCACAGCCTGGACCTAGTCACCTGGACTTGTTCCACAGTGTTTAGCTATGCTCCTCTCCGACCACAGCCTCTCGGCCTTCCAGGGACTTCCACACCAGCTCTTCCTCGAGCTCCCCCAACGGTCAGCCTCTTGATCCTTCTCCCTCCCGATGACCAGCTTGCACGTGAATTCACAGCTCCTCTGCCCCAACGTGGCCTCGACAGACATCCCTTCAACCACTGAATCGTTCTTTTGCCCAAATCCTCACTGCTCTTGCCCAGCTGTCCTCTGCCCACCTGGGCTGGACCCACCCGGCCCCCGAGTACTGAGCGAGCCCGGACAAAGGCCACAGCCGTGCAGACGGGTACCGGGGCAGAACACTGAGCAGACCGGGCTCCTAATGCTGCTGCTCACATTGGCCCTCTTCTGGCCAATGCTCCAGAACCGGGAACCCACCCACAACCCTCTCGCCTTCGGCTCCCCATCGCAGCAGAGAAGTCGGTCTTCCCGCAGAAAACCAACCTCTACGCGGCTGCCCACAGCTTCCCCCCGCTGGGTCTCCTTAGCTACCCGGACCTGCACAGATCCCTTCCTCGCCGCCCCCCATTACGGCAGCAGAGAGGTGCCCATTCCTTCTCTTGGATCCCACGTTACCTCCCCTAGGCTCCCAGAACTCCCATTGTTTCTTAGCTCATCCTCGCCTCTCCTCCTCAGCGGACTCGGGGGCACCCGGGTGGCTCAACTGGTTAAGCCTCCAACTCTTGACCTCGCTCCGGTCATGATCTCATAGTTTGTGAGATCGAGCTCCATGCTGGGCTCCGCATGGACCGTGCAGAGCCTCCTGGGGACTCTCTCGCCCTCTCTCTCTCTCTCTCAAAATAAATACATATGTAACTAGACTCAAGTGTCTCTCAACTTCTCAGTACGCCCACTTCATGTACTCTGTCCGGACCAGCTAACTACCACCCCTCGTCCTATCTCCTTCAAAGTAAGTGTCTCCAAGAACTGGCCATGACAACCATCTTTTCGTCCCCTTTGCACGTACTTTTGAGACCACTTCACCACCTCCCCCACGCGTCTAACAACCTCCCTGGAGCAACCGACTCCTTGCTGCAAAATCCACGGGGCCCTCGTGCCAACTCCATGCTGGCCTCCCATCGACATCTGCCCCCCAGTGGCCGGCCACTTCTTTCCTCCACACCATACACGGCCCTCTCGCTCTTGGGATCTTCCTTCTCCCCCGCGGGCCTCTCCTCTGCAGTTCCCTCTGCACACTGTTCGTCCCCTGTTGTAAATACTCTTTTCTTCTCCGTCTACACACTCTCCCTAAACATCTACAGGCTGATGAGTCCTAAATATTATTTGTCTATTTCTGCTGAGTAGCACAGCTTCACCCCCACCCCCTTCACCGGGCAGGGCCACGGTTCGCCCAGGCGAGCACCTAGTAGCTTCCTTGGGTCCCCTTCACCCACCTGATTAAGTACATCACGAAGGCCTGTCACGTTCACCTCTTAAGTATTTCTCCCTTGTCTCCACTTCTCTCCATTACTCCAGCATCCATTCAGGCCACCATGTTGCCAGTGTAAATTTTTTTTTTTTTTTTACGTTTTTATTTATTTTTGAGACAGAGAGAGACAGAGCGTGAGCAGGGGAGGGGCAGAGAGAGAGGGAGACACAAAATCCGAAGCAGGCTCCAGGCTCCGAGCTGTCAGCCCAGAGCCCCACGCGGGCTCAAACTCACAGACCGTGAGATCATGACCTGAGCTGAAGTCGGACCCTCAACCGACTGAGCGACCCAGGCGCCCCAGACGACGTTGCCACTTTAGAGCACCACAACTGCTCAACCAGTCTCTCTGGCCAGGTGCACAACCCGCTCGGTCAACCCACACTCGACTGCACAGGCACGATGACCTTTCTAAATGAAAATCCCACCATGTCATCCCCTTGCGTGGCTCCCCATTGACCTCTAAGCTCTACATAAGTTTCAAAAGCCTTTCACCATCTGCCCCCCACCTGTGTCTCCGGCCAAATGTTTCACCATAGCCCCTTCTTGGGACTCTATGCTTCAGCCAGGCTCCAGTGTGTTCAGTTCCTGAATACATCAGCACATGCTATTCCTTCCAACTCGAACACTCCTAGAGCAAGCGGGACTAATCCTTCTGGACTCACAGAGCTTAGCCACCATTTCCTCAAGCAAAAGCTCACCCCCACAACTAGCTGCTCTCATAGTACCCCTAGTCTACTGTCACATAAATACAGGACTTTGAAACTGTCTCTTCACTATTCCTCAAGGTGCCCATCAAGTGTGCAACTAGAAATGGGACCACGTGGTTTGGTTTTGTTTTGTTTTGACCAGTTGTGCCCCTTCTCGACGATCTTCTATTCATTCATCTATGTCTCCAGCCTCTCATGGACCCCCTGGGTCTCCCTCAGGAGGCTACGAGTGCCATCCAGGTAGGGCCTGTGCCTGTCTCTCCCATGGTTCTACCATCAGCACACACGGGCCCTCCAACAATATATTCTACCTCACCTTGATGACAGCGGAGAGGTATAAATAAACTACGAGACGAAGACACAGAGCCGTATGACACGCCACGATTTCCCCACGGACGTGGGATACTCAGCAGAAGCAGAGAAACCAGCCCGTCGTCTGTACTTTGATCATCACATCATTCATCGGAACATTAGCAGTCAAGCTAATAATCTACTCACACCTACAAAATGCGGCAGGGCTAATGCAGCTATTGATTTCTACTACGACACACCGTTTAGAAGAAGGAGAAACAAAGGCAGAAGAGGTAGAGAGATTTCAAGGTTCGGAAAGGTAACCCTGGACGCCAGTGTCACCAGCTGGGACCAAAACATACAAATACCTGGTCCAATCAAGGAACGGTGACACAGGAGAGACTCTAGACAATATCACAAAGTACTCTAGGGGCACATTAGGCCACAGACACCTTACTAAAGGGAAATCTATGTTGCAGCTGGACGTGGGATAGCTATTTCTCCCCCTCTGCAAGTGAAAATACCCCTGGTCCCACTTTTTTTTTTTTTTTTTTTAAAAGCCAAGACGAACGTCAAGTGTTCCAAGCACTGGCTAATACTCACAGCAAAGGGCCTTCTGCAGTCTTCGGAGTTTCATGGCGGTCCTATAAGCTGAGAACCTGACATTATTCAGGTCAGCTGGGGAAAAAAGAGACAAAAGAGAGAGCACTTTGTTATTTCATCAGAAAGCACAAAAGCTCCCAATGTTTCGGAAACAACAACAGTAACACAGAGAAAAAAATCTTTCGTGTATCCCCCAAATTTAAAAATTCTATCACGGTGCCTGGGTGGCTCAGTCGGTTAAGCGTCCAACTTTGACCATGATCTCTTGTGGGTGGGGGGGGTACAAGCCCCAAGTTGGGCTCTGTGCGGAGAGCTGAGAGCCTGGAGCCTGCTTCTGATTCTGTGTCTCCCTCTCTCTCTGCCCCTCCCCTGCTCACACATTGAATAATGTGTTTACTGAATAAAAACATTGAAAAAACATTTTTAAAACTTCTGTCAATGCGAGAAAAGCAAAAAAAACCCCCCAAAAATGTCTTTTTGCTGTCTGACAATCAGGAAAGCTAAGTTCTGTGAAGGACTCCAGTGGCAGAGCCCGCAGGGCATTCATTCATGTAGTCCTTATTCCTAAAAGGGAACAGACACACAGGGAGTCTTTTTCTTCTAGACTATAACCTCGGTTCTATTGGAGTGGATCTTGGCTACACAATTAAAAGAGAACAAGCAATCTATTTTTGAAATAGCTGTTAGAACTTCGCAAACAATCAAGGGGCAATGCAATACTTTTTTGAGTTTTTTTTTTCTTTAGAAGTGTATCGGGGCGCCTGGGTGGCTCAGTCAGTTGAGTGTCCGATTTGGGCTCAGGTCATGATCTCACGGCTCGTGGGTTCGAGCCCCACGTCGGGCTCTGTGCGGACAGCTCAGAGCCTGCAGCCTGCTTCGGATTCTGTATCTCCCTCTCTCTCTCACTCCCCCTCCCCTGCTCATGCTATCTCTGTCTCTCAAAAATAAATAAATATTAAAAAATTTTTTTAAGTATAGGTGACTTTGTTTTCACGGTAATAATTAAAACAACATTTCATTAATGACAATACAGGAGACCTTCTAAAAAAAGATAGAAGTTTAAGACAAAGATCTCAGGTAAATGAAAAGCATGTTTGCAGAATTTAAAAATCACAGTGGGAGAGCTTCAGGCTTGAAAGGATGAATACTGGGTTTATTTATATGATGATTTTTTTGTCCAAGTTTTTATCTGAATTCCAGTTAGTTAACAAACAGCGCAAGATCAGTTTCAGGTGCGGAACATGGTGATTCATCGCTCATATACACCACCCAGGGCCCTTCACAGCAAGTGCCCTGCTTAATCCTCATCACCCATTTAATATCATACTTTCTTCTGATGATCAAAGTTACACATGCTCACTGTGGACAACTTGGACATTAAAGAAAAATTTACAATCAAGTAAGCAAATCACCGATAATCCCCTTACCCAAAGATATGCACTGTTAACCTTTCGAGAATTTCTTAGTGTGCATGAGTTTGAGATGCATTTTCCAAGAGAACTGGGACTAAAGTAAACATCTAGTGTATACTTTGAGGAGCCATCATCCTAACAGTCAGCACAGGTTAACATCTCAGTGATGGAGTCCGACAGTCTATGAGGCCCAACTCACCTTCCCCAGCAGGAGGCTTTACTCAGATAATGCCCTTACTCAAGGGTATGCAAGCCTTGCAATAAACTGGGCTGTATTTCTTTGCTACCATTTCTGTGTAGGTATGTTTCAGGAACCCAGTTCCAAAAGGCTCCTTGAAGACAAGGACTCTCTCCCCTACTTCTGTCATCTCTCCCAGGGACTTAATACACAACTGCTTTCTGAAAAAGCAGGTCTCCTGCAGCTAGTGAACTGTTGACAGAATGGAGGAACAAACGAACAAAAGAATGAAGGAAGGAAAAAAACAGACAATCGAGTGGCACCCATGACACCAATTCTACTTGGGGGTTAGGAGAGGGAAATAATGTAATGCACCCCCGAGTCGCCTGGGTCAACATTATCAGCTTCACGGCCTTTGCAGAGACCAAATGGAAAAACCTGAATTGACATGAGGGAGAAGAAAAACGATGTCCGTAATTTACTTTAAAATATTCAGCAGACGGGGCGCCTGGGTGGTTCAGTCGGTTGGGCGTCCGACTTTGGCTCGGGTTAGGAGCTCACGGTTCGTGAGTGCGAGCCCCGCGTCGGGCTCTGGGCTGACAGCTCAGAGCCTGGAGCCCGCTTCGGATTCTGAGTCTCCCCCTCTCATGCTCTGTCTCTCAGTAACATAAAACATTAAAAAAAAAGATGTTTAAAATATTCAGCATAAATATCAACACGAATGACAGTACGCTATCCGGGATACGTATATGTATACGTATCCAGGATACATATACATATACGTATACGTATACGTATGCAGGATACGTATACTGGCGAGGATACGGAGCGAGTGGACCTCTTCAGACGCTGCTGGTGGGAATGGAAGATAGTTCAACCACCTCGGGAAACCGGTTGAGTAGTTTCCTATGAAATTGAACACACATCTCTCTTATGACCCAGATATTCCACTCCTGGCGATTTACCGAAAAGAAAGAAAAGCATGTCCACAAAAAGATGTGTACATGCATGTCCACGGCAGTAGCTTTAACCACAGTAGCTAAAATCTTGGCAACAAGGCAACAGGAGAGCGAATAAAGAGACTGTGGCGTAGTCCTGCAGTGCGCCGAGTTTAAAGAAAACCCTCACGTGGCCAGCGCAGCATGACGTATGTACGTGTTAGCTTACGCTACGACGCAGAGGCGCTCAGCCGTCTGAGTCAGGAATGCACACTCTAGGGGTGGGTGGCTAGCAATTCATCAAAAAGCCTCACCCCGGAGGTGGCCACTCCAAGTACTTCAGCTATATTTAGCTCCTATCACACCGGGGGATTCATTAATTATCCAAATTAACGCCAGATAGGTCTGCGCCGGTGACGGTGACGTTAGCGGTTTGCGAAACGTGAGGACCGCTGGAAAAGGTTTCGAAACGCTGGCCGCCCTTCCATTATCGGGCCCTGAGAAGAATCTAGCAGGCTCTCCACCCAGAGAAAGGGTGCCCTAGGCCGGATTCCAAAAGGTCCACCTGCCGGTCACTGAATTGCTGGTGGCGCGAATTCCATCAGTCAACAGAAGCCGGATCACAATTACCCGGGGGAGGGCGGTTTTCAAAGTACCACTTCCCGGGGCCCAGCTCCCAGATTTTCTTACTCTGTAGATCCAGGGAGGGACTGACAGTACGCATCCCTAACAACTTTCCAGGAGATTCTGACGCTGCTGGTCCCAGGACCACACTTGGAGACCCGCTGTGTCCGAGGGCTGTGGCCCGGCGCGGTGAGGCTCTCTCACCGAGCACGCAAAAAGGCAGGGCTGGGACTTCACGGTGCCTTTTGCATACGCTTTAGTGAGACTGGTTTCCGCCCCGTGGCTAAGCGATGTTCTTTTGTGACAGAGCCTGCTCGGAGACGGGCCTTCATTATGAACTGGTAGGTAGGTCCCAGTTACCCAAAGCGTCATTCGAGGGTCAACGGCACGACCCGGAGCTTGTCAGAAAGGCAGAATCTTTGGCCCCACCCAGATCCACGAATCAGAATCAACACGTTGAACAAGATCCCCAGGTGATTACTCTAATTGTACATTTTGATGAAATCTATTGTTTGGTGTTGTTAAAGGTCAAGTAGGTGTTGTCTTTTGTTTTTCCTTTTTCAAGTTCCACTCTGCGGACTTTTCGGAGGGTATTCGATGACAACTATGACCGATGAACCCAACAATTCACCCCTGGGATCTATCTGCGGGTCTCTCGTTTATGACGAACACCAGTAAAAAGTACTCAATGTATAAAAAGTGTCTAAACGCGTTCTCCCTCAAAGGCGATTGGTACAGATTCCCTCTCCTCCAAGTGAATTCACTTTTCTCTCCAAAGCTTGTTCTCTGCTCAGGACAACTTGATTCACCTAGGCCCCCCCTTCTGCCCTTCGTGATCTCTCTCTGCTTACCTTTTTTGGGTGGACTCAGCCAACTCACGTCTTGGGGCACTAAGCCACAAGACGCTCATTCCTGGCCTCCCCCTCGACAAGGGTGTAACACCAGCAGCGTGATCACGCTTTCCCCACACGTGGCGGCACAGAGTTCCTTCACACGCTCGTGAACGAGCCTCTTTGGCTCTTTTGTAAAATAAGCCACATGGAAACACGGGGACGCCCTTCTTGTCAAGTACACACTACTCCTCCTGTACCACCATCCCGTAGCACTTTCCAAGGAACAGGCCTCCAACTCCAAATTTCCTTTCATTCACTGACTTACACACAAGTGTGGGGCGTCGACTGCGTCGAGCAAACGTCTGAGCAGAAGGCAGTGGCGAAACTTCCTCTTGTTTTTCTCTTCCTTCCTAAGCCTCCTGTCCGACTGCCCCCGGACTCATCGGCCTAGCCTACCATCTTCCTTCTTTCCTAAAACACATCCTTCTCCCACGACCAATTCTACCCCTTGGCTAATTTTCTTGGTTCCATTCAGAATTCAGAACAAACGATCTAAAGGAGGTCAGAAGCTTCAGCCATGTTGCACAGTTTATTTCAAGAACTGGCAAATTCCACCAGAAGCTACATCCAAGCGGGAGAGGCAAGGGTGATCTGACTCTTTCAGGGTGCGGTTCACTACGGAATACTCTCTGAGACAGGCCTCTGGTACATTCCTCCTCTGGCAGCTCTCTCAGCGTCCCCAAAGCAGTTCGAACTTTGCTCCCTTCCAAATCCTTCTGACTATGGCATTCTGCCTCCGGTTTATCCTCTCGGACACCCTTTCAGCGGACCCCCCACCCAATGCCCTTCTGCCACCAGTTTTCAAGGCACCGGAGTCCAACCTCACCACGGTGCTCAGACAGTGATCTGGAAACATCAGAAGAAAGCAGCTACGGAAAATATCTAGGTTTCATCATAATGCAACAGAAGGCATACAAATGTTTATCTAGTAACCAGCACTGAACTACACCAGAGCTCTGGTGCCCTGAAAGCCCTACTCAAGAGAGATAACCATCTGTGTTGTTTGCGTCTGCCCGTGTTGCTAGGAATCTGCAGTACCACTCCCTCTGGCTTACAGCTGGAGGCGTTGAGTCTCCAGCCTTGGGAAGGCATGCAGGATGCACACAGAAACCTCAAGACGTGGGACAGCTGCGGACAACGCGACACGGTCCCGGGCTGAGGCTGGAACTGACCTGGTGGCTGAAATATGCACGCCCAATAAACCTAAACTCCCCCCCTCCCCTTCCCCACCCCTGTCCCCTGCGGGGAGGGAGGCTGGCCTCCACTTTCCCCGGGAGCTGCCTTTCCAGGACTTGGATCCAAGTTGTAATGAGCTCACCAGCGCTCAGTAACCGGAACTCAAGAGGAGTGAGACTATCCAAGAAACGAGTTACACAATGTTTCCATGGCAGCTGGTAGAAAGCACACTTCAGAAGGATGAAAACGCTGAACTGAACATTCCTCTTCATGACTTGAATTATTTTATCCAGGGCTGGTGCTGGCCTAAAAATAGAGAAATCTAGAAACTGACGAAAGAAGGGCAAATATCAAACTATCTACCTTCTCAAGTTCAATCACCCGCTACTGAAGGGACGGCCCATTTATAGCTTTTATTTTGAGGCACAAAACAAGTAACGGGGGGGGGGGGGGGTTGCCCCTTTGTTTAGCCTGGGAATTCCTTTGGACTTTGGTAAATATTTCTGTTATAAGATTTTTACTTCCAGTTCAGGGGAAGGTGGATGGTAGGTGTCGTCAAATGCCAGAAAAGAGGAACGACAGCTCAAGTCAGAAATCTACACACATTGGACAACGGTCTTGCAAAAATAGTGCACAACACCTCAGCATTTAAAGTCAAGGGAAAACTTGGAAAATATTCTAAGAAATAAACCATTAGGCCCTCTCATTTCCATTTTTTGTTTTGCATTTTTCATTTCAGCTTTACAGCTGGTTTCTGCCGTTCGATCATGCTTCAAAAGTCCTGCTATCTCTGACTGAACTGAGGTCTAGGATTTAAAACAAGGAGTATTCCAGTCTGGCTTTCCAATGGCTTGGAAATGAGACTTGGGAAAAAAAAAAAAATGAGACTTTTTGGTAAAGGCTCAAAGTTTTAGTGTGTTTATCTATTAGGTAGGAAGAATGATAACGACCTCATAAAATTAATGAGTGGAAAGAGCTGGATGGCCAAAGATTATTCCAACAGATAAATTAGCGCTGTGGTCTTTGTGTCTTCCTACCAACTCGGTTTCCCCGAAGAAACGTAATCCAACTCATTCAGGGGACCACGAGTGAAGCATACAATTTGGAGGCAGTATGATCATTTTTGGTACAGTTCCGGCCTGAATGTTGGGCATGCAGGACGAAGTAAACGAATACTGCATTATCTATTTGCATCATTTTCCAAAGAAGCCAAAACAAGGCAGTCTCGCCCGCCCGGCACCCCTTCTCCTACAGGAAGGTGGCGGATATTTAAATGGAGTTGGGGCATCGGGGTGGCTCAGTCGGTTGGGGAAATCAACCGACTTTGGCTCAGGTCCTGATCTCACGGCTTGAGATCGAGCCCCGCGTCGGGCTCTGTGCTGACAGCTCGGAGCCTGGAGGCTGTTTTGGATTCTGTGTCTCCCTCTCTCTCTGACCCTCCCCCGTTCATGCTCTGTTTCTGTCTCATAAACATCAAAAAATAAATAAATAAAAATAAAATAAATGGACTCAAGTGTCTCTCAACTTCTAAGGACGTGCACTTCACGTACTCTGTCCACACCAGCTAACTACCAGCCCTCTTCCTTTCTCCATCTTTTCATCCCCTTTGCATTCTTTCCCTGGCCTCACTCTTCCTATAGTGTTCTAATGGACCTTCCACCTGGCAAGTATTCTCCGGGCCAGGTCAACCTCCCTAGAAGAGACCAGAACCATGGGTCTTAATGAGGCTCGAGACAAACTGAGTAATTTAAACCAAGTCTGCCTTGAAAGCAAGGTAAGCCAGCACATCCAGGCCTCGGGGATTTTAGAGGACAACGCAGAATTACTGGGAACCCTTCGACAACGGGTAGCGTTTCTAGAACTTATCTTTTAAAAGTCAGCTGAGAAAGAAGAGGTACATTAGCCCATGAGACTTGGCCGTTAATGTTTTTAAATATATTGGAGGCCTTTTAAACTCTAAACTCATTCAAACCTCATCATCAACAGAGAACTTTACCCAAATGGGGATAAAGTAAATGTACACAGAGGGACACAGGAAGTACACCTTCAGAGCTACGAGAACTCCAGAAAGCCAAGCCTGTGAACTTACAATTACCACCGAGTGACGCTTCCAGAAGTGAAATGGTATTACTTATTTGCCACCAGGGACCCTCTAGAATTTTTTTTTTTAATTTTTTTTTTAATGTTTATTTATTTTTGAGACAGAGAGAGACAGAGCATGAACGGGGGAGGGTCAGAGAGAGGGAGGGAGACACAGAATCTGAAACAGGCTCCAGGCTCTGAGCTGTCAGCACAGAGCCCGACGCGGGGCTCGAACTCACGGACCGCGAGATCATGACCTGAGCCAAAGTCGGACGCTTAACCGACTGAGCCACCCAGGCGCCCTCCTCTAGAATTTTTCTAACACATGAAGAGAAGAAGCACCTAAGTAGTCCACTGTGGCCCAAACGTGGTGGACTTCAAATTGCAGAAGAGAGAAGGAGGTTATAAGCCAAAAATTAAAAAAACAGAAAATTGAGAAGTTCAACGGTGAAATCAAAGATAGCACAAAATCCCGACCGTGGGTTTGCTCGAGGCCTTTCTGGCTCCCTCCGCTGGCCTGGCCTTCCTCAGCAGAGGCTCCCTAACTCTTGGCAACACTGTTCTCCTGAAAGAGGGGATACCCAAATTAGTTTTGCTCCCAGTCCCCTGCTGTGCTAAAAGGTTAGTTGAGAAAGCAGCTTCTGTAACAAAGGGCCCACATGAAGTTTTTTTGTTGGGGGGGGTTACTAGAGAGCCTTAAATACCATTTCGGGGAGGGCGCCTGTTGGCTCAGTCAGCACAGCACGCGGCTCTGGATCTCGGAATTGTGAGTTCAAGCCCCAAATTGGGTCTAGAGATTAAATAAAATGAATGAATGAATGAATGAATGAATGAATACCATTTGGGAAGCCGGACAGCTTCCCCAGATAATGGAGAGCTGACTCCTAATGACACTGCGGTGCCATATTCCTATTTAAGTTTCATCTTATTTATTTTGAGGGACAGAGAGAGTGAGCGGGGGAAGGGCCGACAGAGAGGGAGAGAGAGAATCCCAAGCAGGCTCCAGGCTATCAACGCAGAACTACCAGCGTGGAGCCCGACGCGGGGCTCAAACCCACCAATCGTGAGATCATGACCTGAGCCCAAACCAAGAGTCAGATGCTTGACTGAACGAGCCACCCAGGCACCCCAATGGGCCACGTTCCTTTTACTTCAGCTTCCGATCAGAAAGCACTGGGGTGGCTCTGATTCTCAAAACCTTGCCCGCCAAAAAATACAAACAAAATAATACTCATGATTTCAAAAGACCGTTTAGGCAAAACTGGTCTATAGCTTTTTAAAAGACCTGCATGGAGCCATAATCCTTCCATCTGTCCTTTCAGTACTTCCCGAGAGGACACAAAGAAGGAAACAGAGGCCAGGCAGGCTGCTCTGGGAAAGTGAGGTTTCAGCGAAGATCTAGAGGGTGATGGGGATTAACCGGGTAGAGGCCAAGAACAAAACAAGATCATGGGCCAGCATGTGTAAAAGGACGCTCCCAAGTAGACAAGAGCACGGACCATGAAGAATCTTAAGATCAGTAGTGCTGAAATCTCAGAGAGTGAGGAAGAATGGACGCCATGAGGCCTGACAGGCAGGAAGAGGCCTATTCAGGGCCCTCCACATCACTGTAAGAACTCAACTCGGGATTTCCAGTTACCTAAGGCAGAGGGAACACACTCGTTTCTGTCTCCTTATTCCCGGAACTCTACTAGGATGACAACGTAAGAATTCAAACGGATATCTCCCCAACAGAAGAGGGACAAATCCGGGAAGAGAACAGAGCACAGCTGCAGTATCTGGGAAGCTTGGCAGATGATCTGGTGGTTAACTGACTTAGGAGCCCAGAGAAATCCCAAGTCTCAATTAATATGAGGGGAAGAAGGGCAAGCTGGGGGGGGGGAGGGACTGGGGGCTAATTAAGAAGGTTCCCAATGTACACAACCAAGGAGTCTCAAAACATCGGAGGCTCCAGGCTCCTGTGAAGGCTGTGATGTGGCTGAAAGATCCAAGGATTGGTTGTCTTTTGAGCCCTCGACACTTTCTCCCCCACCCTAAGCAGCCAAGCGCATCGGCCACTTCCCGCCTCGCATTGATAGAAGGCTGGAGGTTTCATCCCGGGAGAAGCAGCCCCAGACATGGGGCCAGTGAGGGATAAGCAAGCTTAGGAGTGAGATAAGACACTCGAAACAGAGGGCTTACTTGCCAGGCCAGCACACCCAAAGAATGTAAATCCTTAACTTCACTCCCTGCCCCCAAATTCCACATTTAGTCAGCCCTTTTTTTTTTCCTTCTGTCAACTCACTGAGAAAGCTTCTCTACCCTCAGCACTTCCTGATTTGCTCTCCTGATCGTTGGAAGGCACTTCAATCGGCAAGGTCACGAAATTGGTCATTAATCTCTCATCAGCCTCCCTTGTCATCTTCTTCATGCTCCAGTGGTAGGCACACCAGATGAAGCCTTTCCTTCCCGGCTCCCTCTGGACAGAGACCATCAGAGAGTTCATGGCCGGACAGGATTCCCCCTCTTTGACTCAGAGCCTTCAGTCACTGCCCTCCCGCGTGTTCCTCAGTCCTGGCAGGGGCAACTCAACTACGGACGCGACTATACCAGCATCGCGAACTTCGCAACGGACACCCCCCCCACCCCGTCTCCCTCCAGTCTGTTTTAAACTTCATTAATTAAGCAATCTTACCACTCTCTCTTCATAAATGAGCGCACATCCCAGACTCTCTAGGGCAGAGACCGTTTAATCACATTTTACTCTTTACAATCAAGGTGAGACGATTTAAATGATCACACGTGACTTCATTTTTATGTCTTGCTACAGCTTTTCCTATAACCGAATTCGCAAATCATTTCTGGATAATGGTATGGCCTACTCTTGGGGGGACTGGAAAAGAGTACTACTTTTTCTGCGTAAGATGGACACTGCCTCTTTCAAATCCATCATCCTTTCTCACAGTTGGGGACCTGGGGGGAGAACCTGCTTTGATGATGAAATTAAACATTTTCCTCATTTCCTTTAATGGGAGCCTCAACTTCAGCAGTTTCCGGTTTTAGAACAGGCTCAACAAGATTCCCCTACATTCTGAAGTTCCTACCGGGTCTTAGCTTCTCAGCTAGTTGTGGTTCCCCACCCCCCCACCCTTATCTTCCAGGATTTCAACAGATGATCTCTCTCCCCAAACTCCAGTCTCTTTCGATTATTCCTCTGGTAAGCAGAGACCAGAGGTCACAAACTGGCTGAATCTAGCCTGCGGATGGGTTTTTTGTTTGTTTGTTTGTTTTTGTGCGGTTCATGGATTTTTGGCTCACATAATGGTTTTTTGAACTGTTGACTGATGTGCCAAGAGTTAAAAATTTGTGGAGGCTTCCATTGTCCTGCTTCTCGGGAGCAAGATGAAGACTTGCATTCCTGCATAACAAGAAGGGATGCGGAGGCTCATTTACCCTAAGAGAAGCTTTTCAGGTCGCCCCAGGTCCTACCCAGCCACCTTCAGTCATTTAAATTCCCCGGTTGGGCTCCAGGAGGCATTTCTTTCAGATTCCGGCCTTGGCAAGACCACTCCCTTGCTCTCCCCCAAACTTGTACGTTTGCCCTTTAGTTACTCAGTCTTTTTCCTGTCCTGGTCGAAAGTGTCAGCTTCCTCCAATAACTGGCTATTCTCTGGCTCTCACTCAGATCACTCTATGGAAGCAGTTCTAACCGGGTTTTCCAAAAACTTTCCAGCTATTAATTCTTTGGTCTCCACCTCTTACTAACGCAAACTAAGTGACTCTGCCACCAAAAATACTACTGCCTTAATATACTTAACTTTTCCAGTACAAGAACGGGTGGGAAGACAGAACCAAAATCCCAATCACTCTGCTGACTACATTTCATCAAGTGACAATTACTTATACGTTTTAAAATCCTCAATTAACATTTATCTAAGCGCCTATTATGGGCCAAACCATGTACTAAGCTTATGGCTTAAAGATTTAGGCTTCTAAGGGGCGCCTGGGCTAGCTCAGTCGGTGGAGTGAGCGATCCTTGATCTCGCCATTGTGGGTTCGAGCCCCACGTTGGGTGCAGAGATTGCTAAAAAATTAAAACTTTCATAGAAAATTCAGGCTTCTAAAAACGTGAGAAAATACAAAACCAACGTACTCACAAAAATCCAGTACGCATTTGCCGGGTATTTGTGACGTTCCAAGTAGTATCCACACAGCAAAGCCTGGTTATGTGAGCATGCTTATATACATACACAAACATACAAAGCAAACAGATGGCTGTGTACAATTTTTATATATCCAACACAAAAGGAGTTTTCAACAGGATTGCAGGTGTATTCCAGTGAACATTTTTAAGGTTAAGAGAACTGAAAAATTTCCACATACGGTATGTTCTTTATGAAACCCCGATTCGTTTCTAAGTGAGCCCATAAAAGCTAAAAGTGAATTTAAATACTCAGTTTACAATCAAAATAAAATCTGGGGCGCCTGGGTGGCTCAGTCAGTTGAGTGTCTGACTTCGGCTCAGGTCGTGGTCTTGTGGTTCGTGAGTTCAAGCCCCGCGACCGGTTCTGTGCTGACAGCTTGGAGCCTGGAGCCTGCTTCGGATTCTGTGTCTCCCTCTCTCTGCCCCTCCCCTGCTCTCTCTGTCTCTCAAAAATAAATAAACATTAAAAAAAATTTTTTTTAATAAATAACAATAAAATCTATACCAATACTGATGAAAATGGGTGATATGACTAATTAGAAGCAGCTTCACTTTTCATTCTTATACTTGAGGAAGCAAAGAGGAGAAAAGAATCTGGGGACTATAGAAAGGACTGTGTGAGTTTACCGCACCCGGGGCCATAAATGCTGGTGTGCAGTAAACGTGGTTTGCATTGAATCAGATTCTGACAGTAACTTGCCTACTTTTACCAGGTTTAAGCAGCTGATGACATGAATTCCACATCTGATTTTTCTGCAAATACTACCAATTCCCAGGGCTATGGGTGCGTCTTGCTTACCCCTTACGCCTGGAGCTTGGGTTTCTTTTTTTGAAACACACATAACAAAGATATCAAGACTATATAAAGGAGTTACGATAAAGGGAGAAAGGAAAAAAAGGCAACATAAAGAGAATGCTTGTGCGTGAGAAAGAGGAGTCGGGTGTATTAAACTGTGGCAGATTGTCGAAGGCTGGTTCACTCAGTACCCATTTCCAAATGCTTTCTCCCTGCCGTTCTCTACTACAAAGGCTGGAGAGTCTCAATTCTCTCAGTCAGCCGGGGACAGCCATGTGAACGCAGTCTGACCAATGCTCGAGAAGGTAACTGCAGGGAAGAATTTCCTTTTCCAAACCGAAAAGACAAAGAGCCTCGGAGGAGGAAGGTCCTTTTCTCCTCCCTGCCGGGGTTGGGGGGGGATGGGGGGCGGCAGTCACCCTGGAACCACGAGGTCAAACATCTGTGGCTAAAGATGGTACAGCGGGACACAGAGACAGACGCATCTCTGACGGCATACCCCGGAACTCTTCCTTAGCTCTGTACGGTCTCCAGAAATCTGCTTCTACAAAACCATCACCCCCAGTGTGGCCCACGTACAGTTAGTTAGTTGGTCAGAGGTTTTCTTACTTGCAGCAAAATGTATTTGTAACTGACACGTTAATTGAACTGTCATCAACAAACTGCAGAAGACTAATTACAGAGCATCACCCATTCCCTGTCAGCCTCCTGGGAGCGGAGCAAAAAAACGTTAGCAGTAAAGAGATCTTGGATCACAGCGCTCCCCACCAGTCGCTACCTGGTATCCCCAAGGATGTGGGACAGTTTGACAGTTAATTTAATTTCAAACAACGTTGTAATAGCGGGCTTATATGAATAAGGCAGGCTTCTAGACAGAAACAGATCTGCAGAAGGTCTAATGAGACATTTGTTTTGAATGAGACGTTAACAAGTCTGATTGTGCCCAGATGTAAGATAAGGATTCGAATTTTTAAATACATATTTCTCTGGAAGTTAATAACTACCTATGTATGAACACTTGTAAGTAACCAATTTTTCATTAACTCTTTAGACGTGTTCATATCTTTACCTCATTAGTATAAAATCTCCTTAAAGACAAGTAGCATCCTTCCTTACAGCTCTTAAGATAAAGGTTATTTAAAAAAAAAAAAAAAAAAAAAAAAAAAAAAAAAGCTTTGGTAACTTTCAGCTATTCGGAAGTTTCAAAACCCAAATTAAGGCCCTAAAATCTCTCCTTCATCTGACAGTGTTCAGTTTCAGTTTCTGATTGAAAATGATTTGCATCCTTTTCTGCCTCTCTCCATGTTTTTGGTCCCCAACTGCGACACTCCCCTCAATATCCATTCTCCTCCATCTCTTCATGAGTAAGATAGACGCCAAAATGAACACCAGTGGAAATCTGATCTTCATTACCATGGGAAAAGCAAATTAACGTTCTTGCAAAAAAACTGTTTTGCAACATGACTACTTGACGCCAGTGGGTATTCACACTTTAATCTTGCAAGGGAGGGGCGCCTGGGTGGCTCAGTGGATTGAGCTTCGGACTTCAGCTCAGGTCATGATCTCCCGGTTTGAGTTCGAGCCCCATAGCGGGCTGTCTGCTGTCAGCACAGAGCCTGGATCCTGCTTTGGATCCTCTCTCCCCACCCCTCCTGCCCCTCCCCTCCCCTCTCTCTCTGTCAAAAATAAACATTAAAAAACAAATCTTGAGGGGTGCCTGGATGGCTCAGTGGGTTAAGCGTCCCACTTCGGCCCAGGTCACAATCTCACGGTTGGTGAGTTCGAGCCCCGCGTCGGGCTCCGTGCTGACAGCTCAGAGCCTGGAGCCTCCTTCGGATTCTGTCTCCCTCTCTCTCTGCCCGTCCCCAGCTCACGCTCGCACTGTCTCTCTGTCAAAAACAAATAAACTTAGGGGCGCCTGGGTGGCACAGTCGGTTAAGCGTCCGACTTCAGCCAGGTCACGATCTCGCGGTCTGTGAGTTCGAGCCCCGCGTCAGGCTCTGGGCTGATGGCTCAGAACCTGGAGCCTGTTTCCGATTCTGTGTCTCCCTCTCTCTCTGACCCTCCCCTGTTCATGCTCTGTCTCTCTCTGTCCCAAAAATAAATAAACGTTGAAAAAAAAATTAAAAAAAAAATAAAAATAAACTTAAAAAAAATTAAAAAAAAAAAAGAAATCTTGCTAGGGAAGAGACTGAGTTTTTAATGTTAACATTTTTCTTGTTTGAGAGGTAGAAGAAACTTTGTTAAACCCTTCAGCATGAGTAATTAGTCCAAGATAGTACACAATTCAGCATATTGAAGCATCTAGGAATATAGTAAAATGTGCTCATTTCTGCATTTTGTACATCCTAGCCGGGGAGCAGACCAGGTGACATGACTCAAACTGCCCACGCATCCAGAAGCTGACTTCTGTACGTTTTTAAAGACGAAGCATGTGACAGAATGTTTTCTTTTCACTGTGACGTGTTAATGTTTCTGAAGACTAAACGCTCGTGATTAGAGCCTGATAAAGATACTAATATGTAAATCATTCATGTAAAAAAAAAAAAAAAGACCAATCATTCAGCAGCTGCAGCTGTTATAAAATTAATCAATGGCGGGAGCTTTTCATTGGATAATGGCCTGCCTTGTCCCCTGACATAGACTGAGTTGCTTTTAATGAGAAAGGATGCCTTAGGGATGGAACCACATACATCGGAATCAGCGTTACTGGCAACACAGTCTTTGTCACCTCCTATGTGGCACTTGGCAGTTGTTTGATATAAAGCAGGTGCGGGGCGCCTGGGTGGCCCAGTCGGTTAAGCGTCCGACTTCAGCCAGGTCACGATCTCGCGGTCCGTGAGTTCGAGCCCCGCGTCGGGCTCTGGGCTGATGGCTCGGAGCCTGGAGCCTGTTTCCGATTCTGTGTCTCCCTCTCTCTCTTGCCCCTCCCCCGTTCATGCTCTGTCTCTCTCTGTCTCAGAAATAAATAAACGTTAAAAAAAAAAATTTAAAAATGCATTTGTAACCGTTTAATTGGCAGGGAAGTGGACACATCATAGACAACTTTGCAGAAAGAAAAAAGGACAGAGATTTAAACTTTCAGTTCTTCTGACCCAGAGAAGCTTTGAAACTAGAGCCATCAACCCCAGCAACGGGAGCCTTCTACCTCAAAAGCATTTTGTTCCCTAGAAACCTGTAGCTGCGTTCATTCTATTCACACCAGGCAGTTCATCAGGAACTCTTGAGACTTAAACAGGATTCAGTGGCTTGGGGACCTAAACATCACTGACCACACATTTTATTCCAAGTTGTAAGCAACTAACTTACAAATAAACTTCTGGAGCAGAGCCCAAGGGTAAGTTCAGAAAGGGCTAAATCTTGTCTCAAGGCAAGAATGTGGCTGTTGCCTGACTGAGGGATTTAATGGTTACTGAGCAACCAGGAATTAAAGTCTTTAGGTAGCTTTAATTTATCTCTATGCGTTCTTCTTAAGGGTATTCTTTGGGAAACAAACAAACAAAAAAAAACCCCAACAATAATTTCTGTCAAATAAGAAAAAGATACCGTAGCATCTTAGAAACAGAAATGTCTCACTCTAAATCTTCATTTTCCCAATGAGTAAAGCTAAGGGCTAGAAAGTTCTTAGTAATTTGTCCTGGGTTCCCTCATCAGCTAGAAGAAGAGCAAGGATGAGAAGCCAAGCCTTTTTTCTGTTTTTCTTCCCTGGAGACGAGAAGGGGTGTTTCAGCTGCAATAATAAAGCAGCTGAGGAACTCTCTTCAACAGGCAAATGCCAGCAACTGTCACATAAAACACCAGAAACATCCTTTTCTCCTACGTTCCCGCACTTTCTTTTACTTTGTGTCTTAGTTTATTGTGGTTAAGAACACTCAACACCTCTACTTCTGTGTCCCTTCCCTGACGGAGCCAGAGGCAAAGTACAAGGGGTCATTCCAAGTAGGACTTCAAAACTACTCTTTGGGCTTCAGAGCTCCCACCTGCTCCCAAGGAACAGAGACCATGAATTTCTGTAACCTTAGCAAGTACTTGACATTCATATTAAATTTGGAAAATACATCTTCCCCCGAAGCAAGCAAAGCCTAATTTCCCTGGTTATCAAGAGTAGTTTCTAGACCTTGGGATCTTCTTAACTTTTTCAAGGTTCAGATCCTTCTCAGCCACCCTGGGACCCAAAGTCCCAAGGGTTCTGCAGTGGGCTGTGTTATGGAAATAAGTCAGGAAGTGAGAATGTGAACATTTCTTTTAAAGACCTGGGGCGCCTGGGTGGCGCAGTCGGTTAAGAGTCCGACTTCAGCCAGGTCACGATCTCGCGGTCCGTGAGTTCGAGCCCTGCGTCGGGCTCTGGGCTGATGGCTCAGAGCCTGGAGCCTGTTTCCGATTCTGTGTCTCCCTCTCTCTCTGCCCCTCCCCCGTTCATGCTCTGTCTCTCTCTGTCCCAAAAATAAATAAACGTTGAAAAAAAAAAAAATTAAAAAAAAAAAAAAGACCAGCGTAAACCCCAAATTAAGTAAGGAAGAAGCCAGGTCCCAGACTTGTCTCTTTGGTGTTGTTTTGTTTTGTTTTTTTTTTTTCTTCTTGACAGAGAGCAAGTGAGCAAGCACATGCGGGGAAGGGGCAAAGGGAGAGGGAGAATCTCCAGCAGGCTCCATGCCTAGTGCAGAGCTGAAGGCCGGGGCTCGATCTCACAATTGTGATATCGTGACCTGGGCCGAAATCAAGAGTTGGAGGCTTAACGGACAGAGCCACGCAGGTGCCCCAACACTTCCTTGAATGTATCAACCTTTCAAAACTTGATAAATGCTACCTGGTTCTCAGGACTTGTAAACCAAGCAAAAAGGTCACTAGGTGTTGATTTTAAACTTCTTATTTATTTTTTTTTTTGAAAGTAAACTCTGTGCCCAACACGGGGCTCGAACTCACGACCCAGAGATCAAGAGCCATATACTCTACTGACTGAGCCAGCCAGGCACCCCTGAACTTCTTACATTTACGTCTGGTTTTTTGTGTCTTAAAAATACTCACATAATTCTCCATATAGCAAATATTCATCCACAATCTATTAGTCTACAAAAAAAAAAGAAGCTTTTATTACATAAAAGATCATCACTCAGGGTGCCTGGCTGACTCTTGATCTTGGGGGGGTTGTGAGTTCAAGCTCCACGTTGGGCCTAGAGCTTACGAAAAATGAAAAGATCAGAGAACAGAACACTGAGTCTACTGTGCTATCAATGTGTAAAAAACTGCACATTCACACGTATGTTTGCTTATATATGCATAAATACCTATAGAGAGAAACAGAAACTATACTATCAACGGCATCTAGAGAGTGAAAGCAGAGGAATATTATCAGTGCTGAGAGAACACCCACTGTTCGTACCCTCCACTTAGACTATTTCAATTATTTATTTTTATCTCAATTTTTTTTCTAACGTTTATTCATTTTTGAGAGACAGAGAGAGACAGAGCATGAGCAGGAAAGGGGCAGAAACAGGGAGACACAGAATCCGAAGCAGGCTCCAGGCTCTGAGCCGTCAGCACAGAGCCCGACGCGGGGCTCGAAGTCATGAACTGCGAGATCATGACCTGAGCCAAAGTCGGACGGTCAACGACTGAGCCACCCAGACCCCCCTATTTATTTTTAAAGTTTATTTATTTATTTTGAGAGAGACAGAGACAGCGCGAGTGGGGCGGGGAGAGGGGCGGGGGGTGGGGGTGGGGGGAGAGGGAGAGAATCCCAAGCAGGCTCTGACATGCCAGCAGGGCCTGGTGTGGGGCTTGAACCCGTGAAGCCGTGAGATCATGACCTGACAGGAAACACATGAGAAAACCAAAGGCCTAAGGATTCAAATTCAAATCTGTGACTCTACAGCCACTCCTCTTCATCATGACAGTTTCCGAGTGTCCTTGGATAAGTAACCTTGACTCTGTGAAGCTTCACTTTCTTCACTTGTAAAGGGAACAACAATAGTTCTGGTTTCCAGGGCTGTTGTGAGGCATGAGATACCGTATCTTAAAAATTCCGAGGAGGGGCGCCTGGGTGGCTCAGTCGGTGAAGCGTCCGACTTCAGCTCAGGTCACGATCTCGCGGTCCGTGAGTTCGAGCCCCGCGTCGGGCTCTGGGCTGATGGCTCAGAGCCTGGAGCCTGCTTCCGACTCTGTGTCTCCCTCTCTCTCTGCCCCTCCCCCGTTCATGCTCTGTCTCTCTCTGTCTCAAAAATAAATAAACGTTAAAAAAAAAAAATTAAAGAAAAAAATTCCGAGGAGAAATCCAGGATAGACACTTGTTCAGTACAAGTAAGGGACCTCACCCTGCCTCCAGTATTTCATATATAAAGTGCAATAAAAATACAAGCAATCTTTTTTTTTTTTCAATCATATTGATAATTCTAAAACATTTCTTCCCCTTTCCAAATGCCTTCAAGATAGTTCCTCTTCAAAATGACACTGTCACTTCCCAGGAACAAAATTTAGCTCAGGGGCTCGCCCATGGTTCAGGCATTTAAAGCAGATTTAAATCCCAGCCATGCTATGTGAGCAAATTACCTATTTTCTCCGAGCCTCGTGTGCACAAAGGAGATAGTAATACACTTCATGGGGCTTTCGAGAAGATTAATGAGAAATATATGCTTATGGTATGAAGTTCATACATTTATAGGAGCTGCCCCAAATAAATTTTTGTAAAACAATGAACTACATAAATGAATTTATAAGCACACACATCAATACAATTCAGACCTACTTCCTATGGCTCCAATCAATTTGCAATTTCCTTTTTGTTCAATGCTATCACCACTCTCTGGGCCATCAAAGCTGAAAATCTAGAAGGCATCTTATAACTCTTTTCTTGAAAACCTATCCAATCTGTCACTACTCTCGGGCAATTCTACCTTGAGGAGGAAACTTCCCCCACCGCTATGTTAAGACCCGCATCATCGTAAATGCCACAAAGCAAAACGGCCTAACTGATCTCGCCCCTCTCTCAGCATCCTGAAACCATCCCATCAAATTCTTATTCCTGAAAACAGAACATCATCACTCTCTTCGGAAGATTTCGCGAGGTTCTTCTAGTGCCCATCAAATGAAATTTCCATTTCTCGTTATGTAACTTGATGCACTTAAACTGCCTTTAATTGAAGAGCATTAAATCAGGTTTTTCTTCAAAAACTGGAGTAGATTCTCACAGAACAAGGCCCCCGCTGAACCTCCAACAAGCCAGTCTTTCTCTCAATTGTACCTTTGTTTATGCTGCTACGCTATCGGGAATATCCTAGCCTACATTTTAATGTCCCTAAGTCTTATAAAATTCTTTCGTTAGAACAATGGTTTTGTTCTACTCCCTAAACAGTCTTCCCCAAGGATTCTCATCAGTAGTGCTCTGTTTACCTGTATAACATACCACACATTTGACCCTGATATTATGTAAGGTAGTATATAGTCTTATAGAATATAGTCAATTTTATTTGGTCAATGTCAATTTTAACCCCTCAAGCGGACAGTAAGGTATTGTGTGAAGCCGACATACGCTGTTTTTTAGAATCCCTTCACAACAAGCAGAAAGATACTCGGCAATGTAAGCTGTGTGTGTGTGTATGCGCGCGCACGCACGTGAGACAGAGCACGCAGGAGAGCGAAAATGCACTTGAACCTAAACCTTCAGTCATTCCAACTTGAGACATTTAAATTTGCCTTGAGGGGTGCCTGGGTGGTTCTGTCGGTTAAGCATCTGACTTGGTCTCAGGTCATGATCTCCTGGCTTGGTTCGGGAGTTCAAGCCCCACATCAGACTCTCAGTTGTCAGCATGGAGCCTGCTTCAGATCCTGTCTCCCTTTCTCTGTCCCTCCCCATCCCCCCCTCAAAAAGAGACATTAAATTGTTTTTAATTTGCCTTGAGAAACAAAATGGGTGTATGTCAGCATTAATCAACTATGACATCAGCCATAAGAGATATCAACATGGCGGTCACTTGAGTTGCAAAGCCAGAAAGGACTTAGAAGAACTTGAGCGGTCCCCCATCACCACAGGTAGAGATGGTGCCATGCCCTTCACTCTCACAGGCCAGGACTTTTTTTTTAATTTTTTTTTCCTTTTTGTAATCTCTGCACCCAACACAGGGCTCAAACTCAAACTCACGGCCCTGAGATCAAGAATCCCACGCTCTTCTGACCAAGCAATCCCGGCGTCCGTCACAGGCGAGGTTTTCTCTCACATCCTAAGGTCCACTGCATGTCCTGGCTCACACCAGCTCGGGAGATGGGTGGGGATCATGCCTTATGTTTCTCTGTATCTCATTCCTCAGAGCAGAACCTGGAACATTCTAAGTATTCTATATTTTATGGGGGAAAGGATGCCTCACAGAAAGGACCACAAAAGTAAACTGTCCGTATCTGTGGTATGTAGGAGTTTGCTTGACTCAAGGGGCAGGAAGAAGCCTCCCTCCCCTGCCCGTAACTGATGAGCCCTTTAGACAACCATTGTAGTTGAGGGCTCTGTATAGACTTAAAAATATGAAGACACCGGAGCTGGCATAGAGCAAAAGAAAATCTAGCATAATGGCTGGAAAATAGGTCCAGTGAGGGTGGATGAAGGGATAAGGCTGGTTTGACTTGAAGAAGAGGAAGCTCAGGCAAAATTCAAAACGGGTACTGATGTCATCTGGAGTCTCTCCTCCCCAAGAGTCACTCAACGCAATGAAAAAAGAAAAGCTTGCATTACAACACAAGAGTTTGCAAGGGTTTTGTTTGCTTAAATTGGTTTTGCTTTCACATGAGTCACAAGAGGAAACCTGTTCAGTCAACATGTAAAGGAAAAGGTTCATGATCACTAGTAATCACAGATATGCAAATAATAACAATAAGATGGTTTTATGTTCTCTATTACAACAGCAGAAGTAAACATACTGCTCCACCCCGGCAAAGATGCGGTCAGATGGGCGCTTTCATGTATTAAGAGGGTAAATCGCACAAATCTTCGAGAGAGCTCCAGGTAATACACACCGAGAAATTAACAAACTCGAATAGCCTGTGACTCCGTGATTACACTTCTGTGAATCAAATACGCAAAGGCTTTATACACAGAGATGTTCCTCACAGACTGACTTCCAGCAGTAAAAAAAAACAAAACTGGAAACAACTGTGGAAAAAATTATTAGCTCTACACCCTTTAATTGCACCTTGGTCAGAAAATGTAACCGAAGCAAGAGGCTGCAAGCCTTAATTGACAGTGTTAAGAAAGAACCTGGAGCAGAGTGTGGTAATTGTAGCCACAAATGGTCTAAGATCAAGGGTTCTACTATTCATTCTCTTTCCAGATTGATAAGTTAAAGTACGTGAATTTTTACATATCAGTTATTATAAAAATTGAAACTTACAGAAACTCACCAGAAAGTTGAATTTCTGTCTACACTTAGTTGCTAAGAGGGCAAAGATTTTCCCGTAATGCGCCAAGTTTCCAAGGATAGTTGCCTTGTCACCTTGAGATCACAAATACGCTGTCCAAGAAATGGTATCCATTAAACTATTTGTCGCAGACAAGTGTTTGTTCATTTCCATTTATAAACCATATTTATCGTTGGATAAACTTTACTTGTCAGCCTTCTGATTAGTGGCTGCCTATTCTGGACCGCCCTGACTTTATGTTGTAACATTGCTCATACGTAAGTAGCTTGTCGGACAGAAGGTATCATGACAAGTTACTAGGCTTTCTTCTCAGAAGCCCGTTTGCAGTAAATCTAGAGAATCTTCCAAGATTTATTTCCTTCAGTTTGACATCCATTTGAGTTTCCTTTGTCACAAACTAATTGCTGAAAAATGAGAATTAATTTTTAAGAAATTGCAGCTTGGGAAAGACAACATCCCTGAAAAATGGTCGAGAGAGAAAACGTAACGGTATTTAGCGAATAAAGTAGGATACAACATTATAAACACGATATTATCTCAAACAACCATATACTAAGGCACAGGAAAAAAAAGACTAGAACCAATCCTCTAAAATGTAACTAGTGGTTATTTCTGGGTGCTGACATCTGAGGTGTTTTTATTTTTTTTACACTTAACTTCATCTTCCAAAAGTTCTGACATGTACACACGTCTTAACGTTCCAAAAATAAGACCACACCAATTTTTTTAGACGTTCAATAGTCTGGTTTTCCTTAATATTTTTATCCTGTTGTTCTAAAGTTTAGGATTCACAAGGCTTGGAACACTCTTAAATGTTTATTCGGTCAAGGAACCCGTGAATCAATGAGACGGGCGGCACATCACCTTGTGCTCCGTTCCTTGTTATTTAAATTCTAGGTCCACACGGACACCTTCTTCCAAGGGTCTTACTGCCTTGATCGTCAATGAGTTATCACTTTTTGTCCTAAAAGGACAGAGGAACAATTCACCTGGTTTTGCTAAGAAATCAAATTGCCAACAACATCGATAACTTCATTGATATTCTGTATTTTTATTACCATGAGGCTTTATGTTCCACTTCCTGGAAAAAAACCCTCTCTCTCCAGAGAGTTCCATCTTGTCAGTTTAATAATGTGCCTCAGGAAAACATCATCTATCTCTTTCTGTCGTCTTGAGTGCCACTTGTCTTCTTCCCCACCAAAATCACTCTCCCTTCCTCTACTGTGCTGCGTTCAAAGAACGGTTGTTTACTCAGAGGCTATAACGCGCCAGGCACCGGTGACAAAAATGAGGAAGACAGTTCCTGCTTTACAGAAATTCATCAGTTTGCCCTGACAGACTTCAGAACAAACAAGTGTAAACACTTCAAGTCCTAGAATCAAATGCATGGACGCTTATTCTCAGCGTTTGGACTTCTGTGCGGCTAATCCTTCTTAGGGCCACCCTCTCTTTCGCTGTTTTTAGGTCAGCTTCTTTTGAACCCAGTGGGCCCGTCTAGTGCCTCATGTCACTTCAGAATCACAAAGTCCCACGAAACTTTCTAAGGCTTTGTGTTTCTCATCCCTGCGCGGTGGCGTAGATGGTAGGCCGCGTCCCCACCCGCAAGGTCTCCTGTCCTTGAGTCACTTGCTTGTTGGTTCTCAAATCCATTCTCTGACCTTTCCCTGCTCTGCTCTTTGTTCCAGAGAGTGGCATTTTCCAGCTCCCTTACCGACAGGCTTCCAGATAAGTGTGGCCAAGTGGGAGTTACTGGCAGAAGACCAGGGGGCAGGAGGAGACGAGAGGCCAGGCTATTTCTCCCTTTCTCCGCCGTCGGCGAAAGCTCGGGCAGGAGCTGTGCCTCCTTCCTGGCTCTAGCTCCCTCTCATCGGCCCTCCCTCCCGTAATCCCAGCTACCCCTGGTCCAAGCTCCAGCCTGTAGCTTTGGTTTCCCGGGCTCTGCGGGTACCCAGTCTTGCCACCGGCCTCCAGCCCTGGTTATAACAGGGGCTCCTTGCTGTCTGTCTTCTTCACTTTTCCATCGCCGGGTCACCAATTTACTGCATTAAATACCCTCTGTCTGAAGCAAGCCGAGTGGTTTCTATTTTCTGGCTGGATCCGGGTTGATACATGACCCAAATGAAAAATCTAAGCATCCAAAATCCTCAGCGAGTCATATAAAACTTCTCATGCTGTCATACGTCCTTACCTCTGGAGCCATTCCCTCGCCCCCTCCCCCACCGCCAACAGTTGCCAGCATCATTTGTCAGGCATTTACTAGGTTGTCAGGCATCTTTCTGAGCATGTCACATTATTTTACAGGCTTTCTCCTTACTTATGAATTACTGGGCATGTGCCTTTACCAGTGTGTTTTTATGGCACCTATTTGATGCTGTAGTTTAAACTTTTAAGGTCTTCTAGATACAGGTGGGAAGACAGGTATCAAGTTACACACATGCATATGTATAAAGAGCCATTTGTACTTATGGTCAGAGGTTATGGTGCATATTGTTTTCTATTACAAAAGGTCTATTATGTCAGAACTGGGAGGAAGGTAAAGAAAACGGCAGGAAATCTTTCTAATTTGTACTTCAAATTAAAGTAAGTTTATGCTTGCCGAAGCTGGGATACCCTGTGATCAGGTGAACCTTGGGACCTCGGTTAAGAGGTCAACTGCTTTAGAAACCTTAAGTGGCTCCCTGAGTGTCAGGCTTGAACACCTGAACCTGGGGATCCCTGGCCATCTGAACTCAGGAGCCCAAGAGATTTTTGTTTTTCTAATTCAGCGTTGTTTGTAATCTCTACACCCTACGTGGGGCTCCATCTCATGATCCCAAGATCAAGAGCCACGTGCTCTACCGACTGAGCCAGCCAGGCACCCCAGGAAGCCAAGAGATTTTGGATAAGGAGGGACGTGGTATATGAAAGGAACACTAAGAATAATAAATAGTGAATGGTCACAATTATCATCATTATTAATAGTAATTAGAATTTCTTGAGCAGTTAGTATGTCAGACATTTTGTCCTTCTCCATGTATTATCTCAAAACCTTACAACACTCTCCGAGGAAAGCATCATCCTAACTACTTAATAAATCGGGAAGGTGCGTCTCAACATGGTGAGTGCCTTCGTGTAGGCACAGAGAGCTGGTGGCAGAGGCAGAATTCAAATGCACGCCTCACCAGCCTCAAGGTGAACGAACTCCTTTGCTGCTACGTGGCATTACTTCCCAACCTCGATTCGTAAAGTGACAATAGCACAGTCACAGGATCATCCATCAGTTCCCCCATGGAATTCATCACATAACGTTAAAGAGCACACACATCACATTTCCTATTCTGGATAAAGACAAACTTGTATTTGAAAAATATCACCATCAGGGGTGGCCGGGTGGCTCGGTCGGTTAAGTGACCGACTTCGGTTCAGGTCACGATCTCACGGTTGGTGGATTTGAGCCCCGCGTCGGGCTCTGGGCTGACAGCTCAGAGCTTGGAGCCTGCTTCGGATTCTGTGTCTCCCTCTCTCTCTGCCCCTCCTCCACCACCGCTGTCTCTCTCAAAAATAAATAAACATTAAAAAAAAAAAGCAAAATATCGCATCGTGTACATTGCATTTAATTACATGGTGGGGGACGCATGAAACCTAGGCAGCAGGGGCCCTGCTACACGAGCCTTTCATATAAGAGCGATTCTATTACGTTAGCCTCCGAAATAATTGCCAAGAAGACCTACGAAATGGGACAGAAGATAGATCCCTCCTTTGCCTGAATTTGGCTCATCTGGCAAAATATCAAGTCCCTTAAGTAACACTGTTTTAGGCGTTCTTGTCTGGTGTCCGTTAATTAGCCCCCCAACCACAGACCCGAGGTCACTTGATGTGAGTTGACGTTTATACTTCCAAAGATTAAGCACTCCAGGACAGCGCCACTCCAATGAATGGTTCTTCACAAATACAGAAACTGGGTACGTTAAGCAACTTCTATGGCAACTTGCCATTGCCAGGACGCCCAAATGTGTGATCAGCGGGTTGACTTCGCAGAACAGAGTGCAGGCTAGGGTGAGTGCTGCTGAACGTGCGTCATGAGTTACATGCAGCGTTGAGTGCATACTCGTCAGTTTCAAGAGGCCCACCTACAAGTCTGTGATGTAGTGTATGTTAAAAAACAAACCGTCGGGGCACCTGGGTGGCTCAGTCGGTTAAGCGGCCGACTTCGGCTCAGGTCATGATCTCGCGGTCCGTGAGTTTGAGTCCCGCGTCGGGCTCTGGGCTGACCGCTCAGAGCCTGCAGCCTGTTTCAGATTCTGTGTCTCCCTCTCTCTCTGCCCCTCCCCCATTCATGCTCTGTCTCTCTGTCTCAAAAATAAATAAACGTTAAAAAACAAACTGTTTTTCAGGGGCGCCTGGGTGGCTTGGTCGGTTAAGCGTCCGACTTCGGCTCAGGTCATGATCTCACGGTCTGTGAGTTCAAGCCCCGCGTCAGGCTCTGTGTTGACAGCTCAGAGCCTGGAGCCTGTTTCAGATTCTGTGTCTCCCTCTCTCTCTGCTCCTCCCCTGTTCATGCTCTGTCTCTGTCTCAAAAATAAATAAACGTTAAAAAAAAAAAAAAAATTTAAAAAAAAAATAAAAAAAAAAACAAACTGTTTTTCAGTTTGAGAAGCAATGCTCTAAAATGGACAGCGTCTTTACAGACCTAGAAAGCAAAAGATAAAACTAACCACCTACCCGCCAAAATACTTGATAACGAATGCGTACATAAATAAATCCATGCGTACCACACGTGCGCACACGTGCACATACACACACACTCGTATAGAACATATGTCCCAGTTACATAAGCTTCAATCTTTGAGGGGGCGCAAGGACTTCCCTGCAGTTATGCAACGGATGGAGACTGTGGACTGGCAAATTCTGCAACATTCTCACAGAATATCACCAATTCATAAAGAAGCTAATGATTCATCCGCTATGTCATAAGACAGCCTTGCAGAGTATTTTTAGGTCATTTTATTACTACCGTAGAGGGTACAGACTTTAAAAACTCACTATCTATTTTATGTGAGTGTTCTGACTGTTCCGAATCTCTTTCCAGCAAAATTGCAGCTCCCGAGAGACGTACAGAGGTAATCAGACTTGTGCGCTTAAAAAATATTGGAAGTGTCTGAATAAGAACAGACATGTTTTTAGATGCCTTGACGTCGTGTGCAAAAATCGTCTTCTGCAGACCCAGCTACATAAAATTGTCCACCTCCAGCACTTTTCTCACAGCTGCAGGTGTAACCTTAATGCTCCTCTAATTTAGATCAGGTAAACCCCACTTTGGCCGGTCTTTTAAATTGTAAACCAGTCTAAGTCTGAGGGAGAATCCTTTTCAGCTTCCTTCTGAAATAAGCTTCGGGAGATGCAAATCGGAAATACCTACGTATTTATGCTCCTCAATTAGAAGGTGTAAAGCAAGTTACCTGAACAAGAAAAAATGTTATTAAAAATATTCCATTAAAGTGCCATCGATTTCGATTTGAAAATTACATTTCTGGGGCGCCTGGGTGGCTCAGTCGGTTGAGTGGCCGACTTCGGCTCAGGTCATGATCTCACGGTCCGTGAGTTCGAGCCCCGCGTCAGGCTCTGTGCTGACAGCTCAGAGCCTGGAGCCTGCTTCAGATTGTGTCTCCTGCTCTCTGACCCTCCCCCGTTCATGCTCTGTCTCTCTCTGTCTCAAAAATAAATAAACGTTAAAAAAAAAAATTACATTTCTATTTTACAAATGGGGAAAAATCAATTGATTGTAACCGACATGAAAAGAGCAGATTATTCCTTTTTTTCTTTTATAAGCAGGCTAGTAGAAGCAAAGGAAGAACATTCATAACAGCCTTAACGTCTTGTATTGTGCAAATCTGAGTAAATCTCCACTGCTAACTTTGTCAGCTAGGGAATAAAGACTGTCATTTGAGATTCCATAGCTTAATTATGCTGATAAAGCAGTTTTATAAACCATGCTAGGAGTAACGGATATTCCTTTGAGAACGGCAGAGTAGGAGCCATAAAATGCGTATAAGTCAGTATAAATAAGTCAAAGCAAGTCCTATGCCTCGTCCCGCTCAAGTCCAAAAGGAAACAAGGCAACAGCCGCCCCATCCGCTGAGAGGCGAGCATTATTTGCCGAATCAAAAACGGCAAATATGCTCCATAGGATCAGGACACATGAGCTGAAACTGAAATTAACACAAAATTCAGGTCATGTGCCATCTATATACCTAATTTACAGCCGTGTAGGGATTAAATACAGTTATTTCTGAAAACTCTGCACAGTATCAAGTGCTACACAAAATCAAAGTACAATTATCATCAACATGATTATCCTATTATTCCTCTCTTCCAGGCTGGGGCTGACCAAGAGAAACTGGAGAGGTGGGCATCGCACGAGACTGAGCTATACTGTGGCCAGGAGTTCAACCGGCAAAGTCAGAAATCGAAGACCAAGGAATAGCAAAGGATTAGCCCAAGGTCACATGAAAGCCTGAATCCAAATTCAGGTATTCTTTCCAGTTCCAGGCATTATGGGAGGAGAAAATCAAAAGACAGGAGGGTTTAATACTTAAGGACCTGGAGATAAGAGACAAGGAAAAGAATACGCTAAGTACCAAATAGCCCAGTTGAGAACACTTTATGTAATATGCTGCGAAAGGCATTAGGACGAGCTCCCGATGTACAAGGAATTCATGGTCCTTCGGGATCCCGCGGGTCCTAAATGGGAGAGCGTCCTGGGGAGGGAACACTTAACGGGATGAAGCAGCTCTTAGCCTCCTGACTTAACTGGGACTTAACTAGTCCTCTTAACCTGCACTGCTGAAGAATCACACCAGCCTCAGACCCATAGGACCCTGAAACAAAGCCCTCATTTTAACATTCTAAACCTCTTCTCAGGCAACAGACACAAGGTTAGGGGTCACGTGCTGAGGGACCGTCTGTCTCCAAATCACAAGGGTTTTTAAGACCACTTTTCCGGAGATTGCCTAAAACACGCCTCAGTGCAGATTTAAAACCTGAGAGCTTTCATATCATTTGGGTGAGCATCATGCCGGCCAGCAGGTTGCAAAGCTTGGGCGACAGGTAAGAGGGGCTAGATCTTTCTAAAGAATGCTAGAAGTGCAGGCAAGGATGAGAACCAATCCTCCCCCCCCAGAGAAAACCCCGGGGGTAAAGGGGCTTCAGTGAGGCAAGAGGAAAGCAGAGTAAGGAAGATCAGATCATTCACTCCCTCTTTATGTCACCGTATTTTGTACGCATGTGTCTCCTTTGCAAACAGCTCACAGTGGAGTTCCGAAAGGAGCCGTGGGGAGGACCACATGGTTTCACTGCATTTCGAATTAAGAGATTCCAGGAAGACGGACTAAGAAATACTTTCTTCAAGTATTTTTAAGCAGTACATGTTGTGGGGGGAGGGGGGGGTGGAAGCTTTTAAAAATATATATGTATTGGGGCGCCTGGGTGGCGCAGTCGGTTAAGCGTCCGACTTCAGCCAGGTCACGATCTCGCGGTCCGTGAGTTCGAGCCCCGCGTCAGGCTCTGGGCTGATGGCTCGGAGCCTGGAGCCTGTTTCCGATTCTGTGTCTCCCTCTCTCTCTGCCCCTCCCCCGTTCATGCTCTGTCTCTCTCTGTCCCAAAAATAAATAAACGTTTAAAAAAAAAAAAAAAATATATATATATGTATTTACTTAAAAACTTTAGCGATGAACGTAAAGAACCCAGACAGAAGTCATGAGAAAAATCATGGGCTTTTTGTCATATAATGGCACTTCACAGAAGTCAGTCTTACATTAACATTTCAAAATAAATTCCGGAGCACATTACTATCTAACAGCTACCGATTTTGCAACCGCCTCTTGGAGCTTTGGAGAGTTTTAGCTTACAACCTAAACAACCTAACAAAACAGATCATCTAACAAAACAACAGTCTTTCCGTCGCATCTGTAAAGACACTAAAAGAAACCGGAAATTCACTTCATGTATCGGGCATATTATTGCTCCTAAGAAATGGTGAGGAACAGGTCTTTGCAACAACAAATGCATGGCCCAGTGGGTCTTCTGGGAAAGATCTCAAGAGCCTCTGACTCGGATGGGGTGGCAGGATCTTCTCTGTGTTGTTTGTTTTCTAGAATGCGCATTTTTAAAAATAGGAATGATTAAACTTTTAGAAATCCAAACGCCTGCAGAGTCAGCCAAAGGTACTTCTCGAAAAATTATGATCACAGCAAGTTCTGGAAACAACCTGCCCCACCTCGGCCCAAAGTAACAGAAAAAGAAACAAAGAGTCTTACTTTTGTCCTGTACCCTCATTACAAGGATAAGAATACTAAGGCCCGTGCAAAAATAGATATGGGAAACTTTGTTTTTTTATATACCCTTCACCCCACCGCAGTGGGGGGGCAGTCAGAGCAAAAGGCTGAAAGAAAACTGTTATCAGGTCGTTCTTACTGAAAGACGCTTTTGCCAAACTGTTAATGTTGCGTAAAAATTTTCTGGAGACCTTCCAATGCTCAAATGCCTAATGACTGTCAGGCCGTCATTGTGAACATTTACAGTATTTCTTTATTACGCCTTGTTTTGTATTAGTGCGGGAGCCTGACAATCCTTCTCTTCACTACTTACAATTTTTTGAGTAGGTACACAGCCCCAAAAGTAAGAATGCACAAATATTCCTCACATATGATGGGAGCTCACTCCAGGAAGCTGTTCTAGATCTGGTTGAGAATAATCTGAAATGTAGTCTCTTTTTTTTTTTTTTTTTTTTAAACAAAGAACTTAGGCCTATGTCCTCCACCAGTAAACATTTTTAGGTCTGGGGGCACCTGGGCGGCTCAGTGGGTTGAATGTTGGACTCAGGTCATGATCTCGCGGTTCGTGGGATCGAGCCCCGGCACCGGGATTCTGTCAGCATGGAGCCTACTTGGGATTCTATCTCTCTGTCTCTCTCTGCCCCTCCCCTGCTGGCTTGCATGTTCTCTCTAAGAAAAAAAGAAAGAAAGAAAGAAATAAAGAAAGAAAGAAAGAGAGAAAGAGAGAGAGAAAGAAAGAGAGAGAGAGAGAGAGAGAAAGAGAAAGAAAGAGAAAGAAAGAAAGAAAAAGAAAAAAGAAAAGAAAAGGAAAGAAAATTTAGGTCTGCTATTTTGCGAGAGGACATATTTAGAACCTAAAACACATGACGTGGTCTCCTTGTGTTCAAAGTCACCTGAGGAATCAGGGTACTGACACATAAATTCTACACACGTCTGTGTGCCGTGTCGGGGAGGGATGCGTGTGGCTACTGCTGCTTTTCTGTCATGGGTTCTCGCTGGCTCATCGATTACAGCTGCAGGGACACGAAGGAACGGGGTAATGATGACGAAACTGTGTTTTGCTAAATACCTAAGGAATAGAAGTTCATTTTTTGAGAATCGCACAAAAACAACGAGAAGGGAAATCACCTCTCGCTCCACTAACGAGAGCTCGAACGTGAGCAGGCGAAGCAACTTTTTCAGCCCCTCCGAGATGGTTTTGGCTTCCAAGCGTATGCGGTCCAGACCACAGGTAGGGAGTGCTGGGAGACCGTCTGGATGCTTCTGGGGACAAGGGACATTAACAAACACGTGTAGGACGGGCTGGTTGGGGATTCTGGTCGATTCGAGGATGGGAGTCTTTTCAGAGGTGGGCATCCTCAGAAATGCGTCCTATTTCATGCGTATTGTGAACCCCTGTAGCTTCCACAGGGAGAATGTGTGCAGTTCAGGCATGGGATCACAGACCACAGGTTCAGGTTCTATTAGCTGGGGGGCGGGGGGGGGCTACACATCGTCTAAAACACTTAACACACCAAACCACACACCAGTTTCGCTTTCACGAGACCTTTCACGAAATGGGCGCAGGGGAAGGCTTCCAACTATTTATTCCAACTCAAAATAGCAGCTTGGACCTAATGGGATACCTGGTGAGTAAAAAAGAGAAGACCATATATAAAAATTAAAAAGAGGAGCGCCTGGATGGCTCAGTTGGTTAAGCGACCGACTCTTCATTTCGGGCTCACGTCACGGTCCCGCAGTTCGTGAGTGTGAACCCCACGTCGGGCTCTGCAGCTGGCAGCGTAGAGCCTGCTTGAGATTCTCTCTCTCCCTCTCTCTCTGTGCTCCTCCCTCGCTCGTGCTGTCTCTGTCTCTCTCAAAATAAATAAACTTTAAAAGATAAATATTAAAGGGGCGCCTGGGTGGCTCAGTCGGCTGAGCGTCCGACTTCAACTCAGGTCACGATCTCGCGGTCTGTGAGTTCGAGCCCCGCGTCAGGCTCTGGGCTGATGGCTCAGAGCCTGGAGCCTGCTTCTGATTCTGCGTCTCCCTCTCTCTCTGCCCCTCCCCCATTCATGCTCTGTCTCTCTCTGTCTCAAAAATAAATAAACGTTAAAAAAAAAATTTTTTTAAAGATAAATATTAAAAAGAAATAAGGGGCGCCTGGGTGGCGCAGTCGGTTAAGCGTCCGACTTCAGCCAGGTCACGATCTCACGGTCCGGGAGTTCAAGCCCCGCGTCGGGCTCTGGGCTGATGGCTCAGAGCCTGGAGCCTGTTTCCGATTCTGTGTCTCCCTCTCTCTCTGCCCCTCCCCCGTTCATGCTCTGTCTCTCTCTGTCCCAAAAATAAATAAACGTTGAAAAAAAAAAATTAAAAAAAAAAAAATAAATAAAATAAAAAAAAAGAAATAAAAGGTTTCTTTTCGGTATGTTATGCTTGTATTTCAACTTTGAAACCCTGCAATGGGTGGGTGAGGGCAGAAATAACGCCTCATCTGGTAGGTTATCTCAGGAATATAGACGTGTAACAAACAAAATCAATCATTCCATGGTGTCCGGAAAAACAGAGGAAGGGTGCCTACTGTTTAGGAACCAACCATACCGTCTGCAGAAATGCAATGGATTTGTTCCAGAGATACTATTGAAGTCACGGTCTGTCCACAGGTAACAATGTCAATTTGTACATATTTGTACCAGGTGCATAGCAACCTACATGGACATATTTTACCGAGTTAACAAAATGAATGAATCCCGTAAAAATGCTAACAGAGGGCCCTGAGCAAAACCCAGGGTAGCCTCAGAAAGCTGTGCAGCCCCAATAAACGGTTTCTCTGCACCTGATCTCACCACCCTGTGAAATATGGATGTTGATGCGGCGCATACAGTAGGCTCTCAATAAAAGGAAGATGGTATCGGATGAGTCACCGCTGGGATAAAAGTTAGCCTAAGTAACATCTGATTGTGACAAAAAGACTGGCAATTTTCGTTCTGAAAGCTACACAACAAATTTCAACGCCAGTTCATTTCCAAGACAGTTGTTATTAGGATAGCGGAGAACAGCATTTCAAAGGAGGTTGGAATTGACCATTTATGTAAAACGGCTGCACTTTATCGTCTGCAAATGATCTCAATGAAGTTGATTTCATCAAAGAAAAAGTTGGTAATACATGAGCTCTAAACTCCCCCTGCAACTGTAAAATTCCCTGATCTCCCGAAGTCAAGGTGATTTGCCCACGGTCAGAAATCATGCCAAATTACCAGCTTTCAGTTTACCACCACATTTGAATTACTGAGAAAACCTCAGAAATACGATGGTAAAAAGCGTATTTAATTCCGACTGAAGGTACAAACATCTATTCATTGATAGTTCATAATTAGCTTTTTATCAACCACGTTTGTGGTTTCTCATTACAGAGCAATTAAAAGTAAGCCAGTAGAGAATACAATGTAATGAAATGGAAATATGGCCATGGTACATTACCTTTAGGTGAAAACAAAGCTGATTATAAAACAGAACCATCCATCCAACTTTGGTAAAAATGGAGAAGCAGAAAGAAATTTTTTTTTAAGTAGGCTTCATGCCCAGCGCGGAGCCCAACGTGGGGCTTGAACTCATGACCCGGGGATCAAGGCCTGAGCTGAGATCAAGAGTCAGATGCTCAACCGAATGAGCCACCCAGGCACCCCACACAGAAAGACATTTTTGAAGATACCTACTAGACTATTAAATATTAGCTAACTTGAAGAGGTGGGTTATACATGATTTGTCTTTTCCTCTTTTTCGTTCATTAGCCTGTCTATATTTTTAAATTTCAAAATATATGAACAATTATTAATTCTATAATAATTTTTAAGTAAAAGTAAATTAAAATATTACAACTAGAAGTCACTGTGATTAGAGGTAAAACATTACAAGTGGGCTGAATCTATGTAAGCCCGAGGTTATAATCAGGAGGCCGACAGACCTAGTTCAAACTAGCTAGTTCAAACTAGCTAGTTCAAACTAGCTCTTGACTGACAGATTTCTAGGTTCTCCTGAAAAATCAGAAGTCCTGAGAGCACGGGGCTAGGACGGCCTGCTCCCCCAGCCAAGCTGCCGCATACTTCAGATGAGGTCTCCCTTCTCTCATTTGCCGAAGGATAACCATTTAGGTTTTTCACCTGTGGTCTGAACAGCACAGCATTATAAGCCAGAAACATTCCATGGGAGATCAAAATGCAGCCCTGGAAGATTAGCTGATCCCAGTATCTTTGAAATTTTTAAAGAGTGTGCCGTGAACATATGTGCATGTATACACACACCCTTCCTACACATACACACACGCTGCTAGACGAAAGTGACATAGTATTAATTGAAATGTACTAAACATCTCTGGCCAGTAGAATTGTAAGTGACACCTTTTGTTTTTCATACTTTGTATTTGTACTGTTCAGATTTTCTAGAAGGAGCTAATTTCATTTATAATTAGAAAAAGTCTAGGAAAACAATTTCTTAGACTAATATCTCCTACGCCATTCCGGAATATCTCTAGAACTGCAGCTCATTAACCAACGAGAACCTACGACAGCAACTCAGCAAAAGCTACACACACGTGCTCACGCTCACGCGTGCGCGGGCAGGTACAGGATGTGTCTCGTCACCCTGATTCCCATGGGCAGTGTCACCTAATTTCAAACCCAAAGAGTTCACCTTATGCATTTCAGTCTGTAAATATGTCCATTCACAAAGAAGCCGACTTAAAAAACTGGTCTAGTAGTAGAGAAGACATAACTGTTTTTTTAAAGTGAGAATCACAGGGCACCTGGGTGGCTAAGTCGGGTGGGCGTCTGACTTCAGCTCAGGTCATGATCTCACGGTCTGTGAGTTCGAGCCCCGCGTCGGGCTCTGGGCTGACAGCTCCGAGCCTGGAGCCTGCTTCGGATTCTGTGTCTCTCTCTCTGCCCCTTCCCCGCTCATGCTGTGCCTCGCTCAATCTCCAAAATGAATGTTAAAAAAAATTTTTTTTGAACAAAAAAATAAAGTGGGAATCATTTATTTTTATTTTTTTTGCCTTTTTAAAATATAATTTCTTGTCAAGTTGGCTAACATACAGTGTATACAGTGTGCTCCTGGTTTTGGGGGTAGATTCCCATAGTTCACCGCTTATATACAACACCCAGTGCTCATCCCAACAAGGGCCCTCCTCGATGCCCATCACCCATCTTTACTTAAAAAAAAAAAAAAAAAAGAGGGGCGCCTGGGTGGCTCAGTCGGTTGAGCATATGACTCTAGGTCGTGATCTCATGGTTCTTGAGTTTAAGCCCAACGTCGGGCTCTGTGCTGACAGGGCGGAGCCTGCTTGGGTTTCTCTCTCTCTCTCTCTCTCTCTCTCTCTCTCTCTCTCTCTCTCTCCCTTGCTCTCTGCCCCTCCCCTGCTTGTGCTTTGTCGCTCTAAATAAATAAATAAATAAATAAATAAATAAAATCCTAGCAATCTACAAAAAACAACTCATCATTATGTGAGAGAAATCATTTCAGATTATTCGCGAAAGATCTAAAATGGTACTGAGTGGACTTCCATCAAGCATTAAAAAGACTGACGTTTTCTTCTTATCTGGAGGCTGTGTGTCTGCTCAAAAAATTCCCAAGTTATGAGGGGGGGGGGAATTATGAGGCTGTCACACAAACACAAAACACGGCACAGTAGAAAAATCATTTAAATGTTCACGCTGATGACCCGGCAGGCTTAGGACTGATAAGCACTGGCAAGACGGCAGAAAATTCCTAACGCTACATTCGTGGTTTGGCAAAAGCACTGCCTTGAGTTTCACAGGGAAGAAATCAATAGGAACAACTTGAAACTGTTTTCTTTCTCGGTGGGAAAAACAAGTGCCATAAATTTCAAGTATTTTTTTTCCCAGCCTTTGAGGCGGCCAAGGCAACCGCCGAGACCCGTTGGCCCTCTCAGGTATAGTGAATTTTCAGGAATCAATGACATTCTCAAACTTACTGTTAGAGAACCTCTGCAAAAACGAGAAAGCTGTCAATTTTGGACACAAAGTCATCGTTTTCACCCTTTAAACAATCGAGCGATAGACTGAGACAACAAACGAGGGGCACAGGACAAACAACTTTATCCTACAAGTCACGCGTCAAGAAGCATGGCCACTTCCTTACCTAAAGATTGGTAGAGCTCTGTCATTTTGGGATGGTCCCAGCAAGTCGTTTGGGTCTCGTGGCTAAAACAGAAAATACAGAGAGAAAATTTAGAATGTCTAACGGCTAGGAGAGAAAAGGAAGGGGAGAACAAAGCACGGCTTGCGTCTCCTTTATTCGGCTTGCTTCTCCTTTATTCGGCATCATTCCTTCAAAGCACTTCCTCTCAAAGCGAAAAGCAATGTGAACTTACTTCGGTAACCAGAGTGTGCTTCTTTCTGGCACCCACAAGTCGGTTGTGCTTCTGTGATAACAAAATACAACGCCTCTGTTAGGTAATCAATAAACGAAACCCAGGATTTCTTCACCTGTCCAATGGAGAACATTCAGAGAGGGCACGGACAAGTGGTACTCCACCCGGTCAAAGAGAGACGGGATATCGGGTTCAATAAATAAACTGCCTCACTTCTCATTTGCTCTTACCGCCCTTGACATTTTTCTATTGCTCCTTCTTCCACATTAGCAGGTCTCATACCCACGACAACTGCATTTCATCCCGGCCGAAGGTACAGCCGCTGCCCGACTAACGTACCCTTCCCTTTCCTCTCCGCATTACTTTTCAACAGTCTTGTTTTACTCAGCCCTCTACACAGCACTCCACAGTTCTCTTCCATTTCTGAAGTTTCGCTAAGTGTGATTGCCAGCTATCAGGTCCTGGCCACAGAAAGAACAAAACACCTTTGTTCCTAATTCAATTACAAGAATAAATCCGGGAGAGATAACTACATATACTTTTCCTTACTCTGGCCCATCTACATAAATCGCCACAGCATCGTATTTCCAGTTTTCGGGGATTGCGTGACAGGCTTTGATATGGTAAAGTGCAGCCCTGAACATAGATATTTCAAGAGTCATGTGCCTGGCCTATTCATAACCTTTGGGGGGGAAGGGTGGGGATGGAGAGAAGAGCACTGGCTTCCATGTGGACACTTCAAGGCCAACAGAGAGTACAGAGGTCTCACAAGGAAAGAGGAGTTTGGGGAGGCAGCAAATGTCAAGTGACCTCAGCAGAGATTTTAAATCTGAGGACTGGATTCTGGCTGGGGGCCCTACTAACTGGACAATTTGGGGCACGCCTGCTCACTTGGGAGCGTCAGTGGATTAGGTGACCAGCGGCGTTCTGGTGCTCAGTGCATGGCTGCTCTTGTTACTACGTGGCCCCCAAATTAACACCCACTAAAAGTCGACTTTTTATTAGTTGAGGACACTTCAGGTGCGGATCCACCTGCAGTAAGAAGTTAAAAGAAGGGGGGGGGGGGCGGCGCCTGGGCGGCTCAGTCGGTGAAACGGCCGACTTCGGCTCAGGTCATGATCTCGCGGTTTGTGAGCTCGAGCCCCGCGTCGGGCTCTGTGCTGACAGCTCGGAGCCCGGAGCCTGCTTCGGATTCTGTGTCTCCCTCTCTCTCTGCCCCTCCCATGCTCACGCTCTCTGTCTCTCAAAAATAAATAAACATTAAAAAAAAAAGAAAAAAAGAAGTTAAAAGGAGAAGTGTCTATTGTGGTCTGCGAAATACAAAATGTCACAAAGCATGTGGAAATTCCCCAAACTGTCCACCTTCAAAGACCCCCCCCCCCCCTCTGATATTCATCATCCAGCGACTGGACGGTGAGGGCTACCGAAAGAAAGTTACAAGACAATGTTCGCTCGCAAAGGGCCGGTTCAGTCTCTCCCAAACGCGCTCACTTCTGGCTTATTCTTCCACCGAGACGATTCGCATGTGAGGACCACAAGAGGGGCTTCTGAGTGGAGGGAAGGTATCGGAGTGACGTCCAAGTCTTAAAGAGCAAAGAGAGCAGAAGACGCACGCAGTCCAGGCTCAGGGGCTTTGAGGAAGCCCCACCACCAAGCCGGTTTTGGATCTGGAGAAGAGGTGGGCGGAACTGGTATTTTATATGCACAGCACAAGGAGGCTGCAGCTTGCAGCTTCACGGAAAAAGCGTTGCTTCTTCTCGGTGTTTTTTAGCTCGGAAAGCGATGGTGTACCAATTCTGTACAGAAGCGCCCAGCAAAGAAAGACCACCCTGCATTCAGGCCTCCATCATTTCCAAAGGCCGTGCACACTGGGAGCGCCAGGGAGGGAGGGAGGGACTAGACGGGGAAAGCACGCGTGTCCACACTTATAGGCCCTTCATACACACAATGCATGATAATAAAGTCCCATCTCCACGGTGTGTGGGAGGACTGTAGCAGCCTCAATAGATGGGCAGAAAAACGTCTGTTTGAGCTGATAAACCTGACCAGACCAGCACTCTGAAAGGCCACCATCTGTAAGGGACGCCAAGTCGGAAGAACACAGTAACTTGTACCAAATGCAATTCCAAAAGAAAAGAGACACTTGCATACAAGTGACCGGAGAATCCCACAGAGAGTGAATGCAAGCTTCCCGTAGCTCCCTCTCTCCATAATAAACCTCATAACTGGTGATAAACTGACTTTTTTACCTTTTGAAGGAATTTACTCCAGTGGTTCAAAATCAGGGGAAGGATTCTAAGAACTCTGCTTTAATCCACACCAGTCCTTAGCTAAACCACGACTTCCTTTGCTGGAAGATAGAAGAAATTCCGAGCCCCTCCTTCTAGCCCCACTCCATGGATTGCTAGATACCAGGCCCTCCCAGGTCCTCATTTGCTCGCTTACCTGTGATTCTGGGGGACTTGAATAATCCACATAAATGAACTCACACAAATCCAAAAGCCAATCTTCTTTTACCTTCTTCCTAACACGCAACCCTTTTCTCTTTAAGCAATGCCAGAAAAGTAACCAGAAAACAGATTCGTATGTCACCTGTAGGATTTCGGTTGCACGGCGATTACAAACCAGAACGAAGCAGAAGTGAACACAAGTGGGAAGAAGAAAAGAATAAAGGCTGTGACTAATCCTCCAAAAGAGAAAAATAATCTTTTAATCAGTTCATGCTAAAAAAAAAACGACTGGCCACACAGCTAAAACGACTTCTTCCGATTCTTTGGTAACTGTTAAGTTGAACCAAATACTCACTTCACTGGATGTGGGTGTTTTCAGGGTGTGGCGAGTTCAGCGCCCTAGTGAGACACGTTTAACCCCCAGAAGAGAGAGAAAAGATGAATATGGACGGTGTGAAATGGTATGGGTATGCACAAAGTCGTGGAACTCCTATCCCTACCCTCTCTTACAGGACAAGCCCATTTTTTGTATGGGATCAGCACAGATTTCACAGCTGTATTTATTACTCTGTGTCTAAGTTCAAAAACAGGAGACGATTCTCACCAACTCCATGAAAGGCAGCTCAGGTCTACCTGGAATATACAGAAAATATAGAAAAAGATACTGTGCTGGGGAGGTAGTCGTGGAAGTGTGGGTGGTGCCTTTTTTGGTAACTGCTTTTTTTTTTTTTTTTTTTTTTTTTTTGCATTTCACTTTTCCCATCTGAAACACGCTCCGCATGTACCGTGCCGAACCAAAAGGGACTTGGAAACCTGTTCACAAGTTAACGGGTCCATCTTTGTTCAGTCTTCTGAGAATAATGACGTTTGACACAGATCAAAATTCTGCATGCCCGTTAACACAGACACTAGATTCCTAAATCATCCTTAAAACGCTCTTCAAATCTCCAAAAAGTGTTCTTACTGATTCTAGCCCTGCCGGTTCCAAAGCCTGGCATCAGAGAGGCCTCTCTAAACAGCCTTTAAACTCGGATTTCCCCTTTTAAAATGTGTACAAACTACAAGAATCTCTCTTTTCTCTTTTATTTGAGGCCATGATCCGGAGCTGATGCTAATTAAAATACAAAATCACTCGATGTGACAAAAGACCCCGGCAACACCTACTTGTCAATAACAAGAAATTAAAGCATTACTCTACTGAGCACTGGGCTGACCTAATTTCCCACCATACAATTTAAATTTTCTCTCACCTTCTTTAGTTTCATGTAGTGTGCAAGGTTATTATAACGGCCTCAGAGCTGTTCCTGCTGTCGGTGCTGGAATAATCAGACTTAGTGGAATTGCTTTTTTAGTTTCTTAAAAACAAACATTAAACACTTATAAAAAGTAACAAATTTCTACTCCTCTCGCTGGGGAAATGGCAGTTGCCTAATTAAAATAAGATTTCTTCTGCCACCACTGTTATTGGGTACTGAAAATATTCCAAACAGTTGCCGTTTTGAAAAAAAAAAAAAAATCTCTTTCCACTACTTCCGGGGGGGGGGGGCACTAATCGCTATGCAGCGGTATAAAAAGGTACCGTTCTCTTGCGATTTGCAGAGGATTAGAGTTCGGCTTCATATATAATCTGGAGCTCATTGATCCACACACACAAAATCATTTCCCTTTAATCTGGGGATCAGACTCCTTTTCTAGAGGAACCTTGGCATTTCCATGCTGAATGTTGAACTTGGCTTGCATTGCTGGAATACTGGCAGGGCGGGAATGGGAAAATGTATTTACAAGTTTCTGCTACCGTGGGGAGGGGGCTTAGGGGGCTGGGGGTCCACCTAAGCATCAGAAATCCTATTCTAGTCCCCCCTTCTTGTTCCCTGGGATATTTAACATTTTATTCTGTTTGGCTCAAGCCAGGCCAAAGATGATTGCCTCGGTGACGGTGCCAGCTGTTACTTGTCATCCCTCTATTTGCTTTTTGGGCTTAAATCCCACCCACCCTCAACTTTGGCCAGACCAATTTCACTTCGGGGTCGTGTCCAATCCAAGATCAAACAACGCTGACTGAAACCAATTCCGCGGTGATCAAGGGTCAGAGACCTTTCACGTAACCGTGATGTTCCATTTGCTCCTCTAGCTTCTCCAAGAGGAACTGGATCCTGCAAAGAGGGGATGTGGCACAAGGAAATAAAAAATCTAGTCAAGAGAGAAAGATGGGGGGGGGGTGGTGGTGGTGGTGGTGGTGACAAGCATAGGTGACAGGGATAAGGAAGGAGGGACACCAAGAGGAGCTTTTTGGCCAAGGAAGAACGTACATTTCACTGAAAAGACTCTGGTTCCCCACTTAAGTCAGACGCACTTTTTAAAAATGACGTTAAAGCATTTCATAATTAATATTGTGCCTCCCTCGGGCAACCGAACCCTTTCCATTTAAGCTTCAAACTTAACTTCCAATTTAACGGAGATAAACAAAGTGTCCTGCCCTTTTCGTCGCCACGATCAGATCAGGAATGACAAACTTTGCTTAAAGACGAGCACAGACACCTGGAGAAACACGAGTGAAGGACACCCAGAAAAGACTGCACGCCCAACCCCGGAGGGCAAAACAGAAAACAATAACAAAAATCCCTTGATCCTCTCTCTATGTCAAATCCTTGGCTTCTGGGCTTTAATTGCTTTTTTCTTTCTTTCCTGGTTTCTACAAGACTTGGGGCATAGAACGAACACAGTAGAAAAGCCAACAAGGGGAACGTCAGTCGGAATCCTCGGAAGAAATCAGGCAGAAAGTTGACCTTTTGGCACTTGCAGTGCAATGGAAGGTAAAGCCTCGCGCGCCCCTTCCCTCCGCGAGGTCGAGAGACGGTTTAGGAACAGCCTGTCTGGCTCACGTCCACACAGCCCGGAAAGGAGCAAAAAGCTCCCGCGGCCCCAATCCCCGCCTGGGGAACGCGCTGTCCCCTCTGGGTACGACGAGAAATCAGCTTTTTTCTCGCCGAGCCTATCCCAAAGCCAGAGCAAGGGGGCTCCCCCGCAAACCCGGCGCCGACGAGGGCGCCGCGGGGACGCACCTGCAGCGGCGCAGCAAGGACCCGCGGGGTAGGTTCCCCGACGCCCGGCCGCCCGGCGCCCGGAGCCCAGCCGCCGCGCTCGTCCAAGTTTTGGCCGCCTGGGTCTGCCCCCTGCTCGTGCCACAAGTGCACGGATTGCGGCGATCGGAGGAGGCCGTGTTGCACTTACCCTTTGAGCTGCTCCCTCATGGCTGCAAGGGCTCGGCGGTCGAGGGAAGGCGCGAGCGGAGGAGTGAGCTTCCCAGAGCCGCCGGGCTCCCCGAGAGTCGAGCGCCGCCGCCGCCCAGGCTCGCAGCTGAAAGCACTGCGGAGGAGCCGGCGCGGGCAGGCAGGCGGGCGGGCGGGCGCGGAGGGGGGGCTGCAGGCAGACGGGGCGGGGCCGGGCCGGGCTCCGCCCCCACCTAGCGACCTGGGAACCCGGGCTCCGGGAGACCCCGCAGCGGGGGCTCAGCCTCCCAAAAAGGAAAGAAAAAGAAAAGACAGACGGAGGAAGGGATTTAAGGTAGTCCTAGGAACCTGCAAACCACACACCGCCCTGCCGGCACCGCCTTAAAACCTCCAGCAGGACTACTTGTTGCCTAAATAAATGACCTAGGTGCAAATGACCTCATTGCAGATAATTAAGTGTGTGGGCTCAGAGTTTTCCTTTCAGAGCATGAGAGGGAAAAATCACAATCATAGTTCTCTCCCCCCACCGCTTTCCCTCAGTCGCAGATTAAAGTGGTAGGGCTGTAAGGACATGGAATTCAGGCTATGCTCAGCCTGGGCTAAACGGGCTTCTCAGGAAGCAGCATTCATTCGTATTTGTGACACAGCTGTAGTTCTCAAAGTGTACCAGTATCAGCATCGCCTGGGAACTTTTGAGAAAGAGGAATTCCTGGGTCCCAGCCCAGACCTACTGAAGTTGAAACAGCACCTTGAAGTTTGAGAACCACTGGTATAGACTCTAAAGAAAACACCACCACCAACGGCGTGCACAGTTCGGTCTTTCAGTAGCGTTTTAGAGAAATCTAAAAGGAAACCATCTCCAATGGAACATTTTATTTGAAAAGTCGCAGGGCCCGGGCAGTTCAAGTGTTTCTAATCTTAGTGTTTGCCATATGACAATACAGGTTAACTGTTCAAAATTATTTCAAGGCTGGAAATACTCTGAAAGGAAGAAAGCCTTCATTAGCACATCAAGTTTTTGCATTCTTCACAAAGTACCTTCCATTAGCATCCATCCAAAGAGTGTTTTCTGACAAACTCCCTTTGGTTTCATTGTCCCTCTTTGTCCATTTATTTTGTTGGCCTGTTTTTCTTTTTATCTTCTTTCAACGACTGCCTTTTCACTCTCTCTGGCTGATTCATTCCACTTCAGTTTACAGTTTAAAATGAGTCCCCCTTTTTCATTTTAAATATCCTTTTTTGGCTCAACATTTCCCTTTGCCTCCCCCCCCCCCATACAGTGTTGGAGTTGAGGGGGCTGGGCTGTAGATGTCAATCCCCCTTTACGGTTTGCTACAGCATGACAAAAGAGGCAAAAAAATAAAGTACGTGAACAAAAGGGAGAGGGGATGCCAAGTGTCTTCCTTACCCTTGACCAACCAAATAAAAATGTAACCGTTATCATTAAAGACGTGCATGTAGGTACGATTTTAAAGCAAATATAGCACTTCTGCTGGCCTCATAAATTGAGACTTAGTAATGCCGTCCTTTGGCCCTTTTGAGCCAGGGAGTGGTGGAGGCAGCTTCTCGTATGGTCTGAGGGGGGCACACTAGGATTCCCTTTGGGTAAGGTTGTCCCTGGGTCTAACTGCGGATTCTAGGCCTGCCCCTATCCTTGGGGGAGAAGGGATTAGTATTCTGTGAGGATAAAGTTGTGGCCTTTGCCATTAATCAGTGACTAACCTCGGTGTCAACGTGGCAAATCACTTAAATACTGTTTATGTTTATTTCACTGAAAAGAGAGACGCCTCACAGCATGGGCATTTGTATATATCAGAAATCAATGAGCTAAAGGTTTGCAACACCTGTGCTTTGTCATGTTCCTTTCGTCTCCTCCTCCTTCTTCTTCCTCTTCCTCCTCCCCCTCCTTCTTCTTCCTCTTCCTCCTCCCCCTCCTCCTCTGCTTCCTCTTCCCCTCCTCCTCCTCCTCCTCCTCCTCCTCCTTCTTCTTCTTCTCCTTCGTTTTACACTTTTAAATTACCCACTGAAGATTCCGAAGTGCTGATACGTTTCGCTAAAATATAAATGCTCAAGTCCATTTTCTCACTGTTCAGCTAGAAAACTACTAGGAACAATTCGTTGGGAAAAAAAAGAATGGAAAATAAGAAATCACTATTCAGATTTTTTTTTTCTTAAATTTGACAGATGGCAATCCTCAAAAATACATCTTTAAGTTCTTTTTTAGACTGGAGTTATAGGCACTTGAAGACTTGTTCCCAAATCTTGATGTTATTCTAGAAATTAAATACTGAAAGTATTATTAAGAAATGACACGGGCATCACAGTAACTGCTTTATTGTCAGCTTCGCTTAGATTATGAATTTCGCTTATTAGGAAAAGGCGTTGAGAAAAGAACAGAATTTATGTATCTTCATGTCATATGTAAATTCTACAATGATGCCATGTATGAAAACAAATTGTTTATAGTAGCTATTATTATGATTACTGTTTTGACGTGAATCAGAGACAGGAAAGGAACATGGGGCTCGGCCACCAGAAAAAACAAGTTGAAACTCTGACTCCGGAATTTACCATCAGCTACTCATCCCAGACACCATGGCGAGAACGCGACGGCGCGAGGTCTGGAAGAGGGAGTTTGGCTCCAAGGCCTCTAGTATGCTGCCATGGGGAGATGTGGCCTCTTTTACTGTGGGGGATGATCTGTATATTTTTCTTTGGTGCTCATGAGCGATCTCACTGCTGTCTGACAGGAGAGGAGAGTAGGTTTGCTACAAAAAGGGCTAAGCAATGAACGAGACGGAATGAGGTCCCGGAAGGCACCCCAGGTAATTCTTCCATACCCAAAACTCCAATCTTTGAACCACTTCAATGTTGCATGTACTTAGAAAAATGAAGCCCTCTCTGATCTAAAGGACTAGCCCCTCATTCTCCCCTCCACCTCTATCCTCTGCCCTTCTCCACGCTGCTCTGTGCCCCAGAGGGTTGGACCTCTGGGGATGACATCAATCAGGCTCTCTCTCCCTTTGGCTTCCTTTTGCTTTCAGCCAACGGGAGGCCATGAGGAAAGGCCTACAGCTGGAGATAAGGGGCAGAAGGAGAGAGATGTTTGCATATTTACTCCCCAGGCTCCCTCCTGTTGGCCTTGCACCTGGAAGTGGCTAAGTTCCTTTACCCTCCCGCCCCAAGTCTAGCTGGGCAGTCATTTCTACAGCAACGGCACCTTCCAGGTTCTCCCTTTGCCCTTGTTCTTTCCCCTACGCTGCGCAGGCTTTTGTAAATAACCTTTCCAGCATGCTCTTTTCAAGTATCACTTTCAAATGTACCATCCATTTCTCCCAGGATCCTGACCAAACAGGGACCCATCCAGTCAAAGCCACCCTCTGGCTCACTAGACTGGATGCTGAGTGGGGACTTCTGAGGGAGGAGTAAGTTAACTCCACCTTTTGGAGCTGAAGATGACTAGGTTCATTCACTGAACAGCTATTTCTAGAAGCCTCCTCTGTAGGCCCAAAAGGAGCGTCTGGTCAACTGGGCGTAAAGGCAATTCAGCACTTATAAATGGTGATAATGGCAGGTGTGAAGGTAAAGAGGCCACAAACAGCTTTTTCTTTTCAAGAGCTTCAGTGGTCTATTTGATCTTTGGGAGAGAATGTCAAGATAGAGATTCAGTAGGCGTGCAAATTGAGCAGGACCTAGGGTGACGATCCAGAGTTTGACCTATATCCTGAAAGGGCTGTATTTAAGCACGGGTGTGGTTCTGTCCTATCTGCCTTTTAGCGAAATCACTCGGGAAATGGAGTGAGGGCTGGATCGGAGGAGTCTGGAATTAGGAGACCAGATACAAGCTGACGGCCATATGACAGACAGGGCTCTGAACAACGGTAGTGGCCGAGAGTGGAGAAACGATAAAATAGGGTTTAAAACTACAGGAGTCGTGGGGCGCCTGGGTGGCTCAGTCGCTTAAGCATCCGACTCTTGTTTTCCGCTCAGGTCCTGAGCTCAAGGTTCTAGGTTCAAGGTTAAATAAATAAACTTCAAAAAACCCCAGGAGTCATGACTGATGGGATGCATGAGTGGAAGAGAAGCGTGGTCTACCGGGACCACGGACCTCCATCTTGACCACCCCTCCATCTCGCCAGCCGGCCACTCTGATCTAATTGACCTTGAGCACTGGGATTTTTTTTTAAGGCTCCCCAGGTGATTCTTATAGGCAGCCAAGGTTGAGTCACGGTTCTAGGGGTGAATCCCGAGACTGCATGAGTAATATTCACCAAGCCAGGAATGTCAGGAGGGGGGGGGGGGCGGGTTCAGAACAGAAGAGGGTCAGAGAGAGAGGAGGAATTCAGTCTTAAGCACGATGAGTCTGAGGAGGCCGTGTGATGCAAAAGGCAGTTGGACCTCTGAGTCTGCAGCTCACAGGGACGACGTTTGGATTGGAGCTAGGGACCGGAAATGTCAGTGCTGTAGGGTCACAGGTTTGGACGAGCCCAGGTCGTGGAGGGTGTTTAGGGCCTGGGCCAGAGGCCAAGCTGCTCGTATCTTGCACAAACACGTCCTTGTCCTCCTGGGCTGCTGGAGATTCAGTGCTAGTCAGGTTTTACCGTTATAAAATGAGGAGCAGAGGGGCGCCTGGGTGGCGCAGTCGGTTAAGCGTCCGACTTCAGCTCAGGTCACGATCTCGCGGTCTGGGAGTTCGAGCCCCGCGTCGGGCTCTGGGCTGATGGCTCGGAGCCCGGAGCCTGTTTCCGATTCTGTGTCTCCCTCTCTCTCTGCCCCTCCCCCGTTCATGCTCTGTCTCTCTCTCAAAAATAAATAAACGTTAAAAAAAAATTTAAAAAAAAATTAAATGAGGAGCAGAAAGGGAAAGGGTAAAGAGACGGAATGGGGGACGGCACTACCCGCTAGGGTCCAGCTTCCTGTAGCTCCAAGAGTCTCTACCCGCATTGCTTTCTGTTCCCTAGCCAATGTTAAGTATCACCTGCCTCATTTTCTAAAACTCATTTGGAATATAGGCACTACTTCCATTAAGCATAATACATGTTTTACAGTCAAATCCCAACATCTGCATACGTAACAAACACGTAAGGATTCCATGTTGCTCTCTGCACAGGACGAGTCTTAGCCGCGAGCGGTGAATCGGCCGTCCAATAAAGGCTCCTGGTGATGGTGAGTCCTTGCTAGTGAGGGCAAACGCCACGGCGGACTAATTAAAATATGTACAACAATCTCTTTAGATCAATCTGAAACCAGCATCTTCTGGACATAAGAGTATCCAGTCAGTACACATTAACCAGTAAATGAAGAGCCCTCTGCATTCAGACACAGAGTTATTTCACACTCACACAAAAGCCTATTCTTCCAGGCCCTTCCCCTGCAGGGAGGCAGGGTAAGCCAGGCTGAGGAAAGTTCTCTGGCCCAGCTGCCACCTAAACCGGAGATTTCACCGAACAGGTTCCAAGTCAAGTGGAACTCCGCTCCCCTCTCATGTAGTTTGCTCTTCATAAGATTTTTTCAAAGCTCCCACGGAGCCACCTATATCAAACCGAACATCTTAAAGAGATGTGAAGTTTAGCATCTTCACCAAAAGAAAGCCACACTTCATTAACCTCACAGGCCAGCGGCTGCTTCCCCGGAAAGAATTCGGTATCAGCCCGCCGGCTACAGCGCTACCCCGCGGCTAGAAAGCACACCGCCACCTGCTAAAAATGGGTAACTGGTTAAGGTGGTTCAAGAACACTGACGACAGCATTCCCGGTCTACCTTAACAACGGCTCAGAGCGGGATCTGTCTGTCTGCCTTTTCCCCAACGACTGTGGCAAAGAGCAGGAATTTCAAAACTAGGCAGAAATTCTGACAGTCTGCATAATCTGCCTTCCTCTTCAGCTACAAATAAGGCTTTGTTTTCGATTAGACTCACAGCAGGTGAAAACCCCAATTAGTGAATTCATTCTGGGGCCTCTTTCTATCTTCCTCCCACACATCACAGTAAAAAACTTAATAATAATAATAATAATAATAATAATAATAATAAGGAAGTCTCAGTCTTTTTCCAAATCACAAGTAAATTAACCCTTGCATCTACCCAATCAAGCCCTTTAACAACGTAAAGGATTTTTACAGGAAAATAGGGGCGAGGGGTGTTGAAAGAATTGTCCTTCTTGACTTCATAATGGGGCTTACAGAAAATTCTATTCTGCTAGGTCTTATTGTTTTCTTAAAATCCATAAATACTTAGATTTTCTGATCTAGAAATTGCAGTTTTTCTTTCTACCTGAAAACTCACAAAGCCAATATTATCTAAAGAATGATTAATGGACAGTCTGCTCCACGAGAGAATGATTTTAAAGTTAGGCTCTCATTCTGGTGTATTCGAGGGGAGAGAAAATATTAAATTTTAGTTTTCATAGTATGCTTTGGCCTTAGGAAGTGCACCAAGTCTATATTTCATACTTTGTAAATATTTATTTGTCACAGGAAATTCATAATTGGACAAGGATACAGGTTGGGTTTGAGCATTCAAAAAAAAAAATCAAGACAGCTTTAGTTCTTAGAGTGATTTACTTACACTTTGTCAATTGCTTCTCTGGAAATAATGCACAACCCAGTTTTATTTATGAGCGTATGATTAAAAAAGAGCAGCTTTGTCTTTTTTAATTGTTTTAGTCCTGTCACTTTTCTTGAAACAAGTCGTAGGACTTATTATCCACAAGAAAACACTGCACATATATCAAATAGTAACGCAGCTTTTAGAAGTACTCATCTGTTACTGTCAGAGGTTCATTTCATTTCGAGGCTTTTTAATTAAAATGCAAAATTCTACATACATGCCTGCCTAAATGACTCCTTTCTAAAGTACTCGAATTTCATAAAAAATGTTAAATGCTAATGTAACCCTTTTTAATACTTATGACTTGCTTCTTGAGATTTGGGGGGGAAAAAAAAGTAAACAGAGGAATTACCAGTCAATTAAGCGAACAAAGAAGTCATCCTAAGTTGAAACAGATAAGGAAAATTTAATATTCAAATGCTACCGAATGAAGACACCAGGGTTTTTTCCTTCCCTTTGAGATGAATATCTACCAGAATCAAAAGCAGCTTCTTAATCGTCAGCAAGCGTAGTAGCTGTATATTCTAGCAGAGGCGTTAAGACGAGCAAGGCACAGCTCTGGACCAATTCTGCCCCTCAGAGGCCGGTCACTTACCCCCTCTGGAGCTCTGTTGACTCCTGCCGCCAATTCAGATACTACTGCACAGGGCCACAGTGTGGGTCAAATGACATAATGACTATGAAAACGATTTGAAGGCTGGGGAATGCAATGTTAATGCAACGTCGCTTGTGCTGCAGTCACAATTCCTTAAAAGAAAACCCAGTATGTCCAGGAATACTGTCGGGAATACAGCACAAACTAAATTCTGCACAGACACTTTCACTTGCCATTTTGAGCCTGCTGTCATGAGGGGAAAGGAGAGGTCTAAGAGTTTGTCTCTCCTTTTCGGAAATTTGCAAAAGGAATCTTCCCTTCTGATTTTACCTTTAAGAAGGAAGCAGGTGGGTCAAATAAGATTTTCTCTCTCTCTCTTTTTTTTTTTTTTGCGAGATAAATCAGCAACCACAAGCCTGAGGTAGGAATGAAATTAGCACCCTTTGGCTCGCATTCTTTGGGGCTGGGGTTAAAATATCAGTAGTATTCCCACATGTTAAAAGGTGGATTCGCATTCATATTGTCAGAGAGCAGAACCCTGAAGTAGTGAGAGAGGCAGGAGATACTGGATTTGTCGGAAATAGTACGGACAGGAATCCATAAAGGGAGAAACGGAGGTTAAAACCAATTTAACCAATTAATGATTTACCAAGGGCTGAATCTTGTACTCCAGCACTGGTTTATTTTTGTCAAGGCATTTTTTTTTTTTTGGAAGATAAAAGGAAAATATGAACGCAAGGAATTGTAATTAATTCCCAGATCTCCAAGAATTTTTTTTTTTTCATGTGCTGTACCCAGAATAAGTTTATCGCATATTCCCCTATATTAATTTCTTTGGATGACTGCGGTCATGAGGTACTTACTGGGCACTGACATACGTCTTCGCTTATCAGTTAAACTGTTTTCACCGCTCTTCACTATTAGTAAATCCTAGAAAATGTTTGGAAGATGGACACGGAAATAGTTTATTCTTTTATTCTTTTTTTATTTTGTTTTATTCTTTTGGAGAGAGTGTGTGTGTGCACGCAAGCGAGGGAGAGGGGCAAAGGGAGGGAGGGAGGGGGAGAGAGAGAGAGAGAGAGAGAGAGAGAGAGAGAGAGAATGAATCCCAAGCAGGCTCCATGATCACTGTGGAGCCCAGATCTGAGGCTCCGTCCCATGACTCTGGGATCATGGGAACCATAAAACCGAGAGTCAGGTCAACAGACTGAGCCAGCCAGGTGCTCCTGGAAATAGTTTAAAATTTCAACATTGTACCCCGGTTCCAAGAGGAGCACCCAAATATGGCCTAGACTTGAAGGAGCTTAGAATCTAGTGGGGGGGGGGTGGGGAGGAGGAGATAGACTCATATGAGGAAACACAGTAACAGGTAGATGGTAAGTATAGAAACAGCCATAAAAAAAGGAAGCAAAAGGAAAAAGCGGTTTGACCTGTTGGGGTTAACAAACACACATTCCAATTAAGAGCTAACTAGACTTAAACCACCAGGTTTCATGCAGGTTTTTGTTTGTGTATGAAGAGCTGAAACAAGTTGCTTAAGTTGACTCTGTGAGCTCATTTCTCCTATTAACAATTTACTAAAGCACAGATGTTTACGTGTTCACATACTGCAGTGTTATAAAATCAGATTATGCTTTTTTGGGGAATTCCAAAAAGAATTTGGCCAATATTGTGTTTTGTATCTCAAGAAGGTTGATATTCAGAAAACGCTACCGTCCCCATTAGAATATCAAATCACATTCTCGAGGCAATATCAAGACCCTAGCGTGGGAGAGTACATCCTCGCAGGTTCAAGCATTCTCATCCCTTAGAAGCTCCTCCTCATATGATGGAAAAACGAGAAAAAAACACCGGCATTACTTGTGCTTGTGAAGATTTTTCTTTTTAAAGAGAATTAACTTTGGAGTGGGAAGAAACAAGAAGAAATGGATTAGAATGGAAATGGATGCCAAGTAGACTATGAAAATATTCCAGCGAAGAGAAGATAACCAACTGGGTGATGGGGAGTCGGAGATGCAGGCTTCCATTTGCGGAACGAAGAAGTCACAGGAAAAACAAAGTTCGGCACTGGGAATATAGTCAATGGTATTCTACAGCGTTCTATGGTGACAGATGGCCGTTACACTTGTGGTGGGCACAGCATAACATGGAGAGTTGGCCAGTCCCTGTGTTGTACAGCTGAAACCCATGTATCATTGTGTGTCAGCTATACTTTAATTACAAAAAGCAGATCCTTTATGCTATAAGGATCGGGGGGGGAAAAACACACACGCACACAGAGGATGAAAGCCTGAATTAAGAAAGTAGCCTTGGCAACTGGTGGCAAGGTTGAACTCAAGAAAGGCTACAGGAGAAACTCAATTCTGCTTTTCGACCAGCTGGATGCGACGGCTGGAGGAAAGGGGAGACTCCAGGGTTTTGGATCACGGCACCACTAGCGAAGGATTCATACGTGTGTGTATATCATGGACGTGCTTCGAGGGCAACTTCCAAGAATGAATAAATGTCACCAATTAATAGATAAAATCCAGGATTAAGAAAATGTAACAGAATAAAACGTTAAGAAGGGAGGAAAAGTTAGAGACAGATTTGAAGATCATCGGGCTTGACACAGTCACATTTAGCTCTGCACACCCACCAGAACGAGAAAGACGAAGAACACAAAGCCTTGGGGATGGCGTGGAGCAGCTAGAACTCTCTTCGCTTTGCTGACGGGAATGTAAACCGGTACGACCACATTGGAAAACCGGCAGAAGGTATAAAAGGCCAACACGGGCAAACCTAATGACCCAGAAGTGTCACTCCCTGATGTAATTTTAAAAGGGATGCACGCATATCATCACCAAATGACACATTAGAATGTTTACAACATCATTCTTTGTATCCGGGGGCAATCGGCAGACTATATAAATCGTAGCATATTTATACAGCGGGGTATCATACAGCAGTGAGATTGAACAACTTCATACAACACTCCGGGTGAATATGAGCTTTTTTTTAAACCTCCTTTATTTTTTTTTCTTTTACATTTTCATTTATTTTGAGAGAGAGGATGAGCGGGGGAGGGGCAGAGAGAGAGAGGGAGAGAGAGACACTCCCAAGCAGGCTCTGTGCTGTCATTGTGGAGCCCGATGCAGGCCATGTACTCAGGAACCGTGAGATCACGACCTGAGCCAAAACCGAGAATCGGACGCTTAACCAACTGAGCCACCCAGGCGCCCCATGTGAATGTGGGTTTTAAAAAGCCAGGCACAGGAGTGCCTGGGGGTTCATTTGGGTAAGTATCCACCCGACCTCAGCTCAGGTATGATCTCCCTGTTGGTGACAGCTGGGAGCCTACAGCCTGCTTCGGATCCTGTGTCGCTTTCACTCTCTCGCTGCCCCTCCCCCACTTGCACTCTGTCTCTCTGTCTCTTTCTCAAAAATGAATAAACATTTAAAACAAAACAAAAATAAAATAAAATAAAAGGCCAGGCACAAGAGAATACAGGCCGTATGATTCCATTTGCATGAAGTACAAACACGGTCCAGATTAACGGTGTTTAAATTTAAGGTAGTGGTTACCCACGGAGGGCAAGGGTGGGTAATGGTTGGAAGGGGGGCACAGGGGGATTTCAGGGGCGGGTAATGCTTTGTCTCTTGATCTGGATTCTGGTTACAGAGGTGCGTTCAGATGGTGAAAATTCATTGTACCGTATACTTAAGATTACACCTTTTTCTATGTCAATATTTTCCATCCAGAGTTTCTGAAGCAAGCAAAGGGAAGCAAAGCAAAATCTCCATTCTGCTCTGAGATCTAAATCAAATTACTGCATGGTTTGTCACATGGGAGGAAACACTGCGCAACGTCCGTCTTCAGCAAAATCCCTACAGCAGTTGTCTTTCCAGGGCCCCTTGAGGGTCCAGTGCCCCCGAGCTGAAGCCATCTTATGGGGATCGAGGCGACGTGGTCCTAGAGTGCCACGCCTGAGTTAGGGATAAAACATGGCAGGCACGGCATTTTCCCAAACATCAGGTCACGAACCAGTAATGGGTCATGAAATCCATACAGGGCATCATCCCTAATATTTTTTTTTTTGTTTTTTTTTTAATTTTTTTTTCCAATGTTTATTTATTTTTGGGACAGAGAGAGACAGAGCATGAGAGGGAGACACAGAATCAGAAACAGGCTCCAGGCTCTGAGCCATCAGCCCAGAGCCCGACGCGGGGCTCGAACTCACGGACCGCGAGATCGTGACCTGGCTGAAGTCGGACGCTTAACCGACTGCGCCACCCAGGCGCCCCCCCCTTTTTTTTTTTTTTTAATTTTTAATATTGTTTTTGATGGCAAAGAAAAGAACAAAAAATATGAGAAGGACTTCTACAGTAAAGATAAGTAATGTTTGGTGGGGCTCTTCTTTGTTCGAACACAGAGCGATATTTATAGACACAGATAATGTGTGTGTACGCAGGGGTGTTTGCACTGGGATGATATGTAAAAAGTAACTTTTACCGTGGGTGGGTCAAAAAAGACGAAAGCACAGAGAAAGCGATGGACTGCGTAGCTATTGGACAGTTATGCGTAAATACAGTTTCTCTAGACAAAGATTCGGAAGCAACCCGGGGGCAGTGCCCAGTTTCGTTCTCGGGTAGGGGTCGGAGCGTTACAAGACCCTGGAGGGGCATTCGGGGATTCAGGAGGGGGAACAAGCTAGGGAGGTGTTGGTCACGTCTGAACTTCTAGCAGCAGGAAGCGCTTCAGGGGCCGAGAGCAAGGATGCCTCCTCAAGCTTTAGGGAGAATCTTCTCCGCCAGCTGTTCCCTTAGGTGACCATACGAGCATACGCTCCGAATCACTCGGCCTTTTCTTTTCATTGCAAACGGCGCGGTGATATTGTCACACGGCAGAAGGCAACACGTTGCTGCTAAAGGCGCTGTCAGCAGCCCGCTTCCCAACAGAAACCGAGAAATCATCCCTCTGCTCCCGCCCCTGCAACGCGACCTCATTTGACGCCCTTGCTCGAGCGCCCATGTCTCGGCCGACAGACTGAGGGCCGAAGGATGCCCCTTCTATGTAATACCTGTAAATTCACCCTAGTAAGTGCTTGGGAGAAACTGACCCGAGCAAGTGTTTATGAAGACTGATAATGACGATGCTTCTACAGAAAGGAAAAAAAAAAAAAAAAAGATTCATTATTTATTTATTTATTGTTATTATTATTTTTTTTAAGTAGGCCCCAGGCCCGGCATGGAGCCCAACGCGGAGCTTGAACTCACGACCCTGACGTCAAGACCTGAACTGAGATCAAGAGTCCCACACTGAACCGACTGAGCCACCCAGGTGCCCCAAAAGAAAAAAGGTTCTTACATGATTGTAGGGACACTCTGAACAGTCGGGAGCTATGGGAATGTGAGGCATATCAAGAATCAGAAAATAATACCGGCTTGGAGAATAAAATTCTTTTCAAAAGAATGACCAGCTGGAAGAATAGCCAGAAAAGTAGTCATAATCCTTCTTTCTCCAGTATTTAGTCACGGCAGCATTCCATGAATGGGCAGTAGTAGTAAGTGATTCATTAACTATATTTCTCGTCAGTAATTTTCATATTTCAAAATCACCAGACTACAGATACTTTGTTTCTACCACTGGCTGTGAAGCTACATGCCAACGGTCTCACCCAGCATGAGTACTCACAAAGCAAGAATTATCAGAGCACGTTTCGTTTCACCTACACCTAAACTCAGAGTCCTTTCAGTCTGCAAAAGAACTTGCTGGTAACCTCTCCAACGCTCTGCAGCATACTGCAACATGGCCACAAATTCTGGCCCCTCCACGATATCTAGCTCTTGCAATGTGCCTCTGTGCCTCCTCCCAGCAGAAGCCGGGGACTTTTCCCACCCCCTTATCTGTGATGGCCCGATGACATGACTTGCTTTGGCCAACGGACAATATCAAACGTGACACAAGCACAAACTTGACAAGTATCTTTGTGAGGAACCGTGGGTTACCCTGTTGGATCAGGAGGCACACAGACCTAGTCGCATTTGTTCCTAAGGGCCAGCCTGTCAACCATCAGACGTGCAAGTCAGGCCGTGATAGCTCCTCCAGCCACAAGCTGGCCACAGATGCATGCACAGGCCCAGCAAAGAATAGTAGCTGGTCCAGACCACCAAAATGGCCCAGTCCATCTTCAGAGAGTGAGCTAAATAAGTCGTTGCTGTGTTAATGGACCTACAAACCATGGCTTACAGGCCAAGTCTGGCCTGTGGCCTGTTTTCACACAGCCTACCATCTAAGTATGATTTTTACATTTTTAAAGAGTTGCAGGGGCGCCTGGGTGGCTCAGTCGGTTAGGCGTCCGGCTTCAGCTCAGGTCATGATCTCACAGTCTGTGGGTTCGAGCCCCGCGTCGGGCTCTGGGCTGACAGCTCGGAGCCTGGAGCCTGCTTCGGATTCCGTGTCTCCCTCTCTCTCTGCCCCTCCCCCGCTTGCGCTCTGTCTCTCTCTGTCTCAAAAATAAATAAAAACATTAAAAAAAATTTAAAGAGCTGGAAAAAAAAAGAATATGCAATAGAGACCCTAGGCGGCCCACAAAACCTAAACTACGGTCTGGTCTTTTATAGAAATATCTGCTGACCCCTGTGTTAAGCGATTAATTTGGGGGATGGTTGATCAAAGAGCAAAACGGAGCTGATACGCAACTACGCCCAAGAAACCACGTTAGAAACTAAGACTTTCTCCCGGGGACTCAGCTGACACCAGCTTTACTCGTAACATCCCCAAGCTACACAACAGCCCTAATGTCCGCCAGCGGGTAAATGGACAAACAAACCAGGGTATTATCTGTGCAAGAGAAAGTACTCTGCAGTTAAAAAGGAATGAACTACTGGGGTGCCTGGGTGGCTCAGTCTGTTAAGTACTGGCCAAAATGAGGTGCAGTCCACGGGATGTTTATATAAATATAGGACAGATTCAGGTCATGCTGTCAGTCCCGTCTGATTCATTCAGAAAATATCAAAACACTGGATTCAGATGCGACCTTAGAGGTTAATGAATGACATCCTCTCACCCAATACGGAAATTGCCTTTAGGGGCCGGGCAGTCAGTTCGGCCTTGAGTATCCACTGCACAAGGAGTTTAGTGCTTTTTAAGGTGGCAGATTCTGTTTTTTGGTAGCTCGATTTCAAAATTTTCTTTTATATTTACTTCAAATTGGCTTTCTTATAGCTTCCGCACATATAGTTGAATCTGTCGTCGGGGCAAAATAGGGAAAAACAAAGTAAGGAAAAATACATAATAAACAAAACAACTACAATGCAATAAAACCCATCACTTCTTGCCTTCGACATATTTGAGGCCCTCTATTACATTCTCCTTAGTACCACTTCTCTCTGAGCAAAATCTAAATGCCTGCATTTACTTCTATATTTTCTTCTTATCTAATATGGCCGATAGGCCCTTGGCTACTCTGGGGATACTCTGAGCAAAAAGATCCATTTAAAATGTGATATTCAGAACTGAGTAGGCGGGATGCTTATAGCCCCTTCTCTGCCTGTATTAATGCCATCTACAACTGTTGTAGCATTCATTCATTCATTCATTCATTCATTCATTAAGTAGGTTTCATGCCCAACACAGAGCCCAATGCGGAACTCACAACCCTAAGACCAAGACCTGAGCTGAAATCACAAGTCGGACACTTAACTAACTGAGCCATTCAGGCGCCCCCGTTGTGGCATTGTGGTTCGTAAATGCCGTATCACACGTGTTGTTCATAAGGAACTTATGGGTTGCTAAAAGACCCAAGGGTTTTTAAACATAATCTGATATTAAATAAGGTCTCTTTCCTCCCGTGTGTTTAAATTACTTGAGTCTAAATGTGAGATTTATGTCCTATTTAAATATGCCTTCATATTTCACCTCATAATAAGAAGTGATCTTTCTAACTGAATTAAATCTATTATTTTGATACATTTATCACATCAAGTATTTACAACTTTCATCAACTTCAAATTTATTAATAAGTATAGCGACTATCTGTAATCATCCTTTCCACAACTGAGTACCTACCATGGATTCAATTCTATTAGGTAGGAAAGAGACCACAGTGGATCAAAACGGTCCCTACCTTCTTGACATTCACAGACTAGAGCAGGAGACATATGTACAAACAAACAATCACAACTCAGATAAATGCTGGTAGAAATCTGTGCTCACTGAACAGAAATTGGCCAACTGAGGTCTTCAGGCCAAGGGCGGAGGTGATGAAACAAGAATTGGTGGAAAAAGCATCTGCAAGCAAAGACATGCATATCTCAAATCCAGGGTCAAGGACAGGGACTCTACTGCATGGTGATCCTGATCTGTCAATTGACATCCTTCGGGCATTTTTGTTTATCAGCTGCAAATTCGCTCTATTATCCAGCCCACTGGGTTTTCTCTTGTTCCCAAGACTGTCAAAAGAACTTGAAAAATACGGTGTAAACTCCTGAGATACACTGCCTGTAACCGTCTTCTCAGCTAACCCACCCAGTAGCCACGACAGAAGGAGCAATGAGGGAAATTTGGCGCGACAAGTTTTGAGGATATGATGCTGACTTCCAAGAAGTAGGTTTTTGCAAGTACTCATTGTTCACCCCCTCAATGTTGTTTTCTAGGATTATGTCGCTCATCAACATCAAGCTGATTGGTCTGTAATTTTTAAAATCTATCTTCTTATTTTAAAAAAATGTGTACTTATTCTTTTGAGAGAGAGAGAGAGAGAGACGCAGAGAGAGAGAGGAAGACAGAATCCCAAGCAGGCTCCAGGCTCAGAGCCTGAGGAGGGGCTCAAATTCACAAACCGTGAGAGATCATGACCTGAGCCGAAATCAAGAGTCAGACACCTAACCCAGGCGCCCCTTATCTTCTTATTTTTTAAAGGTCAAAATAATGTTTACTTTTTTTTCCTTGGATGACATCATCAAGCCCCTTCCCATGTTTTCTCCAAGCCTACCACGAAGCAGCACTTTCCATGGCAGGAGAAGTAAAGTTTTAATTGCTATTGGGTGAAGAGAACACACTCCTGTTGAGTAGAAAGGGGCTTTGCACTCAAAAAGAGGCCGAACGCTAAAATCACACGACAGCAGTTCTAACAAATTAGATCTGGTTTCTGAATCGATTTTTCTCTTTTTTTTTTTTTTTTTAACAACAAAAGCACTATGAGTTGAGATCATCTCTAAGATAGTCTAGAAAAGAATCCTGTTCCCATTAAACTTGAATAAAACTTTGCTGGGATTTATGGCATCTTAAAAGCCAGGATACTCTCCTGAAAAGCAAGTGATCTGAAAGTTTCAGACTGTACCGAGTTGTTCCTTACTTCTCCGTGGCCCTAATGGATTGATGACCTTCAGTAAAGAAGTGGTTCTCTATTCCTGACTTGCAGTGAAGGTGTTAAGAAGGTTCGAAGAAGGAACCTTCCTTTGGATATATTCAGTGAGCTCAACTTTCCAGCAGAACTTATCTGACTGAGTTGGGAATGTTTACACATATGTCTCCTGCTGTAGTCTATGAATGTCAAGAAGACTGGGACCACTTTGATCCACTTTGGTTTCTTGACTACGTAATAGAAGCGAATCCATTATTTCGTTGCTTTTTGGAGGTTTTTCCATTTGCACCCTCATCTCCAGGCGGCATCACCCGGGAGCCTCCTATATTTTGGCAGATTTTAACTATAGATAACTAATTGGCACGTATGTATATTTAGTTTTAATCAGATGTAAAGCCATGTATGCAAAGCAAAGACTTTGCTCAAAGTTCCATGTAGAGACGAAACGTGATTACTGAACTTAACAGGAGATCATTTGCTGGGGGAAAAGTGGTCCATATGCTTCTCGCCTCTACAAACCTTGCTACAAAGTGTCAGTTCTTTCTAATATATAATCAAGGGAATTTTGTGTCGGGGAGAAAACTTCTCATCTTTGTAAAGGACAGTGAGAGGAGAGCTGGGGAAACACAAGAAAGCCCGTGCATGAAGATTAACTGGGAAGATAGGAATCAAATGCATTTCAACCATTATTTTAAAAAGACGTATCTGAAAAAAGGTATTTTTTGAATCAAGTGGAGTCTGATTTCCACCTTTAGAATATTTCCAAATTTAATAGCATGGATTATTCTGAAAATGAAGGCAGATACACATATTATCCCCAAAGAATTCTGAATTAAATTCATCCCCTGGTTTTTCTTACTAAACTTCATATGAACCTATTAACTTCTGTTTTTTTAACTTTTCTAACCAGAAGAAATTTCAATAACCTTTACTAATAATGAGTTTAATAAAACCGTAGGTGAATTTTTTTTTAAAGTTTATTTATTTTGAGAGAGAGAGAGAGAGAGAGAGAGAGAGAGAAAGCAGGGGAGGGGCAGAGAGAGAGAGACAGAGACAGAGAATCCCAAGCAGGCTCCAAACTGTTAGTACAGAGACTGATGTGGGGCTCCAATGGATGTGGGGCTTAAACTCATGAACCATGAGCTCATGACTAGAGCTGAAGTCACATGCTTAACCGACTTGGGCCACCGAGGCGCCCCTTAGATGAAATTTCTTAGTGAAAGAAGTCTAATTAGGTTGAGCCTAAAATTTCACATCTTACTTAGAAATTTACATTTAGAAAAGTATAACAAGTGAAATTCAGCTAAAAAAAAATCCTTCAGAAAAATTAAAATGGTTATGTTTCCACAAAAGAGGGGTATATTTATATGTTTCTTGCCAACCTGGCAAATCTAAATCCAGGACATGAATTCAGATACTACAGGGTCTGAATAGTGAGGAAAGGTCAAAATATGTCCAACCATACTTACCCCACTGAACTTCATTTTTAAAAAACAATTATATTTTATTTTATTTTTTATTAAAAAAAATTGTTTTTTAACGTTTATTTATTTTTGAGAGAGAGAGAGACAGAGCATGAACAGGGGAGGGGCAGAGAGAGAGGGAGACACAGAATCGGAAGCAGGCTCCAGGCTCCGAGCCGTCAGCCCAGAGCCCGACGCGGGGCTCGAACTCACGGACCGCGAGATCGTGACCTGAGCTGAAGTCGGACGCTTAACCGACCGAGCCACCCAGGCGCCCCAAAAGAATTATATTTTAAAGGCCAAGAGATTTCTCTCTTTTCTGAGGTTAGCTCTCTGAAGCAGATGCTACCAACGTAATCGTTATAAAAATTGTGTATTGTCACAAAGACTCATACTTAATTTGGTCCTGATGAGTGCTCTGGCTGCGTCCACCTTCCACCTTAGTCCCCATTTATTCTCTGACATAAGAGTGATGTTACGAACCGTGAACACCGCGCAGAGGATGATGAAACATGGGGGCTAATCTTTTGCAAAAAGCTGAGCCGCACGGGAAAAAAGAAAATGAAATCTCGAGCAAAATCAAGAAAATAGTGTTTGTGACCTCTTCGAGGGAATGGTCGTATCGTCAACAGACTCCTAACACCTGCCTCCCCAACGCAACGGCTCGCGGTGAGATGAACAGGCTCACGACACGTCTGCATGTGAGGGCAGAAGAGAGAGGAGAAAGAAAGTCGATGAAGACAGACTCCTTGGTGACAGCATCTTGAGGAAGAAGAAGAAGAAGAAAAAAACAACTCAAGAGGAGTTGAGGTCTGTGGAGGTCCAACGTCTGGAATGTCAGCCTAGAAACTGAGTACGTGATGAGCTATACAGGACTCATTTAGCAGAGTGCTAATTACTCCTTTCCTGTTACTGCCGTGGTGAACTGTCCGAGAGAAAATGTAAACTCCTTATTCAAGAGAGGCCACAGGGGAGCCAGGGTGGCTCAGTAGGTTAAGTGTCTGACTCCTAACTGACTGAGCCCCCCCATGGGCCCTGTGTCCATCTCCCGATTTTGGCTGAGGCCATGCTTTTAGGGTTTGTGAGATCGAGCCCTATGTCAGGGTCCTCACTGTCAGTAGAGCCTGCTTGGGATTCTCTCTCCCTCTCTCTCTCTGCCCCTCCCCAGCTCATGCTCTCTCTCTCTCTCAAAACAAGTAAGTAAAAACAAAACAAAACAAAACAAAAGAGCTGCAATAAAGAAGTGTTTCTGAGGATGAAGTTCCTTTCTTCCCGCTCTAACTCCCCTTAAAGATAATGATACTCTTTTTTTTTTTTTTTTCCTATCACTCTCCTTCTGTCTCTCGGACACCTCACTTTGGAACGGATCGCTGCTTTGCACCTCTGGTCATTTATCACACATTGTAGAGACCTGAAGTTTTGGATGGTAAAGCGTTGGGTCTGTCAGTCTGCCTAGCAAGCATCCTCAATGGCTTCAAAATGCTATTCCGAAGGACCATCTGCAATAAGAATGATCATTAGATGATGATAAACGGTACGCGGTCACAGATGGAGAAAGTAACAGTATCTGAGAGCCATTTTCATGTTAATGTTATAGATTACATATTAAAGACATGTGCCAGTAACGAAGCAGACCACAAAGAGGGCTGTTGGAGAACAGTCATGCTATTGAAAGCAATGATATAATAAGGAGAATGGCCCCAGGCCATCTGCTTTGAAAGCTTACCATATTTAGGCTGTTCGGACCACTCCATTGTCCGCGGAGGTGCTTTTCTGAGATAACGAGGAAGTGGGCAAAGCTACTATGAGTTAAACTATTGTCAGTAATTTTTAAAACTTTATTATAAATTGCTCCCCTCCCCCCAAACTCCCAGAGCATACCGGCGAGATAAGATACATTTTTCCTCTGAAGTTGGTCTTTTTACCTTTGTCTATTTAGGGTGCTTAGTCCTTCACTTATGCCCCCCTCCCAAACCCTCCCATTTCCAAGCTCTTTTCTAGGTCATTAAAGACAGTTCTGCCAACTCAAGATATTTACTCTTCGTGTAAAAAGAAGCAAATTCTTTTTTTTTTTTTTTTAATTTTTTTTTTCAACGTTTATTTATTTTTGGGACAGAGAGAGACAGAGCATGAACGGGGGAGGGGCAGAGAGAGAGGGAGACACAGAATCGGAAACAGGCTCCAGGCTCTGAGCCATCAGCCCAGAGCCCGAGGCAGGGCTCGAACTCACGGACCGCGAGATCGTGACCTGGCTGAAGTCGGACGCTTAACCGACTGCGCCACCCAGGCGCCCCAAAAGAAGCAAATTCTTAAACACACAGATGCTGGTGAGTGAAAAGACAAAATTTCAGCCGGTTCTTTCAACCTTAGGAGCGGATCTCTGTAATGGAAATATATCTTCCTGTACATCTCTAAATGCATATAAACAACAGGTACATACACACAAAATAATTTAACAAATGGAGAAAATATTGGAAAGTACCTTAGTTGTTACCTTTCTAATTAACGATCATCACGCGGACTACAGAATATAGGACACGTGACTAGTTGAAGGGGATTAACTTTTCACATTTGGGACTTTTAAAATGTTTTTTAGTCTCCACTTAGGCACATCACAAGTCTGAAGAGACTAGAAAAGAAGCATAAACCATGGGGCTCAGGGTCTTAAAATGAGGCTTTCGGGTATTGATCTTCACTAATGCTCTCCTCTAAAATGGTTTCGGTCTTTTGTGCTTCCCAAATTAAAACTTTATCCGTAGGTTTTGCAATTTGGATCTTGTCAGGAGATAAAGAGGGAAGAAAAAAAAAAAGTTTATGATTCAGGGGCATACGAAACTCCAGCTGGCGTTATCATGAGCCTAGTTATGTCAAAATAAATAAATGATCAAAAATAATCTTATTAAAAAACAACATCATATTGGGACTTGGGAAAATAAATATAGGTAAAACAAGTGAAATGAAACTATGAAGGATATTAAAATTCAGAACCTGATTGATTATGTATTAGCCAGATCAAAGCCTCTGGGCGATAATGAGCCACTGAGCAGGGATTACCACCTGTCCTGTTCAACTAGCAGCTGGACGTACCAAGAACAGCTGGACAAGAACACTTAGAAAAAATTAGCCTTTAGAAGTACGAGCTAAGTTTTTTCACCTGCTTCTCAGTTCTGCAGCTTTATCACTCGTGCCTGAACTAAAAAGCTTTTTATATTTTGATGATGTTTTTGCCTTAGGGAAAACGCAGCTTTGAACACCAATATTCCCCGGAGCTTGCTCCCGAGGAACACGGCTTGTCTCCGAGACCTGATAAGCTAGGGTATGGTATCCACTTGGGTTTTCCCGACGCCGGCTTACCGTGTGCTCTTCAATTTAAGCCACTGCAAATTCTTTGCAAAGCAAGCGGAAGCATAAATTCTCAACAAAACCCAAATTATTGAAAGTCACGTATCCCTACACTCTTACTCACAGATCATCATTTCATTGGAACCTATTCAAAATGGCAAGACATATGCAACCCTGGAAAGTTTATCCAATAACTTGGATTCAAAATGGTAGATTAAAAAATGAGGCACCCGGGGCGCCTGAGCGGCTCAGTGAGTTGGCCGTCCAACTCCCGCTCGCGTCATGATCTCACGGGTGGAGAGTTCGAGCCCCGCGTCGGGCTCCGCGCTGACAGCTCAGAGCCTGGAGCCCGCTTCGGATTCTGTGTCTCCCTCTCCCTCTGCCCCTCCCCTGCTCGTACGCTGTCTCTCTCTCTCAAAAATAAATAAACATTAAAAAATGTTTTAAAAATGAGGCACATGACGATCTTTATTTGGTGCTCTAAGTTGTTTTAAAGTCAGCAATCTGTTTGGAGAGTTATTATAAAATAAGCGAGTGGGCAACTCAAAAATAATCTACTGCCTCGCGGCTCCAAGTATGGTCCACAGACCAGCAGCACCTGAGACTGGTAGAAATGCCGACTGTCGGGTCTGGCTCTAGACTTAACTGAGTCCGAATCTGAATTGTGACAAGATTCCCAGGTGATGCGGACGCACATTAGAATCCGAGAAGCAACGTTTAGGCGTTCCATCAGAACTTCTTTTTCTTCGTTCTCTTTGTACTGGAATGCTTTTATTGGAATATGACATTTCAGCAGGGAGCAGAGCCTAGGAATCAGGGCTACCCAAACAAGGGGGGGTGGGGAGCACTTATGGTATGCCTACTGTGCACCAGGGTAGCCCACACACAAAGAGGAGGTTCGGCACAAGAGTACTGGAGGGGGTATCCTGATGTCAGGACACCTGAACGTCTTTATAACGGAATAGCTTTAGTTTTCTCGTGAGACTCCAAGCTCAAGGTCTCCCCGTCTGGGAAAAGGTACTGAGAATGGGGTCCTTCTATCGCCACAATACAAGGTAGAACACAGAAGAAGGGAAAGGAGGAGGAGGGAAGGAGGTGGGGAGGGGAGGGGGGGGAAGGAGAGAAACACAGGAGAGAGAGAAAACATTCTAGCTGACAAACAAGCTGGCAGGAGACACTTTGTATAACACGTTGGAATCCTGACCTCCGACGTGCACTTGCGGCAAAGGTAGACAGACCAGGAATTCTTGTCAATGACGATTTAAAGGTCAGAGAGGAGAAAGCACCATATATGGCTCAAGATTGGAATAAAGCACAGTGAAGAGAATCAGTAAAAAGTGGTGTTGGCGGAGAGGTGTAATCTGTCGCGGGACAGGGATGAAATCGCTTTTTCTGATGTATCTAGTTCCTGCTAGAGAGGAAGCAGAAGCTAGTCTCGGAAAGCCCTGGGGTGAATTTCGGCACACAGGCGTTTCTTTGCTTATTGCTGCTGGTTATACGTTTTCGCATCTGGTCAGACCTCAGTTAAATGTATAGCAAAGGGAGAAGAATTCTCATTTGTAGAGCGTGAGTTTAATCATTCTCAGGCAATCTCTTCCGCTGTCTTAAAATCTCCAGTTAGAGACTTCTTCAAATAGTTCAATCAAAACCGGTGACGAAGGGTTCCTCCTCATGGATAAATATCTGAACCAGGCAGTCTTCAACATGGTGACCAGGGTCAACAAACAAGACAGAGCAGTGAGCAGTCTCCTCAGCCAGTTGAATGAGTGTGCCAACCGGAGCCGGGGCCGAGAAAGGAGCAGAAAGGATTGCTTCAGAGCAGGCGGGAGAAGGCAGAAGTGAAAGAAAAGAAGAAAAGGGAGAGGAGCAAGATCTAAGAGGGAAAGAGACAGTAAGATGTTGCATCATGGTTTGACCCTGGCCACGAGTTGGGGAAGAGAACGTCAAAAACACACAAGGGTGTTTTTGTTTCTCTCAAAATAGAAAATTCCGTACGCCTCAGGCAAGACTTTTTCTAGTTTAGTCTCTATTATCTGCTTAGGGCGGTTGGCCAACTGGCATCTTCTTCCATCTTTTTCAAAAGTTTGAAATCTAGGTGCATCTAGGAATAAGAAAGCCCTTCCGTCTACTACCTGCGCGATAAAGCTGGTCAATTATTGGGCGAATTTTATGTCAGTGAAACGAAGTAATGTGGGTAGGGAGCCAACAATTTATCAGATAACCAAGTACAATCCCATGAAGAGAACAGTGATACTCTTGAGTTGACGACTTACAGAGCCACATACAGGTGGCTTTTGTCTGGAAAGGACAACGGCACTGAATGTTGTCAGCTCTCTGCCACAGAGACTTGAGACAAACTAAGACATTTTGTGTGTGCCTTGCCCATTTTATCAGAAATAACAGGTGTCAGAAATGACACAGAATCCGGTTCAAAATGCTGAGAAAAACTGACAGCTGCCAACTTTGGAGGAAAGATTCCTACTGGAATAATCAAATTTGTGCTGTTCTTATTTACTCATTGACTCTCAGATCTAAAATGCATAAAGAGAAAATTCCAAAACCCTATTTTTAGGCCTTTTGGGTGCATAACTAGTACTGACATTCTTTATCAACTTTTTTGCTTTTCTTAAGGAAATATAAAAATCATAGGATGCTAACATTCTGCTGTGCAATTATATCGAAATGTCTACTATAATTGACAATGCAGATACAGTTGTGTTTATCCGGTTGTTTTGATAGTATTGAATGGAGCATAAATTCTAATTTTTGCTACAGGTTGAATGAAAAAAAAGGAGATAGAACCTTTAAGGTCAGGTTTCATTTCTTAATTTGTTTAACAGACCCTTTTGTAAAAAAGTGGAAAATACGTGACGGTTTAAAGACCAGATCTGAGCCCACTCAAGCTGCCTCATCCGGGCACGTTTGGAGTGTCTCACATACAAGAGGAAAGAGTACCGGACTGAAGCCAGAAACTGCTGCATTTAACCTAGACCTTAACACTGTGTGCTGTTAAAAAGAAATGACACCGATAGTCTGAATATTCCTCGCCTTCAAATTCTGATTTTATTTTAATGTTTATTTATGAGAGAGAGAGAAAGAGAGGGGGAGAGAGGGAGGGAGGAAGGGATTTCGAGCAGGGGAGGGGCAGAGAGAGACGGAGACACGGAATCGGAAGCAGGCTCCAGACTCCGAGCTGTCAGCAAAGAGCCCGACGCGGGGCTCGATCTCACGAGCTATGAGATCATGACCTGAGCCCAGATTGCCAGACACGTCCCTTATAAACTAGAAAAATCAAAGAGACGACTATTTTATTTTTCCGGTTAGCGGATTTTATAAAAAGGTTACTTAACTCTATATATCAAATACAGTCACTTAGATTCTTAATTTATTATTATTTTACATTGTAAATTATTTTATTACTTTTCTTAAACTTTCATTTCTTAAACTTTCCCTAGAGGTACAGAAAAATAGGTAATGCCTTTGATGATGGTAGGAGTGACAATCCCTAATCCTGAAAATAGCTCACAAATACTTTAAGCACACATGAACTATGCAAATGCATGAACTTTTTATGTCAAATTCAGTTTGAAAATGGTTTAAGCGGTGTCTGGCCGGCCAGGTGGTGGAGTGTGCGACTCGTGATCTCGAGGTTGTGAGTTTGAGTCTCGTACTGGGGATAGAGAGTACTTAAAAATCAAATCTTCCAAAAAAAAAAAAAAAAAAAAAAAGAAAGAAAGAAAGAAAAAGAAAAAGAAAAAGAAAGAAAAGAAAAGAAAAAAATGGTTTGATCGCTCAAACTTGTTGTATTTTTCTTGCGCTATTTTTTTTAAGTAGGCTCTACCCCCAGCATGGAGCCCAGTGTGGAGCTTGAACTCACAACCCTGAGATCAATGCCAAAGGTGAAATAAAGAGTTGGATGCTTAGCCAGCTGAGCCACCCAGGTGCCCCTTTCATGTGTCATTTTATACTTAAATTTATAGACCACAAGGACAGTAGTCTTTATGGATCTCTGCGGTCCCCACCGGCCTAGTACAGTGGCTATAAATACCTGTTGAATGAATGAAAATAATACTCTTAGAAATTATCCATTGATGATGATTCTGTCTTGGCAACTACTCTACAGGACCTTAATAAAAAGTGACCTAAAGCCCCTGAAAAATGAAAAGGAATCTGAAATTCCTTCACCATGTAAAAACTTGACAAGTAACTAGACAAAAAACCCCATAACCTAAAATAAGACCACCTGTTTAACTATAGAAAAGGGAAACTATAAGCTAGACAACTGTAAAACTTTAAGTGAGAACAGCTTAATCCAACTTAGTCCCTTGAAAAGTCCAAAAGACACCAAGTTTCTCATCAAAATAAGATTTGGGGGAAAACAAATGCAAAAATATGAGGGTAAATGAAAATATTCTAACGGTTCATAGACTCGGGCGTTTTCAAATCTAAACTTTTAAAAAAACGTGGCTCCATTTATCAGTAAATGGCAAACTTTCTCGTATTTAAGCGTCAATTACGATAACTAAAGTCAACTATAAATTAGCTTTGTTATTTATATCTGTGCTGTTGTGTTTTTTGTCGGCTTGGAGTAAAAGGTGCAAACTGGCGATCTTCTGGCTACGTTTGGCACACCTGTTTTGCTTAGCCCACACAGGTTTTTGTTTTTGTTTTTTCAATTTGCATGACTCAACATTTAAATATTCAGAGTTTTGGGGCGTCTGGGTGGCGCAGTCGGTTAAGCGTCCGACTTCAGCCAGGTCGCGATCTCGCGGTCTGTGAGTTCGAGCCCCGCGTCGGGCTCTGGGCTGATGGCTCAGAGCCTGGAGCCTGTTTCCGATTCTGTGTCTCCCTCTCTCTCTGCCCCTCCCCCGTTCATGCTCTGTCTCTCTCTGTCCCAAAAATAAAAATAAAAAACGTTGAAAAAAAAATTAAAAAAAAATATTCAGAGTTTTGTTTTTTTTTTTCCAGAGTCATATAAAATGTTCACTTCTCATTTAAATGGAGTGATTTGGCGGTACCGGGCTCAGATTCTTCCATCATAATAATTGGCCGGAGCTGACAGCCACCGCTCTGTAAAGGGGCGTGTACTCTGTAGTCCCCACCAGTTCTGATTACCTTACTCTCCGCCATCTTTGCTCATTTCCATCATTAGTAGGCTAGCCTCTACCGGCATTGAAATTTGCAACCTCTGGGTGGGACCAGCAAGCCTTGACCAGAGCAACGTGTGTCTCTTACTGCGCTATAAGCCGGCCAACGTTGATCTACGAAGAAACAGAAAACTGGAAGAGTCCCGGGGTATTCAAGAAATTGACTCTGATTATAAAGTGTCCCTCAGAGACCAAAAGAAGCAGTACTTCCTTCATTTTACGTGACTAGAATCATCCTGATACCGCAGCTGGGTGAGAGGTACAGATCAATATCACTGATGAACAGGGATGCAACAATCCTCAGCAAAGTATCAGCAAGCCAAATACAAAAATGAGAGCTTCGCATCCTACATCATACCCAGGTTGGGATGGCTGGAGGAGTGGGGCTGAGCCAATGGGATATCCGTGCTGTTAAAACCGAAACTCTGGGGCGCCTGGGTGGCTCAGTCCGTTGAGGCTCCGACTTTGGCTCAGGTCATGATCTCACTGTCGGTGAGTTTAAGGGCCACCTCGGGCCCGCTGCTGTCAGCCTGTCAGCACAGAACCCGCCTCGGATCCTTTGTCCCTATCTCTTTGCACCTTCCCTGTTTGTGCTCTCCCCCAAAGAAGTAAATATTAAAAAAAAACCCAGAAACTCAATCCCTATCTCACCTGTGACACAAAAAAGTCAATTCCAGGTGGATTGGACACCTAAATGCAAAAGATAAAAAAAAATAAAGTTTCTAGAAGACAATGTTAGAAAAAATATTTATGATCTTGGGTTGGGCAAAGATTTCTCAAAGAGGACCCCAAGACAATTAACTAAAAGGAAAAGTTATGTATGGGACTACGTTAGAACTAAGAACTTCATTCTATCAAAAGACACAATTAAGTGAGCTAAAAAGCAAGCTACATCATGGGAGAAGACATTTGCAACACAAACAGTTTACAAAGGGCTGTGATCCAGGGGCGCCTGGGTGGCTCAGTCAGTTGGGCATCCGACTTTGGCCCTGTCATGATCTCGCGATCCGCGAGTTCGAGCCCTGCGTCGGGCTCTGGGCTGACGGCTCAGAGCCTGGAGCCTGCTTCGGATTCTGTGTCTCCCTCTCTCACTGACCCTCCCCCGTTCATGCTCTGTCTCTCTCCGTCTCAAAAATAAATAAACGTTAAAAACAAAAACAAAAAAGAAAAACAAAGGGCTGTGATCCAGAATATATAAAGAGCTCTTACGATTCAATAAGAAAAAGGGACAAAATTAAAAGACAGGCAAGAGATTCCAGAGACACTTTGTATAAGTAGATATACAAAGTGGTCAATAAAAACATGTAACCACATCAACCTCCTAAGTACTCAGGGGAATGCAAATTAAATGCACAATGCGATCCTAGCGCACTCCCATTGCAATGTCTACAATTTCAAGACTGACAATATCGAGTACTGTTGAGATGTGAAGCAGCTACAACTTTCATAGACTGCTAACAGGAGTGTAAATTGGTACAACCACGTTGGAAAACTAGAAGCATCTAATCTACTAAAGCTCAGCATATGCATACGTGAGCAACACAGACAATTTTACTCCCAGATATACACCTAATGACTTCGCACATGTGCACCAAAAGACACATAAAAGAACATTCCCTGGAGCCTTACTCATAATGCCTCCAAACTGGAAAGAGCCCGAATGTCCATCACCGGTAGAATGGATAGATTGTGGTATATATATATTTTTTAACGTTTATTTATTTTTGAGACAGAGAGAGACAGAGCATGAACGGGGGAGGGGCAGAGAGAGAGGGAGACACAGAATCGGAAGCAGGCTCCAGGCTCTGAGCCATCAGCCCAGAGCCCGACGCGTGACCTGAGCTGAAGTCGGACGCTTCACCGACTGAGCCACCCAGGCGCCCCATAGATTTTATAAGAGGATATCATATATCAATGAAAAAGAATGACACCTATATGTAACAACACGGGACAAACTCATCAACACGGGACAAGCTCATCAACACAATGCTGAGTTACAGACACAAGAGTTTATATACTGTATGATTCCATTTTCCCAAAGTCCAAAAACAGGCAAAACTAAACCATGGTGTTGAAAGGCAGGAGGGGAGAGGTTACCTTTAGGATGAGGGGGGGAGCAGTGATTGGGAAAGAGGGTGCAGGGGTGGGATGGGATGGGGTGGTGGTTTCTGCTAGGTTAGTAACGTTTTATCTTTATCCCCCAATTTTGTTTCGAGATTTTCAAACCTACCAAAAAGTTAAAGAATACCCATAAGCCATGCACCTAGACTCACCAAGTATGAACATTTTACCATATTTGCTTTCTCTCTCAGAAAAAGACAGCTAGAGAGAGAGACAGACAGAGAGAGAGCGAGCGAGCGAGCGAGAGAGCGCCACACTCTTTGGGGGATACTGGTAATGTTTTATTTATTGCCCTAGAGGGTGAACATGGGTGTGTCCATTTTGTGATGACTGCATTGAACTGAACATTTATCATTTTTGTATACTTTCTGAATGAGTTATCCTTCACCTTCCTTCGAGTTAAAAAAAAAAACAAAAACCAAAACATTTAAGCAATCTGTTTGGAAAATACCCTGGAAAACAATGCATTCGACACAACACATTACTAAAATAGTACTGCCTACTGATTTTCTTTGTTGTTGTTTTGACAGCCTTTAGGAAAAACTGCACCGTATTTTTAGATCCATGCATTGAACTGAGATACTTTAATGTAATGACGCTTAGGTTAAAATTATAGTGTCACAGCCTCACCTGCTGGTTGTTTTCCAAAGCCATATTATGCACTCGCCTTTGTATTATACGGACATAAAAAAATTCCTATCTTGCTGCTCTTGAGATGTGCGAAGGGCAGGACTGCTTCGGGTACAGAGTGAGACTCAGGGCGGGTGGGAGCTGTTGGTGGCAAAGTGGGGTGGCTGTCACACGCTCCTATCAGTCTAGTATATAAAACACAGTCCCTGGCCTTCAAACAAACGGTTAAAGCAGCAAGGCTCAAGAACGGACGTAACGTTTTCCAAAGCTTAGGTGAAAAGTGGGCTAAGTGGCCTGGGGATGAAAGAGAAGAATATAAAAGTTTTCCCTTGTGATGCTTACCAAGAGGAGTGCAACAACTATAAGGCACAACGTGACAAGTCCTCGGTTTAGAGAAGAGCAACTCAGGTGCCACGTCTTACTCCGTGGTAAGTGATCGTAGGTAAACCGAAACCTCTCAGAGCCTCAGTTTCCACAACTGTAGAAATGAGGATAACCATATACGCTAGCCAAACCCTCCAGAGCGCAACCTAAGAATCAAATGGTCTAACAGATGGAAAAGTGTTTTCTAAAGTTCTCTACAAACGCATGGGACTCCTTGTAAATCTTCTACTTGCTTATGGCTTTTCGTCCAACAACCGTGGCTTTGTAAAAGGTCCCCAGGACCAGTTAGCAGAAGATTCAGTTTTCTAGGCCAGTTTAGCCCCCTTACCAAAACTGCTTTTCCCTTTGGAACTTCTGTCTTCTTATCTGTAAGATGAAGGGTTTGCGCTGGATTATTTTTAAGATTCTTTCTTCCCCTTATTTTTCATGATTGTATTATCTCTTCACTCTTGAGCAGACCCATTTCTCCTGTCTTATTAGCTGACCATAGGCACCAGACTGATGACACATTACGGAGGTGGGCTATCAGAGATAAGTTAAAGTACAAGGTTTCAATCCTAGGGTAACCCTAGGGTCTTTAAAGGAAAAGACCCGATCCCTCGAACGATAAGGGCGGAAAGTGACCACTTAAGAAAGGCAAGAACGATCTGGGTTCTGGCATGCTAAATCCATTTCCTTAAATCGAACTTCAAAGTCAAATTCCTGGGTTGAGGGACGTAGCGCTGATCGCACAGTTCTAGGAAATGCTCTTGACGTGTCCAGATTGCTGTGTGTCTCAGCAGAGTGTACTTGGCATTGAGTATCTGTCTGTGTGTGTAGGAGACACTGCACGTTTGTTTTCAATATAATTTCAGGGTGTGCAAACTAGTATTGTGTACCAGTGATCTATGCAAGCGATCCTAATCTCTTGGCTGCTCTATTTAGGGGGGAAATTGGACTAAAATAAATGGAGACCTATATACCAGCCAAACAGCAGGAAGCTCTTAAATGACGATGGCTAAGAATAAACGTAGAAGAGAAATTTAACTTTGATAATGTAATAAATTCATGTGCATTACCTAGAGCTTCAAAGTAAAAGCCAGAGTGTTAAGGATAGAGGGACATGTACTCTGTGTAGGAGAAAAACAATCCCAGAAGTGACTTTTTCCAATGGGAGATAGTAAAAAGTTTGCTCACTAACTCTGCTACGTCCCTGAGGAGGGACCAAAGACTTAAGATCAGAAGAAGCTATTAGGAAAATCTTCCTGAGGTGTTCAACACTGAACAGGGATTATCCATGAAAAGATGGGAGATCTCCTCACTAAATCAGAAGAGAATAGATTCTCGTCGGTCTGGAATGCTTTTGGCTGAGCTCTGCCATGGGAATAGATTGAATGATTGGCCTACAATTGAGTAATTCTGTAAACCATACTCTATAAATCCTCTAACTCTCCCTAAGTATGGCATTTAAAAATAAGACGGATAGCTTGAGGCCTCTTGGTTGAGAAACACTACTGAAAGGATTCCTGAGAAGAACCCAACTTTTTTCGTCCTCAAACAGCTAACAGTAGCCTGTTTTTTAGTCCGATGGATGATGGCTTCAATAAGACGATTCTGTCACGGAGATTTTTACGGAGACCCGCAGCATACTGAACGATTCCCCTGAGAAAAGTGTTTACTGCTCCCTTTACAATGGGTCAAGAGACTCTGATTTCCAGCGCAGAACTATTTTATAGGCATCTTTCTGAACCTGATCTGAAGGCAGACGAGCAGGTCCTAATGTTACAAGGAACTACTTTGAGCTAAGTGAAAGAATTACAGTTGGCCAAGTGGGACTAGATAACAGGGTTCATAACTGCAATCATTGCTCCCACGAATTTTAGTCATAATATTGCGGGTGCCGAGGCATAAATGCCTTCCCATCTCATCCAATTGGAGGAACTTTCTTGTTGGCACAGGGTCCCAGGCTTTTCATTACCCTTCAGGTTTCCTGCTCTCCCCCTCGACTGGCACAGCTCTAAATTGGATGGGACCTTACAGTGCTAGAGGTCAAGGAGGATCTTTCTAAACCATTAGTTATTCTTAATTACTTGAGTTTCCGTGGCACGACGCAGACCTCGGCGTGTGTAGAGTGGTCTGCTCTTTAGGAAATTCATCTTTTCTAAAGTCTGTCCCGAATTTCCTGTCCCTGATATGACTGGGTATACAGAAAGCATGGCCGTTTGCAAAGGCAGATGTCGCAGCTGGGGAAAGGGAGTGATAGAAAATTGGAGAAAAGCCCCTGAAACACTTAAGTCCACCGTTATACTGTACATCTCTAACTGGACTCTCTGTGTCAACTTATACCCCCGCCATTCCTCATTCAGTGGTAAACTAAGCCTTGTCTGATGATCCATATGCCTGAGAAGGAGGAGAGGGATTGAAGGGGAACAAGTGCTAGAGACGCAACCCAAAGGCTACCACCCCCAGGGTGACAGAGCAGGCGACCGGCAGTGGAGGCGAGAACCTTCTGTGTGTGTAGTTTCTTTGGAAAACTACAGTATAAATCAGAATACTGAGAAGGAAGAAATGACGTGTGGGGATTGTTTCCGTCGGGATTCGATTTCCTTTCTGGCTTTGTAAGATCCGGTGGAGTGAAAAGCTACCTTTGAAATCTTTCTTTAGGGAAAAGGAAAAGAAAAAGTAGGTGCTGGGACCACCAGGTCGGGGGTGGTTTTCAGAGTCGTCACTCGTGGATCCCTGCCTAAGGAATCTGAGTTATGCTTACCTACTGCCTATAATACGTACGGACATCTGATTGGCTCGTGCTGCCTCTCGACAGGGTTACCATCGATAGAAACCCTAAAGGAGAAGCTCTTCTCTGGTCGCCATGTGATGACCAGCCTTGGATGAGGCACGGACTGCAGCACTGGAGAAGTGGGGGGGTGCCTATGTGTGTAAGCGCACGTATGAGTTCTATGATCCCACTGTCCTGGAGCCCACAGCGGATTATGTGATTTCTGGGGTTGCCGCCTTTCGATGCCACGGAAACACTAAGACACAACAAGGTACAGCCTACTGGCTGAGGGGCTCAAGTGATCGAGGGACCCGTCTGCTGTACGACAGATGGTATAGATGTACCCCCACCCGAAAGCCATGTCCTCTGCTCCATTTTGTTTTCTTGCTGTAAGCTAGCACGGGCTTGTCTTTAGGTACCCGAGTGGAATGTACAACTTCTTGTCCTCACACGTCATGCGAAGATAACTATGATTCATGTCCAACAGTAAAAGGTACATGCATACCTGTCTACCACCAAGCTTGGGGCAATACTTCTGGGTTTGAGCTGTGGCATTTTTTTTTTTTTTTGTATAATAAATGAAAATAAAGCTTCTTTTCAATTTCGTGATTACCTACGACTGGTGTGATTTAGAAGCCGCTGGTAGGTCAACAGGGTAATCTAACGCGTTTTTAGGATGGAAAAAAAGAAACATGAATGTTAGACATACCTCTGTGAACGTTTTTCAGAATATGAGAATTCAAACACACACACACACACACACACACACACACACACACACACTAACGGTATATTACCATTACTTGAGACTCAGTTGAGATAACATTGGTCTCTTACTTGACTCACTTTTTAATTCCATCCAAAGAGGAGTGAGAATAATCACTGACCTATATCTACAGCATGGTTCTATTTTTTCCTAAATGAGCTCACTAGAGGATCTCAGGGCATAAATCTGTTCCCCACGAATTAAATGCAAAAATCATGAATGCATCTAACACTTTTAGATTGAACCAAATATTTCCAGGAATACAGATTCTTCCGGTCCACATAGGGAACTGTATCGGTGATCGGTGGCTTGGCAGTGAGTAAATGCTGCTCACATTGCCGTTAAAAAAAATTCTATACAGACTTAGAGATCTAGTACAGCACAACATACACCCCAGACACAGGAATCTCTACGAGGAGAGCTTCAGGAGGCTTTGCCTTTGAAGATTTTTTTTTCCTTTTTTTGGAAAACAAAACACAACAAAACACCTCCTGTTGCCCTGAATGCTAATGATAGAGGACGATGTTGCTATGGCAATGCTAATTTCAACACTGTTGCCTGTGGACTTCACATGAACTCGCTGTTTTAACTTCTGCAAATGTCATTTACAAAATGAAAACCCATTAATGATTAGCGAGGGCACAATGTTCCACTTTAATTAGAATAATAAGGAATTGCTGATGCACAAAGTACAGGTTTGTGCATCGCTACTGAGCCTACACTGTCAAAATTAATTACTACCGATGAGGATTTGGTTCCACTTTTTTAAAGGAAGCTTGAGAAGAGAACAGTTATATTTTGACTTTAAAGGAATTTAAAAGTCTCCCTTTTTCAATTTGAAGGTGAAAAAAAAAAAACCCTCCCAGTAGTACGTGTAACAACTGCGAAGAGCCAAACAGAAATTATGACCAAGGGTCAGGTATTTCGAACCGAGCAAGAGCTGAAGAGAAAGTAACTAATTGTTAGTCTTTAAAGAAGGCAGGAGGGGATGATGGGAGATCAATTGTTTAAGTATTTACAAAGTAAGGGTCTGTGGGAAAAGCACCGCAGTTGACAAATATCACAAATACTGGCTGTATTGTGATACACGTGTCCACGCAAGGAAAGGTGGAGAACACTTCAAAGAACTAGAAATAGGGGTGCCCGCATGGCTCAGTCGGTTGAGCTTTGGACTTAGGCTCAGGTCATGATCTTACAGTTCGTGGGTTCCAGCCCCACACTGGGCTCTGCGCTGACACAATGGAGCCTGCTTGGGATTCTCTCTCTCTCTCTCTCTCTCTCTCTCTCTCTCTGTCTGTCCCTCCCTGGCTCATGTTCTCTCTCTCAAAAATAAAAACATTAAAAAAAAAAGAACGGAAATAGACAAGAGGGAAAAAAAGATAAATTATATTCTCTCTGATGGGAAAGACCGACCTACCTTAAAAGAGATTTTTTTTTTCTCCAAATGAACAAACTTTGAGGGAAAATCTAAAGACAGACCTGGAGGGGTGTACTCAACATTTAAATTTGTTTTCACATGGTTCACTGGAACGATTGCCTTAGACAGTTTTACTTTCAAGGCTCTACATTCCCATTCCGGGTCATTCCTGTAGCTGGCGAAATCATTTTATGCCACTGGTGTCCCCAACCAAATATGGGGGGTGTTTTTATTGGAGGAAGAAGATGCAACACACGTTTTTCAGTATTAGACAAATCTTCCCACGGAAGGTCCAAACCCGTGAACTTAGGCGACATAGGAAGGAGTGGGACACCAACACTCCATGAAGTCTCTAGACGGTTCCCTGAAAACCTCCACCATGTTCTGGGTCTTGTCATGAAGCAATAGTACAGGGTAGAGGACTGTCAAATGACCTGTGTTACTGAGAAGAAAGCCGAATTTGTGGTCGTCTCGTCTATCTGACAGGAAGCTCAAAGTATTTCGCTGGGGAAGAGAGCTGACGGCTGCCTTCAAAAGGGTAAAGAGGGGCACCTGGGTGGCTCAGTCAGCTGAGCGACAGACTTCGGCTTGGGTCATGATCTTGCGGTTGACGGGTTCGAGCCCCGCTTCGGGCTTTGCGCGGACAGCTGGAGCCCGCTTTGGATCCTCTGTCTCTCTCTCTCTCCCCCTCCCCCACTCACGCTTTCTCTCAAAAATAGATAAACATTTAAAAAAAAACTGGTAAAAACAAAGTTACATCGCTTACATCGCTCAACAAAAGGTAGGCTCCAGTTACATAAATGTAATATTATGCGCCATTACGTAACTGTAAATATAAATTATACACATTATTTTATTAGGAACAACTTAGAAACTGGAAGAATTACCAACACGCTCATAGCACGCGAGCACCCATGCCTGGGTGGTTAGGGCTGACTTGAAATTTTTTTTTTTTCTTTACCCTTTTCTGAGATGTTTTCCATCATGAACACCCATCACTGTTTGCTGTGAGGGGGAAATCCTGTCCATGTTAATGTTCCAAAATATTGCCCAACCTTCCAGTTTCAACTGAGAGATGTAGAGAGCTGCAAAGAGGCAGCTCCCACACTCGCAACAAGAAAAACCTAGACAAATACATTAACAGCTTCTCATCAACCCGTCCGAGAAATGAGATCATAGGATCATCCGTCCCGAAACTGGAGAGAGGTGCCTTCGGCAAGACACAGGGCCTGAGCACTTGGATACCTGGGGACAGTTAGATCCCTGGGGACACAGGCTACCACAGGCTATATGAAGTGCTAGGGAGAGGACGGTCCTGGAGGCCACGTGAGGACCTCAGTATGAAGCTCCTGGAGGCTGTAGTCACAGGACAGTTCCTGACCCTTAATTTTTCCTCCAGGAACTGCACCAGGCTCTGACGGGGAGGAGGGGGAGAATCCGGACAAAGCTCCCTTCATCCTTGGTGCTGCTAAGAACAGAAGTGTCAGCCACTGTGAACCAGCCCAGAACCTTCTCCCAGGCCTAGATCCCCCAATTCATCCATGTTTAAAAAAACCAAGAAACAAAGCGCCTTAATCCGTAGGGAAAAGGGCCTCGCGGCAAAGTGAGAACATCTGTAGATGCCGTCTACACACGGGGGAAGGGAACGGGAGGGGAGAAGGTTCTACCCCTGGAGGAGGGGCAGAAACAACTGTGAAGGCCACGCCCCCAAGATCCAGGCCCTAGAGTAGGGCCCTGCCCCGCATCCCACCTTTGCGCTAACAAGCTTCCAGAAATAAAACGCGGCTACCAGAGGAAGGTGAAGGCTCTGGTGCCCATAGTAACAACATAGGTTAACGATGATAACCATAGCAACAATAAACTGCAAACAGAGCCCATCTCCTGACCAGATTAAGATAAATCACCATACAAAAGGTCTGCTGACCTCGGTATTTACTACTCTGTATAAGATGTCTGTTTTCATGCCCCAAATGCAAGGCGTGCCCAAAGGAAGAAACGTCAGTCTAAAGAGACAAAGCAATCATCACATCTAGACTCAGATCTGTTTCGGACGTTGGAACCATCAGAGAGGTTTAAAATAACCATAATTAATACGTTAAAAGCTTTCATCAAAAAGGACGGCAGTATAAAGATCAGATAGGTAATTGCAGTAGAGAGCTGGAAGCTAAGAATGGATCAAATGGAAGGGTTAGTAATCAAAAACACAATAACCAAAATGAAGAACGCTTTAAATGGGCTTATCGCTAGGTTTGACAGAGACAAGGCCAAGAGTCCGTGGATTGGAAGCTAGGGCAACAGAAATGGAAACGGAAAGGGCAAAACAGTGGGCACAATCCTACAGGGTTTTTTTTTTTTTTTTAAGTTTACTTATTGTTTTAGTCATCTCTACATTCAACGTGGGGCTCGAACCCACAACCCTGAGATCAAGAGTCTCCCGCTCTTGTGATGGAACCAGCCAGCACCCCCAGATTTCTGCGGTTCTAACACAGATGCAATGGTCTCTTAGCATTAGTTGGATCTCTGAACAACAGTTCCTTGTCAGATTAAGTAACTTTGGTGCAACCATGCCGATCAAGAATCGAGAACGATGAATGAAAGAGTTTACTCACTGAAGCAAGCTCTGATAGGCAACCCAAGTCGGTACAAAGTATTTTATGGGCCAGTGACATTCCAGATGGATAAGGATGTATTTTTAAAATGTTTGTTTTAGATTAAGAGTTTTAGCAAATATAAAAAGGTCTGAAATACAAAATATGTTTTCTCCTACAGCCCAGAATTAGTAACAGTTAACATTTTGCCTTTGGGGACAGCTTCTTTTTCAACAAAATAAAACAGCGAGGATGAAATTAAGGTCTCCTTCGATGTCCCCACCCGTACACAACAACCGCTGATAACTTTAATGTGTATCTTTCCAAATTTTACATTTTTCTTTTTCGTTTATTATTTAAAAAAATCACTCTTTTTTTTTAAGTTTTTAAATTTGCTTTTTAAAACTCCAACTGTCCTCCAAAGAGCGAAGAGCTTTAAAAATTGCCCTTCCAGAATGTAGCGTTAGCATCTCATTAAGACCCATGGTTTCATCGACCAAGTTACATACAAATGCCATCAAAATTATTAACTCCAACCCAGACCCCCCTACCTCTCTTCCGGACTCTAGACGCTTATCATCTGTCTACTTGGAGGTACTTCTCGGACGTCACAAGTCGCCTCAAAGGCAAAAGTCCACTGTCATGTTGCCACCCAAATGTGGTCTCTCTTCAGTGTTCCCTATGTCACGATAAAGTGGTATCGGCAGGGCCACTGCCAAGAAATAGAGGTGTGGTTCCTTGACATGTTTTTCTTTCTCTTTGCAACCCCTCCTCTCGTCACCAATCCACCAGCCCTAAGGGTTTTTACCTCCTAGATCTCTCAGCCTCTCAACATCTCCAACCTGCCACTCTCATGGTCCAAGTACCGACATCCCTCACCTGGATTTTCATCAGTAACCCTTTAATGTTTGCATAGGTGGGGTCCCTAGGTAATTCATTCACGTCAGCCAGAGAGCTTTTCAAGTTTTCTCTCCAACCCCTCCCACACAGTCATGCTGTCATTTTATTTATGTATTTATTTTGAAAATATTTTGATGATTTTTTTTTAACGTTTATTTATTTTGAGACAGAGAGAGACAGAGCATGAACGGGGGAGGATCACAGAGAGAGGGAGACGCAGAATCGGAAACAGGCCCCAGGCTCTGAGCTGTCAGCACAGAGCCCGACGTGGGGCTCGAAATCACGGATCGTGAGATCGTGACCTGAGCCGAAGTCGGACGCTTAACTGACTGAGCCACCCAGGTGCCTCGATGATTTTTTTTTTTGAAAAAACTTACTTATTTTGAGACAGATAGAGGGAGAGAGGGAGGGGCGGAGAGAGAGGGAGAGAGAGAATCCCAAGCAGGTTCTGTGCTGTCAGCATGGAGCCCAGCGCAGGGCTCGATCTCACAAACCCTGAGATCATGACCCGAGCGGAAATCAAGAGTTGGATGCTTGACCAATTGAGCTGTCCCAGTCACACTGTCATTTTAATTCCTTATGTAGACGAGTTCCCTCCTGGTACAGTGCCTGGACACATGATCTCCCCCTTTTGCTCTGTTAATGTTCATTCAGACTTAACCACCTCTCTGGCTCTACTTTAGAGAGAGCACGGCGTCGCTTACCAGGGGTATCCTATGCGTCTAGCACTGTGTCTGGACCACCCGCACCACGGTAAGTAAATACTTACTGAATGAATCCGTCAGTCAAGAGTGTGTCTTTCAACAGCTACTTGCGATTTTTCTCAGGCAAGGAGAATCTAACCATTTCTTAAGTGCCTTCAAATTAAGGAACATTTTGGCATTTGTGTGAAATTTTGAAAGCACCGACAAACAGCAGTTCCTGTTTTTACAAACAAGACTGAGGTTAAGCAAAATATACCAAGGAAAAAATGGACTTCGTACTAAATTGGCTAATTATGGGTGAAAGTAGCCATTTATGCCTTGACGATGATCAGAGACAGCCTTATAAACTCTGTCTCTTTAATGAATAATAATGCATTTTATAGTTTTAGGCTTTCATTTGAGCACTTCAGAACGGTTCACAAACACACGAGTTTATCTCTGCAATGGTATTGCAGGCCAATTCAAGGAAGTAAATCACGCAACGGGGTTCAAAAGCATAGGGAATTCTTGGATACCTAAGAAAAAGCTCTCTACTTCTTGTACCTAGTTTACGTATGTTTTTACAGTCTCATACAGATCGTTAATATGGAATTAAAAAAATAGAGATTATTCTAGCTTTTTAAGGTTTATTTATTTACAGTTTGTTTGTTTGTTTTAGAGTTTATGTTTTGAGAGAGAAAGAGTGAGGGAGGGGTGTGAAGAGAGAGAGAGGGACAGAGGGAATCCCAGGCAGGCTCTGCAACTGTCAGCATAGAGCCCACTGTGGGACTCGATCCCACAAACCCTGAGACTATGACCTGAGCCAAAATCAAGGATCGGACGCTCAACTGACCTAGCCACCCAGGCGCCCCTCTAGCCTCTTATTTAAATCCTATACAAATATAGCCAATTTGACAACGAATTACATTTTCAAGACCCTGCACAAATTAATCAATCTGTTATCTGGAGGGGCAAGTTTTTACTGGAATAAAACATATGTCACACGAACTTTACCATTTTAGTCATTTGTTAAGTGTACAATTCGGTAGCATTAAGTACATTCACAATGGTGTACAACCATCATTTCCATCCGTTTCAAGAGCTTCTTTCATCGTCCCAAACAAAAACTTTGTGTCCGTTAAACTCTAACTCCCCTTCCCTCTTCACCTCATTCCCGGGCAACCCCTAATATACTTTCTATCTCTACGAATTTGACTCTTATAGGTCCCTCAGGAGGGGAATCACGTAGTATTTGTCTCTTTTGTGTCCGGCTTCCTTCACTTCCCATAATATTTTAAAGGTTTATTCACATTACAAGGTGTGGCAGAATTGCGTTCCACTTGAAGGCTGGATAATATTCCACTGTATGTATATACCACATTTCGCTTACCTGGTCATCTGTTAAAGGACATGTGGGTTGTTTCCACTTCCTGGCTGTTGAGCGTAATACTGCTATGGACGTGAGTGACGACATGAGCCGTTTCAGTTGTTGCTTTCAGTTCTTTGGGATATTCGTCTAGAAATGCACTGGCTGAATCACAGGGAATTCCCCGTTTCAGTTTCTGAGGAAATGCCAAGCTGTTTTCCACAGTGGCCGCATCATTTTACATTCCCACCAGCAATGTCCTAGGCTACAGTTTCTCTACATCTTCAGCCACACTGTTTTTTTTTTTTTTTTTAACAATAGTCATTCTACTGGCTGTGAAGCGGTATCTCATTGTGGGGTCTGTGTGTGTGTGTGTGTGTGTGTGTGTGCACATGTGTTTACGTGCATTTCCCTGGGACGAGACGGGGAACATCTTTTCACGGGCTTCATTCCTCATCCAAGTTTATTTCCATTCTACTTGGAGCCTTAAACATTTTGAATCCTCAGTTCTACTTCTTCGCGAAAATATGCCGTATTAAAATCCATGCGGGCACCGTTAATAGCAACTGCCCCCCTCATTGGCATGCCAGGCCTACGTCTTTGACTAGGAGGACAGGAACTGCTCTGGGACATGCAGGGATTCCAGGAGCACCGGGGCGATGCTCATTACCGTCACGATCGGCAAGCTCGTTCTTTGGTTTAGATGTTTGCCTGGTGCTGCTGGGGGTAAAGAGTGGTCAGTGGGCACGACGGGAGACCAAAAGCTCTCTAAGGCACCCCCCCCCCGGTGCTGCTCACGGTCTCTAAGACAGTGAGGTATCTTGTTTGCCCCTACTAGCCTTGTTCATCCTCAAGTATGTGTTTCAGCCATCGATCTTTACTTGGGACAGCGAGCAAAGTCAATGTTCGTATTTCAAAAGTTTACCTCTTCGAGGTTGCAGAAAGAGGGTACTCAGGGCTCAACTTGAAGAGCCTTGCTACTTACTACTTTGCTACTGTGGAACAAAACTGAAAGTAAGGTTTGGACTAAGTCCGCTTTCCACTGGGAACAATAAAATGAACACACACACGAAACATCGGGTCCGATAAAATGGTTTTCCGTTGTTGTTGCTATTCATCGTTCTATGATGTGAACTGTCACAGAAGACAATCGGAGGTAGTCCTGGGCAGTTAGGCATTGAAAGGACTGTCTTCTTTCTTGGAAAAGGATACAAGAAACTAGGAACTTGGAAAGATACACTTACTGGAGTACTCCAATCAAAGTATCAAGAATGATGAGGCACAGTAAGAGACTAACAAGAATAACTAATAAGAAGATACGATTATAATGAGAAACTATGGTAAAAGTTATGTGAGTGTCATCTCTCTCTCTAAGTAGCTCACTGTACTGTACTTGCCTTTCTTCCTTTTGTGATGATGTGAGATGAGAAACGCCTGCGTGATGAGATGGAACGAGGTGAATGACGTCGACACTGGGACGTAGCGTTTGCCTGCTACTGACCTTCTGACAGTATTTCAGAAGGCGCATCACCTGCTTCTGGTTCACTGCAGGTAACCAAAACCGTGCCAAGTGAAATCGCGGATGGGGGTGCGGAACTACCGTGCGTACGATTTTCTAACACCTACAGAATTTACGGTTTCGGTACTTATGCCTAAATTTAATTTCCTATGGATTGATTATTTTACCTCTGCCTTAGTTTGGTGTTTTATTATTTTTTCAAATGTTTATTTATTTATTTTTGAGGAAGAGTGCGAGTGGGGGAGGGGCGGAGAGAGACAGGGAGACAGACCATCCCAATCAGGCTCCACACCGACAGGGCAGAGCGCGATACAGGGCTCGAACTCACGAACTGCGAGATCATGAGCTCAGCCGAAGTCGGATGCTTCACTGACTGAGCCACCCACGTGCCCCAGTTTGGTGTTTCATAGCCCAACTTAGATTTCACACAGATTTCCTTACGTATATTATTAGTCTACACAACAACGATCATCTGTTCCCTACAGCCACCACTCTTAACGATCACCGTAAGTGTTTTACCACGTCTCTATTTGTATTTTGCAATCCTAAATTGACATAGTACTGTGAATAAATTCAGATGTTGCTATACTCAAGCCTGAAACTGAATACAGTTACCATCTTGGAGAAGTAAATCTAACAGCCCTAAGTACTCGTGTCTTCACTCTCTGTTTATAACACTTGGTGATAAAGGTGTTTGTTCACTATAGAACTAGGTGTTACTTGGATAAAAATATCGCTGGTCTGGGATTCATGCTTGCCCAAGCGATATTGATTTCCTGGGAGATTTTTTTCCTCCCGTTCCAATTCAGTGTTTTTAATTTAAAATAGTTTATGTTTATGTAATTTTTTTCCCAATGTTTTATTGAATTAATTCTCTATTTTTCAAGGCCACAGCACGTAATATAAAGGTACGGCCCAAACTGTCAGATGAGATTATTCGGTATTCCTCTACTCATCCCATATCCTCCAGATAGGAGTTATTTTTACACATTCTATTAGACGTCAGGATTTTTAGGTTTTAATTTTAAAGAAATGTTCCACATCTGAGCCCTCTGATGTACTCTGAGGGATAGTTACAGTTACAGTCAGGTAACTTCTCAGGAAAAATCACTCTGTGGTTTGAACATGTTTTCTCCATACTTGCAGACTAATCTTTTCCGGTTCACAAATCAAAACAAGATTAGTATGCTCGAATCTACCAACCAGTAGAGAAAGATCAAACTTCCAACTCAACATTGAGCGGCTTCCTTGAAAGGGAGCTGATACATCTTCTCAAGCAATACATTCAAGGGCTTGGAATATAATTGGCAATTTTGTTGATGATGAACGAGGCTGAGCTGAGTAAGGGTGACTTTTGTTCCTCTGCCGGGCTTATAGTAAAAAGACATGGCCTGGCAGCTGAGCATATGACATACGAGTTAGAGAAACAACTCTAAGTTCTTTAGTAATAAAGTCTATTTAAAAAGATAGAATGGGATGGCTTTTCCCCCCGCCAAAGACAAAACAAAACCATATTTGAAAAAAAATGGCTCTCTTTGTACTAACGCTAGACATTTATGCAATTAATCTATTTTATATGTGCTTGTTAATGGCATCTAATATTTACCAGGGCAAGACAAGAGCTGGGTGCGTATAACTAAGCGCCAGTTTGAGGTCTTTTCTTCCCCGCTGGATGCCACTATGACTCTGCCTCAACGTCTCTCTTAGATTCTACCAACGTACCTCATCCCAACGTCCTTCAAAGTCTTTTAATATTAAGACATAGGCTTATGTGCACTCACTGAACTCAGCTTCTGAAGGCAGCCTGTGCACTTTGCCAGGAATAGGATTGGAAGGCACTGTCCTAAGATATCCTCGTAACTTTTGGCAACGGGAGCTACCAAAGGAATACGTTCACTTAACGGTACTTCCTCTAAAATAGCAACTTCCAAAGAGTTACGGTTCACAGGACAGTTCAGTGAGGCAACCAACACCATCAAGCATTTCTCTCTGCTTTCAACCACCAAAAATAGACAATGAAGGAGCGGATGGCTCAAGTTGCCCTCAAAATACAATTTAAACAACTAATGCCAGGGAGATTACCTAGAATAAAAACATACAGAACGCCTTTTATTTAAAAAATTTTTTTAATGTTTTTATTTATTTTTGAGAGACAGAGAGAGACAGAGTGTGTGCAGGGGAGGGGCAGAGAGAGAGAGAGAGAGAAAGACACAGAATCCGAAGCAGGCTCCAGGCTCCGAGCTGTCAGCACAGAGCCCGACGTGGGGCTCAAACTCACAAGCCGTGAGATGGTGACCTGAGCCGAAGTCGGACGCCTAACCGAGTGAGCCACCCAGGCGCCCCGAACGCCTTTTATTTTTGAGAGAGAGAGTCAGAGCATGAGTGGGGGAGGGGCAGAAAGAGCGAGACACAGAATCCAAAGCAGGCTGTCAGCACACCGAGCTGTCAGCACAGAACCCAACACAGGGCTCGAACTGACGAACCGCGAGATCATGATCTGCAACGAAGTCGGACACTTAACCTACTAACCCAGGTGCCCCACGCCTTTTTTAAAAAAGTACATTTTATTTCTTTTGATAGAGAGAGAGAAGGCATGTGCGTGTGCACATGCAGGGGAGGGTTCAGAGAGAGAAGGAGAGAGAGAGAATCCCAAGCAGGCTCCATGCTGTCAGCACAGAGCCCGACGTGGGGCTCCATCCCACAAACCATGAGATCATGACCTGAGCCCAAATCGAGAGTCAGACACTGAACCGACTGAGCCACCCAGGTGCCCCTAGAATGCCTTTGATCTGTTATGATCTATTCCTTTATGAGAATACTTATTAGGATCACGGCTCAGTTCCCGCAAATATACTTACTCTTCCGCAAAATCAAAACAAAGCGTCAAGTATTTGTTCGCCATTTTTATGTGTGAGATAATGAGATGCTCAGGACGACGCAGGGTGCATGAGGCTCAAGCAATGTCGAAGAGTTTAAAGCTTAATTGGAGAGGTGACGGATCACAAGATTTAACAAAACATCCCAAAGAGTTAAAGCGTGAAGACGACTCAGGGCTTCAAGGCAGTTATAGAGGTCCTTGGTCTCTTTAAGATCTATTCTAAGGTAAAATTGAATGTCATTTATATACTTTTCAATATAGAACGTACAAAATTTTTATGACATTTAAAAAACTTCAAAACCCCTATAAAAACAATGGCCATATCCCTCAGCAGTCTTGACCTTGGCCATTTCTTAGACTTGTGGTTTCCTCGGAGTGGGGACCACATGGTAAGGGGAAACATATGGGCCCCCTCTTCCTGCTTTTCTTTCCTTCCACTCATTGCAAAAGGAATTTTTCAAGTAAAATAACTACATTTTGTATAGGTAGAAAGGACTGCATTTCATTTTTTTTTTCAACGTTTCTTTATTTTTGGGACAGAGAGAGACAGAGCATGAACGGGGGAGGGGCAGAGAGAGAGGGAGACACAGAATCGGAAACAGGCTCCGGGCTCCGAGCCACCAGCCCAGAGCCCGACGCGGGGCTTGAACTCCCGGACCGCGAGATCGTGACCTGAGCTGAAGTCGGACGCTGAACCGACTGCGCCACCCAGGCGCCCCAGGACTGCATTTCAAACTGGAGTCCCATAAATCACAGATTCTTATCTAGTACCAATCGCCACTAATGAGCTGAAGGATCATAAGGGAAACACCGGGCCCAGATAAAACGTTCTCTCCCTGGAGGAGCCTGAAATCATCAGGACACGTTCTTTCACATTATGATACACTCTGGTTTCGTATTAACAGAAGCGTTTTTCGAAAATGTGCGCAGAAATAGCGACACTGAGGAGAAGCCAGTTCAGTCTCCAAAGGCTTCCTTTTGATAATTTGTTAATGACAAAAACAGGAAAATGCTCAGGTGACTATGCCTCATTTTCTATGCAGTCATCCCTCATAAACCCATATATTCCAGGTTTATTTACCATAAGCAAAAAAGGCAGACCGGGTATATCCTGCGGAGAACATTTTATACACAGGGCTTTCAGGTATCTTTCTGCTAGTTAAAAATGCCATGAACGGGATGAACAAGGAGGTCTGGGAGGTCACTGGCATGTTTATAAGGTGGTCTGTTGAGTACAGGTCATTCAGACCCCCTCACAACCGCCAGGGAAGGAGTCATAGGCCTATTTTTCCTACCCTTTCCTTCCCTCCCCTCTTCTGCCCCTCCTTTTCTCTCTTGCTCTCATTCCCTTTGCTCTATTTACACTTTGAACTTTTGCTATACTTTAAAAAATTTTTTTTCACGTTTATTTATTTTTGACAGAGAGAGAGAGAGAGAGAGAGAGAGAGAGAGCGTGAGCGGGGGAGGGGCAGAGAGAGAGGGAGTCACAGAATCCGAAGCAGGCTCCAGGCTCCGAGCTGTCAGCCCAGAGCCCGACGCGGGGCTCGAACTCATGGACGGCGAGATCATGACCTAAGCCAAAGTCGGACGCTCAACCTACTGAACCACCCAGGCGCCCCAAACTTTTGCCATACTTTTGAGGCTTGGCCCCTCCTGCTCCACCTAGAGAGTTCATTCTTCCCTATTATTTGGTGGGATTTTTTTTTTTTTTTTGGCAGAAAAGTTAGTGCAGTATTGATATAAGAGTGAGGAAGAAAGCATTAGCCTGGCCTCATATTTGGTAAAGCACTTCTATTTCTATATTAGTAGAGGGTGACTAAATATTCAGGCAGAGATTTCTCGTAATCTACAGGAAATCTCAGTTATTCTTTATCTGTGAAAACATATTAATTTCCCCCACTGGTTTGGTGGTTTTCAGTCACTTGGGAGACGGTATATGAAAGACTTCTTTCCCACCATGTCGTTACGATCATAAACCCAGAGACAATAAGACTAGAACCATAGGCCTGGGATTTATGAGGCAGATGAGATGTCATTTGTTGCTGGAAGGGGAGGATGGAATCAAGTTCAAGGACATGCTCTGGCGTTGAAAAGCCTCCTGATGAGCTGTTCTAGTCCACCTGAGTTGACCGTGTGCTAACCTCTGAAAAGTCTTAGAACTGGGAGTCTGAGGAGAAACCCATTCCATGGCATCTATCAGGTTACTTTTCTGGCCGTACTCTCACCTTAGGGAAGCCCTGATGGAAGTGGGAGGGCGTGAGCGCCAGAAATTGTCTGCTTCCTCAACTCCCATGGAGGTGGTAGGATCCGGGCTCACCAGGTGTTTGCTCCATTTTATTTTTTCTTGCCTTTTCTTGCCAAAAGTAGCAAAGAGGAAATTCGGCCTGTGCAACAGTAGGGTGGCAGAAGCTGACGGCAGGAAAGCCAAGGAAAAACCACCAGCAGTGCAGGCAAGGCCTATAGGGGAACGCAGGTGATGTCCAAGATGGCGGCCACACAGTGTTGGAGTGGTCGCACTTCGTTACGCTAAGAGCAGGTGTTTAACCACCAATACTAGGAAGCCGAACCGGCTGGGAGCAACAAGTGAGGTGTTTCTGGGTACTATCATTTTTTAAATCTCTATTCTCCACCCCTTTATTAAATGTTTTTTCTCTCAATCCTGAACCGCTCTACCCCCAAATAAGTCTCCACTCGCAACCTTACGCATCTTGGCTAAGCTGGCCTCTGCCCTCAGGGGGCAGCAACCATCTCCTCCCCAAGTTCAATGCATCTAGCCCTGGGAGCTTCAAGCAGCTCTGACCTTCCGGAGCACGCATGTGAGCACTGAGACTGGGGACTGTGGGAGTCCTAGACTGGGGGAAAGCCTGCTGATGTCACAGGGTTGGTGGGAAAGATGCAAAGCCGCGTCATTATGAGCATCACTTAAGCCACCAACCTCTGAGTCTCAGCCGTGTCCTCTTTATTGGATAACAACCGATGGGGCCATCCTCATAGGCGGGAAGATACACAGCTAGTCTAGCACTTAGCACTTAGTAGGTACACATTAAACTTTGCTTTCATCCCGTCTCAATTACATGGATGGTAACTATGAGATAATGCCTCTATAGAAAGCTCAAGTCCGAGGAAAAGTCACTAAATCCAAAGGAAACAACCACCCCCACCACAACAAATTCCTTCTAAAACAACAAAGAAGCAAGTTAAAAATTAATCTTTGCACTGACCATGTGACCCGCAGTGGCTTCGGGGACCCAGATGGGTATGGATAAGTTGAGAAAGCAAAACAGAAAAAGCTACTGGAAATTTCAGAAGGACCGGGAAAGCTTCTCTGTTTCATCCACCCTGTAGTTAATGATAACACAAAAGACGCGATCATTCGCTCAATGCTCACAGTGGGCTAAGCCCCACATAGGACCTGTTCTGAGGAGCTTTGCAGACTGCCGAAAGCAGAGATTTTTTTTTTCTCTCTCGTAGAGTGATTTTTAAAATTTGCAATGTGACAGCACTGATTTATATAACGCACTCAGGTTATTTTTTTAAAAGAAGAAATTGTATGTGTGTGTGTGCGCGCACGAATGTTCTCCCGGAAAGAATGCCTTCTCCCTACCCACTATTCAGCTCCCAAGCTCCCCTGCCTTCCCACCCTCCCCCCGGCCCCAATCCCCTGGACCGAAGCAGGGAAGACTGAATGGGATTTGGGTTTTCCCGCTGAGAGAGGGACATTTTCTGCAACCAGGTCAGTGTTCAAAGGGCTAATGCTCTAAGGAAATTATCCAAAGGGGAGAGGCAGTTCAAGGTTATTAAGTTATTTTCAAATGTTGTCTGGGCTGCTGCTGACCTTTGTCAAGGCAACAGGATGCTGCTTCCCAGGGGGACAGGATAAGAAGCAATTAGAGAAGCCTAGGAGCGGCTCAGGAATGTTTGGGAATTCACACATACCCCAAATTACGTGGGAACTCCAAAAATGAAAATAAACTGATTTGATCAAGGACCTATTTGTGTCCCAGAAAACATTCTAAACATGTAGCTGTGTTTTCGTACACATCCGACACTCAGTATCTCGTAACCGTCCATTAGACTTCGACTCCCTTTCAGAGAAGAGAAGGAAAGCCAATTCATATTCCTTACGTGCCAGAAAGCAGAATGGGTGTGAGGTTAAGCAAATGGTTTAAATAACACAGAGTATGATGAACCTGGGCTTCACACACGGGTTTATCTGATGTGACAGCCCATGTTTTTTTCTACCACGTGATTATGGAACAAAGCGCACGTTTGAGAAAGTTAAGAAAGAAAACGAACAAAGAGCTGAAATGATTTACTCTTCTTCTTTCAGGGAAACAGGCCTAAATACATTTTATGCACACTCTCACATTCCCAAAAGTGCCACGAATGAGTCACGGGACGCTAACGCCATACCTGGGTAACGTAAGAGAGGTTGTGGCTTGTATACAAAATTATGGTTGCCACGCATCCGTGTATATGTATCCGTGTATATGTATCCGTGTATACGTATCCATGCCGCCAACTTTAACCATCACACCTAACGTACAGAATGCTACAAAAAATCTTTGTAAATAAATCTTTGTAAATAAAACCTAATCGATGCCATTCTCGTAAGATTTAGGGGCCACTACATCCCGGCCCCCCCAAATAGATCCTGCATACAAATGCTTCGTGAGCACAGTGGTTGATCGATTCAAAGCTCTACTGATCACTAGAAAATCAGAAGTAGGAAAAAAAAAAAAGACCCCAGTTCCATGGAAACAAAGAAAGCCAGAGCTCAGAGTGATCTCAGGCATTAGCTACTTCTACTTCCTTATTGTTGATGGGGAAACTCAGTCCCAGATGGGCTCAGTTGTACCTGAAATCATACTGTTAGATAAGCACAGAACAGAAAGTGGATCCCAGGATTTGGTATATTCCATTCAGACTCGCGTGCTAAGGATTTTCTCCTAGGCACCTGCTAGAGGCGACACGATTAACTCCATAAAAGACTCAGCAGGCTTTCTCATATTAAAGTTGATGTCTAGAGGATATAGGAGACCCGTTCGGGCGGCACATCGGAACTGACACAGAGACGCTAGAAGATTTTCTGAAGGTAAAAGTAGGCAGCAACGTGTAACGCATGTGCTATTACTGGTGTGCGTTCCTTCCTTCATTCCAATATCTACTGGGCACATGCTGTCAGTGAGGCACTGGGCTGGGAAAGAGACACAGCGCCTATCCTCACGGAGGCTGCCATTTCAGTCAAGGTTACGTGTTGGAGCTTCTGAAACTATAAGGAAGGTTGTGAGATACTGTTTATGAACCTCTGAGACACAGAAGATACCAACATCGACACCTGCCAACGAGGGCCACATAACCAAAGGCCAGAACGGGGACTCCGTGACACAATGGCGTCGCATTCAGTCTCTTTCCGTGAACAACGTAAACGGAGTTGTTTTCGTGATTCTGTCATCAGTTATTCATTACTGACTATTCCTTCATTGTGGTCCCAAAGCTTAATGAGACTCAGCTAATGTGACCTTTGGAACCATCAAGCTGTGGAGGAGAAAGCCCAGCAGAGAAGACTGACCTCTGGGTTATCTGTGTACTAAAGCCTTTTGAAAAGTCAGAGCACCAGGTTTTTGGCAGAGATTTCACAAATTTAATTACCCACAGATATTCACCAGTGTCTTCAAAGATTGACAGCTGAAATCAGACAGCTGATTTCCTGTTACATCCACTTCCTATTATCAATGGTGCTAAACAGTAAAGTAAAAAAAAAAAAAAAAGGGTTAATATTATTTGTCCTTTATCCCGAGAAGAGTGATGGTGCGGTAAGAATTCTCAAGGGTGATCTGAAGATCCATTTCCATTCCTCTGGAAAAGTGCTATAAACAATTTTTCTTTCAAACTCAACATTCATAAAATCGGAGAATGTCGGGGCTGGGAATGACATGGGATATCCCGTGATTCAGCCCCCTTAGGTGACTGACGGAGAAACTGAGGCCGAGGAAATGTAACCGATTCACCTGTGGTCAAATAGCTGGGGGGGGGGGGGTGCTGGCTGGTTCGGTCGGCAGAGCGTGGGACTCTGGATCTCAGGGTCATGAGTTTCAGACTCATGCTGAGCGTAGAGAATACTTAAATAAATAAAACTGAAAAAAAAAATAGCTAGCTGATAGCAAAGCCAGAACTAGATTTCAAGCCTTCTGATGCCTGGTCTATTTACTAGTTTCATAGAGCACGTAGCTGGGCCAATCTTAACCAATGTTTAAAGTGAATGTCAGAAGACTGGTATCATTCCTAGGACAGTAAGGTATCAGGAATGAGACATAGGGGAATATTTTCTAAGTTGGGTGAGGAGTGAGATGATTCATTTTCAGAGATTCTGTGTTGTCTAGTTAACAAGAGGTTTACAACCTACTGGAAATACGTACGGACCCTCCCGCACCCCCAACAATGGAGTCCCAAACCCTTAGACGCTTCACGCTCCGGCTCCTCCCCTCTCTATTTCTCAGGCTTATTTTTTGCGGGCTTGGCAATGAGCATGCGCCAAAGAAGGGCGGCCCCTGAGTCACCTCAAGGAACGTACATTTGCTCTAATCAGACTACTCTTTGCCTTACGTGGGCACAGGCGACTTCCGGGTAAGGGTGTAACTTCTGTAGTGCTCAGCCAATGAGGAACCAGGGGAGGGAGTTGCACAGTAGGAGATAAATTGCCTGCTGTGACTGCTCCCAGTGTGCCCGTCCATCAGACACCCACTCTTGCAAGAATGTTGACTAAAGTCGGCTTCACTGTGGTCTGAGTTTCCACATCCCTCCTTTGATTGGGTTAGTCGGCTGATTTCTCACACTTGGATGTCATAATCCGGTGTTCTTTATGATCGGAGCCTGTCTCCTTCTCAGATAATGTATCCGCTGCAAGCCAGCCAACGCAGGTACTTAGCACATCGGTTGCTGTTAAAGCTGAGACAGAGCTCACTGCGCCTTCCTCTCTCTATAAATACAGGTACTGAAATAGCAATCAGGAACTCAAAGGAACAAATATGCTCACCTCAACTTGAATCAGAGCAACTCTCGGCACAAGTAATGGGGAACCGGAGCAAGAACACGCGCGAGATATGCATTAGATATGGGAGGGATTTGGAATCTGAAAAAGTGCTCAAGAAGGCTGTGAGCAACCCCCACGCAATAGGTAAGTACAGAAACATGCCTGGGATTGGGAGGTGAGGGAAGGGTCGATCAGGGTCATCAGACAACATCTACAGCAACGTGCACAACACCCAAAACAACCAGCGGGAAGAGAGAGACACTCCTGTGGACGTGAGTTGCTTCGTGAGCGTTGGATGTGAAAAAAAAAAAAAGCTGATCAGTTAGCATGTTTCCCGGAACCCTTTTTTCGCTCTTCGGTGAAGTGCTTCAGTGATAGTTAGGAAGGGAACCTGCTGACAGGCCTTACTGGCGACTGAGTCAGCAGGTTTTCTACTGAGTTTCATTAGTGAATGCCTCCCAGTCTTTACAAACAGCAGTGCCTTTAAAAGAGGAGAGGACCTGCTCGTCTAAAACCCAAACCCTTCCTAAGGGCCGGATGGCAGAAATATAAGGTCAAACATTTCAGCCGGTGTCACAGAAAAATAGTAGCAAACCAAAGTATAGCCAGAACTAACATAGGTAGAAGAGGCTATGACCTCAATTGGTTTCTCCATTTCTGCACCAATGGGAGAAAGCGAACAGCATTTACCTTCTTCATGAGTGAGTGGAGACTGCAGACAATGCTAACAAATTTAATAACCGACATTTGGGCCACTCTGGTCACTACGTCCCAAGGAAGACGTAAGAGCTGGAAAAGATCCAGGGAGAAGCAACTAAGACGATCAAGGGGAACACTTGCCTGTCATTCAAGGACCGACTAAAAACCTAAAAAGGATTAGAATTTCTCAGACTGGGAAGATGAAAATGAAAAGGGGTTGTAAGGGGATGTGAGGCTGAAGTCTCCTTTGGGAAAACGCCCCAGGGTGGCTCGGTCGGTTGGGCGTGATGTCTTGATTTCGGCTCAGGTCGTGATCCCAGGGTTGAGGGATTGAGCCCTGCATCACGTTCTGCACCAGCAGTGCAGAGGCTGCTTGGGATTCTCTCTCTCCCTCTCTGTCTGTGCCCCTCCCCTGCTCATATGCATGCGTGCGTACACACTCTTGTTCTCTCTCTCTCTCTCTCTCTGTCTCTCTCTCTCTCTCAAAACAAATAAACATTAAGAAAAGTCTACTTTGGGTAAATATCATTGTATTCACTGAATTCCACAGCACTCGAGGTTAAAAAATGCAGACTGAAGAGGGACTGAGATCTACCTTTATTTCTTTAAGTAGAAATCAGCAAATTTATGCACCTTACTCTTCTGAAGCCAAGGCTGAAGCGGAGAGGGGAAGAGTGTAAGAAACCGCCGGATAAACCCAATGCCAACGGGCTGCTGATGCAAACAGCCACTGGTGTCTGCATGTGGGACCGAGTTCTGGGCTAGTTGCCCTGTCGGTCTGCCCCAGTGTGCTATTTCTTTGCAGGAACATACTGCACACAAGTTTGGGATTCCTGAGTTCTTCTGACAGTCAAGAACACAGAAGAATCATTTTCTAACTCATTAAGAAAGCAAGAGAGTCCCAGCTCTTGGCTCCGTGTGGTTTGCCCAGATGGGAGGATGCAACATAAAAAGGTGAAAGAAATCCTAACAGAATGCAGCAGCTGGTTAAAGGCTATGATATCGGAATTTTCATGAGTTTGACAGTAGGCCAAAAAGAGTACAAAATGGCGGAGGGTGGAAAAGGCAGTTGTAACAGGTTGAACATCGCTGGCGATTATTTTTTCAGTGGCAATGAAGGCTGTAATCAAATAACCTGAAGGAGACGCTGGCAGGAGTAAGAGAGCCCCCAGGGAGCGAGGAGATAAAAACTGTAACGATGACGAATGCCGTGGACTAATAAGCTAGACAAACACGTGGGGTGAAGTATCGAAATCGAGATTCTTCGCACCATATGAAAAGCTGGTGTCGGGATGCAGGCATCAACACCGCCTGACTTGCAATCTAGAGCCCAAGACGCGGGTAGTGACTTACAACCTCAAGCATGAGTGCACAAGTCAACACCCAACTGGAATTACGTTACTGGTGCAGAAACCTCCGGTTATTTAGGGGATCAGTTTATCCCAGCGTTGAAAGGCAAAAAAGTATTAAGTATGAAACAAAGATCCGGAGAAGGCACCTGGCTCTGTGCCTGGAAACGGGTGGTTAAAACTCTTGAATGCAAGTCTAGACAAATGAGACAACAAAGAGGAACTATGGGGTGGGGACTGGGTGAAGGAATATCATTATAAACTTATTATATTGTCAGTTGTGGATAAATAAGGCACCTCGAATTGCAAATGGCATTTGCCAGTGCCTCAAGCCCACTGAACCTTGTACGTCAAAGTAGTTTGCTATAAAAAGAATATTTGAGACAACAGTAGTGTATAATAATGAATCACAAATGACATTAATAATCGGTTTGTTGACCATGTGTATTTTCTGAACGTGCGTTCTCCCTACATTAGCTTAACATTTTATTTTATTTTATTTTATTTTATTTTATTTTATTTTTTATTTAAAAAAAAATTTTTTTTTTAACGTTTATTTATTTTTGAGACAGAGAGAGACAGAGCATGAATGCGGGAGGGTCAGAGAGAGAGGGAGACACAGAATCTGAAACAGGCTCCAGGCTCCGAGATGTCAGCACAGAGCCCGACGCGGGGCTTGAACTCACAGACGTGAGATCATGACCTGGGCCGAAGTCGGACGCCCAACTGACTGAGCCACCCAGGTGCCCCAGCATTTTAGAGGTATAGTTGAGAAATTATATAATCTCTAATTTCCAATAGATTATAATTTTTTAAAAAAATGTTTATTTACCTTGAGAGAGAGAGAGAGAGAGAGAGAGAGAGAGGGAGAGGGACAGAGAGAGAGAAAAGAGCTATCGAGCAGGGGAGGAGCAGAGAGAGGAAGACAGAGGATCCTAAGCAGGCTCCACGATATCAACCCAAAGTCCGATGCTGGGTTCGAGTCCACACACCGTGAGATCATGACCTGAGCCGAAATCAAGAGTCAGATGGTTACCCGACTGAGCCACCCAGGTGCCCCAGTAGATTTTAGTTTTTAGAGAAAAGTGATCTCCATAAAGTTTCAGAGGTATTTTTGAGAAATTACCTAATTCCTCATTCCTAGAAACTGATCATTTCAGAGGCTTTAAGGTCCCTGTTCCCTTTTCTACGATTTTTTTCTGTCTGGGGCTCTATGTCTCTTACCACTGAATCAGGAAGAATGACAGTCCTAAATTAAACACCAAGATTTGATGTCTTTAAATGGGTACCTGGAGAAAGTGGAATGGGTTCAGGGGGCATATCTTCGGCTAATTAAACAATGGAAAAACAGAATTGCTATGCCTTTTTTTTAAAAGTAAGAATTCATATTATGTTAATGATTAAACTAGAGAATTTAAAAAATAAAGATAACTTCTTAAAGAAAAGCTGAGATCTTAAGTTTTTGAATTTGGATAAGATCATTTGATGAGTCGCACTCATTGATTCTTAGAGCTACAGGGAACCTTAGATATCACCTAGTCCAACCTCTCATTTTCTAAATGAGAAACTAAGGTGTGTATAGGGCAAGTGATTTGCCCAAGGCGACACAGTCAACTCATGACAGAGCCAGGACTGGACCTCACGTTTTCACGTTCCCCGATCTGGGCCAGTGAAGGATCCCTGGACAATGAGGGGGAATCTGTCTTGTTAATTTTGGACTGAATGAATCTTCACTGCCACACAGCAATGTACCGGGATCTTTTGTGCTGGGTATAGCATCGGGGAGAAGATAAATATTTAGGGAAAGGACAGTGGGTAGGGAGACCCTAGGAATCCCTGTGAGATATTTAATAAGCCCCAAACAGTAATAATCTGGAGAATAATCACTTGAAGATGTTTTGGGTTCTCAGGTGCTCTCACAATCTATGCTACAAAAGAAGAACCTCTATCCAGTAAGGACTATCTCTTCATCTATCATAAAGGAATCGGATAAAGTGAGAGCTTTACAAATGGGTTGAAGAAGTAGCAGGTCCCAAACATCTTAGAGAAGAGAATGTGGGATTGACCAAGACACAGGAGAGGACTGGGCAGAGTTTGAATAAAATGGTTCCACAAAATATACAGTGGATGTAAAGTCATATAGCGCATGTCTAAGTGAATTTGTCATTCAATGAGACACACAATTTAAAATAGGTCTTTAAAATACGTAAGGGGACCGAATTGGTAATTACACAGCATAAACATAATACAATTTAAAAATAAGAAAGATAAAAAGCGGGATCGAAGCAAATCGAAGGAGAGGTTTTAAAGGTAAGAGATGCTTTGTCGGGAAAAATTTAATAAGACGCAACTTTCTTAAAGGATGTGTCTCTCCCTGAATGGCCCAAAGAATTCCCTCACCCCCATTCTTCTGAGTGAACAAAAGTGAGGCATGCGATCTAATTTCCGGAGAATGGTAGTCATGAAGATCTAGGATTGCTGCGATTGCTTTAGAACTGAATTATGAAGAAACGCTGGGCAGCCGAAGAACAGAAGCCAACCTGATAAAAGATGGCAGACCCGAACAATGGGAAAACATGGAGGATTTTTAGTCAGACTCATGGCGGAAGCAGGTTGAAAGCCTTCAGCTGGTATTGAAGATTATTTCACGAAGGCGATTAAATTCAATTATTGAACCAGCAGGTTCAAAGTTAAATTGAAGTTGAACTCTATCGCATAATCAACGAGAAACTGTTAAGGTGCCATAATGACCCACTATCCTCCCTCCTGCCCCTTGCGTGTTGACCCAATGTATCAATGTACATTGACTCAATGTCAATCACTGACTCAATGTACAATGTATTTGTACTTCACAATGCATCCTGCAGAAGGTGCTTCTAAGCACCTGTATTCCTGTGACGGACACAAATGGATCCAGAGAACAGTATGACTCTGTTGTGAAAAACGCTGAGTGCTATGTGTCAAGAATGAACACCTCAGCTACACAAATCCGGGCCTGCTGCTGACTGCCTTTTGGGTCCATGAAGTATTTATTCACCTGAAACGCTTTGTGTACATACAGCTGCCGAAATCATCCATCTTGGCTGAAAAAGAGATGTGGGAACACCCCTAAACAAATGAAACTGTCCTTCTAACTATTCACTCTCACCATCCATAATATTATCTGCAGCGTTTTGTGCTATTGTGGAAAAGCCACACCACTTCCAATCACAACACACAAGAAACGGGCTGCAGTAAATGGATTTTTCCTAAAGGCAGCTCCCTGTTGCATCAGCACATTTGCAGAGGTAATTTTAGCGCGAGTTGACTTTCCAAGCTTCCTTGGGGGATGGAGAAGTAGGTATTGTAAGCCAGGTTAACGTCAGTCACAATGTAGAAATAAATCCATTTGTGAATATGCAGATTAGCCACAATAAATGCTTCTTTAGGAACGTGATGCTTCCAACTTACTTGATATAGTAGGGCACTTTGTTCGGCGAGATGGCTCTCTCCCAGGGACCCTGGACAGAAGCTGAAGGAAAAAAAAAAAAAGGCAAGGAGGTCAAGTTCACCACAAACAGGAAAGACAACATTAATCTCCAGAATTACAATTTTACACTGATATTGGTCTGTTTGCTCAGTTGCCCATGAAGACAGGACGGATTAACCTGCTGTTCTGAAGTTTCTGTCCTAATCTAAGTGAAATTGAACTCATTCAGGCACAAAGATAAATGCAAAGGAAAAAAAAAAACAAACAACTCCGTTCCAGCGCTAAACCTATAGAACAGATAAGAAACTGAATGAGTCGCTGACGGATTTTCTCTTACGTGTCTCCATTGGGTGCTTTTCTTATAACACTTCGTGTTGCTGCTTCTCACTATCTTTTACTATTTGATTGACTGGGTTTTATTAGTTTAACAACTCAAACGTCCCTGCGTGATACAGTTACATTTTAAGTTCTTAAAGCTAAAAGACTACACTTCTCATTCTCATATGCTTGTTTTCGTCTTTGTTTGCTTTAAACAGGATCCAATTTCATCGACCAATAATATGCTTAATTGGTGCCACAAAACATCAGCCAACCAGCATGATCTTATTGGAAAAAAACAACCCAAAGTCAGAGAATGGCACCCGATACCAGAGTGTAATAAAACTTTTGTGATGAATGATGAATCCTGTAGGTGAAATTAAATTTCACATACTGGGAATTTGTTTTATAACGACCTTATTGTGTATTAGTCTGATCAATCATCTTTAAATTGTATTTTAAGTGCTTAAATTATCATTGGGGGGTGGGGGGGGTTCCTTTCCCAAAGGCGAGCTCTGAGAACACCTTTTACATAGAGTTTGATCCGACGGGTGTTTCTTTCCTTAAGACAACATAATCATGTTAGGATAAACTACACCATTTCCTCAACACTAAAATCCTCCCCCAGAATGGAGCTTTTATAAAACTGGAGGTTTTTTTTTTTAATTTTTTTAATGTTTATTTTATTATTTTTGAGACAGAGAGAGACAGAGCATGAATGGGGGAGGGGCAGAGAGAGAGGGAGACACAGAATCGGAAGCAGACTCCAGGCTCTGAGCCATCAGCCCAGAGCCCCACGCGGGGCTCGAACTCACGGACCGCGAGATCGTGACCTGAGCGGAAGTCGGACGCTTAACCAACTGAGCCACCCAGGCGCCCCAAAACTGGAGTTTTAAGAGAGAAAGAATATCATCACGAGTACACATATAAGAAGCTGATTAACATCTAGCGATTGTATGCGGATGTCCATTTCCCCCTGAATTTTCATCCTGCTTATAATTTGCAGCATAGCTGATGCTGACCATTATTTCCTCCTCTGAAAAGCTTCCTTCTAAATTAGCCTCACAGTAAATTCACGCCGCAGTATATTGAGATGTAAGAAAATGTAAAAGCTAATATATCCTTGACTACACTGTATAATATGAAAGAACAGCGCCTAATAAAAGTTAACTTCACCCACTGCCAGACAATTTAAGGGTAATGAAACCACAGATTCTTTGTTTTATAGAGAGTAATAGATGGATTGAATCACCCAACCTTCAACCAGACATTCTGCTTGGTACCTTGGTGATACGTCATTTAAAAGATACAGGATGTGGATTTGTATTTAGCTGCTAATTAAGCCTTTTCATTCTGGTGGACAGGTTTTTACCATGGGGGGCGGGGAGGAGACCTTTATCTGCCATTTCGGAAGTGGTCCCTCGCATGCAATCTCACTCAGTAGTTCTTTTTCTATTCTTACCCCCTCTGCCTTTCTCATTATCTGCCCTACTCTCCTTTGGTTCGTTTTTCTTCTCTAGGATACAGCTCTCTCGCCCTGATAAGGTGATAAAGGAAGATCTGATCTAAGAACTTACGCCGGACACCCTGACCTACCTGGGGAGAGTCTGATGTTATGGAAACCTAAAAACCTAAGCTCTCTTTCTAGGAGGAAACGGGGTAGAGAGCCAGAAATCCCAGCTCTTGTCTGCTCAGCATACCCACCCCAGCTCTCACTGACTGTATCGCCAAGCCTGTGAACGCCTGACTCGAGAAACAAGGGCTTTTCTTTCCTTAAAGGTGTCTATGGGCTGAACCTGACCATTTCTGTCATTGTTCCTTCCTTTCCAGTTCTTTATCTTTTTAATGGTCCCCAAATTAATTCCGATTGGGAGGATGCTGTGGATGTCCTCTGATAGCAGAAGAGTCCATTTGGATTTTCTGGAATATCTCTCAGAGACAAGTGTGCTTGGAGAGGTCTACTGGTTGCCTGGGTGGCTCACGGAGGCTCTTCCAGAGCAGGGCTCTCATGGAGCTAACTCCAAGCAGAAAATCGAGCCGGAGACAGAGGAAAAGCAATAATGACCAGCTGAGCTCATGGCTGGCCCTCCACTGAATATCTATAGTTGACTTTGCATTCTTAAGCATTAAAAGGAGAAAAAAAAACAATCAAATGCCGGAGGAGTACTTAGGATATGCTTAAACTAAACAGGTGAAAGATGTAAAAAGAATATTCCAAAAACATTCTAAGCTCCAGATCAACATGAAACTTGAAGCGTTTATCGCTGTAGTTCTCAACTGCCAATCTTTCATACAGAGCATGAAAATTTATGGACCTGAAACCGGATGTATAAACTGTTACTTTTTTAGTTTTTAAAATAAGAAGAGCCGTTTGTCTTTATGTGCAGCGATCAAATAAATCCAATGGTCAAGTTCAGTGAGTTTTCTGTGCCGAAAGATGTTTTCCCCGCTTTGACTCACAGTTTACAAACGCACGTAGCAACTGCTTTGCAGTCATCATTAGAAACCCTCCAATCTCCTACCTAAAAAAATGTCCTTGATGCAAAAAAACGGGGGGAAAATGACAATGGCTTTCCCCCATTCCTTCTGTGCCCCGTCACCACCACAGACAAACACACTGGAACTGCTTGCTTTGGAAATAACACACAGTCCGGCGAAGGTTCTACGTGATTAGATTCAGGGCTCCTTCTCGAGAGACTGTTCAAAGGTTGTGGGCAATTTCGCTTGGGGCTGCCAGATGGTTCTGGTATTGCATATATTCAAAAGTTGATCAAATATATGGTAACCCTTGTACGTGTGTCCCCAAATTATCATTTCATTTCTTGCAGGAGTGCCGACACCAAGGACTGCTGTTTCTTATCTCAGTGTGCCAGGGGAAGCTTGTCACTGCACACAAAGCTAGCCTCCGTAATAGACACACGCATCTCTTATGCGTGATGTGTCCATTTTTTAGTAGCCCATCAAAAGCAGATTTATTGGCAAATAGTTTTTCTAAGGCACTGTGCTGTCCTCTGGCATTTTCTTATACAGATGTTCCTCTAACCGCTATGTGTAAATCCAAGGCGGCTTTGGGATTCAGATTCTTGAGTGCAAAAATCATCCATTATCTTACGGCACCAGCACCAGGGGGTATTGTCTCCTGAATTCAAATAGCAGGCTGCACGTGAGCTTATTCATTCCAAAACCAACCTGTGAATTTCCCCTCGCGTTACAGATGCAGTATGTTATTAAGAGCCAGAAAGGCTTCTACCTTCAAATGCTTTTCTTCCCTCGAGGTGACAGGATTCAATATTGTGCCCAAGGTGGTTTTGAAAATCACAGAATCACAGACGCCACACTATGGAGGCAAAGTTCTTATTTCGACCATGTTTTTAATGCATGACGAACAGAATGCGCGAAGCGACGCACCCTGGTGTTAAGCCGTATTTTAATCGACACAGGGGCCTAACCAGCAAATTAAAAAGAACACGAATGTTATTTAAACCGTGCCCAAGGGGCACTCTCCGGAATTCAGACCCAAATACGTTCATTCGTCTTTCTGCCGTTGTTAACGTTTTGTGGATTCGGTGCCTGATCGTGTAGTTCGGTCGGAAGAAAAGTGGGGGCAGGTTATACAAATCAATACTATAACCTGCATTGGAGACTAAATGGAGACCTCCCATATGGGGTTAAGAGAAAGGCGTAAAGGAAGACCACTAGCCACAGGCACTTGGCTTCCCAGAAGTGGGTCCGTTCCAGTAATGGTTTGATGGGCACAGTCTAGCAAGGAGATCTACTCTAGAGCAATGCTTCTCCATGTTTTTCTCCCGATGCCCCCATGGCCCCCTGCAAAGCATCTTATTTAGTTATTTTTTCCTCATCTTCCTCCCCCTGTCCCTGATGAAATTTTGACGTCACAGATATACTGTGTGTATCTGTGCTTTACGTAAAAAGGGTACGGTTTTTCATTCCCTAGGGACAAACGAATTTTTGTCCCTTTTGGGGCAGTGTTGCTCCCACTGAAAAGGCTTGATCTAGAAGGGGTGGCTGGGGGGTGGGGGGACAAAGGAAAACCTCTCCTGGGCCTGCCCCATGACCTCAAGTATGACGGTCATCATGACCTGTGAGGTGCTGCCATTTTCATTTTGCAAATGATCAGTTAAGGTCACATGGAATAGTGTGTCTAAGGTCCAAGTCATTAAGTATTAGACCCTAATGTGGGTTATTACTCAAGTCACATGATTCAGGAAAGGGAGAAAACAAACAGGCTGCGTGTCTACACACATACTGTGTGCTCCACACTGTGTGCTCCACACTGTATGTTTCTTAATGTAATCCTCCCAGATACCCAATGAGGCCACGCTATTCCATTATCACCCGTGAAGTAGGGGAGGCTCAGAAAAGGTCAGAAAACGGACTCAGTTCATGCGGCTAGTAAAGGGCGAATCCATGATTGCGACCAAGTCTGTCTAGTCTTTGAGTTTTATTTATTATCATCATCATCTTCTTCTTCTTCTACGTAGCCTTCATGCCCAGCACGGAGCTCAACATGGCGCTTGGACTCACAACCCTGAGACCAAGACGCGAGCTGAGATCGAGTCAGACATTTATTTAACCGACGGAGCCACCCAGGCACCCTCTTTGTGCGTTCTTTTATCATGTGTGGTATGTAACCGGTAGTCTAGAAATATTTGCCAAACAACTGCGTAAATGCATTCATCCTACACAAGAGTATAATGTCCTCTAGTCCAAGTTCTTTACGCTCTGATATCTAAATTTACCCTCTACATGATTTCCACCAGATGACTTTCCAGGGCTTGCTGGAACCACTTCACCGTCACCAGATCCTGGAAGGCCTCTTTTGAATTTCCTATAGTTTTAGTGATGATTAGAAAGAGCAGCCTTTTCCTCTGGTCAGAATCTTTCTCCCATCTGCATCCCAACAATCTGTCATCCCCACCGTGACTCCTGCTCTGCCACCAGCACAGAGCCCGACGTGGGGCTCGATCCCGTAAACCACGGGATCGTGACCGGAGCCGAAATCAAGAGCGGCATGCTTAAACAACTGAGCCACCCAGGGTGCTCCGAGACTTATTTTCATCCAAAAGGCAAAAATAGAGCCCCGGTTCCTAAGGAAACAAAGCAGTACTCATTACTCAGTCCATTTTTACAGCGTCCCCGCTACGTATGTACGAGGCGCTTGGCACAGTGCTGGCACAGGATGCGGTAAACAGACACAGTTCCTGCTACTTTGCATTTGAGTCTCTGAGGATATTTTTCAATGAACACATCTAACATTCCAGCATGAAAATCAATCGACTGCTGTCTAGTGAACACACACTATGGGCTTAGCCCCATACTCGGTATTTACAGGCAGGGCTGGAACAGGATGGGGTGGGGTGGAGGAAGAGGTCCTAACAGGTCCCGTGCCTTTAGGCACAGTCAAGTTGAGTAGAGTTTAGTAAAAGGGCTGGTCACAAAGGTCTGTGCAGGGTGTAGGGAGATCACAAGGGATAATGTTAATAAGAACAAGGAGCTGTTAGCATCCCTAGCTCTGAGGGACAAGGAGGGAGAGCCATTATTGGAGTAGAGTGTGAGTGGGAGGAAGAGGAAGCAGGAGCAGGAAAGGGAAAGGAGGAAGAGAGGAAGAGAGAGGGGGTGAGAGGGAGGGAGACAAGAGAAAGAGGAGAGAGAGAGGATAAGGGCCAGAGCCGTGGGAACCAGGACAATGGAAGCCATATTGCCGCAACGCCCCAGCAGCAAACACGGAGACAAGGATGTACGTTGAGGTAGTTTGGGCTGTAATTCAAGGAAGCCCCGGTGCAGGAGCTGGTAAAGGATGCGGGACTGCTTTGGGGACCCGGGGTCCCCCTGTAGGTGAGGACTTCAGCCCAGAAGACACTCCAGAGTTGTCCCCCTCCGGCCGCCTCTAGGTGAGCGGCGAAGGAAGTGGAGTATTTATTTACTACTGCTTGAGGGCTACTCCTGGAGTATGGAGGGGGGAGCTCATTACCTCTCTGGCCTGCCACTTGGGCTTCGTGAGCAAGTTCCTATGGACAGAGAAAGCCTTGAAGGCAGAGTCACAGGTGTGTGTAGTTGGAAGGCTAGGTTCGGTGTGCCTGGGCCCGGTGGGTTGCAGAGGGCACATGAGCAGGGCCCTGACAACTAATGCTACAGAAGATATGTGCTAAGAATGACCGAGTAGAAAGAGAGGAGAAGTCTGGGGTCCTGTGACTATATAGTCACTATTCCAGCAGGCCCCAGGCTCTGAGCTGTCAGCAGAGAACCTGAGGCGGGGCTCAGGCTCACTAACTGACATCACGACCTGAGCCAAAGTTGGATGCTTAACCGACTGAGCCACCCAAGCACCCCTCTCTGGATTTCTATATGAGAACGTTATACAGCCCTGCTTGGGATGAGCCTCTGTTATTTGAGTTTTCCGTTTCGCGTGGCCAATCCTGCTTCTGACCCAGTCACTCCCACCCGTGCAGACCATCTGTGTCTGCTCACATCATTCCTGGCTCCCATTTTAAATGGCCGAACAGCATTCCGTTAATGGCTGTACCGTGATTTATTGAAGAAATCCCCTCTTTGGGAAAATTTAGATTGTTTCCAGTTTTTCACTATTGTAAGTAAGGCTGCAATGAACATCTCTGCAGATAAATCTTTGCACACAGTTTCGTCAATTTTGTTAAGCAGAATTCCTCGAAATGTATTTATTTCATTGAAGGCTATGAACATGTTAAAGGCATTTTATACAAATTACACTCCTGCCAGCAGGAGTCTTTCTTTATTGATCCAGGTAGAAAGGGAAAAATCCATTTTCTGCTGGTCAATGGCAGTTAGTCGGTATAATTCTTAAGGCACATTAGATATACTGCCTGATACGGATTATTTGAGAATAGGCCTCTCGCACCCCTTCACTCCATGATAGACTGTAGACTTTTTGAGTTCAGGGAGGCACTCAGCTCATCGGCTTTCTGTCTCAAAGCCCAGCCCAGCATCTTGAGACATAAGTGGATCAAGGAGAAAGTGGCTAGAACAGAGATTCCGGACGAATAGATTTAATTCCTGACTCCACCATCACTCCCTGATCTCAAGCAAGCCTTGTTTTGTCCCTGAGCTTTATTTATTTTATATGAAAAATAGGCATAATGATATCTCCCTTGCAGAAATACCGTCAGGATAAAATGAGAAAATGGATATGAAATTGCTTTGCAAAATGTTAATTACCATACAAATAATGTTTATAATCACATACCTGTGGGATGTTGTCTGAATGACAGTAATTCTAGAATTAATCTCCCTGCCTCAACCAAGCAGCAGTTGTCTTCACCCCTTGCATCCACTCCTAACTACTAGTAATGTGCCTCACACAGGATCAAGTGTGGTGGACAGAGATGCCTTTGAACACTAACTGCCTGGGCCGATGGGACATCGTTCCATCTCTTTGCCTAGACCAATGGCACCTGCCCAACAGACCCTTCATTCTTGGGTAGACCGTGTGTCCATTATTCATCAGCATGGATGATGAATCGATTAGTCCCTATTTGATACAATGGGAAAGAGAAGGCCAGAGAATGTTCTACAATCAGAGGATTATGCTGACAAAAAGATAAGAACAGTGTTCTATGGAATGGAGGCAGGAGGGTGGAGTTCAATAGGTTGTTGCTAGCTGAATGTGGCATCCACTCAAAGCGAGAAATCGCACATGACTCTCTCCTTCTAAGGGATAATTATGAGGCAACGGGGCGTTCCAGGGGCAGAAAAGATAAGCTGGAGGGCGAATTTCAGATCAATTACATATTTAGGTTAAAATATTTGGAAGGTGGCTCTTTTCACCGAAGCTCAGGTGAAAGGACAAGACTAAGCGTTAGATGGGAGCTGGAGCTATAAAGATGACTGGACTCCTGCAGGCAACGAGACTGTTAAAAGAAAACCGTACCCTGGGAAGTGGCCCATACTGGTGGCACCACTGAAAAAGCCTCCGAAGAAAAACGATACAGAAACGAGAACAAAGTAGGGTGAAGCATCAGAAAGACAGCCAGCCAGGTGGTGAGATATTGGGAGCACCAGTGGGTTCCAGGGCACTAAGGGGAGAGAAGAGGAAGGTGTATTTGGTCACGAGATCACTGGTGATCCCAAGAGGGCAATTGCACAAGAGCACTGAAGGTAAATGGAGAAGGTCATTACTCTCTCCTGTTCTGTAAACCAGCCCACTCCATTCACTTATTTATGGAATTTGCTCAGCGCCCCCGCTAAAACCTCAAATCACACGAAAAACTTATTTCCGCCTGTTTTCACTTCCTAAGGTCATAATCAAGATTATAGGACAGGGCTCAAGGTTTCATGTAGTTATCAATGCTGAATGTAGGTGTATGCGTCTATCATTTTTCCCCATTGGGATTGCTTTCTGTATGATTTCTATTTTCTTCTGATGGGACGCATATAGTCCCCGAAGCAAGAGTAAGTTTTCTGTCATTTAACCGAAAGGCCAAGTTAAATTTAACACCGTTGCAAACATTAAATTAAAATAAGAATAGCGCCGCATATGTCTGGATCATATATCAAAAGTAAAGATTCAATGAAAACTTTAAGATCACTTACTGAACTTTCAAAGATGGGCAGATTTTCCATAAAGATTTCAACAGCAGAGACAGATGGGCTACATTCCAGAGGGGAAGGTCACCAGAGTGATGAATGAGACCTCTAATGTCTGCCATAGCTGTGAAAATCTTTACGGCTAACTAAAATTCCTCACGAATAACAACCTGTAAATATTCTATGAGCTGTCAGGCAGGTAACACCGAGCTCGGAGACCAAAGCACACGGCGAACCGAATACCACGCCATGGGCTTTGCCGGCAGACTGCCACGTCATTTAGAGTATCAGGCTTACACGTGATCTGGGGAGTCAGGAGTTCCTACTAAACTACTTGCCGAGGCGCCTGAGTTGCAAAGACAAACATACCCAAGGGTTGCTGGCTTCACAGTCCTACAAAATCTCATAACCGATACTTGGTAGCGTTGCTCCTGAAAGAAAGGCTCCTTCCGACTGACTTACACGAAACTCCAAGAACCTCACTGTCATTATCAGGCCAGTGAGAAAGAAAGAAACCTAAGGCCAGCTACAGGAGGACAGGTGTTTATATCAATAGGGTCACGGGTGAGTTCCGCTCATGGAATTTCTGACTACTTCTGAACAGAAGTGCCCGACTGTGTTACCACAGAACTTTCCCCCCGGGGTAAAGGTGCCTACGGTCTCCAGGCCATCTGGGTTAAGCCAGGTTACTAACGAGTCACTGCGATATTGCCAGGTGCCTTTAGTGTCTCTCCAGATGTGCTTTTAAAAGACGGCAGGCAGTCAACACCATTTGCTGAATGCTCTCTGTGTGAAGGGTATTGTATTAGGCACCAGGGAAATTTCAAGGAATGTACAATTTGAAACCAAAGCCAGTAGGGAGCAGCTCGGATATTAAAAACCAAATGACTGTAGATGAGATGCACATCCATTTAGAAAGCAAAAGGGAGAAAGAGCTAAGGATATGATAAAAATTAAAGCCAAAAGGAAGGGGGAGAGATTCCGTTTTGATCCTAACGCTTTCCTGCGTTGTGAATCAATTAACCATCGGTGCTTCAGCCATAGCTTCATGGCAAGCTTCCCGGCCCCTTGACCTTGGGCTTAGCCATGTGACTTGCTTTGGCCAATGGGGCGTTAGCAGACATGCTATGAACACAGGCTTGTGCTCTTGTGCTCTGGGGATCTGCCAGGAGTACGTGCCCCAGGTGGCCTCTGATCCTTCGGTGGGTCTCCACACCCGACATATAGAGAAACAAGCCGAATGGAACTAGCAGCCTGGAGCTAAACCCAGACAACCTTCAACCTGCAGCCCGCAGCCAAACTTCCCAGTCGAACTTTAGATCATCTGAACCGCAGTTGACCCGTAGACCTATAAACACGAGAAGAGACACTTTCTATTCTCATATAGGAGGAAGGGAGGGGCAGCGGGAGGGGGAGAAAGAGAAGGAGGGGTGGCGGGGGGGGGAGAGAGGGAGGTAAAAGAACATCAAAGAGATGAAAGAGGACAAAAAGATTCCCAAGCGGAGGTCTCCCCGGGTCAGTAGCCACATCCTCCACCATCACCCCAAGATGAATGCAGGTTACCCACTTTAGTCTTTGCCGTAGACACAGGTGGTTGCCGCTCCCTAGTTCCTGGAACCCCTTCTCTGAAGCTGATAACCTGTAAGGGTTCCGAGTCTAAAAGGGAATGTGTTATTAAACTTGTCCAGTCTGTTTTCTCTGCTGTGAAAGAGAGACAGTAATACTCTTCATTCTAGAGGTTTGTTGTGAATATCACAGAGGTGAGCCCACAGAAAACGCTTCCTTCGTGCGAAGGGCCAAAAGGACTCCATTTTTTTGGATTCCTATCCCTATCCCTATCATCATCATCATTATCATCAGCAGCAGCAGCAGCATCATTAGCGTCGCGAGTCATCAGGGTATTTATCCCATGAACCAACTTTCCCGCCAGTGTGAAGAATCCTAGGGGAACCGGGCCAATGAGAGCCTGTGGTCCTAGAGCGAAAGTGACTGTTGACCGCTAAAGCGTGGGCCTGGGCAACAGCTCCAGCAAATAATCCCTCTCCCCCCCCCCCCCCCCCACCCCTTTCCGGCCTTTTTCTTCCCCTTCAAAAAATTTTATGCGGTTCTCAGAGGAGTACAGCGTGAGAGGAGACAAATCCTTTTGCCATTCTGATGCTGGTGTCACCCATGAAAGTCAACCGTGTGTCATTTTACGCTAGTAATTGTTTAGGAATTCAAAACAAATAGCTAAGTATTTTTAGAAAGACACAGAACAAGACATTTTCGTTTTAATTTCTATTTTTGGTTCTGAGTTTTAAATTTCATGTGACCAAACTTACTATCTTTTTTTTTTCATAACTAAATAAATAAACATGTGGCTGGTTCACGTTAGAGGAATTATCTGATCTTGTTGAAGACATAAGCCTTGTTGTCCTGTATTTTGCCCTAAGAGAGCAAGGGTTCTGGTGAGCTTTTGGGTTGGGCTCCAGGAGTAACTAAAGATTTGGTTCAAAACTTTCCCTCTTCCCCTGCCACCCTTTTAATACATGTATCTGTTCCAGACCTCCTGGACCGAATCTTTTGAATCAGTCCCTCTCCCTTGCTAGCTGGCCTCGGTCAAGGTCTGCAATAGAAGCTCTCGCTTTTTACCTTTTGAGAATAAATACCCCTGTCCTTAACTCACACCATAAACGAGCTCATTCCATTCTATTCCTCCTCTAAATTTTTCCTAGACATTTCCTGCTCAGATTTTCTCTTTCCAAGTCAAATTGTCCCCATGTTGACTAATCCTTCAATTATTCTCTCTTGTCTGCCTATTTCTAGCTCATTAAAACATTAGCACTCTCTAAAACCTATATTTATATTCATTATACATACATAAGAAATCCCTTTCTGGACAAAAGGGCTATAAGGAGGCTACATGTAAAATTGGAAAGGGGGATATTCATCATATCAGAATACATCTTGTGAACCTTGCTAAGTGAAAGCAATCAGGGGCCAAGCAATCAGAAGCATTGTTTGCTAGATTCCTCTCGGATGAAACATTCTCTACCTTGGATTTGCATGTAGCTTCAGAGACAATGTGCATTAACTCTAGTTGTGATATTGCGATTTGTGAGATATACATTGGCTCCCTGCCAATGCAGTTGAGCGGGAACTGCAGTTCCTGGCTCACAGTTCCCAAGACCCTTGGAATTTCCTGGGTGGAGAGCAATGAAGGTATCTCTTGTTACGTTAATGAGGTGACTTTTGGAAGGCACCAGAGGATGGGCCTCTGGTGATCCAACCTCTTCATTAGAGGGTTAGAACTTGCAGTCCCCACCTCTCCCCAGCTTCAGTCTTACTACACTCCTTGGTGTTCCTGAAACCCCACCACGCTTGCTCTCACATCAGCGTCTTTACATTTACTGTTTCCGCTGCCTGGAACCCTGTTTTGTCTCCCTCCCCACCCCAGTATGTGCCTGGTTTGTTTCCTCGCTTCTCTATCCAAATGCCACCCCCATGACCACCACATTTAAAGAGTTCCCCTCCCCAGGGTGCCTGGGTGGCTCAGTTGGTCGGGCGTCCGTCTCTTAATTTCAGCTCATGTCATGATCTCACAGTGTGTGAGACTGAGCCCCCTGTCAGGCTCTGTGCAGAGCCTGCCTGGGATTCTCTCTGCCCTTCCCTCACTTAAAAAAAGTTCCCTTCCTCTATGACCTCTAGCTTGCTTTATTTTTCTTTTTAAAAAGTTTATTTATTTATTTATTTTGAGAGAGAGAGAGAGAGAGAGAGAGAGAGAGAGAGAACACGAGTGGGGCTCGAACCCACAAACTATGAGATCGTGACCGGAGTCGAAATCAAATTTGGACGCTCAATGGACTGAGCCACCCACGCGCCCCTTATTCTTCTTAATTAAACTTCTCATGACCTGACTGCTTTCTCCTATTAAAGTTTAACCTCCGTGAGAGAGAGTTTTTCTTTTATCTACTACTGTTTCCCCAGTATCGAGAACAGAGTTTGACCTATACTAGTCATTGAAGAGACTAGGTGAATGACACAATGAATCAATTCTCAGCTGGCTGAAAATAAAGCGAAGCTCCTCATTTCTTCAGGACATTAGACGAGGCTCTAGACTCAGTTCTTTCCTATTGTATGAGAGAAGGAATAATCTTTAGAGTGCCCAGTTATTCATTCAATCAAGCCATATCCTGCACTTCTCTGCAAGATGTTGGATGCCTGATGTTAAAAAAAAAAAAAAGGAACTCCTGCCCTTTACCCTTCTGGCGCTCACACTCCAACCCATTTCCTTTTATGATCTATTTTATCGACTATCCTTCATTCTAACTCTTGTCTGTCATTGGTATGCATGCTGCCGAACTTAAGGTGTAAGGCAAGAGGCTGATGTAATCTTATGCTGTTCTTGAAGTCCTTACCCATTAATGGAGGTCATGAGGTCGGGCATCTGAAATAATGATCATCACTACATACACTGGACAAAATCATCAACCTCATAAGGGAAGGCAAGCATAAATCAAATCACCCAGTGGCCAGAATGAGCCTATCGTAATGCCTTTTCTTCATATACTTTGAAATTCCTGTCAGTCACGTTGTCCCCTAACAGATGGGGTTCCCTAGGAAACAGCCTCTAAGACAAAGTTTAGAGAGCGGGATATTTAGTATGGTGTGCCCTTGAGCTCAACGCCTGACGAAGGGAGAAGAAAGGAACCACGAATGGCAACCGGGAAAAGGCAAGCTAGGATTCAGGCCCAATGAGTCTCCATTAACCTCACTGGAGTTCCTGAAGTAGAACGCTAGAGTTCTCCCGAGTTGGGCCCAAACGGCCAGGTCATTACACTCCTGCATCCGTCAGGACCTGCCCGTGGAAGGGGTGTGACCTTGGGGGAGACAGCTGAAGCAATTCCCAAAAGGACAGACAGCTGAAAGTTGTCTGCTGAGGACACTCCTCCTCGCTGCGTCAGACGTGGGAGTTGTAGGAAAGTAGTTTCAAGTGATTCCTCAGTCGGAGGCCATTCTACTTGGTGTCCCATGTGACTCAACTGCTATGGCTACCCACTGTCCAGGAGTTAGGGATACGGGAGTGGAAGGGACAACTTTGCCTTTCGGAGGGCATGCGACAACATCCGGAGGCATTATTGGTGGTCACAACCGAGAGAGTGGGTATTACTGTTGCATAGCAGGGAGAGGGCAGGGATGTTGCTAAACACCCTACCACGTACAGCACAGTCCCCACAACGAGGAGTTGTCCGGAGTGCCCGGGTCAAGAAAGCCTGGTTTCGATATAAATAGACAGTAAACACCTGACCAAATCAGACTCTCTTTCTTGGCGAGTTTGATTGTAACATACATAGAAGAGTTAAGAGGGTGGGAAGGTGGGGAGTTAAACGAAAAGGGAGAGGACTTAAAGAAGAAAACAGAAGTCATAAGGCCGGAGAAACCGTGAGTAAGAACATGGCAGAGAGGAGAGAGAAGCCACAACGCCGTGGTCGTGCGGAGTCCACAGCGGCAAAGCGCACGGAGAGAGACGCAAACACTGTTCGTGGTGACTGCCATTCCCTGTCCTTCCTAATGTTTGCAGGGGTCCCCCGATCACCTAAGCCCACGTCCTCTGCCTGCAGCTCCAAGGAGGCAAAGCCCCTCTGCAGTGGACTGCAATCAAGAGGGTCGCTCTTGCTGAGATCTGAAAGTATACTGCAAAATTCAAGAGAATGGGTTTTAAAGCAGGTGCAGTTTATGCCAGTCCACAAAAGAACAAAATGCCTCTGTCCTCACCTCAAAGTTCTCGCCACCAAGTATTTTGTGATCCCGTGCTGGGTGCGCTCTGAAAATGGAAAACATCCAAATGGAAAAATGAAAGTAATGATTTTTGCCCAGAGGGATGGGATTCCACCATTTCTGTGTTGCAAAGCTTTGTACTTGGGGACAGATGACAAAACGGTACCCTAGGCCAAACTCACAAACGCCTTCATTTTCCAGGGAGTGTAAAAATATACCTTTCAGAGCCGGCATTCCCCTGAAATAGTGCCCACGTGTCACGAAACTGATTTAGGACTGTGGGGCTGGTCCCGGTGCCCTAGGTCCCCATGAGGTCCAGAGACGTCCGTTGTGATGAGGAAGACAAAATAAGAAAGAAGACAAATATTTGCTTCATCTCTGCCCTGCCACCAGACTTACTCCCGGGTACGTGGGGGCGCGCCGGGTGGAGATGAAGCCATTGAACTCCACAGTCACATTTTGCATGGGTAGCATCATCAAGTCTGGGAGAAGTTGAGGCTGCTGGTGCCCCCTTCAGGGCCCAGAGAAAAAGATTTTGAGGAAAAGAGCTTAATTATCATCACTGTGCTTTTCGTGGACATCTGAAAGGCTACCTTTGAACTCATGGAGGTGTCACCAGCATCACTGCCAAGTTAGAAGGCATCTGTCCCGAACTCCCAACACTCACGACAGCATGTGACGACTGAAGAAATTGGCCCAAATTATTTGGCCCTGAGATTTTTCCCTGATAGGGAGCTTTGGGCTGAAAATCGTCTCATACTCAGGCTGCCAGCTTCTTCCTGACTTTTATCATGATGGCTTCTTTAAGCCTATCTGTAGCTTTAAATTATTGGCCCACTCGTATTTCAAATTCATCCATCCCCGGAGGACAATGGTAGCAGTGTTGAGTGAAATATCAGCAAGTATTAGATGTGCTTAACGCATTTTCCCCCACCTTCTTTACGAAGCGTGTGACTAGGAGAAGGCGGGCAGTGGGATGGTGGGGGAGGGGGCAGGTACAGGGATGAAAGTTTGGCACCTGTCAGGATGGAAACAGACTTCTCAGTCCTACGTAGCAAGGGGAAACGGTAACGGCTTGGGGTGCTTTAACGAGATAAGAGTTGACCAGGGATTTGATTAAGAAACTTCAGATGATGAAGCCTAGAAGAAATAAGTGATCAATTCTTCGTTTTTACAGTGCCTCATCATCTGAGAACAAGAAGATCACTCAATGAAGCACACAGTGTTTAAATTCAGACCAAATAGTAAAAAGGAAATCCGTCTTGTGGAGTTCCATAGCCATCAAGAGAGTTTAATACTGCGAGAGGTCAGTGGGTTAAAAGCTAGAGAATAAAAATCTTTACCATTATTGGTTTTTTTTTTTCCGTGAGCAAAGTAATACATGCTTATTATGAAAACATCTGCAAAGGTAAAAAGAAAGAAAAACACAATAGCTCTTTGCATTTTGATGTATTTTCTTTTCAGTCTTGTCTTTATGTATCCTCTTCTGTTGTTTCTATTTTATTTTCTAATATAGCTACGATCGTGCCGTAATTTAGAAGTGCGCTTTATCTCGTAATATATTACAGGGCACAGGAGGCTTTTATAAAAAGGACCATGTCAAGTTCTCAATGCTATTAGTCGTTGCTCAGAGGCAACATGAAAGGTCACGTTATTTATTGAGTGTCTACTATGTGACAGTCACTATGCTAAATCTCATGCCACTGTGTATTAGTGTCAGGAGCAAATTTGCCTCGTCTTCTTTTGGGTATAAAACATAATTCACTCTGTAAATGATTTTATTGAACATCTACCAAGTACAGATACCAAGTTAGATGCTGGAGAATATAAAACCATCCTGTCCTTGCAGAGATTAGGGTCTACTCGTTGATTATTCATCCATTCATTAGTTACACAAATGACTATTGAGCTCTTATAATACAGAAAACACTGCCCTTAGATCCATGAAAAATACCTTCAGGAAGGAGAGAAACGAGTTACACACAATTAAAAACAGGACAATGAATGACACTTTCATGTCTAGTTTGACTCTAACAGGCAGATGAGAAGTTATACTGTTAAATTGATAGTCACAAAGACACTATGCTAATGCTAAAGCTAACGCTAATACCAATCACTTATACATCACTATGTGCTACGTGCTACTCTATATATTTTACATATATATATATGATTTATATATATAAATTTACATATATATACAATTTACATATATATACGATTTACGTATATATATACATACATATGATTTATATATAAATAAATCATATGTATGTATATTTATATATATACGTATATATACGATTTGATATGTATATATCAATATATATATAAATATATATATACATAAATATATATACATATATATATTGCAGGTGTCCCCCGATCACCTAAGCCCATGTCCTCTGCCTGCAGCTCCAAGGAGGCAAAGCCCATCTGCAGTGGATATATATAACTATATATATGAATAAACATATAAATATATATAAATAAATATATATAAATATATAAAAATATATATACGTATATATAATATATCTAAATATATATGTATATTTATATATATGTATATATACGATTTGATATGTATATATGTATATATATATACGTGTATATATATAAATACATACGTGTGTACATAAATATATATGCATGTATATATATAAATATATACACACGTGTATATATATATAAATATATATACACGTGTGTATATATATGATTTGATCCTCACTATAACCCTGTAAGATAATATTACCGTACTTCACTGAATCCAAAACTTCACTGGACGTTAGACGCACTCTGATTTCAGGGCTTTTATAACTTGGTGGGAGGGACCATGTCTTACATGTGACGAAACGTTACTATTAGCCCCATTTTACAGATGAGGATAAAGAGACTGAGTATCTGACCAGCACTTGAACCTAGTCAGCTTAATGCCAGAGTCTTAACCCACATCCCGAGGGAGACAACACCCGGCCCCGAGGCATCCGGAGAAAAATTCAGGCTCTGTAAATCAACTTAGTGCGGCCCAGACCAAGAGAAACAGAAGAGAGAAATCTGTGGCAGTATCAGAAAAACCAGGCAAGCGCTGGCCTGAGTGTTGTAAATGGTTAAGGCAGCGTGAGATGTGGCTTGTGAGTCCAGACACTGGGGTCCAGTCCCACATCTATTATAACCGTGTGCGTGACCTTGGTAATGTCATTTCACCTTTCTGCACCTATGCTGTGATCGGTAAAAAGAAGGGTAGGGGTGGCGTCTTTCAGTGTCTTTTACACTTCTTTTGACTGCAACCCACAGAAGGAAAGTATTTTACATTTTGTGGTAGCGCGCACGTATGCACGCGTGCACTCACGTACCCCCCACCCTTAACCGAAACCGAAGTGTCGAAACAATACTTAACCTTGCTTGGGCAATGTACTCTGATATTTTCCAATCTCTTCCATTCCATTAAAAAATTGTTGGTTGCAAGTCATTAAACTGATTTCAGCATTCACTAATGAGTACTAAGAAAACAACTCAGATAGAGTCTCCCTTAGCCTCTCTCCAGTTAGGAAATTCTACAGCATATGGGACTCCTGGGGTGGGGGCGGGAGCCAGAAACCTCAGGAAAGAGAAAGTTGACCCTTTTGCCTTATAAATAACTCATTTTCTTTTTAATTGGACCATGTTCTTACTACCTTCAGCAGAAAGTTCTCATTATTAAACCATTTGGCGAATACCACTTTAGGGCAAAGATTCCTATACTATGTTCCATGACATGTTTAGTGAGAAATTAATTGGTATGCCTGAAAAAGGCTTCCGTAGTCACGTAAGTAGGGAGAAGAGCTACTGACTTTTCCCTCCTCTTAGCGTTTCGATGTATATTAAAGGCCGCAACAATTCCAACAAAAAAGAAACTTTCTCATCTTTATAAGCTAGTTTTTCCAATCTTATGGACCACAAAACTATTTTTTCAAGGAAGAGTTACTAACATCATACAGAACATTAATGTTCTGAGGAACGTGGCTTGGAAAATCCTACTCTGGGGAATTCTACGACTGGTAATATATTTTGTTTAAGTTTTAAAATCCCAGTTAGTTAACATACAGCTTAATATTAGTTTCAGGTGTACAATATAGGGATTTGGCACTTCCATACATCTCTCCTCATCCCAAGTGCCCTCCTTAATCCTCATCACCTATGTAACCCAGCGCCCCCTTCTCCGCACCCCCCATCCCCCGCACCTCCCCTCTGGTAACCATGTTTGTTCTCTATAGTTAAGAGTCTGTTTCTTGATTTGCATCTCTCTCTTTTTTCCCCTTCGCTTGTTTGTTTTGTTTCTTAAACTCCACATCTGGGTGAAATCATATGGTATGTGTCTTTCTCCGACTGACTTATTTCTCTTAGCATAATACTCTCTAGCTCCATCCGTGTGGTCGCAAACGGTAAGATTTCGTAGAACTGGTAAAATCGTAAGGCAACTCTAAGTTCTTTTCACTGTTACAGAAAAATTTCTACCTTTATTCAAATATATAGTTATCCTTGGTTATGTGAAATTTAGAATAGAAGCTCAGAGAACTGAGAAAATTGACACAAACAAAGAGCTTAAGTTCTTTTTTTTTTTTTTTAAGGTTTTAAATTCTTGAAGATAAAGGATGGACAATTTTCAGAGTACTATGTCAATAAATACTAGAGTACTTTCTTGATATTGACATATGAAGATATGGATGCTAATATATGTATAAATGCCAACAGTGTGATTAAAAATTATATACAAATATAATAAATTCTATGTATAAATTTATATGATTTTTAAAAATCAAGGTAGTAGAATTTCTCCCTTTTCTTGGTTTAAGTTGCCAAAGTCAATTAAAAGTGGTAGAATATTGGGGCTCCTGGCTGGCTCAGTTGGTGGAACATGCAACTCGTGATCTTGGGGTCATGAGTTCGAGCCCCACATCAGGTGTACAGATTACCTAAGACCTTTTTTTAAAAAAGTGGTAGAATATTAAAGCTGGAATTAAAGGGAAGCTAGTGTCTAGCAATGGATAAGGGTCAGATTTTACAATGTTTTTCTCTTCTCATTTCTCTCAGATCTAAGATAAAAGAAACAACTTCTTTAACAAGTAGAGATTGGGATACCAAGAAGAAACACCGAATACTTTTCTTTAGTAAAAGCCTGCCTCTCTCTACTGATACAAAAAAAAGACCGCTGGTAATGTAATTTTCAAAGGGGAATGCGCGCGCGCGCGTGTGTGTGTGTGTGTGTGTGTGTGTGTGTGAGAGAGAGAGAGAGAGAGAGAGAGAGAGACAGATGAAGGGAGGAGAGAAATGGACAGGGAGAATAAGAGAGAGACGGCGAGCACAATTAGTGGCTCATCTTCATTTCTCTTTGTAATTTCTAAGTCTCAAAGACTTGGTATTATTATTATTCCTAGTAACTTGGAAGCCAGTTAGACATCTATCAAGTCAAATTCATTTACTATGACCTTAGTGGTACTTTTTTTCAAACATATTTTTATTTGTTTTAGGGGAAAAATGGTTGTGCTTTCAGCGAACACAATTTAACGGCCAATAAGTGACTTGGGTGAGGGCCCTGCCTCAAATACGGTTTTGACGGGGCACCCAATTTCTCGAGCAGATTTCTAGAGGTCAGTGTGGCAGCCCATATCAAAAGCCTTACAAATGTAAACAGCCTTTTACAGAGCAGTTCTGTTTTTAGGAATTTATCTTGTAGAAAGAATAGGAGATATTTCCAAAGGTGTATAAAGGATGTTACTCACAGTGTTGGAGAGCATAGTGAAAAATCTGAAATAACTTTCCTGATGAGTAATTAAGAATTGCCTTGGTAAATCTGGTAGAGCCAGACAAGAGAATACTGCCCAGCCATTTAAAAAATGATTGTGTAGAGGAATATTTAAGCACACATAAATATTTTTATTATAGTATATATTATATATATACATATATAAAATACTATATACTATATATATAATACTATATATATACATATATACATATATAATACTTTATATATATAGTATATAATATATATATTTATATATATTAAAGCAGGTCACAAAATGTTCATGTGTTTTTATCCCTGTTTGGTTTAAAAAGAAAAGTATCTACGGGGCGCCTGGGTGGCTCAGTCGGTTAAGCGTCCGACTTCGGCTCAGGTCATGATCTCGCGGTCCGTGGGCTCGAGCCCCGCGTCGGGCTCTGTGCTGACAGCTCAGAGCCTGGAGCCTGTTTCAGATTCCGTGTCTCCCTCTTTCTCTGACCCTCCCCTGTTCATGCTCTCTCTCTGGCTCAAAAATAAATAAATGTGAAAAAAAAAAGAAAAAGAAAGAAAAGTATCTAAAGTATAGAAAGCTCACTTTTTATAGTGGTTATCTCCAAGGGGTGAGATGAAGGGTAATTTTTTTTTCCTGTTTGTACTCTCTGCTTTCCAAAATTTCCTAGAGGGGGCATATATTACCTCTATAACTTAAAAAAAAAAATGGACAGGGGCGCGCCTGGGTGGCTCGGTCCATTAAGTGTCCAACTCTTGATCTCACCTCAGGTCTTGATCTCAGGGTCAGGGGTTCAAAAAATAAAATAAAATAAAAATGAAAGAGGACGACACAAAGAAACAGTCCTCATTGAGTCTTTAGTCCCACTGTCCTATTTCTCAAATATCCCTTAAACCGAAGTGCTAATGTTTGCTATCCCTAGGCAGAGCTTCTAAGCATATGCTGACATTCCACACGAGTAAGAAATTGGTGGCTTGCGGGGCTGGCTCCACTGAGGCAGGGAAATGGGTGTCTTTATGAGCATCTGTGGCCACCAGCCCGACCTTTGTGGACGTGGGCACTGGTGTGATATTGTTTAAAAGGTGCTGGAATGTTCCACCTGGCCCCTCCCAGTTCTCCCCTCACAGCTCAGAGATTATGGATGGCGTTCTACCAACAGAGACTCATTCCTCAGGCTAATGGCTTTTCACCCTATTAAAATGCAAATAACCCGGGAGAAGTACACATTAAACTCTACCTATCACCTGGGTTAAATAACATATCATTTTCTGAGAAGAGGTTTTAATGGGGAAGACACGGGAATTTGGGTGGGGCAGGCAGAGAGAGAAGACAGGGTGAATCAATGCACATGGTGTTTGAGGAGTAATGAATATTCATAATAGTAATATTTTCGTTTATGGCTTATGAGTCATCTACAAATATGTTACTGCATTTAATCTCAATGACATCGAAGAGAATGGCAGTCACCAAGGCGAGAGACACACGGAAGCATCCGCTCACACACTTGAAGACGTGAGCAAAGATCTTTTTCCGAACCTATGGAAAATGAAATGGAAAGGAAAGGAAAGGACCAGAACGTGGCTCTGTCAGTCTCTGTCGGACTGTGTGCCTCAACTTCCCCATCTTTAAAATGGGTGGAATCACGGCATCTACCGTATGGGGTGGCACGAGGATTAAATTAGTTCATATTCGTAACATTGCCAGGCAGAAAGTAATTGCCTGAAAGTGATGATTAAGCCCTTATACATCCTCATGTACGAACAAGAAATATGTCAAAGTGTTAACAGATCTTGACTCCATGTGGTAGAAACACGGGTTTTGAAAGAGAAAAAAAAAAACCCTCAAAACACACATTTTTGTAATCAAAGAAAGGGTGGGAGAAATTAATAACACGAATCAGAGGAAAACAGGAGGTTGGCAACGTTAATATGTAAAGTTATATTAATAGGATGTTAAACCTATTGATATTAAACCCTCAGTTAACTAAGGCTGTTCCTCTTAGTATGTTGTAAAACGTACAATATTTATCAACAATACATATGAATAGTATGATTAATGATACACACACAATTGATACAAAATAGGAAAACTAAAGAAGAATGAATAGCGGTCAAGGATAAATGAGCAATAAGACTGGTTAGGGAAAGGAAACATGATAGGCAGCGCTTCTGACTTTGAGGCAGGAAGTATTTAATGAATTATGTAGAGCTAAAGAATTATAGATTCCTAGTAACACATATTGAATTATCCTATCATAATTATATAGCATCGTAATTACCAGCTTATGAAGTGAACTGCTATAAGCAGAACTAAAGACTCAAAAATATTACCGAAGTTAGCACTTGAGCACACATTGCAGGAAACAATTAGGCGTTAGCTGAAGCCTGGGCAAAATGATCTAATCGGTCCTCCTCTCCTAACCCTCTGAATTTTCCCACCGAGGTGTATTTCAGGATGATTTATGCCTCCAGTGCGCTTGGCAGAGACGATGGTAATTCAGCTCTTCATTCTTTGCTACCAAGATGCAAGGAAGACATTACCCGATGAAAGGTGACAGCGACTTACTGGAAAGGAAGTGCTGGGACGCGGGGCCAAAGTCCCGGTGGGCTTCGTGCAGCTGCCTGATGCGGTCCTCAACGGCCACCTGGGGGGAAGAGGAGAGAAATGATGTCCTCTCATCAGATATAATGAGGAGCAATGAACACGATGTGTCCTCTCTGGTCGGATCTTTTGAGCCTCGAAAGCTGGGCGACTAAAGCAGCAATGCATGACCCCATTTTTAAAATAGATTTTTAAACGTTTGTTTATTTTGAGAGAGCGCGCGCATGTGTGCACGAGGCGGGGAGGGGCAGAGAGAGGGGGAGAGAGAATCCCAGGCAGCCTCCACGCAGTCACAGCGGGGCTTGATCTCACAACCATGAGATCATGACCTGAGCCGAAATCAGGAGTGGGACGCTGAACCGACTGAGCCGCTGAGGCACCCCCCAGAGCCCCGGTTTCACCGTACGGCCTCCGAGAGCCCTTTTCATCAAACCAGGGCCAAACAAAAAAGAGATGTGCTTTCTTGGTCATGTGAAAATGAGATTTTTTTCACACTCTGCTCATTGGCAGACACAAACGAACTACTGCTCCAACGAGCATCAAAAATGCCACCTCTAAATCTTTCGTGCAAAGGTTAGGGAGGTTGTCATTCCCCCGTATACTAGATAAGTGAAGGATCCCAGGAATGGCGTTTCTTTTGTCTTAGTCTATTGTTTTTGACTAACGTTTTTGGGAATCCTATTGGTAGTTAATGGATCCTTGAGAATTAACGAGTAACCAACAGCTGATTAACACTTAAGCATCAAAGAAGTAGATGCAAGGCTTAAATATAGTGTAATTACGGAGGAGATAATGAGATCAAAGACATTTTCAGATTTCAGTTTTTAGTAGACTTGAAAATTACTGCGAAGTAGATCTTCAGGTGGCATGAGATAAAAATTTCCATTCTTTTGTTTTTTTTTTTCCTATCAGGTTTTTCTAGAATATACTGATGGTGTCCTGATGGCTTAGTGAATTCCATTCTGGGGGGCGGGGGTGGGGAAGGAAGAATGTGACGGGTGAAATGCTTTGCTTTCGTCATCTGGCATTCTGCGGACCAGGCATCAGGGGTGGCCCCAGGCACGCGAGCTTCACAAATCTGGATCTTAATTTGGTTCTGAACAGCCCGTGGTCAACAAGGGGTTGGTCAGCTCTTGCCCAGAGCCAGCAAAGCTCCAGTTGGTTCACTCCTATGGTGTGGCTAATGCCCAAGGGATAAAACAGATATTAGACAAGATCAGAAAAGTGGCTAAGGGAGTCTGGTCTAAAGCCGGCCAATATCCCAATATCAGTCAAGGGCCTAACACAGATTCAGAACAACCTTCTGTTTTCACTTTCTCCTAGCCTTGCACATCTTTGCTTGGAACAAATATTTGGAAAAGCATGTGGAGGTTCCCAAACGCGCAGGATGTGCTTCACTGTGACGCACGCAAAAGCCTGAGACGCATCTCAAACCTCCCTTCCCGGCCCTACGGCCCCGCACCGTCCGCCACGCTCAGCTGGCCTGTCCTGCAATGTTCCATCCAATTTAACACCCGTGTGACTTGTTTTGGTTGCTGCTCCTCTCTGCAGCGTTCTTCTCCCCCTTCGCTCCCAGTTCCAGTCTTTTCTATGTTTCTATGTCTACTTTCCAATCCCCCGGGGTTGGAAGGGGATCGCTTCCTCGGCATCCTCGAGGCTCACAGTCCCTCCTTGGAGCATTTCTGTCATACTGTCTGTTGTAGTTGCAGGGACAGGACTTATCTCCTGCGATGCCACGTGAAATCCCCGATAGCCGGGACCATCCCTTGCTTGTCCCGCCTCCCCTCCCCACCCTCCCGCAGGGCGCACTGCACCCGGTAAGTGGGTCACAAGTGCTTAATGACTAGTTGACCAAACCAATGTGTACGTGTGACAGAGAGACGCCCAGAAAGACAGAGATGGGAGAAGAAACAGGAACGTGAACTAACACCGCCTGCAAGCTGCACGTCCCTGGGTATGTTATTCCACCGTTAACTTTCCTTGTGGGCAAAATGGGACAACATGACCCACCTCACAGAACTTTCCGTGGGAAGTAGCTAAGACACGGGCAACGGTGGGCCTCGTTTCTTCCACATGGTGATTGCTCAATAAATGTTAACAGCTCTTGTTATCGTTGCTGTTATGATTCTTACATGGAAAGGATAGGTTATCGTGGGCAAGGCAATACATACATCACAAAAATGGCTGATATTTATTAAGCATTCTGTTCATGACAAGAGGAATTAACTTACTTAATTTTCCCAGTAACTCGGTGGAAGTAATATTATCTGGGGGCGCCTGGGGAGCTCGGTCGGTTAGGTGTCCAACTCTCGACTTCGGCTCAGGTCACGGTCTCATGGTTCGTGGATTCGAGCCCTGCGTCGGGCTCCGGGCTGACAGTGCAGAGCCTACTTGGGATTCTTTGCCTCCCTCTTTCTCTGCCCCTCCTCTGCGCTCCCTCTCTCCCTCTCTCTCTCGCTCAAAAATAAACATTAAAAAAAGAAGTAATGTATCTTCCTACTTGAATGATGTAGAAGCTGAAGCACGAGAGGTTAAAAAACAACAACAATGCAACTTGCCTGCGTTTAAATAGTTAGTAAATTGGCAGAGCCAAGATTCAAACTCATTCAGTCTGACTCTTGCTCTTCAACTGCTATTTTAGAGATCAAAGTCAAACGAAAAGCATTTTAGACATATTCAATATGCAGCTGGCCTTTCAATTTACCGACTGCAGAAGAGATCTAGTGTCCATATCTATGAAAGTTTAGTCACTGGTATCTTTTATGACCCAAAGCAAGGTCAGTTCCTGGTCATGAAGAATGTGAGGCCATAAGATTACGGAGAACACACGCAAAGGCATGTTTAGAAGGACATCATTATTTCTAAATGCAGAATGGGTCATCTCATGAACAAAGTAACCAAGAGATGACTGTGAAAGTTCGGGGGTGGGCAAGAGTGGATGAGGAGGCCACATGGGAGTGGACGGTGACCAGCGATCTTTTCATGTCCCGAGAAAGAAATCTCACGGGGGACATGTGGTAAAGGAGCATGACCGTGTCACAGACCCTGTCCCCTGGTGGTAATGTTAGCAGATTCATAGCGACCAGGGGGAGGCAGCATCTGAGTCCATTAGAGGCCCCTCATCTCGAAGGTTGCTTTCTTCCTCTATAAGGTGAACTCCACAGGTAATTTCCAGGGTATACCCGATATTGTCAAGAAATGAAAAGGAGACAGAAGTGAATTCCCTTCCCTATAACTCAAAGTGAGGAAAATGCATGAGAGAGACTGAAATTAAAAATGCGTCACGTAATGAAATGAACACTTCAGGAAACAGTCTTAAAATAACTAAAGAATTAAGCGTAAAATATTTCTTTTCACAAATTATCCTTGGAGAAAGGTATTGCATGGATTGAATGCACAATTGAATAAACAAAGACATCATTTTAAGACAGAGAGAAAACCTGAAGGCACACTGTAGCTACCTAAGAACAAAGGCACTTTATTCTGTGAGCAATTAGGCAAGGAAATGAAAGTTGATAAACTTTTGAAACAATAACCTCCGTGCATTAGACCTTTCTAACTGGCCGTGTTTTTAAGCTATATCAAGTACTATATACAGGCTAGGAAGCAAACACCACACATTATACACTACAATCCTGCGTTCTGGCCCAATTCATTTTTTTAAATGTTTATTTATTGATTTTGAGAGAGAGAGAGAGACAGAGACAGAAAGAGTGAGCAGGGAAGGGACAGAGAGAGAGGGAGAGAGAGAGATTCCCAAGGAGGCTCCACGCTGTCAGCGCAGAGCCCGACGTGGGGCTTGAACCCGTGACTCATGAGATCACGATCTGAGCAGAAACCAAGAGTCGGACACTTATCTGAATGAGCCACCCTGGCAACACACAATTCATTCTTTACTCGGTGAATTCCCTGATCATGTGACAAGTAGTTGCTAATACTGAAAGAGACACACAAGGAGAAAATGCTGTAGTCTCTGATCTTTGGAAGCATAAAGGCTTGGAGGTGAGGAGGAGGGATTAGCCGAGGAAAGGCCTGGGGCAGAACACAGCTGTTGGAGAGGGCGGTAAGGTACAGTGAGCTACCTATCCTGGAAGCAGAGATGCAAACCAAGGCTCTCCAGACTCTGCGGCTCAGGATTTTCCCGGCAAGGCCAAGGGAACCAGGGAAGATTTCTGTGCACTGACTCATGATTTGAGAAAGCAGCTCAGGTTTGGGCAGGTTGCAATCACCTAGGTGTGGGGTGACATGCGTTGGAATGAAGACCGTGTGGCCCTGAATGGGAGGGAAGGCAGATAAGGAGGTATACGGAAAGAAGGAAGAACTGGTTAATTTTTGGTGTTGGAGCTTAATTTCTGAAGAGGCAAACAGCCTTCCAGGGTGAGGATATTGCCGATGGGCCTATGGCAATTCCAAAGGGATTCCTACCGCATACGGCGGTAGGAATTCCTCTGGAACAGGATGCATTGGACCTAACAGTGACAGTTTTGCTGGAGAGGTCACGTAGAGCCAGGTGAGGAAGAACGATTTGTCTCCGTCACTAAAGGAAGGAATGGCAAGTGAGAATACAAGGGGTAGGGGTGACATTAGAAGGCGAGCAAGGCAGGAAGAGCCAGAGAAATTTAATTAGAATTATTTAAGGAGATAGAAAGAACCCAATTTCTTCTGAATTAATAGGCAATACCTCTGTTTCCTTTTATGAAAAGAAACACAAGTGTAACGTCTTCCGGGAAGATCCTGTGTCTACTATTAGATAATAGATCAGGAAAGCTTAGAACTGGAAGAATCCTTACCTATTGATACACAAGCGTCTATTCATTAGAAGTATCCCAGATGGGCAAAAAACTGCCATCTGCTCCTTAAGTACTCATCATCTAATTTGCAGTATTCCTCAGTAAAATCATGTAGGAGAAAATTTAAAAAAAAGATCTTTTTTTTTTTCTTCATATGCTCTGTGAGGACAGGGACACATCTTTCTGTTCCTACTATATCCCCGGTGGCTAGCACAGTACCCGGCATATAGCAGGTACTCTAATTATTAGTTGAATGAATTAATGTACAGATTATTCGAGAATTGTCACCCTAACAACTCCATTTTGCGTGAAGAATTCTCTATCGTGAGATTTCCAGTACAATTTTTGGAAAGACCCCCCCTCCTTCCTTCTTTTTTTTCCCTCCTTCTTCTTTTTTTCAAAAGTTTGTTTGAGAGAGAGAGAGCGTGCACGAACGGGGGAGGGACAGAGAGAGAGAGAGAGAGAGAGAGAGAGAGAGAGAGAGAGAGAGGGAGAGAGAGAATCCCAAGCAAGCTCCACGCTTTCAGTGCGGAGCCTGATATGGGCTTGATCCCACGAACCGTAAGATGATGACCTAAGCCAAAATCAAGAGTCAGACACATACACGACCGAGCCATGCGGGCGCCCCTCTTTCCTTCCTTCTTGATGATCAAAGTATAAAAAAGAAAAGAAGAAAATCACTTCGATTTATTGGGCCTACAATACTGGACCCAAACATTTTAAAATAATTTGCAAGACAGACCAAGAGCCCCAATCTCCTGCCTATTTGTTTTACTCTCATTTTTAAAGAATCATATTCGAGAGCTCTGAGGACTCTTGTTATTTGCCTTTGCTTTCTCATCTCAGATGAGTTCTACAGGCAGCGTACTGTTTGCAGAGACCTCCCTTCTTTCGTGCCAAGAGACGTTTCTTCATTCATTCACAAGATACAAGAATGTAAGTTACTTGCCCGTGAAGACAGAGATGTTGGTTATCTTATTTGTAGTTTAGTCCAGGGCCTAATACCTAGGAGATGGTCAACAAATATTTGATCAATGTGATGAGTGGAAATACTCCTTGAGTTCCTGTTATCTGTTAGGTACTATAGACCTAGTAGTAAGTATGAGTATCATAGACTGGAGAGCAACATTTTGGGGATGATGAATGAACACCAAGTCATTCAACCAGATTAATGATAACACATTCTCTTCCCAGCGGTGACTATTTCCCAAAGCTCAGTCCACGCTTCTGTGCGTTCTGAAGGATATCCTCATTTCATTTTTGTCCAAAGTTGCTTTAAATAAGTCAAAAAGAAGGGAAAAGGAGAGAGAGCATCGGGGCTCCCAGAAATGATTTCAAGTAAATTTATCTACATGCAAATGTTACTAAGCTTTATTTTCAGTTCTCAAGGGCTTCCACTTTTTCCTTTGACCTGTTAATTACTTTCATGTTTTCGTCTGCACTGGAAGTTTCAGGAGAGCCAAGGGGTCCCTCCTGATGTGGCAATACATTGCTAAACAATGTGATTTCTTCCTAGTGTCCAAGTGCTCTTACCGGGACTATGTGCATAAATCATGTTTACTCCAGTCTTGGGAAACGATGTAACTCGGCGTGTAGGTTTTGATTTTCTGGCTCTCAGTTTGTCTAGACCTTTGATAAATATCCATAGGCATGCAAGAACCAGACTTCACACCTACACTAATGAGCCCATAAAAAACCCCACAACCCTCTCCTGGTGCTGTGATGATCGTGAATAAACCATGCACATGCACGCAAATGACTCTCTACAGTCTATTCGTGAGTTTTCGTACCGAAATCTTATAGTGTGTACAGTTTTCTGCATGCATGTGTCTGTGTTGGGGAGGCCTTCCTAACTCATCTTACTTCCAAATCCTGACTTGTGATACTAATATATGCCCAAACATTATCCTGGAAACTCTCTTGAGATTTACTACGGTGTCCATTAAAATCCATTCAACTAATTATAATCCTTTTCAGTTAAAATCCATTGTTCGAATTCTGATTCGTTTTGAGTTGTGACTGAAACAGATGGTCTCAGACAACGTTTGGAATGAGAGCTTGTGATGGGTACAGCTCAGCGGCTGAGGTCTCTTTCCCTTGACTTTCTTTATGTGTTTTCTTGACACTGAGACACTTAGGAGTTAAAAAGAGTTTCTAGCATTTGACTTCAGAAGAGATCATAGGAAAGTAACCTATGCTGACCGAAGGCTCACTCTGAGTACGAGCATAATTATTAGTTGATTTTGGGTGACTTATAGCATGGATGCTAATGTGTGCCATCCGAGACCATCATGAATCCACCTCTCTTCATGTTCCTCTCTGAGAGCTTTCCTCCCCCTTCTATTTTATATTTTTGTGTTGATCCCTTTCTTTCTTAATCTCTCTTTCTAAAAAAATTTTAGATTGAGAGCATTCACGTACACAAATTGGGGAGGGGGAGGGGGGGGAGAGAGAGAGAGAGAGAGAGAGAGAGAGAGAGAGAGAGAGAGAGAATCTTAAGCAGGCTCTACACTCAGCACAGAGCCTGACTCGGGGCTTGATCCCACGACCCTGGGATCATGACTTGAGCTGCAATCAACCTACTGAGCCAGACAGGTGCACCTTTTCTTTCTAAATCTTTGACTCCTTTGCTTATTCTCTGCTTTCCCTTTGTTTTCTCCTCCACTCACCTCTCCACCTCCCACCAGCCCTTCCCAAATGTGTTCTATACAACCTACCAGCAAAGCACAGAGACTCCCAAACAGAGCCTAAAAGGATGTAGGTGTACCTGTGCCAGACAGGTGAGGCATTATGTCACTGGGAGCCTAGCCTCGAGCCAGCTGACGGGTGACACAATTTGCCGCTCCCAAATATGCCTAAGGATTATTTAAACTCATTATTATTTTTTTAATGTTTATTTATTTTTCGGAGAGGGAGAGTGACAGAGAGAGAGCAGGGGAAGGGCAGAGAGAGGGACACAGAGGATGTGAAGCAGGTTTCTTGCTGAGAACAGAGAGCCCAAAGTGAGACTCGAACTCATTAACCGCAAGATCATGACCTGAGCTAAAGTCTGATGCTTAATGGACTGAGCCACCCAGGCGCCCCTAAATTCATTATTTTTAAGAAACAGTAGGTACCGTAGAAGCTTAGACACCAGAAGTTACCCTTTTGTAGGAGACATTTACATTTCTAAGAGAAATCTGCATTTTAAGCGTGTCTCCTGCTCTGTACCAGGAAGAGAAGTATGACTAAATCTCTAGAAACCCTTATCAACGGAGAAAGCAAAACTTAAATCTGCCTAGGAACCTTACTCTTGTTCACTGTGCTGTTCCTGGCAACCTCCCATAACTGCACCCCCCCCCCCAAACGCCCCAGCATCTTTCTTTTGTCCTCAGCGAAAAGTGGTATTTAAGGCAGTGGCTTGAGCCATTTCGATGAGTTGCTCAGTTTTCCTGGGTCTCTCCCAGGCATACATGTTATTTAACTCCTGCTTGCTTTTCTCCTGTTAATCTGTCTTTTATTACCGGAGGTCTCCACCAAGAACCTAGAAGGATAGAGGGAAAATTATTTTTCCGCTCCTGCATAGCCAATCGCTTCTCCAGGAACATCATTCCCCCTAATTCTGATGAACATCTCCATCCGCTGGGGAGCACGGGAGGACAGACACCAAGCCCTTTGTCCATTGTTAAGCCTTCAGCTTTCACCTCCCTGATTTCTCAAATGCACCTTGGAAGGGTGTCTACTGATTTTCAGACTTGTGCCAACGATTCATCCTGTGATAATGGAGTCAGGTTATATCAACATTAAGTTGACTTCACAGACCCAAGTACCTTCAGGGTATCATTAAGTTTAATTCAGAAAAGCAGCAATCAACCTCCTATCCTGCTTCATTTGTCAAAATCTCCAGTTTTGGTTGCAACTATAGACTGTTACGAAAAAACGTGATGGGAAGGGAAGAGATCATAGGAAGCATTTCTTTTTTTTTTTTTTTTTTCCCCTTTGGTCTCAAAGAGATAAAAGGTGAATGACTCTGCTTGGCTGATGTAACTTGATGCAGATTTTATCTTAAAAAATAGGTTTCCCTTTTAAAAGCTTTCCTAATGTATCTCATGATTTGCAGCAGGAACGAAAGTCAAGTGGCTAGCACCTTGCAACACCGTTACTTACATTAAATCATTTACCTATCAGTCCCAGCTATTTATTCTTGGGCTTGTATTTATCCCGCATTTGGAAGATACCATTCTCACAGAAATTTCCCGAGGCCGCTGTAGCATTCCCTTCCGGGGGCATTTTGGGCCCTAAGTAGCATAATGCTCACATGGTAATTACATAATTATCCCGGCTGGTGTTAGAACACGGGAGTGTTCCCAAGGACCAGAAGTGGCAATTTGAAATAATTATCAAGGGACTACATCAGAACCGGTACCGCCTGAAAAAAAGATACAACGTATATAGCTGTGAGCAAATCGTCCTAAAATACGAAATCAGGAGAACAAATGAAAAAAAAAAAAAAAAAGATCCAACGCCAGTAACTGCACCTGCTTTTGTTTCATGGCGAAACCCTTCTATTTTGGGCAATGATATACCCGCGGGTTTTCAGTGTGTTCTACTCGTCGCCTTTATAATAATGGCCCGGAAGGAGGATTTGCTCAAATATGCGCACAACAATCGTTACCCAAGGAAATCCACATTCCTTAAATCCCAAGCTACCCACAGCATTTCCAAAGCTTCCCGACCTCGACTCCCTTCACGGTTAATTCGACCGCGGATCCAAGAACCTTGCGTGCCAGGAGCCCCTGTTGGCGGTGCCCGGCTCTCCTCCCGGCCACTGAAAAGCGCCTTTCTCTGCTCTCACTGAGGCAGGGTTGCCAAAACAGCATCACGTCTTTCGCTACAGATCAATAAACCGGAAGGTCTCATCCACTGCACTTGCCAATTCTACAGCGTTCAGTCCTTCTCTCTCCTTTGCATATCAGAAGACAGGGCACGAGTTAAATGAAGAAGTACACTTTAGGTTTCTTAACGAAGGCCAGAGGATAGCGCCACGGCCCTCTATCGTGTCTTGGCGTGGATTTGCCAGAACTGGAGGTAAACTGGACGTGTCCTCACTCCCCGTAGTCTCTCGGGTCACTGCCTGGCCTTCTTTACACTCTCCAGGCTCAGCCCTCTCTTCCTCTCTCCCCCTGCCTCCCTCCTCCTTCACCACACCTCACCCCAACCCCGGAGGTGGTTTATAATCTCCTTGAACAGTCCTAACACTTCCCCGAACTAGTGGAGACATTTTCACTTGAAATCTAAAGCTTGCTTGCTTTCTTTCTTTCTTTCTTTCTTTCTTTCTTTCTTTCTTTCTTTCTTTCTTCTTTTAATGTGGCTTTACATGGTGCCAGAAAACCACAGGGAAAAAAAAAACCCTCGAAAATACAAGGTGATCTTTTATAGGAGAAACAAAAGATCAAATTTCTAGGTCATCACGGAAGTAGGTATACTTCCTTGAGCAATAATCTGAAGTACTTTATGAGATTCTTCCTTTCACTAAAGCAAGAAATCCTAAAATCCATCAGGATATGTGCACTGTGCCTTGACTTTCTTTTTAATCCTCAAGTGAAACCAACACAGTAAAGTGTAATAAAAATGCATATAGCCCCAGGCTTTGTGCCTTAGCAAAGAGAGAAAAAATAAGCTTCTTGACTTAATATGTCTACTGTGAATAATCAGCCACCGCATTTGGGGATCTTGCTTTATAATCTTAACGCAGAACAGTGAACTCCATGTTCACGGTATGACAAGAATAAAGGATTTTTTTTCTTTCTTTCAAAAAAAAAAAAAAAAAAAAGACTTCCCCCGTTTCCCAAACCAGATACATGTGTCAACTTAAAAGAAATGAAACCAGGGGCTGAAATCTCTTGAGCTTTATTAATACATTCTCTGCATTTTCCCTGAAGGTGTCAATGAAGTGTGGGCAAGGAAAGAGAGCGGCCCTAGGCTGGGCAAGGATGTGGCTAACATTCATTCTGGAAGCCTTCTCAGCCCCGGTCCCAGATGTCTAGCCCGTCCTTCCCAAGGACTGGCTCCTAGCTGATTAATAAACATTCCCGGGAAGATCAATGATTGCTCATAACAGGCTTCCAGTAACCACAGCTGTGAATATTTGCATTTAAGAGCAACTTTAATTAAATAATTAAGCAATTAATTACTCAAATACTTATTGAGTGCTTGTAAGACACTTTGTTAGGAGAGGAAGGAGAAAAAAATAAATAAAAAGCCAAGGAGCCTATTTTTAATGCATTTACGGGTTAGATATTTACAAATAGGCATCACGAAATAGCACGGGAAAGATTTTAATGAACCACGGTCATTCTCCAATTTGACCGTGTGTCACCACTACCTGAGAAGTTTCTAAAAAACAGATGCTTAACTCTTCTCTAGAGTTTCTATTTTTTACAGTTTATTTATTTTGAGAGCGCGAGGGAGAGCGAGTGCACACTTGCACACGCGTGCAAGTGGTGGAGGGGCCGAGAGAGAGAGAGAGAGAGAGAGAGAGAGAGAGAGAGAGAGAGACAGAGAGAGTGCCAAGCAGGTTCTGCGTGAAGCCCAATACGGGGTTCGATCTCACCAAATTGTGAGATCATGACCTGAGCTGAGATCAAGAGTCAGACCCTTAACTGACTGAGCCACCCAGGTGCTCCTTCTCTAGACTTTCTGACTTGGTCCACTTGGGACTGGGCTTGAGAAGCCATACCTTCCTTTAAAGCTCCACCAGGGACTCTGACATCTAGCCTGTTTGGGGAGCCACTGATAGAGTGGAAAGGCCACAAGTTCTACGGGTCAGTAAGACTGAGTCAGCACCCCTTACTGGCTCTGAGACCTTCAGCATCTCATCCAACCTTAGTTTCCTAATCTGTGAACAGAAGTACTCAGTAACAGCGACAGCAACACCAGCCATGGCCACCTTCACTGTGTTCCAAGCGGCATGCTTCTGTTTTCTAGGTAGACTTCATTTAAGGTTCTCCTATCCTTTTTTTTTTTTTTTAATTTTTTTTTCAACGTTTTTATTTATTTTTGGGACAGAGAGAGACAGAGCATGAACGGGGGAGGGGCAGAGAGAGAGGGAGACACAGAATGGGAAACAGGCTCCAGGCTCTGAGCCATCAGCCCAGAGCCTGACGTGGGGCTCGAACTCCCGGACCGCGAGATCGTGACCTGGCTGAAGTCGGACGCTTAACCGACTGCGCCACCCAGGTGCCCCAAGGTTCTCCTATCCTTACTCGTAACATTTTCATCTTTTACAGGAGACTGCAGACTTTCATCCTAGGTGACAAGGACACGTGTATAAATCGGGAGGGACCCCCAGTGCGTTGGGGCAGAGTTCCATATGACAAACCAAAGCAGTCCACCGAGAGCGCTGTTGAGCAAAGACTAGATTGAACGATGGAAAAGTTACAGAGGGGGTGGCCGGGAATTCTCCTCAAAGCCCCTCACATCATTCATCCTGATGTTAGCAAGATTTCTGCTTGGGCAGAAATACTGTATTTGACTGAAAAAGACAACACGTAAAACATGTAACAGCATCGGCTGCAAAGTAAGCACCGAGTAGATGGGAGCTGTTACTTGCCCGGGTTAAAAGATGTGGACCAGAGCAAAATAGGGGTGGGGGTGGGGGTAAATTTGGCAGACATACCCCTGTGGAAAGTTCCAGATCTAACTTACGTCTTTTTATAATAAATACACAAGTCGGCCAGTTGGGGATAGCTAGGTGATTTCTATCTTTTAGCAGAGCCTAAACAAGTCTCGAGTGGAGAGCATGAACGGTGAGCTCAAGAATCAATTATTCTACAAGCATTTCCAAGTGCTGGTATAGACACTGTACGGGGTGTTCATCTTGTGGAGGGTGGCGAAGACAGGGCATGGGACACTCCTGCTCTCAAGAACCTGTGTCTTATGGGAAGAACACTGCACACAGGACAAATCAGAAACTCTTAAGTGCTGGTCCAATACAAGCATTCCTAATTTCTAGAGGTGAGAAAGCCACGAGGCCTAGAATAGTCTGGAAGGCTTCACAAAGGAGGTGACACACCCTAGATCAACCTAGAGTCTTTGTAGCTTAGCATCTCGCGTCCCCTGAGGAGTATTATTTTGAACAGGCATTTTGTATACCATGACTGACATCATCTTAATGGATTAAAGATTCCCCAGATTTCACACAGTATTGCTTCTATGGTTGAGTTTTTCTTTTATTTTGGTAAGCAAACACTTCGTGGCTCTCCTCCCTTCTTTTAAGCGTCTCGCATTTGTTTGCCAAGAGCTTTCAAAGTATACCGATCAGAATGGTTTGTTTTCTTGTCTTTTCTTTACTATGTCACAATAGAGGTATATACCGGTCCTACTTGAAAACGATCTTCTTGGGGCGCCTGGGTGGCGCAGTCGGTTAAGCGTCCGACTTCAGCCAGGTCACGATCTCGCGGTCCGGGAGTTCGAGCCCCGCGTCAGGCTCTGGGCTGATGGCTCGGAGCCTGGAGCCTGTTTCCGATTCTGTGTCTCCCTCTCTCTCTGCCCCTCCCCCGTTCATGCTCTGTCTCTCTCTGTCCCAAAAATAAATAAACGTTGAAAAAAAAAATTAAAAAAAAAAAAAGAAAACGATCTTCTTGCACTGATAACAAACTTTCTTCTAGACTTTTCCTAAAGTAATGTTAAACCTCATTCATAGAACTTTGAACATCTAGTCCTTGATCTAGGATTGAACACACATTTCACATCTTCGAAAAAACTTTTTTTTTTTTTTTTTTTTGCTAGTTGATCTTTTTATCCCTTCAGGCATTAACCAGTCTTTTTATTTTCTGAGCAGTTCTGGAGCTACATTCCCTGGAGGCCAAAGCATCTACGGCAAGGCTCAAAATGTAGAGTGCTCGAAGTTTGCTTTTGTTGTGTTATTTTTCAGTAGAAATCCCAGAAAGAAAACTATGTTATTGCATAGGAGGACATGTGGCAGTAAATTTCTGCAGCTTTCACTCTAATTTGGAGCTTTTAATATTTCAATCTGAGCTGGCACTGACCTCTAACTTTGTAAGATGTGCAAAAGACAGAATACCTCGGAGTAAGCTTTCAGAGTCAACAAATCCACAGCGCAGGGATATTTAAACAGATCAGAAACTAGTATTTTAAAATAATACTTTCATAAGGCCATTTATATGCTAAACAGATGACTTCTCTTCTGGTCACCAAAGCAGGCTTTAAGGACATTACGTACTAAAGAGTAGTACATAAGGAGGGCCTGGGTGGGTCAGTCGGTCGAGTGTCCGACTCTCGATTTCAGCTCAGCTCCTGATCCCAGGGTCTTGGGATCAGGCCCTGTGTCAAGCTCTGGGCTGAGCTTGCTTAAGATTTTCTCTCTCTCCACCTCTGCCCCTCTCCCCAGCTCATGCGTGCACTCTCTAAAATTAAAAAAGAACACAATAAAAAATAAATAAGTATGGGGCGCCTGGGTGGCGCAGTCGGTTAAGCGTCCGACTTCAGCCAGGTCACGATCTCGCGGTCCGTGAGTTCGAGCCCCGCGTCGGGCTCTGGGCTGATGGCTCGGAGCCTGGAGCCTGTTTCCGATTCTGTGTCTCCCTCTCTCTCTGCCCCTCCCCTGTTCATACTCTGTCTCTCTCTGTCCCAAAAATAAATAAACGTTGAAAAAAAAATTAAAAAAAAATAAAATAAATATTATACAAGTTAATCCAAATTGATATTGGTCTTAAAAACCTAGTTTTTCAGGGCACCTGAGTGGCTCAGTCAGCTGAGCATCTGACTTTGGCTCAGGTGAAAGCCACCTGATCTCACAGTTCATGAGTCTGAGGCCCGCACTGGGCTCCCTGCTGTAAGTGCAGAGCTCACTTTGGGTCCTCTGTCCCCCTCACCTCAACCCCCCCCCCCCCAATTTTTCAAAAATCCATGATTTGGATGTTTCACTAATTCAAGTTAGCTTTTCTGTCCGAAAGTTAAACGCGTTGGTTGGAATCTCAGTAACAAGTACTGATCGATGCAAATAAGAACAAAACAGTCATCATTAGGAATTTCTCAAAGAGAAAAGGTTTCCGTGGCCTCTCTGACTATGGATGTGCATATAAGGTAAGCCTTCTGATCTAAAGAGCAGGGTCTCAGATTGGGCATCATTAACATTTTGGCCCAGGTAATGCTTTGTTGTCCTATCGTGTGCATTGGGGGGGGGGGGGGTCTAGCAGCATCCCTGACCTCTACTCACTAGATTCCAATAGCAACACCTCCCCAGCTGCGAAACACCAGAAACGTCTCCAGACTAACTAGTGGCGATGGAAAATTAACAGTCTCAAGTCCTATACAGACTATCCTCAGATCTGCCTAATTCAGGATCCCTTTCAACGGCAATCTTAGCTCTGCAGCTCCCCATGGGGCTGGCACAGCCTTCAGATGATCTGCACTGCAATTTAATGGCTACACCCGCCCAATCCTGCCTCTCCCCCCCTCCGCCCCCCGTCCTTTTTTTTTTTTTTTTTCCGCAGGTGTTATTCTCCAATAAATCTGGCTTGGCATCTGCTTCCCAGAGGACTCAACCTGCAACACCAGTCAATCCATCAATTAGAGCATTCCATTCTCTTAGTCTAGATGGGCACTTCGTCTCTATCCGAGCCACTGAGAGTCAGGCTCTAAAGTTTCTAAATTCTTAAGTGAGAGTAGGTCGGCCTCTGTTCTGCTGGGGATGTTGAAGACGCTCAGAGATAGCAGAGGCACCGGCCGCATGTGGCTGCCTGAAAACCACTGCCGCTCCCATCATCCTTTGTTGCTTCTTGACTCATGTCAGTTTTCAGCCACGGCCAAGAGTCCGACCTGATACACTCTACAATAAGTGTATTGTACAATAAGGGAAACTACAGAAACATTTGAGAAAATGAACACTGAGCCTAGAAGTTGTTATAAATGAACTCAGGTTAATAACTATTAAGAGCTAGGTATACAGGTTGTTTAAGAATTACAAAGCGTTCCGCCTTCGTAAATCTAAAGCCACTTCATAAGAGGTGGGAGAGGGCAGGGTTATACCCATCCTAGTGTAACGATTCTACCAAGGGCTGCATTCATTCTCTGAAGACTGTCTCTCATCTCATCACAGAGAAACAGTAGATACCGAATACTGGAGAGCAGCTGCTACGAGGTTGTCGACGCGCATTCGTTTGTTTCCTCCCATGAGACTTTCTGCAAACGTGGGGGTACTCCTGCCCAGCACACCCCACCCCTTCTCATTTCCCATTCCTCGTTGCTAATATTAGGAAGAAGGAACATGTGCACGAGTGAGATATTTGACTTGAACCAATCTCTCAGGCTTGAGAATATTTCCATGTGTGTGCATTTAAGACTGAAGTATGCGCATTTCCGTACTTTTTTTTTTTTAACAGAAAGGTTTCTTTGAAAATTCGAAGCCACCTTTGTCCACTCGAAGTGGAAATGAAAAGCTTCATTTGTGAAAAGCCGCACTGACTGGAGCTGCTGGGGATCGTTAGCGGGAGCTGGATCTTCAAAGGAGCTCCTGCGTTAGGAAGAGGCACTTGGAAATTTCCGCTAAGCGCTGAGCACCTGGGATTTGGTCATTGGAAAGGGTGTTCGCTTCAAGTTGTTTTAGATTCCAGGTATAAGAGATAGCATCTAGTATTTGTTTTTCTCACTCGGACTTATCTCACTTAGCCCGATGCCCTCAATATCCGTCCATGTTGTTGCAAACGGAGCATTACCTCCTTTCTCAGGTCTAAAGAGTAGTCCACAAAGGGGTAGGGGGATGGGAAAGACGGTGTTTAAGGGTACACACCTGCAACCAGTAGAGACCTAAGTCCTGGGGACACAGTGCAGTGATCACAGACAACACTGTATGATGAATATCCAACCTGACGAGAGACTAGATTTTAACTGCCCCCGACACCGTAACAAACGTTCATCATGTGATACGGTGGAGATGCGAGCTAACACAACTACAGCTATCATACTGCAATATAAATGTATCAAATGAATACGTCGCACATCTTAAACTTACAGAATGTTACCTGTCAGACGGAACTCAGTAACAAAAAAAAGGAAAACAAGGTTTTAGCTGTGGACAGACCCTCATAGTTATCCCGTATGCCTTTTTTAAAAAAAAAAATTATTCTAAGAGATTTGTATTATAGGCTCCCTGTTAAAATGAGGGTTGGGGCCCAGGGAATTCTGTGCTGTTCCATCGTGCGCATTAGGGGGTGCCCTGTTTTACTCTGTGTAGGAGAAGGTGCCTTACGTCAAGTGTCCATGAGTAGTCAGCCACAGCACTGGAATATTCCTCACCTCCTAGCTGGAGAGCTCGGTGTCTCGGTCAACTCTCCCGTTGTGTCAGAGGCAGCAGTGACGCACGCGGGGGAACGAGGCCACCCCCACGATGCGACGTAGGTTTTCCAACTCTTTCGCACTGCCTAGTTATTGGCAGGTACTCTTAAGAAGCAGAGAACTCTCAACCGGTTTTCGAACATAGCAAGATTCCTGGAAGCAGCCCTTTTTCTCTTTTTTCAAATGCCTAAGACCAAAAGGCTTTCTGAGTAGGATTTTAATTGCAAAAGGACCAAGTCATGGGCTTCTTGAGTTTCTTTAGATGCTAATCATATTACTCTGAGAGCTGGCACAGGGCCTGGATCTCTCAGGCTACGCCTCAGTGATGACACAACTGCAGTCACAGCGGCAGATTGATCTGAGCGGAGGAAGGGGGGGGAACGGTATCTGTGAGACCCTCGAAGGTGGCTCTGAACCGCGGTGATAACTCAGTGGAAGGGGATTAGGAGAACGGCACTGCGCAGAAGGTCATTGTGTTGTTTAGTCTTCCCCAACCCCCTCGAAAGACTTTTTTAAAAGGAGGGAACTAAGTCGAAGGGGAAGTAGGGGATGGACGGAGGTGAAAAGATGTGAAAATGGCTGAAACATTTTTAGGGACCCCGACTTTGTCTTGGCGCAGATGCTGAAATGCAGTTTGCTACTCACTCCTTCCTTTTCTAAGCTTTTCACCGTCACTGTCACGGTTTGCATTTGAGCTGTATGATAATCACTGCATTTTCCCTTCAATGCCCTTTTGTATTTGTGTGTGTGTGTGTGTGTGTGTGTGTGTGTGTGTGCGCGCGCTTTAGACTATTCCTATCTCTCCTTGATGCTTGGTCTTCAATTCGAAGCTATTTTTCCCCTCTTGTTGCTGCATTTCACCGTTGCCTTCTGTGACAGCATGACTGCCTTTTTCTCCATCCATCTCTCTAAATTAGGGGGTCCTCTCCTCCTTTTCTAGGCAGCAACCTCTCTCCAGCATGATGTCTTCACTTTTCTGTGTTGTAGTCTCTTTTGTGATTGGCCCATAGCAAAATGAAACTTACGAGAATCCAATTCTAAAAGCACTTTAGAAGGACGGAATCTTATCATTTACTCCCTGAATCACTGTCATCAGTAGAGTTGGAGCAGAACGGTATTCCATTTGGGGGCTCATTGGATAAGTATGAGTTCAACTTGGCGGCCATAAAATAATTGGGGAAAATTTTTGCTCCTTTCCCCGCTGATAGCTCAGAACTTTGCGGAGCTGGAAGAAAGGAAGCAAGAACCGACCTTGCTTCTTTATTTCTGATGACGTGTGGCAGAAAAATAACACGTTTTTCCATTTAAATTGTGTATATACTGCCTAACATTTTCCTGGGCCTTTTATGAGGATCAGTGCAATTTCATTTTCATTTCACAGATTGTGCAGCTTCATTTTGGAAAATCAGACTACTTGCCCAAGGAAGGATTCAATGTTTCCAGAGAACCTAGCATTTTCTGTCTTGCGGAATACCGAACTTAGATCCTGTTCTAATGACTGTCCCTGTGACTTTAAGTCCTATGTAATGAAAATGTTTCCATGTTCCTGCTGATGTGGGTCTGAGGAATTCTGACAATCAACAATAATAATTGTATAAACGTGAACATTTATTGAGTGTTGTCTTTGTGCCAGGCACTGCGCAAAGTGCTTTATAATGATTATTTCACATTTGACCTTCCCGATGACCCCATGAGTTAAGCATACACATGCTCTGGGCGTATCAGAATTATTCACATTTGGTGGCTGATTTAAAAGATTCTTATTGTGCTTATTCTCCTGACCACTCCGGTGACACAAAGCCTGTCCTGCTTAGAAGTCTTGTGTTATTCTTTTATCGCGTACGGAGGATGAGAAAAATAAACAGGTCTTCCACCGACCGTCACAAGAAAGACGGACACTGCTGACGCCCTGTTGCGCTTTGGGGTCTGTGGCAAATACCTCTGGTGCTTACGTCACATCTTGTCGGCCCAGTCCTGATTCCAGTGTCATCAGCTCTGGACAGTTTTCGGCAAACTGAACCTCATCTTGGGTAGCCAGCGTCCCACCGCAAAAGCCCCAAGTCTTCCTGTTTTCTACCCCGGGGTTTTTCTCCAACGCCATGGGTGCTGGCTCCTGGGTGGACAATCACAGCCAAAGGGGGGTTTGCGCTTTGGCCGCAACCCTCAGACTCCAGCTGCCTGTATTCACGTGTATCTTATTCTACACCCTTCTCATGTGTTCCAGAGGAGAGCTTATCTTTCTTTGTTGTCTCATTTGTCTTGCTTCCTTTCTCCTGCTTCTGAGAGTCACATCCTAGATAAGCTTCTGCACCCAAGTCTTTGTCTTAATTCAGGGACGGAGTAACCCTAAGACACCAGGTCTTGGGAACGTTTCACTTCCAGTAAACATGGACACTTGGAGAACGCAGATATGGACACTAGTAAAAGAGAATTTAAGACCCTGTTAGTCAATCAATAAATATTTATGGTGAGTCAGGGATTGTGGTAGGTGCCCCTGCTGAAGCTGGAGATTTAACCCAGGGTCTGGTGAAAAGGCTTCTTGGAACTTCTGCCTTAGGGCAGCCTCAAACGATAGAAAGAGTTGAACATAAGGAGAGTAACTCAATCAGATGTGAATTTTTGGAGGATTGCTACTGCTGCACTGTGGAGAAGGGATTGAGAAGCAAGACCAAAATCAGGGCGAAAAGCTAGGAGGCTGTGTAGCATTTGAGGCACAAGATGCTGAAGGCAGGGGAGAGGGAAAAAAGGGAATGGATTTGAGAGATGGGTTGGGGACAGAGCCGACAAGACTTGGTAACAGATATGTTAGATTTAAGGTAAAAGTGGATTCTGAGATAATGACTTGGACAATGGAGTTTTCTACCTCGGGCAACTGGTGAAAGGCTGTTTAACAAGAATAGTGACACTAGACGGGGCGCCTGGGTGGCGCAGTCGGTTGAGCGTCCGACTTCAGCCAGGTCACGATCTCGCGGTCCGGGAGTTCGAGCCCCGCGTCGGGATCTGGGCTGATGGCCCGGAGCCTGGAGCCTGTTTCCGATTCTGTGTCTCCCTCTCTCTCTGCCCCTCCCCCGTTCATGCTCTGTCTCTCTCTGTCCCAAAAATAAATAAACGTTGGGGGGGGGGGGAGAAGAGGAGGACCATGACGAGCTCTGTTGCGGACATGTCAGGTCTTAGGTTTTTCTGTACATAAAACAGGAGAAAGTCTCTGGGATCTAAGTCAAGGCAAAGAGTTCTTAGACTTGACACCAAAAGCACGATCCGCAAAAGCCAACATCGCTAGATCCGACCTGACCAAAATTTAAAACTTTTGCTCTGGGAAAGACCCTGTTAAGAGGGTGAAAAGACAAGGAAGAAAATACTTGCGAATCACAGTACAACAAAGGACGACGATCTAACAAATAAAAAAACTCTTAAAATGCAACTGTCAAGAAGCCACTCGACTCAGAAGATGGACGCAAGACACGAAAAGGCATTTCTCTGAAGAGAATATGGAGACGGCAAATCGGCACACGAAACGTTGTTGAACGTCGTTGGCCACAAGCAAAATGTAAATTAAAATTACAATGAGATAGTCCTACACACATGTCAGAATGGTTCAAATGGTTCAAATGGTTCAAATGGTTTAGAATGGTTCAAATACAAATAGCCAGCGCCTGGCTGGCTCAGTCAGTGGAGTGTGGGACTCCTGATCTTGGGGTTGTGAGTTTGAGCGCCACGTTGTGTGTAGAGATTACTTAAACGTAAAATCTTAAAAAAAAAAAATAGCAACCGTACCAGATGTTGGTGAGGATTCAGAGAAACTGGTGGAACGCTTTATAAAGTTTGACACTTTATGATAAAACTAAACATTCAAGTATCCTAGGACCCAGCACTTGCTTTCTTGGGTACTTAACCCAGACCAGTGAAAACTTGTATTAACGCAAAAATCTGTACATGAACACTGATCATTTTATCGCTAATAATCTGAAACCAGAATTATCCCAGATGTCCCCCAAGGGGTGAATGGTGAAACAAACAAGGTTGTATCCAAAGTACAGAAAACTACTCAGCAATATAGAGGAAGTATTGCTACATGCAACAATTTAGATGAATCTCTAGGTAATCACGTTGAATGAAAACAGTCAATCCCTAAAGATTATATACTGCATGATTCCATTTCTATAACATTCTTGAACGTCACAGAAATGGCAAACAAATTGCCAGCTTCGGGGGCCAGGGGGTGGGGGGTGGAGGCAAGTGAGTGTTGTTATAAAAGGATAATAGGAGGAATTCTTGTTGTGATAGACACGTTCTGTAAATTGTACCGACGTCAATTTCCTGGTTGTGAGAGTGAACTACCGTTTTACAAGATGTGCCACGGGGAGACTTTGGGTAAAAGGGACATGAGATCTCTCTGCATTATTTCTTAAAGCCCCATGTGAATCCACCATTATCTCAAAATAAGATGTTTAGTTTTTTGAAAAAACGCGGAGATGTGGTAGTTCTCAGGGATATGTCAAGGACAGAGTTTTCACAGAATTAGTTACACTGAATATTAATGATAAGGTTCTGTAACTATTTCCTTTCAAGAAATCACAAGCTTAGATTTACTTTTGAAGCTGTCTATCATTACTTTTCACACGGAAATTGAAGAAGCTCCTACAGGTAACAATTTCTCGGCAGCAGGAACAAAGAACTAACAATTATTTATTTATTTTTGTCCACGAAACAACCCATTCTTAAGGACCTTGGAGGCCAAATGGGGGAAAGAGACATGACTATGAGACAGAGCATGCCTGGTGGAAGCCTAGGACCACAGTTTCCAGGGTCGTGAGTGGAAAGACTCTCTGGAGGAATCTGAGCTCGAGCTGGGTCCGCAGTCAGATCCGAACGAAGAGAATCTTTCTAGCACTTAGCAAACAGTAGGATATGGTACCTGGAGGCAGCAGGTGTCAAGGTTTGGAGACTTGTCTCACCAGGGGGAGAGTGTTTGTTTGGGAGAGGGAGTCAGGAAGGGCAGGGATAATAGAGGTATTTGGCCTCGATCCTGAGGACAGAGGCAAGTCAAGGCTTTTCAGCACAGTGATTAAGAACTCCGGCTCTGGAGCTGGGATGCCTGTTTTGACTATTCCATTTCCCAGCTGAGAGCCACTAGGCAGGGCACTTAACCTCTCTCGGGCTCAGTTTGTCCATCACAAGCTGAGTACTGTGGAGAGGTACCTTCGAAAGTGGTTATTAGGATTCATGGTGATAATGGATGTTAAGCCTTTTGCGCGGTGTCTGCCTGAGAGCCTCGCTCGGCAAAGTATGAGCTGTTAAGAGCACGATGGTGGTGCTCGAAGCGACGACAATGTTGTTTCTCTCCAGAGGCTGTCAACAGCCTGGGAGAGGAGACCGTGGCTTATCTGTGTCCCTCTGACCCCTAGGACACTCCGGGCACACAGTAGGAGTTTTGCTGCGTTAAAGTGGAAAACGCAGCACCCGTGGAGGACTCATCTGACAGCAGGGGACTGAACAGATGGAGGAAGCAATATGGCTTCACTCCTTGTGATGAGAACCGGGAAAAAAGGCCCGTGATGGCAGGAACTGTCACAAATAGGTAAATACTGAGAGGCGCACTCGAGTAGAGTCTCTCGGCTTTGATTCCATTTTAAGGGCAGATAGATGCCGAGTTTACCTTGAGTGCGGAAACTGGGTCTGTGTTGGAAAGAAAGCCCGGTGTGACGGGAATGCCATGGGTTTCCCCGTCAAAGAAACACTGCTCTGTCCCTTGTCACGTACAGGACCTCAAGAAATGCATTCTTTCTGCCTCTGTAGCAGTCACTGCGATGACCCCCACCGAACCCCTCTTCAGCATCTTTGCCCCCAGTGCTCCAGCCGCTGCCCCCCACAAGCTGCCTCGCACAAACGACCATCTCCTCCCTGAAGATAGGGCCCGTGGCCGACGAGCGGCGGAGGCAGGGACACCGAGTCCCCCCCGTTTGCCTCATGTGGGACAACTCCCCCGCAGCTGCGTTGGCAACCGGCTCCCCCCTCTGCCTCATCGTGCCCCCCTCGCTTCCCGAGAGCTGTAAACCCCAAACGCTGCAGCCATCTTTCTGCAGGCGACCCTCCGGCCGCTCCTGCGTCAGCTCCCGAGCCCGCTCTTGGAGTGTCCTTTATTCCGGCTCTGTAGGCTGCAAACCAGCGTGGCAGCCACAGCGGTCACGGGGAGAAGAAATGACACCCTGCGCTTGGCGCGAGAAACGGTCTTTAAGAAACGATGGCTGATGGGTGAACCTTGAGGACATCATGTGAAGGGAAACAAACGGGGTCACAAAAACTGTTTGATTCCACTTGTGTGAGGTCCCTAGAGTAGTCACGTTCCCAGGGACAGAAAGCAGAAGGGTGGTGATCAGTGGCTGGGGGTGGGGGGGGGGAGGGAGGAGTGAGCAACTGTGTAATGGGTGAAAAAGTTCTGAAGATCCCTTGTAGAACACGGGGACCTGGAGTGCTCGGCCGGTTAAGCGTCCGGCTCTTGGTCTCAGCTCAGGTCATGATCTCACAGTTCGTGGGTTCGAGTCTCGCATCAGGCCCTCCGCTGACAGCTCAGAGCCTGGACTCTGTTTCAAATTCTTTGTCTCTCTCTCTCTCTCTCTTCCTGCCCCCCCCCCCCCCCCCAACTGGGTCTCTCAAAAACAAATAAACATTAAAAAAAACATTAAAAAGGGGCACCTGAGTGGCTCAGTAGGTTAAGCGTCCGACTTGGGCTCAGGTCATGATCTCGTGGTTCATGAGTTCGGGCCCCGCGTCGGGCTGTGTGCTGACAGCTCAGAGCCTGGGGCCTGCTTCAGACTCTGTCTCCCTCTCTCTCTCTGCTCCTCTCTCTGTCTCTCTGGCTCACTCTGTCTCCCAAAAATAAATGGTTAAGATGGTACATTTTATATCCTGATTTTTTTTTTTTACCAGAATTAAAGAAAAAATGATGCAGCCATACCATTGTTTTTACTGGACTTTAACCCACAAGTTAGGTACCTTTTCTGGCTTCCTCTCCATCCCCTTCTCATTTCCTTGGGACCTCCAAGTCCAAATGTGATCGAAGCTCACTCCCCCAGCCGGTGCCTTGAACCCTGCGTCTCCATAATCTGCTCTTTCCACCAATAGCTCTAATCTCCGCGTACCCCTATAGACCCTCAATTCGCTAATGCTCTGAAATCACCCTGGGATAGGCTCTGAAGAACTCCATTAAAGCCACCAGCACTGTCAGACCCCCTTTCCCAAATAAAACAAATGTTCTCTAAAATCACCACCATAACCTTTGGAAAAGTACATCAAATTGCATCATGATTTAAAAAGAAATTATACGGTGTCAGTGCCAGGTTGTTGAAAGAAGGGACTGTGAACAGGAGTCTGGTGAAGCTGACAGATATAATGATGTGGCTAGAAATCTTGATGGATTTTGATGTGGATTCTCTGCTGGGGGGTGAGTGCAATTACTATTTGGACAGAAAGCAGAACCAAGGTCACAAAATACAGAGGAGAGGCCATCAAGCTCAAGGGGAGGACTCCAGCTGGCGAGTTTGCGTCGTTCGACGGTCCCAGTCGGTCAGCAGGATACGGAACGTACGAGGTCAGGGTATGGGCGGCGGTCAACGTCTGGAAATCCACGTCCGGTGAATATGGAGGGCAAACGTCCGAGCAGGAGGTGACGGGCTGCCGCTGTGGAATGTGGGATCGAAGGGATGGTCTCCGGGACTGATCTCCAGCCGGTGGTTGTCTCTTCTGCCCTAGTTTGGAGCAGCTCTCCTGGTGAGGGTAGATGAAGGCCAACACAGCCGGGGTTCTCCCCAGCGTCGGGCAGGGGCCCGCAGGGTTTAACGATTACAGTCGAAAGCTCGGTTCCCTGGAAAGCCCTTTAGGTTTGAACTCAGCAAAACGCACTGGATCTGACAGGTCAGCATTTGCCGCCTCTGGTGCCCATGCACGGGGAAAAGCTAATTGTCCCACTTGTCAACGTAGCACGTACGTGGGGTCGGGGGTGGCTATACTCGTGACGGGTTCGTATTTTAAGTTAAAAAAAGGCAAAATTTCTCCTTTGGTACCTGTACTGGGGAGGGCTGTCTTTGCTGAGGCGGCCTTCACTTACTGTGCACAGCTCCAGAGGCTCCAGACACACAGAAAGGCTTACAGCCTGCTTGAGATTCTCTCTCTCCCTCTCTCTCTGCCTCTCCCCGCCCCACCCACCTCATGCGGCCTCTGCCTCTCTCAAAATAGATACATAAGCTTCCAAAAATAGTAGCTCAAATAAGTGAAACTACCGACCGGCAGCCTAACACGATGGGCAAGATCTCAGGCTCTGAAGCCAGGCTGCCTGGGTTTGACCTGTGGCTACTTACTTGCTGTGTGACCTTGGGCAGACTGCTTCATCTTGTCACACTTCAGTCTTATTTGTAAATGGGGAATTAGAGCACTACCTACCTACCGGACTATTGTAACAATTAGACTGAATTAGCGAACGCACGCCATTCATGCGGTATCTGTATACGTATAGGTCACGATTACTTCTGCTGCTGTTATTCTTGCCATCATTGTGACCACTGCTGCTGCCTCTGTAGGCTCCGGGGCGTCAGTTCGAGCTTCCTGGCTGCGATCTTGCACTCTGATGACCAGAGAAGAGAACGAGGACTGGCGGAATATAAATGGAGATCACCTATTATTACGTGGTCAATTCACGAAAGGCCCTGCGACGTGGGTTCATGTTCCCTGTACCGCTCATCGCCCTTCAAGGGAGGAAATTCCAGCAGTGGAGGAAGTCCAGACTGGGCTCCTTCGTTCCGAGCGTGCTACCCTACTGCCGAAATCCTATCAAAGCGGAGGCGTTCATGAGTCCGCCCGGTGATACCTACTGTTTCTTCTCCCTGTATAACTGGAACCATGGCCTGTTGCCCATTTTAGTCCATAACCTGGCACACTCTGTTCTCACGGTCACAGAAGTGGGCGTAGCTTATCATCCGCTATGCAGAAGATCCCGTTACTGAAAAGCAATGTCCACCTGCAATTTCATTCGGAGCTGGGCAACCCTGGAGTCGGGAATCACGGGTCCACTTTTGTTATCTGCTCGTGAGGAAAAGACAACCGCCTTTCTTTTTTTTGGTTGGTTGGCTTTTTTTATTTTGTTTTTTTAATATGAAATTTATTGTCAAATTAGTTTCCATACAACACCCGGCGCTCATCTCGAAAGAGGCCCTCTTCAATGCCCATCACCCAACCTCCCCTCCCGCCCACTCCCCATCAACCCTCAGTTTGTTTTCAGTTTTTAAGAGTCTCTTATACTTTGGCTCTCTCCCACTCTAACCTCTTTTTTTTTCCTTCCCCTTCCCCATGGGTTTCTGTTAAGTTTCTCAGGATCCACATAAGAGTGAAACCATATGGTATCTGTCTTTCTCTGTATGGCTTATTTCACTTAGCATCACACTCTCCAGTTCCATCCACGTTGCTACAAAGGGCCATATTTCATTCTTTCTCATTGCCACGTAGTATTCCATTGTGTATATAAACCACAATTTCTTTATCCATTCATCAGTTGATGGACATTTAGGCTCTTTCCTTAATTTAGCTATTGTTGAGAGTGCTGCTATAAACATCGGGGTACAAGTGCCCCTATGCATCAGTACTCCTGTATCCCTTGGGTAAATTCCTAGCAGTGCTACTGCTGGGTCATATTTTTAATTTTTTGAGGAACCTCCACACTGTTTTCCAGAGTGGCTGCACCAGTTTGCATTCCCACCAACGGTGCAAGAGGGTTCCTGTTACTCCACATCCTCGCCAGCATCTATAGTCTCCTGATTTGTTCATTTTGGCCACTCTGACTGGCGTGAGGTGATATCTGAGCGTGGTTTTGATTTGTATTTCCCTGATGAGGAGCGACGTTGATCATCTTTTCATGTGCCTGTTGGCCATCTAAGACAACCGCCTTTCATTGGTGTTGGTAGAATATCTATATTGGAAAAACAGATAAACAGAGACCTGGAGGACTTCAAATAATTCTCGAGTGGTCTGTTGTAACCATGGCGAACCTCACGCGTCCCCTGAGAATAGCTGGGTCTCCGTGAGAAGAACAAGCAGCTGATAAAACATAAGCCTTTCGCCAAATTGCTCCTTTCTCCTTCAAATTCCTACATGAAAGTTCCTCAGGTTTAATGTATAGGTTGTTGGGAGAACAAACAAACCCACCTCAAGAGAGTCAATTCACCTCAGGACCAATCTCTCCTCTGTTTGCACACCTACTATTCGTTGAGAAGCGCATTTGGATCAAGCACAGAGCCATTTCAATGGCACAAGGGAAGAATGGCCAGGTAGTTATCATGAGTTATTTATGTCTGCGTCATTAACGACAGAATCCATTATGTCAGCGCGATGAGGAGCACCTTCACATTGTAGTTAGGATGTCTGTGGTTGCCATATTAGAAAGGCAAGAAGTTTTGGAACAGTATTATGTTTCAGGAAATGTCTGAATATTACATATCCACAGGGTTCTGCAACCATCATGGTCTTGAACATGGACATATTTATGGATTTAATTTGAGCTGACTTATGAAGGCATTTATTATTGTTTCTCATAATAAGAGGTGATATTGATTGGAGTTAGTTTTACCCTGTCTGTGTGAGGCTGAAAAACTGATATTTTCTTTTCTTTTTTTTTTTTTGAAGGAAATGCCGTCCTTTGGGGTCCTCTGGATTCTTTCTTGCTATACTTACAGCACCTTTAATTCTTTACCTCTGTTTCTTTACATGGGAGGGAGGGTCTAGCCTGATAATCCTAAGATTCCCGGGGACAAGAGTCTAATCTGCGTCTGTATTTCCAGAAATGAACACAGTACTTTGCATATAACGGATGCTTCATAATGTTTACAGTATAAGGGACTGTATGATGAAGGAGTGAATCAATGGTTTCTTAGACTTCTGGTGTATCTGATCACAATAAACCACTCTACCTTTGATTCCACTGAATCGTGTAGTTGTGGACGTCACAATGGGATCCAGCTGTCTTTAGCTCTACAGATTTTTTTGGTAGGCTTCATTCTAGACACATACACTCAAGGGCTCTGAGCTGCTTTCTTAAGGCACTTCTTCAGTCAGATACACTCATGGTTGACATCCCACCTCATCTAACTCCAACACCTCGGGAATACCGTTCACCTCTACATATGGTCTGGGCCAGCAGGTTATGAAGCCAAACACGGGGATTAGGACCAGCAGACTTGAGCACTCTCTGGGGGGCAGCATTACTGGTGACGCAGAATCCTTGGGTGACATCATGCACATGTGTGGATTTGATATTTACAAATCCAGCTGTGACACCCATGGCAAGTTCAAGTCCTACAGTGGACAGAAAGCTAAAAATGGTCTAAAATCCACAGCCATTCATTGTCAGTTTTTCAAAGGCACGTTGACCTTGAAGGTAGCATAATTTTGAGAGGGATTCAGGAGAGGTCAATCCTAACTGTGTCACCTTGGCCAAATCCTAGCCTCTTTGGACTTGTCCAGTGAGAGCCTGAGACCAGATGATCTCATGGTCCCTCACTCAAGACTTTTATTTTTTTTTTAATTTTTTTTCAACATTTATTTATTTTTGAGACAGAGAGAGACAGAGCATGAACGAGGGAGGGGCAGAGAGAGAGAGGGAGACACAGAATCGGAAACAGGCTCCAGGCTCTGAGCCATCAGCCCAGAGCCCGACGCGGGGCTCGAACTCACGGGCCGCGAGATCGTGACCTGGCTGAAGTCGGACGCTTAACTGACTGTGCCACCCAGGCGCCCCCAAGACTTTTAAATGTTACATCATCTGCTCGGTCCTGCCTCAGGAATTTTGTACGTGCAGCTTTGTCTGGAACACAATCGCTCATGAACTTTCTCCTTTCCCTCTCTCCCTCCCTTTTCTCAGGCCTCTGCTCAAATGTCACCTCCTGGAGGAAACCTCCCTGATCACTTTACATAAAAGGACAACCCCTTTCAGGTACAGCTCTCTAGTGTTCCCTGCTTTCTTTGTCTTTGTCACATTATTGCTCTCTGCGATTGTATTATACGCTGATTGTTTACCTGTTTCTCACCTGACTTTGCTACTGGGACGCAAGCCTCCGTGAGGGCAAGAGTTTGGTCTTGTTTGATGTTTTATTCTCAGTACCTAAAACAGTGCCTGACGTGGTACAGGCATTCAATAAACATTACTTGAATGACCAAATGGCTATTTGAACTTCAAGCTGGGAAGTCTTTAGGCTTTCTTAGGTGTAAGCCGGTTTAACACACTGTCTTAGTCTCTTCGGGCTGCCGTAACAAAACGCCATAAGCTGGGTGGCTCGTAGCCAATGGAAAACTCTATTTCTCACAGTTCTAGAGGCTGAGAAGTCCAAGATCAAGGCGCTGACAAGTTAGTGTCTACTGAGGGCCGCTTCTTGCTATAACCTCACATGGCAGAAGGGGTTAAGGGAAGTCTCTGAGGCCTGTTTTATAAGCACACTAATACCATTCATGGGGGCTGCATCCTCATGAACACGTCATCTCCCGAAGGCTGCACCTCCAAGTATCAACACACTGGGGGTTAAAATTCAACACGTGGATTTTATAGGAGACACGAACATCCACTCTACAGCACACACCAAGTTGGAAGTCACATAATCATTAGTTCATTCAGCTAAGGGGATCACTGAAGGTACCTAGTGTAATCTCTCATTTTGAACACAGAAATTTTGAAAGCCAGAACGGGTCAGCGACTTGCTCAATACCACCCAGCTAAGTATGAGCAGAACCCTGGTCTCTTTATTTCCATTTCACTTCCGTATCCATTACTTCTGGTGGTTAAAGCAACATAATTGATATTCCCCAAGATAGTTGCTTTTATTTTTATTTATTCTGAGAGACAGAGAGAGTGAGCATGAGTGGGGGAGGGGCGCAGAGAGAGAGAGAGAGAGAGAGAGAATCCCAAACGGGCTCTGCACTGTCAGCGCTGAGCCCTACGTGGGGTTTGATCCCACAAAATGTGAGATCGTGACCTGAGCGGAAATCAAGAGTCGGGTGCTTAACCAACTGAGCCACCAGTTGCCCCTCCCCCACCCCTCGCCAAGACAGTTAACTACAAAGGGAAAAACAGCAACTTCGTAGTGGAGAAAACCCACAGTTAGCACCTTAACCAAGTGGGCAAGGTTAATATCACCAGTAACGACGCATGTGAACATCAGCCACCCACTGACAGGAGGCAGTGGAGAGTAGACATCACCCGTGTGTTATTCTTCCCTCAAATCCTTAACCTTAATGTAACTGAGAGAAAACGTCGATCAGCCCCAGGTGAGGGATATTCTACCAAATAACAGACCAGACCAGACCAAAAATGCCAAGACATTTTGTGAAATGACAAACATGCTTGGACATTTTGTGCATACTCGAATAGAAAAAGGACGCTAGTAAAAATAGGAGTAAAATACGAATAAGGCCTAAAGTCATAGTATTGTACCAATGTTGATATCTTGCTCTTGGTGACTGACTATGGTTATATAATATGGTCACAGTAGGGGAAGTTGGATATATAAAAATTATATACGGGAACTCTACTATTTCTGCAACTGTTCTGAAAGCCTAAAATTATTTCAAAATAAAAAGTTAAAGAATACCAGCAACAGAATGTTGTGTTGACTCTGGACGAAAAGTGCATGTGTCAATTTCGAGGTCCCTGTAATGGGGGTTCGAGTGCAGACAATTCTAAGATGCTGGTGTTTAGGACTTTAGATAGCATTTGGAGCTTCAGTTGAAGGATTTCACCCCAGTGATTAAAACAACCAACAGGTACGGAAAATGGTTGCCGCGATGCACTCTGTGCCTTTATTCAGAGCATCTGAAATGGTTGGGATGGCAGAATCCCAGCATTCCGGCAGGAAATTAGTTTGCCCGTGCAGAAAAGATCTCCAAGAGATTTTATGACGATTTCATTTTGAGACTCCCCATTCTGAAACTTGAGATGCCCCAATCGACTTGTTCATTGTCACTGGGGAAGTGTAGCTGATTCAAGTAACAGGCCCAGCCTTATTTTAAACCATTTCATCCCACGACACAAAATGATTTCACAAGAGACTTTTACACTTGTTACAAAGGGCTTCCTTACCAACACCAAGAGGCGCCTTACTTTAGGAATGGCAGAAAAATATAAGGCACTTAGACCATTACTTTTCAATTTAATACCTATGGTGCATTTTTTTTAAAGTTTATTTTGGGAGAGAGAGGGAGAGAGAGGGAGAGAGAGAACGAGCAGGGGAGGGGCAGAGAGAGAGAGAAACCCAAGCAGGCTCCGCCCTGTCAGTACAGAGCCTGACACGGGGCTCGAACTTAGGAATTTGAGATCATGATCTGAGCTGAAACCAAGAGTCGGCCACTTAACTGACTGAGCCACCCATGCGTGCGCCCCCATACCTATAGTGCATAATAATAATCGATCGCTGACACCAGTTTCTAGCCTTTCTCAATCAGCCTCATGCTGTATCACAAGTGTATTCCAAGCAGCTGATACCAGTTGACAAGAATGTACGTGTGAGATGAACAATATTTACCGTTCCAGATACAGTGCAATAAGAAATCGGTTAAAAATGTAAAAAAAAATGGATTATAATCCGTTTTTCCATTTTTTTTTAACTTTTGTGACCTCATTGAGCTTTTAAAAATCATTTCCGTGCCTTCCTTTCCTGATCTGTAAAATGGGAACCCTAGTACATGCCTACCACACACAGTCAGGACGAAGGTTAAATAAGATAGCCCAAGCAAAGGCACTTTGTAACGTGCAGAGAATTATACGAGCGAAAGGCGATCTGACGGAGAGAGTCAACAAAATCAACCACGGAAAGGCTTTTCTCCAACCCACTTAACAATCTTCTGTTTTCCTACCATCCATCTTGTCTTAAAATGCTCAGCGCTTACACCCGTGACCAACAGAACGGGGGTTAGAGTGTGAGCGGCCCCTCATTGAGCCGATGGAACAAATAACTGAATGTGCTGTGCAGGCGTGTGCTCCCGTGTTACGGTGCTTTGAATCTCAGAAAACGTCCAAACACAAGTATGTGACTTTAAAAACGACTGCTTTCTGATAAAGCGTCAACAAATACCCCCAGCTAACGGGGGAGGTTGCGGGACCCTTAGCTGGACTGCGTTACAGTGGTAATTTAAAACGGGAACAAATCTCAGACTCGAAGCCATCCACTGTTCAGACCTTTATTCACACCTATGGCTTCTGAGAGGTCATATCCTTTAGATTTTATTTTCTGATTTTTTCCTTCCACTTCTCTCTGGTTTCTTTTCCTGGGCATTTATCTGAGTTTGATCCCAGGCTGTCTTCTCTTTTCTCTGTACGCGCTACGTGATCTCCATTGTGAACACTCAGTTCCACGTACGTATCAGCATCGTCCTCACTTACACCTGCGAGGCTAAGGCCGCAGAATGAAAAGATGGAGAGACAGTGCATCCTTAATGATAATGCTGCGTGGCTGAACCAATGCTGGGACTACCTTTCTTCCAAATTCGGATCGAATGAGGAAAAATTAACATCTACTGTTTCAGTTTTTATTATACATCCTGTTACTCGAAGTTAAAAGTTTCCAAATGGACACAAACCGTTCCTGCTGTTCCCATAATATAGTTGGCAGTCTCCTAAAACTACCGCTACCCTTGACCCTGGGGTCGAGGCTGGGTCTCCGGATCCCACATCTGGGCACTCTAGGAATCCTTACGGCTCCCCGTTTATAGGACTGAAGGGTGAGATGTGTGTATTTATGTGTGCTGGAGAAAAAGGACAAAAAAAATCAGACCACAATTAAAACGTGAAGGCTTTAGTATAAGATGGTTGTATAATCCTAATCCACTGTTAGGCTCCTGTAATCTACGTTTTATGGTTTGGTGATGTTTTTGTTATTTTTAAGATTCATACTTAGATTCCTCAGAGGCATGACAAAAGCCTTCACAGAAACAGAGGAGAACGAACATCGCGCCAAGAGCAGGAGACTAAAAAGAAGCAAAAGAAAACGTACAGCAGGTTAATGGAGGGAACAAAGGGTGTGTGGAAAAAGTTAAGAAATTATAAAAATGTGAGCAAAGGAAGAGGTCCGTGAACCGAATGCTTGATGAGGACGAGGCCACGTCTCCTCCGGCCATGTCCTGTTGTCATCCCTGCATATTGTTGTTCTGAGATTTTAACGCGGAAAAGCAAATGCTTCAAAAAGCTGGCGGGCATTTACGAGTCAATACGTTTCAATGATTCCATAGAAAATATGCATGAAAAATCCTATCTCGGGGTGCCTGGGTGGCCTAGTCAGTAGGATACCCGACTCGTGATCTCGGCTCAGGTGTCGATCACAGGATCTTGAGTTTGGGTCCCACGGTGAGCTCCACGCTGGGCATGAAGCGTACTTCAAAAAGAAATCCTGTCTTCTGTTTTTAAGTAAATTCAAATATCCCGTAGGATGGTATGGCGAGTAAAGGGCACTTATCAAGAGACTACTTCATCAGCGGCAGCATGTTAATATTATTACGATCAACAACTGCACTTTATTGAATAACCATATACCAGGCATTCAAATTACAAATTACACGCAGCACCTCATCGACTTCTCAGCCAACCCTTGAGCGACGGCTGTTACTGTCGGCACCGAACGGATGAAGAAATGAAAGTTAAGTAACGATTTAAGCCCAAGACACTGACCCGCAAGCCCTGTGGAAAGTTCCTGGGGAAGCTTAACAACAGAGAGAAACCAATGAAGAGACCAGAGTCCTCGTCCGCTCGTAAAGGGGTCCTCAATTTATGTGTGTTGAGCAATGCTGCTGTTATCCGAATTACTTTTTTACAGAAAGCCTCAGGAGCAGGTATTGTCGCTATTTTGCATATTAAGAAATTGAGGTCTTGGGCCACTTGGGTGGCTCAGTTGGTTGAGTCTCTGGCTCTTGACTTCGGCTCAGGTCATGGCCTTGCGGTTCACGAGCTCAAGTCCCGCACTGGGCTCTGCGCTGACAGCTCGGAGCCTGCTTGGGATTCTCTCTCTCCCTCTCTCACTCTGCCCCTCCCCTGTGTGTACGCTTTCTCTCTCTCAAAATAAATAAATAAATTAAAAAAAAAAAAAAAAGAAAGCGAGGCCTTAAGATACATCCAGTTAAGATACAGGAGAGTCAGAACCTGAACTCTCACCTACCTTTTTATTTTGTTTTATTTTGTTTTAAATTCTAAAGCTGTACCAAGATGGGCCAATTCTTGGTCTTGGTGATATTACAGTGGTCTTCTTTTCATGACATACGCTATTCCTTTGAAAAACGTAAGATTACTGCATTTGTATACAACTTAGGAAAGGAGAAAGCTGAACAAAGCCTGAGGTCTGAAGGATTACTATGTGACCAGAGCACTGATGAACGTGTTTCTGTTCTCTAGAAACTCTTCCCTTTGGGTCTGAGACCTTTTTGGAGAAGAAAACTTGTAAAAACATGATCCCGTGATCTCACGTTCATTCTTGCACCACTGATAATGACGTTTAAGATTCATTTGTCAAATAATCAAGTCGGGTTTTTATTTTTATTTTTTTCAACGTTTATTTATTTTTGGGACAGAGAGAGACAGAGCATGAACGGGGGAGGGGAAGAGAGAGAGAGGGAGACACAGAATCGGAAACAGGCTCCAGGCTCGGAGCCGTCAGCCCAGAGCCCGACGCGGGGCTCGAACTCACGGACCGCGAGATCGTGACCTGGCTGAAGTCGGACGCTTAACCGACTGTGCCACCCAGGCGCCCCTCTATGAACATCTTTTTAATAAAGAGCCCCTACGCCCATGCTCTCTCCTTTCTCTGACTTGAGTTAGACAGTTAATTGCCGATATTCTACAACCACCTCTTTCTAGCCATGTTTTTTTTTTAATTTTTAAAGGTTTTTTATTTAGTTTTTCAGAAAGAGAGTACAAGCAGGGGAGGGGCGGGGGGGGGGTACAGAGGATCTAAAGCAAGCTCCATGCTGACAGGCTGACCGCAGCGAGCCTGATGTGTGGTTCGAACTCACCAACCACGAGATCATGACCGGAGCTGAAGTCGGATGCTCAACCCACTGAGCCACCCGCACGCTCCCATCGGTGACCGTCGTGTGACGCAGTTCTGTCTCGTGATATGAAACTTCAAGTCTTCTGGGAAAGGTTTCTGGGAAATCGTCAGCTTCGTGACTCAAAGCTGATACACCCCTTTCGGTGTTTCTTTCTCACCCTGTGGAAACAGTGGCTGGTAATACAGCACCCAGCTCGTGATCATGAGGGGATAAGCATGAGGACCAGTCAATAAAAACTCCAAAGATGCCAGTCCTCACATTGTTGAGCCTGTAGCACCTCACTTGCAGATATCTTAACATGGGAGACAAAGTTCTATTTAGTTAGGCCACTGCAGATAGCTTTTATTTGTTCCTTCAAGCGCCTGCAATCCTAAGCGATACGAACGCCAGCCCACAAAATGGGGGTGCAGAAGACAAAAAATGTCACTCGGTCTCAACACTGAGGAACTTAAGGCGATATGGTCTGGGAGAAAGAGAAGACCAAGCCGGATGAATGGAGGTGTTCCTCTTAGTACCTGACCCCTATTCCTTTCCTAGCGCAGTGAACCTTGGAGCTGATATTAACGCAGAAATGAAGGATGTTGCCTTCTGGATATGGGCTGCAATACAGGGCTCTTGGCTTCCGAACATGGGGATTGGATTTGCATACATAAATATGTCTACACTTGTACTGAGACTGCTAAAGATTGATCTTACCCAGAAGTCAATTCTACTTAGACAAAGGAAGTCCCAGGGTTTTTTTCTTGTTTTCTTTTTCTGGGTCTGTCCTTAATATGGGTATTAAAATAAAATGCTATTTTGTCCACGCCTTTTTCTTTTGCTTCCAATCCCGGACTGCGGGCAAATTCTCCTCAGAGACTGAGAAAGGTCAATAATAGAAATGTCGTTTTCTTCCTCCCACCAAGTGATTAAATAACTCATGGGCATATGTAGAGTACCACATGCATTTCTAAAGAAAATCATTCAAGGACTGCATGATTTCCTGCAGTGACCCCTAGGGTGGCAAAAAGTTAGAACATTTAAAGTCTAATGGAACCAATAAAATCAAGAATCTATGTTAGGCACTTTGAGAGTTTCGGGGTGAGTCACAGTACAGCCAAGGGGTGTAGTCCCTGGGAGAGGCAGGTGATGCCTGTTTATGTGGCTGTCTTGATGAGAGAAGTCCTCCTAAGAGAATAAACCAGATTTAGGGCTTGTCCTATGAAAATTGTTATTTCTCCCTGGTTAACTCGCTTGCATCATTTCGGGACTTCAGCCCTGATGGGGCTACTTTGTTTGCAGCATTTAGACAAAGTTAATGACTGCTTTCTCATAGTAAGGGCAGTTGAGCAGAATTAGGAGGTCACTGGCTATTAGCATTTGATTTCCTTGCTGATGCCAGAGAGATGAGCTGGGGGAGGGGGAGGCTCAATCGCTCATATTTTAATTTAGTCTCATTAAATCAGAGTTCCACATGATGTCTGAGGGACGACTCAAAATTTCAGATGGGATACGTCCAGTCCTTTGCGCAGTAGGCATATCCGCTGATAATGCAATTGTCAGAGGGACGCGCTTTCAATTTCCAGTCCCAGGGGAGAATGAGATCAGGCTTGAATGATCATTTATGGTGATTGAATTGCTTTCTGACAAGGAAGCCTCACTCACTTGTGGACTTTATGGACGGCACTCTTAAAAATTGGCCAGTTAATCTCTTTAACTGTTGCGTCTTTCTTAGCTTCCACTGTCTCCTTCCTAACTGCCATAAAATAGAGAAAGGTGGTTTAAGCCAAATGCACATGTGGGTCTCTCTTAGGAAGAGGGAGTAGCTATCTGCCAAAGCCTGGGACGGAGAGAAAGAAAACAGGATGGCTTTTTTGTTTTTTAGGAACCAAAGAAATCGACAAAAGCATGAAGCTGACTCGGGGGGTATGGCGCAAAGAGTTAGCGAGAGATCTCCAAGGCAAATGTGAGATTTGGGGACCAGCATAGGGACAGCCAGGTCCAGCTACCCATCCCATGTGATGTAACACTTCCTTTTCTCATTTCAGGCTCAGGGAATCTGGGATTTATTTTATGAATGAAGACAGGAGGTCCCCTCATGATGGTAGTTATTATAACAAATGTGTCAGGAAAGTAATGGGTAAACACATAACAAGCAGCAATTGACTCTGCCTAGGGAAAAGGAAGCATAAGTTGAGTTATGTACTAAGAAGAACGAAAAAAAAAAATATATATATAGCTCATACTGAGCCCTTACATACAGTGCCTACAGTATATATTATGTTATGTGCATGAGGGTTATGTTTTACCTCATTTAATCCTTACTATAGCCATGTGACAAAAGTACTATTGTATTATCCACTTTTTACAGGTGAGGTAAGTGAGGCACAGAACATCATTTGCTTCAAGTCCCAGAGGTGTAAGCGACAAAACTGGAATTTGAACCCAGACCCTGCAAGGTGAGTCAATGAAAGTTAGTGCCTCGGGTTTGTGAATGAAGAAGAGGGATCTCCAGGTTTAGAAGAACCTTCCAGGTAGAACAAAGGCATGGGGCAGCTCAAAGAAATGGTGAGACACGCAAGTCAAAGAGCAGACAAGGGTTGGAGATGCTGCGGAAGGAGAATAATATGAGGCTAGATGCTGGGTGGGGAGTCACATCTTGAGAAGCTGTGAATGCCAACCTGCAGGGAAAGAACAGCTATACCTATGGAAGGTTTTTTGTTTTTTAAATTTTTTCTTTTCAACGTTTTTAATTTATTTTTGGGACAGAGAGAGACAGAGCATGAATGGGGGAGGGGCAGAGAGAGAGGGAGACACAGAATCGGAAACAGGCTCCAGGCTCCGAGCCGTCCGCCCAGAGCCCGACGCGGGGCTCGAACTCCCGGACCGCGAGATCGTGACCTGGCTGAAGTCGGACGCTTAACCGACTGCGCCACCCAGGCGCCCGAGGTTTTTTTTTTTTTTAATGAGAGAGTATGAGTGTTAGATTTATAGTTTAGCCAGGTAACTAGTAGGATGGACAGAACTCTGGGGAAAGAGAGGTTAACCATGAAAAGGCCTGGTAATAACCCCTGAGAGGACTGAGAAGGGCAAAGTGGTTAGCGAGGGAGGGTTGGGTGTAAGGGATTTTTTTTTTTTTAACGAGAGCCCAATCAACAGGATTTGGTGACCAAATAAAAATGGAAGGTGATAAAGAAGAATCAACTGTGACGCCAGATTTTCTAATGAGCAGTGACATCACTGGTAAAGGAGGTAAATGCTGGATGCAAAACAGGTTTGATTGTGATACTGTACGTTGCAAACACTATCATTTCCATCGGTCAGGCCGTGATGGAATATTATTGTTAGTTCTGTAGAGCTCATATCGAAAGGGACCAAGGCAGAGAAAGACCAAGAGGAGGGTAACCATCTCGATAGCAGATATTATGAGGAATAACAAAGAACAGGAAAAATTCAACTCAACTCAATGATTTTACAAAAGCATTTGTTTAGAGCGCATACTCTGAACTCAAGTCCTGAATTGACCAAGCTTTGCTTGGGGGAAAAAAAAACACAAGCTTTTCTTAGCTTCTCACCTTAGCAGGACAATAAGCAACCACAAGAACCCAACTGGGGACTATACCAAACTAAAAAGCTTTTGCACAGCAAAGGAAACAGGCAAGCAACTGAATGGGAGAGGTATTTGCAAATGATATCCCTGATAAAGGGTTAATATACAAAATATACAAAGAATTCATACAACTCACTCAAGTCCACAAAACACAACAATCTGATTAGATAATACGCCAAGGACCTGAAGGACAGTTTTCCAAAGACATACAGATGGTCAAAAGACACGTGAAAAGATGCTTCACGTCACTCATCATCCGGGAAATGTGAATCAAATCCACAAAGAGCTATCGCTTCACACTTGGGAGAATGGCCGTATCAAAAAGACAAGAAATAAACAAGTGTTGGTGAGGATGTCGGGAAAAAGGAACGCTTGTAACTGTTGGTGGGAGGGTCACCTGGTGCAACCACGGTAGAAAAAAGTAAGGAGTTTCCTCAACAAGTTAAAAATGGAAACACCATACAATCCAATAATTGCACTTCTGGATATTTACCCAAGGAAAGCAAAAACACTAATTTGAAACAATATACTTACCCCTATGCTTATTGCAGCATTATTTACAGTAGCCAAGCTATGGAAACAACCAAAGTGGCCATCGACAGACAAGGATAAAAAAGGATAAAAAAGATGTGGGGTTTGTGTATGTGTGTGTGCGTGTGTGTGTATATGTGCGTACTACACACAATACATTCAAGAGAATCTTAGCCGTAAAAAAGAATGAGACCTTGCCATTGGCGACAACAGGGACGGACCGAGGAGGTATTAGTTTAATGGGGAAAAGTCACAAGGAGAAAGACAAATACTGTATGATTTCACTTATAGTGGAATCAAAAAAAAAAAAAAAGCAAACAAAAAAGCAGCATTGCGGGTTCTTTTTTTTTTTTTTACAGCCTCTTAAAAAAGTAAAAAGTGGGGTGCTTGGGTGGCTCAGTCAGTTAAGCGTCCGACTTCAGCTCAGGTCACGATCGCAAGGTTCCTGAGTTCAAGACCCGCATCGGGCTGGGATTCTGTCGCTCTCCCTCTCTCTCTGCTCCTCCCCGCTCCTCAAAATAAACCAACCAACCAACCAACAAATAAAGTTTAAAAAAGTAAAAACTCTTTTAGTTCCTCTGTCATAAATCACCCAGGCCCCACGTTGGATGTGAACTGACACTTGAAGTTTGCAGCCTCCTGCCCCTGCTCTGTTGCTTCATCACCCTACTGCTTTCCCCCAAATAACGTTTACTGAGAACCTGTTACGGGCCAGCTACCGTGCCGAACGATTCTCACGTATCATCTCGTACAGTCTTCGTAAATCACGTGTGGGCTCAATTTACCAATAAAAACAAATAAGCCTAGAGAGTTTCGGTAGCATGTTCCACGGTTACCAGGCTCATAAGTCACGTTAAGTACCAAAGGAAATAAACATGAATATCCCCGGGAAAGGACAGGAAAACCAGTCTTGGGATTGTAAGAACGTAAGTTCGTAAACCTTTTACATTAAGCACAGCGGTGAATGAGAGCAAATGAAACTAACTACAATTATAATGAGATGTAGGAATCCAGACCCTGCGCTTTTGCGTGCTGCAGCAGAGAGCCTAAGCAGTATGACCTGGGACTGGGGCAGGACTACGTGAGACACTAGAGTGTAGTCTTTAGCCTTAGCCTGGGCATGGAGGGCGTCGCGTGAAAGACACTAATTTCCTAACCATCTGGGTTTAGCCAACTCGGTGGCTATCAGAATGGATGCATTAGCGGAAGAGCTCTCTAAGGACCGCGCTTGGAGGACCGGGGACCGAACTAAGGAAGTCAGGTTATAGGGGTGGCTTGAGAGCATCGACAGATAGGCTGATAAAGCGTGAAGCAGAGGCAAGGTCCCAGAGGGCTTCGTCGGCACCACTAGTGGTGTTACTGCAGGCAAGTAATTCAATACATCCTGGCTGCAGTTTCCTAAAGTAGAAGGTGAGGGTATTGAATGACATGGTCCCCAAGTTGTCTCCGACTAGTAACATTCGAGTCAGTGAGGAGCAAAGAGCGATTACCCAGGAGACCATCTCGTGAAATTTAAAAGGAAGTAAACGTGAATATCCCTGGGAAAAGACAGGAGAACTAGTTTTAGGATTGTGAGAACAGAAGTTCGTAAACCTTTTACATGAAGCACAGCAGTGAGTGAGAGCAAATGAAACTGACGACGATTATAACGAGAACAAAGCCATTTTATCATCTGTGTGTTATGTAAAAAGTGTCACAGAATAAGAACCCTGTTATTTTAACATGTCTTGTTTATATGATGCCAAAAGCAGAACATCTTTTTTTTTTTTAATGTGTATTTATTTTTGAGAGAGACAGAGACACAGAGCACAAGCAGGGAAGGGGCAGAGAGAGAGGGAGACACAGAAACGGAAGCGGGCTCCAGGCTCTGAGCGGTCAGCACGCAGTCCAATGCAGGGCTCGAACTCACGAACCGCAAGATCGTGACGTGAGCCGAAGTCAGAGGCTTAACTGACTGAGCCACCCAGGCGCCCCAAGAGAAGAACGTTTCTGGTAAGAGAATATAACCTCAGGAAAAGTTCCCAGGTTACGTGTTATTTTAAAGGTATGTAAGAAAAAGGTATACCCAGATCATCTATGATATAAAGTCTGTTCTGAAAGAATACCAATAGTGTAAAAATAAATCCTAGTTTCCTGTACATGAAAAAAACCTTCCTCCTTGAATTCATTTAAGAAACAAAGACTTCAAGTTGGCTATCAAGGCGTTTCCTTTCAATTACCATTTGTTGTTCAGTGTATATAAATGCTCTGTTTCTCAATACGGGATACAAAAAGCGAAACGAAGATTGTTAGAAAAATACAAATCAAGTACACCTCTACGAAAATGGGAAGCTGTGAAAAGGATGTCAGTGAAAAATAAATCTATTGGGAGGGTATATAATACTAAGAGATCATCTTTTGTGATTCCATCTTTCTTTGCATTCCTAAAATTCTATTTTGGAATCAGTGCCTATGTTCATTGTCTAAAATAGCTTTTTCTTTCATTCTTCGAGGATCTTAGGAAAATGAAAATATGCATAAAGAAGTTTTGCATAGAATTGATCAGACATGGAAAAATATTTACCCCAAACAGTTCGGGGGTGGGGAGCATAGTTCTTTCAAAGATCATACTATGAAAATTTTAGACGGATTTAAGCATACTATTTTATGTGCCAGTGAGGATGATGAATAATGTATCAGTGAATTTCTCCCTTGCGTTCCCTTCCTCCCTCCTTTATTCCTCCATTTCTTCCTTAACATGTTCTCTCTCTCCCTCCCCCTGCTCTCCTCTCTCTCTCCCTCTCTCTCTCTCTTGCTCTCTCTCTCTCCCCCTTTCATTATAATTCCAAGGGAAGAAATGCTCAGAAAAACTCTGGGGTATGAACACCTTAGAGTTGTACAGCTAAACGCAGGGGCACATTAATGCAGTATAACAATTAAGGCTTGCATATATGATATTTCAATTTGTTAGGCCTTAAATGGGAATGAATCTCAGAGAAAGACCATTTATACATTCTAGACTTCCTGTGTTTTCTAGCTACAGTCTTCACTTGCAACTCTGACATGGCTAACTGCTGTTTCCTACATTAAATTTATGTGGGTGCATGCCGCATCCCGATGTACATTCCGTCTCTCTGCAAGCATCCGCCATGTGGATGCATTTCTTTATTAGCCAATATATATTCTGTGGGCTACATTTTGCAAATTTGAACGTGGACAAAATGCAATGATATAATCCATAACACTGCACAGATGTCTCGAAGAGATTGGTAGGAATCAGTCACCAGGAGGCCGAGTCTAAGAATTGCAAAATGCATTTGGATATACAAGTCAGAAAATAGGTTCAAAAAAAGCAGTAAAATTTTAATTTGTGATTTCATTTATGACCATGGGATTGAGTTAAAGAATAACTTCACTCAGCAATTTACATTTAAGTATAGAAAATGCAAAAAGCATCATTTATATAGGAGGAAGAGACATGGATGTAAGAAAAATGAGAAGAGAGAATTCTAATGAATGGTCTTCAGATGAAAAGAATCAATGAAAAATATCCAGCTGTGGTAAAATGCTTTCAAATTGCCGTTTATGCAAGTGATGCATGGAATAGGTATTTCTCAGTGCAAAGAGTGAGAACGGAAAATTATTACGAAACAGAGCAGGATTCTTGGCAAAACACCAATGAAATACACTTTCATTTCATAGTAAGGAAAACGGAGGATGTGAAATAACGTCAAGTAGAGAGAAACGCCCGGAGACCCCTCAGCACTATTCCTGGAAGAATAACCACTAAGCTTAGAAACCCCGAGAGTTCTGGGAAACAGTGACCACAGAAAGAAGACACTGATTTAAATTAACACTTTGGTTGTATTTAAGAAACATGCAGTAATTACAATGGTGTCGTATGACAAAAATAATATGACACACATGGGGCGCCTGGGTGGCGCAGTCGGTTAAGCGTCCGACTTCAGCCAGGTCACGATCTCGCGGTCCGTGAGTTCGAGCCCCGCGTCGGGCTCTGGGCTGATGGCTCAGAGCCTGGAGCCTGTTTCCCATTCTGTGTCTCCCTCTCTCTCTGCCCCTCCCCCGTTCATGCTCTGTCTCTCTCTGTCCCAAAAATAAATTAAAAATGTTGAAAAAAAATTAAAAAAAAATAAATTAACACTTTGGTTGTATTTAAGAAACATGCAGTAATTACAATGGTGTCGTATGACAAAAATAATATGACACACAGAGTGATATTCAAAATGTTGTGTATCACCATTAGTATGGGATGGACGGATGGCAGAAAAGTCAGACACAAGTAATGACTGATGAGAACAGAGTAAGAAGGTTTAAAATGAAAAAGCAGCAGCATGCTAGTATATAATAATTGACTATCCGTGCCTGTGGGCCATGATCGATATATTTGTAAGAAAATTTTCAATGCATATTTCTGAGTACCCCATTGCCCTTGTATTAGAGTTTTAATTTCCATGAAAATTAAAAGCAGGTGAAATTATTTTTTTAATGTTTGTTGATTTTTGAGAGAGAGACAGAGCGCGAGTGGGAGGGGGCATAGAGAGAGGGAGACACAGAATCTGAAGCAGGCTCCAGGCTCTGAGCTGTCAGCACATAGTCCGACGCAGGGCTCGAACTCAGGAACTACGAGATCATGATCTGAGGTGAAGACGGACGCCTAACTGACCGAACCACCCAAGCGCCCCCCTTTTTAATGTTTTTAATGTCCTCCCATCACAACTTGTAGAAAATGATTTTCATTGGACACTTGCCAAACAATATATTTTATTGACATTCACCTGTAATTCACAAGAAATAAGAGACTGAGTTGACTCAAATTACTAAAAGCTATGAAATATTCAGAAAGTAGAAGAAAACCTCTATTATAAAATTTGTCCCCAGATCACTTGCTTAACCACATTTCAGAATAGCAGATTATCAGCAATAGTGGCTTCCACCCATGGATTTAAGTACCCATCTGAAACATTTTTTTGAAAGGTTAGGAGACCATAATGGTAAACTGTATGCTAAAAGCAAGCCATGACAATTTCCTCAAGACTCTGCAATCATTCTATACAAGTTCTCAAAAGTACTACTCGGAACTGAAAGTTCCAGAAGATGTCATGCATTGTAGAGTGTTAAAACAAACAAACAAACAAACAAACAAGCAAGCAAACAAACAGGGAGGGGGGAATGATGAAAGATACGGAGGTTCTATACCTAGACAAGAGGTAACATCTAGAAGTGGTCCTAAATTACTACATTAAAAAAAGTACAGGGGCGCCTGGGTGGCGCAGTCGGTTAAGCGTCCGACTTCAGCCAGGTCACAGTCTCGCGGTCCGGGAGTTCGAGCCCCGTGTCAGGCTCTGGGCTGATGGCTCAGAGCCTGGAGCCTGTTTCCGATTCTGTGTCTCCCTCTCTCTCTGCCCCTCCCCCGTTCATGCTCTGTCTCTCTCTGTCCCCAAAAATAAATAAACGTTGAAAAAAAATTAAAAAAAAAAAGAAAAAAAATGAATAAAAGACTAATATAGATTATGCACATTCAGTGAATACAGATTTACTGAACATTGAGTCAGTGCAGTGCGATGCAAAATATCAACGCTTTCGCAACACAGATCCTAATTTTAAGACGGGAGTATTCTTGGGTATAAAATACAAATAGCAAAATATTAAGTGTTAAGATGCGAATTTGTTATTTTCATCTGGAAGAATGAGGGAAGGCTCCATAATGGAGTGGGGACCTTCTCTTGTTCTTTTTTTTTTTCAGTTTTATTGAGGTATAATCGACAAAAACTGTGTATATTTAAGGTGTATAACTTTTTAAAAAATACAATTTATTGGCAAATTAGCTTACATACAACATCCAGTGCTCATCCCAACAAGTGCCCTCCTCAATGCGCATCACCCATTTTCCCTCTCCCCCATCCACCTTCAGTTTGTTCTCTGTAGTTAGGAGTCTCTTGTGGTTTGCCTCCCTCCTTCCTTGTTTGTATCTATTTTGCCCCCTCCCTTCCCCAATGGTCTTCTGTTCAGTTTCTCAAGATCCACATATGAGTGAAAACGTATGGTATCTCTCTTTCTCTGACTGACTTATTTCACTTAGCATAATACCCTCCAGTTCCATCCACGTTGCTACAAATGGCCAGACTTCATTCTTTCTCATTGCCAAGTAGTATGCCATTGTATGTACAAACCACATCTTCTTGATCCATTCATCCGTTGATGGACATTTAGGCTCTTTCCATAATTTGGCTATTGTTGAGAGTGCTGCTAGAAACATTGGGGTACAAGTGCCCCTATGCATCAGCACTCCTGTATCCCTTGGGTAAATTCCTAGCAGTGCTATCGCTGGGTCATAGGGTAGGTCTATTTTTAATTTTTTGAGGAACCTCCGCACTGTTTTCCAGAGCCGCTGCACTGGAGGGGCAGTTTGCATTCCCACCAACGGTGCAAGAGGGTTCCCGTTTCTCCACATCCTCTCCGGCATCTATCGTCTCCTGATTTGTTCATTTTGGCCATGCTGACCGGCGTGAGGTGCTATCTCAGCACGGTTTTGATTTTCATTTTCCTGATGGTGAGTGATGTTGAGCATCTTTTCATGCGACTGTTGGCCATCTGGGTGTCTTCTCTGGACAAGTGTCTATTCATGTCTCCTGTCCATTTCTTCACTGGATTAGTTGTTTTTCCGGTGTTGGGTTTAGCAAGTTCTTTATAAATTTTGGACACTAACCCTTTATCCGATACGTCATTTGCAAATATGCAAACATGCAAACGTTTTCCCATTCTGTCGGTTGTAAGGTGTATAACTTCATTTGATCTATTTATAGACTGTGAAATGATCAGCGCAATCAAGCTTATTAACATATCACCTCACAGAGTGACATTTTGTTTTTAGAGTCTTGGCATGCACAGTTTATGGAATTGCTGTCCCAGGTGGAGGAAATACTATTATCACTTGATAATAGGTAACGCTTACTGTTTCTGACACCCAGGAATCTCTTTTTATGAATTATGCAATTTTAACCCCCATGAAGCCAATTTTTATTACGTCCATTTTACAGATAAGGAAACTGAGGCACAAAAAGATCCAAGGTCATATATCTATCAAAGGGGTAGAATGGGGTTAGGAGTCAATCTGTGGGATGGCAGGGCCTCTGTTCCTATCCTGCCTCTCCATGAACACAGAGAGTAGAGGGTGGTGAATATAGTTTAGTTGGGATGTGGTTTGTGAAGGACAAGAGAGGACAGTAGCGTCCGTACTGCGTTTAGGAAGGTGTGTTTGAGGCACCCTCATCTAAATCAGGTTCACCTCTAGAAGCTTTACATAATCTTTCGTTAATAACATCAACACCAAGAGAATACAGCACGGTCATCAGAAAAGTCCATAAATGCTACCACCGATAAAAACAGTATTTGCAAATTCTGAAACTGTTGATGCAATGAGAAATTCGCCTTTGAATACCACGGGCATGATAGAAAAGAAAGGTTTTCAAGCATCAACTACTTCTTACTTGTCATACTTAATTTTAGTTTCAGGTTTTTCATTTTGTTGATGTTTTCAATTTAGGGGGAGAGAAGGAGTGTGGGTGGGGGTGGGGGGGGGGAAGGGCAGGAAGGAAAGAGAGACACCTGACACAGGGCTCAAGCCCACGACTCTAGGATTGTGGCCTGAGCCAAAGTCAAGAGTTGGATGCTCAATTGCCTGAACCATCCAGGTGCCCCAATGTTATTTTGTAATTATCTCTCAGATGCACAGCTCAGGTCTTTAATAATACCATTTTACTGAACTTAAGCCTGCATTTGCCATTGGTTCCATGACACCTGTTTTGTTTTCCTCTTTTCTTTTTAGTTTTAATTTTTTTTCAACGCAGAGAAGTATCAGGTGGAAGTGAAACAACGTAAGTGGGGACTTACATTTTTTTTAAGTGTTTATTTATTTTTGAAAGAGAAAGAGAGACCGAGCAGGAGTTGGGGAGGGGCAGAGAGAGAGGGAGTTACAGAATCCAAAGCTGGCTCCAAGCTCTGAGCTGTCAGCACAGGGCCTGACAACGGGGCTCGAACCCGTGAACCTCGAGATCATGACGTGAGTTGAAGTCGGACGATCAACCGACTAAGCCACCCAGGTGCCCTTTTCGTTTTTCTTTGTTTTAAGTTTATTTATTTACCTTGGGAAAGAGAGAGGAAAAGAGAGAGGGAATGAGGGGCAGAAAGAGACAGAGGGAGAGAGAATCCCAAGTAGGCCCCACGCTGCCACTGCAGAGCCCAACACGGGGCTTGAACTCACCAACTGTGTGATCATGACCTGAGCCAAAATCAACAAACAGAGGCTTAACTGACTGAGCCACCCAGGTGCCCCTCTCGACTTTACTTCTTATGCACAAAACATTTAACCAGAAGAAGAAGACAGACCCTATAAAAAGTTATTAAATTTCAAAACAGCACAAAACCAGACATAATTAAACCAATGCTGCAAAAGAAAACTCACAAGTGGTCTGATATCTGTCTCTTCCACAACAGTAGCATAACTTGCGATCCTTCATATAGGAGACAAGGCATCACTACGGCATCAGCTTTGGAACGGTTTCTTCAGGAAGAGAAATAGAGCAGTCACGCTCTGTCACCCAGCACCCTTGTTAGCAGGGATAGGCATTTGTCAGAAGTACGGCCAGAGTTAGCAGGTATGGCCAAGAGGGAACCACGGGGTACACAAGGCTACTATACTGGCCTCATGCTCGCGTTGGCCCCTTAATAACCAATCGGGCACTTTCAAAACCCACAAATGGTTAGGAGGGCCTGTTTTCTCTGTCAAAGGCACAGATTTTGGCATCTTAATGCTATCCTTCTAAGGATAGAGCATCTAACCCACTGCTCTTTGAATTTACTTCCGGCAGGTGACCTGATGTCTGCTTCTGGATGCTAGGAGTCTCCACCCTCAAAAGGGCTTACGGGGTATGTAGGATCACACAGCCTTTGTGCTTAGTGAATTGTCTCATTTCCCTAAGTCACGTGCGGCAGCATTAATGCTTCCTCCTCAACACAACCATGCACACTCTGGAGAGACCCTCCGGTCCTACCCTGGGGGTTTCCCCTGCTCTCCCGAGGCGGGGATGGCGGTTCTCCTCACAACTTCCTACTCTCTCAGGACGACTGGAGACATTTGCTACGATGATCATTTCAAAGTGCTCAGTCAACTCTCAGGTGAAATCCACAAAGGATGACTACTTCAGTAACTACTGGAATATTTCATAGATCCCCGAGTCCTCAAACAACCTTCATAAAACCCAACGTTCCACATGGCAACAAATGAAACTGACAATCTCAGTGAAGGGACAGAACTTCTGGTGGGTCCAAAGTCCCCGAAAATAAGTAGTTACATTTCCTGGTTTTTTAAAACTCAATTTAGGTATTTCTTGGCACTGGATGATTTCAAGATCTTCAGCCATTTTTCAAGTAGCATGTACCTTTAACCTTTAACGTAAAGAACGTAATTATAGAATGGCATACAAATTCTGACATGATTCATATAATGCTTTGTGAATTTCATCCTTGCGCTCGGTGACCCCCAAATGCACACAACACCACACTTTCGCTCCAGAACGCAGCACCCGTAGGCATAAGATAAACGGTTACTGAGAAGCAGAGTTTGCTTCTAGTGAGATACAGACTTGCACAGTATTTAACAAGTTTTTCATTATGTAATTGGAACTTTGTGCTTAGAACAGCTCCACAGGGAGAGGCGATACAGCAAGATGTAAAAATTTTCTCCATTTCACAATGCACAAGCCTAATTCTTACCGCATAATTTTCCTTATGCGGTCGTATTTTCACATGTTGGCTAAGTGTTCACACAAATTCTGTATCATGCACCTTGGCCTCTTGGAGGTTGTAAGTAGGGAAGTTTCTTGACTACAGGGAGGCGAACAAGCATTGTAAGTTAGGAAGAATGAATTCACGTAAGTTAATGGAGCGTTTTTCTTCTTCCCTAGGAATTCTGTGTTTCTTGCATTTCAACAGAGGAAGGAGCAGACGGTATGGCCCTCTTCTGATTTTGACCTACATTACATTCTTTGAAATGTTGAGAGTGATAGGGGCCATATGACAAACAATACTAACCAATCAACAATTCTTAAATGTTGTATGTAAGGGTATGGGTGCTTTAAATGCAAAATGAGACACACGGAATTACTAGGGAAGAAGAAAAATGCTCCATTAACTTACGTGAATTCATTCTTCCTAACTTACAATGCTTGTCCGCCTCCCTGTAGTCAAGAAACTTCCCTACTTACAACCTCCCAAAGATAGCAATAAAGCTCCCAGGCACAGCAGAAGCATGGCAATGAAGAATGCCACCAACAGAGGACATTTGTACTTATTTTAGTCTAGGCCACCATTATGTTCTCTTAGTCTGGTGTGCTTTGCGTGCCTATTTGTTTAATGTTTTATAAATATTATTATTAACACCCCTATGCTCAAAAGTACAAAATACTGAGAGTGTCGCTTTAAGAAAAGACACGCAATTACTATGCTAACAAAAGGGCAATTTGATATATTTTTTTGAAAGATGTACATTGTATACATTGGTCCTTGTACCATTTTGGAGTTAGAAGGAAATGAACTTCCAAATAGCCCCTGAAAACCAGTTCTGGTTGTTGATGGAAGAGATCCTTTATTGTGTACAAATTGCAAGGTCATAGCCTCTTAAGAGTCTATAGGATCTTAAAGTTTATCTTGTTTATCTAGCGTAATTCTAAAACATCCTTGTGACAGAGACTGTTGAGTGCCTCTGGTATGTTTCCTCCCCTTGTCCCACAGCAATGTAACTCAGGGTTTTTAGGTTGATTCACGCATGCCTGAAGTAAAGAATTCATTTCTTAGCCTCCCATGCAGGTAGAGAGAATCCTGTGCCACAGTTCTGGCTAAGGAACCGTAATGGGTACTTTATGGCAATGGCTATGAGTTTTTCTTCAAACCCTGACGGCACATGGCCTTTGCACCTTCTGCCTTCTTCCATCTTGCTTGGGGCTAGAACTTAGACATGACAGCTGGAGCTGGAGCACACATACCGGGCCCTGTAGTGACAGTGAGAATTGAGGTCAGCGTGGCAGAAAAACACGATCAAGAGGGACCGAGGACTTTGTGAAGCAGAACAGCCTAATGAGCCCTGACCTACCTGCCTCGGGATTGTTACATGAGAAATGCATTTCTACATTGTTTAAGCCATTGTTACAGTGCATCTCTGTCAATTGCAGGACGGCCATGTAACTCTAACGTCTGGGGCGCCTGGGTGGCTCAGTGGGTTGAGGCTCGGACTCTTGATTTCAGCTCACGTCATCATCTCACGGTTCGTGGGATCAAGCCCCGTGTCGGGCTGTGCTCTGAGGGTGGAGATCCTGTTGGAACTCTCCCTCTCCCTCTCTCCGCCCCCCTCGTACTGAGCCTCCACGTGATACTTACTCATGATCCCTTTCCATCATCTTACTTAAGGGTACTATCGCTTTTACCCACGCTCCCCAAGTTCAAGAAGCTATCCTCTACTTTCAAGTTGTCTTCTAACCGAACATTCCATAGGCTTCCAAATATTCCTCGTATCACCATGTCCACAGCCTTCGCGATTCTGGTTGCCCTGCTGTGGATATATCCTCATTTGTCAGTGTCTCTGTTACGTGGTACCACAGATGTGATTTAACCTGTCGGGGGCACTCTCAAACCTTTGTTAATTCCATCAGTACGATCCTAATGCTGCAGGGCCTTCCGTAACAAGCCACACCACACCACACTGGAGATCAAGGCGGACTTTGTGGTTACCTAAAATCCCGACCTGCCTTTTCAGCTGTTAAAAATGAGACAAACAGGCCCCAAACGGACTTGCTTATGCTAAGCCCCATGCCACCAAATGACAATTACAGTTTTGGTTCTCCCAGAAATATCATCTTTAGCCAGTCAATCAAGAACCGCCTGATCTGCATCAGTTAGTCCGTCTGCCTGACAGACCCTTGGCATCCCTTGAAGGAAAGTAACCGAAGGGGAGCAGACGTGCTGCCCCCAAATAAGCCACTTTGGGATGTTATTTTGAATTCAAGTTACGTAAGAAACAGCTAGCGCAAGAAGGACACTCGGACCCTTCTTTGTCCTCCTGAAAACAGGAAATAAATCTGTCGTGTGCAATGTACCCTCCCTGTGACAGGACGGTAGCAGGCATCCTTCTCTCCCAAGACAGAGAATTTAGGGCTGTGAAGGCTGGATAAGCAAACCTTGTTACTTCTTCACTAATTTGCTACCGCAATCCCAAAGCACTTTGTCTTGTCAATTCTTCACAAATTTATTGTTTCCTGGTCTACAAGGTGTAAAAGCTGCCTGCTTTCATCACTTCTTTGAGTCTCATCTTTTTATAGACTCCCAAACAAAATTAAATTTGGGTTTTTTTTTTCCTGTGTATCTGTCGTATGTCCATTATCAGGCCTGCCAAAGAACCTAGAAAGGAAGAAGGACAAAGTTCTCCTCCCCTGCGGAACCTTGCAATGAACCAATTTGCATTTTGCTCGGTATTATTTCCTTGTTCCTGCTCCTTTCTGCCTTTAAAAGCCTTTCATTTTGTGCAGCGCATGAGAGTTCCTTCCAGCTCTAGATCGGACGCTGCCTAATTCACCTAGTGCTGAATAAAGCTCAGAAGATCAGTTAAATTTTGTTCTGGAACAATATCAACTGCCACGAAGTTCCACGTTCCTTAGTCTATATTTATACACAGGATTAAGAAAAATCTTACCAGAGGACAATTTACCGGGCGGGGAAGCTGCACAACTCTTAGGAGGCACCAAGGACGTGGAAAGGATGGGGGTTGCACCATGCAGTGGAACTGAATCTGGTATGATATTATCGCCATTTAAAAACCTCTGAGGTTGACGGTTTAACACAACACTCCTCCTTACGCATAGGTATCGGAACACCGTCCAATCTGCCCAATTGTACTTCTCTCGGTATGTGAATCTTCATGTAATTTAAGAAGATATTGTGAAGAACACGCACTATTGTAGCATAACGCTAAAGAAAAAGGAAGTCGGTGCCCCCCAAATCCACAATATTAAGATAAAACCTTTACAACATGACCCTAGTGACTACTGAGGTCTAAAATAAAGAAAAAGAAATATTTGCGTAAAGTTTCAAAATATGGTTTCCCCTAGATTTACAGCTCTAAACACAAGTGACAAGCCAAATTAATGTTTTAAAAAACTTGCAACCACCGGGGAAGAAATTCAACAAAGTGCCAAGTGGTGGACGTCAAGTTAAATAATAAAAAAGTACTTACACTGATGCTTTGTTATTTAAAATCCTTCTCCCTCAAAGAGTAAGAGTGATAAATTGTAAGGACTATCCCAATACATTTTCAATTAAATGACTAAATTAATGTAGAGACATTTAATTAAAGTTCCGCTAGTTTTTCCAAATGCCGTTAATTATACGGCTATCTAAAATTAAATCTCTCCCCAAACCATTTTACATTTCTTCTCCTCATCTGATACAGATATAATTAAAATGCTGCAAGTTCACCTAAATGCATCCAAATATTATATAAGAAAATATGAAAAACTGGAGTTTCAGTAACTATTTAAGAAGTGGGTAATTTCATGGGATTTCTACAATCCTTGGGGAAAACCCATAGATGGTAAGTATGTGTATACACACACACACACACACACACACACACACACACACACACACACAGAGAGAGAGAGAGAGAAAACCTGTCTCCAAATTCCTCTGAAAATAAATTTCTCTCTTTATATCTAAGGCATTGCAGTGAATACCACAGACAAATATAGTTTCAAAGGTTTTCTACGAGCAAAAGATAAGAAATTTTGAAGACTCCAGGTAATTAATTTCAGGAACAAGGTATACTCTAGTTATAACAGTTCTGTGCTACTGTTTTCTGAACAATAAAAATTCCCTAACGGCCTCTCTGAAAAGCACTCTTGAACAATTTAGAATTTGAGCTTTCTGGTATTGGGGCCAAAGTCCTACGCGGGAAAAAGCCAACTCAGGCGATCCTAGCTGGATTGTCCATGCAAGTTTTTCTCCGGGTTCAGCCGAACTCCCCAACTTATTATGTATATGCAAGATGAACACACACTAATCGAAAGTGCTCTGCCAACATCAGACTTCTACTTCCTTTCTATCAGAATCTCACTTTTTTTTTTTTTATTTGAGAGAGAGAGGCAGAGAAAGAGGGAGAGAGACAATCTTAAGCAGGCTCAGTGCTGAAGTCTGATGCAGGGCTCAGTCTCAGAGATCATGAGCGGAGCTGAAATCAAGAGTCAGACGCTTAACCAAATGAGCCACCCAGGCACCCCACAATCTTATTGGATTCTGACAGTTGTTACTTTCATTGTTCTGGAAGGGATGGTATTCATGTGTCTGAAGCCTACATGTTCTCTGCTTACCCTAGTCTGTCCCCCACCCCCTGAAGGCTCATTATGCACGGGCGAATGGCAAGTTGGGAGGAGACTTTTTTCTAACTCATCATAACCCAAATCTGGGTCTCCAGATTGTGATTCGGGCAAATTCCCTTGTATAGATACATGTTGGTCATCAGTAGCCTCCCTATTCCTGATTCTGCTTTGCATTCAACCACATCCCTTGGCCACAAGGGTTCTCAAACAGACTGTACTTTCTACCATTTGGGGAGCTTTCACAAATATGGATGCTTGGAGCGCACCCTTGCCCCCCTCCCCCCACCCCCGCCCCGCCATTTGATGTAGTGGGGCTGTGGCCTGTGCATCAGGATTTTTTCTAAGCTCCCCAAGTGACGCTGACATGTGCCCTGTGCCTTAGGCTTGTTCTGGTGGTAAAGCAACTTGCTACTAAAAGTTTATTGATGGATTAAAGGGTTCACTGCATCTCAAAGAGAGGATCTACATGCTCAAAACACACGATTACAATTTAAATTCAAATGGTGGGGTTGCAATGTTATTAACCCTACATACTGCAACACAGAGAGTGTGATACGTTGGACATAGCATTGGCACAAGCTTCAAGTCTAGAGGCAACTGGTTATCTTTACCAAGAATCACACTCCAGGAGAGCGCCACCCCATTTTACAGAAAAGGGCAAAGCTCCAAGACTGCTACCACTGCAGTATTTATCTCCAGGAACTGCAGAGCTTTTGGTAACGCACATAGTGAGTATCACAGGTGTGTGCGTGCCGTGGAAAACAGTGGCCTGCGATAAAAGTTCCCGATGGGTTCCGAAGGGGAGCAGAATTTGCCACCCCCAAATACGCCTCTTTGGTGTAAGGATTGCCACGAGCCGGTTATTTTCAAGGAACAGCGGACAAAGGAGGCGTTCTGGAAAACAAGCGGAAGTGACCCTTTTGTAAGCAACTGGTACATTTCTGGGGAAAAATCACCATTTGTCAGGTTGTCTCCCTCTCACAAGAAACGGACGAATAATTCCCTAGAAATTTGTTACTGGAGAAGGCAAGAGCAAAGCTCCAAAACATCCTTACTCTTGTTGGCTGTACCTTTCCCGGTGGGCTTCTCTAGCTGGCCTCATGGCCCCAACATCTTTCTTTTGCGTTGAGTTGGAGATGGTACTTAAGGGGAGGGCTTGGGCTGTTTGGGGAGTCACTCAATTCTTCTGCGTCTTTCCCACGTATACAGGAGGTGTACATGTTATTAAACTTCTGTTTTTCTGCTGTTCAGTGGTATTTGATCGAAGGGGAGTCTCAGCCAAGAACCTAGAAAGAAAAATTGCTTTCCTTCCCCTACGAACTATTTTGGTCTGAGGTTGTGATGAGGTAGCCAGCCATTCAGGCTCCTCAAACTTTTCTGTGCGTTTCCGTTATTTGCCAGAAAGAACCTAATACCTTTGTGCGGCCAAACTGACTTCGGTAGGCTCACAGCAGGTAGGATTGAAGGCACTGTGCCAGCGGGGTGGCAAATGAATAAAGATTTGGGGTCAGGGAATATTCTTTCGGTACAGTCATTAAATACCTCTAGGTGATTTCCCCATCCCTCCATTTATAAGAGGGGCCCTAGGTAAAAAAGAGATGGAAAGCGTGTTTTGTTTTTAAAGCTTTCGACTAGGACTCTTTCGGCGACTCTCAACTTACTCAAAGACATAATGATAGGAAACGGGAGCCCATATTACAGCTTTTTAAATCGGTCAGTATGAGGGGCCAGGATCTGCCTGGAACAAAGGTTCCTCCACTTCCATTGGTTATCGACTGGCGTCTTTATTTACAAAAGCACGAGAACTTGACCCACAAGTGATTTCACTGAGCTGTCACCCTTAGTTTTACCCAAAGAGAAGTACCGTAACATGCCTTGAGCATCAGGTGCAGGCCTCGTGCGTACTTTGATGCAAATGTCTCAAACCCTTAGCTCTCCTCCAGCGAATGCCAAGCCTCCTTTCTGCCTTTCGTGATGACTGGGGTGGTTTCAGTTACCCGGTAACCGCTCAGGAGTGTCTTCCTTACTAGACACTTTTGGGGAAGGCATGTGATCGACAGGTCACATGATCGCTCCGCTCCCTGGAATTGTAAGAACAATGGTTTCCAACCCTTGAGCACGACCTATAGTGAGAAATGCATTTGGAATGCCTGCCTGGCTCCGTCGGTAGAGCATATGACTCTTGGTCCTGAGGTCATGAGTTTGAGCCCCCAGCTGGAGGGAGGGGGTGTAGAGATTACACAAAAAATAAAGCTTTTGTAAAAAAAAAAAGTGCATTTATCATAGCCAGTCAGAATACATTCTGCATGTATGTGTCTGTGTGTCTAAAATACCATGTCTCCAGGAAACCTTTCCAACTGACTAGACCAGGTCAGGTCCCTCCATTATACTCCCTCTTAGCACTGTTTTTCTTCTATCCAGTGCTTATTCCAAATGGATTCAAATAATTATGTAATGAAGATGGCGAGCCCATCTCTAGAAGTGGATTCTAAGGCTCTGGGGGGGGGGGGGTGGTGGCGCAGAGACCTTCCTGTCTTATAGAATGGCAATCCAGGGAAACGGGATGCGGAGCATCATTGTATACACAAGAGCTGCTTAATAAAGGCTTCTGACCTCGTTAAATGGATCAAAGCCTCAGTATGGAGCAGATCTCTGGGTTCTCCTCTCCTATAAACATCTCAAAGTGAAGCCCAATTAAGTAACCCGATGTGTTCATTGGCGTGGCTGATAGAACAGCGGTACCAATATGAGATCAGGGCCAAGAGGACGCATACAGGGGAGCAGAAGTACAATCCCAAGCAGGCTCTATCCCGTCCATGCAGAGCCCGCTGTGGGGCTCCATCCCATGAACCATGAGGTCGTGATCTGAGCTGAGACCAAGAGTCGGACTCTTAATCGACTGAGCCACCCGGGTGCCCCGTGGGTTATGTTATTAATAGCCCCCTTTTTTCTCCTTTTTCTTTTCTCAGAGCTTGAAAATCTTTCTGGTTGGTATGCACTCATACATTTTGCCTCTCTCTTTTCCCCCCTCTCTAACTACCTTATTGTCTGCCAAAAGAAAAGTCCAAACTTTAAAAAAAAACCTCTTTTTTCCTAAAAGGTTGAGTACGGATATACTAATGTTTTGTGGCTTAATTTCTTCATGCTGCTTTTCTCTGTAGCAAAAAAAAAAAAAAATCAGAATACATTGGTTTTGGAAAAGAAGCTCAATGAAGATAGGAAACTTTGCAACTTTTTCTTCATTAACCACTGAGAGAAAGCTCTTTCTACAGAATCACATGCTAGGAATTGGTCATTTTTCTTACAGAGATCAAATTACAAGTGTATGTCCAGAATCAATTAATGGGAGATCTAGAACCAGATTCCAAGCTGCTTTTGTTGGTTGTCTCTTTTTTGAGAGCGAACACCTTCAGCAGAAGGACAGTTTTCAGGCAAGGTTTGTGTCATTATCTCCTTAGGTAGGAAGTTCATCCAAACCCAAACTCCTGCCTGACATCAAAGAGAAATCTGGTTTTGGATCATCACACAGGCGCTTTAGAAAAGAACTGGTTTAAAAAAAAATGCACAGGGTATGCAATTTTGCTCAAGTTCCAGCAAAGCAAGGTATTTCCAGGTCACATGGTACCAAAGGCCCGGGCCACTGTGGTGCATAGGATCCTCATTTTTTTAAAACTTCTTTTTAGTGTTTGTTTATTTTAAGAGAGAGAAAGAGAGCGGGCACAAGCAGGCAGGGAGAAGGACAGACAGAACCCCAGGCAGTCTGCACCATCAATGCAGAACCCGATGTGGGGCTCAAACTCACCAATCTTGAGTTCACGACCTAAGCCAAGATCAAGAGTTGGACGCTTAACCAACTGCCACACAGGCACGCCCTCATTTCTATTAAGCAGTGTTTCCGTATAGCCTATTAGGATACAGAGCAGAGTCAAGTTGTACACAGCTGTGCACAACTCCCTTCCTGCGTCCAACTGCTGCCATTAGGGATTTATGGCAATGGCCTTCCCCCGCAGCCATGCAGCTCTATGCTAGACACGCTCCCTAGCTACACCTAGCTACGGGCAGGATGGCTGTCCTGCCCGGTTGCAGCCATCAACCGACCTGGTGGCCCGCTCAACTCCTGAAATTCAAGGATTCAAACCAACCTTCGCCTCCTCTGCCATTCCCTGTCATGCAGACTAAAGCCGGAATCCTGGGGCTCTGTTAATGCCGTGAAATAGATGAGTGGGTGGCGAGGATTGCCATTCTGACTGTGCAGCGGAGAAACCCCATCCCCACTCAGGAGCGGAGAGAGGAGCTCCCAGGTGGGGTTCTCTTTCAGCTCTCCTCTCCCCTTGCAGAGATCCTGACAAATGCCCAGCTAGGTTTCAGATGTGATAGTTACTTTCTCTTCAAAGAGATCAGGAAATAATGAAAATGGTCATGTGTACTTTTAAAACCCCCAGTGTTTTTTTTAAATTTTATTTTTAATTTTTTAAAATTTACCTCCAAATTAGTTAGCATATAGTGCAACAATAATTTCAGGAGGAGATTCCTTCGTGCCCCTGACCCATTTAGCCCATCCCCCCTCCCACAACCCCTCCAGGAACCCTCCGTTTGTTCTCCATATTTATGAGTCTCTTCTGTCGTGTCCCCCTCCCTGTTTGTACATTATTTTTATTTCCCTTCCCTTATGTTCATCTGTTTTGTCTCTTAAAGTCCTCATTTGAGTGAAGTCTTATGATTTTTGTCTTTCTCTAATTTCACTTAGCATAATACCCTCCGGTTCCACCCACGTAGTTGCAAATAGCAAGATTTCATTCTTTTTGACTGCCGAGTAATACTCCATTGTGTATATATACCACATCGTCTTTATCCATTCATCCACCGATGGACATTTGGGTTCTTTCCATACTTTGGCTATTGTGGATAGTGCGGCTATAAACATGGGGATGCATGTGTCCTTTTGAAACAGCACACCTGTATCCCTTGGATAAACACCTAGTAGTGCGATTGCTGGGTCGTAGGATCATTCTATTTTTAGTTTTTGGAGGAACCTCCATACTGTTTTCCAGAGTGACCGCACCAGCTTGCATTCCCACCAACAGTGCAAAAGAGATCCTCTTTCTCCGCATCCTCTCCAACATCTGTTGTTGCCTGAGTTGTCATTAGCCATAAAATCCCTAGTTTTAACAATTCTATGCAGATTTCCGTGTGTCCAGAGAAACAGATTCAAGTACAACTAAAGCCGAAGAGCTCATCAGAAAATGACCCCCAAAGTGAATTATTATTACCAAACGGCAAAATGCCATGTAAACAGGGATGTTTGGCTTTTAGATAAGCAGCACAATTTTTGAATAGTTTATCTTTCTTTTCTGTAAGGAGAAAATACTTTGTAGGGCAAAGGGTATTGAAGTGGGCCTGAGTTCCGATCTTGCTTGTAACAAATGGAAACAGCTTGGCTAAGTCATCCAGAATCTCTTCCCCAATTTATAAACCAAGGGGTTTGGCCTAGATGATCTCTCGTCCTTTCTGGTTTCAAAAACCTTTTATGTCTACATAGGAAATGAGAAAGTATTTATCTTCAAAACAGCAGACCTGTACGATAGGTCGGACTGTTACTTAAAATTGTCATCAACCTTGGGAAACGTGTACATAAAGTTTTAACTTCCTACTCTAATTCCAATGTAAGGTGTTAAACGAACACACAAAAAGTAAACCAGCAACAACACAGAAAAAACAAAGTGTCGTGGAAATGGAGAGAAGATGGGACTTCCAGAAATGTTTACAATCATACCTTTCCGGATGCCTATGTTTTGAGTTAATGTTGCAAGCCAATGGCTAAATGGTAAAGTAGGTGAGTTTATTGCCACTGTCTATTTAGAAAACTTCTGCTTTTATACCTTGCCTTTTTAAGATATAAAATTTTATAGAAATAGAACAGCTCAGAATCAAAAAGGATAAGGTACATATACTACCACACATTCCCTTTCACTAGTTACTTTGAAAAGTAGGTCATGAGTCAACAATATCCCCTGTTTCTGACACGCAGACCTTTCCCCCTATAGTGAAATAAACAACTTAAACTGGGTCACCAAGTGAAACTAGTGAAGGGAAAACAAAAACATGGCTCCAAGATCCAAATCATCACTGACTGCAAATCATCTAGAGGTCTTGTCAGGTGTTTGTAAAGGTAGGTAGCCTTGTTAATTACATATACCTTCTTGGCTTTACTCAACCATGTGACCCTACATTTACTCGTGTGGTTATCTGAGTTATGCCTGATTCCTCCTTCAGACTGAAAGAGCCATGAAGGTAGAAATTACGACTGTTCGGTCATCACGTAACCACCAGCATCCAGAACATCATCTGGATGATCACTGTTGATCATCCCGAACAGTGCTACCCAGGTGGTGGAGGTTCAATACGACATGTAATCAATCATTAAGTGTGTGGATAAATAAGTCAATTAGATATGTAGTAGGAGATCAATAACATAGGTCATGAATAATTGAATTTGTGGAAGCATATGTGAATAATATGTATGGTTTCTTGAAGGTCAAGGCAATTGCCAGAGTGGGAAGAGGGGACAGGGAGGGTAGATTTTAAATTTTAATTTAATTCACGCAAGACAAAAGATAGCTTATTTCTATCATGCAGGCTTACAAGCCTGTGAGTGGCAGTTCCTGGCCACTAAACAGAGTGGGTGACTGTATGGTTGCTTTTGCCATTGCTGCTTTTAAGGACACACAGACACATATGCTAACACGGCCAAGACCCTTGTTGCCAGGGTCCCTGCATTTTTCTAGAAAAGGTCCAACAAAAATGAATTCACTTGCTTGGACTTTGCAACTTGAAAATTCGTGATCTTAACGTCCTCTGAAATGTACAGATTTTATAGCTTAGATTTTAAGGGACACCATTACCTGACAGAGTAATGACAGTTTTATCTGCACCGGTGACTGGATTTGCTGGGATACTTAAATAATAATCCAAATCAAATGATTATTTTTTTTTTTTTTTGGAGAGGATGTCAGGAAAGGAGAAAGCAAAGAACAAAATACACAGCATTTGACTTGGTTTAAAAACACAACACACTGCAGCTTCCCGTGGCTTCTGATTTTACTGGAAGGAAAAAAAAACCCCTTAGCAATTCATCTTCCTTTGGGTGCATGAATGACATTTTACTGTGATGTGATTATAAGAAACAAAATCCCTCAGAGATGCTGCCTTAAAATATTTCTCTTTATAATGCTCTGAGCTCGACAAACCTTGGTAGAAAACAGAATACTCTTAATTATGAATAAATTAACTAAATTAGTAACACGAGATGGATTTGCAATTAAGGGATTGTTAATTGAAACTGGAAACACAGCTGTATACAGCTTAGAAATGAATCATACCAGTAATGACGCAGATGTTTATAAAATGTGATTATCTTTAGTGGAGACAGCACTGCATCTCCCAAGCCCATTCTTATATTGTGTCACTGAAATGGTTTTTAAACCCGTGAACACCAGGAATCAGGATCTCAGGGACGGCAAATTAGGCTCCCTGGATATGGGAATTAGTGTTGTCTGAATGTCAGCAATTTGATTCTCCAGCTTTCAAAGAAAGTAGATATGGAGCCAACAACAAACATCTGTTAGTTGCATGGCCTTCAAAAACAACAACAACTGCAAGTTGCTGGCAAACCAGGGCCTGCTTCGATCTGACAAGACAGTTCAAGTATCTGTAAGCAGTCCCAACCCCGCGTGACTGTGAGAAATGGCGGAGAGAACACAGCCCCGGGGCCAAGCGCCTGGAGACCTTATGCACACATATGCTAAACGCACCCTCTGCCGGCAGAGGCTCTAAAACATCTTTTGCTACTTTCCAGGCAATCAACCCAGAAGGAAAAAACCAAAATGTTCCCAACTCAAGGAAGCAGTGGGAAAATGCTGTCATTAAACTTGTTGTATGTTTAAGTGTACTAAAATTATCAGTGATTCTACAGCGCTTTAGAAGCTTCCCTTTCTTGCTTATCACACACAATTTTGTCCTGTGTACAATTCCCATCCGTCCCAGGGAAGGGAAATGTCCCCATAGATCTGGATTTTAATGGGCCTGCACGGTCACTGCACAGGCTTCTTTCGAACAAGGTCAGGGCGAAGGGCTGCAGACGATGTCTTAACCGTCGCTTAATGATACAGAATAGAGAGCTCTTGCCTGTATTAGACCACAGTCTTCGAAATTTAGCTTCCCAGTCTCTGTGCACAAGCCCGTGGTGCTGAAACCAACAAGCCCATCTGGCCGCCGGGCCCTCACCCACGTGCCAGACATCGGTTTCACCGTGTGAAATGCACACTCACCACTGTTCAGTTTTTAAAAATAAGCAACAGTTTAGAGACCGACCAACACAAAATATATTGGTCTCCTTTGCTTAGCTCCTCTTTCAAAGATCACAATTTTCTTAATAAAAGCTATTTCTTGAAAGGAAACAGAAATGTAACAGGAGATAGTCTCGCCTTAGCTACTATCTTCCACTATCAAAAAGAAAAAAAAAAAACCCAGAATTTAGGAAATTTTCCTTTTAATCCAGGAGAAACCTTTCATGCGTTCTTTTTTTAATGTTTATTTTTGAGAGCGAGAGCGTGTGCGCACACAAGCAGGGGTGGGAGAGGGACAGAAAGAGAGAGGGAGAGGGAGAGGGAGAGAGACAGAATCGGAAGCAGGCTCCAGGCTCTGAGCTGTCAGCACAGAGCCCGGTGCGGGGCTCAAACATACCAACAGCGAGATCACGACCTGAGCTGTAGTTGGACGCTTAACCAACGGAGCCACCCGGGTGCCCCTTTAATGCATTCTTTCATCAAGTATTTAGATGACACGAGGCCCAAATAAACAACTCAATTTTCCACTTTACGTTGGCCGTGGACATGTGGGGCATAGCTGGGTGTTTGTTAAAGAAAAGAACACCACACACTTGTAAGAATGAGTGAGGGGAAAAAAATGCAAACATATAAAAAGACATACCACTATGCGTCGTTTTGTCTCTATGTTGGATACCTATAAATGTAGAATTTGTTCAATTTGGGGCACGAAGTCTTCCTATCCTATAGGTTAGTCTCTACAAGTACGGGCTTTGCCTATAACTTCAGTATTGATTTGCTGTTATACAGGTTCCAACTTGTCTAAGTTTCATTACCTGAAGGGACAGCTTGCAATTCCATATACAGGTATAGTAAAAGTAAGATGACTCCATAGATACAGTGAGCTTTGCAAGGGCACTTTTCCCCCCCGGTATGCAGGGCCAAATTCCCCAGGAGTCTATTAGGCTGTTGCAAACGGTGACGACAAAGCTGGTAACGTATTGTTCATTAGCAGTTGTATTAATATTTTCAGTCCTTGATCTACTTATCATCACACTTAAACCAAAATCCATTTGTAAGCTTCCCAGGTGTTTGCCTACCTAGGAGCTATTCACTTCTTATTCCTCATCTCACTTATGATCAGATTTTGAGCATCAACAGACCCTGGCTAGAGGAAGCATTAAAGTTTGCCCTAAACGAATTATGATAATCCTGTTTCTCGGAACCAGTGACTGGTTTCAGGGAATACAGTGAGTCCCAGTTCTGGCTGATACACAAGGGCAAGTACGCTGGGGAGCTTCTGGGAAATTCTTTCTTCTCCAGCACACATGCATACTCACCCCCCGCACAGTTATCTTTGGACCTTATTCCCTTCCTGCCGTGGATACTGCTGTCTGAGGATATCTTGCTTGGTGCAGTGGGAAGCCAGCCACCTTGGGATCGTGAGGAGGAAGCCGAGAGATGCCCCAAGAAACCACACTAGAGTCTTTATACAGTTCAGCTGCTGAATTAAGCAGCCCCAGATCTGATCATCTGTGGACTTCTGGTTGGGTTAGACCAGCGGTTCTCAGAGTGTGGTTCCCGACCAAAGCAGTTATCGGCATCACCTGAAAACTTCCTAGAAATGCAGAGTCTGAGACTTTACTTACTCCAGACCTACTGAATCAGAAACCCTGGGTGGAGCCCCTCAGCCTGTACCTTCACAAGCCTCCAGGTGATTCTGGTGCCTGCTAAAGGTTGCCAACCACTGTGTTAGATTATCCGCTGTCTCTTATTTAAGATAGCATTTTCCAAACTTGCCTGATCTCAGTGGGGCTCGTGTTAAAAACACAGCTTCCCAAACCCCATGGTTCAGACTTGCCAGTGAAGGGGCTTGGGAATTAGTCATTTAAACAAGTGCCCCTGGTGATTCTTATGCCCAGAAAAGTTTGGGAAAAACAAATAGAGCAGAAGGCCCTTGAAGTTGGGCATTTTGTCATTGGCTGCTGAAAGCATTCTAACCAACACACTATCTGCATTCCCTTATGTTCCAGAACCACATAAGTAAACAGATACTAGTTCTCGCCTTGGAGAGTATATTGCAAAGTCCTAGTTCGGAGAGCCTTTGGCTTCAAGTGAGGTTTACATTTCTCACATGTGGGTTTGTTAATGGTCAACATGAATTCCCGATCTTTTGTATTTCCCTACCTCCCCACTACAGCTCTAATCCAAATACCTAACCTCCTAGACATTCTTGACTCCAACTATCTGGCGGCCCCATCACCCCCACCGAGATTTCAGAACCCTTCTCAAGCGATCACAGAGGTGATCGTGCATTCTTTAACTCTCAGGCTACATTCTCAGAGGCCAGAGGCCTACCTGCTGAACTTGAACCTGCTGATGCCTGGGAGACCACCATGAAAGCAGCAATTAATCTGTTACAAACTCAACCTGTATTTTTAGAGTCTAAAACAACAACAACAGCAACCAAAACCAAAACCAAAACAAAACCAACTTCTGCTCATCCAAAGAGAAATAATCTAGAACTCTAAAATATTTAACATTAAATGGTCTGAAGTCATCAATGTTCTTTTAGGCCGAATGAAAATTTTACATGAAAAACTTTCTGCCCCTTGTTTGCCTGGGCCAAATAAGCTAAAAAGGTAAAAACCATTGCAGTGTAATATAATTTCTTTTTTTTTTATTTAAAATTTTTTTTTTTTTTTTTTTTTTAATTTTTTTTTTAATTTTTTTTTTTTTCAACGTTTATTTATTTTTGGGACAGAGAGAGACAGAGCATGAACAGGGGAGGGGCAGAGAGAGAGGGAGACAAGATCGGAAACAGGCTCCAGGCTCTGAGCCATCAGCCCAGAGCCCGACGCGGGGCTCGAACTCACGGACCGTGAGATCGTGACCTGGCTGAAGTCGGACGCTTAACCGACTGCGCCACCCAGGCGCCCCTATTTAAAATTTTTTTTAACGTTTATTTATTTTTGAGACAGAGAGAGACAGAGCATGAATGGGGGAGGGTCAGAGAGAGAGGGAGACACAGAATCAGAAGCAGGCTCCAGGCTCCCAGCCATCAGCCCAGAGCCCAATGCGGGGCTTGAACTCACGGACCGCGAGATCGTGACCTGCGTCGAAGTCGGACGCTTCACCGACCGAGCCACCCAGGTGCCCCTATAATTTCTTTATCAGTGACAAATGTAGAAAGTCAAAAGGAGATTTGAGAAAAATATTTAATTGTGTCTCTTCCCTAATTACAGGTACTTCACTGGCTTAGATATTACTTCTTCTGTCTCTGCTCCCTCCCCACCGTCTACCCAACACCTCGTTCGTTCCCAACTTCTAATCACCTTCAGTGAAGTCAGATCTCCCCAGACCTCTAAGCGTTCATGCTGTTTCTTCTCTCTAGAAAGCCCTTCCATCTTATGCGCTCTACCTTTTGAAACCCTCAGCATTGCTTAAGTCTGCGCTCAGATGTCATCCCTGCAGCAAAACTAACTGCGGACTGTTCTGCACATGACCATCTCTTCTTCTCCCCTCAGATCTCTAGTGGAGTCTTGATGGTATTGTTTGCCGCTCATGTACCGGCCATACTTGAAAAAGGTTTGCATCATGAACATCTTTGTCCCTACTGCCAAAAAGAGTTTGTACTGAAATGTAGTCACTTAAAAAATACTCAACTGATGTTCAGGCAGAAGGAGTTCCCAAACGTAAGCATCAAGGGGCTAGTGACTTCATTCACTTGCTTGGTTTCTGCTGTCTGACCAGAGCGCCAGCTCGAGTGGCATTGGTCCCCGGCTTCGGTCTGAGAAATTCAGGTAAGTGTTGCATAGGAGTGGGATGGGCAGTGGATCTCATCAGGACTCAAAGCTCCAGGTGTAGCCGCTTCTGGAGTTACTTACCCAGGCAAGTATTATAGTCACCTTTAAGAGATCAGGGGCTCTCCATGCTTCTATTGCAAGGAGACTAAGAAGGCCTCTTGAGAGAAGGTGTAGACAAGAGTTTATTATAAACTACGTGCTTCCCTCAGTAGGCAAAGCCTCTGTCAGCAAGGAGGAGATTGCTTTTGAGAACATCATGGGGTCTACCACCAGGATTCATCTTCCGGTTCGGTCGTGTCTCAGTCCTATGGCTGAAAATCACAGTGATATGAAAGACCGTGTGCCACAGGCGACGCTTTCTGCTGCGGGTAAGAGAAAACCCAGCACAAAATGCCTTGGCCAGTCAAGGAGGGCAGAAGCAAGGCTCTTCCCAACAGAAACACAATGCCATCATCGGGACTCAGGTTCTTCCCCTCTTTCCACTCTGCCTCCTTAGGTGAATGCCCCACACATGGACAAAATGGCTTCTCAAGTTCCGGTTCCTTCCTTCCATAGACAAGGAACTGTGTTACATGTTAGGAACTGTTCTTAGATGCTTTGGAGCCAGTAGCAAATGGGAGACAAGACCTCTGGCCTCATGAAGGGTACTTTCTCATGGTGGGAGATGATTAAAAACAAACAAACAAACAAAAGCATGCCATGTATGCTGATTCTACAGTTACGGAAAAGAAGAAAAAACCGAAAAAGAGGTCGGATGTTCCCAATGCTGTATAACACATCGCCCTAGGACTCCGTGGCTGAAAACAAAAATTGATCACTCCTGCTCCTGGGTTCTTTGACTGGACTCTGCTCAGCTGGGTGTTTTTTTTTGTTTGTTTGTTTGGGGTCTTTCATGCATCCGCAGTCAGATGGCAGCTGGAGGTGGAGGGATAGGAAAGCCTGACTGGGATGGATGTCCCAGATGGATTTTGTTTTTTTGCTCATACATCTGGTATGTCACGTAACCTGACAAACCACTTTGGGAGCTGTGGCTACAGCTTGAGCTTGCTCCCAGCCTCCCTGAGATCCACTGCCCATCCCGCTAATTTGCCAGGCTCACCTGAATTCCTCAGACATAAGCCGGGCCTGGTGCCACTCAAGCTGGCAGTCCCCCCATGTAGCAGAAACCACACATTATTCAGCTGGGGGCTGGCCAAGCATTTCTTTCTTTTCATGAAGCTCCTCCGTGTGGCTGAGCAGCTCCCAGCAGAGTGGCCTGACTTCTTTCGTCGCGGCTCACGTCCCCCAGGTGAATGTTCCAAGTTGACCGCAACAGAAAGGGCAAGATTTCTTTTCGTGTAGCCTCGGATCCTACACTGTCCCCCCTGCTGCCTCCCAGTCCTTACGCACGGCCGGCCTGGATTCCGTGGGGAAGGGGACCACACAAGGTGTACTGCAGGCATGGTTCACGGTGGTCCTGGCCATGGGGGCATCTTTGTTCAAGAACCGTAACAAGGTGCGGGGTATTGACCTGAGACGGCTCAAAGGGGGGACGGAGGGCACGCTGCTGTTTCGACACGGCAGTCCGTCCTCAAGAAGTTGAGATTGGAGCCACACTTGAAGAGTGACAGAGTTCTTCACACAGATATCTGGGCCAAGAGCATTGCAGGCAGAGGAAAGCAGGCACAGTGTCCAGAAGAAAAAGAATACTGGTTTAGTTCCCTGGGGGAGGAAAACCTTTCTTGTGTGCTCCCTTGGCCTACTTCCCTTTGTATCTTACTGCCTGAGATGGCATAAAATGCTCACGTCCAATGCTTGCGAAGGAGACTGGGGCCACCAGATCACCACGAAATATCTCAGTACGCTCATTATTCACGGCCTAGGGCTGAGGCCTCCCTTAAGGCACACAGTCACCTGGAGTAGGCTAACTCCTGAACCAGCCAGGTCTCTGTCAGCAAGGGAGAAGGGTGGACGTGTCCGCCACGGAGGGAACAGATCTGCAGAAAGGGAAATACTAGTGCCTTTACCGTCCCCTGGAAGTGAAACAGTATTCCTTTGGGGCCTGTGTAACAGAGGACAGGTCAGCCACTCTCCCAGAGAGAGATCCTGATGACCAGCAAGGAATTCTCCTGCTTGGGGTCGGGCAGGAAAGGCTGGAGTGACTAGGATTAGCATCTCATTTCCCCAGCAGGAAAGGGGCCACTGCCCACGGCAAAGGAGACAGCTTCAGAGAGAACACTCAGCAGACAGGTAGCAGGTAATATGCAGAATGCAGAAATGTCACTCTGGAAGAAAAATCCTATGTAGGAGACAGACATAGGCTGAAATAGATGATGGCTGATGGACTTAATTCCAAAGGTCCTGTGTCTAGCTCTGTTGCCCCTCAAGTTTAAGCGTCTAATGGGAAAGCAATGCCCGAGAACCGGGGTTCCTGCCCTATTTGTAGCAATCGAAATTCTTCTTAGATTTCCCAAGCGCCACAAAGAGTCATCCACCCACATGTGAGTTTTCTGTGTTAGGAGAAGAAAGTTTCTATTAAGAGGTAGTTCAATAAATACTTATTGACAGAAACAGAAGTGAATAGTTAGAAAGACTCAGTTCAAGTGAGATAATCAAGAAACGTAAGCTCTAATTCAGAGGAACGGAAGGCCAAAAGCAGGGGGAGGATCTGAAGTTCACGACTGTGCCTTTATATCATTTTTCTCCCCCTGCCAGTTACAGGCAGCTATGGTCACAAATTGTTACATTAACCTGCAAATCTGTTCAATTTTAACAAAGGGATGCAAATAGGATGCATCAGTTGAATACAAGGCAAATTAAAACAATTTCGTCGCAAATACAGAAAAGCAAGAGTTACCATATCTAATCTTTCAAAATACCTTCTTTTTAAGGATCAGAATATTTCCCCAAGTCCAATTTTATTCGACACGCACTTAGTGGGAACCCATGAGATGTATAATACTATCAAATATGAATAGGTTCCAGAAAAGAAGAGAGGCTCTCTTTTTGCAACCCAGCAGGGCAGAAAGGATTAAATTCTTATAAAGGATGAACAAATGTATTAGAAAAGATACTGTATAATCAAGTTCAGAAAAGTGAAAAAAGTTTAGCAAGCTTTCATAGAAATGAACTGCGGTTCTAATAATAAAAGTTACATTTTTACAGCACTGAATAGTTTCTGAAGCACTTTTACAGACTTGATCTCATTGTTTCACATGGACCTTGCAAGGCGGGCAGGATTTGGAGAAATAGTCCCTTTTAAAACATGTTCGAGAATGCAGAATATTTAGATTGAAGAATGCCTTTTTTATTTTATTTAAAAAAACTTTTTTTTAATGTTTATTTATTTTTGAGACGGAGAGAGACAGAGCATGAATGGGGGAGGGGCAGAGAGAGAGGGAGACACAGAGTCCGAAGCAGGTTCCAGGCTCTGAGCTGTCAGCACAGAGCCCGACGTGGGGCTCGAACTCACGGACGGTGAGATCGTGACCTGAGCCGAAGTCGGACACTCAACCGACTGAGCCACCCAGGCGCCCCAAGAATGCCTTTTTTAAAGGATGTGTGAGGAGACTACAGAGCAAGTTTTTGGTTTGGGTTCCATTATTAACTAGCTTCGTGAACTATGACATGTCATGTGATGTCTTTCTAAAATCAAGGGCCGGACTCCTGGACCTGGAGAACTAACATCTTCTGAAGCGATGGGAGGTAACACCTTAAACAGGCCATCTTTCCCAAAGAGAAACCTTACGCATGGTTGCACACTGGCTATTAAATAGTGTAGTATGAAGAATAATTAAATAGAATCTTTTAAAGAATGACTGTTGAAGTGTAGAGTTAAGTATTAAAATATTCAGTAATTCAATGCAAGGAAGCACACTGACATATTCAGCTGTTTTAAAAGATTTAGCAGCTGTACCATTGGCTGATTTATGCTTGGGGCACCTTGCTACGCAGCCTTGGCTTCAGGCCCTGGTCAGATTTTTTAGATACAGACTAAGACCTGAGGCTTAGCCAACTTGGTTGCAAAGCTCTCCAGACAACCAGGCAGAAAGTATGATGGCAACAGCGTAAGGCAATTACTGCTATTGTGAAAGAAAAACAAAGTATGTGCAATGTGGGTAAGTGACTAACAGCATCTCTATGTCTGGCAGATTGCACAGTATCAGCTAATTACCTGTTTTCTTCCAGCATTCTTTGCATATGATCTCCAAATCAAGAAAGAAAACCCAAAAACATGCTTCAGAAGGTATTTTCGGACCTCTGCTACCAAACAAGATGGAGTGATAAGGACCCCATGTACACTCTGTCTTGAAATAACTCAAACATGGACGAAATGTATGTAAGGATGGGGTGTAAGACAATGGACATCAGGCAAGGAAGGATAGCCCCCTGAGAGATGGGAAATCTAGGAGTTGAGCCCCAGGATCGTCTTAACTTATTGCCTGGAGAGAGCTTCCAGTACACAGCATGGGGAAGAAGAACGCAGGGGGATCCTGGTAGATTCCCTGAGTTGAGAAGATGGAACAGAGAGTCCCGGAAGACTAAGTTCCCTCGAGTTCAGAGGAAAGAAACCCAGAGAGCAGAGAATTTCATAGAAGGAGAACCCGGGAGATTTAGAAAGGGTCTCCCTCAAGTCTTTTGCTGAGTAGTGATTAGCACATGTGTGCAGAAAGTACTGGAAGCTGGGAAAGAATCACCAGGAGGGATCAGAGATAATAGGGTCCTGCACTCCTATGGCAGGAAGGAGTGCCTATTCCTTACAAGTCATACTGGAAACTTCCTATCACAGGGCATGAGGTCGAACACACAGAAGGGTCTTGCCTCACCAGTTGGGGATAACTAGCCAGTCTAATCCCACCTGATTTTAAAAGACTCCAGGGGCGCCTGGGTGGCGCAGTCGGTTAAGTGTCCGACTTCAGCCAGGTCACGATCTCGCGGTCTGTGAGTTTGAGCCCCGCGTCAGGCTCTGGGCTGACGGCTCGGAGCCTGGAGCCTGTTTCCGATTCTGTGTCTCCCTCTCTCTCTGCCCCTCCCCCGTTCGTGCTCTGTCTCTCTCTGTCCCAAAAATAAATAAACGTTGAAAAAAAAATAAAAAAAAAAAAGACTCCAAAGGATCAAATAATAGTGGAGAGTTTGGAAAGGGACAACTGGAAATATATTGTTCAAAGGTTCTTATACCATATGCGAAGTGGTCTAAAACCACTTAAAGGTACTCTGTAATAAGGTAAAGATGTACATATACCATAAACCATAATGCAACCACTACAAAAACAAACCAAAGAGTTATAGCTAGTATGCCCACACAGAAGATAAAATGAATCCATTAATTCCCATTAATTTAAAGAAGACAGAAAAAGAGAAACAGGCAGAGAATGGATGGCATGAGGCAAAAACAAATAGCTTGATGAGAGGTTTACACCTAACTGTATCAATTATCACATTAAATGTAAACAGTCTAAATATCCCCCAGTTAAAAGGAATTGTCAGATTGGATTTCAAGAAAGCAAAATCCAATTATATGCTGCTTACAAGAAATGTACATTCAATACAAAGGCACAAATAGGCTAAAAATAAAAGGATGAGAAAAGTCATACTGTGCCAGCAGTAATCCTAAGAAAGCCAGAATGGCTACACCATTAGCCATTAGGGAATTGCAAATTAAAACCACAATGAGATACCACCACATAGTCATTTAAATGGCTAAAATTCAAAACATTGACCGTAATCCAATTTGAGAGACCTCATGAAAGAACTGGAACTCTCATACACTGCTGGTGGGAATGTAAAATTGTCCAACAGCTTTGGACAACAGTCTGGCATTTTTTAAATAGGTTAAACACATGCCTAACATATAATTGAGCTATCTCTCTCCTCGGCATTTACTCATGAGAAATGAAAACAGAGTCCTTTCAAAGAATTGTACATGAATGCTTATAGCAGCCTTATCGATACAGTCCCAAACTGGAAACAACCCAAAAGTGCATTTTAGCGAATGAGTAAACAAATATAAGTCTTTCCATATAATGGAATAAACTATTGATACATGTAACAACATGGATGAATGTCCACTGACAGATGAGTGGATAAAGAAAATATGGTACACACACACACACACACACGTATACTAGAATATTATTCACCTGAAAAAATGACAACACGGATAAACCTTATGCTAAGTGAAAGAAGTCAGACAGAGAAAGGCAAATACCATATAATCTCCTATGTGTAATATAAAATGAGAACAAGCTGATAGATAACAGAAAACAGACTGGTAGTTGCCACAGGTGGGGGAGTGGGGGTGTGTGTGAAATGGATGAAGGGGGTCAAAAGGTACAAACTTCCAGTTAGGAAACAATGGGTCGTGAGGATGTGATGTACACTGTGGTGACTATAGTTAATAATGCTGTATTTATTTTTGAGACTTGCTTCAAGAGTAGATCTTAAAGATTCTCATAAGAACAAACATTTGTAACTAGGTACGGTGATGGATATTAACTAGACTTACTGTGGTAATTATTTCACGATATACACAAATACCCAATCGTCATGGTGGACGCTTGAAATAAGTATCATGTTACATGTCAATTATACCTCCACCAGAAAAGGGGTGAGAAAGGGAAGCTATTTTATCTCATTTTCCCCCATTAAATATATCCCAGATTGTTCAGAGCACACTGATCATTAATTACCGATAAAAGTCTAGAATATGAGTGAATCCTGTTCACCACAAAGTAAAAGAGAAATACTTCCTTTGTGGTCATTTTTCCTTTTGGAATCTTTGGAAAATTATTTAAGCACTGGTTAACTTTATGAATCTACAGATCGGGGCATGAATACTCTTTATCCAGGAATGATAGTTATGTTTCCTAATTTTCTCCCCGTGGCATACCTTTCCATTTATTTTATAGTTTTTAATAATATTTTTGCTTAATTTCCTGCATTCAGCACTTTGAGAAATATTTGTTGAAACCCTACCATGTAAAGACACAGCCAAGCGCCAGCAGATCTGGCATCTTTCAGTAAGTCAGTCAACAAACACAGGTAGCTACAGATTTTCTCAAGTGCATGAAGAATTCAAACAGGATCGATCCTCTCTGTGACACAGAGTGATAAGAAATCTTCCAGCGTGACTTAATTGTATGTTAGCTCTGCAGCCCCTTACTTCCAATGATTCCTAGTTATTAAATTTTCATAGTAGAATTTTACTACTCTGTTTATTGTTGGTTAGTCACAAGCGTTAGGCCATTTAAAAAAAAAGCTGCAGACGAATACGAAAGCCACTTGGTTAACTTGCCTTCCTCCTTTAGCTTTGGCTAAAAGGCAAGTTTCTCTGGGGAGTCTTCCTGGTCAGTCTTCCCACCCTCGCCCACTCCCCCTCGCCCACTCGCCCATGCCCACCCCCAGCTCCTCACCATTTGCCATGCATTTTCTCCCATTCCACCCACCACGATTTGTAATTATTACACGAAGGAGTTTTCTTTATTAATGTGTGTCTTCCCAAGAAACTATCATCTCCGTGAGGGCAGAGACAGTGTCTGGTCTTTCCACAATTGCATCCCTATTATCTAACCCAGAGTCTGGCAGAGGGGAGACGGCAGAAAAGTATTTATTGAATGGAAAATATTGACTTCGTGAAGGAGTGCTTCTGCTCCCTTGAGGAAGAGTTTGGTGATCAAGCCTTCCTGGTCCTGTAGAGGAGACATTCTCACTTTTACCGTCTGGTTGATTCAGGCTCTGGGCTAAACTCTTCTGCGACGGAGGTCTGAGACTCCTGTCATCGCCCTATTTTAAACCGGCCGTTTCCTAAACTCTTGATGTAGGTGATTCCTAATAAATGCGAGGGGGACGTTACGCCGTGTGTTGAAAGGGCTGAGTTGTAAATGAAGAGGAGAGACGGTCTCGTCCCGGCCATCTAGCTTTCCATCAGAGAGGTGGTGTTGCATAGTTAATACTTCTGACAGATTCTCCAGCCACATTGCCTGGGTTCCAACCCTCACTCTCTCACCAGCAAGGTGAACTCAGGCAAACAAGCCACGGAACCTCTTGGTTCCTACTTCTCCTCATCTGCGAGATGAGGATAAAACTAGTATCTACTTCCTAGGCTGACTGTCAGGACGGGCAAAAGGGCCCAGGAAAGTGCATAGTAAGTAAGCAGCAGGCGCTACCTAAGTGCTCATTATTCATGTCAGTAATGCAGAAGTCTCACTAGCATCAAGTCTTCTCAGATCTATATTGTGCCACTTCACTGGCCAAAGAAAGTACGGTCCACTGTCCAGAGTGTATTTCTAAGAGAATAATCGTTTTCTGATGTGTTCTATTTTTCATCTACATACCTATTTGAAATTAACGAATATGGTAATTGAGGCCAGAGCCCCTATGCGGACGATTATCTTCAGGACCTTCAAGAATTTCTAAAAGTAAAGGCAAACCGCAGCGACTTAGAATTCCCTCTGTGCGAGTGACCTTTAAGCACAGCCTTGCCGAATCCCCTAAGCTTGTTTCTTCCACGGCTCCTTGCGGAGCAGGCTTTCACACTCGGCTTTGCATACGGCCTGAAAGGGGGTTATTTCCAGAGGAATGTGCCGGGCAGGAGGAGAGGGGGAGTCTTCGGGGTGGAAGTGTGAGAACAGCAGCCCTTTGAAGGCTGCGCGTGACGTAGCATGGGAAATGCGAGCAGCTGCCGGCCAAGGGTTTCACACGCAGCGGGACAGTGGGAAAAGCCAAGAGCAGGACAACCCGGGCCGGCAAATGCGCCAGAAAGGGCGGGGGGCGGAGCCCGGCGGCCGCGGAGGAGGGAGGTCAGGGCGCAGGGCCGGCCACTTCAAAGAACAAAGAATAAAGCAGGCGGAAAAGTGGAGGGGAGGGCAAATGTCAGTAGCGCAAGAAGAGAGAAGGAAAGGAAAACAAGAGCTGACGCGCAATTTTAAATACCCTTCCCTGTCTGCATCTTTCCAGCGAGGGGTTGGAGGTCCCAAGGAAGTGAAAGAAACACGCATATCCCCGAAAGGGGCTGCTGAAACACATGTCACAGGGACACCTGACATTTTCTCCACAGCGTTCTCAGGAGTTACCTGGATTGCCACAGTAGCTGCTAGCTTCAGAGCTAGCAAACATAGCTCCTGGTGGAAACCAATCCAGAATGGAGCGCCTAAAGATCAAGCCATCCGATCACCTAACTTCACGGAGATTTTGGTCCACTTTATAAAAATACCTGAAAACATGACTATGCGTTTCATTCTCTTCAACTAATAAATATGTCTTTCACTTCTACTGGCTTCATGCCCATAGAGGTTTTTGATCACGCTCCCTCCATCGTTCACTTTTCTCCCTCTAGTCCCACACATGACAATGCCCTTCTTTCAAAACAGAGAACGTCCTTGAAAACTAGCCTGTTCTTTGGACTGAGGAGGAGGGACTCTGGTACAACCCTACTTGCAAGGTTATCCAGGCAATTTCAGTATCATTCTTCCTGAATAAAGTACCATTAGCTGCAAAAAACATCGGAAGCCACGCTGACTGAGGGAAATGCCCATAAAGTTCACAATACATTTTGATCTCAGTGCATTCTAAGGACTCTAATTTTTTCTTAAGTTTATTTATTTTGAGGCACAGAGAGAATCTCAATCGGGCTCTGCACTGTGAGTGCACAGCCGGATACGGGGCTCAACCTCATGAACCCCGTGAGATCATGACCTGGGCCAAAATCAAGAGCCGGATGTTTAACCAACTGAGCCACCTAGGCACCCCAATCCTGGACTTTTTAGATTCACGTATTCCTCATTCTTTCAAATCTTTAAAGGGAGTTGTTCACTTCCTTCTAATTTTTTTTTTTTTAACAGAGACGAGGCTAAGCATAAATGATTGTTTTCTCCTCACTGAAGAGATGTTTTCCTACCTCTTAACTGGCCTTTTTTCATGGGTCATTCTTTTTTTTTTTTTCTAATGTTTATTTATTTTTGAGAGAGAGAAGAGAGACAGGGTGTGAGTGGGGGAGGGGCAGAGAGAGACGGAGACATGGAATCAGAACAGGCACCGAGCTGTCAGCACAGAGGTGTCAGCACAGAGCCAGACGCGGGGCTTGAACTTACAAACTGTGAGATCATGACCTGAGCTGAAGTCAGTCGCTTAACCGACTGAGCCACCCAGGCGCCCCTTTCACGGGTCATTCTATTCCTAATGTCAACAAATCCTTTGACCTAACCTTCTCTAAAACACATTCTTTCCTCTTTGTTCTTCTCATTTCCTTTACTTGGAGCTTTTGAAAAACTCCTGCCAGGGGGGTGCATCTGACTCGATGTTACAGGTGAAGTCTTTTTACTTACAGTTTAGAATATGTTCGGGTAGTTTTTCCTACACCGCGACAACAGTTTTGGATGGTGGCCTCCTATCGTTTCAAGCCCGTGGATCCCTTATTAACTTGCCAAGAATCGGAGGATCCCTACCTGAGAGAAGTATTACTTCTATTTCAACAGCTTCTCCCAGGACCTTGATGGAAGGAATCTCAGGCTTCACCCGATACCTACTAAATCTCCTCTGGGCGGGAGAGGAGGCAGTGAAGGTGATTTAACAAGCTTTGCCGCTGAATCTTATCCACGCTACATCCGTGCGAATTACAGCCCAGCCCAGGGCTATCCCATCGAACTATAATGACAGCTGCCTATGTCCTTTTAAATTTTCTGGCAGACACATGAAAAAAGTACAAAGGACCCAACGCTATCCGTTGTTTTACTTGAAGCAACAGGCTCACTTGGTCCATTTTCAAGAAAAATACTCAAATCGGAATAGTCATAAAAAAGAAGTGGGGGAAATCAATTCCAATCATCTGTTTTACTTCACCCAATACAGAAAAATATTATCGCCTCAACATGGAACCAACATAACAATATTTTAGTTTGGGTACGGAGTCTCTGACACCTGTTATGTAAACTAACTCACAACATTTCTCAAGTCTACCAAAAGGAATCTACTAGAAGTTTCCCTTCGCCCTCCTCTTCCTGCCGGCAAGACCAGCGAAGGGCTTGGGTCTCCACGTTGCTGAGGTACCGGAACACTCTAACACAGAACCGTCTGCGTGGCAGTAGGCTTATTTTCCACAGTATGACTCTAAACTTCTCAAAGTGTCTTATGGAAGACACCATTTTAAAGTTGGCTGTGCCTGGCAAGTGCCTAATGTAGGACAGTGCTTCTCACAGTGTGCTCCCTGGATCCTCAGCATCAGCCTCGCTTGAGAGCTGCTTGGAAATGCAGAATGTCAGGCCCCAGCCCAGACTTCCTGAACCAGAAACTCTGGAAGTGGGGCCCAGTGATCTGTCTTTTAAGAAGTCCTTAGGCGGTTCGGATGCTTATGAACCTTTGAGAACCATTGATGTAGGAAAATGCCTCTCCCTTGAGAGTGGCCTCAGACTCCTCATTTTCTCTTGGGTTCTGCGGTCTCACCGCAGGCAGAATCGTTTGAGGTGCGTTAAAAGAAACAGCCGGGAGTGTCTGGGTGGCTCAGTCAACTAGTTAAGCGTCTGATTCTTGACTTCGCCTCAAGTCATGGTCTCAAGGTTCGTGAGATCGAGTTTCACATCAGGCCCTGCGCTGATAGGATGGAGACTGCTTAGGATTCTCTCTCTCTCTCTCTCTCTCTCTCTCCCTCTCTCAAAAAATAAATAAATATGCTTAAAAAAAAGAAACAGCCAAAAAAGGACATACTAAGAAGACGTTGGTAGAACCAATCCTTGGCAAAACTGAAGGGATGGAAGTCGGATGTCCTCTCTTTACCCTCCATTAGTAATAGGTCCACATTATTTGTCAGAACAGATGGCACAACTCACCTAGGCTTCCTGCCTAGAAGGGACCCCATCATGCAACATGCTTAGTACGGTCTCCTTAAAAATGAAAGAGTATGAAGAAAATGTTCAAAATCTGTCAACACATTTAAAAGTTCCAATCCTTTGCTCAAGGTTGACAGGGATGGATGTACAAATATATAGTTAGAAGCCTGCCTTGAAAACCTATCTTAGGGGCGCCTGGGTGGCGCAGTCGGCTAAGCGTCCGACTTCAGCCAGGTCACGATCTCGCGGTCCGTGAGTTCGAGCCCCGCATCGGGCTCTGGGCTGATGGCTCAGAGCCTGGAGGCTGTTTCTGATTCTGTGTCTCCCTCTCTCTCTGCCCCTCCCCCGTTCATGCTCTGTCTCTCTCTGTCCCAAAAATAAATAAACGTTGAAAAAAAAAATTTACAAAAAGAAAACCTATCTTACCAAAGTAAAGACCATTAGCTGCTCAGCTGGAAGTTTCTAATTCTTCAATTAAAACTCTTGTTCAATTTCTAAACAACAAAGCCATGCAAATATTTCTGTGGGCTAGCTAAATATGATCCCATCTCCTTCTACAAATCTTACCAGTTTGATAATGTAGATCAAGTTCCTAGTCAGAAATTATGGAAGAATTTCTAAGTCAGATATCTTGGAAAGGTAGTACTTTTATCGTATTAGGGTCGCAAGAGCCTATTTTTTTGTTTACGACATGGAGAAAGGGAGAAAGGATGGGCCATTACGGAAGCCATAGAAGAAAACCCACGTATTAAACTTTTCCCAACATGGCCTAAGCAGTAAAGGGGATTTGGGTCAGTATGTCCTCGGACCAGATAGGACCACTGCAGTATATACTAGGTACACAGTTGACCGAGTGAAAACAGAAGGAAAGAAGGAAAGAAGGAAAGAAGGAATGGTGTGTGCCGAAGATGAGGGTCTAGATCCTTCTGGCAGAGAGTTAACACAGATGTGAAGATGGAGTATGTCTGCCTGACTTTGGGAGAATCTTAGGAAACCTTTCCAAACATACATAATTCATGAGGCTGTCCTTAAACATAGTTAAAGATGGTCCGACCTGGAAATGTCTTCATAGTCGATATTTTTCAAGTGATTGCATTCCAGACATCCTACAGTCAACAAAGCACGTGCTCTTTATATTAAAGTGAATTTGCAGCTTCTGTTGCTCTCCCTGGAGGAGACTATTCCCTCTAGTGCTTGTGCTTGGTGAGTGAAGCGCATGACTACATCACTAAGCATGTATGCATGGCTTCAACATGAGAAAAGCTTATCTTCAGTTTAATTTTCTTCCCATTTGGTTTTGATGCTCACGTCTACGGGATCAGGTATTATCACTGGTTCCGCTTTAAGAGCTAATTCATTAAAATCACTTTTGGTTGGCCTTAGGACAGTTGCTGAATTCTAAAGACAATGAAGAATGTAATGCTTTAGCGTTTTGTATTGGAAACTACAGGTGTGAATTTTAAGGGGTACACTGGGAGGAGGAGCTCATTCATCCACTGGTTTGTAAAAGGGAGATTTCAAAGTTAAGATCCTTGAGATCATTCAAAAAAGAGAAGCGTGGAAAAAGCGAGGTATTTCATACCTGTGGTGCCCAAACCAGCTTTAAAGTATGACTTTGTTAAGTCCAAATTAAATAGAACTTTGAGGAGAAGAAACAAGGTCGGGGGCGAGGGGTCACGGTTCAGAAGGTCTGATTCACACCTTGACCGACACTTACGAGCCGGTGACCGTGATTGTGTCGGTTATTATTTCAAAGTCTCAGTTTCCTCACTTGTAAAAAGGAATAGTGACAATATGTAATCCTCATAATGTTATGAGGATTAGATGAGATAATGTTCATGAAAATCCTTGTAACTACAAGGAATGATGGCTTCCTATACCCAAAACACATTGTCACATGGTCTAGCACAAACATCCCTACCAATGTGTCCCCTCTGAGGGAGAAAATGGGATTTTATTCCCACCGAGTTCCAAACAGGGAAACCAATGCCTCTAACCTTCTATTTGCGCATTCCAAATAAATTCAGAGCTCTCCATACACTGTATTTCTGTGTATAGATAAATCGTGGCTGTGTCTTACACTCTGCTGTGGTTGTCGTATCTACATGGCTTATCTGTTTCTATCATTTTGACTGATGTTACACACAGCTTAAAAAAAAAAAACTCCCAGCATGGCTTTCTTTTAACATACAAATTAAAAGGGGTGCCTGAATAGTTCAGTTGGTTGAGCATCAGACTTCGGCTCAGCTCATGAACTTGTGGTTTGTGGGTTCGAGCCCCACATCGGGCTCTGTGCTGATGGCTCAGAGCCTGGAGCCTGCTTCGGATTCTATGCCTCCCTTTCTCTCTGTTCCTCTCTCTCTCTCTCTCAAAAATAAATAAAGATTAAAAAAATTAAAATAGAAATTAATGGGGCGCCAGGGTGGCTCGGTCGGTTAAACATCCGACTTCAGCTCAGGTCATGATCTCACGGTTTGTGAGTTCGAGCTACACGTCGGGCTCTGTGTTGACAGCTCAGAGCCTGGTGCCTGCTTCAGATTCTGTGTCTTTCTCTTTCTCTGCCTCTCCCTCCACTTGCACTCTCTCAAAAATGAATAAAGGTTAAAAAAATTTTTTTTAAATAGTAATTAATGTGTTGTGTAACTCGACCCAGGATATTCTGGTAACAAGTAGATATAGCCTGGTACTATGTGACTGTTTCTTCTATTACACTATTTTGCCCAAATTGAAGACTCGTCTTCTTAGGTTTATATGTGCCTCCCCATTGCTCCTCCTTTCTCTTTCTCAGTTTTTCTTTGTCTTTGTGGACAAAGAAGCAGAGATGAATTTGTACTTCTTTTTATCATGATTTCATAACTGGCATAGCATTGGAAGTGACTAAATTCTTTTTTCTTTTTTATTTTTTTATTTATATATTTTTTTAACGTTTATTTATTTTTGGGACAGAGAGAGACAGAGCATGAATGGGGGAGGGCGGAGAGAGAGGGAGACACAGGATCGGAAGCAGGCTCCAGGCTCTGAGCCATCAGCCCAGAGCCCGACACGGGCTCGAACTCACGGACCGCGAGATCATGACCTGAGCTGAAGTCGGACGCTTAACCGACTGAGCGACCCAGGCGCCCCGGAAGTGACTAAATTCTTTATTTTTATAGAAATATAATGTTATAACGATGATGGGCTTAAACGTCCCTCCACAGAAGTTGGGTGATTCTTTAGTCAGGTACATTATTGTAACTGTAAAATGTTGTCGATAGAACACATGACTTGCTCTTCCAGTAATGGGGATGAAATTATTTGATGTGAACCTCATTTCTTGGCTTTGTTCCCTTTCTGAACAAGGACTTCCACTGACAATATAGCAGAGTGGTTACAATTATGGTCAAAGAAAAAAATGGACTCAGTTACGTGCAACCCCAAACCTTGGATTTATCAGCTTTCTGCTGAAAACACTTTTTAAGCATATCCTTAAGGTCAGGTCCCAAAACAGCAACGTGTGAAATTTGCCACAATAAGAGCTTGTACCGCAAACTCATCAAACTGTTTAGTATGAGGAGGCTGTGTATACGTGGGTTTGGGACGAGGGGTTTAAAAGTTGGAAGGAAAGAAGGAGAAACACAATTCCAATAAGCCACATCTGTATTATGAATAGAGGAAGCAACTGTATCGATCTAAAGTCAATTTTTGTCATATGTGTGTCTCTCCCAGATAGCCAGATATGGAATCACTGGACTGAGCTGGATGTGACCTGAGACCAAATGGATTGCCTCATTTTACAAATGAAGGAATTAAAGCCGAGAGAGGATAAATGGTTTTTTCAAGACAACGTGGTCTTGAAGAACAGCTGAGCGTCAGTGGGAAGTCAGGCCTCGTACTATTCGCTCCAGTCCACTTGTTACCACACTACATCGGCTCCTTTCATGTACTGCCCTATATTTATAACCAAGTCCTCAATGCATTTTAAAGAACAAGTGACAATCAAGCTATTAATATTTTCTCACTCTTTACCTCTGAAATAAAGAGTGCAACGACGGAGCACTTGGCACTGATTTTTAAAAACTCTCCCTATCAGTCATAATCTCTTGACCTCATTTATAAACTCACATGCCATGATCACCAATCTCGTCACTACATTCTGAAAGCAAATGCGGCATTTGGTTCTCTAAAAGAAATGTTAAGATCTAGTTCAAGAACGCTTGAATGGAACAAAGATAGCCACTGGTTTTCCTTGGACATTTATTACTTTCCTTATTTATGCTTAAAGTTAAAAACATACTAAGGATGAAATTGATAAGGTCTTAGCCGTACTTAGCCACTATGAAACTAACAGGCATAGAAAGGCATGTAATCGCTTAACTACATTGCCTTGCTTTGGTCAACGCCACTTATAACCATCTATCATACAAATATTTCAAAACTATCCATCACAATGGGAATTAAATTATAAGAGATCTCAAGACGTCTTGGATTTGGAACTTGTTTTTATTAAAGGTCTAGAAATTCTTTAACAGGACTTTCAATCATACCCCTAAATGGGCTGCCAATACGAAAAGTTATCTGCTTTATCATTTTTTTTTATTAAAACTTTGAAAGCAAATATTTTTAAACCCAGTTTCCTCTCTGTCCTCAGAAGCAAACTCTCTGCATCCTATGAAACTGGAAAAGAAGAGAAAACAATTCTCTAATTCTATGGTCAAATCAGTTTTAGGGTTTGGGGTATTAAACAGTATCCTTTGCATAGGGAACATAGAGACATATGACCTTTTCTGAGTTCTTACTATGAGCCTCTGAACTAACAACTCTACATGAATTAACTTGTTTAATATTACAGCAAGCAAGTTAGAGATGAGAAGACTGACAACCAGAGAGGACAAGTGACTTCAAGGTCACTCAGTAAGTTTGATTCCAAAGGCTGTATACTGTAATAATAATAATTATAACTGCAATAACTCTAAGAGCTAGAATTTATGCAACATTTAATGTCTGCATTTTCTTCAGATGGAAGACTGAAACACAGAAGGGTCCTAAGGTCCCACAGCTAGTAAATGTGACCCTGAGCATGCTTATGGTCCCTATATTTATTATGCACACCTATAAAAAACCTGCACGGGTAGGTCTGTGACAGAGTGATCTTTCTAAAATGATTCTAGCATACGTCTTACCATTGACTGGTGTTTAAATTAGGATTCCAAAGGTATAGATGTTTAAAGAGTCCAAGCAACGATAGTACAAAGTAATTGTATGACAGTAACTAAGTCCTTCTATCGTGATTCAGCATTATTTTCCATGTTTATTGCAAGGTATAGGAAGCTTCTAACTTGAAGCTATTTATAAAAATTATTGTTAATAGGTTTTAAAACATTATAGAGGATCTTATTGCAGAATATAAACTATCCTACATTCATGAAATATTATCGTGAACATCACAGGAAGAAATTACTTTTACTGTTCCTTACAAACAAGCTTTCTCTGTATATTCTCTCATTGTAACAAGGAACTGTAATGCTCATAATGTGCCTACCTGCAGAAGCTTCCATCTGGTGTTCAGGTCTTCCAGAGTGTTGAGGTTATATGGTGACAGCTGAATGCCCAACGTAGTGAGTTGGCGAGCAAGGTCATTGACGTAGCTGACATTCTCTTTCAGAGGTGTAATTTCTCCTCGAAGCACCTGTATGAAAGAGTCAAGGGCAAGTTGGTAAATGAGAACACTACAAGCCAAAAAATCAGACACATGCGAACTAGAAGATATCTCGTTCTATTTGGGGTGCAGCGTCAGTGATGTTTGCTCTATCATACTGGTATTACTACCCTGATCACTTGCGAATGGGTGAATAATAATCACGAATATTTAATGAGCATTTCTTAGGTGCCTGATCCTGTGATGAGCTCTGTCTCCATAATCCAGTTTTATCCCTACAGAATAACCCTATGAGACTCATAGTTGGAGAACTCTCATTTTCCACACGAGAAAACAACTTACAGAGGTTATATTTTGTCCAAGGTTCAGTGGGTCAAAATTGAGGAGCCTGGGACACGCATCCATGTTTGCCTACCTCCGGAGTACAAATTACTAACTATTACATACCTTTCCAAAAAAAATTCTGGATTGGAAAGCAACAGGAAAAATATCTTGCTAGATTCTAAATTCGACTCACCTCCCAACCAGAAATGGATCCTTTTTTTTTTTTTTACAATAAAAAGGTATACTCAGTCAGAAAAGATTACATTCATATTTTGTACCAACTGCATAATAAATAGATTCATTTAGAGATTAGGGTATTTTTTCAAGCCCTAAGAATGACTTCCTGGTCCCCTGGTATTTTAGTCCTTGTGGCAATGACTTAGGAAGGCTCCCGTGGGGCTTCTTGGCTGTCCGGGGAAGAACCCTATGCAGATATGGGGAGGATATTACCATGCATCATATCTACCCTATTGAGGTGACATTTATGGATCTTTAACATGATGCATGATGTCCAAATGTTCCAATGAGCAATTTCTAAGGGACAGATTCCCTCACTTAGGAGAACAGTTTGTGTAATGTAATGTCTATGCACAAGGACAACATCACTTACTTGGTTCTATGTGCTGCTTTGACTTGCTCGATCCGGGCAGGTATTATTTCTCTGGTTCCTTATGTCGATGAAGCCACTGTTTACACTGACCTCATCTATAACCCTCCAAATTCCCTCCCACTCCAAATGAAAGGAGCCAGGATGTGCATTCTAAACAAGAATGGCATTGTCCTCTCAAACTGTCAAATCAACTTGAATATCTCACCACTAAAATGTGGTCATGTATGGAGTATGAGACTCTTATATAGTTCTTAGATACGATAAGACCTTGTGATAATAATTCTATAGAACCCAATGTTTTAAAAAACTGGTCACTAAAAATTTTATGTTAGAGAATCATGGGGTCTCTTTTGGGAGTGATGAAAATGTTCTGGAATGAGACAGTGGTGCTGATAGCACAATCTTGTGATGAGACTAAACATCACTGAATTGTACACTGTAAAAGAGTAAATTTTTTTTTTAACATTTATTTATTTCTGAGACAGAGAGAGACAGAGCATGAACGGGGGAGAGTCAGAGAGAGAGGGAGACGCAGAATCCGAAACAGGCTCCAGGCTCTGAGCTGTCAGCACAGAGCCCGATGCAGGGCTTGAACTCACGGACCGCGAGATCGTGACCTGAGCCGAAGTTGGACGCTCAACCGACTGAGCCATCCAGGCACCCCAAGAGTGAATTTTTTTAAAGTTTATTTGAGAGAGAGAGAGAGAGAGCAAGTGTGTGTATGAGCGGGGGATGGGCAGAGAGACAGGAGAGAGAGAGAGACAGAGAGAGAGACAGAGAGAGAGAATGCCAGTCAGGCTCTGTGCTGTCAGCACAGAGTCCGGCACATGGCTTGAACCTATGAACTATGAGATCAGCACAGGTCTCACAATATATATATATTTTATTAAGTAAACTCTACGCCCAACATGGGGCTCAAACTCATGACCCTGAGATCAAGAGTTGAATGATCCACACAGAATGAACCAGCCAGGTGCCCCTAAAGGGCAAATTTTATGGCTTGTGAATTACATATCAATAAAAAATAAAAACAAAGGAAAACAAAAGAAATCTTTCTATCTGACCACACACATGCAAAAAAATCCCATCTTATGTATCGATCTTTTTTCAACTTCATGTCAGTGGAATGTCAGAGGAATCTGTCTGAAACTGAGAAAGTTTTTATAGGGAATGACAGTAAATATTATTATTCCATTGCCTTATAAATAAATATACGGATTAAAAGAATCCCATGGCGGGAGGTAAAAAGCCATCAATGTAAATTCATATCTCTACAAGGAAATGACCCATAATCACTTTGTTTTGTGTAACAAAAGGTTAGAAGACAGATTTCTTAAATGTCAATGGAGAAGCCTGGACAAGGGCAATGGTTACCAAATGGAACCACTCTCTTCTGGATAATAACATGTGTTTGTAGTGACCATAAATAAATATCATACGAGTGGGAATTTTAAATGGGAAACCATCGCAGAGATGGCAGGACAGCCAGGCAGAATCCGACAAAAGTGTGGATTAACCCGGGATGCTAATCATCTCTCTTCACTAGCGTGGCTCTCAGCCATTAAGTTGAGTAGCCATCTCAGTTCGTACATGTAGGTTTCAGCTCCCTTTGGATGACATAATGTACGTGTTCAAATGCCTTTTATTACAAGATTTTGATTTTCACTTCCTCCCCTCAAAGTCAACTCAGATTTTAATCCTGCGTCGGTGTTTTGGAGGATGAAGGTGATTAAAAATTAAGTTCCAATATGCATAATTAACCACAACACTCACTCTCCTTCTCCTCTGCTTCTCTGTCTCTTTCTCCCTCTCTCTCTACCTCCACCGCACCACCCCTGTCATGGGATCTTGTGGCTTCTTTTCCTTGTCCTTGTTCCTATCTAGCAATTACAGTAGAAGTTATCTTAACTGATCTCCACTTAAGACTCACCAGAGTAGCCAGTCTTCATTCCCTGTGAATCACAGTGACCGAGACCTCTAACTAACAGCCTCTAAGTAAAACGGTAGAGCTATCTGTCAGTAAGTACAGCCTTCAGCTCCCATCAGTTGAGTTGTCAGGCGTGGGTATGTTCTCGAACCTGTCTGCACCAGTTAGCTTTGCAATTAAATAATTTAAAAGATTTCACAGTCCAAAGAAGTTTAAGTCTGGAAGAAAGTAAGTTATTATTTCTACGAAAACCAGGTTGAACACTCTAGAAGGGTGTTTAAAAAAGAAAAAGAAAAGCAAATGTTGAATGGGGGTGACTGGAAAAGATGAGGAAAATTCTGCGAAAAATTTAGGAGTGTTCTGTACACAGAATGCCTTCCATTTGTCCTGATGGACTCTGTCGACATTACAGAAACTGGAACGGGAAATCGAAACTTCTTCATCATCAGTGTGATTTACAGAGAAGTCCAATCAGTGAATCTACACTTAAACAAGAAACTTTCACACGATGCTAAAACACTGGTGAGCCAAAGCATAAGAGACTGTTAAAAACTGAGAACAAACTGAGGGTTCATGGGGGGTGGGAGGGAGGGGTGGGTGGGTGATGGGTATTGAGGAGGGCACCTTTTGGGATGAGCACTGGGTGTTGTATGGAAACCAATTTGACAATAAATTTCATATATTAAAAAATAAAATAAAATAAAATAAAATTTCTTAGACCTTCAAAAAATAAAATAAAATACTGGTGACTATTTTAAGATTGAATAAAATGTTTAAGACCTACTTTTTATGATTCCCTGATTTAACTGACTTTTTCAATTAACTGTTGAACTCTAGGTTTTCAGCCAAAATAGAGGAAATAAATTTTACTCCTGCTATTTGACTACCATGGTTAACGGCTACTAGGATCATCATGAACTAAGGGGGAAGAAAAGGCGTATGTTTAGTTTCATCTGGATTACATTTCTGGTAGGATAAATGGAAGCTTTGAGTGGGGGTGGGGAGGTCAGTTGCTCAAGTGACAATTTGGTGTGAAGTCTGATTCTGGGGAGATATCCCCATGAGCCTGATAGAAAAACTGTAGCCATCTAGAAATCACCATGAGGGGCGCCTGGGTGGCTCAGTCGGTTGGGCGTCCGACTTCAACTCAGGTCACGATCTCGCGGTCCATGGGTTCGAGTGCCGCGTCGGGCTCTGGGCTGATGGCTCGGAGCCCAGAGCCTGCTTCCGATTCTGTGTCTCCCTCTCTCTCTGCCCCTCCCCCGTTCATGCTCTGTCTCTCTCTGTCTCAAAAATAAATAAACGTTGAAAAAAACTTAAAAAAAAAAAAATCACCATGAAGGCACACAAGAATGGCGGTAGAAAAGAGGAAGAGAAAAGGGAGATAGGAGAGTGTTCCAAGTCACCCTCCACTTTGGCATCTGCCCTAGGTTCCGGTGTTTAGGGGGCCATACTGTCACAAGGCATACTATGTAAAAAATGAATATGGGTACTGTGTCATTTAAGTGGATGTAACATTGTGTTTGCCTATCTTTCAAATGGTAGAGCTTTTGATATCACACCTATAAATACATGTCCAAATTATTAAACACTGAACATCAAATGTCAAAAAGTGCAGCTAACTCGGAACAATATCCTGTGCTATTTAAATACTACCAGAATTTCATTAGATTTTATTCTAGTTTGGAAGCAGTGAGTGAGAAAACATTGAAGGGAGCCATTATACTGTGGCTTTTCTTTGAATCACTTAAACATCTGGAATATGTTCTCCATGAAAGAGCAAACCAAGTCTAATTTTATTATGACTAGTTTCATGCCGGCAGAATTTTCACTTCATTAAATGTTGTCTGATTATAGATATAAAAGTACTGATTTAGAATGATATATAAGACCGATACGTCAAGTTTTTCTTCTTTTTATGAAATTAAATTGGCTATCAGATCATTGCCTATCCTTATGTAGCGAAAGATTTGTTTAAATATAGATTTAGAACTTTAGTCATCAATCACGTTACAACAAAAGAAAGGGATTATCTTTGAACAAGGGAACATCATTTTGGAGGGAGAAGCTTTGACGTGGTAGTTAAGAGACTAGTCTGCACGGCACAGAAGGGCCATTTAAAGGATTGGAAAGAGACGAGTCAAGGGACCCCTACTTCGAAGGCCTTCAGTTCCTCTACGAAGTATGAAGCAACAGACCTGGCATAAAGTCAGTGCTCAACAAATACTCATCGAATGAAAACGCGAATTCAGGGTGAGTGGGAACATTCGGATTAGTTGTGGCAGAGCCCATGAGAGAGGCAGACCTCAGCAACGAGTGAGGTTGCGAGACAGTGCTGAGGGCCCACGTGAGGCCGAGGACCAACATTTTTTTGAAATCTTGAACTCGTCTGCCCCATTTTCTCTTTCTCCAACAGTGCTCCTTGCAAGCATGGAGAAAACAATTGATCCAGGTTTGGGGTCATGTCAGGTGCCTCTTTGTCAGGGGCGAGGGAGTTTAAATTTTAGCTGGAATGCGACTGAAAAACATATCATGGAATCTAAACTGGATTAGGAGGGAGGTGAAGCAAGATGAGGCTTGTAGATGGAGAGAAAGCAGGGGGAGTCAGCGGTGCAGGGCTAGGATAATCCAAGAAAGGCCCCAGCAGGCAAGAAGAGGAGGAGACTCTGGGATGCATGGATTAGCAATGCCATCCAGGAGTTTATGTATACATTTATGTATACACACACATACACGTATATATATATGAGGGGGATATATATATATACACACACACACACACACACACGTGTATACGTATACGTATCTATATGTATAGCTACATATCTATACGTATATGTATATACGTATACATATCCCCTGCTCACACTCTGACTCTCTCCTTCACAAAAACAAACATTAAAATATTTTTAAGAAATCAAGTAGTGACTAACTGCATTTCTCTGTATGATACAACCTTATAGAACAAATGTTTGAGAACTCAAACCCCTGGAAAGCAGTCTAAAAAAAGGAGGCATTCGGAAAAGGCCCAGGATTTTTCACCCTGGATTAGTAGTGAGAAGGCGAGGGGGAGGAAATGGAAATCATGTCCTGCAAATACAGGTCTGGAGTACTGTTACTGGAACTCCTACATGTGGCTCAGGGAAGGCCTCATAGAAACCAGTTACTCAAGATTTGGGGGCAGGTACAGCCCAGCCGTGTTTGGTAACTTTTGCAATTCTGGATGGGTACATGATCCTGATGGGAGTGAGTACCCGCCATTGGGGCCAAGAGAGTCTAGGACCATATCCTGCTTTGCTCAGAGGATCCGAGGCCTACTGAAGCTTCTAAAACACCTTGGGGACATGAGCTAGCCAAATGTCATTGGACTAACAACAAAGAAACATAAGATGAAATGTAGGCAAGCCTTTCATGAACGGCATCGGGCTTGGAGACTTCCATCGGTAACTTAATTCTTGGCTCTTTATGGTGGTTGGTTGAATGTCTGGTGTGGTGCCCAGGACGGAGGGGCAGCACTGGTCTCAGACACCGACTGCCTTAGGCTCATGTCCTTTACCCTTGGATTTCAGATGTCAGATATATATATTTTTTTTTGCAAGAGGATTCTTACGTGAATTCTCATTTCTAACATTATGAGGCTATCCCATAGATCTCCAACAAAACGGAGACCCTTTTGGTAATATTAACTCCTTGATTTCTGCTAAATGCTGAGGGCTTGTGTGGAGCTAAGACAGGGGGTGGTCTGCAGACTGAGTACATCCGCCTGCCTTTCCTATCACTTTTGCCTCTGGTAGACATTCCTGACAATAAATTATGCCATTGAAACACATACTCCTTTTTAATAGAGATGCAACTGCATTCCATTTCAGCATCAGTTTTTATCGTTAGTACCCTGAAGGCAAAGTATTATGCCTTTTCTTTTCACTGTCTTCCTTGCGTTCAGTTTTCAGGGCAATTTTGCACATTTTCATACTTGGGCATGATCACTTTTGACCAGCAAACAGAATAAGGACAAGAAATAATGAAACAGACTCAGAACTAATGACCTAGATGTGGCATCATCGGGATAACTTGGAGGTGGTTAAGTTAACAACACCCAAACACGAAAGCGGAAGTTTTTTTTTTTTTTTTTTTTTTTTTTTTTTTTTTTTTAACACTTTGTCATTTGCACCCATTAGGATTCGTCATCTTTCAGGACCTGGCTTCACGCGGAAGCTCACCACCTCAATGTTCTGGAAGTAACAGCTGAATGACAGCGCTCCCACACTAATAGTATCTATCTTCTTTCCTATGCGTGTTGTTCATTTCGCCTTCACAGATATACATGAGACATGAGGACGAAGACAGAATTGATCACGAAGGAGAGGCTTTTACTTAGAAGAACAAGCCGTACAGACCTTAGTGACTTTAATTTCCTTGGAAACTTGTTTCTATAATCCTAACCGTGACTGCTGATTATTTTCTCTTCGCAGAAAAAAGAAGCGAACAGACCCCCAAAACCAAAGACCAAAAAGATTTCATGTTTTCCCTCGCTTTTGAGTGGCATAGTGAAGACAAATAAGAAGGTAGTTCACGCGTATTCTGCAGAGGTTAACTGCAAAATATGCACAATTAAAATAAAAAGGCCTGTAATGAGTATAAATAAATCATTCAAGCAGGCCATGTTTTTAGGCTGCTAAGGAAACGGAAGGAATGCCAATATTTTCGTTCTGAGAAATCTTAATTATATGTGACAAAACATCAAGCAAAATGTCAGTTAATGAAATCTGTTTACTTATTTAAAAATAAGTAATAATCCATAAGCCATTAAAAATATCAAGCACAAGGACATTGATACTCAAATTCAGGAGTTATTTTAGACAGCTTAAGGTTTACAGTTGATAGGTTTTTTGGACTTGCAAACATATCCGCTGGCCTACAGCATTCACGGTCTATGCCCATATTTTCTGCTGCCATGGCCCCTGTCTCGCTCTCACCTTTCTCTACGTGGGTCAAACATGCCCGTAAGGCAGTGATTCTCAAGTAAGAGTGTGCGCCGTAATCATGCGGACGGCTTGCTAACACAGAGCCTGCAGGGTCCCGTCTCCAGTGTTTTCCATTCAGTAGGTCTAGGGTGGACTTGAGAAGTTGGTATTATTTTTTTTTTTTAGTGTATTTATTTGTTTGGGAGAGGCAGAGAGAGCATGAGCAGGGGAGGGGCAAGAAGAGAGAGAGGGAGAGAGAGAATCCCAAGCAGGCTCTGCACTGTCATCACAGAGCCAGACGTGGGGCTGGAACTCACGAACCGTGAGATCGTGACCTGAGCCGAAACCAGGAGTCGGACACTTAACCCACAGAGCCACCCAGGTGCTTCTGAGAAGCTGGCATTTTTAACAAGAACTTGGAAGACGCTGCGTTCCTACGACTCACCAAACTTATTCTTGACTTAGAGCCTTCGCCTGTGTGGTTCCCTCAGCCTGGAGTTGTACATTTGTACTCTCGGCCTCGCTGGTTTTTTTCGCGAACCTTAGGTCTCACTCAATGTGACTGTGAAAGCGAGCCCATCCCTGTCTGCCCTGTTTCAAGAAGCTCCCCCTATTTTTCTCCCTCTCAGCACCCTTCCCTCTTAGCCCAGATCACAATTTCAAAGTGCATATGTACTTGCCAATTTATCAGTTCATCATCTGGCCTGTCCCGAGACCCTGATCTTCATGAAGGCAATTTTCTATTCTTTTTGTCACCAGGGTAGGCCTGGACCCACTAGATGATAATCCCTCGATACCTTTTCATTAAAGAATAAATGAGAGAATTAGGCCTTTTTGCGTTAATTACTAATATTTCAGCTCCACAGCTCTCCTCAAATTGCTTCATGAACACAGTTTCCTCTAAAACTCTGACACCGATTTCCTAGATAAAAGAAGCCCGTTATTTCCTTCAGTTTCCGTAACTGAGTTCTTTAGATCTATTGCTTTGCTTTATTTGACGTTGGAGCACGTGCTCATTTCTGACATACCTCTAAGCCTCTGAGCGAGAACGTAACATTGCAGTTTTGGGTGCCAACCAGAGAATTGTCGTCAAAATGGAGCAAGTGGGAAAGAAGGGGGAAGTAGTCGATTTAGGGAGAATATGTCTTTCCATGTTGAGGTGTACACTGGCCGGCCCGAGGGGACAGAGGGGGCTGAAATCCAGCCTGGGCTCTGTGGCTAAGTTGGTGAGCCTTGGCACAGGGCGCTATGTGTCTTCAAGGAAAGAAGTACCTTGCTCTACTGGGCTCTTGCAGGGGCCTGGGATGACAGACGCTGGGGTTGAGATTAGGGATGGCTTGTCTCTCTCTCTCTCTCCTTCTTTCGCTCCACCTACGACCAGTTAAGCACTGCTCAGGCAAGGCGGGGAGCACAAAGTCACACAAGGTCCTGTTTTGGTCTAGTTCGGGGAGACGCTGCGAAGCAGAGGGTCGTAAGTGCATCCCTGAGAGCCACAGACTTAGATCCTTTCTCGCGTAGCTGCAACCCTGGAGCCAACTTCTAATACCACGATGTGGGGTGAGGGGGTGCGGGATCCTGTCTTTCCTCGCTCCTCTGTCATGTAGCTTTGCGAGGTCTCCCTGAACCCGACATCAAAGTGATAAAGGGAGAGGGGGCACGGTGAGACGAGAAAAGATACGCGTTCAGCGCTTGAACCAAAGGGTAGGAAGCGGGAAAGCGTCACGTGTTTGGGGAAGGGCAAATAGCCCTGACTAAGGTGGAACGCAGCAAGGTTGTGGTGGCCTTGGTGTTGCAGATAATGAAGGTTTCTGCCAAGGGGAATGGGCACATGCCCGGCAACCCTAGATTTGTTCGCTACTCACTGGGAAACACTCATTTTGTATCCACTATGCACTATGTATGTACGTGCTGTGTATACATGTACTATGCCCTGGGAAAACGGAACTCTCCACAGGCTGACATTCAGTACCAGAGAGAGGCAATTCAGTGGGTTACGGAAAAGACAGCGTAATGGTGCTGTGAGAAGGTGCGTCAACGGGGCTTGCAAAGCGCAGAGCAGGCTGAGGCAGGTCAGGAGCAGCTCCCTGAGTAGACAAGCTGGGGAGTAACAGAAAGGGCACTTTCTTCTGGGGGTGGCAGGTTCACGTAGAACATCTCAAGTAGACGGGTGTAAGCCTGTGGTCCTTTCGGAAAGAAGAGTGCAAACGAGTGTCTGTAGATTTGGGCAAGAAGTAACAATGGCCCGAGTTGGAATGGTTGACAAATGGGAGCAAGTCGACTGTAAAATAATTTGTAAAGGTCTAACGTGTCTGAGGGAGAGCATTTTGTCCTGGGCTTTGGTGCACGTTTGTTTATTCACTCCCTCCAGAAAATATCGCTGAGCGCCTATGTGTGCCAGGGAATGTTCCAAGCACTAGGGAGACGGCAGTGCAGAAAACAGATCAAGTTCCTATGGCCGTGCGACCTAACTCTAATGGTTATACTTTCATGTAAACGATGATTGTTATTATACAGGGAAACAAATTCCAAGCCAAAGTGGGTCCGTCGCCATAAAACGTCGCATTTTTGACCAAGCAAACGCAGGACCAAGTATGGTACGGTATCGTATGGAGTAGTTGCCAAGAGATTCCTTTTTGTCTGTTTAAAACAAATTAGGTTACGTCCGCATGTATGAATAATAATTAACAGAGGAATGTAGGGTTGCGAGGTTGCCTGTTCCATATGCTACACCTAGTTGGCCTGACACTCGGCACACTTATTTTTGTTCGAAGGCACTCACTAGTGAAACAAAACGAGTTTTTGCGGAATTGATTTTCCATTCAATATGTTGTTATCAACTTAGAAATACTACAACAGAACCGAACAAGAGAGGAATATAAATTTTCTAAGAGCTGAGATAAAAATAATTAAATGGAAGAGGGCTAAAAAGGATTGTAAAATGCCCTTCAGCATCTACGTTTCTTTTCTGATTATTGTAGCTCCTGAATTTTATAAATGGTTTTAGTCTTTCCAAGATACCTTTTGTTCCAACAAGTGGGACAACAAAAGATCAAGATATCTGACTACTTCGAGTCAAATGAAATGAATATAAAATGGATTTTCTTCACTAAAATCTATGCAAGAACACGTTTAAAAATTAGATTGGTAAGTTTTTTAGAGTGGTTCCTCTTCATTATATCCCTAGGCTGAAAAGAAAGTCTTATTATGTATTTATTTGCACACTACGTTGCCCCTCCAGATATATTAGGGGCTATAATTTTTATGTCAATATATATGCATATGTGGGAAAGATCTAGCCTCTTAAGTGGAACCAGGAGTTGACTCGGCTTTTCACTATATTATTGAGAACTTTCACTTTCTTTTTTTTTTTTGGTGGATTTTATATTTATATTTATATTTTTTAATACAAAATTTGTTGTCAGATTGGTTTCCATACAACACCCAGTGCTCATCCCAACAGGTGCCCTTCTCAATGCCCATCACCCACCCACCCCAAGAACTTTCACTTTCAAGATATTCCTCTGATTTTTCTGATCGCACCTTAGAGTAAGATCTAAATTCATATCCTGTGCTGTTCTGTTATGACAACTGCTATCATGATAATGTCCACTTAAGTGCATGTGGATGATGAATAAATTACCTCTTATACAAATGTGTCTAAATGTCAAGCTGTCTGATGAACGCACTTAAACGTTATTTCAAAAAAACTCAAAGTCATTGGCCAAAGCTAGCTTTAAAAAAAGTGATCAGTATTCAGGTAACAGAGACATCACACTTTAATAGTAATAGATTTTTATTTCTTTTTCGAAAAAGGAGTATGACTTAGCATCCTCAAAAATCTGGGTGAGTGATGTTGTATCGATTATTTAAAGGACAGTCCTATTTCAGTTGAAAAAAGGGTTTAAAATCTGAAAAAAACATCTTTTCACTGAGCACTCAACATTTTTTTTGGAAAGTCAAAGTGGGTCAGATTTCATTAAGACCCATCTTGCACCTGACACTCAACCCCAACCCCCAGGCAATTTTAACACTGAGACAATCTTGAAAATGTCTTTTTTCAACCTGTATGACAAAATGGCAGGGCGGTTCCAAAGGTAATATTTTATTCCCTGGGTGAGCCAAGAGATCAATAGAACTTATGCTCGCTTGTTTACCTTACATTTCTTTTAACTTTATGCTTTATTGGATGCACAAAAGTCACTATTATATTGGATAACTCTTCTCACGATTCTAGTACGGGGCCTGTGTGGGTGGGGAACAATGAACCATTCTCTGGCGTTAGCCCTGTCCCTGCTAGAAATATGTTGAGGCCGACAGCCAACTGAATAGGTGGAATGCTGATGCATTGGCCTACTTGTGCTTGGGACAGACAAAAGCCTTAAACCACGGGGCAATTCAACCAGAATGACTTCATAAGACCTGATAGGATGTAAGTTCACAACAATGTACAGATTCCAAACTGGGTTAAAATGTTTTCAGGTAGGAAGAGAAATAAATCAGATGAAACTCAGTTGTGGTCTGTCACCTGTTCTCAAAAACTAACCAATATATACTGCTTCCTTTCCTCCTTCGCTTTAGTTTCTACTTAGATAATTACTGTACTTTGGCATATATGGCTGATAAATCGACTTTATTCTCTTTGCTAACTTGTTTAATGCCATGTGAAGATCATAATAATAGGGTTTGAATATTTGATAGGGAAAAGTTCTAAATGAGCCCACTGAGTCCATAAGAATGTGGAATCCCAGGGAACAAGGCTTCTAAAAGCATGTGTGCTTTGAAACAGAACCAGCAGGCTCTTAGCTGCATGAGGGAAAAACATTCACCATAAAAATCAATTCTTTAAAAGGAAATAGAAATCTATCTTAGTGTTAGATTTTCCAGCCTCACTCTGGCTAAGAGAATTTGACATTTTAGGACTGAACACACTGTGGAAACTTAATAAATATTGAAGTTTATAAACAAAATCATAACAATGATATGTGGACCAATTTTTAAAAATATTGAAAATCAATGTGCCCTTACTCTGCCTAATTCGGTTAACTCAATTATTTAATGTATACTTGATTTGAGTGGGATTATACACAGTTATTTCAATTTTACATTGAACATTAATCAAATTACTTTTAATGTAACCCCCTCCTCCACCCCCGGCCAGGAACCCAGAATAAAGGGGAAAGTTTGTTTGGAATGTCTCTTGGTTAACATTAAAGCACACTTAAAGACATTCGTTTCGGGGCGCCTGGGTGGTGCAGTCGGTTGAGCGTCCGACTTCAGCCAGGTCACGATCTCGCGGTCCGGGAGTTCGAGCCCCGCGTCGGGCTCTGGGCTGATGGCTCAGAGCCTGGAGGCTGTTTCCGATTCTGTGTCTCCCTCTCTCTCTGCCCCTCCCCCGTTCATGCTCTGTCTCTCTCTGTCCCCAAAATAAATAAACGTTGAAAAAAAAAATTAAAAAAAAAAGAAAAAAAGAAAAAGAATAAAAAAAAAGACATTCGTTTCTATTATATTTACTCCATGATTGTCCTTACAAATACCACTCATCCCATACCACAACACTGAATTTTTTTCACAGGCATTTAATAGACTGATTTTGCACTGACTTTGAGGAAAAACAATCCCCCTTCCCCAATCACTGCAGTTCAGACCTACTTCCTACTTCCTCCCAATGTCGCCTCACATCTGTTTCCATCTCTCCACACGTATGCTCTCCGCCCCTGAACGCAGATCCTCAGTGGGGTGACAAGCTATAAAATGCAGGAACTCCTGGATAAGCTACCCAGGATTCATATCTACCAAGGAGGTATTAACTTTAAAAAGCTGAATAGTCTCGGGGTACCTGGGTGGCTCAGTCGGTTGAGCGCCCAACTCTTGATTTCAGCTCAGGTCATGATCTCAGCGTCATGGGATCAAGTCCCATGTCAGGCTCTGAGCTGAGCGTGGAGCCTGCTTGGGATTCTCTCTCTCTCTCTCTCTCTCTCTCTCTCTCTCTCCCTCTCTCTCTCTCTCCCTCTCTCTCTCTCTCTCTCTCTCTCTCAAAAGAAAATTAAAAAAAAGTGGAAGAGTCTCAAAGATTCTGAATGTCTTCGATTCCAGAAACTCTATGAAGTACTTGCTTATAAACAGTATGCTCAGCAGGAAATTCTGAGGAGAAGTTTGAGATTGAATTGTTGTTATTAAAAAAATTTAATTGTTATTCGTAAATGTGATAGCGTGTAGACAAGGTGAACGATTATGTGACTAAACACCTCAATTTTAAAGTAGCAAAAGCGAGAAGGCATGTGAAGCTTAAAGTCATCTGAAGCAACCCCTAAACTATGGGAGGACCAGTAGAATATTAAGAGGAAAACTGGACTAAGTAACTGTGAATGCCTTCCACAAGAGAGACTCAGGGAGAGTGCGTCATCTTTCATTTCCAGGTTTCGGAGGGAAACTATGCTCCCTACCGAAGCTATCGGTCACTCACACAGAAGGCCATGGGCTGGCATTCACTTTTATTTTTTTAATTTTTATTTATTTTATTTAATTTTACTTATTTACTTACTTATTTATTTTTTGGCGTGCGTTCCCTTTTCAATGAGATGCTGTGGATGTTGATAAATACAAGTGAAGCAATACATGATATATTTATGGGAGAATTACTGACAGATCGATGAATTATTAGCAATAAACAAAATACGTATTTCTATACATAAACTGCAGCTGCACAATGGAATGGTGGTTCTCCAAGGGTCCCTGCACCAACAGCATCGAGGGCAGTGGTTAGAAACGTAGATTCTCAGCCCTGCTCCAGCCTGTCTGGATCAGAAGCTCTGGGCAAGGTGTTCACCAACCTGGGCTTCCACAAGCCCTCCGGGTGATCCCTAGGCACACTAAGGTGAGAACCACTGCCACGGAAAATTCCTGACGTTCTCAATGACTATGTCTGGATAGCTTGAATCCCCAAATTTGCAAATATCTGATCAATTCAGACACCTGTAAGCTGTATAACTATGAAGCCCAAGTGTCTTACAAAGCCATTTCCTTACTAATGAGCATCACTTTCTCAGACCCTTTCATTAGCTCTACCGGTTCACGGTCCATCCCAAAAAGTACCTAGGGGGTGGGTCAGAGCGAGGGTGAATTTTCCAGCAAGAAACAAAATCTTCTCCACTTCTAAATGGAGTGCACGTGCAAGAACAAAACAACATTAAAACGGCCGTGTTGAGATATGGCAGCTGAGTGGATTACTAGGTTCGCTTGCCGATTGCAGGAGACTCTTTCCCTGGCCTGGGCATCTATCCCCCAGCTGCTGTGACTATTGGCTACTGATGTCTCATGGCTGCCTCTCATCTTCGGGAAGGTGACCTCTGCTGATGGGAGGCCCCTAGTCCAGGAGTTAACAGGTACTCCTGGCCCGGGAGGTAACTGATGTCTCCGGGGGTGAGCCACAGCCAGGGGTGTGATGGAGCAGAGCCCAGGAGCCCACTGTGTGCTTCTCTTCCCAATTCTGCATTCCGCGAGATCATGTTGGTAGCCCGAGTCTTCCCGGGGTGGGAGTATTTACACAGCCAGAATTGGACAAGGCCACAAATCGGTGTTCACTCCGCCCCAGAGCTAACTAATCCACATTTATTGGCATGTTACTGGTCACACCCAGCCATTATCTGGGGTATGAATGGACAACTCTGTTGTACGGTATATACTCCAGCGTCCTCTCTGTAGGGAAGAGGACACACGGCTAGATTTGCCTGCGATGGTATACTGGCTTGGCCCTTCTTCTCCCTTCTTATGCTTCCCTGACTCCCATACAGGCTTCTCCTGAAAGCAGACTGTCGATAAATCAATGTGCACCCAGACCCCTGCTCTCAGGGTCTGTTTCCAGGGAACGTGACCTCTAACACAAGTTAAGTCATTAGTTAATTGACTGCTGCACAGAAACCTCGAAGAGTACGTGTTCAAAATTACAAAGACCTCTAAGTCATGGACCCTGTGGGTCACAGTGATCAGATAAAACTGTAACAGATAAATCTGAAATGGCAGGGATCTACTCTGTGTGTATGTGTACAGAAGAGAAAGAAGCTTATGGAAAAAGAGGAAGCCTGCACAAATCGGGCAGGTTTTCATATCGTGCTTCTCAAAGTACACTTTCGTGCCCATGGGTAAATGTACTGGGAGATTTCACTTAAGGTTTGGGAGAAAAACACTCTCGTATTAAAACACAACAAATGCAGGGGCGACTGGGTGGCTCAGTCGGTTGAGCGTCCGACTTCGGCTCAGGTCATGATCTCGCGGTCTGTGAGTTCGAGCCCCGCGTCGGGCTCTGTGCTGACAGCTCAGAGCCTGGAGCCTGCTTCCGATTCTGTGTCTCCCTCTCTGCCCCTCCCCTGCCCATGCTCTGTCTCTCTCTCTCTCTCTCTGTCCAAAATAAATAGATATTAAAAAAAATTTAAAACATAACAAATGCATTGTGGAGAAGATCACGGAATTGACAGATGTAAACAATAAGATAAGAAGCATCCAAGATATTTCATGCTTGTGGTAAAGCAGGTTAAGCATGTGGGAGGGGAAGAGGGCAAGCTTCAACTCCTTGGCTATTAAGAGAAGTGATGTGGAAGGGCTTGAGAAGCACTGTGTAAAATATCACCGAAAAATGTTATTTTGGTGTAAAAAAAATCATACCAGGAAAAAATTTCCTCTTCCCATCATGAAAAAGTCAACCCTCTTAAAATGAGAGGGTCACATTCATATCGTGAGCATATGTGCTCCCATGATACGCAGAAAACTGGTTTACCAAGAACAGTTATTCAATGCCATTGCGTAACTTACTTAACGTAATGTTGTGTAAGGCCTAATATTGGTGCCAGTGTTAACCGTGGAATTCTGAAACTTGTAATTGCTGAGCGTCACAGGAACACAGCGGGGGCCCACTCCTTGGGTTATTTGTTCTCAAGCCATTCCTTGTTGTGCTTATGGTAGGAGAGTAACACAGTTGTGAACCTGAAACCTGTGACGCCGTCGGTAAATTCCAAAGGAGAACAGAAATACACATTGGCTGCGTGCTTCCATTTTCTAAGGAAATATGGAATTTCAGTTAAGTAACACGCACATTTCCCAACTGTTTCCAGTTAATGGGGCACCTGCACACATATGCACAAGCTGGTACAAATTCTTGCTCCCTCAGCTTGGAGCTATGTAACAATCCGTTGAGCAAGACTAAGCTGCCATGAATATGATTCCTAATACAATTTGATTCATGAAATAAATTAAATATTCACACTCCATAATGAGATCAGACTTCTCTGGGTATACGTTTTGACCATGTCGGGAATGAGTGAATGACTGAGTTTTTAGATCCGCCGATGCTGACGGTATATTACTTAAGCTTTTATTTGGAAGAGTCTTTTATATTATCTAAGACTCTTGGGGAATAGTATTTATAATTACTACCAGCCACCACCATCCTCAGTGAACAGGACTGGCATATTAAAGGATCAGGCTTTGATATGGTTGTTTTCGTATAGTAGGAAGGATGACATTCTTTGGAGAAATTGTTATTATCTAATTAAGTATTTCCTTAGCAGAATAATGTCAGGTGAACTCAGTGGCTGAACATTCTGATTATCCTTGTCCTCCTAAATGTCCCATGACCAGAAGAGGAGCTGTATGGCTCTGATGTAATGCCATGACAATGGTAACCAATTCTAGCTTCTTCTTTTGTCACGGCCCATCAAAGGCGTACAAAGAAGTCCCAATTAAAATAGGTTCAATAATAAAAAGAGCATGTTCCTTTTCCAACTGTTCTAAAGCCTTTCCCTATCTTGAAGCAACGTTCACTCAGTAATTATCTTATTTATGAAAGTAAAAGCAGAAGGGTGTTCCTCTTATGACATAAAGGCCTTTATGCTTTGAACGTAGACGGCATCTCGAAAGAGTCAAAAAGAAAGCGTGTTGAATGTCATCAACTCGTTTCCTCCCACCCACTGTTTTAAACCGTTTGGTCAGTTCCAGCGTATTCTACACTCACATAAGTTGCTTATGAAGAGCCAAATTAATAGTCTTTGCAATTGTTTTCCTTGGAATCTGGAGAGCTGACAAATGAATGAGAAGAAAATGGCAATTCTACATGAATTAGCTTTTAAGGCTCCCTAAGAGGCTGATGCAGAACTTAATAAGAGACTTATTAGGAGAAGTAGGACAACTTAATTCAGATTGATTATAGACTTGGGTGAAGACAGCTGGGGTTCAAATGAAACTGAAAAAGAACTTATATGCACTTCAAAGTATGCTAAGCAGATGTCTGAAACAATTACTCTGCACTGGCTTTTCAGAAGTTTCAAAGGCAGGATGGGAATAGCATGGTAAACGAAGGTTCTATTTGCCTAAGTCGAGGTAGAGGCTTTTAAAACACACACGGCGCTCACTAAAATCAGACGCCTTGGGTAAGAAACGTGATTCGACATCGCTGTCCTAAGTAATTTGCTCTTAGCTTTATAAACAAAGCAAGAAATGAGAGCAAATCCATGAGAACTAAGTAATGAGCTGTCCCGGAACGCTAACTTACAATTTATCGTACACTGAACAAATAATTTGGTCAGGATTTCTAAGATGACTAATTCCTACTTTAGTTCCTAAGCTCTCTTAAAGCCAACAATGGCCGTTCTATTTCAAAAAAAATAAACGCTACACTTTTACAGTATGTAAGTGAGACTCTACTGGAATATGCCTTCTTCCGGAAGTATTCCAAGATATTAGAGGGCAAGTGATAGGCTTTTAAACATCACAAATGCACGCTTTACACATGAGATAAAACCCAAGTTGCTTCGGGTGGCAGGGCCTAATTCCATAGTCAACCCAGATTTATAAAGGATTGCATCTTTCTTGCTTGTATGTTCTTCTGAAAGGCTTACTTGACACAGCACGTGTATAAAAATAACAACAAAAGCCTCCACAGAGCAGTTCATTTGCTGGTTACAACCATTAACAGAACATTAGTAAACTTTCCTTTTCCTACTACGGGCAGTGCACCTCATTCAATATGGAGACATCATTTGTTTATGCAGAGTTCATTCTCGGGGCTGCCCTGTTGGTGATGGTTCTGTCTCACCTTGCATACCTCCCACCGAATGGATGATAAGCTTTCCATCTGACTGGGTCATTAGCTTCCTCTATAAAACTCCCATCCAAGAAAGGACTTAAAGCTGGCTCGTATAAAAGACAATAAAACAAAATGAATAAAACAATAATAAAACATTAGAAACCAGAGTTAAGATGAGAAAACAGTAAGGGAAGAGAGGGTTGCGTGAACACGGCCGAGAGCTTCTGCTTTTCTCCGTGTCAAGTTCTGAGCTAGCATTCCTTTCGCAGATTTCTCAGATAAACCAAACCACAGAGACTCAGGAGGGTAGGCCCGCAGCGATGTGTGTGCCAGGTTATCTTCTTAAATTTGTAGATGCGCATGTTGAGCAGAAAGAAGCCAGAAGGGCATGATGGCTTCATGAGAGTCCCTGGTCTACTACCCATATTATTACCTTGTTCTCAATTATAATTCCAGAAAGCGCTCATCAAAACGCTTCACCATAAGAACTTCAAGGAAAAACTCAGCGAATCCCTGTCCTTGACCTTTCACAGGAAGAGATGTAAGTTAAAACTCGGATAAAAAACAATACAATAAGTACCTACGTGGTGGTGACGCATTTGTATAATCCCAAATGGCAGGCTGGGGGAGTTTAATGATGGTTATGGTGTGAAAACCTGTGCTTTGAGGCAACGGGCAAACTAGGGACAATGAAATGTTCCTGGCTCAAGAATGATGTACCGCTCGGTACAAAGACACCATGGTCGATGAGAACAAAAAGAAAACTTGGAAAACCAACGACTCCCAAAGATTTTCACACAGGAATTGCTCTCAAGAACAAAAACGTCATACGTAGACTTGAGCTTCAAAGTCATTCCACTTTATTAAAACCTGCATATGTTCCATTCACGGATCTGAGCAGAGCACCTAGTGATTCAAGGAGTTATTCTTACTCTCCATTGCGATAAGGAAAGCAAGAATATTTGTAGAGACACAGAAACGCTGGTGTTATTTCCAGTTAAGTGGGGAATCGTGTTTATGTCCTTAAAATACTTGCTAAGCACTATAAATCATGAATTTTAAAAATAAAGAGGCCTTTCCATTTTGGATTTTATTCTGGGGATTATTCCTAAGGAAGCTGCACGCGGAAGGCCGAGATTTTCTTTGGGGGCCTGACAGTCAATATTGACATTGTGTTCCTTCTTCTTGATTTACCGCACGCACGCTGTCCCAGAGATGATTAGCCAGCAACCATGCAACCTCCAGAGCGTCCCAGGATTTTGAGGTTGCTGCTGTTCTATCCACGCTCCAAATCCCAAAGCCACATTGGCCAATGAAATGATTTAATGCTAAATCCCACAGAAATACACATGGCAGAGTTACGTGTGTAACAACTTCTTTAACAAATAACATCAGAATGGAGGTGGGTATTACAATAGAGTCACTAGGGGTGATGAAAACGAGCTGAAGTGGGTAAAGAAAATGTTCTCTGGCTACATGCCTGGCTATCACTTTGGAGTCCCCTACAGCGTGGAGTCTCCGAGGGCTTAAATTGCTGAGTAGAAAAATGGGAACAGTGGTTTTAAGGACTCTTCTACTTCTGTTCAAAGTAAGTTTTAGTTAATAAAATTCACTCCTTATAAACTACCACCACCAAAGCTTCAGAGTTTCAAACCCAGTGTTGTTGAGAAGCCACAGAGAAACCCGATTTCTTTGAAGCGTTGGCATATTTACGCTCTTTCAGAAAGGGATATTTAGCGCATGGGTGTTTTGCTGTTATCGGGATCAGAATGAGAGTCTTCCCGGTTAGGGTGTGGGAAATGAACTTGGGCCGAGGATCGAGAACAGGTAGGAGAAGGGAAGTGAAAGGAAAAATGCAAACAGGCTTCAGTGAGGATCGGCTGATTTTGAGCTGTTTTACTTTTAGTGATTTTTCACTATGGAATCCTGTTGAGTGCATTCTCCATCCATACTCCGTATCCTACAAAGGCTCCTGTGTGGCACATATGGCTATAAGTGAATCCCTTATAGACTCGGCCGCTTAACTAATAAACGAATGTGATTCCTTTGGGACATTCTCCTAAACTTCTTTGTTTTGGGGGCTGATTTCTTTCTAAATGTCGTGCCTGTACGTTTTAATAAAAGTACTAGTTTTAAGGCTGAACAAATACAAGGTAATACGTTTCAAAACATTATTTTAATTTCCAAGTAGCCGTCCATGTTAACCATTGCTTTAATTATCAGACATGGAGTCAAAGAATGTTAGGGTGGAAGAGAGTTTCCAAGTTATAGAGCCCTGTATTTTAATCTTCTCTTAAATCTGCACCCACCGTTTTCGTGAAGAGCTATTCCGTTCAAACATTAGACTGTCGGCTTCATCAGGGCAAAGACCTACAATAGCTACATATTGCAGAATGGCTCATAACCAAGAGTGGGGCGAAGAAATAAAGAAGCAGAAGCAAATTCCTTTATATGTTGCTGACCCTTGCTCTTAGGAAGCTCATTGCCTGTGGGAAATTTGAGTGTGACAATTGAAGCACGTGTGGTGATCTAAGAAGGCAGTGAACTGAGGGCCATTTCTTCCGCTCGGTAGGAGCTGGGGGTGGGAGACACTCCGGACAAACTACAAAGACAGATGCCATTTGAGCTGGGCATTGAGGGGTCAATAGAAGATCACCAGGCACATAAGGTGGAGGTAACCGAGGCCAAGAGAAGAGCACCTGCAAAGGCAGAGAGTGGTGAAGAAAGGTGGCGTATTTGGGTAAAGGGGTGGGATGGTCAGAGTGTATGGAATGGCCTGGATGATGGGAGTCACAGTTGGGAATCTAAACCGGGGCTAGGAAGAAAAGGGCCGCCTGCCCTGTTCATTCATTGGGCTTCATTGTCAGGCAGGCAGGAGTTGGGACTGGAATCATAAGAGGGTGGATAAGGTAGAAATATCAGGAAAGAAACCGTTCATTCATTCACTCGTTCACCAAATGTTTAAAATTCTTTATCGCTCGTCGTGAGAAGCCCCGGGTGTTCCACACAAGTGCTGAATGACTGTTCTGTACGCCAGAAACTATTATTACGCTGAGGGTTAACTAAGTGGAAGTTAAATACGAACTTAAAAAAAGGGGACCGCAGTGTTCATGATGCGTCAGGTACAGCGAATGGGATCCATAGATGTACAATACAATCATCTGAGTAACACACACTAGGGGCCAGAACAGGACACTGGTTGAAAAGAGGAGAGAAAACAGAAAAGAGACATTCTGAGGTAGAACGAGCCGTCATGCGCAATCAGTCAAATCAGTTTGCATTTTGATTCTAACGACATGTGGGTGAGGAGATCAGAAAAGAGACCCAGACCGGAAATCTACATTTGTCGCTGTCATGCCACTTCGAATCGGGAGTATTTATACAATACAAAGGGAACTGAGCTAGGGTTAGAAACTTGGGCACACGAACATCTGAAGAGTGGGCAGGGTTTCAGAACTGAGGGAAATAAAGGAAGAAGAAGAATGTATGAAACAATGTCATGAAAGCCAAAGGAGACGACACCTGCCGAGACGAGTCTGCTGGTGAACATGCCAAGTGCGGGTGAGAATTTCATTTCTTTTGAATTCGAACCTGGGAGGACTTTTGTTGGGTTTGACACTGGATGAGTAAACGAAATGTTTCAAGTTGGTTATGTTTTCAAGTTGGTTTTCATAACGATATTCCTAAATATGTATCTTCTCTTCAATAAATATATTTATCATCTTGGTACCACAAGAGAATTTAACTTCGGCCTCATGGGCAGTATTCCAAATATATAATGATATTGCCCAGTATCCGCGGTGGACTAATGTATAACGTATTATATACATTGCCTTCTAAGGGGAGGACAGCAGTAACAGCCTCAATGCACAGTACTGTAACTCACCCAAGTCATGTAATTTTGTTAGCAAAAAGGCCAAAGCCTAGATTCCCGGCTCTTGATGAAGTGTTCTATTTGTCCCTACTCTGATACTAAGTATCACAAAGAACACGCACGCGTGCGCGCACATGCACGCAACTCAGGTCATTTTCGTACAAGTGCTTAAATTCATTCCCTAATAGCAAAATAAAGGGGATTGTTTCACCCTGTAACTTTTAAATATTTCATTCGACATTATTAAAGACAGAGATGATTAGATCACCAATTCCTCCTAGAGAAAATACCACATGCAAGATGATTTTGAATTTGTGAAAGATCAACGGATTTCTAATGCACGAGGGCCCCATTTTAACCTTAGGGAGGAGAGGGTGCCCGGGTGGCTCAGTCGGTTGAACGTCCGACTTCGGCTCAGGTCATGATCTCACAGTTTGTGAGTTCAAGCCCCGCGCCGGGCTCTGGGCTGACAGCTCGGCGCCTGGAGCCTGCTCCGGATTCTGTGTGTGTCTCTCTCAAAAATAAACATTAAAAAATTTTTCTCTTAAACTTTGAAGAAGAAAGTACCACACCCAAGTTCAGATTGGAACCTTTCAAGTCTCTCAAAGGGCCCCAAAGCAAAGGAATAGAAGGTACCTTGACTTTTTCGAGGTGATCTTGGAGAGAGTCAATGAGGAGGTCACCCACAGGCTGCCAGGAGCCCTTGATCACCTCAGCCTGACGCAGCTTGAGGTCAAGCTCATCGGTTGCTTCCTGAAGTTCCTGGAGTCTTTCGAGGGCCTCGTCTATTTTTCTCTGCCAGTCTGCAGAGTGCAGGTTCAGTTTTTCCCACTCGGTGTTGACCTCCTCAGCCTGCTTTCGCAGGAGCCGTGTAACATTCTGGGCTCTCTCCTCAGGAGGCAGCTCTAAATTGGTAACATGACAAGGTTTTAGGCCACAGTCCTTTTTGTTTTTGTTTTTGTTTTTTTTTTAAAAAAAAACATTGTTGAAAAGGTCATACCGGAAGAAAGAAAGTACAGTGCAACAAGAGGGCAACCCATTGATTAATGGTTCTTTCGCCCCTTGGCATAAATTCTGACAGTGCCCGCACATCTCAGGTCTGTCCTGAATATATCTGTTCTACCTTCTATCATTCAGATCATCCAAGATCCATTTAAGCCATTGAACAGAAACATGTTAGGATGCGCACCAGAAGCTCGAATTTACTTCAGCCAGGCTCTTAAAAGGAAAATTAGGTTGTAGTCTCTATAACGATAGGATCCCTTCTCACAGCGAATCTCTTTTGTTTCTTATTTTCTAAGTGTTTCAATAACTGATCACTAATGAGTCTCTCTTAATGTTTATTTATGAAGGTGCAACCAGATTTACGCATGGTGGTTTAGGGTTCCTTTTTCTTTCCCAACATCTATGTTTAATTTGAATCGATTCTATTTAACTTAGAAAATACGAGCGCCATCCAGACCCTGGCAGCAAGAATGGATGGGTCGCTCTGTCACCACTGATCCTTCTATCAATATGTTATTACAGTTCCACATTCAATTACCTCTGGGCTCCTGGTAGAGTTTCTCTAGTCCTTCTAAAGGCTGCTCTGTCAGAAATATTCGTACAGTCTCAAGAGTACTCATGATTACAGGTTCTTTCGTTTTCAATTCCCTCTTGAAGGCCTGTGAAATGAGATGAAAAGAAATGCTTATTTGGCTTGTGGCATTCTTCTCAAAATTAATCCTGGTTGTTCAGAACTTGGTTATGAAATTCCCAGGTCAATTTCTATCTCCTTTATTTATAAACCGATTGTCACAAAATGATAAATGAGCCCGTACGGATCTTTCTGTTAATCAGGAAACCACTGTGTGTATAAAACTATTCTGGAGAGCATGGGGGAACTTTCAAGATACATTGATGCTTTTTCATTAAGATAAGAGTGATTTACTTGTACAACCTGAGTGCCAAACTTGAAATCTGAAGGCAAAGTTGAAAGATACATATTACAAGATGCTCACGGGGATAATGAAGACTTCTGTATACCCGAAAGAATGGTTATTCTAGAACACAGTAGGGGGCCTGAAGGGCTGTTTGGAAGAACCTAGGTTGTACTGAAATACACAACCAATTCAATCCATAACCGTCAGTTAATTCTGTCAAAATGTCTGACAACTTATAAAGTGAAGTATCCACAGTAAAAACTCAGTCCTTTTGAAAAATACCCATTATCTAATGTGACTTCTTTGAGAATGGTAGAAATGCTTTGAGGTATACTGGACTTACGAATTGAGGGAATAAGTTTCTATGAAAGAATAGGCCTAGAATAGGTCTCTTGGGGTCATCTACGCTAGTTATCAATTTTAAACCCTAATCTGTAGGCTTCTTTGATACAGAGGATTAAAAGGAAAGCAAAATGCAGAGTTTCTGTCTTCAGGAAGCTTCCGGATGAAAAGAGGGAGAACACTAACACACTAGAAACAGAGCAAAAACAATAAACTTCATACGCAATTGAGTGCCAACGGTGGTGAGACAGCGTATGAGGCTAGAATAAAATGACAGATACTTGGAAACCATCAAAGATAGTTACGGACCAGATTCTACTATCTTAGAAGTGAAGATGTTAATGAAAGTATTAAGTACCACATAAATGTTAATAGATCAGTGTAAACAGTAATAATAATTGCCCCGACATAGAGCTTATTTATTCAAATCCCTTTTCAATTCTGCCCTAGTTTTAGCAATGTTACCTATTGAATTTAGCCTTGTTCTGTTACTGAGAGAAAAATTAGCTGCATCTCGTTTGAACTCCAGATATATTGTGTTGTAGGAATGCTCCAGAACTGTATTATATGATACATGTATAGATAAAATCCTCATCATTCAAAAAAAATCCACGGGGCGCCTGGGTGGCTCAGTCGGTTGAGCGTCCGACGTTGGCTCAGGTCACGATCTCGCGGTTTGTGGGTTTGAGCCCCACGTCAGGCTCTGTGCTGATGGCTCAGAGCCTGGATCCTGCTTGGGATTCTGTGTCTCCCTCTCTCTCTGCCTCTCCCCTCCCTGCTCTCTGTCTCTTAAAAATAAATAAATGTTAAAAAAAATTAAAAAAAAATCCTGAGTTTGACACTTGGCAAAATGATTTGTCTTCCATAGTTACTTAACAGTTAAGTGGAAAGAGGCAAGGTGCTTGGTTTTTTTTTTAATGTTTATTTATTTTAAGAGTGAGACAGATTGCTACTGGGGGAGAGGGGCAGAGACAGAGAGGGAGAGAGAATCTTAAGAAGGCTCCATGCTTAGTGCAGAGCCCGATGTGGGACTCGATCCCATGACTGTGACATCATGACCGGAGCCAAAATCAAGAGTCAGACGCTTAACTGACCAAGCCACCCAGGCGCCCCGAGGCAAGGTGTTTGAATTGAAATAATAAAGTTCTAGAAGTGAAATATTAGGATTCAGTCTTTGGATGGGGATGTAGTTTTGGTACAGTGAGATATTTTTGTCTGCTTGAAATAATACAGAGTAGGTATTATAATACAGAGTAGGTGGGTTATTTATTCTGCTTACGTGTAAGGCTGATTCTCCCTCTAATATCTCATTTGAAATCTGTGTGTGTGTGTGTGTGTGTGTGCATGTGCACGCATGTGTATGTGTATACAGTTCTTGTATTCTTATATTTTCTCATACATTTAATTTTCCCAACTTCAAAAAAATTATCATTTTTTCTAGTCTCTCCATTTGGACTTGATAGGAGGCAATTAACTTTGACATTACTAATTATAAAATAATAATGGCTCCCTTTGTTGAACTACTGTGTGTCAGTAGTTGTATAAGAAACTAGAAATGCAAAGTTGAATGCAAAACAACCCCTCCCATTTAGAAACTCGTATACAGGAGAAGAGTCAAACACAGAAATAATTTCAAAACGGTGTGGAAAGTGCTAGAGGTTTGCATCATATGGGAAAGGAAATTGGGAAAGGCTCCCTAGAGAAGATAGTATTCATGAAGAATTCTAAAGCATGAATGTGCATTAGCCAGCGAAGTGCAGATTAGAGGAGGGAGAAGAAAACCAACGAAAATACATGTGTGAAGACATAAGACATAATACAGTATGGCATATATTATCCACATCTCAAGTTTTCTCAAGTAGGCCAGTTCTCTTTCTTTTTTCTTTCTTTCTTTCTTTCTTTCTTTCTTTCTTTCTTTCTTTCTTTTTTCTTTTTTCTTTTTCTTTTTCTTTTTTTTTGAGAGAGTGAGAGAGCGAGCAGGGGAGGGTCAGAGGAAGAAGGAGAGAGAGAATCTCAAGCAGGCTCCACGCCCAGCATGGACCCCGACATAGGGCTCAATCTCATGATGTGAGCTGAAATAAAGAGTCAGATACTTAACTGACTGAGCTACCCAGGTGCCCCCAGGAGATCAGGGGGCTTTGAGAGGATTTAAGCAGGAGAGTGGTGTGGGCATGTGTGTGTTTCAAATAGATGTCCCTGACATAAATACAGAGTATGTCTTTGAGAAGGGCAGAAATGGAATTAGACCAGTTAGGAGGCAACTGGAAGAATTTAGTGAAAGATTATGAGGATCTGATCCAGGGCAGTGGAACCCACCCCCCACCCCCCGCTAAAAAAAAAGGATAGAGTAGGGAAATGTTAAGGTGTAGAGGTGTGTGAATTTGGTGACTGAATAGATGCCAGTGATAGGAGAGAGGAAGAAGCAAGGAAGACTTCTAGCTTCTAGGTTGGGTAGATGAGTGAATTCTGGGTGCAATTAGACTGCATTCGAGGAAATAAAGCCTCCTGCATTTCTCAGCATACCTATAAAGAGCTCTGGCTCCGAGAACCTTCCCATGGGAACTGATCTGCAGTCATTCGTCTAGTCAATTTCTCTCATCCAAGAGGATCAAACTGTTAGAGCCCAGAGGAAGTTCCCAGGTTGAGTTCCAAGTTGTCAGCAAGACTGGGGTGGCTCTCTCTTTAGGTCTTTACAGGTTGGGAAAAAAGCTCAGACCTCGGTGACATTTCCAGTTTGTAAAATCCAAGCTACATAGGGCTATCTGGCTTTTAGAAAGGTTAGAGTTAGGACTCAGGCCCTTTATGTTTCCAAGGAGACCCTATCGGGAGGAGAAGGGGATCCTTTCTGAAGGAGGAGGCTTCCTTCCCCTTTATAATAGAAAAATCCTTTCTCCTTGTCTCTGGCCTAGGGAATATGGAGCCAGTCATGTGGGAAAATTTTCCATTGGCTCTCACCACTGGCTCTTACTTTACCAGGAGTAAGACTTGGGGTAAAGGCCGTGAGAAGGGGTGAGAGAGTGATGATATTCCCTGTTAGGTAATTCAAAGAAATCAGTCTCTGATCCAGGATACTTCATATGCACATTCGGGATAAAATTAATAAAGATGAATATTAAAAACTCAACACGAGTATGAGGGGGGAATCTGTCTCGTGATACGCTCAGCTTGGAGAGGTACCGTTCCTTCCAGAAGGACAGAAATATCAAAGTCTGATGTTCAGGGAGAAGAAAAAGGAGATTTAGGAGTCATTTTCTCAGTTAACATCCATTGAGTGCCTATGATTATGCATAGAGATGAGGATTAAAATGACATAGTACACGAGATTGCTCAGGCAGTAGAGTATATTCTAGAGAATATACCAAATGTACGGGCAGACAGGGGAAATAGATCCCACGAGAGGCCAAAAAGGAGTGGGACGAATAGGTGGAAAGCAGGGGGAAATGAGAAGTGTAGAACTATTGAAGAGAGAGGAAGAAAGTGACGGAGAGCGTCTAATCACGGCCCTCCGATGTAAAGCCAGAGCAGCACTGAGACGTGTTCGTAGGACTCGGTGAGAGCAATTTCAGCGGAGGGCAGTAGCCTCAGAAGTCGGCTTAGTTGAGGAGTGAGTGGGAGAAGAAGGGGTAATGAGAGGTGAGAAAAATTAGATGAGAACTGTGCAGTATACATTTTTTTCCGAGAAAGAGGAAAGGAAGATAGGAAGAGGACAGGTCAGATTACAATGTAAGAGGATGGCCCGTTCCTTTTTAGAACGGGAATGGTTTGAACACAGGGTGAAAGATGGAAGCTACCAGTAGGGTCATCGACCGTCCTGGTTTGTGTGGAACTGAGGAGTACTTCATGAAGTGGGGCTTTGAATGCTAAAACCAGGACGGTCGCCTGCAACCCGGGCCAGTTGGTGACCATGGCAGAGAGGAATATATTAAAGCCATAGACAAGGGAAGGTGGAGACAATTATTGGAGTGAGGTCTGTCAAAGAAGGACACGGATCTTAAAGGTCCCATCAAATTGACAAAGTCCAAGACCCTGATGATGCAATTCCATTGTCACAACTGAACATTCATTGTGAGAGACCACTTGTTTGCCCCTCGAGTTGTTGCCAAGGACATAGCAACATCACAGCTGCACAGTTCATTGCTTAAATATGAGTCACTGAGGATTAAACTGAGTCTAAAGAAAAGACAAAGGAAGTTCTGTCATTACAAAGACATAAACAGCATTATTTTCACATCGATGTCTGAAATTAAGAAAGTGGATGGAAGAGAAGGTTATGTGTTATATCGTTAGAAGTGGGGAAGATTTCGACCAAATATAAGAGAGGTTAAAAACCCCAGAAAAAAGGAAGAAATAGTTGGTTCGAGAAAATCAGAAGACAAAGAAAATGGTAATATTTCTCACTATGCGGAAAAAACCACAAATACGAATATGTCATTGGAAGCATGGTGATAATGGAAGGTCTTGTTCCATTTGTTCATTGAAAAGATTTTGAGCACCTGTACGTATGAGACACTGTTCTAGGCAGTAAGTATCAGCGGCCCTCATAGCGTGGAGTTTAAAAGAGATAGGCTTATGTAGCCAATGCAAAAACAAAGACAACAATGACAGAAACTCGGGAAGAGCCTGCATTACAATAATGGCAAATCAATTTTTCAACATCTAATCGACTTACCATAAACTGCAGAAGAGTTCACTGCATTTTAAGAGGAAGGAAGATGGAAACATTTTAAAACAAAAACAAGAACATTCCATGTCAGGGGACTTAACTCTTTGATAACCGCCTTGCCTGTCAAAGGTATTTGACAGGCTATTTGACGCTATTTGAGCGACGTTTGGGGAAATATACACTCCTATGCTATACTGATTTTGTCTCATAGGTTATGTTTAATGTTTTAAATCAGACAAGGAGGTTCCTTCATGTGCCAATGTGAGAAAGATATCAGATATAGAGCCCTTCCTCCCGACACATACAGAATAACCTTTACATTAGTTAGATGTTAATATTCAGATGTTAAGGTATCTACTTCCGGAATCCTTTGAACAGATCAAATTATTTTCTTTAAAACTCATCCTCTTCCCCACAGCCTCCTTTTTACCTTTCCAAGGATAGCCAGGCCCAAGGGCCTAAAACAGTGATATGGAAGGAACCAGAAGCAACTACTAAGACCTAGAACACCTCTGAGAAAAGAAAGTAGCATTCCGTCTTACAAATGAAGAAAAATAGGCATATTAAATTGACCTTTTTCCTTCAGCTCCTAAGTTTCACAGAATAATTTATATGAAGCATGCACTACACAAGCGTACTAGTGGGACATGCCAAGGTAAATCCATTTATTTTAAGGGGAGATGATCTGATAGTTAACATTTATGTATGACTTTTAATGTTTATTTATTTAAGCAGTCTCTACACCCACTGTGGGGCTGAAACTCACAACCCCAAGATCAAGGGCCACGTGCTTTACCCACTGAGCCAGCCAGGTGCCCCTGATGGATAGTATTTATGTATCACAAATACTGACCAACTGGGTGACTGACTGTAGGCTGACTAATTAGCTAATTAAAAATATTTATTTTGAATCCATATGTATAGGAGAGGGAAGCTGTAGGAACATGATCTTTGTCCTGAAGGAGTCAACAGTTTGGCTGAATAGATATGTTTGTGGTGATACTTTCATACTCTGAATGTTTTACCAATGCGGAGTAAAGTACAGATAAGTTGGGATTTGCCTAAGGCCATCAGCTCGTTAGTCACTTAGAATCCAAATCCTGGGGGCGCCTGGGTGGCACAGTCGGTTAGGCGTCCGACTTCAGCCAGGTCACGATCTCGCGGTCTGGGAGTTCGAGCCCCGCGTCGGGCTCTGGGCTGATGGCTCAGAGCCTGGAGCCTGTTTCCGATTCTGTGTCTCCCTCTCTCTCTGCCCCTCCCCCGTTCATGCTCTGTCTCTCTCTGTCCCAAAAATAAATAAACGTTGAAAAAAAAAAATTTAAGAATCCAAATCCTGAAATTCTTAAGCCAGGCTGAAGGTGAGCGACGGCAAAAAATAAAAGATCTCTGAATTACAATAATTTGGAAGCCGCATAAGCGCAAAATCCTAATGGCCATGAAGCAAGTCAGAAATTAAAAAAAAAAAAAAAACACCTGAAAGTAATAGAGAAGAACCGAGTCATTGATTATTTGATTTTTCTTTCCCCGGCCTCTCGTCCTTACGGGGGGGAAAAAACCAAATAGGGTGAATCTGACCTCAAATACCTATTAATACCATACAGAGAAGTAGCTTAGAACCACGTGTAGAGAGGATGAAGAGCGTGAGACACTGACGTGCTTGAGGGACCTCAGGGAAGAGAGGGGCGGGATGAGAGCTCTGGGCACAGGGAGTGACATTTTTGAGAGAAAAGCGATAATGCTTTCACCTAGACATGGTGGTCCTATCGCTATGGATGTGAGTAAAACCCCCCGCTTGTCCAAACACAGATCTCTTTCAACCGTGTGCAGTTTCCATGGAGCTGAATTTTATCTAAATTCCCACTGAGGTGGCAAGTCTATATTTGTGTTACTCCGACTGAAATCTCATGGAATGACTGTACGTTTTCACACTTGTCAGCAGAACCTGACAGAATCACCCTGCCAGGCGGACGGAGGTGGTGGTGAAAAGGATGTTCAAGTCTGGGATGGGCCGAAGCTGGGCTGGGTGATCTAGAACCAGGCCTAAGATCTCCCTGAGCCCTTGCGTCCTCGTTTGTAAAAATGCGGGGGGTTTACTAAACACCTTACCTAAGTTCTCGCATCCAGTTGGAATGTTCCATAAGCAAAGTGTTTAGGTTGTTTAGGCCATTGATTGGCCATAAGCCTGTTACATGGTGGCAATTTGAGACGATCTCTTCTAGACAGCATTCCTAATGATAAAAATTATAGCCATAGCTTGGCATATAGTGGATAATAAATTTTGTTGACCACAGAACACCCAGTTCGAAAACCAGAGTGTGTTATGTGGAGGCCAGTTTGATTTAGATGCAGAACATGCTTGACGGTGAAAGCCTGGGCTCATGACTTATTAGAGAAAAAATTAAATGCTGTCGATTGGGAAAAATTGAGAGCTCTTACTCTGGGCCTTTCCTTATGTGCGAGCTCCAAGGCTGAATGGAATCGTTGAGCTGCCGAGTGGATTTTCCTCAAGAGGAGGCCCTATTTGCTCTGCCTTCTTAATCCTAGAGATTCCCTCCCTGAAGGACATGTTCATGCCCCACATTAGAAGGAGATGTTCATGCTCACACATTCAGAAGTTAGAACTGCTTGGTTGGGGCTTTTCGTCCGGTCTGAAGCATTAGGTAAGGGAGGAGCGAACACTAGACAGACCCTAAAATTTGGAGTGATCTAATGGTGCCACACAGACAACAAGTGGTTCCTGAACGGGCACAGGACAAGGACATTAACACAGCCATATCTACAAATTGATCAGTGTTTTAGTTTTGTCACCCTATATGATCAGGCTGGTTTCCACATTGTTTCTGCTTTTTCTATATGCCTCCCATACTGTTTTGACTTCTGAAAAGAAAGTTGAATACATTCTGTCACCACAGTGACACTCCTCACGTAGACAGCCACCATGTTTACTGAGTCTCAAACACCTCACCAGTGTTTTATTTACTGAAGGCTGACTTAGGGAGCATCAAAGCCCAATGAACTTGAATCCAAGATCTTGGGAAGGGGCAAGATCCAGAAATGTGGTTAACTGGAGTGGCAGGAATTTTGCCTCTAAGAATCTAAGGCAAATTCATGGGGATTCATGGAAGGCAGAAATCGGAAAGAAGCAGGAAGAGAAGAACAACAAGAAAACAAAAAGACAGAGGATTCCCTTCATTTTCATCGGAAATGGCTGGTATTAGAGAAGTTCTACAAATGGAGTGTATGGAATAGAAAGGAAAGTTCCAATCATCCCGATATTTTAAAATTGCACTAAAAATGCTCAATACGAGATATAGCTCCTTAAGAAAGTTTTAAGTTAGTTCAACCCGCTACCCACAGTAGTGTTAACTCTAGGCACTAGGTCGTACAGCAGGTCCCTAGAACGTATTCCTTCTGCACAACTGAAACTTCCCATTTCATCCTCTCCCCAGCTTTCCACAACCTCCTTTCCAATTTCTACTTCTAAGAGTTTGACTACATAATCATCTTTAAGTAAGATGGAAAAAAGGTCCATTTTTGTTATCACTCCATTCCTGAATGAAAGCAAAGATAATGGATCACGGTATCAGCTACATCTCGGCTGTTGTTTCTGAGAGTCAACAACAAGAACAACCGTCTTTCGTAAGCGAGACTGAATCAGTTTCAAGCAGAGTCGAAAAATAAATGGACACACGTCAAGCCTGAAATGATTACCAAAAAAAAATCTAATTGTATTCAATGAGAAAACATTTTGGAGTGTTTAGGGGGGGACATGTGCTTAATCAACACCTTGTTGAGATTTATTTCTTTGGAAGCCTCTTAAAGTAAAAGTTGTGCTCTCTGAGATCAAGGGCATGGGTTAGAATAGAGTCCAGCCTGCTTGCAGATCTGTGATACTATGGAGGAATAGTTTAGTGCCCACGCAGCATCTGGAACAGCTGTTTGACTCTAAATCCTAGGCCTGGGCTGCTTCCAACAACCACTGGGGAAGTCACTTCCTATTGACGATAATGTTGTTAAGTTCTGAGCTGACCTTGAGAAATCACTGGTGAAAGCTCAAACTATTCCCATGGTCATTTAGAGAATTAGGTCTTAGGTTATTGAACCTAAACGCTAAGTTTTGGAAATTCCTTCTGTAGCAATAGTACAGATGAATTGACTATCAGGAGACCCCGTGACAAATTAACTTATATCCATTCCCAGGAGGCTCCGCCAGAATCTGAGATTGTCAAGTGTAAGTGGTGAATAATTTCTGAATCGTACCATTTGTCTCTATCGATATAATCTAAATATGGAAGACTTGTTTGGCTCCACATACACGGCCTCATCCGTGATCGTTTCAAAGTCTTTCCCACCTCCATAAATGGTCTCATTTCTCCACTTGTTCAAATCAGACACTTCAGAGACATCCTTGACTCTTCACTTCCTCTCACATTCCACATCCCATGTCTCTGAAGTTTTGTCAGCTCTACCCTCAAAATATATCTTGGGTCAAATAATTTGTCATCATGTCTATCCTTCCCACTCTCGGCCAAGTCATTATTATCTCCTGCCCAGATGACTTCACCGCCCTCCTAACTTTCTCCCTGCTTTCACTTTTGCTCCTCCCACTGTCCATTCTCCACAGAGCAGCCAGAGTCAACTTCTGGACACCCAAAGCCAGTTCACGTCATCCCTGCTTATGGTCCCCCAGTGGTGTCTCCTTATGCACAAAATAAAATCTACTCCAAATGGTGGCCGGCAACATGAATGCTCATCTGGCCTTTGACACTCTCTACAACCTACCATTAGCCCATCCGGTTATTCCTTGAGCGCACAAAACCTGTTCTTACATCTAGGCTTCTGCATTCACGGCTTCTTCTGCCTAAAATATTCTCCACTCAAGGTCTTTGCTCGGCTCACTCAGACCTTTGGAGGAAAAGCACCTCTGCAGGTGGGCCACTACCTCTCATTCTTTCTCTGGTCCTGTTTTGTTTACTTTTCTTGCTAGCACTGATTTGATAGGAGCCTACACGTTAATTTATTGGTTTACTACATGTTGTGCTCAGTAAAATCTGAAGGTCCGTGGGGGCAGAGTCTCGTTTTGTTCACTCCTTTATCCTCAGCCCTGGCACAGGGTAGGCCCTCAATAAATAACGACCGAGAGAATCAATAAATCCTGGGAGTCTGAGTTATGGCACAGTTTTCCCTAAAATGCCTTTTTTGGGAAAAGGAAGGACACAGAAAAAGACCAGGGGTTCATTTGAAAGTAAATGAATGTGTCAAAGCGCTCTATAAAGGCAACATCCTACACAAATATCATTTGAAGGGTGTTTTTTCCAGATGTCAGAATATTTTGACATGGTTCGAAAGAGGACTTTGGTAGGGAAGTCAATTTGTAAATTATTCGTATTTTATTTTGTTAGGATCATTAAAGAAAAGTGGCAAATCCTACATGGCTCCGTTCTCAAGTTTTGATGATGTAGCTAGTTTTCAGAAGACTCCCTCAAATGCCTAGAAATGTCGTTCTAAAAATAATTTTAAAATCTTTTCTATTCAGCATTCCTAAATAGGACTGCATAAAATATCAAACTTACACAAAAGTAGCTTACTCCATTAGGGACACAGAATAGATCCAAAAGATGTCTATTTCCAAAGTAATATCCAGATTTCTAATTGTTTTCTTGATTTAGCTGAATGTCTTGTTGTGAAGAAATTTGGAATTTTGACTTAAATTGTGAACTTTATTAGTAAAAGGTTACTTGTGAAATGTTTTATTATCTTAACATCCGTAGGCCCTGCAGCCACGTTCTCCTTATCCCCACCTGATATCGTCGAATTATATTTCCTGCTCTTTTTCTTTTTTTTTTTTTTTTTTTTTTTTTTTTTTTTTAATTTTTTTTTTTCAACATTTATTTATTTTTGGGACAGAGAGAGACAGAGCATGAACGGGGGAGGGGCAGAGAGAGAGGGAGACACAGAATCGGAAACAGGCTCCAGGCTCTGAGCCATCAGCCCAGAGCCCGACGCGGGGCTCGAACTCACGGACCGCGAGATCGTGACCTGGCTGAAGTCGGACGCTTAACCGACTGCGCCACCCAGGCGCCCCTCCTGCTCTTTTTCTTTATAAGCCTTGCTATGAGTTTATCGCTTTTATTGGCCTGTTTAAAGAATAAGCTTTTGGCCTTGTTGAGTAAAAACAAAAACAAAAACAAAACCAAACCAAAAAAAGATGTCTAGTTGTCTGTTTCTTCCAACACAGAGAGGCAGACAGTGGGGAGTAGAAATAACTAACAGTGAATTTGCAGGCGAACCAAACTTGTTCAGAAACTCTAAGAGGCCAGGTCATTGAATGTTGGAGTGAATTACCCTATCACAACCTTTTTTTGTTGTTTTTCAGAGGTGCTAGGGAACAATGCGTTTTGTTCTTTTTTTGACACAGAGCTGACTTGAATCTTAACATTCACAAATGGCACCCGAAGACATAATCTATTTCTGTGGAAAGAAAACACAGCGAACTCATCAAGCTAACACAGCTACTAAAATGTACCCAAAGGAAGCAGGCTAGCATTGATGACAGAACTAGCTTAAATAAATGTATAATCAACAACGTGATTCCAGGATAATTTTATCGAATTTCTAAACCTCTCCCTCACTTTGTGGTGACTTCTGAGGAAATCGAACATGCATAATATATGACCTGACAAATGAACAAGTAAACTACTTTATTCCAGCCTTTTCATTTGTCAACAGCATCCACACAATAATGGCTTTCTGTCCACTGTTTTAATAATGTATGTATTGATTCCCTCCATCTAAATCTTAACCAGAAAATCTTAGAAAGCTTTGAAGGTGTCCTTAACGGTCTCAAGGGAAGGAATTATAGAGATTTTTAAAGTGAAAGATGAAAGCCTAATGACAAACAATTTCATTACTACAGATGCAAACAAAAAGTCATTATGTACAGTGTTCTGATAATCAAGGGAGTTGAAGAAGCCACTGGTTTATCGCCGTTCTCCTTAGAAATTTCCCACTATGATGGGCTCCTCTAAAACTCTCTCTTCGTTAATCACAGAAGTAGACAAGTAATAAATATCACTTTAGTGACCGCTCAAGTAAAACAAAGGAAGTCAGTTTTAAAAATATATCTGGACCAGAATAATACACACTAATTGAAAACGAGTCAGTCCAGCGAGGCAAGTAATGAGGGGCCGTAAAAGCCTGGATAATGTATTCAAAAGATATAAAAATCGGTCAGTTTATATTTGCGAAGGCATATTTGAGCTTTAATTATTTATAACATATGGAGCATTATTTTATTAATCAGGTTCGAGAGCCATTCCAGCTACAGTTTGTTATGCCGCCCGGCTGGTTTGGGGAACACAGATCCATTCCCATGAGGGTGAAAATTGTTTTGGGGGGTAAGACTGCAGTCCCTAACTACCTGTGTGGAATGTCTTGGAATTTTCCCTATAAGAAAAACATGAACTCTCCATCACAGTGATTGAGAATGACTGCAGGTTTTTGCCTTAAGAGTACAAGACATACGATGCTGTGCTATCAGATTTTATCATTCATCTGCAACGATACACAAAGAAAATGTAAATTGCCTCTTCCGTAAACATCCTGATTTATATAAAAGAAAAGCGAAAAATATTTTCCTATAGTTTCGACTTCTGACATCGTAATGGGATTTGTATTCCCGTAAGAAGCGACAACCCGAGGCATTAATAATTTACAATAGATGGTAAGCAGGGGATTTGAAAAAAAGTGACACACCAAATACGCGGGGAACAAGTTTATGATGGCAAGTGACCCATCTTGATACTAAACAGTCTATATCAACAGTATTTGAATCAAGAAACCCATAAAGAGCAAGACGATTTATAATCCCGGAAATGTGGCAAAGTAAAACAAGTCTACAAATACAAAATCCGTCAAAGACTGGATCTTGACAGTTTTGTACTGATTACATTTCCTTTCTCTCTTGCTAAGTAAGTTCAGGAGATCTGATAAAGAGACACAGGTTCAAGGATTTTCCTTTTTTCTTTTTGCCAACAGGCACCAGGAGCATTACTAACTAGACAGGCATTCCATTGCTACTATAAAAGGGCTACTGCATAAATGTGACAAAACTCTGAGTAAACAGGGTGCTAAATGGTTCTCTCATCAACACTTAGGAGTGATGATGTTCTCTGAGGGAGGAGAGTGTTTTGTGACAAGAATGTTTCTTAAGGATACAAAGAGAAGCTCGTGAAAACATTGGGCCAGACCACAAGTAAAAACAGTGGGCATCAAAGTAGCTCTACACAGTACAAATGGATGCTGAATTGGGAATAAACAGAAAAATCCTGCAGTTAGGAGGGAACATCACTCGTCATTCTTCTTTCCCTGCCCTTGGTCTCAGTAAACTAAAGAAGAATGAATAAGGTTAAGATTAGATCACTGATTGGTTTGTTTCCCTTCCTCCTTCCCTTCTTCCCTTTCTTCCTCAATTCCTTTGTTTCTTTACCTATTTTGTGTCTACTCTGTACTAGGCACTTTATAAAGTGCTGGGTATAAAAATGACACCCCTCTCCCCAAAAGAAGGCTCCTTGGAGCACATGGTTTAGTGACAGTGATTGACATTAATCAAAAAATTACACATATACGTGATGACAAAGAATGTTAAGTTGCAGAGGGAAAAGTAGACTGTGTATGAGAGCATGTAGAAGAAGATCTGGTCAAATGTGGGCAACATGGAAAAGCTTGCTCGATGTCTGAGCCAAGATGTAAAGGATTATCAGATGTTAACCAGGAAATTATGAAGGCGTGGGGGTAGGTAGGAGGGGCTTCAGGCAGAGGATCAACATGTTCAAAGCACCACCTGAGAGTAACATGGAGTACTGTAGAAACCAAAAGAACATGGTGTATGGCTAGGGTCCAGAGGGCAAGAGAAAGAGCAGTAAGAAAAGAGAAGGTTGGGGCCTTGTTGAGGATTTTGGTCCTTCCCCAGTGGCACTGAGAAGCCATTAAAGAGTGTTAAGATGAGGACTGACATAATTCAGTGTATGTTTTTACATAAATCGCTCTGGCTGAAATGTAAAGACTGCATTGTAGGGTGGCCAGAGTAGACGCAGAAACATTAGGAGATATGGTCTTCTGTAACTATGGTGATGACTGCAGTAGACAGAGCCAAGAAATACTTTGGAGGTAAACTGACTCAGTGATGTACTGGGCTGGTCAATGGAACACTTGGTTTGTCATCCTGAAAAGGTGACTATAGTGGTCTTCTCTGTCGTTGTTTGGACAGGAGAAAGTATTTAGTTAGATTCTCCAAGTTTGGGGGGTTTTGCAGATGGCACCCACAAAAAGATAATAAAGCACAGGATCTTACCATCTTGGGGAAGAGTTATTAAAATGTCTTATGATTGAACCTAAGTTAGATTCGGAGGGAGGTGAAGAGAGAGGAGTAGTGGAACGCACGTATAAAACACAGAGTTACCAACGGGCTGGAAGTCCTGAGAAGTTAAAGAAAGGTGACAGATGGGTATCTGAACAAGCACACCAGCCAAGTGGGGATTAATTCACTTCCGTCTGGTGCACGTTACCCATAACTCTAGCATCGCTGTCTCCCCAAAGCGTGTTACTGGTCATGAGATTCTGGCGTAAGAGGGCTGAGCATGAGTACTAACATTTCACCACTGTTAGCAAGTCATTAAAGCCAATAACCTGGGACACTGAGGAAGTATTTATAATAAGATGCTGGCTAGTAGGCACTGTGGAAACTTGGATCACATTCTTCATCTCATAGCTGAAGAACAAAGGAACAATCTCAATCTAACTTACAGAGGAAGGTGACTAGAGTCTGTCCTGACGGCTAGTGCACTTGTCCGATGATTCAACTTTGGTTTCTAGAAGTAGACTGGAATTACACCTTTGGTAGAAATTCTGTCTCATTTCTTTATATCATATAAATGCATTCGATTTAAAATGCCCTTCTGTCTCAATGAATGCTCTTCTACACACACACCAGCGTGTTTGGACTATTTATTCAAAGGCAGAACATTTTGAAAAACGTCACTATTATATCTCACTCTACCACAAAGCTAATTTAGTGTTCTGGATCTTAGGAAGGGGAATTGCTAAAGGAGAAACTGTCAGTTTCCTTGGCAATTGTTTTTGGCAAAGACTCCTGGATCTCCCCTCATGTCTTCTTCCCTTTGAGCAATCGTCTATATCCTCTTCTCTGGAATAATAGAAATCCTTGACTTTTCTTGAAGATGCTACCTTTGGCTATGTCTCCACAGAGATCTTTCTTTAAGTGTTGAACATACAGAAGTGACACCATTTAATCAAGCTTTGGTTGTCGGGTAGTCATTTACTTGGTTTGCTATTCATTTCTGTTCTTGTGCCTTTTATTCTCCTTTCAAAAACACTTCTCAGCATCCAGTGTATGCCAGACACTTTGCTAGCTACTAGGGTCTTGGAGGTGAGCAAGACCAAATCTCTGACTTCCCCACTCAGTGCCTAATAGAGAAAACAGAAATACGACAAAGAGCAAAAGAAAACAAAAACAGTGAGAAACAATCAATCACTGTTGGAGGATGCTAGTGAATGAATAACTTGCTATTCTGAAGGCTGGTAAAGTATCCTGCTTCTCGTATATGAACTGCATACTGCGTGCCCAAAGAGTAGATGAATGAACCCCCCCCCCCCCCCCGCCGTAGGAGTATTCTGGCTAATAAACGAAGAGGAAATGATAGAAATAGGTAATTATCACATTCCAACCCCAGCCATTGGTCATGGACAGCTGCCCAAATCACACACACAAAAGAGAAAACAAGACCTTACATACCTCCTGATGATGGAGGAGTACACTACCATCTCTGAAGCAGTCTTCCCAAAAGTGTCAAGCCTGAATAGGATCAAGCCTATTGAACTGCAGTGTTCAATATGGTGGCCACTAGGCGATCAAGCCCATTGAACTGTACTTACCGTTCAATACGGTAGCCACTGGGCACAACCGGCTACTGTGTGCTCGAAAGGTAGCTAGTGTGAATCGAGTTGTGCTGCAACTGTACATTTTTATGTTGTCTGTTGACATAGCCGTATTTATTGTTGTGTAGTTATGCAAGGTGCAACCGTTAGAGCGAACTGGGTGAAGCCTAGAGGGAAACTGTACTATTTTTGTAACTCACTGGCAATCTATAGTTATTTCAAAAATAAAAGTTTTAAAAAATGTGTTTCAGAGACAAATTGGCCACAGGCAATGTGTGAAGCTTATTTTAATTCTTATTGAAACAAAAAACATGTTAAAACATTTGAGACACATATATGTTAAGAGTGGAAATTTGAATAATGCCCGATAGTCATTAGAATAAAATTTAAAACGCATTATAGTAGCAATGTGGTCACATTTAAAGAGTGGAAACTTATCTTTTGAGATACTTTCTCAGTTGTTTATGAGTTAAACGATCCACGCTTGATATTTATCTCAAAATAATAGAGAACCGGTAGAGGTCTAGAAGAAGTAAGATGGGGCATGAGCTGATAACTGTTTGAAGTCTTGATGGATTCGTGGCTGTTCACTAGAGGATTCTGCCTCCTTTGTATATGTTTAATATTTTCCCTAACACAATGTTTTTAAAAATCGCGAACAGAGATGGGCAATTTCTTAAAGGATATTGTTAATGTGGGCGCTTTTGACATTTAAAATAATAATGGCTTGGATTATTTATAATTGACTCCTGGATCGGCAGAGTGAAAACAATTTCTAGTCAGCTCAGTTTCAACCCAAACTCATTTTAAGAGAGTCCCTGAATGCTCACTCTGTGCAAGGCACTAGTCTTAAAAATGTCCTACCCTGTGTACATCGTTCTGCTTCTGAACTGCTGGAAAATCGCCTCCCATCGGTGCCTGCCGGCTTAACTCGTCATCTTTCAGCTGTAGCCACACCAGAAGCTCCTGAAGAGAGAGGTGCAGACGCTTCCACTGGTCAGAACTGGCTTCCAAATGAGACCTGAAGAACAGCAGGAACAAAGGAGGTCAAAACATCTAGAATGGTAACGAACGATTTCAATAATCCCATTAAAGGCACAGTGGTTTGGTTAGCTCCATAGTACATAATATACCCACTGTGAACCATACAGCAGTCCTCAATAAAAATCTAGCTCTGTGCTTTTGCGAGCCATAATGGGGGCATTTTGAGGGCAATTTTGAGGGAAGACAGTGTTTAGCTGTACATTTATTGCCACATGCAGAATGCTGAGACTTTCGGCATGAAATATACACCGGAATGGATTGCTTTTCCACAGCGTTGCAGTCAATGATTCTTAATGTTTCTGGTAGAAAAAATTTTGCTCCCAGTGACTAATATAAACCACTCGGTTTTCAAGTGACTCATGCTCGTACTGGAATTCTTTCGGCTTTGAGAAATGGAAAGGTCTCTCCCCACATTTTGACTTTTCCATTTCTACACCCTAGGCAGCCTCTTCCATTGACTCCTTCCATCTGGCATCTGTTCCTTTCTGCTCCTCTTCCCATATGCTTCTCCTTTTCCTCCACCCTTCTTTATTCGCGTGCACCTGGGATTTGTTTTCACCAAGTCTCAACATTTTCCGCTTTGTTTCCTTTGTGTAAAATGTACCGAGACAACTCACGTGGAAAAGTAAAATCAGACATTTGCCTGAAAGCCTGCCCTGAACATGAATAATTTAGGCAGGAGAATGAGTGCTTTACCATCAACTGTATTTAGAACATGTTAAGCCATAGAAGCCACTTAAGAATATACAAATGAACGATCTGTGCTATAAAACCCACACTTCACTTGAGGATGAGAAGCTAAATTAACCAAATAAATCATCATCCAGAAAACAAAGAAGAAGCGAGGAATGTTAACAGAGCTCTATCCTCAGGTAAATCAAGAATTAGGCTGCATTACTCATATATTATCAGCAATTACTAATTAATTCATAAAAATTAATGCTGTCTATAACACAAGCATAATATAGTCTCCAACGCTGCAAAGATTGAAGTGTAAAGCAACCAGGTGGAAAAACATTTCCCTTTGCTGTTTGATAACTTAGCCTGACATTTCAAATACAATTCTCCTGCTGGTCTTAGTCAAACAGAATCACCAAAGAGTGGCTATGTACTGAAATTAAATTGTTCCAAACTTGCCGAGGGATCATTTTCTTGAGGAAGGACGATACTTACAAGTCTTTAAAATGTGCAGATACAGTGACCCACAAGCTTAAATGCAAAAATCGCGTACTAGGGAAGTAACTGGAAAATCATGCAAAGATATAGGTAGAAAAGTGTTATTTGCAGCATCACTTAGGATTGACACAAGGTAGGAACAACTTAAATATCCCATACTAGGGAAGAGATTACATATATAACGGTTAAGTCTTACAATGCAATGTCCACAGCCTATGCATCCTATGCACTGTCCAATGCGATGACATCAGCATATATTAAGGGATATGGAAAAGATCACCCCGTCAGTTGCTGAGGGAGAAAGTAGGTTACAAAAATGTCTACAATCGATTTTTCTAAAACGTTTGTGTATGTTGATCTATTTTTGTACACACACTTGACTCCGGCATGAAAAAATTCTGGAATGCCAACCCGTTTATCTCCCCGAGGTAGATTTAGAGGTGGTTTATTCCCTCAGCTTTCTACTTCTCCAAATGGTCAGAACCGTCTTTCCATTATGAGCAATGTAAACATTGTGTCTGGAAAAACAGGAAGGCCTTTCCATCAGAGAAATTAAGTGGTTCAAGACTCTAAGGGCATTATTATCTAATAAACAAATCACCAAATACCATAAATGCCATGAATTAAATGTAATAGTGCAGACTGCATATAGGGGTAGAGGTAAGTCCTTTTCCGTTTCTCTTCCCTTTCCCTTTCAATGATTCCTTTTCCATGAGAAGCCCAAGCGAGAATTCCCCATGCAAGATTTTCGCTGTTTAATGGCACCCGATGACCACTGCTTACAGGGACGCCCTGGGGTGTCCGGAATTTGCAGCCTGGTCCCCTTGAAGGGGGAGCGAGGCGGTCAAGCAGGACGTGTGGGGAGTTAGGTGGAGGGAGGTCCAGTCCAGACGTGGAAGCGCGGCATGGAAAAGAAGAGGCTCTGAGGAAATAAAGCAGTACTGAGTGTCGCTAGGTCCCAATAAGGCCTTGGGAGTAGGAAGAGGGGAAGGTGAGGAAGAATGTAGAGAGGCCTAATGCCTGCTCCCTCTGTCTGGTAGAGGAAATAAAATATCCCCCTGGTGGAGAGGTCTGGAGGAGGATAAAGTCGCTGAAGAGCCAAGCCAAGGCACCGCCACAGGCCCCCAGGGGCTGCTTCATTTACATAAGGCGGGGCTACAACCAGGGTCTAGGTACAATGGTGCTGACTAATCATTAACAGGTCAATGAAACCCTTTGTGTCCCCAGGGGAAAAAATAGCTCTGGGACCCAGGGAATTTACTTCTAAAGGATCTAAGAGGAGCTTCAGGGCATGAGATGGGGAGATGGTTAAGAGCCCGGAAGCAGGACAGTCAAGGCAGTTAATGGAGGAGGGGAAAAAGGACCTGCGATGGGGGGAGAAAAGGCTGCCTTGTATCTAGAGTGCGGAGTTAGGTCTAACATTTGGGAACGTCTGATCACCTTCACTCCGTATCAAATGACTGTTTCTTTCCCTTGCTGGGTCTGGAGAGCGGTGACACAAATGTAACCAAAAGTTTCATAAAGGACAAGGGATGCTGGGTAAAGGAGGGAGAGGAGAAAAGCAGTCAGATTATGGCTCCTGAATGAAAACCACGCTTACGAAGGTATCCAATTAAAGCCATGGTTCTCAAACTTCAGGGTGCATAAAACCACGTGAGTAGCTTGTTTCAGGTCTAGACTCCCAGGTTCCACCTCCAGACTTTCTGTACTTTTAAAGAGAGCCTTCACAACACAGCAGGTGAACTCCAGGGCCATTCTTTAAGAAAGAACGTTTCTTTTTTTAATGTTTTATTTATTTTTAAGACAGAGAGAGACAGAGCATGAGTGGGGGAGGGGCAGAGAGAGAGGGGAGAGACAGAATCTGAAGCAGGCTCCAGGCTCTGAGCTGTCGGCACAGAGCCCGACGTGGGGCTCGAACTCACGGACTGTGAGATCATGACCTGAGCCGAAGTCGGACGCTCAACCGACTGAGCCACCCAGGCGCCCCAGTTTAGAAAGGGTTTCTTAAAGTAGTTCCTGCATGTCCTAAACGTTACTTCTTGGTCTCCACGGGGCAAAGGTGGCATTTGTCAGTGACATGATTTTGAAGGCGATCTAAATGCAATGACACACCAAGAGCTCACAAAACATTTTCTGTGGCCATGCTAAGCTTGTGAAGGGTTTTCGAGACACATTTCTAGCGCAATCGCTGAAAGCAGCTGCCCTGTTTTGATTTTCGAGATTGCATACCAAATAGTTCTAAATGATTAACCTACGTTTGTATTGGGAATGTCTCTTCGGAAACTGTTTCTTTCTATTTGTAATGACTCTTTTTCCCCCTTCCAGGTTTTATCCTAGGCTGTTAGGGCTGGAAGGAACCTGAGAAATTCTCGTCAAGCCTCTTGTTTTGCAAATGTGCAAACTGAGATGCAAAGGCTCAAAGACGGCAGCTGAAGCTTGTAGCTGGAGCTATTGTGTTTAGACACGGGAAGTAGAAATTGCAAACTCTCCTAATGTGAAGAAATCTTTAACCTTAGTGGTTTTCACCAAATGCTTGGATCCCCGAGCCAAAAGATTTCCTGCCAATTAGCAAATATACTCTATTTACCTCTACCTACTCAACAGAAAATAAAAGTGGAGGTTTGAAGGGGCATGCTTAAGCTTCAACCATTTTCTATTAATCTTTATTAGTGAAGACAAGAGCTTAGGGGCTACTAGCTTTTAACAAGGCGCATGTTGGTCTTTAATAAGCAGATAACTTCCACCATTTGGAAGGTTTGGGTAAAATGCAGAACCTTTAGGTGTGTTGGGATGTAATGCTCGTCTTTAAGGAAGTCTTCAGTATCAGCGTACTAAGAATTATAGGGGCTGCTTAAGTGGTTGTGATTTCTCTAGATACAAATATTTCAAGTATGATTGCGTTAATGCCTAGTTGGAAATTCTTAACAAAACTTTACTCTGAAAGGCATGGATTCTTTTTAACGTTTATTTTTTTTTGAGAGAGAGACAGAGAGAGACAGAGACAGAGTGTGAGCGGGTGAGGGGCAGAGAGAGAGGGAGACACAGAATCCAAAACAGGCTCCGGGCTCCGAGCTGTCAGCACGGAGCCTGACACGGGGCTCGAACTCATGAACTGTGAGATCGTGGCCTGAGCCGAAGTCGGATGCTTAACCGACTGAGCCCCCCAGGCGCCCCTGAAAGGCATGTATTCTTAAAGAAAAATGTGTTACATTGGATTCATTTTTCACTTTGACTTTCTTTATTTAAAAAAAAAACTATTTATTTTGAGAGAGAGAGAGACAGGGCGTGTGTGCACGAGTAGGGGGCGGGGTGCAGAGAGAGAGAGGAGAAGGAATTGCAAGCAGGCTCTGTCCTGTCAGTGCAGAGCCCGATGTGGGACTCAATCTCACGGACCATGAGATCATGACCTGAGCTGAAATGCAGACTCAGATGCTTAACTGACTGAGCCACCCGCGGGCTTTGACTTCCTTTATAAAACTAATGATGTACCCCTGTGTATGTTGGGCACCCTTGTGTAATCAGATAGCACTTAAGCATATAGAAAGAAAAGGTAAGAAGGCAGAAATAATAAGGAATCGTAGACATAAAACGGGAGCTGTGGAACTTTAAATGAAGAGAGAGAATTACACTCAAAGAGAAGTAAACTTTCTTGTTTCTTTTGGGTCCAGCTTGGCCATGAACTCCAACCTTCACACATAATTAACATTTCAAGAGTAAGAGAAAGAAGGTCAGGAATAGTCAATGTCCAAGTTGCATTTTTTCTCAAAAGTAGAAAGACTATGTTACCTTTGCTCTTTCTTTATTCTCCATTATAGACAAACCTCTGAACTCTTCTAACTTTTAGTGCCGATGTCTCTCTAAGAGCTTTATTGCTGCTGTGGACTATATAATGTTGGCATTCTCACCTTTCAAATTAGCATTCAGAATTCCATAAGAGTGAGTATTCGTATCTAACATTTACAAGTTTTTCTCCCAGGTCAAAAAAAACTCGCAGAATGTAAATTTTGCTGAAATTACATTGATAACAAACGTGCTTCTCATAGTTAATAGTATATACAATAACCTTGACAATATAATCTGGTGACAGAATGAACTGAAATCTTCATATGTAGTTCTTAAGGAAAAAACAGTCACCTGACCACTTCCCAAATTATTAATATTTTCAAAATTAAAATGCAAGGTTGTGGATATAGAATATTCTAGAATGAGAAACACTTCTTTGACTAATCACAATTCAGGTGTTGGATACTGTCATCAATAACTGTGTGTGTGTGTGTGTGTGTGAGAGAGAGAGAGAGAGAAAGAGAGAGAAAACGTGCACATACATGTATGTATGCATGCAAGTAAAAATTGTTTATTTCATTTTTATCCCACCTAAAACAGTTAGTATTTTCTTTCGTTCTATGGCACTCAACTATCTCTGAGTGTTTACTTCTCATACCTTTTGGATAAAATGCGACGTGATAATGCATATGGAACAGATGGCATATACTTTCCTTGAACTAATTTATGAGATGGTATTATACAATTTCAATTAAAGTATTCATTTGTCTCCAAGACATCTTATTTGCTTTCTCTTACACCATATCTTCGAACTTCATCAGTTCTATTTAAAATATAAGAAAACCAATGTAGAAAATGTCAATAACTTGCCTAGGTTCATCAAAAGTAACTGCAGAAATAAAAATAATAGATTTGTAGAATTGCTAGGGAAATTGAAGAGTCTATCCATGCCTCTGATCAAATTTTCTCATTTCAGTGAGGCAGAATATCGAAGTCGGAAGCAGTTCAGTGACATGTTCGGGATTATATGCTAGGAAGTTAGTAACAGAGCTGGAAGAGAAGGTAGGTGGCCCAAATGGTGGTCTGGGACTCCTTTTATTCTACCTCACCAACTCATTTAGAGCTTGGATAGATTATCTAGACAGAAAGTCAATAAGGAAACAGTGGCTTTGAATGACACATTAGACCAGATGGATTTAACAGATACATACAGAACATTCTACCCCCAAACAGCAGAATACACATTCTTTTTCAAGTGTACGTGAAAAGTCTCCAGGCTAGATCACGTGATAACCCACATAACAAGTTTTAATAAATTTTAGAAGACCAAAATCATATCAAACGTCTTTTCTGACCACAACAGGATGAAACTAGCCATCAGTCCCAAGGAAACAGTTGCAAGAAACACAAACACGTGGAGGCTACACAACATATTAAACAACCAATAGGTCAATGAAAAAATCACAGAGGAAGCCAAATGAAAATGAGGACAAATGAAAATGAAAACACATTGGTTCAAAAGCTTTGGAACGCAGCAAAAGCGGTTCTAAGAGGGATGTTTATAGGGATCCAGGCCTACCTCAAGAAGCAAGAAGACTCTCAAATCAACAATTTGATCGGACACTGAAAGGAAGTAGTAAAAGAACAAATGAAGCTCAAAGTTACTAGAAGGTAGGAAATACTAACAATCAGGGCAGGGGTGAATGAAATAGACGCTTGAAAACAAGAGAAAATCCCGACGAGCCTAAGAGCTGCTTTTGTCAAAGGACAAACAAAATTGATCAACCTTTAGTCAGACTCCACACACAAAAAAGGAGGAGGACTCAGACAAAATCAGAAATGAAAGAGAAGTTGCAACGGACATCACAGAAATATAAAGGATTGGTTACAAAAGATGACTACAGAAATTATATGCCAATGAACTGGACAATCGAGAAGAAATGGACAAAGTCCTAGAAGCATACAATCTTCCAAGACTGAATGGAGAAGAAATAGAAAATGTGAACAGACCAATTCCTAGTAATGAAGTGGAATCAGTAATCAAAAAACTCCCAACAAAGTCCAGGACTAGATGAATTCTGGTCACAGGTGAATTCTACCAAATATGGAAAGGAGGGTTAATACCTATCCTTCTCAAAGTATCCCCCCCCCACCCCCAGCCAAAGAGTAGAGCTTGGAGTTTTCCTATTTATCTAATTTAGCTGGAAGCAGCAAGCAGAGCCCTATCAAACAACTCAAGAATACTTAAAGGAATGTGCCATTTAGCACAAAGGAGAACGGCGCAGGGACGACCTGGTCGTAAAGGAACGGTCAGAGAGGGAAATATTCATTATGAGGTCTGGATGAAAATGTGGAGGCTGAGAGGAGGGGTCTGTTCTAAGTGTGAGGACCAGCAAATGTCCCTGGGCATATGAGCGAGGGAAAAAATTGGTGGAGAGCAGGAACGGGGTTAAACAGCAGAATCTTCTTGGCTGAGAGGAGCCATTCTCCACGCTGGAGAATAACTACATTGCTGCTTGGGGAGGAAGGAACTGGGAGGCTGGGGAAGAGGAGGAAAGGAAGGGACTGTCAGGGTCTTATCGGGCATCGTTGGTAGAGTGGAGGGTCTACCAGATTCTGGCGACGAGACATAAATGTCACGAGAGCAATGACTTTTCTCTGGCCTGTTTCGATCAGTCATACCTTCAGTGCCTAGAAGAGTGCCAAGTACACAGAAAAGACTCGGGAAATATTTGTTGAATGAAAAAAAAAATGAATGAATGAGTAAAATACGAGCACCTGCAAGACTGAAGTTCTTGAGCACGGGAATAACGTGATAGAAATGTCCGAGGAAGAATATTTTTGTCAATGTGTGACGGATGGTATCAGTGTGTAAAGGCACACAGACAAATCGATCAATAGAGTGTCATGATGGAGACTTACGTAAGAATCGTGATCAGAGGAAGAGAAAAGACACAGGGCAGAAGGAAGATACAGGGAGGGAAAGGGACATGATAAGGACTTGGATCTGGAAGCACAAGGGTACCTCTTATGAGCCAAGGGAATGCAAACGGATGCTGCAAACTCCTTTGGATTCCAAACTGGTGATGGGGATTCGGGAACGCCCTTGTTGGGACGAGCGCCGGGTGATGCATGGAAGTGTCGAGTCACTGTGGTGCACACCTGAAACTAACACCACCCGCTATGCTAACTGGAATTTAAATAAAAACCTAAAAAAACGCGCACCTGTGTAGTTAGATACTAACGTTTCTCTCTTCGGAAATGGAAAAATGGCTCTCGGAATCCCTCATAAAACAACGAACCAACTGTAATGTTTTTGGTAGGAGGCTGTGTTACCGCTTGGGCAAATACAGGGGCTGTTTTTCCAGGGTATCTTTGGAACTATTTTTGAGTTGTGGCGACTTTTCACTCTAAAATAATGCTGATGGAGGAACCGACTAGATTCACAAAGCCGGCTTATAAGTGTCATGAATGGTTCTGTGTCTAACTCTTCTAGCATTCATCTATCCGATTTCATAACCATCCCAAATTACTGCCTCTGCTGGGTTGCTTTCACTGAACCCTGCCATTCAGGATGGACGGACTGATACCCTTATTTCAACCAAGGGTCAGGAAAGAGACCGAATCACTTTGACGTGATCAACTGTTTCTTCGTTTTTTGTGAGTGTTCATAACACAAAACCATTGATGTGAATATGTAAATTCTAGGACTCGTGGCACCTTCGATAAGCCAAGGTAACTGTTTCCTCCTTGATTAATGACAGCAAGAATTAAACTGCAGTGCCTGGCATATGGGAAATTGCTGAGAACGAAGAGCCCATATTTTGGCCGACACGCTCTTCGCCGCTTTCGATTCTCCTTTTATTTCATCAAGTTCACACGAAGGAGAGAAAAGGCACCGAGTGATGTTCAGAACAATTAGAGCACCTTTCTTTTTCCTTCCTGTGAAAAAGAGTAACTTTCTTTCCTTTTACTTTATCTACCAATATCTTCCCCATTTTACGTATTTCATTCCCTTTTAATGATAGATGTTATGAAAGTGGCCTTTGTCATTACACACACCGACCTCTCCTCGAGTCTAAGGGACAGACGGAGAATGGAGTCTCACTGTCTTTGAAAATGCCACTGCCCACTGTTGTTCCCAACTCTGCCTCAATACATCGATACAAACTTCATGGACCGAAGCGGGAGATCGAAATGAGTGTCTTAGAGGCTGGGGCACAATCTTGGAGGGGGGGAACCTTATGAATACAAATAAATCCTGGGGCGCCTGGGTGGCTCAGGTTAAGCGTCTGACTCGTGATTTCAGTTCAGGCCATGATCTCCGTTTGTGAGTTTGAGCCCTGCATCGGGCTCTGCACTGAAAGTCCGGAGCCTGCTTGGGATTCTCTCTCTCTCCCTCCCTCTCTGCCCCTACCCCATTCTCACTTTCTCTCTCTCTCCCTCTGAACATAAATAAATAAACTTGAAAATAAATCCTTTCCTACTCATAGAAATGTCTGTTGCCCTATTCCATCCTTTAATTTATTATGTATCTATGTGCAAAAGTTAGGTGAGGCTTACCTTTTCCTTTCTGCTTTATACCTCACGGTATTACTACACTGATGGTAAAAAGCTCAGACTCTGGAGCCGGATGCCCTGTCTTCAATTTTGGATCTGTCACTTACTAACTAAATGACCTTAGGAAAATTATTTAGCCCCTCTGGACCGACCGCACTTTCTTCAGATACAAAGACAGAATAATAACAAAGTCTATCACTTACTGCTGCTGAGAGCATTCAACGGGTCAAGAAATATAAAGTGCCCAGGACACCGCGTGATATGTGACGCACTGGGTGTTGGCTGCTGTCATTAGTAGCGTTTCGCATTATAAGTACAGGATTTTACGAGAGTGCTTTTGAATTACTAAACTTCGGGGAAATTTCCCCTCTTTAGAGAAGCAAATAGGCTGTCTGTCCAAAGTTTGGCCGATTGAGAAGAACTATAAAGGAGAAAAAGAAACCTCCACTCTGTCATCTCATAACCTAGGGGTAGCACCTCCTCCCAGGGTTTAGCACATTCCCTTCCATCTACCGTGAAGTCCGTCCGTCTCCCTCTGCCACCCTCTGCTACCACCCCTCTTCCAGACACAGAAGAAAGCACAAAATATTTGTATAAAGACATGTGAAATTGGGACACACAAGTGATCAGAAAGCAGGAAACCTGACGCGCGCTCCTTGCATTTCCCGTGTCATTTATGCGACACGGGGCGTCGCACTTAACTGTCCCCTCTTTTTGCGCTGCCACTGAACTGTCTCACAATGGGTGTAGCAAGAGCTCCCCTCTGTGCTCTTTCCAACAACGCTGAGGTGCGTCCACCAGCTTCTCAGGAGAATGGGCAACTGTGCAAAAGGGGAGAGTGAAGAACAACTAAAGGCTTAGGCTACGGAGGATGTGGCGAGAAAATGTGAGAGGGAGCAGAAGACCAGAAGTGTCTACAATTCCTCCGTAGCGGCAGGAGCTATGGAAAGGTCTCCTCTAAAGTGTTAATTACAAGGCATTCTGGTATTTAAGGGATGTCCTCTGTTATGCATTTAGAGTAAAGCCCAAGAATCACATGATAAACACACGCTAATTTTCTCACTTTTTGTATAATCCTGTAGTAAGCCAAGAGAGAACTCTATCAAATTAGGATAGCTGTGTTCCTCATTTAAATTCACTCTAATGTCTTAATATGCATCTCTCCCATGGTTATAAAACCTCACCATTCTAATCTGATCTGAACCCTCAAGTATCAATCGGCTCCATAGCAAGCAAATGAATGATTCATTTATTCAAAATAAAATGAATCATTCCGAAAATGGGTGATTTACATAAACATATGAGATATTAGCTACTCGAGTTAGGAAAATGAGGCCAGTCTCCCCATTTCAATTCATTTCTGGCTTTTTTTTTTTTTTTACCCCTGATGTGCTCCTACCTAATGTTGAGAGACTTCTTCCGAAGCTCACTCCACTTGAAGTTCATGGTATCCAAACGTCTTTGCAACAGGGCTGCGTCATCAGAACCTTCCAGGGATCTCAGGACTTTCTGGCCATTTTCATCCAGGTTGTGATAGATATCTGTGTGAGCTTCGATTTCTCCTTGGAGGTCCTACGAGACGGCAGGAAGAAGAACATGCACAGAGTTACCAAGCGAAAGAGATCGGCTAAATGTGATTTGGGAGGAGTGTAAAAAATGATTCGTTCACAAGACACTTGAACTGGGTCAACTAACAAGACGACGCACCCCCAACTTCCTCTTCTTGTTGTATTATCTCTTCGTGTTATTATGGAGATCGGAAGTGGGCATCTTATTAGGTATAATCAATTTATTCCTTGACATTATAAATTGGAACATTATATATCTGCAACTTTACACGTTTCCTAAGTTACATCGACTAGTCTGCAGACAAAAGAGAGTGTTTTCTGGAAGTGATAAGAAATAAAATTCCATGACAAAGTGCACCCCAGGGCCGATCATTTCATTACACTATGGGTTAAGTCATATTTTCCATGCACATAAGTAATCTGTAGAGTTGATTCTGACCATAAAAGCATGGAGAGACTAATAAACAAGGTTGTACTCGGTCCGCAGCACCAGCACGTTAATGGGATTCTATCATAGGAGAGCATCTTCTTGACAATGCACATTAAGTTCACCTTGGCATTACAGCATCACACATTTATTATAGCGTCATACATTTATTAGTAAGATTTCCCACTTAAACTACCGTCGTATTTTTAGGCTTGACAGGTAGAAAGCCCACAGGACCTTGAGAAGCGTTATGATAAGAGATTACACATTCAACCTCATTTGTATATACACAGATCAAGAAAATTATCATAGTAGAAGAATCTGACCTTTACATGGTATGTCTTCCTGTGTAACATTTTCAGCTTGAACCGGGGACTACAGCACTGATCGTGTTGCATAGCAATCCTGAGAAAACCCAGCGACTGAAAGAGCCCTGCTTTAAAATGCCAACTTTGCTTACATTCTGTTGACAGAATGAATTTCAGAGCACAGGCCTCACCAGTCAATAATAATAAACAGCCACTTTGTACTCCTCACTAAACGGTGGCCAGGCCTGTGGGTGTGGGAGGGACCTCAGAGAGGAGGCCTGGAATATGCAACTGACAGTTTATATGAAACAGCCAACTTTTCTTATCATTTTGCCATTATAAGCCAGAGACATTAGAAATTCATTTTCTATATGTGTTTCCCTCCTTGTTCCCAACAGAACGGTCAAAGCCAAAGGAACATTCCTTAGAGAGCTGCCGGGTACCAGCATTCCTTTCTGCCCACACAATGAATGGAGCCTTTGTCCATTATCTGACTTGCTTTGAGAGATTTGTATGCTTCTGTTCAACAAGTTTAAAAATTCATTCTGAAGCTCCGAACAATTGGATTGATCTGTGTAACTAGAAACTTTTTTTTTTTTTTCTGCTCTCTCTTTCTAAAATGGAATGAAATGGCTCTTCTGAAGTGAGGGGGGATGTGAGAGCAAGTCACGGACTCTTAGATGCCGACTTTGGAATGTTGAGAAGTAAGGTGGATGGACAATGAATGTCCCTGTCACTATTTCTGGAAGTCACGAGGTGGCGGTGGGGGGGTGGGGGTATGGATAGAAGCACATCCAAAGTTGAAAGAAGGGAAAGAGTCCAACAGATCGAGCAGCATCTATCTCTATCCCATCAAAGAACAGGCTTGGGCCGCAAGGAAATTGCCTGATTTCGAGACCAGCTTACGTGGTGGAAAGCTGGTATTGGGCTTCCTGCGGGATGGGGTTTGATGAAACACGCATCTCTGTTCTTTGTTTAGGTCACAGAACGGGGCAGAACATGCCCCTGCTGAATTTGCCACTTCTTCAGGAAAAGAGAAAAGTGATGTTAATATATCTAAAGAAATCAGGGCTCAAAACCAAACAGACCCAAGTCATCCACAGAATTCTCCCCACTTCTCTCTTTTGCTTCACTTTTCCTCTTGCTGTATTTGATTCAGAACTTTGCCTCGGAGTACCCACCTAGGGGACGGACACCAAACCTTTAGTTGTTCAAGAAAATGAGGTCTGACCAATACAATCAGCTTTGTGCATCAACATGCATATAAATGATAGTTCATCTGAATTTTTAGATCCCGCGCTTAGAGCAGACACCGAAGCTCAATCGACAGTTCCTTAAGATCATGTAGATCGTGAAGTCATCAACACCTTCTTGAATAAATGAGCGATCGTCCCAAGCATAAAGAGGAAGGTGATTCGTAAGTCTGCTAATTTTCACCTTTGCTATTTCCATTATGCCACCTATAAACATCTTTGTTGTATCATCAAAAAGATAAACACATGTAAAACCGATGCACCCGTATTTATTGAGGACTGGTTATTTGTCTAGTCTTAGCACGGTGGAAAAATAAGAGGAACGCAAGAGAGAGCTCTGCCTGTATGTCTCCGGAAATCTAGCGTGTGCTTTCGAAAGAACTCCTTCATATTACCAACTAAATATTGATGGGAATTTCCGACCAAATCTCAGAGGTGTTGGGATAAAAACTGCTCCCCTTGGAAGTTCGGAAGTGGCTGAACTATAAAAGTCTTGGCACGGCCACGAGGGAGCTCCTAGCTTGCACCTCTTCTCTGGGTCACGGTGCTGGTTGAGAGTGACAAATGACACAAGAACAGTAATGGGCTTTACGGTGTGCAAAACACTCACAAAGGTAGCGCTTTGTTCTTCCTCCTGGCCCTGTGGAGTATGTGTTTTCTCTGTTTTTCCTATGAGAGCACCGAGGTGGAGAGAAATGTAACTGACTTGCCTACAGTCATGTATCTTTTAAGTATTAGAATTAGAGTTCTTTCGACTCTGGAAGCTCTTGGGCTGCCCCTCCCCGCCCCATTTGCTACGAGCAGCGCTTGTAATAGACCGTAGTTACTGAAGCTGAACGAGGCTATTCCTAACAAGGTGGGGAAAAGCAACTGTTGAGGGAAAAGCCCTTGGAAAGTGGACGTTACTGACTTCGATCAGAAATGTACCCGCATGGATTGATTTGTTCCGAACGGAAGATGGAATCCTGACCACCGTTTTCACTTCTTATTTGGCAGCTGGGACCCCCTGTGAGCAAAAACCGTTTGGGCCACAAAGGGCTCCTGCTGCAAACTCTCCTTGCGGCCGGAACAGAAATTCTCCCTTCAGTAACATCACACTAAGCAATGGCCTGACACGTCGGTATGGATGCAGCCGGTCCGTGTTCTCTCGGGACGGCAGGCTGGTAGGGAATTTGTCAAGCCACAGGACGCGGGTAGGCTGCTGGAAAACGGAGGTGAGCGTTGGTGAGGAACACAAGGCTTTTTTGAAAGGAGGTTGGCATGCTGTAATGGAGATTTTTTTTAATACGAGTGGGCAGCATGACTCCTAGGGGGGAGGAGACATTGACAGGACAGGTAGGAAGGAGGACACCTACACTTGCCTAAAACTCCCACAATGGCATTTATCTTAAGAGGAACCTTAGACTCGGGGGCCACAGAAAAGCAGGGGGCGGGTGAAGGCTCTCTTCTTTTTTTGATGGTATTCTTTAAAAAGACCAATAACTAAAGAAGAGGGAAAAATGCCCAAGGTCACACAGCTGAACAACCACGGGGCCAGATTTCAAACCCAGGCTATTGGACCCCAGGGACTGTGCTCTTAACCACGAGGCGATGTTACCTCTGAGGTTTTTCCTATTAACTAAAAATTTTTCCCAATTATTTTCTCCTGTTAATAACACGACGAAGTGTTAAGGAGTGTTAGGAGTGTTGCTTAAGTTTCAACAAACCTCGCCCTGCCATCAGACAAGGCAGAAAAATGCTTTCGGTACCCCAAGAGTTCATTTTATGGTCTTAATAATATGGAGACTGTTAAACAGAACTGAAGCAGTGGACAGAGATATCTCCAATACAATAAGAGAGAACATCCAATCATTGAGAAACCGGGTGCCAATAAAATAATAATTTGTTGCCTCCCCCACCAAAGGACCGCAGAGCCTCACATTCTGTGTGATCACAGAGGAAAACTCCACTGTGACCATCAAGAAGGCCAGCTGTAAGGCAAGCAGTACATTCACAGCGCAGAGGTTTTAGGAGTGGAGAGAATCTTGTTTCCCGGAGAGCTGTTTCAAATCTCGCACTCCCTTCTTTTTTCTGAGAGTCTGGCCTCCTTCTTTCCGAAGTCCCCTTTCTCAGCCTCCGGGGAAAATTCATGGCAGAATGCAGTTAAGTAGACCTAGTTTGAGTCTCCGCCTTCTCTTTCCCTTATTAGCTGCCTAAGTTGAAAAACTCTTTAATCTCTTTGGCTTTGCTAAATATTAAATAATAATACCTACCTGCTGGGTTGTTTTGAATCTTACATGGAATAATTTTTGTAAAATACTTTTAACAGTGTCCAGAACACAAAAAGCCTTTAATAAGTAATAGCTAATATAAGGGTTTCTCTTGGAAGACAATCAGTGTGGAGGCCAAGTGCTAGAAATAGACTTCATGAACTCATGGGACTTGGTCTGAGCCTTGAAGGATGGATAAGAGTGAGAGAGGTAGAGGGAAGGAGGTATTCCCACTGGGCAGAAGACTGTAAGAATGGCAGAAGAGGGGGAGTGAGTTTGCTTTATGAGCAGGGACAATGAATTGCACAGCCCGATGGGAAGCCACGATGTGTGTTCGGAAGAGACAGACTGTAGTTGAGGTCCGGGGCTCCTGGGTGGCTCAGTTGGTTAAGCGTCGACTTCGGCTCAAGTCATAATAATCTCACAGTTTGCCAGTCTGAACCCCCTTCGGGCTCTGTGCTGACAGCTCGGAGCCTGGAGCCTGCTTCGGGTTCTGTGTCTCCCTCTCCCTCTGCTCCTCCCCCGCTCACACTCTGTCTCTCTCTCAAAAATAAAATAAACCATAAAAAACAATAAAAAAAAAAAGAATGCAGTTGAGGTCCTTACACTAAGTAGGGTGGAGGCCTTCTTTCAGGAAGTCACTGAAAATAAAAGTTTCTAAAGGAGAGTAGGACAAAGACAAGATTATGGAATATTAAATTTGTACTGTCTCACTCAACAAGTAGAATGATCCACAGTGTCCCTAAGTAACGAGATGACTGGAGAAGAAGAGGAGAAGTTATAAAAGTTTTACTAGAAGAAAAATAAAGAAGAGAGATGTCAAGAATGAGTTAGGGCTACACCCTTCTTATTATATCCAAACAAATGATTACGATACTATTCCAAAACATCATTGATAATAGTATCCAGATATTTTCTTTCCTATGTAAATGGAGCTATTTGTCCCTAAAAAAGAGCTCAGCAAAGGACAGCCTCCCTGTCTTGAATGTAACCGAGAAGTCGGCAACAAAACAAAACAGACAAAAAGATGTGGGAAGAATAAAAATAAGTGACCGCATCTGCGTACAAAATTCACAAAAGACGCACAATCTCTAATCTTTTCTGAAAGCAATTAGTATGTGAATAATGATAAGGCCATTAGTTCCTCTTCACTGATAATTTTCACCTAATTCAAATTCGCTTGATAGGAAAAAAAAAAAAAGGAGAAAGAAAAAGAAGGAGTGGTGATGTGATTTCCAAGAACTTAAAAGGTCAGGAACAAAGATCCAAAACAGGAGAGAAGTTATCCTTGAGGGCTACACGGAAAGTGGCAAGGAGCGACACCTGACAGAGAACCAGAAAGCTGTAGAAGGAGCCACGGGCACACACAGGTGACCGGGGTTACGCAGCGTGGCGACTAACAGCCCTACATATATTATTAGCCCTTGAAGGCATCACCTTGCTTTAATGTGAAGCCAAATGATTAATGTTGATAATGAAGATCTGAAATTCACCAGGAAAAGCAGAAGTATGTTCAGTAAACTCTATTTAAGAAGCAGTATATCTAAAACTTTTAAAATTTCTTTTAATGTTTATTCTATTTTTGAGAGAGAGAGAGAGAGAGTGAGAGAGAGAGAGAGAGAGAGAGAGAGAGAGAGAATGAGAACGTGCACGCGTCAGCAGGGGAGGGGCAGAGAGAGAAGGGGGCAGGATCCGAAGAGGGCTCCACACTGACACTTGATTGGGGGCTTGGACTCACGAACTGTGAGATCACGACCTAAGCCAAAGTCGGACGTTTAACCAACCGAGTCACCCAGGCGCCCCTATCTAAAACCCTTTAACTGAATTTGTCCAACATAGTTATCCCAGAAAGGTGTTGATGCTTTAAAGACATTAAACAAAACAAAAACCCATGCACAAAAGTCAAACTCCCTTCGTTTGGTTATCCAAAATGACTTGTGAGACACAGGCTCTCAATACTCGAGGTTTTGGACTATACACACACACACACACACACACACACACACACACACACACACACACATTCCATTATGAGAACAGAAATCGAGAGTAAATCTTTCAAAACGTTTATAGCAACCTAAAAATAAAAAGCGCGGGGTTGCATTTTGTGTCTGGTTTTTCTAAGTTTGAAAAGTAATTCATTTTTATTGCATGTTACAAAAGTATCAGTCTGGTATGGATTGAACATTAAAACTAGCAAAACAAAACAGAATTACCCTTCCTAATGGATTTTTTTTTTTTTTTTTTGAGAAGCACCCGTATCAAGGAACTGGACCTACAAACTTGGCCTTATAAGGACTCTAATCTAACCACCAGACGTCCTTCACTCACTCAGCAAATGCAGTTGGGTACAGACTCACAGAAGGTGTGACTGTTTTCTGTTATTCTATCTCTGGCCGTTGCAGTCCTTGGGAAAGCAGCAGAGTCATCAGCCCAAGAGAAACAAGAGTTAATTTGGGGACTCTTGTTTGGCTTGGAGCCTTGTTGCTCTAGGTAGATAAGGAGTGTGTTTGCAGGTCCACTGCATCGCAATGCATCTTAAACGGGCAGCTATGGATTTAGGAGTCCACAGGCTGTGCTTTAAAAATGGCTGTTATTAAGGTCCTCAGAGACTATTATCCTGCAGGGTCCGTTGTCTTTGCTTTCATACCTCATTCAAAAATTCTCACACTTGTGCCCGAGAACAGTGGAGAGAAGGGATATGGTCTCCTGCCTCGGTACATTGCCAGGTGCAAACCTTTATTTCAAAGTCTAATCTTTAAAAATGCCTGGCCTAGGGTGGATTCCCCCGGAGGAAACTGAGCAAAATCCTATTTGTCAGACCGCCTTAAGCAATTGCAAACTCTGGTAACACGTGATGCTTTCTCTCCTTGTCTGCCCCTCTGGTTTACTCTAGTCTTAAAATTACTTTTTAAAATCAAAGAGTTCACTTCAGATATACCAGGTTGGAAGTACATGGGAATCATCTTTTCTCTTCTGCATCGCGTTTTTACTTGTTTCTTTTTATTCTGTCACAGTGTGAAAATTCTCTGCATATTTATTCATCACACAAACATACATGGAAGTGCCTATGGTATTTCCAAGATTTCACTAGGAGCTATGGGACCACATCTAATGTAAGACAGATGTAGTCCCAGCCCTTAAATTTCCTTCCTTCCTTCCTTCCTTCCTTCCTTCCTTCCTTCCTTCTTTCCTTCTTCCTTCTTTCCTTCCTTCCTTCCTTCTTTCCTTCCTTCCTTCCTTCTTTCCTTCCTTCTTTCCTTCTTTCCTTCCTTCCTTCTTTCCTTCCTTCCTTCTTTCCTTCCTTCCTTCTTTCCTTCTTTCCTTCCTTCCTTCCTTCTTTCCTTCCTTCCTTCCTTCTTTCCTTCCTTCCTTCTTTCCTTCCTTCTTTCCTTCCTTCTTTCCTTCCTTTCTTCCTTCTTTCCTTCTATCTTCCCTCCTTCCCAACTTTATCTCCCTCCCACTAATATTTAATATATCAGCATCTAGGCCTCCAGTGGTGAAAGACAAACTTCTACTTTCTTGATGTACACAGCCTAATAAGGTGAACACAGAGAGAAATAGGATAAACAGGAAAGACATAGGGCAAACAGATAAATATTCAATAAAATAAGAAGGTTCTCTGAAGATAGCAAGTGGAGGGTTATGGTGAGAACAACGGTCTCCATGTGGTGGTGATGGAGTGTTCTTTGGTCACGGTGGTCATGAAATACCTACGTAAGAAGGTTCAACGTCACCTGAGACTTGAAGGATGGAAAGACACCAGTTATAAGAAAACCCAAGGACACAGAATTCCTTCTGAGTAAAAGGGGGACTTGGCCATACTCCGTACCATGCACTTGGAACTCATTTTCCTCGGAACAGCCTCGTGTCTTCTCTGCTGGCGAGCTTGGAGTCATGAAGGAAGGTGAGAGGAGAACCAGAGGGACACAGCGTTAATGAAGGCCCTCAAGGGACCAGGCATTGGGTTAGGTACTAAATGCTCTGCCTACGTCACCTCATCTAATCTTTGCCCAAACCTTATAAAGTAGGCATCGTTTGCCCTATTGATGGATGTCAAAAACTAACGGGCTTTGAAACATTTTGTAATTTGCTCAAGATCACAAAGCTACTAAGTGGGGGGAAGTTAGACTCTAAACAGATCTTACAGGGCCTCGGGCCAGGCTCTTTCCACTGCGCCAGGCCTCATCCCAGTCTGTTAATTACCTCCACCCTCTCCAGGCGTTGAGACATACACGTGCCTTCACGTATTCTCTTGTTATGTGGACTTGTGTCACTCTTCCTCAAAGGTTTCACATCCAGTTCCCTACCTGGAGTATAAGTTCTAAACATAAAACAAACATTAGAAAATCATTCCCCAAACCTTCCTTTGATCCCTCATTCCCCTTAAGGGGCTGCCCTATTTCTCTCCTAAACTTTCTTTCCTTCTATCTTCCCTCCTTCCCAACTTTATCTCCCTCCCACTAATATTTAATATATCAGCATCGCCTAACTTTTGAAGGGTGCTGTGCGCAGTCAACCTCCTTCAGTCTTCTCACTCTTACAACTACTTCCGCCTCTCCTCTTAAACTGTTCTCATGAAGGTGACCAATGACATTCCTTGCGGCCAAACCCAAAAGACACGGCTCTGTTCTTTGTTTAAGGCTTTATGTATTTTGCAGAAAGCGAGACAGAGAGACAGAGAGATAGAGAGACAGAGAACCAGCAGGGGAGGGGCAGAGAGAGAAAGGGATAGAGAGAATCCCAAGCAGGCTCCATGCTATCACCGCAGAGCCCGACACAGGGCTCTATCTCACAACCATAGGATCGTGACCCGAGCCAAAATCAAGAGACAGATGGTTAACCAGCCGAGCCACCCAGGCACGCTGGCAATGTTCTATTCTAATGCAACTCACCTCTCAGCAGTGTTTGACACAGTTGACCACGCCCTCCTTTTGGAAACCCTCTCTCTCCCTCCTTTTTGAAACCCTCTCTCTTCTCTTGGCGACCATGACCCCATAATTTCTTAGTGTTCCCCCGCCCTCTTTGGCCCTTCCTTTTTTGTTTCCTTTGACAGGTTGTCCACTCCCACCTAATATTTGAATGTTGGTGGTCTGCAGGACTTGGTCCTAGGAGCCTTTTTCTTCTCCTTCTCCTCTTTCTCCCTATCCCTAAGTATGCTTACCTAGTCCCATGGTCTTAGATAGAACGGATAACCTGAATAATCCCCAATTCAAAGAGCCAGCCCCGAACTCCTCTCTGAGGTTCACCAATGTATTCGAAATCTCCACTTGAATGTGTCACAGTTGAAAGCATAACATGCTGAAAAGGGAACACAAAACTGACTTCTCCCCCAGTTTTTACCATCTCAATAAATGATGCTACCATCCATCTGTTCCAGTTAAAAATGTGGAGTTATCTTTGAGACATCCTTCTCCTTTACTCTCATCATCCAACCCATTAGTGTGTGTGAGGATTCCAACATCCAAATTGTATCTCACATCAGCCACCCTAGTCCAGGCCACCGTTATCTTTTGCCTGGATTCGAGGCCCTGCCTCTAACTGGTCTTCTAGTTTCTTCTCCTGCCTTCTTTAATCTCCACATAGCAATACAGTGATTTATTTGAAGCCTACATCAGACCATGTCACTATCTTGCTCTAGAAGCTTCTATTGCTTCCTGCTACATTTGAAATAAATCTCAAACTCCTTACAATGGGACTTCAAGGCCCCACATTATCTGAAGGATCTCTGACCTCGTCTCTGGCCACATTTTTTTTTACTTTAGAGAGACAGAGAATGTGGGAGGGCAGAGGGAGGGGGAGAGAGAGAGAGAGAGAGAGAGAGAGAGAGAGAGAGAGAGAGAGAGAATCTCAAGCAGGTTCCATGGTCAGTAAGGAGCCCGACGCGGGGCTTGATCCCATAACCCTGGGATCATGACCTGAGCTGAAATCAAAAGTCAGTTGCTCAACAACCGGCCTGAGCCACTGAGATGCCCCTACATTTCCTAGTAAGTTCTAGCCAAGATCTTTCCTATCACAAAGCTGGTGGTAAAAGCCCCACTTTTTACTTGGGAGGCAACCTGTGTCCTCCTTTTTTCCTATAACTGGTATCTTCTCATTCTTCACGTCTCAGCTGACATTGAACTTTCTCACATAGATATGTCTCTTTTTTTTAAAGTTTATTTTGAGAGAGAGAATAAATATTTAAAATTTAAACGTTTAAATACCAAAAATACTTGAACAGTGCTTGAGAATAATTATTTAAGGGGCAGCTGTCAGCGTATGTGGCATCACGGAGAGAATGGAGGCAGGAATTTAGCTGACAGGCAGCCTCAGCCATTCTTGAACCAATGGCAAGGTTGTTCCAAAACCAGGAAAGAAGGAGGAGGGACGCTACCATCATTGGGTGTGCATAAATTACAGAAAGAGTCGCATGTGTGACTCAATTTCATCCTTTCCTTTCTCTACCTTTGGGAGGTAGACACCGGCAAAGTGAGAACTGTTCACAAAAGCATTTTAAAGATAGAAATGCTATTTTAAGCTGCATTTCCCCCAGGAGTCAGACAAACATTATATATGCTGTGGTTTAAACATATACATACATACACTCGCCCCTTGGAACCAAGTAAATTACAATGACGAGGCAAGGGCACTGACACGAGAGCTGCAGGTAGGCATGGGAGACTCCCAACGAAAAGACATTCTGTTAGGCGTTCCTAAAGCATGTGGGAGTGGGTTTTAAAGGACACGCGCTCCTGAAAAAGGGCAGGTAGAGTAAACACTGCATGGGATGGGTCAAAAACAGTTAAGGTGCCACGGACACAGCGGAGGAAACTAATGTCATGATGCTGGTGTTGGAAGATGAAACAAGTCCGGAGGCTGTTTTCTTTTTTACAAATACATCTAAAATTCCTATCAAAACCTATACTGTCTTGCAATATTTTTTCAGATATTGCTATATGGCTTCATTGCTCGTAAGTGGGTATTGCCTGCGTGCGACATCTCTCAGAGAGAGGATCCTTGCCGACGGTAATCTCGAAAGGCCTTCATACGTAAACTCGAGATTGCCCATGTAAATCGTAGAGACGGCCACGTATGAAAAGTCTACAACGCGGAAGGTACTTTGGGTTTTGTGTTATGTTTTATGTGCGGGAATCAGCCTGTTGGAAGATAACTGTCCTTATCTGAGAAAGACCAGATGGGCCTTTCCGACACTGAGACATATTTATTATCGCACAGCCACGAGGAGGGGTGGGGATATAGTAGAGGGAGAAAAATGGGGCAGGAAACTAACGCTCAGACTCCTTATAAGTCCCCTCCATCACGTCTGTGAAGTGGGCTTGGACAGGTTGCTTCATCTCCAACCTGTAGTTTCCTCAACTGGGGGCTAAGAACGAGGGGGAGTAAAATGTATAAATTCCGACAGATCTGTGTTCTAACCCTCGTTCTTCCCCAGTCTTCAAGTACAGAGCAAGTAACTTCTGAGTCGGGCCACATGCAATACCACGCAATCATTACTTCATTCAAGTATCTGGGAGATACTCAGTTGGTGCAGGTTTCTGCGATGCTCTGAGAGGAATGCCCAGGCAACTGAATTATACTCCAGTTAGGTATGTCCTTATTTATTCCTCCTCGGTCAACTCAGAACTAATACCTCTCGTGATGTGGAGTGCCTCGCAATGAACAGAACACATTCTTATCCTTAAAAGAGGCAGCTATCTTCCCATGGACCAATACACATCTGGTTATATTTAGCTATACAATTTGTCTATGTTATATGCAGAGCTAAAGGTTAGAGGAGCTCTTATTTTCCTGAACGTCTTTGTCACAGAGCTATTCCCCCCCCCTCGAGATTCTGTGTAGTTCAAGATTGTGGATTAGAAATAAGCAATTAGTTGATGTCAAGTCTCATCTTATCCCAACAGCAATGTGTAAGAAGGCAAGAACATATGGCAAAGGGCCATAATTATTTTTCATAAAACACCAGAAATCACAACAGCCATGTTGCTAATTTCCTCTGGCTCATTTTAATTATGAATGTTGTAACTGCAGAACAACTTTCTTCTGGCCCCCGCCCCTCGAAAGAAACCCCTCTTAACCTCCCAACACAACCACAAACAACCCTACATGGAGGCAACTGTTTGGAATAGGTTAAGGATATCATAAATCTACGATGATTTTTACGTCTTTTCACCCTGAATAGCAGGACAATTTCTAAATAATTCACAGACACACATTGGACACAACTGTATTCATCTGTGGGTGCTCATTAGTCTAAAGTTTAAAGATATTACCTTTATTATTTTTTTTATATTTCAACACTGTAACATTTCTTTTCTCTTTCTTTCTTTCTTTCTTTCTTTCTTTCTTTCTTTCTTTCTTTCTTTCTTTCTTTCTCTTAATATGACATTTATTGCCAAATTGGTTTCCATACAACACCCAGAGATATTACCTTTAACGTGAATTCTAGGTACCCATAAAGTTTGAATGTTAAAGAAGGTTCTCGTATCACGATGTTAACTGAAGTCCTATTGACATAATTGCGTCTGAATCCCTGTTGTTCTTTGGTGAGTTAATTTCTGTCTACGACACATCGGAAGTTATTTCCCTCTATTTAGCTTCTCTTCTCTTATGGAACAGGGTGGATGGTGATTGGGAGAAAATATACTCTCTTTTTCCGTGTATGAAGAAAAGGAAGAGGAAGGTGTGGACATGAATAAAAAGATAGGTAACACTGCCATATCCGCCAAAGAAAATCTCACAAATGAGAAAACTGACAAGAGATCGAGGATATTTCTTCCTTCCTAGAACCCACTGCGCTGACATCAGAACATGGGTTTTTCATCGTATAGCCACTAATCTTTCCCAAAGCGTTAGGTTCAGTTCAGAACACCCTAGAGACCCTTGACCACACTGTTGACACAGACCCAGGGCATTCTTGGCCTTTGGTCCTGTGATGATGTTCCTTTCATGTGAGAACACATACATTTGAAAAACCATCCCCAGGAGAGTAAGGTTTGCGAAGGCCTAGGTTTTATTCGTGCCCATAAGATAAATTACATAAGTTTTAACAAAGGACTAGGGCAGAGAAAAGGAGGCCTTTATAGATTATTTTACATCATAAACATTTTTATATGGGAGCTACACTGGAATATGTTCCAAAACAGTGGAAACTTGCTTCACAGTGCCCCGAGTAAGAAAGAAAAGATTACAGTCGGATTTCATCATTGTCACTAATCTTGACTATAAATAAAGATGTCAGGTCACTCCAAGAAAGAGAAATAGAAGTAGGAAACAGATTATGTTCATAGCGCTTTACCACGGGCAAAGGTTTCTGGTCTACTCTTCTCAGATAGGGACAGAGGGACGGTAAAGTTGCCGTGAATCTCTGCGGAAATTTCTGACATAGTTGAGAGTTTAATACAGAAAAACCTCATCAGTGGGGGACTGAGAAACCAATGTGGGTAATACCTAATTATTAATGTTATCTTGAGTTGAAAATAAAGGGACTTGCTGAAAAACCCTTCGGCCTGGTGGTGTCAGAATTTCATTCCTGCCTGACTTTCGGATCTTTCCCTTTTGTGGGCTCACAGCAAGATGGAGGTCTTGCCTAAATCGTGTCTGAAAACAATCAGAAAACCACAAGATAGAACTTTATTTCAAGCACCCGACAGTCTCTTGATAAAGTCAAGTGATAATGATCTCGGATAACGTGAAAGTGGGCATAGCCCTATGGGAACGGAGCAATTAGCCCCGTCACCAAGATGTGCAGATGCCATCCCACAAGTGATGGTATTTGAGCAGGGTTTTGAGGGATGAATAGGAGACAACCAGGAGAGAAGACAGAGAATGAAGTTTGAAGCACGGGGAAGAGCAAGAGTCAAGTTGAAGGCAAGACGAGATGGGACAAGAATATATGTCAGAGCTGAGTGACTCTATGTGGCCAGAGGGAAAGGTCCAAGCGGGGCCAGAGGGAAAGACCCATGCGGGAGAGAGGGGTTTGTTTTCTCACCCACACGTAGCCGTGAACATGAACTTTTGCATTGTGTATTCGTAATGTGTCCAGCACGCTGGTCATCACACCTGAGTGAGCTTGAGAATCACCCAGAAGGCTTATTAAAACACAGGCTGCTGGGCCCTCACCCTGGAGTGCCCGATTCTGTAGCTCCAGCGTGGAGATCGAGAATTCACTGGTCTAGCCTGATGGTCCTTAACCTCCTGCGAGTCACGAATGCCTTCGTGAAAATGATGGATCCTCTCCTGAGAAACCTGCACAGAATTCATAAACACAAAACACGACCACTCATTTCATGGGCTTCCAGGACCCACTAAGAGGAAATAGAAAGCAGCGGCCTGTGGGCAGCGACCTCCACCTCCAAGAAATACAAAGAATTCATGAAGGCAACATATCTCTCAAGTACTATTTTTCACAATAATGACTTATTTTGAGAGCGAGAGAGCGCAAGCAGCAGAGGGGCAGAGAGAGAATCCCAAGCAGGCTCCGCACCACCAGCGCAGAGCCCGGCGTGGGGCTCAAACTCACGAATCGCGAGATCATGACCTGGGCTGACGTCAAGAGTGGGACGCTTAACCGGCTGAGCCAACCAGGTGCCCCTCAAGCGCCGTTTTAATGGAAAACTCGCGGGAAGAAGATCACGTTGAAAACTATTACTACGATATGATTCCTGGAGTTAGTCACAGTGGTCCTAGGCACAAAATGATTACATTTGGGGGAGGGCGCATATCATAGGACATCCTTGAGGGCTACAAAAAAAAAAAAAAGTTCCCATCACTCTAGCCACGTTCAAGTAACCTCGCTCTTTCCCATTATGATGTGACATCTTTTTGGGAAACAGTAAGAACAACAACAACAAACAACAACAACAACAACAACAACGGCGACAACGGCAACAAAAACGGGTAAGGGGAGTAACAAGGAGGAAAGGGGTGCATTTAGCCAGGGGCCTGTGGAAAGACATTGGAACTGGAGCTCTGGGTGAAGTGTAGCTGCGGTCCTAGGATGCCTGTCTGATAGCTAGTGGAGAAGTTCCAGATCGAAGAAAGAGATAATTAAGAACGTGCTTCAAAGGCAACTTCGAATCAGTTGTGCTCCGCAGATAGGAGACACTCCCCAGCGTGGAGAAAAGGACATTCCGACTTAACTCCTTCCCTATGAATCCTCCTCGTGTGCTTTCCATAACGCCACGGTCTGGGTATTTTTAAATGACCTTGAGAAGAAAGCAGAGGTGTTCTTTATTTCATGAAAAGAAAGCCATCTTTCATTTCAAGAACCTTAGGCCTGCTCCGCCTGCCCGCACGGAGTCCGGAACCCGAGGCAAATAGTGTATTATTCATTTTGGCCACTCTAAATGCAAGCGATGCCTCCGAGGCCGGGGAGAAAAAGCCTCGCCGAGCTGGAAAGCAGAACTCTGCCTCCAGAGGAGATTGTGCGATAGGCCAAAGTGCCCTGCAATCATCGGGAAAATACACCTCTGAGGCCGTGACTTTGTGTTATTGCATGGGCTGTTTTGCCTAAAGCCAGGAAAAGTCTGTCCGATGATAACGTTTTTAGCTGCGGATTCATCTCCTCTGTCTTCTTCTCAGCAAACTTTTATTGGGTTTCATCGTGGGTCCATTTAGAGAGCAATTTCCATAATGATAAAATCTCTTCAAATGAGATTTAGAATGTAATTAAAGGGCAGATTTGATGTGGTAAAGGCATTGTTGTGCACTCGTTCAGCCAGCCTATGGCATGACCCCAATTTTGCTCTGGTAAGACGACTCGTCCTGGTTTCATGCTAATGGCTTGATTAGGAAAAAATGAAAGAAGATAAAACAGCCGCTCTACCGGAGAGATAAGCCCACGAACATGAGTTAGAGTTCTGTACCCCCCTGTCTTCATGCTGTGTCTTAGACTTCAGAGGTTGCAAGAAACTCCTTGAACGTGGAGATGAACGCTGACAAACTGACAGGTGAAAGCTGAAAGGATTTGCTTGCCTGGAGAAGTGGATCTCCCTAAATCCTAGGGCCTGTTCTCATGGTTTTAAGCGCGATTGCTAGAAAAGTGGACGCTACGGGTTATGGTTCCCCAGATGGATCAATGCTTGCTCCCCCAAAACTGCCTGGTGACGGAGAAAGCCAGAAAAGATTCCTGGGGCAGGCCCAGTTTTGAAACCTCCAAAGTAACTTAGACGATCCTTCACTGTAAAAATCAATGGGACCTCACGCACTGCAATTTCCCCCCTGTCTCGCCTACCAGAAGCTCACTCAGAAGTGTCTGCGATCATCGTATTTACCAAGTGATACGAAATGATTGTTTCCCAGGGTACTGGTTTACATGTTGATAGCTCATCACGTTATATGATTTGGAAACCACGGTTTTTAACGCGCAGGGGAGAGCAAAACCTTCAAGAGACCAGATTTTAGATCTAAGATCCTAATTAAATAATAGATTCTGAAGCATTTAGAAGGGGACCGGGGCCTTTTTAACACCATTGGATAAAAAGCCATATGACGTCCGACTTCCACAGAGCATTGAGAATTCCACTCTTTTTTTTTCTTTCTGTTTCTCTCTGTGACTAAATGAAATAATTCATTGGGCACAACACTTCGCCCACGGGATCAAATTTATCCTTGTGATATTGGGAGTTACAAAACAACTTGTGGGTTTTAAAATACCATGAGATGTATGAAAGTAAGTTATAGTTAGCAAACATAAATTGAGGGTCTTTAATTTACTGATAATGACAAATTCTCCTCAAACAGTCACCATGCTTTTAAGTGCAGTAATGTTTTTACGGGCAGAAGTAAGACACCCGGTTAAAAAAAGATACACTTTGAAGAGAAAATGAACCTACTGCATCTCTGAAATGACAACAATTTATGTCTCCTTTATTCCCCAAAAAGCTCACAGGCTTATCTACAAAACTCACCTCCCTTACCAAACATGCAACGCTACTTTCAATTTGTAATTGCAAACAATTCGTGGAACGTTGGATTTCACTGTAACAAGAACCTCTTTTAGCTAAATAACCCTCATCAACTCTTGGATGAGGTCTTCGGCCAAGGAATTCCCCTCCCTCCCACTCAGCGCCAGAGATTAAAGGACTGAAGAGACAGTACCCTTCTCTGGAGGACTGGTGGCTTGCATTCGCTCACCCAAACTTTCACTGCCTGATTTCCTTGCCATGGAAAGTCCTACAGGAGAACTTGGAGAGCAGCTACCTCTATGACGTCTCCCAACATCCCCCTGCTTCCAATTAGTACTGACTTTCTGTTACGACCAGGAGCCTTGAAACGTGAACTACCCAACTGTTTTTTTTTTTAACAAAGAATTTTATTTTATTTTATTTTATTTTTAAATTTTTTTTTTCAACGTTTATTTATTTATTTTTGGGACAGAGAGAGACAGAGCATGAACGGGGGAGGGTCAGAGAGAGAGGGAGACACAGAATCGGAAACAGGCTCCAGGCTCTGAGCCATCAGCCCAGAGCCTGACGCGGGGCTCGAGCTCACGGACCGCGAGATCGTGACCTGGCTGAAGTCGGACGCTTAACCGACTGCGCCACCCAGGCGCCCCGAATTTTATTTTATTTTATTTGTGTGTGTGTGTGTGTGTGTAGGTTACTGCCTTTGTTTTTCTTTTCTTTTTTTTTTAATATGAAATTTATGGTCAAACTGGTTTCCATACCACACCCAGTGCTCATCCCAACAGGTGCCCTCCTCAATGCCGTCACCCACCCCCCATCAACCCTCACTTTTGAAATGCAGAAGAGAAAATCCTAGGGAAAGGGGGAACAAAGAAGAGTTTCCGGGTTTCTGAAGAGCGGTAGGCATTGTGCTTGCATGATTGTTTTCCATCAGCCTTGACTTCTCTGAGAGGCGGTATTTCTTTTCTTGCTCCTGGCTGACATTTCTTCTCACTAAATAGTTAATTAGCATGGTGCAAAAACAGCATTCTTCCTTTTGAAATAAGTAAAAGCAGTCCTCAACTTACAAAGAGTTCGGGAACCAAAAGTCATTTGCAAATCAGTGGTTCAGAACCCACAACTCAAAACTGCGTTTAGTCATATATATTTTCCGGGAGAAAATATACAGCTATTTGATCTCTAATATTGACGATCTGTGTCATTCTGATAGCATTACTTCGCGCTATGTGATTTGGGAAGCATGCATCTTGGGGGGGGGGGGGGGTACAAAAAGGGAGAGGAAGCATGAGAAGAAAATATTTCTCCTTGAGTCCTGAGCCTGCCCAGTGTGAAACAGTGAGCAAAAGAGATCTGAATGGGCACCTGCCCGGCTCATTCTATCTCCTGGTGCCCAGTCTTTTCTACCCCCCACATTCCCTCTGTCCCAATAGTCCTTCCTTCCCTCCTACCTGTTGAAAAACCCTACTTTTTGAGCATAGTCTGACCACTCTCACATCCTGGGAGATTTGGACATGTGAAAAAGAGGAAGCTGAGTTAAACCAAATGAATCACGGAGCGGTAGGATTTCAGAGACCATGAGAACGCAAAGCGAAATCATCAGATGGTAGCAAAAGTATCTGGGGGGGGGGGGGCGGGGCGCCTGGGTGGCACAGTCGGTTAAGCGTCCGACTTCAGCCAGGTCACGATCTCGCGGTCCGGGAGTTCGAGCCCCGCGTCGGGCTCTGGGCTGATGGCTCGGAGCCTGGAGCCTGTTTCCGATTCTGTGTCTCCCTCTCTCTCTGCCCCTCCCCCGTTCGTGCTCTGTCTCTCTCTGTCCCAAAAATAAAAAAATAAAAACGTTGAAAAAAAATTAAAAAAAAAAAAAGTATCTGGGGGCAGAAAGGTTCAGCCATTCTTGCCGGTTAATCTACACTGGTTAATGCTCTGGATTGGCTCACTCAAACCTCCACGCCACCCTCCTTCTAGTTGGACCGGCTGGAGATTGAAAACTGTGTTTGCCACGCTTCTATGCAGCTAGGGTTACGGAGATGAATTAGGTTTCAGGAAGTTAGGGTTGTCAGATAAAATACAGGGTGCCCAGTTCCATGTGAGTTTCAGATAAATGATGGATATTTTTTCCGTGTCAGTATGTTGCCTGTGTTATTTTTGTTTGCTCGATCTGGCAACCTTACATCAAGTAGCTGTGCCTGTGAAGGATGTGCAAGGCGGAAGTAAGGCACAGGCCATCTCCCTGCCCCTTTTGGCGCTTTCTGTTGGCGAGCTTAGTCACAGAAGCATGGGATTGCCCGCGTCACAGTTCCCAAGTCTATTCTCCAGCTTCCTGACTGGAGAAAAGCAGCTGCTAACGGCAGCTACCAGAGTGGTAGCCTCTAGATTTCAACTCCCTGAATCCTAGTTCACACTTAAAGAGTATGTCCTTGGATTCACTGCTTCACTGATGCCTCGGAGAAGGTAGGTTCGTTCCCCAGTGGACCAGTTCTACCTGGCTTTAGAATTCTACCCTGGAAGCCAAGTCTAAAATCTGCTCCTTCAGCCTCTCCCGAGATTTGGAATGCAGCTAATCCTCCGTACTAAATCATTGTGAAGTCTGTCTGCTACCTTGACCTTCAGAGTTAGCTTCTCTGTTTGTTTCTAGTGCTGGTAGTAACTTCCTTTAGTCACTTAAAGGTCTACAAATAATAAAACTCTGGTCTTCTCAACCTGCCTCTTCGTCACAGCCATGAAATTACCCGTGAAAAGAGCGTAGAACGTGAGGAAGGCACTGGGTCAAGGTCCTGTTTTATTTCTAAAGGACATACTTCCTACAGATGGTGGCAACACATTAAAATACGCAGACATTATGTCATCATCCTTCACAAAAATCGCATTACTACTTTCCTTATCTCTTTTGTTCCCCATATCTGGATGTCACATTTTCACTGAGAACACATTTGATGCCTAGGGAAAAGATCTGATTCAACATTTTCATAACATGATGTTCTATTAATTAAAACATGATACATTGCCATTAAAGCTCCAAAAAATAAATAAATAAAAGCCCACAAGGGGCATATCATAAACCTGATTCATATATAAAGTTACCGGGAGGAGTGAAGGGATACTAGGGAAAGACAGCGCGCTCTCCGGCCCCGCTCGCGTGTGCGAGGTGCACTCTGGAGAACACAGCTTACCCCTCTGCTTTAGCACCTGGCACAGAGCTGATCACGTAGTAGGCACTCAATAAATTAAGCTCAATTTTAAAATCACCTAGCTTCATTCACCTACTCTGCAGATGCCTCACGCACAATTTCATTTCCTTAAGGTACCAAGTTCTAATATCACGACATACAGACACGGGAAGCAGTGACCGTCCCTATGGTCGTGGTCTTCTACTCTCGGGTCCGTGTAATTAGGGCGACTCTATAGTTTACTGTCTAAACATGAACACTTTTTTTAAAAAAAATTTTTTTTTTCAACGTTTATTTATTTTGGGGACAGAGAGAGACAGAGCATGAACGGGGGAGGGGCAGAGAGAGAGAGGGAGACACAGAATCAGAAACAGGCTCCAGGCTCCGAGCCATCAGCCCAGAGCCCGACGCGGGGCTCGAACTCCCGGACCGCGAGATCGTGACCTGGCTGAAGCCAGACGCTTAACCGACTGCGCCACCCAGGCGCCCCCAAACATGAACACTTTTGAGAGTGTATGGGGGCGCTATTAAGCATAACATGGGAACAACAGGCAGAAAGTGGGACCGTCCTGAGCAAATCAGGATGAATAAACCTGTACCCATCAGTAAAGTGGGGAAAAAAGTCCTGAGTCCTCATGTTTTCTCAGTATCAGCTGAAGCTGCTTTTCTTCATACTCATTCTCTCCAAGGAACAAAAGGTCTGTGACATGCCGTCCCCCACCCCCCGCCGCTCCCCCACTGCGGGGTCACCGAGGGCGGGGAATCGATCACCGCACCTGTTTCTTACATTCAGGGAATGACAAGCAGAAAAAAGCCAGAGGTTCACCCCACTAAGTGTGCACCCAGGGACCTTCTCACCATGGGGAGTAAACACCTTCCGTTCTGTTTACTCGGGGAAGAAAAATAAAAAGAGGGCCAATAACAAAATGCCCTTCAAAGAAAACATTTTGTGAGCTTGTGCACCACAGAGATAAGAACTAGGACACTGTCAAGAGAAAGATCCTAGAATAGCTTCCTGAAAGAAACATCTTTTTTTTTTTTTTTTAAAGGAACGTAACTGAGCATTGCTACAACATCTACGGGGTATCATCTGCCATGTTCCTCTTGGCAAATGCAGATCAAAATTTCTGCATTTGTCGGCAACGCAGACCGGAAGGCATTCGCTTTCCCGAAATTTATTAAATTCTCCCTGATGGGGAAGTAATTTGTTCCTTAATGTATTTCATACCTGACACTTAATGACAAGTTTACATGTACAAAAATGGCTTTGTGGGGCTCCCATGGCAATCAAAGTTTTCTCCCAAGACATTTCTATTCACATCTAAGGAGAACAGAGACATTACAAAAAAAAAAAAAAAAAAAAAAAAAAGAAAAAGAAAAAGGAAAAGAAAAAACAACCACCAAGAACACGAACAATAAAATTTAAAATTTTGATTCATAGGTCATGGGTTAAGATCTAGTTTAAGTCCAAAATCCCTAATCAAGATACATGGCAAATTATACACATCGGCTTTTTCCTTTTGAAGAAAAGCAGAGGGAAGATCCTGGAATGAAACATCCTCCTCGTTTGGGTGCTCCTGAGGGTAGGAATCACATCTGCCTTGCTTATTCCCCTATTTCCAGCTTCCAGGCTGCTAGTTGGCATGTAGCTGCTTTTGTTTTCGACAGAGTTCTCAAACAGACACCCGGGTTAATTAATGGATTGATCAGTTAGGAAAGAAGTCAGGTAACTGCAGAAGAGCCAAACTGGGTTAATACTGAGAGTCAAGGAGTTGGTAACCTTGGTATGGAGTAGTGATCTCTCCTGATGGGAGTCCAGTTCACTGCATGGCTGTTCTAACCTCTTCTTTTTCCTCCAATTTTCCAAATTCCAGTGGTTTCCCCTCACTTCCCCTGGTGTGACGGTTGGATTATCATTTGCCATCATTCATTCATTCATTCATTCATTCTACAAATACCTAGGGAGGAATATGACAGACATAGTCCCAGCTTGGCCTAAGGTTTTCTCTTTCACAAAAATGGTACCGAGCCTTCGGTCAGGTACCCTGGAAACAAAGCACTGTGAAAGCTGGATGACTCTAACTCAGTGGGGACTCTAGGACATGATGAACAAGCCTTCTGGGAGAATCCTTCCTCAGTTAACACGAAAGGGTAAACCAGTTTGCACAGAAAATGGAACCATTTAAGAGGAGGTGGAGTAATTACTGGGTTCTCTTGATTAGGTAGCAAACCTATCCTGGGAGTTAAAATCTCAAGGTGGACTTTTCTTGGTCTTTACTATCTATGTGGACAAGCCATAAGGTCTTCAATACGTGAGATAACTGAAAACTATCCTTCTCTCTAATAACCTCTTCATTTTATGCACGATGGCTTTGTGGCTCGGGCTAAATATTTAGTCACGAACAAGACAACAAACCAAAAATCGAAACTTAGTTTGCAGTGTCTTCTACCAGCAGATTTCACGGCAGTCGGTGTACAATTTAAGTTAAAAAAATAGGGAAGGTTTACGTAAGTGATGAATCACTAAATTCTACTCCTGAAACCATTACGACAGTACATGTTAACTAACGTGGGTTTAAATTAAAAAAAAAAAAAACAGGGAAGGTTTAAATTGGGGAGGTGACGGAGAAAGGAAAAGAGGTGGCAGTCAGAAGCGCAAAGAAGATTCTGAAACCATTTTCATAAGTTTAGTAGCAATGGAATGCACTTGAAACCACAAACAGAAAGAATTCCGTTGCTCACTGATTCCGTAGTCAACACTGACTCTAACATCCCAGAGCAGCTATTGCAAATTGCCACGCTGCTTGAATCTCAGATTCTAACGCCATCCCCAACGCCGCACTTAAGTGAGAAAAATAAATCCGATCGGAGGACCCTACCTTACCCTTTGGCTACATTTACAGGACCACCGGCAACTGCGCCTATGCTTCCCTCCTCCGCGGCCCTTGCTGGAAGATGTGCCTTCATTCCTCCCAAGGCTACTGATCCTCCCTCTTTTCTTCTGCTTCCTCAAATCCTCGGTCGCTATACCATCTCCTCCCCACTAGCCTTTAAACATGCTCAAAGCTCTCTCTTCTTAAGACCATCCTTTCCTCCTCGCTGCTCCATCCATCTTGTGTTGCTACGGTCTTTCTCTGTCCCCAGCACAGTCATGAGTCTTGACAGAATTGTTGTACATTCGCCCCTTGATTTTCTCAATTCCCAATCGTGTCTCCACCCACTGCAGCCTGGGTTCTCCATTTGCCACTGAGTCATTACCGCGTTCTCCAAAATCAACATGGAAATTACTTATACCGAGGATATCCGTACCCTCTTTGTGGCTGAATCAATGGAATATTTTTGGTCTTCTCTTGTCTGTCTCTTTCATAGCACTTGACAAGTCCGAATGCTATGTTTCTTCAAAGCCTCTCTTCCTTTGGATTTTGTGACATCACACGTGCCTGGTTTGTCTCCCACCTACTGAACTGCCAACTCCCCTGTCTCCACCTCAGGTTTATTTTTCTCTGCTTATGCCCGAAATCTTGGTGTTTTTCTGGGTTCACTCTTGGACCTTCTCTTTTCTGTCTACAAACTTTCCCCTTAACCGTTTCAAACCCTTGAAAGACTTTAGTTACTTACGTACTGACAAAATCCAGTGAAATATCTCAGCCTCTGAACTTTTTCTATCGGCACACCGTGTGTCCCCAGTTACTTGGAAATGTCCACTTGTACATTCCATGGGTCACTCAAACTCAACATGTGCAAGACTGAAGTCAGCATCACCCCTCCTGCTCCATCATCCTCTACTTGCTTTAAACATACCCTCTCTCATGTGAAGGGTTTGAATAAATGGTACCACCATCCACCCAACTGTCCAAGTAAGACAGCTGGCTCAAGTCACCTATCATAACCTAACAATCAAAATAACATTGATTCTAACTTCTAAATTGCTACGAAAACTTCAGCTGACTGACTCTCCTCTGGTTCCTTGAGCCGCTGGGAAATTTTTCATTCCCAGGACTTTACACATACTATTCCCTCTGCCAGGAACACTCCTCTTCCAGCCTCCCAGCTTGACTAAGCTAACTCCTGCTTCTCCTCTGGTCTCAGCCAAGGTGAGACTGCTCAGAGAAGCCATCCCCATCCGGGCAACCCTGAGTCGGGCTATCTTTACGGCCCTCTCGCAGCCCTGCTCTTACCATATAGCAATGCTTGTTGAATTTCCTTCCTCCCCCATTAGACTACAGACCAAAGAAGACAGAGATCAAACGCGACAATAAAAAGTGCTTATTTAGCGGTGTATTTCTAGTGTCTGGCAGAGCGTCTGGAACATCAACAAATATTCACGAAATAAACGTAGAAGGAAAGGTGTGCTTGCATCACACGACTATCCCACCATGCTCCCTCCTCATCATTGGCAGTTCAAAATTTTTGTTGTCATTGCTTCGTAGGCAAGGGCTAATGTCCTGGGAGTTCTCAGTGCATAGGTTTCTGTTTAAACCCAGAAAATAATTTTATAAAATCCTATTATAATAAGAAGCATGGAATATCAAAATTTTCCCGTGGGGATAGTTTTCAGAGGTTATAAATCTTCTAGAAAGAATGTATAAAGTTAAATACATTAGGAGTCAGAGAACTGAGGTACAGCTATCTAGAAATGAATTTGCGGAAGCAGAGGGCCATGAACAGCTGTGCAGGTTACGCACTGAACACACCGAAGAAGTAAAATGCACACAGTGACTTGTATGCTTTACAACCTGAACAACACTTCATGGAGACCCTTGTGTAGAAGTAAAACAGAGACGTTATTAGTTCTCTTTATTTTTTTTTTTCCCCCCCGACTGCCTCTTGATGGTGAGGAATGATTATCATTGAACTCTTAAATTTCAATCTATTTAATAGAGCTATTAGAATTTTAAAGCTAGAGAGCGTCTTAAAGGTCACATAGCCTAGGGATGACAAAGAGGTTTTGTCTGTGTGTGAACTACATTAATGGGTAGTAGCTGCATGAAGCATTGTCTTGAAAAGTATTCTAATATAGCACGGAGTGATTAGTGATGTCTCCCGTGGGCAGATGAGGGAGAAGTGGAAGACATTCACTTATTTGTCTTCCCTGATCTGGCTAATCCTCTCATTTTCCAGATGACAAAAATTAAGGTCTAGAAAAGTAAGGCAACTTGCTAAAACTTAGTATCAGTGCTGGAGCATGAGCCAGGTTTTCTTTCTTTCCTTCCCTTTTCTTTCTTTCTTCTTTACTTTTAGCTCATGTTCCTTCCTTCACACCTGGTCTCTAGATTCCTTACTGAGATAAATTATAAATCCCAGCCCTATGATTTACTACCTTTCAAATTTTAACTTATTTTCAAGGTTAACTTCCTGCCTTGGGTCGCGGGCGTAAATAAATCTAAGTTTGCCATCTGAGAACACAGCATGATCACGGGAAACAGTCTTCAACATCATAAAACTATCACATAAAATGTACTGACAAGTGCATCCCCTAAAAGGCCAATGTTATAAGTAGCAGGGGCCATTGTCAATCAGGTTAAGCATTGCTGGAGGAGGAGGATTGGCGAGGAGGACAGCAGAGGTACCGTCTGCAATATCATTATAAGCCATATTTGCCTTGAGTCTACACAAATGGTGGCAGAATACCTGTGAAGACTTTTGTGTGAGCAGGTAAACAAGGAAACTGATTAAACATCTGTCAATGTCCTAGTCATGGCGCTAGGCGCCGGGGATACAATGGTAAACGGGACAGATGCGGTCCCTATCTTGCTCCTTATTCTATTTAAGCGGAGAAGTCAGGTATTGAACGATGACGTAAGCATTTCCAAGGAGGAAGTATAAGAAACCTAACGGCATTGGTGTGTGTTTGGGGGGGTGGTAACCTGATAATCCTCAGTGTTCTGGCAATTGCTACTCAGAGACAGGCTATAGAGATCAGTTTGCAATAATGTTCTATAGCCGTTTGGTATCCCAAATCGAATACCCAAAGTAAACACTAGAACAAATAAAAAAAGAAAAGAAAAGAAACAATCTCTGAAAAAACCACAAAAAACAAAGAACACAAGAAACACTAGATTGCTAGGGGCAACTTACAAGTTTAATATTCACCAATTGCCATTTTTAAATAGGTGAATACAAATAGAGAAGACAAATCCAAACTGTATAATGGCCACTTACATCCCAATGTCCACTACTGTAAAAAATACAGACCCTTAAGTCAACCTGCCCTCTGATGTCTAAAAGATGCTTATCACTACGCGCTACGGTGCTTTCCACTTGCTTTGCAAATCAGTTTAAACATACCCGGTAATCAGAGTTCATTATTCTTATTCACTTGGAGAGTCAGAAGTACCTTTTCCCACTGAGATTTCGAAGGAAAAGTAAACCACCATCCATTTAGAGATTCTATGGGTGTCTTAACAGGTGCTTTTATAAACAGGAAATGATTTAAGACTTATCGAAAGGTATGCCTCTGACTCTCTCACCTAATCTCTAGACCCAGCTGACTTTCCCCATTTCTCGAACACTGAGCGTAGCAAAAGGAGATGCTCTTGATTAGCCAAGAGACACTGCTGCCCATCTACCAACCGATACTTGATTCAGGGTTGGGGAATTGTGAAATAACCCAAATGCAGCACTTCCAGATGAAAACTGCTCTGAGGATTTTCCATTCCGAGAAGTAGGAAAAAAAAATAAATAACTGAGTAGTTCTTCTAAGTCCGTAAAATTTAGAGGCCCTCCTTGGGCAATATTACACCACCTACAAAGTATAATTTCTACTGTGTTTACATGTTGAGGAGCAAGAGAAAGGAGTTGTTGGTACAAATTAGAACACTATAAACATGGTGAGTCTGGACAGTTGCAAAATCATTTTAACGTATAAAATTGCTTTTGTCCAGAAAGAAATAAGACGCCTATCATTTAGCAATACCAAACTTGGTTCTCTGGGCGGGGGGGTGTGTGGTATGGGTGGGTATCTATCAATTACAATGTAACGGTTTTCTATGTTGTCATTAATCCATGTCACTGATTAATGTATTACTAATAAGCATTGGTTTGGAACCAATATGTTCTAGAGCTGGGCCGCTCTGTACGATACTACAATATCGTACGATATTGTACAATGTTGCTCTGCACAATATTGTACTCTGTACAATACTTTAGCTACCCGCTAAAGGTAGTTATTGAGCCCTCGAAACAGTGCTAGCGAGACGGAGAGGTTGAATTTTTTAAAATCTAATTGAAACACAAAATTTAAAACTGATACTTTTGAGGCACGTTTGGAGCAACGTAGGTCCATGAATCTGCTTTTTTCAACTATAAATTTTATCAACTCTAAATACAGAGCAATGAAAATAATGGTGTCTGAATCGAGGTGAGATTGCATTGTAAAGACATACCAGATTCCAAAGACTTAGAAGGAAAAAAAGGCACAAAAGAGTTCATTAATACTTTTTAATTGATTACCTGCTGCAATAATAATACGTGAGGCTGAATAAAGTGTATTGCTAAAATTAATCTCACTTGTTTGTTTAGACTTTTAAGGAAAGTGGCTAGTAGAAAATTGAAGATAACATACGCAGTTTGCCTAATATTTTTATTGGACGACACCGTTTCCGACGTCGGGCAGACATCGCGAGTACAAAGCTGCATATCCTCGTGAGGATTTTACAGAATGGTGATAAACTCTGCCGTAGCAGGAAGAGATGCAGGAAAACTCCAAAATCCCCACTCTCTGGGTCAAACTCAAGCTGTACCACTTACAGACTGTGGCACCCAGGCAAGCTACTTAACTTCTCTGTGTTTCTTCCTCCAGGAAACGGGAATAATACCATCGTCTACTTGACAAGGTTATTGTGAGAAATGAACGAATTAATGATATACTCGTCAGAGCTGCGACCGAGGCCACACCAGTGTTGGCTGTTATCGTCACGAGTTAGAAAACGAAATCATTCCACCACGGTTGGAGTAAGGGCCTTGTGGGAGGGGGTCGTGGGAGCTGGTGTCTTTAAAGCTGTGGAGGAGTAGTCACATCTTAAAAAGTATCCCGGGCAGAAGTGTAGCGGAGAGGTGAGGGGGGTGCTAAGGCTCTAGGTAAGAGACAAGAGGCCAGCACAACAGCCTAGTTGAGAAGTGATTCGGGGTCCCCGTGACTAGAGGGCAGGGCACGAATAATGGGGGGGGGGTGACTGCTAACTGCTCTTGAAACTTCCCTAGGCTTCTTTGGAGGTACCTAACTCGACTTCATTTCCCGCCTCTCTGCTATTACCTGTGGCCACAGGACTGGCCTCTAGCCAGGGGGAGGTGCGTGCAAGGGACGTGGGCCACCTCTTGTGACGGCCTTCCTGCCTTTCCTCTTTCGGCTCCAGCGTGTGTTCAGAAGGCAATCTTGGAAACCAGACACTGAAGGTGGAGAGGAGCCTTGTGCGGCCGTGTGGGTTGCCTCTCCCCTCCTCTCCCTCGCCCCTCACCCCGGCCGACACAAAACCACCTTGACCTCTCCATGAGAAAGAAATACACTGCTACCTTTTTAGGGCCATTTTACATCAGACGTTTGGAGCAAGGCGTGATGTAGCAGTTAGCCAAGCCTAGCTAATATGGAGGTGAAACGTATTTAAAGAGCTAAAAGCATTTTTACGGGAGTAGAAAGACACGACGCCTGATGAGATGTGGGAGTGATAAAGAATGCTGTCACCAAATTCTTTGAGTAGCACAGTCGCAAACATCGTCTTGAGTGCCAATATAAACAGTGCACCGACAAGAATTTTCTTTGCGACTTTAGCCAAGTACATTTTAGACCTCAGTAATGAGGAGCTGTAAGGCGGGGACAGGACTAGGAATTTGGTTAGGCTAAAGACATTAGGCATAGTCCTCAACTCGGCAGGAAGTAGGCCAAGTTTGAAAAGAAACTGAGAAGTCTGGGCGATGTTCTAAAGTCTACATGAGAAGACTAAAACGGAGATGTCAGCTGGTTAAAGTCGTAAGAGACAAGTAGATTCTAAAAATTCCAGACAAGCAGGTTTGGCGTTCCCAGAGGACAGAGGGTTACCAGGAACGGCCCTGACATGCCCCAAACTATGAAAATTGAATTCTGATTCCCAGGCGACAGCACTGTATCCTTCCCGGTGAACAAGGAAGGGTTTCCGGGAGGAAGGTCAGAGCCGGCCATTTTTTCTTTTTTTATCTCTAGAAATCTAGATGTGGCTTAGGTACTCTCAGAATGGAAAAGGGCTACGTCTTCTCAAGGCTCTAAGGACTCTTGCTCTGTAGAATGGAGAAAGCGGTAAGTCTCGAAGGGATGTGGCAAAATATGGAGGTTCCACGGAATCAACTCTAAGACCACAGTCGCAGGCCATGGTTAGACTCTGCTCTCCCCAACCATACTCAGCATCAGGCTCAGAACCTTCAGCCCCTAGCCCATTCCCTCCGATGCCCACACCAATCCGAACCAGCCAGGCACTTGAGCGGAAGCTTACTCAGGGCCGGCATCGAAGAGGTGTAGGCTGAACGTTGCTGCTATCATTCCGGTGACTGACGGAAGCTGCAAACTTCATCATGATCACTGTAATTTCTTCGCCTTCCACGACTTCCTTCTGACACTCGTTTTAGGTTAAGAACCTTATTTCTTTCTACTAGATTTCTCAAATCATTTTCTTTAGGCTGTCTCCTCACAGGAGTGATACTTTTTCCTCATCGCAACGTTTGAAAATACGCGGTGGGAAAAAAAAGCACCGTGTGCTGTCTGCAGTATTCTTTCTGTTGCTTAAAAAAAAAAAAAAAAGGATTCTAGGGGAAAACGACAAATAGCATGAAAGTTGTGAAAATGGGCATTTACAATTTCTGACAAGGCTTGGTTAGCCCTGGGCTGCTCTGCTCCGGACTTCACCAGCCAAGTTGCTAAAGACCTGCGGGCCGCGAGATTAGCTTTTCCCAGCTCTCAACCAGTGAAGTTCTTAAAGACGGTATAGGGACCCAGGTGCCCACTAGCAGCCAGGGTCTGAGATTTACTTGAGCGCTCACCGTGGGTCAGTGTCACGCAGCGTGTGACAATTCCTAAACGAATCCAGGGTTTTAATTCCCTTTATTCCCATGCCGACCCAATGAGGTCGGTATGACAGTCTCCGCTGAGACATGCAAGGAAACTGAAGTATAGAGAGGTCGTCCCGCTACAAAGTGACAGTCAAGATACAGCAAGTTATTATTCTTTGCCTGTTCTGGATTCTTTACAGCTGCTGCTTCTCAAGTGACGGCTGTGTCTAATCTTGGGTTAACAAGAGCCAACCAGTCAAATATTAGAAGCCCGAGGCCCACCAGCAGATTAACTCTTGTATTAGATTATCTTCCCGCGTCTGGTGATGACGAAAAGAGCAGCGGAGACATTTATTGAGCACTTACTGGTGCCGTGCCACACAGCATATTAAGTGCTCTCCGCATGGACCATGAGCTTAATGCCTGTATCCAGGGGGCATACGCTGAGTTTTCCTGGGCTGCAGCCCTTCCCATTAGCAACTGCCTGAGGTCGTCAGTCATTTCGGCTGGATTGCTCTGGTGGTGGTGTATACTCCAGGGCCTTGCTTTAGCTGCAGTTAGAACTTGGCTTTGAACCCTGGGCGCTGGACTACACTTCACCAATTTTCTCTAAGGAACTGAACCCCACTTGTCATCGAGGCATTGCTTCTCTCTGGATAAACCCACCTTGCCTCCCCTTCGCAAACCAAGGGGCTGCCCCACACTTACCTCTCGCTCTACTGGATCCCATCCTTTACTCATCTCTAAGTTATTAGAGCCAAGTTTACAACTTGCCTTTGGTAATGACTTTACAAGAGCTGGTCCCCGTCCTTGAGGACTTGCCGCACCAATAGCCAGGAAGTCTCCCTACCAGTTAGTTGCTGGTGTCATTGTCAGAGCCAATGCGGGTCGCATCTCACCTAAGAATAGAATAGTTCCCTATCCGTCACATAGACTGGGGAATGCCCACAGGCAGGGACATGGTTTTATTTTCCTACCCCTAATACTCCCCTGCGTCTGGCACATAGAATTCCTAACACAGGTTGGCCGAACGAATGAATAAATGAATGGATACTGAAAGAATACCAACCTTCATTTTCCCATCCCGCGATGAAAACTCAAGGAGTTGACTCAAATTTCTAGGTAGAATAAAACATACCAGTTCCGGTTGCTAAAGGGACAAAAATGTACACTGCAGGCTGTATTTTTACAGGAAAATTTTTTCATCTCATAACTGGAATTAATTTATTCCAAGATAGCAGAAAGGTACTGGGGCAGTATGAGATAAAGGGGATTTAAGGAACATAATAAAAAGAACATTACGATCTGGTTAACATAACCTAACCCCGGGAAGATTAATAGCTTTCAATTCATACAAAGACTGAAATCTACAATTTGATATATACATGCTCTTATTAAAAATGAAGGCTGATTATAATGAAATACTACCACCATGCAAGAATCGGCATGGTGTATAAAATAGACAAACCAGCAGTGTGACAAGCGTCGGAGCAAAGCCCTTTAAGGGGAATTCCATAGGATACTCTTTGAGTTCCAAAATGGTCCAATCACCTGAGAGTTGGAGATACAATTAAGAATTATGTTCTAAAAAATTCTATAACAGAAGGTAATTAATATCTACTTGGGGAAGGTTAGGGTTTTTTTTTAAATTTTTTTTTGAACGTTTATTTATTTTTGGGACAGAGAGAGACAGAGCATGAACGGGGGAGGGGCAGAGAGAGAGGGAGACACAGAATCGGAAACAGGCTACAGGCTCTGAGCCATCAGCCCAGAGCCCGACGCGGGGCTCGAACTCACGGACCGCGAGATCGTGACCTGAGCTGAAGTCAGACGCTTAACCGACTGTGCCACCCGGGGGGCCCCAAGGTTAGGTTTTTTAATGAATCAGATGTGACTCCGCAGAGAAACGCCTGATGTTGCCATTTCTGCTCTGTCCGTGTGTGTAGCTAGAAACACACGAGGCAACGGGCCTCCTGGTGTATGGCATCACGTTTTACCTTCATGGGCGGAAAGGAGGCATTTGCTTCCTGCTCGTGTAGCACACTTGGGAGGCTCGGAAGGACCAGAGAATTTCTGGAACTACGCTCAATCCAAAGTCTTTAGTTCGGTACATTTTCAAAGCGATGAGTCATTCCCAGACTTGGGATTTTTCATTTCCTTCAAATTTAAGTGTTAAAACCTTTTCTGAAATGGTACCATGCTCAGAAGTAGAATGTATGAGAGAGAGAAACGATCAAAGTGTTGAAGTGGGGGTGGTCAGGAGCCTTGAAAAGGAAAGAGCTCATTTGACCCCCTCCTCCCAACGCCCCTTTTGGCCTCCGAGGCACCCTGTGGTACTTCTAGAACGCCTTGAAGCATGGTTCGAAAGGCGCCTGATCTGCAGCCGCGCTCCTACTTTTCAGTTGCGGTAACGGAAGGTAAGGAACTTGCCAAAAATCACACAAAGGAATCTGCAGAGAGAGGAGAAACCGGAGGTGTTTTCTCGGCACCTGAGCGTGGCGTCTCGGACCTCGCTCTCTCACTGCCCTGTCCCTGGGGACAGTGCTGCATGTGATCCGTGCTTGGCCAGCCTGAGCGCCACCTGGGAGCTCTCAGGCCTTGTCCAGACCCGCTAAATCTCTCTGGGGTGGGAGGCAGGAATCTGCATTTAAAAACATTTTTTTAATGTTGTTTTTTGAGAGAGACAGAGCGTGAGCGGGGGAGGGGCAGAGAGAGAGGGAGACACAGAATCCGAAGCAGGCTCCAGGCTGTCAGCACGGAGCCTGACGCGGGGCTCGAACTCACGGACCGTGAGATCATGACCTGAGCCGAAGTCGGACGCTCGACGACTGAGCCGCCCAGGCGGTGCCCCTCGCATTTGAATAAGCTCTCCAGGGGCACGTGTACCCCAGTGTTTATAGGAGCACTTTCAACAATAGCCAAATTAGGGAAAGAGCCTAAATGTCCATCAACTGATGAATGGATAAAGGAATTGTGGTTTATATACACGGTGGAGTACTACGTGGCAATGAGAAAGAATGAAATCTGGCCCTTTGTAGCCATGTGGATGGAACTGGAGAGTGGGATGCTAAGTGAAATAAGCCATACAGAGAAAGACAGATACCGTATGTTTTCACTCTTATGTGGATCCTGAGAAGCTTAACAGAAGACCATGGGGGAGGGGAAGGAAAAAAAAAGAAAGGTTAGAGAGGGAGGGAGCCAAAACATAAGAGACTCTTAAAAACTGAGAAGAAACTGAGGGTTGATGGGGGTGGGAGGGAGGGGAGGTGGGGTGATGGGCATTGAGGAGGGCACCTGTTGGGATGAGCCCTGGGTGTTGTATGGAAACCAATTTGACAAATTTCATATTATAAAATAAAAAACAATAATAAGTTCTCCAGGTGATTCTCAAGCACCTTGCACCAGGACACCTCTCCTGCCTGGCCTTTCCTTCTGGCCCTCACTCTCCAACTACTATGCTCAAAAGGAGCGGAAGTTTCAATTATTAGGAGTAAAAATGCTGTTGCGAAGGAAAAGAAAAGCCGGCGGAAAAAAAGAGGCGAAAACTACCGTAGAGCTGTTAACCCCTCACCTCGGGTCCCATTTAAGTCATTTTGCAACTTAACGTATCTTTGTTCAATAGCGGCTGTATGAAAAAGCCCGACATGATCTGCTATTCCTTCTGGTTTCTTCAGCTTGTTTTCTAAGTAAACCAGAACACCGTTTTTGAAACTAAATGTCGTCATGTGCCTTAGGTAACACTGGTCATATCGATCCGGTGTTCCAACAGGAGGGCCAGGGCGTGCAGCTTGGGTGGCACACAGCATACAACATGCACACTCACCAACACACAAGTAGTGAACTTGGCAAACGAGTGTCTCCTACTTTACAAAAGATACGCCAGCAGGGATTTTGACGAGCAGTACCACCTCTGAGCTGGCTGAGGAAAAAGGCACCATTTCAAAGTCATCTCTGGGGCCTTTTGAAAAATTTTCAATTATTTTGGATTCCAGTGTAATTAACCTACAGTGCTATCTCAGTTTCAGGTGTGCAAGAAAGTAATTCAGTCTGGTAACTTTTTTATATCGGGGAGGCCCATGAAAATGAGGAGGGTATAGATTACTGGAATCGTGTGAAATTACGAAACTAGGCCAAAACAACACTTTCATGAATGCAAAGAGGGACAGCAACTGAACGTAACCTCTTGATCTGCATCTCTTTTCAAAATAATCTGTATTTCACTCCTCTGTGTTTTAAGTTAAAGGAAATGATTTTCTGACTCTTCTAAAAAAAAAAAGACTCTCTGGAGCAAACGAAAGATGGTCTGACGTGTCACAAGATCAGGATGGAGAGTCACTACCCTGAAGGAATGGGTCATTTGAGAGTGTCAAAGAAGAGCCAAGGTCTACGCACCGTTGTTTTTGCTTTGAATGGAAACCCTGAGTGCAATGTGTTAAGAATATAAAGCTATTCCCAACATGTGAAAATTCTGTAAGATTTTTCAAATGAACCCTCAGGTCAGTATTTTAACTCCGTTGCTATGTGTGTGTTAGGTTTCTCAGATGGAATGCACTATTCCCAGAACCATCTTTTCTGAAACTACAAAAAAGCAAAACCCCAAAAAACCAACAACAACCAAATAGAATCCAAAGTTCTCAAAGTTCTCATGCCTGATATACTCTATGCCCTCTTTCATAAAACACGTCACTTGGTTTTTATGTTTCTCTACGTTATTTGTTGACACAAAAGATAGATTTCTCCCAATTTACCCTAAAATGCGTGGTTGAAAAAATCTAGATGAAAATTGTAAACCCCAAATGTGTTTATAAGTTCATACCTATGAAATGATTACTTAATAAGGCATAGGTTCCTCTAGATAGCCGAAAAAATCATCTATGGGTTTTTGACTTCACAATTCTTTGACAACAACATTACCTCTGAACAAAAGATTGTGTGGAGTTATACAGTATTTTCAACTAAAGGCTACGGCACTTGGCTTAACACGCACACTTCCCCATCGGTTACAGTGGAGATGACTTTTCAATCTCTAAACTGCTCAGCAGGCACCAACAAGCCAAGCAGCCCGCGTCGAGCTCATCAGTCCTTGGCTTTGAATCATCTAAGGTGTAACTCAAAGAAGGTGAGAAAGAACATTTGCCAGCTCTCCAGGGTGGCATGTGAACCTCATGAATCCCCGCGAAATAGAGCCAAGTGATGCTTCAAACCTCCCACCACGCTCTGCCGTCAGCTTCCCACTGCTATGGAATCCACAATGGAAATGCGCCCCACTTTTCCCTTCGGTCCTTTTATAGACACCCGCCTTCTTCATATTCTCCCTGGAACTGAATTAGTTACTGTTTCAAAGAATGGGGGCCCTGTGCTAGGCCAGGGTGGGGTATAATGACAAGCAAGTCCATTTGTTTGGAATAAAATGGCCAGAAACAGAACAATAAACACAGAAGTCTGCTAGAACAGGCCTTTGGTTTATCAACACAAAGAGTTTTCTTCATGACTTCCTTGGCCATCAGTTGCATTCAAAGATGGAGTTGCTAATAATTTCCTTTCCTCCTGGTTAATTATGCAATTGGATAATAAAGCATTAAGGCAAGAGCTTTGCCCAGTTTTAATTTTCTTCAGTCTTTATTTTAACTGTTTCCACAGATCGGAAATCTCGGTCAGCAAAGAGTCCTAATAACGCATGGCTTAATATTACACAGGTCACGTATACATGCATACGGTAACATTTCCAACATGTAACTATGTCCACTGAAGCCCGAGCGTAACAATACCCAAGCCCGTCATGGTGCCTCGCTCTGGGCTCCCACTAAAATGAGAGAGGATTTGCGTACCAGCAGTTATCTAGGGGATGATCCTACGATACGCTGTGGGGAATGGGAAGGTGAGACAGGAAGGGCACGAAGCAGTCAGGAATGCCGTGTTGAGCAGATTACGAATGTAGGGAACCGGGGCTAGCGCTTTTGGGCACCCTCTGACAACCCCTGAAGCGGTCTCGAAATTATCCCAGTGATACGGACAGTCCATCTAAAGCATCTGTTCTCCATGACGTTAGATGGTACCCCCAATCTGCACCCACAAAACGGTACACAGGATCTCACACTCCAAACGGGAGCAGAGTAATGAGACGCATGTAGTATATTCACAGGATGTGACTGGCTTTGCAAAACGTCCTATGTTTCTTTGCATATAAACTAAAGGCAGCCCTCAATTTTTAAAGTAAGATCTTACCCAAGGCTAGAAGACTTGACATGGCAACTCCTGAGTTTTCAAGAATTGCTTATGGTTCAATTCTAACTACGTACGTATCAAACCATTTCAGTTTCAAGGGCTAGGTCAGAGTTCTTAAAACAAAAACAGCAAGGCTCAAACCTCAGGGTGTTTTCGTAATTGGATGTTCTGTATTTAAGGCAAAAATTGTAAGTGAATAAATATAATGTGTTAACTGAAAAAAGAAGCGGAATTTCCTTCAAGAAAAGTATCAATGAAACATTTAGGTAAAGATCCGTCACTTAACAGCAAGGACAAAGAAAATAACTGATGTATAATTTAAGGTCTGAAGTTCTTTTGCGACTCACATCACGAAGGCCCTCTTGACATGACATTTATGTCATTCCAAGAATTCTGTGAGTAGTTTCTGCACGTATACTGTGAGGATCTCAGATACATCCCCAGGAACAATCGCCCCAACACTGTCCTGCATACAGAAAGTTCTGGATCCTGTTGACAGGAGTGTTGGTTACTTCTCAGATGCTGGGCGGGAGGAGTGATGGCAGTCAGGGTGGCCTCGGAGGAGCAATCAGTCACTGTCTTTTCCCTTTCCTAAGATGCTGAGGATCCTATCTTGCTGCGACCCTGCCCGCGCCCTGCCTGCTCAACGGGGCCACTTCCACCGGCCCAACCGTTGCCCTCGGCCTTGTATTCAGAATGTTTTGGTTGCGACAAATGAGAGAGAAAAAAAATGAGCTTATGTGGAACAAATTAAGGTTCTGGGCTTTGGAGCCAAACAGACACGGGTTTGAGTCTCATCTCAGCTATGTGACCTTTGGCAAATTTCTGATTCATTTCCCCATCCGCAAAACGTACGACACCTTCCCCAGTGTTCGGTGCTCGGTACTCAAGAAATACTAGCTGTTGCCATGCTTGTTAGTATCATGGGAGGAAAGGAAAAAGCAAGCTACCGCATAGGAGATTCCCCAGGAAAGGGGAATCTAGAAGTGGAGAAGCCTTCCCTTTGTGCAGAGCAGTGAGTTTTCCACTTGTGTTGCCAGGACCAGCAACGCCACCTGAGCACTTGTTAGGGAAGCAAATGCTCAGGCTTCATTCCAGACCAAACAAAACAAACTCTGGGGTGAGGACCAGCAGTCTGCGTTTTAACAAGCCCTCCAGAGGATTCCCACCCATGTGCAGCTCCTGAGAACCAGCATGACAGCTGCAGAGCAGGGAGGGGACATGCAGAGCTGGGGTTGGCTCCTAAGGAACATTAACACCCCGCCCCCCATCAGTGATCCTTTTGTGGGCATTTGCATCATTTGAGATTTTCATTCCCATTTTTCATCCATGGTGTCTACTGAGTCCGTATCTTTTCAAGATTGAAGTAGGTAGCTAGTTGCAAGAGATTGTGTTTCCTCTTCAAATCCAGAAAGGTTAAGTAGAGAGACGCTCCTCAGGCCATTTTGAGTCTTACCCTTTTTTTTTTTTAAATAGATATTAGTACGTAAGAAATACAGAACTACTTTAGTGTGTTAACAATCATCGTGCAATCCAGCCGAGGAGAGAGCATCATATAACTGACATCCCACAGCCACTACCTTTAAGTTTCAAAAGGGAGCGATAGCCACTCTTCAAATCTAATGAGAAAGCACATGATGGTGCAATGAACTGTATGCATTAATATGAAGTCAGATTTCAAATCTTAAGGCTTGGAGAAAAAGATTCTCTCAGCCATATGTTTAATAGCTGTAAAGAAAAGACAATGTTTTCTACTGCTGAGAAATTTGATTACAGAGGAATCTTATTTTCAGCATTGTCCTTCGTTTACAAGCTTAAACGATATCATTACGTATGTCTTTTTGATTTTAAACGCATACATATTTACCTAAAACGAAGTCATTTCTCCCACTTCTTCATTGTTGAAATTGCCTTCACCAACAGTTATGCCGTGTCAAGATGGGATCAGGATGCGTGGGAGGAGAAATGTTTTGCACTCAAGCTTTGCTAACATATGCAACTATTCCCAAACTACCAATGAAACGATATGCGTGTCTCAGAGTATGGAAAAGCTGGCTGTTAATCTCTGCTCTTAAGTCTTACCTAGGCTAGAAGGGGAGAATATCCGGGTCAGAGAACTTAGATGGGGCTCAACTTTGGCTGGACCGCAATCGCCAGGAATGACAACAACCACAACAAAACCCTGATGTGTGGGTTTCCCTCAGAGTTTGATATCATTAGACTGGGATGCAGCCTGCACCTTTTTTAAGTTTCCAGTTGATGCTAACGGTCATGAGAGCCGTTGCCTTGGAGGTCTCCTCTAATCTAACCACTTCACATTATTTAAATGGAACTATAATCTGTACTAACTGGTAGCTGGTGGGGAGAATCATTAGCTCTAGGTTCTTGGTACCAGCCAGATGCTGGTCCACCTGTACATTAGGGTTTCTTACAAGGGCCAGGCCAGGCAGTGGCTCTGTGTTCCTTTCCCCGTGTGTCCCCATTTGGGCAGCTGTAACAAAATCCCACAGCCCGGGTGGCTTAGAAACAGCAGAAACTTAGTTTTCACAGGTCTGCAGGTTGGGAAGTCCAAGATCAAGGCATCAGAGCCGTCCTGTTGGGCGAGGGTCTTCTTCCTTACTCACAGCTGATGCCTCTTCTCCGTGAATGCAGACGGCGGGAAGGGCTAGAGAAAGCTCCAGATGCTGTGAAAGCAGGGCTTTAATTCCATTGCTGAGGGCTCCAGCCTCACGGTTTCAGTACTTCCCAGAGGCCCCACCAACCAGTACCATCGCGTCAGGCATTAGGATTTTATTTATTTATTTCTAAATTTGTCTTATGTATTTTTGAGAGAGAGAGAGAGAGATCGCAAGCCGGGGAGGGGTGGGGAGAGAGAGAGAATCCCAAGGAGACTCTGCACTGTCAGGGCCGAACCCGATGCGGGCTCCAACTTACCCGCCACGAGATCATGACCTGAGCCTAAATCTAGAGTTGGACGCTTAACCGACTGAGTCACCCAGGCGCCCCTCGGATTTTAACATATGAATTTCAGGGGTGGGGCAGACACAAACATTCAGGCCACAGCACCATGCAAGGTGATATATAAAATGTGCATGATATATGAATATAATATATAAAAGCATAGATGTGTTATCACTTTGGTACAAAATGAACCAGTACTGAGTATTCATTCGCTCACACATTAATCATCTAGTTTGTGGCAGGTATATAAAAGGACAAAAATGTACAAAGAGGACCTCAAGAAGCTTCCAGTCTAGAAGGGAGTGCAGATGCATGGACAATTAAAACACCATATACAGAGGCTGAGGTGGCACATGGAAGAGGCCGGGGAAGTCGTGTCGGACACTCAGGAATCTGTCTGAGCTGCTGTCTGAAAGGGGACTGCAGACCAGCCAAACAAAGGCGGGAGGGGAAGCCAATTCCTGAGAAACAGAGCCGTGTGCATGGAGGGGAAGAAAAATGAACAAAGGCACTTCATTTGGTTGTGGAGTTAAGCAAAGAAGAATACGGCTTGCGGGGTCGCAAGGACTGGGGGCACGGAGGGCCACGGAAGCAGCGGAATCTCGGGAAGTGGCAAATAACCAGCACTGGGGCTTCCGGGGGCACAGCCCCAATGGCAGCGTTTGCCAGTTTCTGTGGCGTAACTGCTCCCACCGTGACTGACTTCAAGTTCCCGACGTGATGCCACCGAATGAAGAATTCGGGAGACAGAGAGGCACACACTTGGCACCCAGGAGCCTCTCTGAGCTGGTTCCAGCACACCACCGCAGTTATAAGCCACTTTTATCCTGAGGGCAATAGGGAGCTCTTGAGGTTTGTATCCAGGGAGTAAAAATAGAACACAGGCTTCCTACTGTTTTCTAAGCAGTGGCGGGTGTCTTTGGCACATCTATATACTCACTCTTCTGAGCCAAGACAGGTATTTGTGAACCAGATGGCCCAGGGATAACCTCAGGTAGTCCAGATTAAGTAAAACCAATTAGCCTACCTAAGGGTTAAAACCGGGCTGGAGAGTTATTAGTGTCACATCCTGACTGAGGGAAAAAAACAACAACAGAGAAAAGCATTCTTCATGTCCTTACAAGGCTTACTGGGGTGGGAGAGTGAGCGTCAGATCCAGCATTATAGTATGGCCCTTGATTTTTTTAATAGCCAAGGACTTCTGGTCAAAAGGAAATGTGCAAGAGAAATAAACAAAGACTACATATCGGGTTAGAATGGGTATTTGCTGTTGTGAATATTCAGTCATTGTAGATGAATAAGTTGCAGTGTGTAAAACACTGGGTAACACCTTTTAAGACGCTTTAGGTATAATGAGCCGGCAAGAAAAAGTTTGCTAGACATCAGCATAATTCACGGAATGTGTTAAGTTGAAAGTAAATAGTTTAACAAGCAGAGCATGTGTGTGCTAAACACGGCGAGGGATGGAAAGACCAAAAGATGCCCCATATTCATGAGGCACCTGGGCACTAAATATTCACCATGTACTAGATAGACACGAGACCAAATCTACAAGAGACACTAAATGTACAAGAGGCACTAAATATTCAGGATGACATAAATATACCTGTGCACTTAATGTTCATAAGGACTTAACTCCACCACCCACTGGTGACACCCATTCCAGCTTGATGAGCCCTCTGCCCAGGAATGACATGGTGATTTGTCAGGCTCACCAGCAAATGATGGCTGTGGCCACGCATACTTGTCCCTGTCTCCGACAAAGTGTGTGCCATTGGCCCAGGCACACCAGGTGTGGCCTCTCTGGATAGAGACTCCGCTCTGGTCCGTGTAAGCACAGTGTGGGTGGGGAAAGCTGACACAGTAGAGAGAAGACATATAAACACCGTGTACCCCAGAGTTCAAGCAGTGGGGTCCTTCCAGCCCACTTCTACTGTGTCCTAAGTGTGGGTAGTTCACTCTGCAGCTTTCCCCATGGCTTCTCGCTGTGTGCTTTGACCGATTTTAGTAATCTGTGTGCTTCAAGTGTTTCGGTCTGGTCTGGGAGCCTTCCTGTTTCGTGACCCCTGGGACTGATTGCCTGGTGGGGTACGTGCAGGCTATCCCCGCATCAAGGTAATTCCCCACCCCAGAGACAAGACGGGTGAAGTTACACAATAAATAATTTGAATTTCTTGGGGGGGGGGGCGGTCTTGGAGTTGATGATGTTTGCTCCGTCTAATCTGCTTCCTCATTTGCTGCAGTTTTAAGGAACAGAATTGATTGTCTATGAAGTGAAAAAAAAAACACAACAGAGAAACATTTTGAAATGGACTTCCTTTTGAAATCATCTGTGAGACCGCATCTAGAAAAGAATTACAGCAGATATTTCATCGAAGAAACGCTGAACTGAAAAAAAGCATCGCATTCTGATGACACTTACTTACTTTCATATATCCATTCAAAGAATATTAAAAACAGCCCCAAGATATGAATCATCTGATGACATTTAAAACAATGCAAAAATAAAACTGAATCTAAAGTGTCACTGAAGGACATAACTCAAATGGAGTAGAATGTCATTGCTTAAATAAATAATAATCAGAAACACGATTAGACGTTGGAGTTTGTTTCAACATGTATTGTCACTGAGCGCCAATGGAAAATTAAATACACAACGGGGAGCAATTTAACTTAACATTTGTGGTGATTTATTTTTTTCTTCTTTTCGTTTTATTTTAATTCCAACAGAGTGAACCTACGGTGTTATACTGGTCTCCTTGTTGGGATTTCTTTACTGCCCTTTCGTCCAAGGCAATCCACTAGATACCGCGGGGGGCTACGCAGAGGAAACATACACTCTCCGAGAGTTTCCTACAGTCTAATGATAAAGATGGAAAATGTCCTCCAGAAGCAAACACAATTTGGCTGGAGAAGCTGTGGGAGATGGTCCCTCGAAGATGATTAGGGTATTGGCAGGTGAAGGGCAAGGCAAAAGCTAAGAAGGCCGAGGGAATTACAAGACGCAGAACTTAGGTATTTCCTTACCAAAAGGCATAACAGGAGCTCCTGTGGACCATAAGCTCTTTTGTAAGAAGATATCACAAAATGCACAGGTAATTACTATGAGAGTAGCAGATTTTCCCAGTGTCCTCTTACCCCCCAACATCATAATGTAACGGACCACGAGGTTTCCCAGGGCAGCATCAGAGACATCTCCAGCTCAGGATATATAGACTTTGGCACAAACCTCTGTTTTCACATGGAACACGTTGCCCTGTGACCGATCTGCGCATCTGTCTTGCCAACTACACTCTAGGTGACTCAAAGCCATGGGTTTTATCACTCACGAGCTTAAATTTGGCAGTTAGTATACTGTTTAATGCCTAGCATGTGCTCCGTTAATACTTAATTGATGGAATGAACGAGCCTATCAATCAAACAATAGTGTATCAAGATGATTACCCCAATCTGCTTATGAGTAACAACGCCTGAGTTGTGGAAGGAGGGGAAGGAAAAAGGGTGGAGTATAGAAGGGAGCAGAGAAGATTGTCCAAACTAGCACAAAGAGCAGCTCTGAGGTTCATATGTATGCGCCCATAAAGTGAGCAAAGACATGATACATGCAAGTTCAGATTAGAAAACGATCAATTGGCTTAAGAGAGGTGGGGTTTCCGTTTTCCTCTGATGCACATACCCTCTAGCTGTCCTTAGGTGACTTTTGTTTTTCAAAGCTGCCTTGGACGCTCGAGAATAAAAACAGGGCAAAATTGGGAGAAGACTGGCACACTGTTTGATTCACTCCCTTGGATACAGTCTGGATAATTTTCCTTATAAAAAGTGACAGAAAATACTGGAAGATAACTGAGCGTCCTGTGAATCATCAGAGAAAGATGATATTAAGGAGGAAGGAAGAGTTCTGAAGAGTGGCAATCTTTGAGTAATGCGCTTTATAGAGGGACTTACTCTTCTCTTTAGGTGAATACCTAATTGAGTACAATTTCATATTGCTGGAAGGTAGAATTTGCTCTCCTTCGCTCTATATGTACACGGAGTGTATAAATGTTATCGGCATTACTATCCCTGTAACAGAAAGACCTCTCTTCCATAAGCCAAATTTTCTTCCATTTTGCTTTCTGAATTCCTTTCTTCCTTCTTTCCCTACAATGGCACCTCCAGATCTCTTTGAAAGGGGAAAATAAAGTAAAATGCCTATGGGCTAACTAACTACGGTTGGTGAGTTCAAGGACTTCCAGTGCAAATCTCAGTGAAGTTGTCACAACACACTCAGCAGAAAACCTGCCAAACGAGTTTGAACAAGTCTTTAAAATAAGGTACAGGAAAGACAAAATTACCGTGTCATCTTCATGATAAGAAGAAAGAATTCAAACTAAGAAAAACCAGAGATAAAAACAAAAAGAGGGCGCTAAAGAACATCTCACTACGGGGAGATGACTTTCACCCACAATGACCTCTCTAAAAAGCAAAGATGCTTCTCGGTTATCGTTTAGTGAGTGAGCACACGAGTTCCTACGATAATGTGCATTTTAATTAGATCACTTGTTCATGAATTCAGAATCCTAGCCTTTCCATTGTTAGCATGGTGGCTTTGTGTATTCCATATTCCTCTCCAGCTACCGCCCCATTTCTCAGCTTCCCTTTATCTACCTCTCTGTCCTTGATCCCCACTTCCCTAAACCTCAGCTCACCACGATCCGATGGTCGGCTCAGTTTGTGCTGGAAACTCTTTGGTTATGTCATCACGAACCTCTTCCTTGCTGAAACTCTAAGGGGTAGGGTTCATATCAAGTTGTGGCAGCATCCTGAATAGTTCCTGAGACTGCTAGCCACGCCCCTATCTTTGACTTTTTCCCTTGCTCAGCTCGTCATTCATTCTTTCTTCTTTACCTTGTATTTTCTGGCCACTCCCTGTTAGTGCCCAGCAGAGTCCTTTTACCTTCTCCTTTACAACGTTTTCTGTTTAGGCATTCTGCCTGGGAAATCACACCCCCTCTTGAGAAAGGGAAAGCTCTTAAGTGATTGTAACTTGGGTGATTTTCTTTCCTTTCTAGGTAGTCTTGGGCATCCCCGAATAGAAAAATATTGTGGAATAGTGTTTAGGGTCCATTTTATACAGATGAGAACATTAAAGGCCACTGAGGTAAAGGCTGTCACTAATCTCCATCTGAGAACTTCTGGTTACACCCTTGTCTCTTTCTTCGGCCTTGAATGTGATTGCACATACACGTATGTGTGATATTGTGGTGTTTCTCCAGCTTTAACGTGCATACAGATTCCTCAGGGACCTTGTTACATTGAAGATTCTGATTCAACAGTTCTAGATGGAGCCTGAAATTCCACGTTTCTAACAAGCTCCCAAGTGATGCTGAGGCTTGCTGTCCATGAACCACACTCTGTGTAGCAAGATGATTTGCTTTTAAGAAAATGAAGCGATTTATAACAAATAGGACACAGAGCTCTCTAATTATTGCAGAGGTGCAACCTCTGAGCGTTAAATAATAAGTGACTAGGAAGGAACAGAACCACGTCCGAATTATCACATTGTCAACGCAACGCTACGGTGGCCCAAAGATGAGCACTTCATAATGCTCAATGGGCTTCACAAGAATCAGGGAGGTAGGATTCACTGGACCCACAGACTCCTTTTCACGGATAGAAAAGGACATATCAAAACTGGCTCTAGAACGAGTGCCTTGCTCTGCAAGCATTTGAAAATACTTGCGTGGTTAAGACTTAGAGTCACCGGCCGGGCCCGGAATTTAAAATGAAAAGCTACCACGCGATGCCATAAACAAAGTACCCAAGTACGAAATCTAGACCTAGAGGGACCTTAGAGATCATCCACCTAAGCCTCTCAGTTTACTGATGAGAAAACCGGAGGTTTCCAGGATTTACTCAAAGTGCGGCACAGACCTAGTAGCAGAATGCGGGTCTCGGGACTCTCATAGTCCAGGACTCCCTCCATCGGATGGGGAAGAGAGTATTAAAAGAAACAGACCCCAGAGAATAAGTGCAGGCATCTGTGGGGTCCATATATTTACCACCAATTGCTCATTTGTTCACTGAGTCCCCGTACGTCTGGGTGACAAGTGGGCCAGTTAGGTACTAGGGAAGATGATTCAAAAGGACAGCACTTTCCCAGGTTTCCCTTTGCCCTGTTTTCACACCCGGCCCAGCGTGAACTTGCAGCAGTCCTTTGACGAGTCGTATACTGCTTAACAAGTTGCACGCTAATTATAGAAACTTCTGGGGGCAGTGGTCAAAGTTTCTACCTCATAAGCTCGAGCACTTCCAGGCTCTGAGCTTCATCCAGAATTGAGGGCAAGGATCCCTTCTGCGGAGGAGGCCACACCAGCAGCTGCCCCACTGTCACAAGACCTCCACTTTACCTCAGGGACTGACGAGGTAAACTGGCCGCTTTCGCGCCTCCTTCCCTTTTAGGCTGAAACCCACGGGCCGAACTAAGGTCAGGGGTAAAGGAACAGGAAGGGAGGGACTCTGCTCCTTGGAGAGGTCCTCTGGGGGCCTGTCTGGAGTCAGAATCTGTACCTGAGGCACCACGCTTCCCTCCCGGGGCCCCTCCAGGTATTGTTACTAGATGGTCCTCTTTCAACAGCGCTGCTTACCGACTCAAGTTGATGAGTTATATAATATTAATGACATTCGGGCTGAAAATATGGGCAAACCTGGTATTGCCAGGTGTCAACCGAAACATCTCAAGGTGGGGAGTTCTGCATGATCACTGATAATTAACAGCCACTACTAACTGAGCGCCCACATGGTAGGTACTCCATATTTCTCGAGAAATACGTAGTTCTCTACTCCGTATTTCTGTAGAGAAGAAGATATAATAAGAAAACAATAAGAGACAATTATTTGAATTTGAAACAACTTGGGGCGCCTGGGTGGCTCAGTCGGTTAGGCGGCCGACTTCGGCTCATGTCATGATCTCGCGGTCCGTGAGTTCGAGCCCCGCGTCGGGCTCTGGGCTGACAGCTCAGAGCCTGGAGCCTGTTTCGGATTCTGTGTCTCCCTCTCTCTCTGACCCTCCCCCGTTCATGCTCTGTCTCTCTCTGTCTCAAAAATAAATAAACATTAAAAAAAAAAGAAACAACTCAAAGACAAAAAAGTCCTCAATCCGACTCTCTAATAATACATTAATGTATTTCATTTTCCATGTTAACTTACAGGACTTGCCCGTGTGCGTGTTGAATGCTCATATATTTGTGGTAATATTTATACTCCATTTGTTTGTTTTTTATACTCCATTTATTTGTGGTAATATTTATGTGGTAATATTTATACTAATAAATATATAATATATATATTTATATATATAATAATAAATATATAATATATATGTATATATATATATATATATAAATATGTGGTAATATTTATACTCCATTTGTTTGTTTTAATTGGATACTTTGTGCCCCGTCTTATTTTTCTTGCCCTCTCTTTCCTTTGAGCCTCCACGGTAACAATATTAATAATAAATATATATCCTTCCATTCCTACCTCATGGCCATATGATCCCAGAGGATTAATTTTATCTATTTTTTTTTATTGTTTTGAGTTTTTGTTTTTTGTTTCTGAGAGAGAGAGCGCATGTGCCCACCAGCTGGGGGGAAGAGGGGCAGAGAGAGAGGGTATGAGAATCTCAAGCAGGTCCCAAGCTCAGCGCAAAGCCCCACACAGGGCTTGATCCCATGAACCGTGAGATCATGACCTGAGCTGAAATCAAGAGTCAGACCCTTAACTGACTGAGCCACCAAGGTGCCCCTAATTTTGTCTTTTTTTATTTTTGTAATGGGTTCATGTTTATTGAAACTTTGTTAAGAAGACACCATGACTATCCCTTCAGGACAGCAGGCACAGATCTAACCAGACTGAAAAGTAATTCATTCTGCAAAGCCACCATAATTCCATAATTTTATTCAATAATTCCTGCAGTGATGGGTATTTACGTTATTTCTAATTTTTGACCACTACTGACAATGCTACAAAAATAGTGTCTACACAGAGCCTTTCATACTGGGGCTTTGACTTCTGTAGAATTGATTCTCAGAAATGGAGTGACAGATCAGAAGGTAGGTATATTTAAAAAATGTAATAGATAATACCTCATTTCTTTCTTTAAACACCATAGCAATTTATGTTCCCAGCAGCAATGCCTGAGAGTGAGCTTTTCCCTCATTAGAAGTTACCGTTCTTAATTTTTGTCCATCTCTTGAACGGAAACTGGGGTCTTATTTATTTTCATTTTCCTGACTACTATGAGGTTTAGCACCTTTCCATAGTTTTTTTTTTTTGCCCCCCCCCCCCCCCCCCCCGCTACCTGGGTATCTTCTTCTGTGAACTGCCTATTGCTACATTGACCACTTTTCTTAAAAATTTTTTTTTTCAACATTTATGTATTTTGGGGACAGAGAGAGACACAGCATGAACGGGGGAGGGGCAGAGAGAGAGGGAGACACAGATACGGAAACAGGCTCCAGGCTCTGAGCCATCAGCCCAGAGCCTGACGTGGGGCTCGAACTCCCGGACCGCGAGATCGTGACCTGGCTGAAGTCGGACGCTTAACCTACTGCGCCACCCAGGCGCCCCCATTGACCACTTTTCTATCCGGTTGTTGTTCACCTTCGAAATTAACATGGAGGAGGTATTTATATATTAGGGGTATGTATCTATCCTTTCTGTCATTCATGTTGAAAACCATATCTGTGTAGCCTATCATTTGTCTTTGGACTTTTTGGTTATTTTTAAGTAGTAAACAGGTCTATCTTTTCCTTATCACTTTTGATTTTCCTGTCTTGTTTAGAAAAGGTCTTCCTCATCCCAAGGATATTTCTTTTTATATTTAAAACTTTAATGCACTTGAAATTTATTTTTATACTGCATGAGCTAGGAGATAAACCGTGTTCTCCAAGAGGGACTGCAAAAAGTGCTGGCAGCATTTACTGAATGAAACAACTTTTTTTCCCCCCCACTGGATTAAAATAACACTTTTGCCACATAATGTTTCCAAAGACAATTTGATCTGCTTCTGGACTCGCAATTTTGTTTGAGTGCTCTATTTGTCTCTTTTTGTGCTAGTGCTATATGAGATGGGTTACAGAAGCTTTATGGAATGTTTAATACTGGACAATGAGGGACCCTCCCTGATCTCAAATGCATAGACACTGATTTTTTTTTTCATCTATCCTTAGGTTAGTCTTAAGTGTCTGTTTTTTTATAAGAGCTTTGAAGGTCACCCCTCCTCCTTTAATATATCCTGCCTTCAAGGCACTTGAAGTTTATAGGGTACTCACAATTTAAATACTATCTTGGTAAATCTTAGATATTGTAATTCTAGTTTATGAAACTCACGCTTACATTCGGAAAAAGGCTGCATTGAAAACCTATGTGTTCCGGGTATTGCTGAAATGATGATCTAGCTACATAATGGAACACTATGTAGCCATTATAAGAAGGGCTAAGCTTTTTGTTAAACGTTGAATTGTGTCCCTTTCCCAAATTCAACTGTTGAAGCCTTAACACTCAGGACCTCAGAATGTGACCTTATTTGGAAACAGAGTCTTTACAGAGGCAATCAAGTTGAAATGAGATCATTAGGTTGGGCCTTAATCCAGTATAACTCATGTCCTTATAAGGAGAAATTTGGAGACACACGCACAAACAGTGAGAACAGCGTGTAAAGATGAAGAAAGAGATCTACAGGCCAAGGGACACCAAAGATTGCCAGCAAACAACCAAAAGCTAAGGGAAAAGCATGGAATGGATTCTTCCTCAATGCCCTCAAAAGAAACAACCCTGCAACACCTTGCATCTGAGACTTCTGGCCTCGAGAACCATGAAACAACAGATTTCTGCTCTGTAAGCCGTCCAGTTGCTGGTATTTTCTTATGGCAACCATAGCAAACTAACATAAAAATATCCTGAAGGGCCCACAAGAAGTTGGAAAACCCCATAAGTTATCACCTTTTAAAAACCTCTTAATCGAGTCAAATAATTTGAATGGATCTTTCGTATACTGTATACGTGCACATTTATAGCAGAGCAGAACACGTTAATATAATGTTTCCATATTCAACTCCACCTCTCCTGTTCCTATTTACTCAGATCACAAATTTTAAAGAGTGTTAATCTATGCTTACTATTACGTGAAGTAATATGCAGGCCGAAGCGATACAACATACCTTCTTTATCACAGAAGCTTAGAGCTGAGTGACAGATACTAGGAAAAAGAACTTAAACGAAGCAGGAAACTAGGTCATTTTAACATCCTGTGCCTCAGTTTTCTTATCGGTAAGATAAGTAAGATAAAATGAATGCTGAAGTCCTAAAATTCCTGGATTCTTTTTACTTGATTTGCTGTCTACAATTATACTCTGAGATAACTATAAATGCACGTGCAGTTGTGAGCAATCCAAGGTACCTCTGAGCAGTTTCTCCAAAGGTAACACCTTGGGAGACTCTAGTCTAGTATCGCAACTGGGATACCGATGATGAAATCGAGGTAAAGACTAGTTCCAACCCCACAAGGATCGGTCACCCACTTCTCTCCTATCCCCGTTGTTCCTAACTCTTGGCAACCATTAATCTGTCCTCCGTTCCATAATTCTGTCATTTTAAGAATGTTACATAAATGCCCTCGTGTGGTATATAACCTTTTAAGATTAGCTTTTTTTTTAACTCAGCATAATTCCTTGGAGATTCACCCAAGTTGTTGTATACGTTGATATTTCATTTCTTTTTAATGCTGAGTAGTACCATAGGGTATGAACGTCTCGTAGCTTGTATAACCATTCATTGCTAAAAACCGTCGGAGTTGTTTCTGCTTTTTGGCTATGACAAATAAAGCCGGTGTGAACATTTTTGTACAGGTTTTGTGACGAATGCCCAAGGGTGCAATTGCTTGGTTGTATGACAGTTGTATGTTTAGCGTTACAGAAAACAAACTGCTTTCTAGAGTGACCGTACATTTTACATTCCTTTTTTTTGAATGTTTAATTTTTGAGAGAGTGAGAGAGCGTGAGCGGGGGAGAGGCAGAGAAGGGGAGGGGGGACAGACGATCCGAAGCGGGCTCTGTGCTGGTAGCAGAGAGCCCAATGTGGGGCTTGAACTCAGGAACCATGAGGTCATGACCTGAGCAGAAGCCAGAGCTTAACCAAGTGAACCGCCCAGGCGCCCCTACATTTTACATTTCTCTGCATCTTTGCCAACATTTGGTACTGTTGCTATTTTTTGTTTTCGCCATTCTGATAGGTGTGTGGGGATATCTCGTTATGATTTTAACTGGCATTTCCCTGATGGATAATGTGGCTGACAATCTTTTCATGTGCTTCTTTACCATCGCTATATATCCTTTGTTCAAATGTCTCTTCATTTGCCCATTTTCTAATTGGATTGCTTTTATTTCAACGTTGAGTTTTGAGAATTCTTAATATATTCTAGGTACTGGCATATTTAAAATTTTATCTTATTGTCGTAAGAACACTTAACACAAGATCTCCTGTCTTAACAAATTTTCTAGTGTGCAGTGTATTACTGTTGACTAAAGGCGCAATGTTATGCAGCAGATCTCCAGAGATTATTCATCTTCCTTAACTGAAACTTTAAGATTCTTCTTCTTCTTCTTTTTTTTTTTTTTTTGGCACGGATATCCATTTAATTCTTACAACAACCATTCTGCGTTTACAGATGAGGAAACTGAGACACAGAGATGTTAATAAACTTTTTCACAGTTACTTGGATAATTAAAAATACACCCAAAGTCCAAAACCGAGGTAATGACATACCATTTTGTGAACTAGCTTGGAAAACATGAAGGAAGCAAAAACAATAAAATAAAGTTTATAAAAAGCAAGCCAGGGGTACCATCTAAAAGTATATAAATTCTATTTAGGTTTGGTAAATATTTTGACATTTTGGTTTTGCTTTCAGTTTATAGTTTCTAAAAAATCCAAAACTGTAGTTTTTCTTGTTCACACTACTGTGAAATAAAGAAAACAAAACAAACAAAAGCCAAATTATGATCTGGTATATAATAAAACATTAGTATCTGCATTGAGTTTAGTTTGAATTTATGCAAAGAAATGCCTGCTGTCCTTATTTTTGATTCAACTCAATTCAATTTGGTTCAAACTCCTCACATAAACCTCTTAAAAGCAATCACGGAAGACTCTGAAATGATTAAAAGAGTACTGTAGGCGTTTTCCATGGAATTCTGCATGTCGTCTAACAAAACCATTGGGAGTTGTCAGATCCCTTAAGGGTCTACACCTTAGTCCGTGGTTGGCTATTTGCTACCTCTGTGGAGTTTTGAAGTCAACTTGTGGAGGGCTCATGGTAACGCAGAAGATTCTGGTTCATGGAAATGCAAATGCGTTTGCCTCCTGGAAGGCAATTGACTTCTCTTTGCCGGGGTTCAGCCTTACTGCCTCTGTTATCAAATTCTCATCAGCATTCCTGACTGTTTATATGTGTGTCTGTTCTTCAGACCCTCCTTTGAACCTCCTGCAACATCTTACTGATGCACTCATTAGTTATTGATTTAATGAAATCTTTGGCACATATTCATTTTATATTTGTACAGTTATCCTGATCTGAACTTTCTTGAAAATTAGCCTTTAAGAAAACACAAACATAAATCCTATCTGTTTATCCATTATTCTTTTTTTTTTCAACGTTTTTTATTTATTTTTGGGACAGAGAGAGACAGAGCATGAACGGGGGAGGGGCAGAGAGAGAGGGAGACACAGAATCGGAAACAGGCTCCAGGCTCTGAGCCATCAGCCCAGAGCCCGACGCGGGGCTCGAACTCACGGGCCGCGAGATCGTGACCTGGCTGAAGTCGGACGCTTGACCGACTGCGCCACCCAGGCGCCCCTGTTTATCCATTATTCTATTTAAAAAAGGTACCTATGTATCTGACACTTTGCCAGATTCCTGAGCCACAACTTCTAATGATAACATCTTACATATCCAAGGGATGTTTCATCTAAACTTTTAAATAAATGCTGGCATGACGCTATCCACCAAACAACAGGCTTTATTCAGAGTTCACCAGTTTTTCCCACCTATGTCCTTTCTCTGTTTCAGGATCCAGTCCGGGATCTCACATTGCATTTAGTCACCAGGTCTTTTTGGTCCCCTCTGGTGTGAGAGTTTCTCAGTTTTTTCTTGTTTTTCATGGCCTTACGACTCTGGAAGAGGACAAGTCAGGTATACGGCAGAATGCCTGTAAAGTTGTGAGTGAGGTTTTCTCATGATGAGGCCGAGGTTACGACGCTTGCCCTTCTCATCACATTCTACCCGCGGGGATGTGATAGCAACATGATTGTCATGGGTGATGTTAAACTTGACCACCTTAGTCAAGGTGGTGCCTGCCAGGTTTCTTTTCCATTGTAAAGTTGTTTTTCCTTTTCTTTCTTGTTTGAAAGCAGGTCACCCAGTTCAGCTCATACTCCGGGGAGAGGGAAGATTAAATCTCACCTCCTAGAAGGGGAGTATCTGCACATTTTTTGGAATTCTTTTATAAGAAAGATTTAGCCTGCCAATATGGTTTTTCTCCTTTTCTAAATCCATAAACCGGCTTTTGCCTCTTATGGGCCGGTGTAAGTTAAAAGGTTTCTTTATCTTAGGTTATCATTAATGTATTTGTTTAGGTGACTTTTTTTTTTCTGGTAGGTTCAAGGAGTCAAGACTAATAGGGTTTTCAACATATTTCTGTGGATACAAATTGGACCGACACACGGGGAAGGGAAATGAGCTGACAGTGTGTGTATCACTTTGAATCACTGGGTGTCCTACTGGGAATATCGAGTTACTTAAGCTTCAAAGAAAGATGTGACAATGGCCAACCATATTTCAGATTCAGATTTTAATGTTCTCACAGCCTAGGTGGCCCATCAATTTTTTATGTGAAGTTTTTTTTCCATAAGTTCTCCAACAATTTTCCTGGGCAAGATTGCTTCAAATGCAAGACTAATTTTAAGCTCGATTAAAATGTTAAAGAGACCGTCAGGCCATTTGTATTATCCTTTATGAAAAAATCAATACTTTAATAGACTTCCTTGGTAAACTATTTTGAGAAATTCGATAGGATTGTTAAGTACAGCAGAACTCCCCATCAGATTCCAGTCTTTTCTATGTATTTTCTGACAAAGGGGTAAAATAAGATAAAGCAATGAGTTACATGGCTAAAGATTAATTTTTTTTTCTTTTGCAGAGACTACCGCTTTAACACATCACAATGTTCTGCACTAAGAGTGGAAATCTGCCTTAGAGAACTGTTCATTGTCTGTCTGAGTCCTGACGCCTCAAATTTAGCAGCTTATTCATCTTCTATTATAACACTCGCCACATTCTTTTACAATAAGTTATTTTACTTTTTTCCGAGACTTTTTAAAAGTTTATTTATTTATTTTGAGAGAGAGAGAGAGAGAGAGAGAGAAAGAGAGCACGCAGGAGGGGTAGACAGAGGGGGAGAGAGAGAGAGTTCTCGGGGCTCCAACTCTGGAACTGTGAGATCACGCGTGACCCGAGCGGAAATCAAGAGCCGGTTGCCCAAGTGACTAAGCCACCCAGGTGCCCCTACAGTTAATTTTTTTAAAGGATTTGTCTCCTCTGCTAGACCATGGCCTCTGGCTTCAAAGGCTGCAAAGATACAGCCGCATTTATTCCCTCGGTATATTGCATCATATCTGGCAAACAGTCTCGCCAGCCACATGTCAAGTGCTGTAGAGCCACACGTGACTAGTGGCTTGAGTATGAGATAGCACAGGTGTAAAATATCATCCTAGAGAATTCTCTTTGACGGTGCTAGTTTAGAGAGGGGTCTCTCAACCTGGGCGCTATTGATATATTAGATCAAATAATTTTTTGTGTGTGGGGGGTCTGTCTTGCGCACTTTAGACCATTGAGCGGCATCCCTGGTCTCTACCGACTACATGGCCAGTAGCGTCCCCACCCTCCATGTGACCACCAAAGAAGTCTTTACACGTTGCCATATATCCTCTGGGGATAAAATCGTCCCCGGGTGAGAACTACTGCGTTGGAGAAATTCGGCTTGAACTAGAGTGTTGGAAGCCCTCACGTTGCCAAGACTTATTCCTAGGGACGGCTGAAAATCGTTCTCTTTTCAAAAGGATCCGCATAAAAAATAAAAAATAAAAATAAATTTAAAAAAAAGGATCCGCATGTAACTTACATGTTTTCTATAATTACAGGAGGCAATTCTGCTTAGTAAAAAGAAAATCTATTAGAGTAGAATCGCGCTACACTCATGAGAGGCAACTTCTCCCTAATTTCTCTGAAGCAGGCATACCTTGGACCCATCAAAATGATATTAGCGACGAGGAAGCAACCATCCTAGGGCTCTTTCTCGGATCGGTGTATTTAAATTACAGAAAAAAACAAAAAACCCTCACTGCTTCAATGAACACTGGCCTGGCTTCAAACTGTGAGATCCCACGTTATTTTTCTTGGATGGGTTTCTCCGGCTACAGAAGTGTCTTTCTTGCCCATGTGGCATGCCAGCAGCGCTGGGGAAATAGCTTCACCTTGAAAGCAAGTGTTCAACGGATGACGATCCGGAGTTGTTATATAAATACCCCGGCTCTCTTGTCATTTGGCTCGGATCACTCGAGGGCATGTGTTGTCCCTACACACACAGTCAGCACAGTGGGGTTAGACGGTACCAGGGTAGTTTACTTGATAAGGAATCTTCTCCTGAGTGCCTTCTCTCCTTTGTCTCGCTTCCTCTCTATTTATCTATGAATATTTTATTCCCTTCCCAAGTAAATCCTTGTCTCAAGTCTGCTCTGACTCAGAGTTGGCATTAAATTCCGGACTCTGGGTCAGCTTCTGGGGAACTCAGAATGAATTATATTTATTTACTTGTATTTATTTAGTTGTTAAACATCCTCCCGATTTCCTTTTGTGATGAGGTGAAACGTGCATGACATAAAATGAACCATTTTAAGGCAAACAACGTGATGACATTTAGTGCACTCGCAATGGTGTATAACGACCACCTTGTTTTATTTCCCAAACTCCAAAATAAAATCTCATGCCCAGCTCAGCAGTGACCCCCATTTCACCCTCGCCGTGTCCCACCATCTACCGCTCTGTATTTTGTTTTTATACATTCACCTATGCTGGATGTCGCATAAAAATGGAATACGTGTCCTTTAGCATTTATCTTCGTTTGGTTAGCAAACTATTTTCAAGGTTCATCCGTGTTGGTACTTCATGCTCTTTACGGCTGAATGGTACGCCACCAAAGGCATACACCACAATTTCTTTACCCATTCATTGGTTCATGAACGTTTGGGTTGTTTTTACCCTCTGGTGTTACAAATAGCGCTGCTATGAGCATTCGCATACAAGAATTCTTTTGAGCACCTGTTTCCAATTCTTTTGGGTATATACCGGGGAGGGAAACTGTTGGGTCATATGTTCAATCTATGTTGACTTTTTGTGTAAATGCCAAACTGTTTTGTACGATGGTGGAACCATTTTATGTTCCCGACAGCAAGGCACACGTGTTCCAGTTTCTCTAACATATGCACCCACGGTTGTCATTTTCCATTTTTTTGTTTTATCATAGCCATCTTCAGGAGTATGAAGTGATACCTCACTTGGTTTTGGTTTGCATTTCCCTAATGACTAATGATGTTGAGCATCGTTTCTTTATTTTTTAAATGTTTTTAATGTTTATTTATTAAAAAAATTTTTTTTTCAACGTTTATTTATTTTTGGGACAGAGAGAGACAGAGCATGAACGGGGGAGGGGCAGAGAGAGAGGGAGACACAGAATCGGAAACAGGCTCCAGGCTCTGAGCCGTCAGCCCAGAGCCTGACGCGGGGCTCGAACTCACGGACCGCGAGATCGTGACCTGGCTGAAGTCGGACGCTTAACCGACTGCGCCACCCAGGCGCCCCATTGTTTATTTATTTTTGAGAGGGAGAGAGAGAGAGAGAGAGAGGGAGGGAGAGAATGAGTGGGGGGGGGGCAGCAAGAGAGGGAGACACAGAATCCGAAGCAGGCTCCGGGCTCTGAGCTGTCCAGCACAGAGCCCAACGGGAGGCTCGAACCCACGAAGCGCAAGATCATGAACTGAGCCAGAGTTGGATGCTCAACCAACTAGGTCACCCAGGTGCCCAGAGCATCTTTTCATGTGCTTGTTGGCTATTAGTATTTCTTCGGCGAAACGTCTACTCAAGTCCTTTGTCCATTTCCTAACTGAGCTGTTGCTTGTTTTAGCTGTAAGAACAGTCCTTTATGTATTATGGATACTAGATACTTACTAAATATACTATTCAGAAATATTTTTGTCCATTCTGATGGCTGTCTTTTCATCTGACTTGTTAAATAATATCCAAAAGTTCCAAGTGTTCATGAAACCCAGTCTATCTATCTTTTTCCTTTGTTACTCATACTTTTGGTACCATATCTAAGAATCCACTGCAAATCCAAGGTTGTGAAGATTTACCCTTCCTTTTTATTTTTAACAAAAGGATGTTTTAGCCTTACTGTGCCTTGTCAAAATATTTGGATCTGCTCTTTTTCAACAACACAGAGGAACTGTAGTACGTGTTCTTGCCAGAGAATTCCTTTCTATAGCTGAGGTTCAATATACAGTACTTGTGGAGAACGGCTTAAAGGTCAGATAGAGACCCCATGTCTTGCGTCACCACAACTGTATTTGTTTGAAGCATTTTGCTCTGGTCCCTTGTAGAAATGGTTCTTACTTCATGGTAAAATCGTCAGAAGACACGTTTTACCCTTAATTGAAAAAAATATATAGATATTCAGTCCCTTCACATTGCGTGGGTCCTAGGAAACATTTTCTTCTTAACATGAGGTCAAGTGTAAAAGAGTTGTTTCAAGAGAGGTGGGGATTTCTGTTTTATTAATAGTCACCAATTTTCATATGTAATCAAATGCATAGACACACGTGTCACGGGAAGGCTGTGTAGGTAAAAACCGAACCAGTTTAATTTTTATCAGTGATTAATATAAAATGGTATGCTTATCTTTTTAACAAAACAACAATAAATTTACTTATTTTCTATATTATGACAAATTATGGGAGAAAAAATTTTTAAAAATGGAAAGGAAAAAGTAGGTGGTGGGGGGGAGACACAATCAAACACATGGAAACCATGGTGCAAAGAAAGAAGTGGCAAGAGGGGCAGCTGGGGGGCTCAGTTGGTTGAGCATCCAACTCCAGGTTTCAACTCAGGTCACGATCTTGCAGTTGGTGGGATCGAGCCCCACATCGGGCTCTGCGCTGACAGTGTGGGACCTGCTTGGGATTCTCTCTGTCCCTCTCTCTGCTGCTCCCTTGTTTGCTCTCTCCCTCTCAAAATAAATAAATAAGCATTTAAAAAAAGAAATTCCCCCCCCCCAAAAAAAAACAAGATGAAAAAAGAGAGAAGAAAAAGAAGCACTTCATGGAAAGGTACATATATTCAGAAGGATATATCTGTTTAAAAGTGGTAAAAAGGCATCCATACTTACATCTACAGAGAGAAAGGGAAGGTGGTGAAGAATTACGTAGAAATCCAGAGAGAATGGGTGTGAAAGGTAGCAAGACAAATGATTTAAGATTGACAAAGACAGAGAGTGCTCTCAGATAAAAATAGAGGTTTACCGAGTGATACCCATATCCTGAAACCCTCCAGGCAATTCCCCACTAGAGATTGCTCTCCACTGCTTTCTGAGCTCTCTCCACAAGGACAAGATGCACACGGGTAGTTTTCAAATGTTTTAACCATCAGTCTTCAGCAGGTGAGAACATTCTTCCAATTTCGAGGTTCTAGGCGAAGTGAGTGAGCCATAGGATAGCCCTTTTAAGTCCATCAGATGATTTGTTTTGACTATTCCTTGGTTCATAGCAACAAATCGTTTTCTCATCAAAAGTCACAGGGCAGTGATTTCATTAGCTAAGAGCATCCAAACCCCACTCTTGCTTCTTCATGTGCTATAAACACATGAGAGAACTTCGGGAAATTGCATTAGGATCTGCTTACAGGGGGATGGTTGATGAAGGTGGTGTCTGTACAGTGCCCATGCGGTTGTGTCCCATCTCTGTCCTAGTCTGAATACTTTCAACCCCTGCACATAAAGTCTCAAGTGTGAAAGTGTGGGAAAATGCATGCTGTCATGAGGAGCGCTACTAAGAAAAGAGGATTCAAAAACATGGAGGCTTTTAAGTGGAGATATGTGATATGGACAGTGGGCAGAGATTAACTGTGAGCGCGTAACGTGCCTTAGGAATCAGATCTGTAAATCTTCTAGGCTGTATGACGCAGCCAATGAACAATCAATACATAAACTCTATCTTCTGATCCCGACGTTAGAGTCCTGGATTTGGTTTAATAACAAGCTGTAGGTTTTAGAATTTAATTTTAAAAGTTATCCAAATGTTGCATGTATTGAGTTCCAAAACATGAAACAATACGAGGACTGATAATGAAAACCAGCATACCTCTACCCCAACCCTTTCTACGTGAGGTTTTCTTTACTCCAAACGCTCTAGGCTGTTCTTTTCCAATGTTCACATCCATACGGCTAAGTATTGTGCTTAGAGCCCAGCTTCTTAACTTCTCAATTGTAGTCGTTATCCATTGATCGCTCAGGAAAATGAGGACCCAGGGCTCTCCTGCCCACCAATATTCCTCGCACATGCCTGCATGCGTATGATCTCAACAACTAACAAAACTAAAATAAAACACACCCCAAAACCAAACCCAAAAACCACCACCACCAACAAAAACCCCTTAAATAGCACATAGGCAAAACACGTGAAGAAACATTTCCCTGAAGATGATATTTAAATAGTAAATAAGCAAATGAAAAATATTCGACATCACTAGCCACTAGGGCAATGCAAATTATAACCATCATGAGATCTCACTACCCGTCTACGAGAACAGCTAAAATGGAAAATGTAGCGACAATACCAAATGTTGATGAGGATGCAGGGAAACTGAATCACTGATATATTGCTGGTGGGAATATAAAATGTAAAATGATACAGCCACCAGGAAAATAGTTTGGCAGTTTCTTTAAAAACTGAATACACATTACCATATGGCCCCGCAACTTACTCTTGGGCACTTATCCCAGAGAAAGGAAAATTTACATCCACACAAAAACCTGTACACATATGTTCATAGCAGCCCAGTCTGCAATAGCCCAAACCTAGAAACAACCATTCATGTCCCTCAACAGGTGAAGGTCTTTAAAAAAAATTTTTTTTAATGTTTATTTATTCTTGAGAGAAAGACAGAGTGCAAGTGGGAGACAGACAGAGAGAGAGGGGGACACAGAATCTAAAACTCTGTCAGCACAGAGCCCTACGCGAGGCTCAAACTCACAAACCATGAGATCATGACCCGAGCTGATGTCGGATGCTTAACCGACTGAGCCACCCCGGTGCCCGTCGATAGGGGAACGTTTAAGCAGAATTTGATAATCCACACTATGGAACACCAGTCAGCCATAAAAAGGAATGAACTATTGAGAAACACAACAAGCTGGACGGATTTCAAGAGCATTACACCTAGTAAAAAGAGTAATCCCAAAAGGTCATGAACACTATGACCTCACTTACATAGTATTCTAAAAATGACAAGATTAGAGACAAAGGAAACAGATTAGTGATTTCCAGGAAGATGGTGGGGATGGTTAAGAGCAAAGGGGATGAGTAGCACAAGTGAAATATTTGTAGGGATGATATAGTTCTGTACCATGATCGTGGAGGTACTTACACAAATTTACGCATGTGATAAAATGGCACAAATACACACACACATGCATGCATACAGTACCAATGCCAATGTCCTGGTTTTGATAGTCTATGATAAACCATGTAAAATGTAACAAGTGGGGGGACTTGAATAAAAGATACATGGGACCTCTCTGTACTATTCTTGCTTCCTGTGTATCTCTGTTTCAAAATAAAAAAGTTCTTAAAATATAAGTATTTAGGGTTTATCTTATTGTGACTAAGATTGCTGGCTGTTAGGTCAAGTACTGAATACAGGGATAATATTTCTTTTTTCGCATTACTTACTGTTCTTCCCGGAATAAGTTACTTTTTTCTTTGCTTCATTTTAAGTATCTGCATACTTATGTCTTTGCAATCACTTTCAGATAAGTTTAGAGCCAAAGCAATTGCTCTATTTGTCTATTCTCCTCCCCATTCCTCCAACCTTCATCAAAATATTCTTCTGAGACTCTTTTATCCTTATGTTTGAATTCTGACCGATTGCTTTTTGAAAATGGTTTATTTCATCCTAGTTGTGAATAACAACTCAGTAGCGTGTATTATTGTATGTAGCAGTTTAAGTTTACCTTCCTTCGACTTCTTTTGCTACTTTAGAGAAGTCTACTGTTGTTCCTTTGTAGGTAATCTCCTTTTCTTTCCCTGGGCATTTGTAAGATCTCTCATTGTCTTTAATAATTGACAATTTCATTGCAACGAGTCTAGGTGGAATTTTCCTTCGTTGTCTGAACCGGGATTTCTTGGCTGCCAAAATTGGAGTATTCGTGTCTTTTAGCATTTCTGGAAACCTCTAATTGTTTGAATACTGCTTTCTCCCATTTATTTTTTCTAAACTCCCATCAGATATATGCTACGCTTATTCTATCTTTCACGTGTCTTAAGTTTTTTAAACATCTTTCTTTTCTCCTTGTCTTTCTGTGCTGTGTTTTGAGTAATTTCTTTAGATCACCTTCTAGTTCAGTAATTCTTTTTCAGTTTTCAGTTTCTGTTTAAAATGTCCACTGAGTTCTATTATTACACCGATTATGTATCTAATATATAGTAGACGGATCGGGAATTTATTCAAATTTACCATTTTGTTTTGTATTACTTTGTTGGTTTCTTCAGCTTTCGATTCTTTGGTGTCTTCAACCATTTCAAACATGCTCATTTAATTTCTGATTTCGATAATTCCATTACCTGAAGATACTGAAGGCAGATCTAGTTTTTCCCAGCTGACTCTTGTGTATAGCATTTCCATGTGTGTTTTGTAATTTTAGATTGTGAGCTCAGGTTGGATAGGGTATTAACTGTGGAAACTCTGCACGGCCTGAATTGAAGGTGCATCCCTTCAGAAAGTGTTTGATCCTATGATCAAACATAGGAAGTTACCAACCTATGAATACTTCCTGTAAATTTCTGGGTCTGAGGCTTCTCAGAACCACAGAGGTAGTATGGATTCAGGCCCCAAACACGCGAGAGGAATTCCTGACTTCGCAAACCCTTCAAGAAGACATTTTCCTTACCTAGAACTCAGGGTGAGTTGGACAAGTTTCCTTGACATCTCCTCTTTCTGCTAACTGGATTTTTACCCAGGCTGCTCTGGCACTACAGGTGTAGCTCTTTAAGGATCTTGATTTGTATGGGGATCTCGGGTATATTCTAGGTGGTTCCTCCTATCTCTGAGAAGCTATTAAAACCTGAGCTTCTTGTTTATCAGCACACAGCCAAGGCGATGTTTTATATGTGACCCTGCCTTTCTTGTTGGTTTGTGTAAGAAGTTTTGTCAGAAGAGCTTGTCCATAGTTTGGTCTGAAACAGGCTGTTCTCTAGACCTGCAGAACAACTGTGGTACTAGGCCTTTTCACCCCCTCTCTCATCTTGGATCCTAGAGGCCATCTTCTCTGTTGTTTAATGCTTGGGTTTTCATGGAGCTTGTCTTCTGGTAACTTCTTGAGGAAGGTACTGCAAAGTGAATTTTTGACAACCTGAATGCGTGACAATATATTTATTAATTCTGATTTGAACATTATTTTCCCTCAGAGTTGTAAAGGTGTGGATTCTTTCGCTTCTGTCTTCAAGTATTGCGATTAAGAGGGCCGATGCCATTCTGATTTTCTTTTTTTTTTTAAGTTTATTTATTTTGAGAGAGAGAGTGAAAGGAAGAGAGCACAAGCGGGGGAGGGGCAGACAGACAGGGAGAGAGAGAATCCCACGAAGGCTCCAAGCTGTCAGTGAAAAGCCCAATGCAGGGCTTGATCCTACAAATGATGAGATCATGACCTGAGCCAAAAACAAAGAGTTGGTTGCTTAACCGACTGAGCCACCCAGGAGCCCCATCCATTCTGATTTTCAGTCCTTCATTAGTGACCTGGTTTATGTTAATCTCTCTCTCTCTTTCCCTGTCCCCCCCCCTCCCCCTCTCTCTCTTCCTCTCCCTTCCTGCCTGTGTTCCTCCCTCCTTCCCTGCCCAAATCCACCTCTTTCTTTGGAAGGTTTTAGAACCTTACTGCCTTTCTGAAATGTCACATGATATATCTTGTGCTTTGTGTGTGTGTGTGTGTGTGTGTGTGTGTGTGTGCGTGCATGCGCACGTGTGCATGCACGGAGCCTGGTGGGGACTTCCGATCTTAAAACGTATGTCTTTCATTTCTGGGAAGTGTTCTCACGTATATATTCTTGATAAATTGTTCCCTATATGTTCTCCATAATTCCTTTAGTGAGATGTTGGATTTCTTGGACTTCTCCTTTAATTTTACCATCTTTTCTTTTTTTTATTATTCATTTCTTAGTCTTTATCTTATCAGCTTTCTTGGAGATTTACCTTCCACTTTCAATTTAATTTTACATCTTTGCTATTACATTTTATTTTCCGGAAGTACATCCTCGTTCTCTGAATTTTTCTTTTTAATAAAATCTTCTTTTATGGAGCAAATATTTTCTTTTATGTCCTGGAGATATTAATTATGGGTGTCTGTTTTCCCCTGAGTTCTTCCCCCTCCCACCCCATATTTTATATTTTGGTCTCATTTCTTACCCACATTTAGGATCTAGGCACTAAAAATTAATGATAAGCTTGGCTTGATGAGCTTCTCACCAGGTGAATTTCATTCTGTGTATGTGGGCAAAGACCTCCAAATTAGAGTATCTCGGGGTCTTTTCTCTAAGGCCACTCAGTTTCTTCGGAGAAAAACATTTAATCTCCTCTCTGGGAGTGTACACTTGCAGCCAGTCAGGACTTGAGCCTTGGGGAAAGTGGGGGAGTCTTCTTCCATATATGGAGTTTCATTCACTTCCCATTCTCATTGTGGAACTTCTCCCCGCCTTCTCCTCTACCCGATGCCCCCAGATGTTGAACTTTCCCAGCACAATTTCTTTGGAGAACAAACCTCTGGTTTCCTGGTTAGGTAGGGAAGAGGCAATAATTTTGATTCCATGAAAGGGGCTGAGAGGTATGAGGATCTAAATGCTTCTTAGACACACTCTTGACAAACGTCTCTACTATCCGCCCCACGGTCATCTCTGCCTTCTGTAGTAGGTGGAGCGTCCAACTTCTAAAACTTTCTAGGCTCTTCGTACTTGGTGTTCAGTTTTCTTAGAGATGCTAACTTCTACATTCCCTTTACACACCCTCAAAATTTGCCATTGCTCGTATTTTATTGTTTCGACTCCCATATACTTTGTCCTTGTAGGTAAATATTTTATTTCCATTATCCTCATTTTAACAAAGTTTTATGATCCACCATTTCTAACCAGAAATCCCTATAAATGATCTATGGAAAGAAAACTTTTGCTAAGGAGACGTCGGGCCAGTTGCATAGGTCGGGGTGAAATAAACGTGGGGGTGGGATCTGTGATTATTTCAACTATTTCTATTCACTGAAGGAGTGCAAATAAGGACTGCTCTATATATGACGTAGAATTCTTTCTGGGTTTGAATTTCCCAGGTGTAACTGATTAGCAATATTTATTTTCCTCTTCATTTTTTGCTATAAAATATATGGGGACAATTTTCAACTTTAAGCTGCATGGCTTTCTTTTAACTGTTAGGTTGAAACACGCAGAAAGAAAACCCTGCTAGTTTTGCAGGGCTGAGACATGTGAAGACTGTAAATATTATATGGTACAGGCTGATATTTTAATATACTATTTATGGACCTCCTGGAAATTGTACTTTGTGTGCTAGCTTCTCCTGGGAAATCTGGATTATCCCAATATTTGTAGCTCTGGAGCTTTCTCAGGCTGAATGAATACATACACACAAAGCTGTATTCTGGTTTGTGTTCTGTTCGTCAAGAGAGATGATGTGAGACATGAGAAGATTTGAGTCAGTTAAACTGAAGAATCCAGTGAGCAAAACATTTACTTCTGTTCGTTGCACTCTTGTAAATTCTGGCTCTTTTACACTCGCTTTTGAAATTTTAGGGAGATAACATAAACAAGCACTTTGTCAACGATAAAGAACCATATACAAATGAAGCACATTACTCTAAGCATTTATAAAAGACCCTTTAAAACCTATTTTCGTTATGATGGGGCACCTGTATGGCTGAGTCAGTTAAGAGTCTGACTCTTGATTTCAGCTCAGGTCATGATCTCACAGTTTGAGTTCGAGCCCTGTGTCGGGCTCTGTGCTCACAGAGCTGACAGCCTGCTTGGGATTCTCTCTCTCTCTCTCTCTCTCTCTCTCTCTCTCTCTCAATCTCTGCTCCTCCCCTGCTCTTATGCTCTCTCTCTTGAAAATAAATAAACATTAAAAAACTTACATTGACTACGAGAGAAGAGGACAAAACCAAGTCTTCCGATAACCAGGGTTCATTATTATTAACTATGATAATCATGATATAACCATAAAATGCAGCTACTAACATATACTAAGCTTTCATGATATGCAGGGCACTATGCTAAGTACTTTATATAACTTATTTCACTCAATCTTCACAATATTAACCTTTGTTCCTCTTATTTTAGAAATGAATCCCAGAGAGGCTAAGCTGGTAGGAACCTCACACTGTGATCTTATGCGAGTAGCACGGCCAATGTTCAGACACAGTTAAGCTTTGATCACTACGGTCCACCGCAGGATAGTTCTGGGGCAAAGGACTGCCTTTGTGCGAGACACAGAAATGTAGATGTAAAAGGCAACTGAGAAATCTTGCCTATTGAGGGGCGCCTGGGTGGCTCAGTCGGTTGAGCGTCGGACTCTTGATTGTGGCTCAAATCGCTCAGGTCACGATCTCCTGGTTCGTGGGTTTGAGCTCCGCGTCGGGCTCTGCACAGACAGCACTAAGCCTGCCTGAGATCCTCTTTTTCCCTCTCTCTCTGCCCCTCCGCTTCTTGGGCTTTCTCTCTCTCAAGACAAATAAACTTAAAAAAAAGAAAAAGAAAAAAGAAATCTTGCCTATCGTCAAGGAATCTAATGTTCTACAAAGCTAGGTTATTTGTCCATGAATACGCAGCTATATGGGGGCACATCCAGAAAGGGTACCCAGATGGCCAGCACTTTACTTGACCACTAAAGTGAGATACACCAAGCCAAAGGCGGATGGCTTCTTCGGTGATGCAGCAAATCTACCTTTTTTTTTTTTTTTTTAATCACAAAGTGCTTGGTTAACTCGTAACCCCCTATATAGCTTCTCTCTTCTTAGTCTTTGGCAACCTTTCATCGTATTTGGCCATGTTAGATGAAACGCTAACTCCATTTCACTTCCAGGGGATCCAAAGAAACCCAGGACTTTACTAACAAAGGCACGTTTCTTCGAATCTTTTACAAATGTCACCTTCTCCATAAAAATTCCCTGCTGAAGTGACGTGTGGAATATTTCGTGGTTCCTGCACAATCGCAAAATACATAGTGAGCATCAAGCTACATAAGATATATGTTAATAAGTCTATCTACACTTGCTACATTTCTACTATCAGAACGTACGATTCCCAAGGGCTAGGGGTTTTCTCTCCACCTCCCCGCCTCCTTTCACACACATGGTGCCTTCATAACTTCTTGATGAAAACGAGGTAGATTCGGCTCCCGGTGCAGTTCTGTTATAAATTTGCTCCGCTCTTTTAACCTTTGCTGTGTTTCAGATGTCTAATGAATAGTTGTAGAACTTCTGTGAGATTTCGTGAAATCTTTTTGCACACAAAATTGGTGCTACAGAAATAAAATCCCGGCCGTCTGCTTTCACTGTTGAACCTCTGAAGTTATCTATGAACTACTGAGCAAAGTGGAACAAAAGCCACAGCTTGAAATACGTCGAGTTTAAGTCTGCAATTTAATTGCAAAATTAATGAAATAAAAATAATAATAGTCACGGCAGGAGCGAAATCATGCTGGTACAACCGCTGGGTTTGTTCTTAGGTGTTATTAACTCTGGAGGTTGTATTCATCGTGGTGCTGCCTTTTTGGAAGGGAGGGCACATCAGGATTTTGAGTGCGTACTTTCGAGTTTTTCTTTGACACCGTAGCATATAATATGGAATCCTAAAATACAAAAATGTGTCTACCTTGTATGACAATGAATGCAAAGCTCATTGTAAGGCGTTTCAAACCTCAGGCACAACACCTTGAAAGTTCAATTCATTTACCGGGCTGCTTGGCTGTGTTCCTTTTTATAATCACAGCAGCTTCCTACAGGAACAGCGTTAAATCGACCCATTGCAACCCGCCAAGAAATAATTAGCTTCTATCATTTTACCTTATATATTTGTATGTTCCATAACATGGGTCGGCACACACATTCCCCTACTAGTTCAAAAACCATCAGTGAAGTCCAGGTCGGAAACGTAATTTGCCAACTGCCTCTACTATACAGAAAAGATAGCAATTTTCTTAAAGTATTTATTTCATTTTATTAAAAATCACTTTTATTTCGAAATGGTTGAAGACTCGCAGGAAAAGTGCAAATATAGCACAGAGTTCCTGTGTACCCATCACCCAGCTTTTCCCAGCGACAGTATCTTAAATAACTATAGGACAGGGTCGCCTGGGGAGCTAAGTCGGTTAAGCATCTGACTCTCGATCTCGGCTCAGGTCATGATCGGCTCATCTGTGGGACTGAGCCCCACGTCGGTCGGGCTGTGCACTGACAGGGCAGGGCCTGCTTGGGATTCTCTCTCTCTTTCCCTCTGTCTCTCTCTCTGCCCCTCCCCTGCTTGCACACTCTCTCTCTCAAAACAAATAAATAAACCTAAAAAAAATAACCATAGCACATGATCAAAGCCAGGAAACTGACATTGGTAGAATGCTATTAAGGGAAATAAAGACCTCATTTAGATTTTGCCATTTTTAACGCAAACTCTTTTTAAGACATAATTATTTTCATCTGGTTTAAATGCTAACTCTTATGTTAGACAAATGTGCCTTATAGCTATTTTGATATCATTCTAAATTGTTCTAAACAATGTTCAATGCAGCACAATTATAACAATGATTTTTTTTTAATCATTTAACTGAGGCAAAACTCTCTGCTTTCTGCTATGGATTAGCTGCCAGAGAAAATTTCAAAATTATTATTTTTTTTTAAAAAGGAAAGGAAGCACCTTGACTGAGAGAGCCTGACTTTTTATCCCCCTTGATAGGCGTATGCTCAATTACTCCTTCGAAATTGTATATGAAGGTTTAGTTCTGCTTCTCTGCTCCCACGACTCAATTTTGACCAGGGTGTTTCTTAACATCTGGTTCAATATTCACAGCAGATCAGCTTTCAAATACATTAAAAAAAAAAACAACAACAACAACAACCAGAAATTAGTCGATGCTACATCTGCAATCTAGAGGCCCTTTAGAATATTCTGCTGGAAATAAACAAAAATTCCAAAACAAAAAATGCATACTTTCAGACAAAAAGATAGGATTTCATATATCTATTGCTTCGTATTGTTCATCACCGTCCCTATGCTAATAAGTCAAAGAACCAAAACAGCTGGCAGAGTGATGTAGCAAACATAAACAAGTATATGCTTCCGATATATTTTAAATGGTTGTTCATTATTAATTTTTATAAAATGTATTACAATCACATTAATCCCCGTAGTCTCGTATGTTTGTAACGCGGATGTAAGTAATTCAACATGAGTTCACGGTGATTTTACTTCAATTAATACTTGCTTATTGTCAAGCGCGACTTGCCTTTTGAGGGTATGGCCTTAATGACTACGCCTCTTTTGGTGAATGCCAGATTGTTATTAATTCCTATTTTATTCATTATAACAACATCAATCAGGGAAAAGCTCATTTACTATTAATGTGAATGTAACAGGTAATTCCATTCTAATCTAGTAGTGATTAATGTTCACTTGGTAAGTAATTACAATATCACATTTCAAAGGGCTAGCATTGGACAACACTCATTTTGTGCGGCCTCTCAAAGAACCACAGCGATTTGGGCTTAGAACTGAAAAGGTTTAAGAGAGGAAATCAACCCGGGGACAAAGACCTCGGAGGCTTCTTATGTGGCCTGGCTGAAGAGAATAATGGTTAAAGAAGAGATGTGCAAAATATATCACTTTTTTTGGTCAGTTAGTACGCTTCATATACCCTTAGAATTATCACCATTCCATTTGTAAAACAAAGAAAAATGAAACTGATAGAGGTTTCACAAGCCACTGTTCCAGTTCCATGAAAATTCCAGCGAATTTTCAAATTACATGGTTTCCCTGTCCGAAATGACAGGTTAGTTTCAAGGTAAGGAAGAAGTTATATTTAAAAGAAGTAGCTCTTTTGATGTCATAATTTCACACATAAATTAATCAACATTTAAGTTCTCTAATTTTGGACCAAAACGATCTTTATATTGCAAAACTAAATCGACTAAAAACATACATTGATGATTTGTAGTAATATTACAGTTCTGTCCAATTTTAATAAGCTGCATGCACTCCCATCAGCATCAATAACCAGAGAGATTCCCACACACATTGATGCTTAATATATTATTGGGTTGAACTGGGTCAGTGCTGATCACTGATTTTAAAAATCCTAGGAATAATAAGTTTACCGTAGAACATTAAAGGCTATCTGTGAACATCTGAGATATATGTGTTACATGGGTGGGGCAGGGGAGACACGCAAGAACCTCCAAACAACCTTGAAGCACAGGCAGGAGAGATACCATTAATCGTATTTCACAGATGAAGAGATTGACGCTGAGGGCAGCTAAGAGACTTGCCCTAAATCCCACTACAGAGCTTTTACTGGAAGCCAGGGCTTCTAGCTCTTGGTTTTACGTCCTTTCCTCTACCGCCTAGCACCATCCTGCCTCCACTCACTTGTGACAGCTTCTAGAGAACAGAGGTAAGAAAAATAGCCAAGGCTTTACTAGTACCCGAATAACTAAAACTATTGGACCAATAAGGAGGCCAGGGGAGAGGAGGTAAAAAAGTAAGTCAGGAATGTGGGGATTTTCAAATCCCAGGTCACGCACTCCATGCTTATTCCTCACAGGATTTGAGTTACAAATCCTACCGGATGGCGGTCTTGGATTTCTGTCGCACTATGAGAGCCACTAAAACTAAGATGGGCCTGGAAGACAGACCCGGCCGATCAGTAGACACAACTGGCCCTGGAGGGTAGCAAAGGGAAGAGAAATTAAGTTGTGTACGTGTTTGATCTTGAACAAGTCACTGGCTATTTATTTCATTTTATTTCCATCAACAATGACCTACTGATCAACAGTGAACAATCAATTTCAACAAATAATCACACCTACCACAAATCATGTTATGAATGATGAATAGAAGGAATAACAGAACAAGGCTATTGCCTTCAAGAAGTTCACAACACATAAATATTTGAAAGCAGGTTCCAATGGGCGTGCCACAACACATGGTGTGCTTAGGTTTTAGGCACCTGGCTGTGGACCACCCTCAGCCTTGGGACATAAAGGCAGGTACCGAGGAGTCTGGAGCCCCCCGGCCCTGAGACACCTCATCTGCTCACTATGACGTCACAATGACTGGGGAGTGCTGCAAACAAGTCTGGGCTTTTTTTATGGAAAGGAGGGGATGTGGATCTCAGCCGGGGGAGAGCTGGGACTTTGGGAGAAGATATTTCTAAGAAGAAGGATGATAAATCGAAGCTTAAACCATAAGACAGGCAAGAGTCCTGGTGAACATTTCAGCCAGTGGAAAAAACAATGAATCCAAGAGCATTAAGACTCGTCCAGATGCGCACGCTTCAAATTGCTTGCTACAAACGCAAAGAGTGTGCTACAGCTTTGGGGGATCATTTGTCTTCCTCCTCTACCTTTGTCTGCCCCAAATTCCACCCATTGGCCAAATGCCTCCTTCCCTGGGACGTTCTCATTTTTGCAGCCTCTGGCTCCCTTAGATCACCTACACCCACATTTCCCCAAATGGGGTTTGCCTAATCCTATAAGTAGGGAGCTGATCTGCAGCGTTGCACAGAACCGTTCACATTGTAATATTTATTTTCTTTGTTTTTTCTTTTTTTTTTTTTCAACTTTTATTTATTTTTGGGACAGAGAGAGACAGAGCATGAACGGGGGAGGGGCAGAGAGAGAGGGAGACACAGAATCGGAGACAGGCTCCAGGCTCTGAGCCATCAGCCCAGAGCCCGATGTGGGGCTCGAACTCACGGACCGCGAGATCGTGACCTGGCTGAAGTCGGACGCTTAACCGACTGCGCCACCCAGGCGCCCCGTAATATTTATTTTCATGTGGACGTCTTATTAAAAAAAAACCCACACCAGCACATCAAACTATAATGTTACAGGTATTATTACTTGAAGCTCAAAGCAAAAAAAAAAAAAAAAAAAAAAAAAAAAAAAAGCTAATTTTAAGAAAAACATTAAGTAGTAGTATAGATGTTACTGAAAATACTGGACAATGAAGGTATTTTATTTTCCTATTACTGCTGTAACAAACTACCACTTAGCAGCTTAGGACCAAACAGATTTTATGAGCCTACCGTTACGGAAGTCAAAAGTCTGAAATGGGTCTCCCGGACTAAAATCAAAGGGTAGGTAGGACCATGTTCCTTCTGAAGAAGCTAGAGGAGAATCTGTTTCTTTGTCCTTTCCAGCTATTGGAGGTCACCCACACTGTCTGGCTAGGGGCTCCTTTTTCCTTCGGAGTCAGCAGAGTGGCATCATCCTATCCCTCTCTGTCTCTGACCCCCAATCTCTTGCTTCCCTCTTTGGTTTATGAGGATCCTGGGATTATACTTTGCCCACCCACGTAATCCAGTATCATTTCCCTGTCCCAGGGTCACCTGATTGGCAACGTTGGTTCCATCAGCAATTATAATCCCCCCTTGCCATGTACCATAGCATACTCTCGAGCGTGGGGATTTGGATGTGAACATTGTCGGGAGGCCCCATTTAAATCAAGCCACAAGCCAGTGAGCTAAAGAAATAGCTATTGTGTTAAGCTGTTGAGTGTTGGGGTGGCCTGTGCCATAGCATTATCATGGCAACTGATACTTAACACAGACCTTAAGTGATAATTTTGACAGGTAAACTAGTAAAACAAAAACAGAGCTCACCAGAGACTGGCACCATTAGATCATAATTGAAAGGGCATGTTAACAACCAAAACCATCACAAGAACACGATCTCAGGGTGAAGGCAGACTTTCCTAAGAAAGGCGGGGGACAGGCTTCCATCATATCTCTGTCTACTCCCTCCCCTCCTCTCTCTTTCACTCGTCATACTTCTCACTTCTGTGCTGATTGAGGAAATCTTCACAGATCATCTGCACTGGAGAACTTCCGCCTGTACACTACTTAATGTAATGCTTTGCACACCGTAAACCCTCAAGAATGTTGTTCGATGAGTAATCACAGTGCGAATGGAGCCATCCACAATGGTGTGTTACTAATTCTGGAACTGAATAAGGTGGTCATTGCTGCGTACTGTCATAAAAACTTACGGAAAAGAAACATTTTATATGGAAGATATCGTATTCTCCGTTATTTTAGCAATACTACTGACGCGTATTAAAGTCATGCTGTGACTTTGTAGAAAGCTATGCCTTACTAATTTAGAAGGACACACTGACTCCATGTTGACTGGCTTGGAAGTGGGCTTACCATGTTGATTTGGCTCTTTTTAATTCTCACCTGCCAGTCTGAGAGTTTTCTTTAAAATGGTAATGATAACAAATGAATCAATAAAGTATTACGGGGATTTAATGTAAAAGGAACTAAAAAAATCCAATTTCCAAACTGCCAGATCTATTTAGCACATGTCATAGTATAGCTTAACCCGTGGTGCATTCACAAAATACAGGTCAAAGTTAAATTTTATAAAGATGGAGAAGAAACAGTCCTCACAAACCATTTCACTGGAATAGACAACCTTAGGCTTTTTGCCAGACCCTTTAATTAAAACAATTCTTCCTGATGGTCTATGTCCAATCAGGTACAGTAGAATATTAATAAAACGTGTTTTACATTCTCTGGTTTGCTTTTTAATGGATATTTCAATGAATTGAATTTGAAAGCCGTCAATTTATATTGTTTTAACAAAAACAAATTTACGTTGCTTTCCCATACAGAAACGTCTATGTTATTTAAAAAAAACTTGTTTAATGTTTTTATTTTATTTTTGAGAGAAAGACAGAGTATGAGCAGGGGAGGGGCAGAGAGAGAGGGAGACACAGAATCTGAGGCGGGCTCCAGGCTCCGAGCTGTCAGCACTGAGCCCGACGCGGGGCTCCAACTCGTGAACCGTGAGATCATGACCCGAGCCGAAGTCGGACTCTTAACCGACTGAACCACCCAGGCGTCCCAGAAACATCTATATTATTTTTTTTTTAAAAAACAACGTATTATTTAAAGGTAAGATTATCAGAATATTAAAAACTAATTCTATAAAGAGGGATGATAGTTGGATGTTATAAGGCAAAAATGGTAAAATGTTAATGGCAACTTATAGGTGGTGGGTATACAAATGCTCACTATAAAAATCAGCTTTGACATATAATTAAACTTTTTTTTTCTAGAGAGAGAGGGGGCACAAGAGAGCGAGGGGTTCAGAGAGAGAGGGAGAGGGAGAGAGAGAGAAGCAGGGCACACCCGAAGTGAGGCTCACCCCATGCGAAGGCTCGAACTCACCCGATGCGGGACTTGAACTCACTTAACCGTGAGACCATGACCTGAGCTGAAGTCAGATGCTTAACTGACTGAGCCACCCAGGTGCCCCTTTAATTAAATATTTTTATATCAAAAAGTTAGAAAAAAATTAATCCCGAATTGCAAATATGATATCCGTATGTATTTTTATGTTGGCACTGCCATTTTTGTTGGCTTTCCCTTTTCTATAGGCATGATCCGTAGCCATTTCACTTTGAAATATCTGAATAACAGTCTTTCGGGGCGTGCTCATCTTGTTTGACTTAATGGCTGAGAGATGTGACAGCCCCTGTGGACCAGAAGTCTGTTCTACAATTTGAGATTACTTCGAAGAATATATAAAAATTAGTTGGGCTGAAGAGGGGAGGTTAAGTGGAGGTCTTCCTAGCACACTAGAGTATGGAGACAAAAGCTGAGTAGTGTCCAGGTAGCCTTGAATTGTTTGCTATATCTCTTCCTCAGAAGGACTCAAAGAAACGGGAAATGGAAAAACTATATCAGGAATGGCCTCGAATGCTACTCTAAGGATGTGCGAACTCATCTTAAAGGTACTGAAGAGTTTTAAACACAGGTGTGGAGGTGACAGGGTCAGCCTTCATGTGAGACGATGAAGTGAAACTAGATGCAGAAAGACCAGTTTAGAGGCTACTAGAGTTTTCTAGGTGCAAGTACTACAATAACATCATCGACAACAATCGTAGTACCTGTTCTTTCTTGGTTGCATTTCACATACCTGACTCTCTCTGCATGGCAATCGCAGTGAAGTTGCAGGATCCAAAATCAACATACAAAAATCAGTTGTTTCTTTACGCTAATAACACACTCCCTGGTAAGGAAATTTGAGAAACCAATTCCATCCACAGTATCAGCAAAAAGAATAAAACACTTCGGAATAAATTTATGTAGGGGAATGAAAGACGTACACCCTGAAAACTACAAAACATTAATGATAGAAATTAGAGAAGCCACAAGAAGAAAAAAATGGAAAGACACCCATGTTCATGGATAGGAAGACTTAATATTGATAAGATGTCCATACTACCCAAAGTGATCTACAGATTTGGGGCAGTCCCTAGCAAGATCCCAATGCCATTTTGTACAGAAATTGAAAAAAAAATTCTAAAATTCATATGGAACCAAAAAAGACCCTCAATAGTCAGAAAAATCTTGAAAAAGATGACTAAAGCTAGAGGCATCTCACTTCCTAATTTCAAAATATGTTACAAAGCTACGGTAATTAAATGGCACTGGCATAAAGACATACAGACCAATGGAACGGAAGAAAGAGCCCAGAAATAAATCCATACTGACCTACCACAAGAGTACCCAGGATCTACAATGGGGAAAGGATAGTGACGTCAACATATGATGCTGGGAAAACTGGATATCGACGTGCAAAAGAATGAGCCTGGACCCTTATCTAACACTACACACAAAATTCAACTCAAAATGGATTAAAGATTTAAATGTAAGACCTGAAACTGTAAAACTCCTAGAAGAAAACATAGGGGAAAAGCTTCATGACGTTGGTCTTGGCACTGATTTCATGGATATGAAACCGAAAGCACAGGCAACAAAAGCAAAAACAGAAAAGTGAACTATCTCATTCACTCCTTTCAGTCAGCCAGCACAGACATTTTAGGAGGAAAGTGAGGCTCGAAGGAATTAAGAAACCTGCCTAAGGCTACAAGATTTGAATCAGGTGTGCTCGACTCCACAGTGATAAACATCTGGAAACGAGGGACAGTCAGAGAAAAGTCTGTTTCAGGAGAGATTTTGGGATGCCAAATCAGCAATATTTCGTGTCAGAGATGTGTATACAAGAGAGAAGTCAGGCTGGACCCAGAAGCTCCTGACTTAGAAAACTGGGTCATTTTCTGAAAGAGGGAAGAGAAGTCAATGTCCGCATTTACTAGGAATTTCAGTTTGGGACATGAGAATTGTGAAATGACTACGGGCAGGAGTAAGCCTCCAAATATTTAACATCCGCAATAGCAAAAGCCCGGCCAGCCAGAGCACACACTAGCCGGTGCACCCTACCTGTGCTTATCACTGCATATCAGTCCTGTGGCCCGGATATAGAGGTTCATCGGGGAGTCGCAGACATAAATATGGAATGAACCCCCAGACAAAGACACAGGAAGCAGATAATGATTCGGGGCTCGTCCGCTCATAGGTACTAAATGGAGCTTCTGATGAAGATGTGATCGTGAAAAGGGCATGGGATGGAAGGCGGCGAAGGGCTGAGGATGGGGTCTGCGGAACATCCACGCTTGTGGGAGAGGCAGGGCGTGAATCACCCGTGAGGGAGACGGAACAAGAGGTGGATAGGTCAGATTTGAAAACCTGGGTAAGAGGATGCCAAGGGACTCAAGAAGGAAAGAATTACACAGAGAGACTGAGCCAGGTGATTTGGCAAGGCGGGGAGGACATCGATTGCCTCGGTGACAGCAATTGGATTGGCAGGGAGGAGTAATAAGCAGATAATAGGGGTGCCCTGACCAAATGGCGGGTAAAGGAGGTGAGTTAGCCGGCTGTGCTATTGTTTCACAAAGATTGGCCGTGAAATGGACAGCGGAGAGGGGTCACGACACGGAAGGGCATGGGAGAAGAGCAGTGTTGAGGTTGAGACGTGTGTTTGTTAACTAGGAGGAAGGGTAAACTGACAGCAAACAATCAGCAGGAAGGTGGCCTAAAAGTTACGGTGGAAGGGGATTCTGATGGAACAAAGCTCAGAGGAGATGGAATTCAGAACAGGGTCACACTCACATCCTTTCCATATCCTACTAGTCACACAGCAGCCAGAGCGATTGTGTAGAAAAAAAAAGAAACATAAATCACAAACGTGTCGGCTGTTTTCCCAATGAGAATGTAAACTCTAGAGGGTGGGAACCCGTCCGCCAAGTCAAGGGCTGGGGGAGGGGAGACATGCAAATAGAAGTAGGATGAATGAAGAACAGAGTGTGTCCGCGGGGGAGGCCGGGAGTCCCTAGTCTCCCGTGTGCTTTGGGAAGAAATCGCCCATGTAAGGAATTGGGAGGTTTTTCCTTTGTGACTGTGACAGACCTGCCTTGTTGAACCGGTCTAAGGAACTTCTGGTTACTTCATTTCTCCTTCTTTCTTAACACCACGAACAACTTAATATTTAGCTTCTGCTTCTTTTTTTTTTTTTTTAATTTCTTCCTCCCTACTCATCCTTACCTCCAAAACCAATCAAGGCTTTTTCCAAAGTATCCCTCATGACTGCCATGAACATAAATTGAACCTTAGATCTGCTGGTGCTAATTTAGCCTACGAGAAACTACCGACCAAATTAAACCAAAATAACTCGTTATGCCCCATTATGTAGGAGACTTTGCTAGACTAATTTTTTTTTTAAAGTATTTATCTATTTTGAGACAGAGAGAGAGAGAGTAGGGGAGAAGCAGAGAGAGGGGGAGAGAGAAAATCCCAAGCCCACACGGGGCTCGATCTCATGGAGTGTGAGATCGTGACCTGAGCTGAAATCAAGAGTCAGGCACTTAATCGACTGGACCACACAGGCGCCCCTGGACTAAATTTTTTAAATGATATTTTAATTAGTGGCTCACCAAGTGTGGTCCTTGACCAGCAACAACAGCTATTCCCCGAGAATGTGATAATACAGATTCTGTGGCTCCACCCAAACCTAAGTGATCACACATTTTGATGTCTCTTTCTCCATCAAAATGTCTTCAGTGGTGAAAGTCACGGCAGAAAATTCACGCGTCTACTTTTTCTTCGTGCAACGGTTCTCAGTAACAGTCCAGTAACCTCCATCTCAACTGGAAACTTGTTAGCAATGCAGATTATCAGTCCCACCCCAGCCCTAAACTGAATCTGAAATTTCGGGGGGTGGGACCCTTCCTTGCGTGATTTATCAAGTCCCTCAAGTAGTTCCCCATGTAAGTTCAAGTTTAACCTAAAATAATGAATTTATGGCCTTTAACTGATTATATCCAGAACACAACTAGGGCAGGGGAATAAATAAAACCAGGTGGCCTCTTTGTCAAAAAAAGGTAGAATTCCAGGGCCACAGAAATCTCCGGACATGGATTAGATAAAATCCACGCATAATGGGATAGCAAGTAAAAAAAAACGACTGAAAATGACCGACGGGAACCTGAAATAGCACATCGTGTTTGAAATCGTATATTTTTAAAAGCTACGTCTGTGCTGAATCTCAGAACCCTCCTTCCTGCGTGCTAGTTTGAGGGGCAATTTATCTGTGACACAAGCGTCACCTGCATTTATATTAATATGAAAGGCTTCTTGCGCCGAGAAGGTGACACCTTGCATTTAGGAAACTAAATTCTAATGGGAGAGATAGGTCTTCCATGAAAATGTTACCCTCTGAAAATCTTCCCCTGACTATTCCCGTCTGCCTTGTTGATGGCAAAATTGTGGGGGGTGGGGGGACGGAGGGGGCAGGGAATCTTCTGAATGGGATCCAGAGCTTCCCCAAAGACAGGATGACAAGTTTGTCACCATATAGCGCCTATTTGCCAGGAATCTTGGAATCACATTTGAGTCAAGACATTTCTCACAGGCTTTCTGAAGAAGTGGGATTTGTATAGGCATCTGTCTGAGAGGACTGTCAGGTAAAAAGGCACCGAAAACACATTGACCAGGAACACATTCATTCAAATGAATGTTTGTCCTTTAATGTAGTGAGTAACGTTATAATTTAAGAACTAAACGCCTCCTTTGAAACTGCCTTGGAAGAGTTTCCAATAACGGAAGAAATTCCAGTAGGTATGCAATTTTTTATTTTTTATTTTTATTTATTTAAAAAAATTTTTTTAACGTTTATTTATTTTTGAGACAGAGAGAGACAGAGCATGAACGGGGGAGGAGCAGAGAGAGAGGGAGACACAGAATCGGAAGCAGGCTCCAGGCTCTGAGCCATCAGCCCAGAGCCCGACGCGGGGCTCGAACTCACGGACCGCGAGATCGTGACCTGAGCTGAAGTCGGACGCTTAACCGACTGAGTCACCCAGGCGCCCCGGTATGCAGTTTTTTAAAGACTTGATTGCATCTAGGTCTATCATTTATTTATTTCACAAACCATAAGAGGCTTTGAAGACTGACGCAGAAAATCAATTCCACCCTCAAAATAGGAAAATTCGCTACCTCTGAAAACATTAAAAAAGAAGAAACCACAGCACTGGAAAGCCCCTGAAAGAGGAGTGCCAAGATGGTCGGGGTGGTAACGACATCCCGGAAATAATTTGGCAGCCTCCTAAGGCGACTAATTAGACGCGAAATTTTTTATTTAAAAAATCAGTTGCATTACTTTAGTTGTTTATTAAAGTATGTATTTATGACTGTAATGAATTATGCAGCAGTTAATGCACAGGGGCAAAGCCAGCGCAGTCATTCGGAAGCATGTCTCATGTTGGCTGTGAATGTCTTCTCTCCTTGGCCTCCTCAGGCCCTTAGAAGTTTCCCGAACCTCCTCTGTGGGTTCTTCTCCCTCCTCTATTCTAAAGGGTCATTGGAGCTTGGGCTTTAGTCTTTTTTCCCTTTCTTGGTACACAGACACCCCCCTACCCTGCAGGCGTTCCCCAGATTTCAATTATCGTTTTGATACAGATGATCTCCCAAGTCTTTATCTCTAGCCTAATATTCTATGCTGAACTTCCCAGCTGCACAGCCAACTACCCAGGAATATTCCGTGAATTTTGCTCCTTTCGGGTATTCCCCAAACTGTACATATCCTAAATCCGCGTTTTTATTTTATTTATTTATTTATTTATTTATTTATTTATTTTAATTTTTTTTTTCAACGTTTATTTATTTTTGGGACAGAGAGACAGAGCATGAACGGGGGAGGGGCAGAGAGAGAGGGAGACACAGAATCGGAAACAGGCTCCAGGCTCTGAGCCATCAGCCCAGAGCCTGACGCGGGGCTCGAACTCACGGACCGCGAGATCGTGACCTGGCTGAAGTCGGACGCTTAACCGACTGCGCCACCCAGGCGCCCCTAAATCCGCGTTTTTAAAGTGGATCCCTGGCCAGCAGCGGCACAGCAGCACGGAGAACTTTTTTAAAAATGCAAATTTTCTGCGCCGGCCCCAAACCTCCAGAGTCAGGAAACTTCGAGGGTGAGGCTGTCACCTGCGTATTAACAAGGCTTCCAAGTGATGCCAGTGGAGCTCACTTTGAGAGCCACTGTCCTAAGTTGTATACAACATCTACCCTGAGTATTAATCATGCTTTTTTAATTTTCTCTATTTTATCACGCTTTGACATCTTGGGGGCCTTGGTGGCCAGGAAGAGACCGCCCCTCCCAAGCAAAACGAATGCCAAGAGATAGCAGATGACTCCCTTGTGATTGTACCTTTGATTTGCAAAGCCCACATCCCCAGTCGCCTCCTTTATTTAACTCTCGCCCACCAAGCCAGAATTTCCAAGGCCAGACACTGGACATCAAGACACCCGCTAGCCCAGAGCCTGCTGAAATTATTCAAATGATCCAATCCTAAACTTGCCCAAACTTGCCCACCCTGCCCCATCGATTTCTTCACAGGGAAACCGCAATAAAGGAGAAACCATGCTTTCTCCTTTGCTCCCTCTGCCTCCTGAATGACCCCAGTTCTTCCCCTTGTAACCTTGCAAAGCGTGACATGTCCCCTTCTCCTGGAAATTGTGAGTATAAATTAAATCCCAAGTACAACTAAAACACGCTGCCCCTTCGAACACACTCTAAGCCTTGGGTTCCCTAGTAAAGTGAATGCCTCCAGTTGTCCAACCAGAAACCTTGGCTTCTTCCTTTCCCTTAACGCTTCACATTAATCCGTTACATAACATGGCAAAGTCTAGCTTCAAACAACAACAATAAAACCCAAAGTAACCGAACCTTGGAATCAATTCCCATCTTTCCAGCACTTACAGCACTGTGTCCCATCTGGCTTTCCTAAGTCCTCTCGTGAAGGATATTGTCATCTCAGAGCTCTTGCCCCTCCCACCTCATTCCAGTTTTCATTTTATATGAAGTCACTCCTCTGCTTAACAAATACACAAACAAACTTTAAGTGGTTTACCATTGCTACCCAAGGAAAACCTAAAAAAACCCCTTTCGGACACTTGCTCACTTTCCAGCTTCCTTTCTTCCCCTCCAAACTCCAGATTTACCAAGGTGCAATCATCTCAAAATCGCTTTCCCATGACTTTAGAGCGTGCACAGCATGCTGGCCGGCTTAGCCCGCTCTTCAAACCTTCCCCCCACCTGAGAAACTCATCTTGTAGATATCAAGGCAGATGTCCCAAACCCCTCAAGGCTGAGCTGTTTTACCATTTCATGTCCCATCTCATCCCACTTCCCGCCATCTTCCTGGAGTTGCTGTCCTTGGTAAAATCAGAAAAGGAAAGGGGGTAGGAACGAGAGGAGGAAGGAACCCTAAGTAAGAAGAAAACGACAGGCATCAGGGGACGGAAATGAATTCCCGCCATTCTTAATAGAAAGTCTGAAGGCATTTTCAACAAGTCAAATAACTGTAAACAGTTTCGCAAATCACCTTCGGAACGGATGACATGTGTGTCCACCTATTTACCTGATGGTTTGTTCTAAGCGGACTCGTGTCGAGCCATCTTGTTTTCCATAGTCTCATTCTAAGCAATGTTATCGTAAAATCAACTGTTTATGGTACGAGCTACATTTTTCTAAAACACATTAAATAAATACTTAATTATTAAAATTTGTAAAAGTATCCAACCATGTACCATGTAATAATACTCCACTTTCATTACTCTAGTGGGAAGCGAACACTTGGGGGAAAGAATTGTTATAAATGACAAGTAATGCATGCAAGCATATTAAAAATTAAATTAGATAGCTTAGGAAATTAATTATAATTTATAATATTTCCCCCGTGGTAAATTTATTCCAAATCCCAAACATCTGAATTATAAACCAACTTTTGGGGGAAAAAAAAAAAAACTACTTATAAATGAGAAGGCACCTGATAATTGATACATATTTAGCAAATGAACAATTGAGTTTATTTTGCTGATTCACAATTCACAAGTAATCTTGAGGTCAGGTTTCTGATGGCTCATTAGTACCTGTTTTCCAAAGTGTTGATACTTCAGTTTTACTTTGAAAGGCTGCCTATGATCCTTCCAATGCAAAATGGTCCCAGTGGCCTTGCAAAGGTAGCTAGGATTACCTGAAAATCAAGGACTTAGCCACAAGGGCATTTTCTGGCTAAGTCACCAAGAGTGAAGGAACTTTCAGTAACTTAACAAATGTGAGACGTATTTTCAAAGTAGCATCTCCGTGATATAACCCCATGGATAGACTAAACCAGGTTTCCATGAAAAAAAAGGTTTTCATTCTAGTTATCAATTTTAGTCTTCTATCTTGTTCTTAATCTTGTTCTTAAAGACTGTTTTCTTATCACAAAGTTCTCAAAATATCACCCATACCCAAACAAAGACATACTTGAGACAGTATCGTCACAGGTGATAAATGACTATGGTTTTTGTGCTTCTAAAACAGGCTTGAAAATGACCTGTATTTTGCATTATGTGCATCATAAACTTCTAATTGCTCTTTCAGAGTATTCCATAAAAAAGAATGTTCTGACATTCTTTAAGAACAGTATAGCATTAAAACTGAAGCCCTCAGAGATGGTAAGATAGAATATTTAAAATCTGTAGACTACATTTGGAAATGCTCCCAAGGCTAGCAGTGAAGAATTACTTATCAGTGAAAGTCTGGAGGTCCTTTACTTTTTGGATTAATGGAAATCTCTAGAACTGTACTTTCTAATATGGTAATCATTGGCCACATATGAGCACCGAGCACTTGAAACGTGGCTGGTCTGAATGGAGATGTGCTCTAAGAGGGAAAAAGACAAGACTAAAACATATGGAAAAAACACTGCAGTGATAACTTTTATAAGGATTACATGTTCCAACGATAATCTTTTAGGCATGTTAGGTTACATACACCATATTATTACAATTGGTTTCATCTCTTCATGTTTACTTTTTTTTAGCATAGCTACTAGAAGATTTAAAAAAATTGTGTTTATAGGTATTTGTTTTTGAGAGATAGTGAGACAGTGCATGAGTGGGGGAGGGGCAGAAAGAGAAGGAGACACGGAATCGGAAGTAGGCTCCAGGCTCTGAGCTGTCAGCACGGAGCCTGACGCAGGGCTCGAACCCACCAACCATGAGATCATGACCTGAGCTGAAGTCGGACACTCAACCGACTGAGCCACCCAGACGCCCCTAGAAGATTTTAAGTCACGGTGTATTTCTACTGGACAGAGCTGCTCTAGAAAAATGAAGAGAACAAGGATGGCCCCATAGATATTCTAGTTTTCATTTTGGAAGTCAACAATTTATCAGATAATTTTCGCTGACTTGATGACAACCACAGACTAATCCTGTAGTGAGTTGTTTGGAATCAAGGGCTTGTATTTCACTGACTGCTATTTGGGGTTAGTTTAATAAATGTACTACAGGGTGATATAAATTATTTTTGTGTTTTATTCATTTAAGTTTGTGCAAGTCACCAAGATAAGCATTTTGTGATTAATATATTATAAAATCAATGGCATTTCCAATATAGAAATCTGATTTTTTAATCATCAAGTTTATCCCTAATATATTTTTGACAGAAAATAATTAGACCCAAGCAAACAATAAACAGTACCTTCCCCCAGGGGAGATTCTCTTCGATTATATTCAATTTCATCCGCAAATTAAGTCATTTGAAGAGACAGCAAAATAGATTAAAATTTTTGTTATATTTCTGAATTTTTCTTCTGAAGGTGAGTGCAAAGGAGATTGAATACATTGACAGATGGCACCGATTTCGCACACCATTTATTTCTGGGCTTATAGCAAGTTCTACGGAAGTAATTCCTCTTAAGGAGTTTATCTCAACGAGTGAATTTCCACTCAGCCTTTAAAACCCGACTCACATGTCCCCTCCTCTAGGAAGCCTTGCCCGATCCCACTGGGCAGTTATCCATTTCATATTCTGCTAAAGCATATGCTTATACACAGTTCTCTTACTCAATTTCCCTTTCCTTTCCCCAACTCCCATGCGAGTTTCCTGACAACGTGACTGATGTCAACCCAAGCCTTCTTCATCTCTGATTTATCAATGACTAGTCCAGTACCTGGCATACGGTTTAAAGAGAAGTATGTACAAGCGTATGCTTGCTTCCGGCAAGGAAGTTTAAACATGTATGAAAGTGGGCACCTGGGTGACTTAGGCAGTGAAGCGTCTGACTCTTGGTTTGGGCTCAGGTCACGATCTCGTGGTTTGCGGATTCGAGCCTGGCATTGGGATCTGCACTGATGGCACAGAGCCTGCTTAGGATTCTCTCTCTCCCTCTCTCTACCCCTTCCCTGCTCACTCTATCTCAAAATAAATGAATAAACTTAAAAAAAATGTATAAATGAATCTTATAAATATTCCAATGAGGAACTGGTGACCGCCAGTCGTCAATGATGTAATAAGAAAGTTGATTTTTAGTGACAATTTATAAGTAAAGATTAACTTTGAAAAAGACCACCCACACCAAAAGAGGAGGTGGACTAATGTGAGATCTTCTAACCGCCAAAGTAAATATTTGTCTTCTAAATGCAATAGTTTTGATCGAGTTTCCTGAAAGGATTAACCAAAGCTCTTTTTTTTTTTTTTTGCTACTATTCTAGAATTATAATGGTTTGCACTCATTGGTACATGTGCAGCTGGTGTTTTAATTCTCCTCGTCACTATTTGTTGACTAAACCTACGTGTGATCACATCTCCATGAGCAGAACCTTTTCTTTAAAAATTTTTTTAAATGTTTATTTATTTTTGAGACAGAGAAGACAGAACATGAACGGGGGAGGGGCAGAGAGAGAGGGACACACAGAATCCGAAGCAGGCCCCAGGCTCCGAGCTGTCAGCACAGAGCCCGACGCAGGGCTCGAACTCACGGACCGTGAGATCATGACCTGAGCTGAAGTCGGAGGTTCAACCGCCTGAGCCACCCAGGCGCCCCGAGCAGAACCTTTTCGAACTGATTTTCATGCAATTTCCCAGGGGTTCACAAAAAGGTTCTTGGTGTTCATATTACTGAAGGTAGTAATGTCTCTTCTTGAAAAACTTTGTGCGTATGCATGGAACGTAATTATGTATAATGAAATGACTGTGTCAAACACGTGGTGGGAAGAATCAAAGAGGCGTGACTCAGTTACTCAGCTACCAGGTGAATTTTGACGGTTACAATTGGTTTAAATTGTTTTCATCCTTATAACCGATATCTCTATTTGGATCATTGATTAAAGAGCGGAAACATCAATAACACTAATGTTGAAATACAGAAAGTTACTGTAAAAAACGACAAATAATAATAATTCTGCATGTTTTCTTCAAGATGATCTTCAGAGGAAACTAATTTGTAAATGCTATATATCCGTCATCCAAAAGTAGACATTGTTATTGCTCCCATCTTCCAGATGAGGAAATTGCGGCAGATGGTCTAAGTAATTTTCCCAGGGTCAGAAAGAGAGCTGGTAAAAAGCTGGTGAGGAATGTGAACCCAGGAGGTCCAGCTATAGAGTCTTCCAAGTGGGATCCGACACAAAACCAGAGGTGCTCCAAGGTTGTTGCGTGTTAGATCTACCTGAGCAGCTTTTAAGAATTCGGACGCCCAGACACCACAGCCCATCAATTAAATCAAAATCTCAGGACGAAAGGGTGCTCGCTGGTGCTCAAAATGTATTTTTTCAAGATATGCTTGAGAATGTCAGCTTGAGCCTCCGTTAGCTCATGTCATCTAAAAATCAACGCGGCTAAATTTCAGGTGGAGGCAAGAATTCCAAACACCCAGTCATAAAAGTAGTAGTTCTTTCTCTGACACTATGTAACAGTTAGATTTCAGTCTCCATTTTCATGTACATTTTGTTCCTGAACCCAGCAGGTAATTTAAAATATAGTATTAATTTATACATTTTCCTATTAAAGAATCGTTAAAATGGAAAAAAGTAAAATGTTTGTCGCTATAATAATAATGAATATTGTTCTACAGTTCAGTAAACGGATGTTATGAAATCTTAAATAATATACTAATACAAGCTCTGAGAGTCTGAATAGTTAAACAATATTTATATTATCAATGTTTTATCATATAAAAACATCATACTAAATGATTAAAATCACTTCATTATCTTACAGCATGCAAAAATGACTAAATGATTTTTTAATTGCTTGGGCATTGGAGATTACTATGGAAGAGAGAAGTTCAGGAAAGGGGAGTAAACACTACAATAGACCAGGTTTTTTCCAGCTTCAGTCTTCCTGACATTTTGGACTGGATGAGGCTTTGTCGTGTAGGACACACCTGTCCTCTACCCACTGCGCTTGAGCTGTGACAATTTAAGGTGCCTCCAGACATTGCCTGTGTCTCAGGGAGGGCAAACCTGCCCCTCCCTTTCAGAGTCACTGCGTCAGACAAGCTAGCTCAGAGGGGTACCCTGTAACTAACGCAGCCTCATAAACAATTTGGAGACAGCCCTTGGGTCTTCTGACTCAGAAGAATCCAGTCTTTGGCCAGTCTGTAATACAGATTTAATGAACACATACGTAAGCTAGTCTGATGTGGCGCGATAGCCTGTAACTCTTTCTGAAGCATCCAAAGCTACCATTTGGAGACTTCATGTGCCTTATGATGTACAATCCTAAAATTTTTGAAAGCTGATCATTCCTTGAAATCCTATGATAGTTCTAATAGTTTAGTATCTGATAGATAGTTCAGTATCTGATAGATAGTAACCGGGCATTTTAATGTAATCTGAAGATCTTCCAAAAGATTTCTGGTACGTTTTCCAAACTACTAATTTTTATAATACTCTCATCAGCTATTCTTTGTTGGGATGTGCCGCTTTGCCATCGCACCATAATCATTTATTTGTACCTTATCACATAAGTTCCCGGAGGTGGGATTTGAGTTGGATCAATTGCCAGAATCTCCAAGGCATTCTCCAGAGGCTTGCATTGAGTAGGTGATCCTGCCCTTTAGTGGCTTACATATTAGGGGAGATAAATTATTCAAATATATGCCTCATTGTTAAAAGCTCACGTAGAATATTTATGTGTTCATATAAGGTTGTTCCATAGGATTTAAAATGTAATGAATGTATTGAGTTCCATATGGGAAAAAAAAAGTCTATCTAGTCGAGGGGCCTCAGGTTGCTTCCATGGTTTTGTTTTGTTTTGTTTTAACTTCCCAGCAATTGTTTTGGCTCATGTAAATACGCTTTAATCCTCTATCCCTGTATAGTTTGGATGAATTAAGTATAATTCTTTGTGAGTGGAGGAGAAATACAGATGAATGTCTTCCACATGTGTGATCCCAACCTAACAAATATCACCAAGCAGCAACTTCTCACCTTCTCTGCAGAGGTTGTCTTCAATTGAAAATATACTAGAAAGATTGTAACCGTAGAAAGGACACTGAGTAGTATTTCAGCTAATTGGCAGTACATGCCTTCTGAAATTTCAGAGGTACCTCCCTTTAATGACTCCCTTGAATGAAGTAATTGGCTGAAATTTACTTTGCGGTTCTTCATATCAAGTTGGGCCCATCATTAGCAAGGACTAAAAAACTGGGGTCAGTATGCATTTAAATGAAGCTCAAGCGAAAAAGGTATTTCACTTTCAAAGGACCTACGCTGTACCTTCTTCTTCTTCTTCTTCTTTTTTTTTTTTTGAGGATTGCAACTCATCTATTTTGTAACATAATGGCAATAATATTGCCTCTGAGTTAACTGTGTAATAATTCACTTTTGGTACTGCAATAATTGAGCAAACAGAAGCTGGTACTAGAGGCATTCCTTTCCTTTATTTATTGCAATATTTTTCCATAATTTAATGAGAAACATTTCAAGAGCAACATTTTTATCTTTCATGTTAAATTAATTTACAATGCTATGAGCCATAATAAAATGAGAGAAACCATCAGCAAAAAGCAAAAGTTAATAAAGACAGATATTCTCAAAGTTTCAAGGACTGGAAAAAACTCAAGTCATAAGTCTACTTGCCTTCTTCTTCTTCTTCTTCTTCTTCTCCTTTGGCTCAGTTCAATTGGTCATAGTTTGTTCTCAATTATTACTAAAATGAAACCTACATAATTAAAACCACCTAAGAAACAATGAAAACTTTGTGGTGCATTTTAGCAAGCTACTCTAGGTTTATATAAAGGAGGCTCTGATGTAATTTAACTTTCAGTGGTATAAACCTATGTGGGAAAAATTTCAAGGAATGATGAATAAGGCAAAAGGAAAGTTCATGTCCTCGGAACGAAATTCTCTGTGCAGCATACGGTGGACACTCTGATTTGAAAGAAGCCACTTCAGTGTATCTTAGCAAATTTCTATCCTGACACTAAAACCCGAACAAGAATTGAGAAGAACTGAGTTGTAGGATCTTCGTCAAGAGACTGAGACTCTCTGAAAGCTCAGGTTTTTTCATCTTTAACGGTAGCCCAGATGAGAGCAAAGGTTCTTGCAGGTTTCAAAGATCTATGACTCCGTGAGAAGGTTCATTACTTTGCAAGCAAGTAAGCACAAATCCCTCTCTTGAGCAAGTATCCATACATCCAACATCCTAGAGGGGTCCTACTCAAAGTACGCTTCACAGATTAGCAGCAGAGTCACTTCCAGGACCCAAATGATCACCATCTCTGGGGATGGGACCAAGTAATCCCTGTGTTAACAAGTTCTCCAGGCAATTCTTATTTATGCTGAGAGAAACACTGATAGAGAGCACTCTGGAAAGAACAAAGAAGATGCATAACCTCTAGTCCTTTGACTAAAAGATCGCTCTCTAATTTTTAGAGAAAACAGATGTAAAACAACTTTAAAAAAAGTATAGTCCACAAAGAAGTGCTGCCTTTATCTTTAAGCAGACCGTTCATTCATTCCACAAACAATGAGATCCTACTACATGTGAGGCACTGTGCTAGAGGCTGGGGATGTTACAGTTAGTGGAAAATGCTAGAAAAGAGATTATGAGGGTGCCATGAAAAATAATAACAGGGATGACACTGAGGGGTGGAGAGGAATACTTTTCTTTAAAACTTGAAACTTTCAATAATGTGTTAAGATTCAGTTAACTGATAAATCAATAAATACCAAGTGCATGCATGCTGTGAACCCAGCAAGGCAACTTAGCAAATATAAGAATATGCCTTGGAGTTTATCATCAGTAGGAAAGACCAGATTTAATCGCCAACTTTATTTGCTATGGGAGTCCACAGTAGTGGGATACTTTAGATGCGCCCTTTGTTGAAACTCTCCCGTCTCTGCTTCTTGGTTAATACACTCTTCAGGTTTCCCAATTCCCGGTTTTCTAATCCAACTGTTCGAGAAGTGTGCAAAAAAAAGAGAGGAATAAATGTTGGCTAAAATCCATGCAGACTGTCCTATGGAAGAGGAATCTGAGATAGGCCTTGAGGAGTAGTGGAATGCATAAAGGTGAAGGCAAACGGGAAAGGCATTTGAGGAACACTAAGATTATTAGTATTCCCAATGCCTCCATATGACCATTGGATTTCTGATATCCGGAAGTGCCATGAAATATGATCTATTAATACCACGTAACCTATCGGAAGGGTTGTGGTTCAACCCGATACAGGATACAGTGAGTTCATGTTTTCTCTCATTATTTTGACCAACTTTCATTGTTCTTTTGGATTTCACTTTCCTTACAAGGACAGAGGGACTCTGGTAAGTGTGGAGGTAGAACTTCCCAAGAAGAGATGACACCATACAAGTGGTTGTGGCATATGAGAAATCATGAAAGTCAAATGAGAGATACCAGCCTATTTACATGTGTATATATGTCCTTTGATATTAAACTCCTTCGGTAGAACAACTCAACATGAGGTTTTCAATTGCTCGCTTTGAAGAGCACAATGCTTGACTTAACAGAGACCCCAAGCCCCCTAGTTGACACGGAAGTAAAACTTACAAAACATTTCATGATTTTCTTTAACTACAAAGTGAAAGTGAAAATAATGCCGTGGACTATAAAAAGTGTTTTTGTGCCAATGTCATCGCGCGGTACTAATATTAAGCAAAGTACATCTCAGGAGCTACAAATCCCGTGCAGGTGATGAGAAATTCCACTTTACATAGTGCGAAGTGGAGCTAGGAAGCATCTGCCACTAGTGAACTTGAAAACACAACTGTGACTCCTCAGGGGAGAAGATAGGATTTAACTGTCAATAAAGCTTTTCATAATAAATTCTTAAAAAGTTTAGCATGAAAGGACTGCAAAAAGCAGACGTCAGGCCAGAGAGCCAATCACGTGGGAGTTATACTGTTATATTCTTTCACTCACTTGGGTCTCATTTTCATGGAGGCTTTTGACTTTTAACAAAATACAAAAAGGGCTTTTTAAGAGAATAGATGTACAGAATGTAGAGAAATATTTTCTTGGGTTATGAAACCCGATCATCAGATATACTTAGAAAATGATGAAGAAAGTTGAGAGATAAACATAGATTCTACAAATGTTGTAATTATAATGTTCTCTCTCTTCTAATTATTAAAAAGTTCCATTTAAGGTCTTAAATTCGCCAGACTAATCCAAATTTACTAGTGAGAAGTATCCTTGAATTCTCCTTAATCTGTTTAGTTACTTGAAATGTTTAATACTTCCTAATCAAGAGAAACCTAGAGTCTCAAAGGCATAATGTTCCCTTCCCAAATTGGTTTAACTTGAGGTTATTTAATTGGAACTCCAAACAATTAGAAGTTCATTCTATTACCTTGGCATCCTTCAGAGCACCTGGCACAGTATTAAGTACATATTAGATCCTCAATAAATATCTTTTGAAATGTTGTGTAAGAAGGAAACAAAAGGAGTTATTTAGATGGAAGATACTTAAATTCCTAAGATAAACTTATTTCTTGCTTATTTAGAAACATGGCATAAACTATGGTTTGGATAAAAATCTATTTTAGTTTTGTTTGACTCAATTCAACAAACGATTATTGGGTATACACGGTTTTGATACTGTGAAAGGAGAGTGGTATTTAAAAGATAAGAGAAACATTCAAGAAGCCTGTTTTTTTGTTTCTTAGATTCCACATACGAGTGAAATCATATGGTATTTGTCTTTCCCTGACTGACTTATTTCACTTAGCATAATACTCTCTAGCTCCATTCATGTCATTGCAAATGGCAAGATTTCTTTCTTTTTTATGGCTGAATAATACTCTATTGTGTGCACATATCACATCTTTGTCCATTCATCTATCGATGGACACTTGGGCTGTTTCTATAATTTGGCTACTGTAAATAATGCTGCTATAAAAATAGGGGTGCATAGGGGCGCCTGGGTGGCTAAGTCGGTTAAGCATCTGACTTCAGCTCAGGTCATGATCTCGTGGTTTGTGAGTTCGAGCCCCGCGTCGGGCTCTGTGCTGACAGCTCAGAGCCTGGAGCCTGCTTCCGATTCTATGTCTCCCTCTCTCTGCCCCTACCCTGCTCACGCTCTGTTTCTGTCTCTCTCAAAAATAAATAAACATTAAACAATAAAAAAAAAATGGGCATGCATATATCCCTTTGAATTAGTGTTTCTGGTTTTTTGTTTTTGTTTTTGTTTGTTTGTTTGTTTTTTGGTAAATACCCAGTAGTGAAATTACCGGATCATAGGGTAGTTCTATTTTGTATCTTTTGAGGAATCTCCACACTTCCACAGTGGCTGCACTAGTTTGCATTCCCCCCAAGAGAGCAGAGCACAAGCGATCCCTTTTCTCCCCATACTCGTCAACACATGTTGTTTCTCACATTTTTGATTTTAGCCATTCTGACAGGTTTGAGGTGATAGCTCATTCTGGTTTTGATTTGCATTTCCCTGATGATGAGTGATGTTGAGCATCTTTTCATGTGTCTGTTGGCCGTCTGGACGTCTTCTCTGGAGAAGTGTCTGTTCATGTCATCTGCCCACTATGTAATTGGGTTATTTGTTTTTTGGGTGTTGAGTGGTATAAGTTCTTTATAGATTTTGGACACTAATCCTTTATCAGATATGTCATGTGCAAATATCTTCTTCCATTCAGGAGGCTGCCTTTTAGTGAGACTAATATAACACCGTATGTTAACTATACTAGAATTAAAAAAAAAAACATTCAAGAAGCTTAAAGTTTAGAAGTGAGTTATTTTGCAGGTGATTTGATTCTGATTTTAACTTGTTTAAGGACAGTGATCTCTGTTCAGTGCAATACTGAAAATACTATGGGTTCATAATAAACAATTTCTGCACGATCTTATTAACTCATTAGCAGGTCTCATGTGGTGTATTAACATTTCACAATCAAATATGGTCATTTTTTTCTGCACTAGAACATGAGCCTTGAAATCAGGTTTATTCCCTATTTTGCAAATAGCACAGTGACTAAATAGCAGATGGTGGGTATTCCATTGATTGATGAATATCAATCTATTAAATGAATATAAACAGAAACGATAGCAGCAGAGTTACATTTCCGAACCAATTCAGGAGAGCTATGTACTTAAAGAAAGTATTATTATTACATCGCTGAGATGATTAATAAAATAGATCCCTTATTACATTTCTCTAAATTTTTTGTATCATCCAGAAAAAAAATGCATAAATCCAGATGTGCCAGCTGGGTTCTCCTTGTCCCTCCAGATCCACTTAGCCCCCTTCCTGTACTGTCCAAGGGGCTGACTTGCAGGATTACATCTGTGGGCTCCTATGTCCTCTAGTTTGCTGGCTGGGTTTGACTAATGGAGAGAAGAACCAGGAAGAGACTGAAGTCAGAATATTGATTCCTTTGGTCTCCTTTCCCGGCTGTCAATTCAAGTCTCAAGTTTAGCCTGTGAAGGCAGTAAGGTCTACGTGATCTTTCTCTTTGTTCTCAGAAACCTCCCCTCCTCCCTAACCTTTGCAGGCCTAGGAGAAAGTGATGGCTCTGCTTCAGCTAGCCCTGGGGTCTTGCGCTCCCTTCTGTGACTTTCCTACCCTCGGCCCACTCCTCAGTATGTAGCACTTGGAAATCGACACTCAAATCACCCTCCTTCTAATGTGCCGTCTGTCCCCTGTTGGGACCCTGATTGACACATGAACACAAAGGGGCAGCAGATGGCACTAAGGAACAAGACAAGGACTCAACACTTCACAGGGTTACCATAGTCCTTGTGTCGATGGGTATGAAAGTGGTTGGTAAACTCTAAGCGTGACACAGAACTTGGTTGTTATTATTGAGCATGAAATAAGGACATGTTAAGATTATGTTTATACTGATTTCCCACCACCAAACCAGCTGCCATGGTGTGGCTGTGCTGTATCAGCTATATAATAATTACACTGTAAATAAATGTTTAATGCATTAACAGTATATCACATTGATGCACGGGTAATTACACTCGGTTATCAGACTTAGGGTTTATATGGCTGATCACAGACATGGCCTCTATATTCCGTTATCCACCTGTCCAAGATCATTGGCCACCTGTAGGTTTCCCTGGTCTGGAATCTATTAAGAAGAGTCCAGCTCTGTCAAGGGACAGGGGACATGACTTCTTCCTGAATCATCAGTGTAAAAATTGCCCTACAGTTACTCTTTGCGGTTGGGGCTGAGCTACAGTTACAAATTTTCTCCTGGGTCTCTTCAAACTTGGGAGAGCTTCGTAAGCAATTCCCCCAAAATGGTTTTATCAAAACAATCAAACTGACACAATGTAATTTACAAACAAACCAGCGTTTCTAAGGCAAAAAGGAAAAAGATGATATTAAATAAATTTGCCCAAATATTGTTCTTAATGTTATATTTTGGACGCAACACCTATACTACAAACATACCCTGGGGAGCAATTAACCACCTGATCTGGATAAAAATATTATGAATTTCTTTGTATTGAGACTGGTAGTGCTTTACAAAAAGGAAAAAGCACCAAAGCAGTGTGGAATGATGCTTTTGTGGAACTTCTTCCTATGAAAGTCTTCAAATTAGGTGTTGATGGGCACAAATTGGCTTATTTTAATATATTCCAGGTCCACATATAAAGAAAAGTACTCTGCCATAGTATAAGAATGGCTTGTATTGCCTTAGATGAAGTTTACCCATCCAGCTTTTTAACTTTATTGCTGCTTGCTTCACAAAGGAAGATTTCATGCCTTCACCTTCACGTTCATGCCTCATAATTCAATGTACTTCCACGATCTCTATCATTTCCAGATATCATCCTTCCTGGGACAGCAATGCTGACGAGTGCTTTGTTTATTTGTTTTTGTTTTGTTCGAGGTCAATTCCCTCGCTCCGTTTTCCCAGTTTTTTAAGGGTACTTTTGAAGCTTCTATCATTTCCGCTCATCAAAGGAAGTCATTTTCTTGACATGCTTGTCTTGGTCAAAAAGAGCAATTGTATAATTTTTATTTTCTTAACCAGAGGCAACCAGGTTGGAACAATTACTGCTATCATGGCCCTTGAAGTTTGGGTGTTCCTTTCAAATTTAGGTCAAAAGCCAACATTAATAGCCAGATGTAATGACTGACACAAAGAGCCTGCCAAGCAGATAATGAGTTTAGAACTCTTAATTGAAAATTAACACATCCACATTTGTATTCTGAAATTGAAGAAAATGGCTGTTTGGCTACCGCTGTAATGAGATTCTGCTTATTTCACACGCTGAATCCTGAAGAAGGAGCCGTTCGTTCCTGCCTGATGGATGTTTCTGGGCTTCACTATAACTTGAAAGACTGAGGTAGGAATCTCAAGCATAGTAAGAGGGATCCTGCTTTCTTGTCTAGGAGGTATAAGGTCCATAAATATTAACCAGCCTTCCATTTGATTAACTTCTTGAGCTTGTCTCCAACCGACTATATGGCAGATGGAAACATTGGCCTCAATTCTTTCACATCCTTAGTCGAATTACACATACACACCTGTGCCACGACCTCATGTAGGTTGAAAGTGTTTCTCTATCCCTTGACTTCGGGCTTGGCCATGTGACATGCTTTGGCCAGGGGAAGAGAAGCAAATGTGGTAAGAGCAGACACGTGAAATGTGTTGGTTGTGTTGGCCATGTGTGCCCCTTAGGTCTGAGTCTCAGAATGAGGCACAGGCGGCAGACTCAGACTTGTTCTGCAGCCTGGAGATGAGCAGAGCCAAGCCAAGCCTCGCCAAGATCAGCCAAACTCCACTAAACTGCCGATCCGTTACTAAGTAAGCCTCTGTTATCAGCCACGGAAATTATTTGCTTATCATGTAGCAAAATTAACTGATACATACTATAAACCGAAATGTGGCTTATAAGCAATACAACCCAGGAAAGTTCTGCTGAATTGACGTCCAGCCAGTAAGAGAAAAAAAGAAAGACCAAATGATTAAAAATTATCAAAGTTTCATAAAGTTCATGTTCATGCCAGTTACCAAAATCGGGTAGCAATGATTGGCTGAGGTCCAGGACTGGAAATAAGAAGGCAAAATACTAATCAAGTTGAACTCACTAGGTTGCATTTCCAGGTTTTCAAGCAGACTGTTCTAGACTGCAATATTTGAAAGAAGCCTGCTGCGATATGATGACGACGGTGAATTCTGAGGTCTTTGGAATACCTAAGCTCAAGCTTAAAACAAAACTTTCTCATACAGAAATGGAGTAAGTCCTCTTATCTACAAAGCGATAAGGTAGCTTTTGGCATTTCTACCAGTTAGGTTTCCCAAGTGTGGTGAGCCCGGCTGTCTCCTGTTGTTTTATCATCTATAGATTGCTTCTTGCACGTGATTACCGCTGATGGGTGAAGGCTCCATTTCACCTCCAGCCACCATAACTAATGTGAGGAGAACTGAAAAGTTTTTGCAGGTAGTTTTCCAATTTCATGTGCCTCTCCAACTGTTTCCTCTGCTTCTAACGTAGTCTCTGAATTTGACCGAGAGCTTCCTGGCAGTTATATGGGAAGAGCACAGGAGACCAAGTGAGGAGTCTGTGAGATAATTTCTTACCATCAAAATTTCAAAATTTCACTTCCGTAAAGGTACTAAAAAATATGAAATTCTTGGAAGGAAATCATGCTAAAGACGTACAAAGCCTCTACACAGACAAGTCTGATATGCTGTCGTGAGGCACTCACGAAGATCTAAATAACTAAAGGGATCTACGACAGTCCTAGATTGGACAACTCAATATTGTAAAGATGTAGAATGATGTGGATTTTTAAATTAATTAATTCATTTTTATGTTTTAAATTTTTTAAATGTTAATTTATTTTTGAGAGAGAGAGACAGAGTGCGAGTGGGGGAGGGGCAGAAAGAGAAGGAGACAAAGAATCCAAAGCAGGCTCCAGGCTCTGAGCTGTCAGCACAGAGCCCAAAGTGGGGCTCCAACTCACGAACCAGGAGATAATGGCCTGAGCCGAAGTTGGATGCTTAACCGACTGAGCCACCCAGGTGCCCCGTAGAATGATGGTTTTCTAAAATAATTTTTTTTAACATTTATTTATTATTGAGAGACAGAGAGAGACAGAGCATAAGCATGGGAGGGGCAGAGAGAGGGGGGGAGACACAGGATCCAAAGCAGGCTCCAGGCTCTGAGCTGTCAGCACAGAGCCCGACGCAGGGCTCGAACTCACGAACTCGGAGATCATGACCTGAGCGGAAGTTGGACACTCAACCGACTGAGCCACCCAGCTGCCCCTGAATGATATGTTTTAAAATGGGTATCTCAGAGGCTTAATTTTCCTCATTTGATAAGTTGATTTAATGATTTCTGAGATTTCTCTTTCAGCCCTGTGATTCTATGATCTATGGATCCTGTAGTCTGCCCAAGTCTGGAGTGGAAAAATCCTCCTTGTCCGGGGAGTCCCTTCAATAGGACAGAAGGTGTATATCCTATACGGTCTTATAATCAAACTGCTCCTCAGCATATATTCCCTTCAAGTACTGAGTGGGTATATGAATTTTAAATACTAAAGATTGAAAAAAAGAGTTGTGGTGGGTTTATTTTTTTCTCTGAAGTTTAAACATTTGAATACTTCGCCAGTCATAGCTTTCACTAGCAGGAAATAGTGCAGTTAAAAAGATCATACAGGAAAAAGAATGAGTTGTGAAATTGAGGCCCACTTGGCATCATGAAATCTGGTTCCTGTCAGAGAGTCTGCAGAGGTGGCTGCAGGTGGGGCTAATGTGTAGTCATTAATAAAAGTTTCATTTGAGGGACTTCCCAGGAGACTGCTTCTAAGAGAAGCATTTATATGAGAAGACTAAAACTGCTTTTTTTTTTAAAAAAAATATTTTTTTAACGTTTATTTATTTTTTGAGAGAGAGAGAGACAGAGACAGAGTGCGAGCAGGGGACGGGCAGAGAGAGGGAGACACGGAATCCGAAGCAGGCTCCACGCTCCAGGCTCCGAGTTGTCAGCGCAGAGCCCAATGTGGGGCTCGAACCCATGAACCACAAGATCATGACCTGAACTGAAGTCGATGCTCAACCAACTAAGCCACCTAGGTGCCCCTAAAACTGCTTTTTATAATTGCTCATTTGGGGTATATATCAATGTTCAGGTTAGTTAACATGGTAAAGCAGAATGAATACTTTATTTAGACTATATTCAATAAATTTTTATTCAAAAAGGAGAAATAGTACACAACTTGGTAGCCAGAAACAAGGAAATAATAAGGAGACCCTCTCCAGCCAAAGGACCTTAGGCTCCTTTGTGAAGGTTGGGAAAAGTTTAAACCCGGCTAGCAGCTTGTAACCCTTGGGGAGGGTTGGCTGAGCAGACCTTGACTCTTTCTCTGACCATGCCCTGTCAGGCCTCTGTTTTTTTTTTTTTTTTTAGTTTTTGTTTTGAAGATTCCTAGCTTAATTGTTACTTAGGAAAATATATTTTTCTAGACAAAAGACAAAGTAGAATACTAACTTCAATTTTAAGTTTTTGGATATGGATGGACGACATTTTGTGAGATTGAAAAATAGAAGCATTTCGCTAGGCTTTACCAATAGCCTAGTACATTAAAGTTCCTGTACCTCTTGCTCTAAATGAATCATTTTAAAACGTATGTGGATGGAATGGATCACTTGAGATCTTAAAGTGAGCAATCAATATCGGATTTCCAGGCACAGACCATTTAAGTACCCTAATGCTATTTAGAATATACATGTCATAAGTTAGTCTTAACATTACACGATAGTTAAGAGGCAAATCCTTGAAAACAGATTAGGTATTTTACTAGTTAAATGGAGCAGCCAAGAATGGATGTTGATGATGTGGTTTTATGAAGAAAAATGTTCAGAAAACAAAGTTTTAAATTCTATTCCTTACACACAAAAAACTAAGTATGTAGCTTGTATAAGGAACCTAAGAATTTTTTTTAAAGATTTTTAAAAAAAAAATTTTTTTTTAAACTTTTTTTAAAGTTTATGTATTTTTTTTCAACGTTTATTTATTTTTGGGACAGAGAGAGACAGAGCATGAACGGGGGAGGGGCAGAGAGAGAGGGAGACACAGAATCGGAAACAGGCTCCAGGCTCTGAGCCATCAGCCCAGAGCCCGACGCGGGGCTCGAACTCACGGACCGCGAGATCGTGACCTGGCTGAAATCGGACGCTTAACCGATTGCGCCACCCAGGCGCCCCTAAATTTTTTTAACGTTTATTTATTTTTGAGACAGAGAGAGATAGAGCATGAACGGGGTGGGTCAGAGAGAGAGGGAGACACAGAATCTGAAACAGGCTCCAGGCTCTGAGCTGTCAGGACAGAGCCCGAAGCGGGGCTCGAACTCACTGGCTGCGAGATCGTGACCTGAGCTGAAGTCGGACACTTAGCCGACTGAGCCACCCAGGCACCCCGGAACTTAAGAATATTTAAATGAAGAACACTCAGACAAAACTAACAATTTTGTGAATGACACAGGTTTATAAATTGATCTTACTAAGTTGCTGTCATTGCTTCGGTTACAAATCACAAAGAGATGTAAATAACACACGATGCAGACTGATTATTATTGAGTTAGCTCAGAGGACTTCTATTGTTATATATATTATAATATTGTTATAATATATAATGTTACAACACAGTTGCTTTAGTTACGCAAATAAGATCATACGTACATACTACCTAAGATTAAAAGACCAATGCTGAATATGTTTTTCGTCATAGCATCCCCGAACTAAACCTAGAGCTTTCCATCTAGTTTTAGTAAATTTTCTACTTGGTGATCCAAGAATTTAGCTTTTTCTTTTCCCACCACATGACAAGTATATATTGATTGGAAGCATTTGGAAACTCTGCTGTGAAACCAAATTGCATTTTGACTTATTTGTATCAATTATTTGCTGGAAGGTTGTGGGTAAGGTGGGAAAACACTTCCTTCCATTTTAAATCGCCATCTCCCAGGTCTGTCGTTTTCCTTTTTCGTGGGGCCAAACTGTTTTTAAGAACTCTGGCATATCAATCTCTGGAAGAGAGCATTCACAAATGAATTCCGATCAACAGATTGCATACATTTCCCAATCAGCTGTGCAGACTGAGCATTTTCCTGATTCCAGTCATTTTATAAAGATGATTCAGAATTAATCAGTTCTCCTGCCCCTTTTATTATTTATGTATTCACAGTATTGACAGATTTCATTTTCTTCCCACTCTCTACTCCTCTTCTACAGGAATAACACTCACGACATGGAACAGAGAGCAGCCAGTAAGGCATTACTCGGTTAATTCTGAGAACCCACGAACAATAACGTGGAATATCCAGAACCACGGCAAACTTCATTTCATTTCTTCTCGCGCTTTCTCTAGAATATGAGGTCCACTTATTCTTTAGACTACGATATAGGGATGTGAATACCGCAGTAATACCTATGACTGGAGTAATACCGAAATAGTACGGCTGCGGCTGCTATAAATACTGGAACAAAATTCCCCTAGGAACAATGACGTCAGGAAGCTTTGCAGGGGATCAGTCTCTCCGAATTTTGAATAACCACACTCATTGTGACATTTTAGAAGGCACTGCATCTTCTCCCGGGATTACAAAAAAATTACAATTGTACCTAAGTCACCTACCAACAGCGTATGCCACTAATTCATTTCGCAGATACATTAACAGGAATCTTTTCAAATGTTTCTTCGAATTGATTAGACATTGTCTCCAGGAAGCCTTAAATTTGATTTGGCCAACATGCCAGAGGAAATTCGTGTTATTTTCTTGTGTCATTTCCCTAAATTCAGAAAGGTAAAGAAACACCAATTTACCAAACAGACATGTCTAATAATAAAGGAAATCTGAATATATAAAAAGATTGTTGTCGAGACACATCTATTGCCCGGTTGTCTTCAGCTGACATCTATTTTTAAATAGACAGTATGACTTAGTTACAGGAACTAGACATGAAGAAATACTGAGCAATCCAATTATTCAAAAGGCATGCAAAAAGCATTATTTCCAAAATGTCTTTTCATAATATTGTTTCCAATACTATAGTTTTTAAACATTCAATAGATCTATGGGTTTAGTGTTAATGATTATGCCAACAAGATGGTAACATAATGAATCCATGTCAATTTTGGGAAGTATTTCTAACATTACATAACAAATTGGAAAGGAATTTCACATATAATTATCTCTATAAAGACAAACCACAAGGGTAATTAACACAGCTACGATTCTGTATCACCACAACGGTTAAACCAGATGGTAATGTTCATTATTTTTATCTCTCTCACAAAACCAAATATTACACACTTTCTCCTGGGAATGTATAAAGTATTCAAATGAAACACTGTTATGTAATACTTTGCTATAAGGAGGGTTTTTTTTTTTTTCACTTAGTACGGAAATGTGTGTATCCCCTCAAGGTTGGTGGCATTTCCAACCATGACCAATGTTGCTTACAAATAAACAGAAATAAACAGTGTATTTATGATGTACAAGCTTAATATAATGACATCACCGGATAAGGGAAGATTTCACGTTTAAAAAACTTATTCAACAGTGAATCATTAAAATTAAAATATAGGCTTTATATTTTCATCCCAAAGATGGCCAATATTGTGAATTTTCAATGGATCTTCAGCAAAAACAAATTTATTTATGGTGTCAATGAGGTACAATCACAATAATGCTGAGTGACGCCTAGGGTTTCAAACCACAATCGTCTACTCTCCCGGAAGGGTGTGGCTACTGCAGCCCCACCCAACGTGTCTATCCTCCTCTTTCCGAGATGAGCCACCTAGATGGGGCACGTTCTTCTAGTACGTGTGGTAGAGGCACAAGGAGGAAAATGCAAGGGCTCTCCAGGCCTAGGCTTCAAACTACATGAGGTCACTTCTGCTCACCCGCTGTCTGCTAAAGCAAATCACATGGCTAAGCCCCAAAGCTAGGGGTCGGGAGGTACACTCCATCATCCACAAGGCAGCAATATCAAGGTTGGGACTGCAGAATGGGAAGAAGAACCAGAGTCCCCATTCAGTCTAGTACAATTCTTGAACTGTGTATTTATTTAGATCTCTGACTTAATTCTTCAGGGTGTGAATGTTGCCACACATTTTCCTGCTCTGTATTATTCCTATCATCATCATCAACATCATCATCACCATCCTCAGTGATAAATCTGTTACTAGATTTAAGAAATAAATAGTTCTTCTTCTTCTTCTTCTTCTTCTTCATCTTCTTCCTCCTCCTCCTCCTCCTCCTCTTTTTCTTTTTCTTCTTTTAGTTTCTTGTATAAAGAATTCAAACACATCTTTCACTTGGTGCCATTCTCTAGCAGCGTTCTGTGAGTACAGACAGATTGATGCAATTTCTAGTACAGGGATTGGAGCATGCGATTTGAGTCACAAGTCCTGTCTTACCTAACTCTGGAGTTATCTGTTGAAGAGAAGGTATCGTATGGGAATAATAATACAACACCACCCTTAACGATCGTGGGTAAATTTATTTTCTTTTCCAATACCATATAAGATACAATATCTCACATCATGAGAACTAGTCACTTCCTGTGAGATGGCTCGCAACAAAGGGACTTCTCAATCATTTACACCATGCAGGCAGACTACTCTCTCATCACCGCGTGTGCACGTGCATGCACGTGTATTCTGTCTTTCCCCTTGATTTCCAATTTTTTTTCATCTTGTCTTACGAATTTTTGTTTTTCTGGTGGTGTTCCATTTTTGTAAACAGAAAAGGAGAAGAATGTGTTTGCCAATCTGCTCAGAGAACTCATTTCAATTTGGCTTCTCCATTAGAGGACTGATTTGCTTCCTATGTGCAATTCTTGCATGATCGCGGTGGCATATACTATTGGATTTCAACTCCTATGCCTCCACGTGAACTCACTTTGAGATTTTTACATGGCAGGTCAATTGCTTGAGTTTTAGTGAGCCTAAATTCTGCCACAGCTTATCTCGCACTTCTTGGTATCCCATTTGGTGAAGCAGCAGGAGAACTTTCTACCATATTTCATTTTCCTTTGTTTTACTAGGCCTTTCTCCCTTGGCTTGACAGACTTTACAAAAAAGAGGAAAGTGTGTGATGTGTATGTTTTCCTTGCTTGTTCTCTCTTTCTCTCTGTTAAATCAACTAACTGTTTTCAATTTTAATCACGTTCATAACGCGAAATATTTTATATGCAAAAAAATAAATTCAAGGAATGAAGTTCAAGTACGCAAAACAACAAAAACTTGGTCGGAATAAAATTTTCTTCTTGGATGAACCAAGGATGAGGAACTTTATTTCTTGAGCCCATTCACAAAAAGAAAACAAATATAAAGTTATGGATGTAAGACTACTTATTCAAGACAAATGTGGTTAGGGCCTTACTGCTTGGTTAGTAAAATACAGCTGAAGGGTTACGCCTTTCTAAGAATACTTATGTAATTCATTCAGCATCAAGTGTATGTGACAACTGTCAGACTACCCTCCTTCACTATTTACCTTATATATAGTCCCAGACAGAATCTATTTCAGTACCGTGAACACAGGCACGCACACCCCCAAAGCAAAGCAAAACTTTTTTTTTCCTTTTCTTAACGTTAATTTTGAGGAAATGATTACAACCTGGGTCTCGTTTAGCAAATGCATTTCTATGAAAGAGAGGAGATTCTTTGAATGAAGGCTGAGACATAATTATGAAAAAATTAGCCAATAATACAATTGGTTTAAGGAACAGGAACCAACCTCAGAAAGGAAACTTTCCTTCTAATACTGTAATTTGGTCATGTTGGGCTAGGTTATAATTTAATGTCATGAGCCATTAGATCGTAACATTAAATTAATGATCATGGCTCACATGGAGGCATGGGCAGTTTTATATAATATGCGAAGGGAAAAAGAAAGAAAATGGTAATGTAAATCTTCTTCGGTACCATCTGGCTTATCTTTTTCCCCATGCCTCTCCAAAACAGTGGGAGGAATAAACAATACTATTCCTGACGGGCTAGGCATTGAAGATGAAGATACCAAATGAAAAATTCTCCAACACAAGCACAGTCTAGTATTTTCTTCATTTCCTTCTCCTGCATGAGCACAGAGAATCTGCCTTGCAGAATAAAAATCTGTCAAACTTCAGAGCTGAAATGGCCTTAAGCAAGCATCTGGCCCAGCGGTTCTCAAATTTAAATGGGCAAAAGAACCACCTGGGGGCTCTTTAAATATGCAGATTCCCTGGCTCATCCCTAGAGAGCCAGGTTCCGACACTGCATTTTTAATAAGCTTTCCAAGTAAAGATGGCGCAGTTTGGATGTGAACTTGGAGGAACATTTCTTTGTCTAGCTTCACCATTTTCTAGAAGATAAACCTGAGATCCACAACACCACTAATGTCCCCAATATCACACCGGTTAGTAGTCAGGAACAGAACCCACATCTCTTGGGGTGCCTGGCTGGCTCAGTCGGGAGAGCATGTGACTCTTGATCTTGGGATTGTGAGTTCGAGCCCCACCCTGGGTGTAGAGAGTACTTAAAAATAAAATCTTGGGGCACGTGGGTGGCTTAGTCAGTTAAGCAGCTAACTCTTGATTTCGGCTCAGGTCAAAATCTCAAGGTTCCTGAGATCTAGCCCCTTGGAGGGCTCTGCACTGATAGCGTGGACCCTACTTGGGATTCTCTCTCTCTCCCTCTCCCTCTGTCCCTGCCCTGCTCCCGCGCTCGCATGCTCTCTATCTCTCGAAATAAATACATAAACTTTTAAAAAATAAAATCTTAAAAAAGAACCCCATCTCTTGACCTGCAAGACACTATACTCTCTCAAAAATCTGTCAGCTTATTTTTTTATTGTGACAAAAAGACATAAAATTCACTGTTTTCATGATTTTTAAATACACAGTTCAGTAGCATTCAGTACATTTACACTGTTATACAGCCATCACCACCACGTATCTCCAGAATGTTTTTTCATCTTTTCAAACTGAAATTCTGTACCCGTGAAAGAATAAGTCCCAACTCCCCTCATCGCCCCCTCCCAACCCCTGGTAACTACTATTCGATTCTCTTTCTCTATGAGTTTGACTGTTGTAGGTACCTCATAAAAGTGGAATTAAACAATATTATCCTTCTGGGCCTGCCTTATTTCACTTAGCGTAATGCCTTCAAGATTTATCTGTATTAGTTAATGTAGTGATTTGCTGAATCCTTTGAAGGGCTTGCTCAAGACAGTGCTCTGGCCCTTTAAGAAATGAGGTTCAATCACTTGTCCAAGTTCCACAGACAGCTGCTAAATGAGAGAAAGCATTCAGGAAGGGCAGTCCTCGGTGAGTGAAACAGATAGAGCCTGGAGGCAGGCACAGAGACGTGAAATGCATTTTCTGCCTAGTTGGAAAGTCACTTGACAAGAAAAAGGAATGAGAAACGAGACAGAGAGAGATAGAAAGAAAGACAGAGACAGACAGATGCACTAAGAGGGCCCAGATTGGCGAGAAGAACTACGCAGACAAGGTTATTAACAGGTATATCCTATAAATTAATTGGTATACAATGGTGTCCGTGAGACCCGATACTATTAACATACCTTGGGGCACAGAGTAGAGAAAGCAAATAGGTAAAAGGTACACATTTACACTGCTATTTGAGAAATACTTCACTGCACTTGAGATTTATTTTTATTTCATAGAGTTACCGCCAGGAGTATTTTACAGCTTTCAAGTCAGAAGGGAAGTTATCTGAGATATGTTCTGTTGTAGGGAAGAAAAGCCTAAATTTTTAAAAACATCAGTCCCCTGGTCTATATCCAATGTCTGACCCTGGGGCGAGGCCAGATAATGCTTCCGAGAGAAGGTGGTTTGAGCGAGGCTTGAAGTAGGACTTAGCCAGGTAGGGCAGGAGAGAGAGGGCATTCCGGCCAAAGAGAACGTCTTCTTTTGACCCGGACAATGCTTACTGGCTATTTAATATTCAGCTCAGTGTCTTTTACAAGAGGCTTTCTGCGGCAGCTTTAAAACATGACCCCAAGACTTTCTGACACTTTTCCATGCAAAGGTGGACTTGACGTCCCATCCCCTCGAACTGGTCTCTGTGATGGCTTGGCCAAACGAATATGACAGACCTAAATCCATGCTGGTGTCTGCCTCCGGCCTCGAGAAACTGGCAGCCTCAGCTCCCGGTCCCTCGGGACTCAGCCATTACGCTGTAAAAAAGCCCAAACTGCCCCATGGAGAGGCCCACGTGAAGGGACACTGACAGCCAGCACCTTTTTGCCAAGCATGTGAGTGAGCCCCCCTGCAAGTTGACCCTCCAGCGGCCAGTGGGCCTGCCCCAGCTGATATCGCGAGAAGCAGAGGCCAACAGTGCCCACTGACCTTGCTTGGGTGGCAGATTCACGTGCAAAACTCTTCCAAGCCATTAAGGTTGGGGCTGATTTGTGATGCAAAGGGTCACCAGAACACCCACCCTGGTCCTCCCCATAATGTACTCCGGGGGTACCCCTCCTCTGGGAGACCAAAGGACTCTGTACTCACCTTAGTTATCCCCGATCTCCTCGACTAGATCTCCCTGTTGTCCTGCCCCTAGTCTCTCCACTATTCAGTCCCCTTGGGGGCCAAGTACGGCTCTTATCAACCTCTGGATCCTCAAACCTTCTACCAAGTGTATACATGACATGAATATAAAAATTTCTTTGAGGTCACGGGGGGGAAAGGAATTTAGAGTTGTCTAATCAGTTCCATGGCTGCATCCAAACAACGACCATTGTTTTCTACTCTAAAACAGAAAATGTCGACACTTTCCCCCAGCCAATAAAAATACTACCCATGCTCATCCCAGGTTTCAAAACTGCAACATACAACACTTTTCCAGCCATTGGTGAAACTACTGTAAAAACTAAAAATAGAATTTATGGAGTAAATCATTGGGAAGAATGCCTGGTCAAGCAGTTCATAAATATCCAGGTCTCATTCTATTTGGGGCCATAGCCTTGAACTGAATCCAATATTGAATTGTTGAATTGAGAGCAAAGGATTGAAGTGAAATGTGGTCAGCTCTTGAGAGGAGGTGAAACGCTGCTTTCTGCAGAGAATAACTTTTTCTGTAACTCCCAAGGAATAATATATTTTAAAAGGTGTTGGGGGTGAACAGAAATTAGAAAGGAGAAACGAAAACCTTTAGAGAACTTAAAGATTACATTTATAAAGACTCAGATCATTGTTAAGTCATAATAATAATAATATTGAATAGTCAAGTTGCTAATAGACCTCTCAAGGACAGTCATGGACACAGGAGCAAACAAAAGTAATTTGTTGCTTTCTCACTATCAGGAAATAGATACTCTTCCATCTTGACTAATATGATCTCCAGTGGGAATGATTTATTTCTCTCACATTCATGAAACTCTCTTTCATAACCAGGTGTAATGGCTTCTTTTACCTCTATGGGGAATGGATGATTTATGCATAGACCTTTGCTCAATAACCTTTCTTCAAAGATTGATGCCATTAAAAATGAAAAAAGATGGGAACTTTTTGACATTTTATTTTACTGTAATTTAGAAAACCATGTAAACTGCAAATGGACCTCATGTGGAGTGAAAATCACACACGGATAACCTAAATTATTTTGAATACTATTCATCGTTGACTAATAACTGAAATGTTTTATTATCAGAATTATGAAAGACACGAGAGAGGCACTAACAAAGTTCGTTTCAAAAATAATTTGTAAATACAAGACCGAACATCCTTTTATTTGATCTCCCCAATGCACGCTTCTAGAATTTTCCACCCACAAGTGGGGGTATCGCTACCCACCACATGGAGGAGTATTGTTTTTTTGTTCGTTGGTTTTTGTTTTTGTTTTGTTTTTGACTAGAAAGTCTCCTGTTAAAGACCACTAACCCTCAAGGAGAAAGAAAGAAACAAGCAAACAAAAAACCTTCAAGGTTGGAAGAAGGAAGGAAGAGAAAGCGACATGAAATTCTTTGACTTTTTCTGTGCTGAAACTTTTCTGGACCTTTTTTGCTATTCTTGTTTGGCAAAGAAGGCCTGAAATTATAGAGATCTTGTCTAAGTTCCTATGGAGATCAAAGAAAGTAAGTGAATAGTCCCAGCATTCTGTTTTCAGTGCCACTGCCTCATAGGTTACATTTAAAACAACTTTATTAATTTTATTAACATAGCTATAAAGCCATTGATGTGGCTTCCGATGTCAGTCAGACGGGGAAAAAAACAAACTGCTTTTACTGACGTGTATTTCCGGGAGTCTTAACACGTGGTGTCTGATTCAAAGAGAAGGGCATGTCAGCCAATGTTTTTCCTTCAAGGAGGGCACGATGAAAGATCAAATATCTCCTTTTAATTGTCAGTGTAGTATGTTTATTTTCAAGAATGGGGATGTTAAGGTTTGTAACTGAAAAATTTAGTTTTTCAAACATGTCAGCATTGACACTTAAGAACTAAAATCTGTCGAAGGTTATTAACCTGTTCTTGGTTAGGGAAGACAAAGCTTTTTGTTTCTTTTGCTTTTTATTTTATTTTTATTTTTTAATTTTTTTTAATGTTTATTTATTTTTGAGATAGATGGAGAAAGAGAGAGAGAGAGAGAGAGAGAGAGAGAGAGAGAGAGAGATGGAACGACCAAACAGGGGAAGGGCAGAGAAAGAGGGAGACAGAATCCCAAGAAGTCTCCGTACCGTCAGCACAGAGCCCGATATGGGGCTTGAACCCACGAACCATGAGATCATGACCTGAGCTGAAAACACGAGTGGGACGCTTAAAACGACTGAGCCACCCAGGCGCCCCTGTTTTGTTTTATTAAATCAGAGTTCCAACACACATGTGCCAGTACCTCAGACAGCTTCATTGATCTATTCATTCTTCTTAAGTAGTTCCTAACACATCAAATGAAGATTGTGCCTAGAAAGATTCTACAGTGAAATAAACAATCCAAAAGTTTATTAATAAAATATGTATGTATATGTATAAGGCACATACACATCTATGTAGAGAGTCAGAGATGTATACACCTGATAATACTAATGATATAATAACACTAGCCCTGTCTACTGGTTTCTTATTATGTGTCCAATACCGTTTTATGTACCTCACACATATTAATCACATCACCGTCACAACCTGACGAGATGAGGCAGGCACTATCATTACCCCTGATTTATAGCTGCATAAACTGAGGGCAATCAAGAAATGTGTCCATGGTCAGTAAGTATCAGAATCAAGATTTAAACCCAGGCAGTCAGGCTTCAAAGCCCACCCTATTAAAAACTACCCTCTCCAGCCTCTCAGATAAAATACAGAAAACACTAAACTTCATTTCAAGTGCAGAGAAACTCATATGGAAATGGCGAGAAAGACAAGATGTCTTCCAGCGTGGGCACTCAGGGAAGAAGGGAGGATGTGAATGCAGCTTTCCTGGAAAAGTAGATAGCATGAGGGTAAACTGAGATGCGGAAAAGGAATCCCAGGACAAGATACAAGGTCATCAAAAGAAGAAAAGTAGCCTGGCTAGCTATGCACTTTAGTGGGAGTCGAGGATGGGTGGAGAGGAAAAAGAAGAAAGAAGATTAGAATTCGAGGTCGGGAGCCAATCCTAGAAGGCCAGGTGAAGGAATGTGCAGAATATTCTGAAGGGTTTGAGAAGTCATAAAAGGTGTTTGAACAGAAGAACCATATATTCTTTCGTTCATCTGACAACTATTTCTTGAGCACCTATCATGTGCTGGGTACTGTCTTGGGCGATGGGAATATACAAGTGAATAAGGTAGAAAAAATCTCCAGGTTGGACTGGAGCAACACAATAGGCAGAAAGGAGTGGAGAACAGTAATGGTACTAAAAGCATGAATTTGAGTAGTCGTTAGGAACCTGGAAAGAAAGTAATGGGGGCAAAGGATTGGGGGAGGGGGTAAAATTGATCTTGAAAATGAACTAGAAGGTGAGGCAAGTGAAGAGATGGAGAAAGGTCTATTTGGTTTAAAATTGGACTGGAATTGAAATGCAATAGTGACACCATTGAATGGTGAGAATGATATTAAGGAAGACAGAAAAGACAGCCCAGAGTCAGTCCTCAGGTAAAGAAAGACGGAAGAATGAGTAGAGAGAGGTAGGAGAAAATCAGCAGAATATGATATCCCAGAAAGTCCAAAGATGAGACATTTTCCCAAAAATTATAGTGGGCAACAATCACAAACTATCCAGAGATTTCTAGGGCAGGTAAGTGAAAGATTTGAGACATGCTTTCGGTTACCCTGGGTGTTTGCCTGGAAGGCTGAGTCACTTTAGAGTAACGGGTAGGGGAATAAGATGAGTTGAAGGTACAGAAGGTCAAGCTTAGGGTCCAAGAGCTGACTCCTCTGTATGGAGCGGTGTGACCTTAGCAGAAGTCACCCCACCTCTCAAAGCTTTGATTTTCTTTCATCTGTAAGAAGGGTAAGATGACAGTACCTTATACAAGCAAAGCACCCAGTACATTGCCTGGCACACAGTAATACAGTAAAACCTTGGAAGGCGAGTAACTTGTTCTGTGAGTGTTCTGCAAGATGAGCAAACGTTCCTTTTTAAATTTTGTTTAAAGTTTATTTATTTTTGAGAGAGATAGTACGAGAGGTGGAGGGGCAGAGAGGGAGGAAAACACAGAATTCGAAGCAGGCTCCGGGCTCTGAGCTGTCAGCCCAGAGCCCCATGTGGGGCTTGAACCCAGGGACCGCGAGATCATGACCGGGGCTGAAGTCGGACGGTGAACCGACTGCGCCATCCAGGCGCCCAAGATGAGAGAACATTTCAAATACATTTTAACTTGATAAACGAGCGGTGTCTCGCCATACAAGTAGTACACAATGCAGAACATCACATAACCACAACCGAGCCAAAGGTTCTTGAAATTTGCTTTGATATACAAGTGAATTACAAACGTGTTTATAGAACAAAGCACGCTTGCAAACCAAGGTTTTACCATATATTTTTTTAAAAAAGTGAGTTACTGGGGCGCCTGGGTGGCTTAGTCGGTTAAGCGGCCGACTTCGGCTCAGGTCATGATCTCGCGGTCCGTGAGTTCGAGCCCCACGTCGGGCTCTGTGCTGACAGCTCAGAGCCTGGAGCCTGTTTCAGATTCTGTGTCTCCCTCTCTCTGACCCTCCCCCGTTCATGCTCTGTCTTTCTCTGTCTCAAAAATCAATAAACGTTAAAAAAAAATTTAAAAAGTGAGCTGCTATTATTATCTATCCTAATAATTAGATAAATATGTCATGTTACCAATCCTGGAAAACTAAACATTTATTTCATAGGCTTTTATTTTTAATTATTTCCCTCCTAATCTGGTGTGATAAAACTCAAATTCGTTAATTTGCGAGAGCTACGTTATGGAACCTCTTTAATTTTACCCTCCTCAATTGAAAATAAAAATGAGAATAGTGCCAAAGCAGAGATTTGCAGGGAGGATATGAGCAAATGAAAGTAAAAGTGCCTTGTCAGTTGCAAACAAAGAAAAATTTAGCTCTGATTATTCTCATTCATTAATATAAATTTGATTCACTGATTGTAAAGCGTACAATATTAGTTTTATATATGCAGTTTGACTTTTGTCTAATGGTAATTCCTATCAGGAATAAGGATCTTTCACTTGAAGAAAGCTTTTTTGAAGAGCTCTTCTATTTATGACCTTTTAAGAGCCTCACCAAAGCTCTGTGAGGAATAAAAGGCGGCGGTTATTAGGGGCTATCACAATTGACTTTTCAGTATGCACAGACGCACAGGGTCCCCTTTCCTATGTGGGTCTTTCTTTTGGTTTGTATATATGAAATCAGAGGATCCCCTAAGTGAATTACCAAGTTATTCAAGTGAGCGCTGTCCTTATACCATTGTAGATAACAGCTAACTACAATGGCAATATCCAGAGAAGTAGGTTCTAACGTTTGCAATACATTCAAGTAACATGTTAACATACAGAGGAGACCACGGTAACATGGTCCAGAATGTTATAACCCCTATAGCCAAGTGACTACACTCGTTGCATTAAATTCTTTTTTCATCGTTAGACCAAAATGAATTCTTACTTCCTATATTTAGTCTTCCTTTGTATGGGAGCTAACGCACGCGTCTTGAACATTTGTCCTCACTAACTCCTTCTTCTACTAAAAGTTTAATTACTTGCACTATTTTGGGGGATGATCTCTGGGATCTACAGAGATTCCAGGGTCCAAACCTGGAACATAATACAGTTCTGAATATAGTAAGACGACAAGCATGTGGCTCGTGAATCTGTCCCTGAGTCCTCCCATTCACAGTACTGTAAACATGTATGACCTTTTTATAGTAGCTACCTGAGAATAAAAGGGAACAAAATAAAACTTTCCAGGTTCATGTAAGAGAAGTAACAGAATTTCCTTGGTGGGAAGTTTTTCAAGATCTTGGTTACATTGCCCATTAACTTTTATTTTTCCCAAGGTATGAGTTTTACACCATAGTGCTGCTAGTTCTTTGCCTTTTTCCAAGGTTAAACCATTAAAAGCATCCCTATAGACATGCCCCTTGTAAGAACATAGAAAATGGCACCACTTAATACCAATTCTAGGCTACAGTAAGTGGTATTTTGGTGACCTTTAGGTGTATTTCTGAATGGACCACAGAGAAATTCAAGTAACGATGACAGAGATCTATGTGTAATATCATGTATTTCTTTGGCTGCCGTGTTGATGTCCTTCAATTCTATATCTTCAACCTAGAACATATGTCTGCTCCAAATTTTAGATCCACATTCACAACTGCTTCAAAGGAGGTGATATTTATACCTCCGTGACTCACGGACACCTCAAAACTGACCACATTTGTGACTTCTCTTCCCACAACTTCTTCCCCTCTTGAATTCTCTGACTCCATGAAGGCACTCAGTCATGCCAAGTGGTAAGCGGTCAGTGACTCCTCATCATATCTCATATTCTTCCTCACCTCTGCTTCCCATAACATACATGAGAATGTTGACTTTACCTCCGAATAGCTCACACATCTGTCTCATTTGTTCAACCTCAGCACCTTGCTTATTATTTCTTACTTGGAATAGTACAGAAAGAACTTTCTGATGTTCCTGGACAGGTTCTATATCTTTCCAATTAATTCCCTCAACTACCAGACTGATTTAAAAAAAAAAAAACATGAAGTCTGGTTATTCTACTTCCTTGCTTAAAACTATGCCGTGACTTCCCATAGACTAGAAAGTCCAAACTATTTAAAAAATTTTTTCTTAATGTTTATTTTTTGAGAGACAGAGGGCAAGCAGGGGAGGGGCAGAGGGAGAGGGAGACACAGAGTCCGAAGCCGGCTCCAGGCTCTGAGCTGTCAGCACAGAGACTGACGTGGGGCTCGAACCCACAAATCGTGAGATCACGACCTGAGCTGAAGTCGGGCGCTTAACCAACTGAGCCACCCAGGTGCCCCTCAAGTCCAAACTCTTAAAGGTAGGTGGCAAGAGGGACAGAAAGGCAGCTTACACATAGTGAGCCCTCAGAGTCCAACACTCTGCCCCTCTAGTGGGAAGTTTACATGCATCCTATTCATGTGAATTTGTATAGAAAAATATAATTAAGACTTAGAGGTTAGGCAATAAATGGTAGGATAAGTGGTCTTTGTGCCTATAAGGCCCATACTCTATTTACTGGACCCTGCTGTTTTTCTACATAATTTAACCCCAGCTGACCTTTCCAATGTCCATTCTTACAACTATACCCCAGTCATACAGAAGTACCTTCAGATTCTCCAACTGCCACAACGTCCAGGACTCTGAACACGCTATTGCCTCCGCCAAAAATTCTCTTTTCAACTCTGTGTATGTAGCTAAGTCCTAACACACTCTTCCAACATTCTCTGAGCAGAACTTTTCAACGTTGGCTAGACATGAGAATCATGGACAGGACATGCCGCCATCAGTCCAATTTGAATGTCCAGGAGATGGAACCAAGGAAGTAGCATTTCTTAAAAAAGCTCCTCCAATATAGAAGGAGAATGGGAAAACACTGTTCTGTGTGAGTTTCATGGCCTCTCCGAAAGGCTTAAGCCTAATCATCTGTTTTCCCTAGACCTGGTCTGGCCCCTGTACTATACCACTCATCACGCTACTATAATTTGCCTCAGCATATGTATTTTCACCTCTGGAATATAAGTACTCCAAAGGCAGATATCATATTCTAACATAGAGGCTTCTGAGTGTATTCAGTGGGCATATTCGCATTCTCTCTCTCTCTCTTTCTTTCTCTCTCTCACACACACAGCTGAAATCAAAGTTTCATAAAACAATACTACCCTTACTCATGACTGATGGACTCTGTTATTTCCTATTCTATTCTGTTAATTTTGATCCTTTCTGTTTAAAAATTGTGATGCTAAGTAAAATAAATCTGACAGAGAAAGACAAATACTATGCGATCTCTCTTATATGTGAAATCTAAAACACAAAACAAAATTAGCTCACAGATACAGAGAACAGATTGGTGGTTATCAGAGGTAAGGGGTGGACGAAAAGAATGAACTGAGGGTTTGGGGTTAAAAGAGATTAACTAAAAGTAAAAAAAAACACAATAAAATGTGCATTGATACTCATTAAATTGATTACGCAACCTAATACTTTGAACTGTGTTTGAAAAGCATCTGTGTAATAATGTTTATGTTAGTCCTAACACCATGCTAAGCACTTAACAGGTGCTTACAACAGATTTCATGGATTAATCAAAGTCCCTAGGGAAATAATATATATAAAAGTTTTACATATCCAAAACAGCAGGCAGTCATAACCAGGCAAAAGAAAAACATCAAGATTAAGCTTCACATTCTTTAGGCACCGAAGTAGAAAGATTAAAAAAACCAAAAAACAAAAAAACATAAAACTCAGTTCAAATTATAGCAACAGAAATGAATACACAGAGGGTTTCCTTTTCTTAGAATTAGGGATCCTCAGATTACCTCTCTATTCTTAGATGTCCCAAGAAAGATGACAATCCAATTTATTCAGAATACTAATTGTGTTACTAAGATTGCATTCTTCCTTCTTCCTTTGGAAATAACCAGTGGGCCAAGATTTTTTTGTGAAACACAGTGAAAGAGCTATTTCCCAAATTTCAATAATCGAAATAGCATTAGAAATCTAAGCTCTTTTAATCAATTTACAGGTGCACTCTGATGTACGATTCAAAGTTTATCAAACTAGCCTCTCCGGAAATGTTTTGCTTAGAAGAGAATTTTTATGATGGGGGCGGGGAGGAGATACGGGTAAAACAAATGAGCTTAGAGAAGAAACTGAATTTAGGGGCACCTGGGTGGCTCAGTCAATTAAGTGTCTGACTCCTGATTTCGGTTCAGGTCTTGATCTCAGGGTTCGTGAGTGCGAGCCGGTGTCCGAGCACTACTTGGGATTCTCTCTCTTCTCTCTCTGCCCCTTCCCCACTTGTGTACTCTCTCTCAAAATAAATAGACATCAAAAAAAAAAATAAGCTGAGTTTATAGCTATGACCTGAGATAAGACCCAGTTCAAAGATAAAGGAACCTCAAATATTAATTGCTCCGTAGTTTCTCGCGCTGAGAAAAAGATCCTTATTACACCTTTATGGTCATGTCTCCCCACCATATACCCCTACCTACACACCTTCTTTACAAGCTGGTATTACAACGATCTCTTAGAGGTGCTTACAGAACCAGTGAAGATTGGTGGAAATCTTGTGAAATATTAGCAAAGATACAGAGGCCCCATTTTCAATTGGTTACCCATGGTTTTATGTTAGAACTCAGAATGGAGGATATCTTTATGAATTCTCTGGGGCCCAAAGCAGAAATGTTTTGGACACAGTAACACTCTGATTCAATTATGGATATAGTTCTTCATTTAAAGGAGAAATTTGCAACGTAAGAATTCTCAAACAGTCACCCCTCAGGGTTCTATATGATGTTCTACAAAAATACATTGCTTCTAGGGGCGCCTGGGTGGCTCAGTCCGTTAAGCGTCTGACTTCACCTCAGGTCATGATCTCATAGTTCGTGAGTTCCAGTCCCGTGTTGGGCTCAGAGCCTGGAGCCTGCTTCGGATTCTGTGTCTCCCTCTCTCCCTCTGCCCCTCCTCCACTCTCTCTCTCTCTCTCTTTCTCTCTCACAAATATTTATAGATTTATATTTATAAACATGATAAAAAACCTATTGCCTTCAAAATGTCAGTCAGACTCTCGTAAATAATACTATTTATAAGAAAAATCTCCTCATCCTTAAGTATAAGGACAACTACCATGCCCTTGCTTTCCGTAAGAAAAGTAAATAAGCATTTTTTTCAAATATAAGAGAGGAATCGTAATGGCTTTCAGAGCGAAATTACTCAGATTAATTCCATTCAGGAAGCATATGCTTCATAAAACATGTATTCTTAGAGAACCCATGAATCGTGATTATTGCCGAGAGAATTAAATATCCTAGGAAGCGCATTGTAAACAATAGTGATACTCAGTCTAGCAAGAGCTTTGGGGTCGCCATATGCAGAAGAAGTGACTGACAGTCATAGAGCAAAACCTATTTGGGAAGGTTTTCGCCCCCCTGTATCCATTCAGCAGTATTTGTACGAAGTGAAACATCAGTGCCTTGGGGTGGACGGATGTACTGGAATCTGCTGGGAGAGCTGATGTTCTGGCTAGGCATTTGGAGTTTCCTTTTTTAATATGTAAGAAGTATTTTCGCTCTACAGCATGAATCAAACAATGAACATAATGCTACCAGCTTCTTCAAACAAAGTGAAAGGCATATCATTACACTTTTTTCCTTCACACATATTATAGAAAATTCCTTTTGTTCGAGATATAAAAAAAAAAAATCTTCAGAAGGGCGGGGGGGGGGGCGGGGAAGCAAAGACTCCCGTTTAGCTGAAATACCAAAATTGCATGTAATCTCCTAAGGTATGTGGTTATATTTGCTTTCAAGCTTGGCATTTCCATTTGTTGCTTTTAAACCCCAGTATCTTAATTCAATTCTATCCCTCGAAGTGTGCCATTAACAACAATAATCAATAGTTTTAGTAGTTGACATTTTTTTCCGTGACATCTCCAAATCTTTCATCAAAAGACCGTTATCCAGCCATCTAACTGAAAATCAGCACTGCCTATAAATGTCATTCCTATCCATAAAATGTAGTTTCAACCTCAGGCAACTGGAATTTATAGAAAACCCAATATTAACACAGAGGCAATGAGAAAATTGTCTGTTTTAAAATAGTGTTGGAATCTTAGTTAGTCCTATTGTAGTTAAGGGGAAAATGATACGTTTAAGATTTGGGGGGATTCTAAGGGAGTTTAATATGGTTTTTAATAATAAATGCCTTTTATGAGTAACATAGCATGAGCTAAGAAAATGTCCTTCACATAACTTCCAACTGTTTTTGAAAGAGAATTGAGAGAGCTAAATGCAAAATGTAGTTTATTCTCCATTCTTCCATAGTGAATATAGTTGAAAAACATGGCAATTTTTTTCTTTAGTGATTCAGAATCTTGCAGTTTCTCAGAATTTTCATTGTATATTAATGCAGATAAAAATATATAGGAGATACATTGACGTACTTTCGCACACATCAGACTTGTTCACTAATTTAAGGAGTGTTTTATTAAATATTTATTATAAAATTATCTTTTGGATTATTCTTTATTTTCAAGGGTATCTGCCAAAAATATCCACTTAAAGTTTTATTATTTATCTACTGCCGCTGGTGAGAATATGTGAGCCCATGTATTTATTAAAGTTCTAGGGTGGGGCACCTGGGTGGCTCAGTCAATTAAGCTTTGACTCTTGGTTTCAGCTCAGGTCATGATCCCAGAGTCGTGGGATGGAGTCCAGGACTGTGGGATTGAGCCCTACGTTAGGCTCCATGTCGGGTGTGGAGCCAGCTTGGGATTCTCTCTCTGTCCTCTGTGTCTCTCCCTCTCTGCCCCTCTCCCCCATTTGTGTTCTCTCTCCCTCTCAAAAAAAATTCTGGGGTGGCTTTAGGGGTGTATAAAGGGAGAAATAAAATGTTATTTACGAAATATCGTAAGTCAAATAAGTTACAGTAGAAAACTTTCTAACCATTCATCTAAGAGTGACCAAAAAAGAAAAAATCTAACTTTGCCTTGTTTTTACATTCTGAAGCCATGGGGTATACCTACAAAGATAAAGTCAGGCGTTGCGCTAAACAAACTACTTCCGATGGTCAAACTAACTCAACACACATTGCAGAGAAGGAAGTGGGGTCTGAGGAGAATGGAACGAACAAATGAGGAATCTGAGACACTATAAATTGCTACCATCATCAACTAAGGAAAGGATACCAAGTAATCTATCAAAACAGAAACCAAAGGAGGACGGGGTGTGGGGGCGGGGGGAGAGAAGGAAAGGGAGAGGCGAAGAAACACTGCTTATTATGATTCGAGGAATTCTTTTCAAACCTAGGATATCCTATCACTTTTTTCATCATAATTTAAATATACAAAAACTGTAGTCCAAAAACTTGATCATAGTATTTTAACACTCTACAGTTTATTTGAGGTAGTAGTAAAGTTCTTACAACAAGTCAGAAAACTCAGCTATACGTAACAAAACTCCATTAGAGTTCAGAAAATTCTATCAGGCACTGAGCATAAACTTAAGGAGCCTCCTTGAACTACAGAATATGACTCTCACCAAGACTACATTTAAACCAAACTACCCTACACTTCTGTTTTCACTGTCGATGCATATGAAACTTTATAGCGATAATTTTTGTTTCTAGGAAAAACAATGGCCTGAAAATTGTCTGGTCATTAACTAGGACAAATTCACCCATCTCATTTTTCTTTGTACAGATCATGTTAGGAAGAAGGCTACAAAATGCCAGATTAACATTTCAAAATGTATTTGAAAGTAATGAAGGGAAACTGATTTAGTTAGCAACGCTAAATAAAACAGACAATTCATACAGATGCTTTCCCTGTAAAATATTAAATAAACACTCCAAAATGGCAACTTTTTCAATTTAATAAACCAATCTCCCATTTATGTCTCTGAGCAAAGTTTCTCCCTGACCAAAGCTCTGGTTTCAAGTGCGGGTTTTTCCTGGTCCAAAATGTGCACCATTTAGAAGACTGGGATGTTAAATGAAATACTAACTGACTTTTCCTTCTCCCTCTGCCTCGTCTCCCCTTGCCCAAATGCGGAAACACATCAGGCCATGCGAAACGATGATTTCACTTTGTCCCCAGCATATCACTTACAAGAACAGATGCCATTAATTGCTCATATGGATTATTCACAAGAGGGCCAAGTAGAAAGGCTTTACTTACTTGCCATTGTTTCATCAGCTCTCTTACTCCCTTGGAATCTTCCAGGAGCCTTTCCTTATGGGTGGCATCCTGCAGCACGTTGGCAGTTGTTTCAGCCTCTGTAAGCCAGGCAAGGAATTTCTCCAGGTCGAGGGGGAACTGCTGTAGCAATCTATGGGTTTCTTCCAGAGCAGCCTCTCGCTCACTCACTCTGCAAAGGAACAAACGTCCAGATGCAGTTCTCCTCAGTTATCGAAGGGTGTACCCAGGGACCCCCATGAAAAGAGCAAAGATAAAGGGACTAAATTGTAACGTACCAACAAAGGGGTGGGTTATTGCTAAAAGTCCTCTTAAAAGCAACAGCAACTATACCTGTGTGTGCATATGTGTGTATACACACACACAGACATATATATTTACATATATACGTACGTATAAACACATGCCAGGAGAGCTGTTTATTCATCATGGGTGAGGTTTTTGCTGAGCGTACAGTCTTCTATAGTGTAGTTTCGGTGTTCCTACTGGATATGTGTGTGTGTATATGTGTGTGTGTACATATATGTATATATACATATATGTATATGTATACATACACACACACACACTGGACTTCGGGAAGTTCACATAAGAGCTTGCAAAAACAATCTTTTTGTAACTTGATAGTTTTTACTGGTCAATTTTGACACCTTATTTTCATATGCTGCAAAATCGTAAAGCTCATCTTTATAGATAAAGCCCCCAAATCCCTACACCATGGTTATCTTTGACGTCACCTGAGGCAGAACATCAGGATTAGGTAGGCAAGGAAGAAGCTCAAGAAAATGCAAAGCTAGAACAGAAAGTTGAACAACGGAGGGAACCAGACAGAGAAGGGGACTGCAGGGCAAAGGAGAACAGAAAGAAGAAAGAAAAGTAGAAAAATGACACATTTCACAGAAACCATTGCACAAAATATCATTTTGCATAACGCTACTGTGTTCTGCAAGTTCCAACTATGGTGTTAGCTTTATATTTCATTATCTGATGGTCACACAACTTGGAATATTCTCCTCAAGAAAAATCTCATGCGTAAGAGAAAAAGTAGAGCCTAAAAACCTGACAGATCTGGGCTCAAATCCCACTATTCCCTCCCGAGTGTGTGGTATGCCTGCTACATAAAGTTAGTTACACTTTGTATCAGGGTTACTCAAACACGTTGGTTCCCTTGGCCCACATCTTATTCCCTTTCTTCTCATCTTTTGGAAGGGGTGAACCAAATTCCCCAATGATACACAAATCTAAAAAAAAAAAATCATATTTTCTGATTTTGTATACATATACATATATATACATATGTATATATATACACAGTATATATGTATATACATATATACATATATATGCACACATTTACATATATATATATATATATATATATATATATATATATAATTCATGTGTTGTGCACACACACACATATGCCCTCTGCAAAAATCTACATAATAACAGCTTGGAGGGAAAAGTGCCTTCGGCAGTAACAGTCCCAACTAAAAAGATTCAGGTAAATTTTGTCTGCAATGAGGAAATTAGTACTCTATTTAAATGCCGTATTTGCCTTCTATTACCACACAAACACTTTCTGGGATGAAACATAAGCTCAAAATGGATCTGAAAAAATCGAACGCTTGAATACGATACACAGTGCTTGTTAGGATGTGATTGTCAATAATTATGCAAAACTGCAATTTATTTCAGCAGCAACTTTATCATGGGATGTGCAAACCAGGCAATAAACAACTCCTGCGGAGCGAGCGGCAGCGAAGCCCCCGGAAGAGCCGTTTATTCATCATGGGTGAGGTTTTTGCTGAACATACAGTCTTCCACAGTGGAGTTTCGGTGCTCACACTGGATAAAAATCTTCTGTCTGCATTAACTGGCGGAGGGGAGAATAGGTTTATGAGGATGCAGCTATTGGAAAAAAGGAAGCATTGCGCTGAGCTATTTATCAACCCCTACATAAACTTTAATACCACACAGCTGAAAGGTACCTGGGTGTTCGGCTTGGGCGAATGAGTGAAACCCTGGGTAGTTCAGGGGCTGACCTGGACTGCTTGCTCCCTGCTTATCTAGATTTCAAACTATCAGTGGAGGGAGAAATACCAAAATCATTGTTTATTTATCTTTCCATTCGGTATGATTTAAAAACTCAGAACCATCACCACGGCGCTGAGAACCTTAATGTTATAATCTGGCATGAAACGGACAGGTTGAAACGGGCGTAACTTGCTCACAGTTGACCATTTCTGACCTACGAAAGGGACCATTTCGTCCGCTTCAAGCTAGTATTTCTAGGTTGGCTTGCACAGTAAAAAAATCACCAAAACTTACTCCACCTCCAGCCTAAAATTTGGGATAGAAACAAGCTGTCACATTTCAGAAGACAAATGCAGGGCTAGACAATGACATATTTTTTTAACATGCTCCGACTTCATAGCAAATAAAGGACAAATACGAAACTCTCACTGCAGAGCGAAGCTTGGAGACTTAGATACTGTGTGTTTTATTCTCAGCGGCATCTTCATCATGAGCTGCTCATGAACCTCCCCTATTCTTAAACTAAAAGCACCACTTACCCTCTGCTTCCTCAAAAAGTAACTAGTAAATAACTCTCCAAGAGTTATTGCTAAAATACGATGCACATAAATCAGATGAAAGGGTTCTACTGAGACAGTGAGATTTCCAGCCAAATCCTACCAGTGAGTTTGCTGCTTTGTAAATTAGGCCCTTAGGGAAGAAGAGTAACTCTTTCAGGACAGCGAGGCACCATTTTCCTAACGATACCCTCGTGCTCTGAAATATTGACAACCTCAGGCTGAATCTTTTCTAATTTAGAAAATACGTTAAACAAATTCAATGGCCACAACAGCAGACAATCTCTTCAAATGAGTTCTTTTACAGCCCCTTTGATCAGAGGTGAGACTGTTGGTTCCTGCTCACGAGGCGGTTTTAAGGCTACATCCTTTATCCTGAGATCAATCTATGTGCACCGAATTCCTAAATTTTAATCGTGCCAAGTCTAGACTAGAAATGAATCAAGGGTACTTGTACGCCATATTTGTGCATCCAAAAGAGCTCTGACTGTATCTCATATTTTTTAATTTTCCATAACCATGTGGCTTTAAGTGGCTTTTATGATAAATAAAAAAGTGTAGAAATGATGAGAATCATAAAGAAATTGAAAAGATCGTTTTAGAACAAAAGTGAAGACGTTGGACAGGATGATTCTGTAAATGCCTTCCTGTGTCCAGGTTGCCCAATTATAGACCCTGGCGAAAACTTGGCTGAGCTTTGAAAGTAACGATGACTGGGTCTCAGTGATAGTACTAATACTTTAGAAATGTAATCTACTGCAGAGGTTCAGTACTTTTTTCTATAACAACTTTTAATTATCAGTTATTCTAGCTTTATAATGTACAAAACTAGCTGAGAATCTGGTGGAGTAGGGAATGGTATGGTGACTTTCAAAGGTTTTCTTTCTATTCGGAGGGCACCATATACCATTGTCAAGTGTGGAAATATGAGCGGTGTGGTAGAGTGGTTCTCGAAGTGTCACCCATAGACCAGCAGCATCAGTATTATCCGAGAACTTACAAGAAATGCACATTCTCAAGCCCTACCCTAGACCTACTAAATCAGAGACTCTGCACGTGGAGTCCGGTGATGTGTGTTTTAACAAGCCTTCTAGGTGATTTTGGTGTATGCTAAAGTTTTGAGATTCACTGCCATTGGAGACCCATCTGTTTGCCCTAGCTTCTGAGGAAGCTGCTGGAGGCAGGATGCACCAACGACTGGTTAGTGTGTGGGCTATAAAAGCCTGGACCCCTCGCTCCAACTCAGGACAATTCAGGAAGATGGGGGGAGCACTGGGGATCGGTGCTGTGGTTGGAACCGCATTGAAGCCCAGCTTCTCCTTCTTCCCTGTCCTGCTTCCTTCCCTTGCCTTCCCTCACAGGTGTTAATCCTCAGAGCACTTGCCAATAAAATTCCTGCAGGTTAATCAATTTCTCAGAGCCTGCCTTCTGGGGAAATGCACATGCTGAATTGTCACAGTAAAGAAAGATTTTAAACATATACATGCTTTCGAAATCTATGTGCAGAAATACACAACTGCTTGCACAGACTGTAGTCTCAAAAACAGGACAGGACGAAGGATTCTCACACCTAGGAAATGAGCCTGAAGGGATAGTGTACCTTTGGTTGCTCTTTAAGAAGATCTATAGATAATGGAGACTTGCATCACCACCAGTTAGAAGCAAGAATCTACTGAAGGCACAAAGTGTTGTAGCTATAGAGCTTAGTACAACTCCACAGCTGCCCAAGATGGTGCTCATCTAGAGATAATTCTGGGCAAAGGGGAAGAATCACAGAAGGTATGTCTTCGGCATCTCCATTTTCTCTCTCTCTCTCTCTCTCTCTCTCTCTTTTTATTTTAGAGAGAGAGAGAGGTGAGTGGGGGAGAGGTGCAGAGGGAGAGAGAGAAAGAATCATAAGCAGACTCCGCACGGAGCGTGGATCCCTTGACCCTGGGATCATGACCGGAGCTGAAATCGAGAGTCAGATGCTCAACCGACTGAGCCACCCAGGTGCCCTTCTATTTTCTTTTTAAGAACCGATTATCAGTGAGGCAGTCAGACAAGTAATACTCTGATCTGTCTCTAAACACCCACACACCTATCAGGGTATCTCCAAATAAATCTCTAAGACTCCAGATTTTCCATTAAGGTGCATATCAGCAAATTCTTATGGGTCAACCTAATACATAAAAAGCAAAGGAGGAAAGGGAAACTTAACTACTTGCCCAAGTAAGGCTGTAGAGCTTAATTAATGTATACGCAATATTCCACTATTAGATACACGGGTGGACAATACTTTATCAGTGCACTGTACTGCAGGATTGTATATATATAAATGTAGGTACATATACATTTATGTATACACTTTTAAAATATGTATTATATATATAATCAAACAGAAATGAACATATCGAATATTTTTAAGGGGGAAAGGCTCAACCGGACACAGGAGGCTATTCTGCCTGGTGTTTCTCTGAGTGTGACAATTGGAGGAAATTCGCAGCACTCAGTCTTTGCTAAAAAACACCTCCGTCTGTGGCTTGGTATTGTAAAGGAGTAACCAGACAAAACACTCCGAAGCTCTCCTTCCTGGCTTATTTGCATTTAACCACTATCATTTCCTACGATATTTTTAGGGAATGATTACAGGATGACACTTCTTTCCCCTTTTTTGTTTGTCAGATGTAGGGCTGAGAGACTGAGCACCTTCGCGGTACTTGGGCTTGGGGCCCAAGGTTTCTAGCAATGCCCAACACTAGTCACAGAAGCAAACTTAACCTGAAGTTCAATTTCCCGGTAACCGAAACAGTCTCTACCGACTTGCTGGTAACGAAATTACACTGTGATTTTTAAAAATGACTTTACATTGAGTTTTCAAGGGACAGCTAGAGTCGTTATCACCTGTGGATATACAGCAGTTTGTAGAAAGGGTTCCTTTCGATCTCTAGCAATTCTATTAGTCATGTACACTCGTGAGAAGCATGAATCTAAACAAAGTCCTCCAATAATGCTTGGACTAGTACCCCATCAGTACCTTTCTGGCCACAGGTCCAACACTGCGGCTCAGGGCAACATCTACCTAGAAATATGGCCGCAGAAGCATGTGGCAGCCAGAGTATGTTTCTCTTTCCTCCTCTGCTATTGAGCTACCCAGTGAGAAATATACTCTGTTCTTTTCACTATTGGCATAGAGTAAGAGATCAAGGCTGTCAGGTACAGCACAGAAAACACATTTTTTTTTAAAGCTAACACCCATATGGCTCTTCACATGTTTTAACTATATTCAGACTTGGGGCTCAGTCAGCTAAGCGTCGGACTCTTGATTTTGCCTCTCTCTCTGTCCCTCCCCTGCTTGCATGCACGCGTTCTCTCTCTCTCTAAATAAATAAAATATATTCAGGTTTACTCTCTCATCATTTTAGAAGGTATTGCCATTTTTTTCTACCTACAGTCTGCCTCTGTTTTTCTTTGTACATTTCCAGTTGGATATTTCATTCCCCCGCAAAGGCTTTAACCTCTGCACAGATTATCTTAAAATCTGAACCTCATTCTTATTTGTGCATGCCCACCGACAGCTCATGAAGTCATCTCTGCATGTGTCCCATGTGTATTATGTGCCAGGATCTATGCTTGGTGATGGCGACACAAAAGTCATTGAGACGCGGACATGGGCTTTGGCAGTTAATATATTCAATTCTGGTGGAAGAGACAGGTAAACACTTAACTATGGTCACAGTATGATTAAGCCTCTATCTAATTCATGTGGATTCCCTACCACTAGCTCAAATGTATTATGAACTTAGATCTCAATTTGCCTAACAAATGATAAATCTAGCTTTAAACATTTTTTTGGCCTTTACTTATCAAAGGAAGGGGAGATCTTCTAGCAGGTTTTATCTCAACATACAGTAATGGAGGCTCAATACAAGTTTGCCTAATTGAATTGATTTTCATAAAAATAAGAAACCCCTTAGATACACGGTACAGGTTCTTGCCGGTTTCATTTTGCTGTTGGTGAGATTCATTCTGAGAGGCCTGGATGACTTTTCCAAATTTGCACACAAGGGAAGCAATTGGGATTAGAGCCCAAGCCTCTCATCCTAGAAAAGAAATTTTTCCAACTCTGAAAATGGATATTGGTGCCTACATCCCTCTGATGTGTTTATTGTAGTAAAATAAAGAAAAACGCAGGGAAGCTTATGCCATTGAATCCTGGCCTTCATTTTGGAGTACCGATTTAACTATGGTGTTACTTTACCATAAGCAGAGTCATTGAAACACGAAAAAACCTACACGTAAGGGAATACAGACATGGAAAGATTGTCTCCCACCGTAACCAGAGCAGAGAGATCTAGCTGGAGTTTGCTTCAAAACACACATACACACAAAATCCATTTTCAACGCAAATTTGCTGGTTTGCTGTTCACGGACATATGAATTAACAAGGTTTTCATCCCCTCTCTCCTGAGGTCTGGTACTAAATTACTCAAACTCTCCAGAGTTCATTGGAAACCACGACCTAAATGTTCCCAAAGTATTGCTGATTAGTTCTCAGAAAACTCATTCCCATCTTTCCTCACCCCAGACAACACAGGATGACTTTTCAACATGTGCAGAAGCAACACAGTTTCACACACACACACACAAAAAAAGATTAATCCCCTAAAGATAAACTGCAGCTTTGAAGCTATCTGTTTAAACTTCCTTCAATGATACAGACATTTCAGTGAAAAAACATTTATCAGGGAGAGTTTACCTTTAGATAGTAAGAGAGTATTGGCATGATCAGTCATGCGAGGAATTTTAAAATACACATTCCATATCTTTTTTTTTCACTCTATGGGCATTTTAAAAATTGAGATTTGTACAGTATATCATTATGGAAACAACCATTATACTTTTCCTAAAAGCACCGGGGCGTTTCTGAGAAGAAAACTTTGCTATTCTTTGCATTACTCACTTCATTTGATTTCTGTTTCTGTCATGTAGCACTGAAAGAAAACTTAGTTGGTAAAAGAAGTATACGAAATATTATGCACAGGTGAAATACTCAAGATATATATTTTTTCTTACCTTGGATTGTTAAGAAAGAGACAAACACCCTCAGTCTAAGGTCTAGAGTTAATATCTTTCCACTGATATAATACCTAAAGGTACCATTTGGGGAAGTTTAAAAATAATGTTTGATTTGGTTCATATACAGAGACTTCAAAAATTATTCCAGATATTTAGAGAACTATAAAAGATCTTTAGAAAAAAAATGTGGTTATACTGCCTTCCAGATCAATACAAACGTAGATTGGGGTTTGGCTTCTAGTTAAACACAATTTTAGAAACTGCTAGAGAAACGTAAAGACGGGTGGAAATTAAGATGGACACACTAGTGCTTCGGCAAGGCTTGATTTTAAACTGAACACATTTTTCTCTCCTTTATTCTCGAAGCCTCCCCCTCCCCTTCACTTGTTTTTCTACAGCATCCTTTGTTCCAGGAACTCGGTATCGATATTGACATCTCACTGACCTCTGTGTATATTTCCTAAGGAGCCTCGGCCGGCCGGCGCCTGTGCTCGTCATGAGACCACCTTGAAGACGTGACAAACGCGGCTGGCAGCATGGACCAGATTCCTATCGAAACCACCCAGATCCTGTATTTTCCTATAAAACCCCTCAGCCTTTTAACCCTGGGCAGGAGTAAGAGGTATTACTGGCAGTTTTGGAGGCCTTAACCTGCTTCAGCCTCTTTTGCCTGGCAAAGTGATAAACTATCCTCCTTCTTTATCCCCAGACTCTGTCTACTTGTTACATTTTGGCTTGGGAGCACAGACATCAGTTTTTGACATTTCTACTCTCAATAAATTCTCAGTGATGTGTATAATGTGTGTCTTTAAGGCGAGTCTTTGGTTTTCCACACTTGTAGTGTTAATCTCTTTAAAAGATGGATTTCCTGATGTTGATAAGCTAAATTGAGTAACTCTCTTCTCTTCGAAAAGGATAAATGAAAACAAGTGTAGTAACCAATCAGAAAGGCAAGCCTAGCATCATCTCTCGAGTCTCTTAAAAGACTGTCCGGTCAAACGAATACCCATTGTCCTCCTCACTTACAGAAAAACAGAACAGGTTGTCAGACACTGATACATAATATTCTGAAGACAGTAAGGTAGGTTAGTTCGATTTTCTAAGACCAAAAGTCAAGCATACAAATTCTTTTTATTTTTTTTAAAGTCTATTTTTTGAGACAGACAGCGAGCCTAAGAACAGGGGAAGTGCAGAGAGAGAGAGAGAGAGAGAGAGAGAATCCTAAGTGGGATCTGATCCCACGAACTGGGAAATCCTGACCTGAGCTGAAATCAAGAGTCGGATGCTTAACCAAATGAGCCACCCAGGCGCCCCTAGATTCTTTTTAAAAGGAGGTGAGTGATTAAAATCATATCAACAGATGATATGAACTTACAGTAGAGGGTGATCAACAGAATTCGGAAACACAAACAACTTCCTAATTCCTGACATGAACTTGAAGTTATAGTTTCTAAATACTTGTACCTTTCACTACCCAATCCCTCACTCAGCACTCTCTTGTGGTGAAAAATGCACTTTTGAGAGTCCTTCACATTCAACACGTGTTGTCATAATATTTTGCACAAAAACAATGCTCCTCGGTTTTGAAGCTTTTCCACATATATTTTCTCCTCTGATCCTTTAACTGGATGAGGTGAATGGGACAGGTTGTTATAATCATCCAGAGAGAAGATCCCCAGCAGACTCTGTACTGTCAGTATGGAGCTCGATGTGGGGCTTGAATTCAGGAACCAAACTATGAGATCATGACCCGAGCCTAAATCAAGAGTCAGAGGCTTACGTGAGTGAGCCACTCAGGCACCCCAATCATCAACGTTTTATATGTGAAAAACCTGACTTTCAGAGAGGCTGGAGGGATGTCCAAAATCAGGGTCAAAAACCTGAAACACCAAATCCAGTCCAGTCTAAGGCATTACCTCTCAAGGTAGACTTGTCAGTCTCCGTGTGAGGTAAATATAATGGATATTTACATATTACTATGCTCAAAAGCTCTTTGTTTTCTGTGATCATTGTATGAATTAGGTTATGGCATGTATCTGCGTGAAGACAAAAATTATTATCCCTTTGCTTATCATCTCCAGCTGTCATCTAAGAGAGCTATTAGAATGAATACTGCACTTTAGACGTGAGGTAGGCTTGAGGCTTTTATTCAAAAAGAGGGCATTATGGGCAGCAATAAAATCTTTTTATTCTCAGGAAATAAGAGAAAATCATAGTGCATATGATCGAGGCCTTATTATAGTGGTAACTTAATAAATGTTCGCTAATGATACAGAGATTATCAGGGAGTCTGTTCCTTTTGAGAAATGTTTTACATTAAAAATATCTAACAAGAAAATCAAATACATTTCTTTTCTAGAAATTTTACAGTAAAATAAATACATTTCCATAAGGCCAGCTGAGAAATGAATTAATCTCTCTGAGTAAGTCTTGGTAAATTCTAAACAAATTGCCCTTTTAATTTTGAACCTCTTTTAAAGGCTCAGATATGATTTACAAGACATGTAAATATGATATGATTTATAAGATTTGTAGGATTACAAATAGCTTTAGCTAATTAAAACTGATGATCAAAATAAAGATTTAAAATTTGTTGCTTTCTTACTTTTAATTACTAGAGGGAGAAACTGCATTTAAAAGAACCAGACACTTTGAAATGCACTGATGGCCTTTTATAAGATCAATTCAAATTTATGAAGAATAGTCATAAATTAAGGATTTATTTTTTCAATTAAAACTACAACACTGAAGGAATAAATCTGAGGCCTTTGTGTGCTTTCAAGAATCCTCTTACTCATGAGTGCGCCTCTCACAAAAAGTCTCTATATTCTTTTTCTTCATCATCATCATTACTGCCCGTCATGATTAACTTACCGTAAATTCCTTGAGAGGAAGGAGTCATACCACAGCTTCTGGTGTTTAATGGACACTCAGTAAGTTCAAATAAAATCAATAAACCTACTATGAAACAGGCAGGCATTCTAAAAATGAGAAGGTCCTCGTCCCTCGTGCTTAAAAAACGTATAGGTCCAAATTATTTCTTGATGTAAGCTTGCTGAATAATAATCTCTTCTTGTGTAGATTTTTAAAGTTCATACGTTGCCTTCACACACATGACTTCAGTTGAACCTCACAGTTATGAGTAGATATCATTTTTGTTTGTTACAGAAAACTGATTACATAAAAGACACTTACTCAGTGATAACCGAGATATTTCAAAATTAGAATGAGCAATTCTGTGACCAAAATTGTGTTCTGCTTTGCAGAAGTGTAGATATTAAATCTTTGGAGGTTGTATCGTTCATCGAATTTTGTACCAGTAGTGAAAATCAAATGGTAGACTCTCATTGGCCAACACATTGCACTGAACCGTCCATCACGACCCAAATCGACATGATGATTTTCTTTGGAATTTTTAAAATGAACTCCTTCGAAGTCTGTTAACTCAACGTATATTTTTAGGTGCACTCCAAAGCCAGAGGGCATAACAAATAATAGCTTCCGTTAAAATCAATCCAATACTCTGGCAAATTTTCTGATCGCCTTTTAGCTTGATCTGGGCCCAGAAATATGCATTAAAAAGGGCCTCCAAATTCAACCTGTCCAGGTATCCATTTGGCTCTATTACCCAACGTACTCGGACGCTCCGTGCTTTGTATCACCCATAACTGTGAACAGACATCTCCTCTATAGCTCTGCTCTTGCTCTGCCAGAAACATTCAGTGTGGCAGGGATGAGAACAGAACCTTGTGGCACAGCACCAGAGACCCTTCTTTCACAACTTGACACCCACCTATTAAGTGACATCCTTTGCGTCCTATAAACAACGTAGCCCTATAAGGCCCTATAAAGAACATAGGCTTTATTTATGTCTATGTGTGGATGTGTGTTTGTTTTACTAAATTACCCGGTTAACCTCATCAAGAAATGGGTGTCCATTTCTCTTGCAGCCTTCATCTAAGCAGCATGCGTCATTTTAAATATCTTGGGGAGGTACAATAGCATCACCTGTGATGGTTACATAGAATTCAATTACATTTGTTAACATCTAGTTGGAAGGTAATTGGTATAACTCCGGGAGGGGTGTCATATCATCGTTTGTGGAGACCATGCCATTCAATAAAGGTGGTGGAAATAGATTATCGCCACAGTGATAATCCCAGAATTTTTAAAGGTTTTGCTAGACAATCTAGCACATCTTAAATGCTTGCTCATTTCAGTCAGTCTTGTAAAAATGGCAACCGTATCACCGAGAAAGAGGACAGGTTCTCAGAACATATCACGATTTCATGAATTCACAGATCCGCTCTTGTCCAGAAAAATACTCAACCAAAATTTACAGATCGCATAACAGAGCCTCTCTGGAAAATTGAAGGAAGATATTTAACCTAACACGTTGATTGCAGGGTACTCCTGGCATTCCACGGGGAGGGGCTGGAGAGAGTTCATGACAACAAAGAACTGAGTCCCACGGCACTTCCTCATGTCCCACTGGACACTCGCATGGGAGAAACCCCGTTACCAAACACCTGGACCCCTGATAATACTTTTATCAAGGACTTAATACACGCTGAATTTTTTTCAGCAATGTAACTGACTGCCACGAAAATCCCAGGAAAATTTTGCTTCGTGTTAAGAATTATGCCAAGAGTTGTTCAGCATTTTGCAAAGTCCCGCTTAGGATGGCCAAGGCTGCTCACAGTATGTGAGTCCCTGTACATTGTCTCATTATAAATGACTCATTTCTCTTAAAAATTACTGTCAGGGCATCACTTAAAAACTTGTCTATAGGTCGCGTATATTACCTACAACTTTTGGTCTATGAGAGTAAAGAAGGTGTTACAAACTGCGTGTTAGAAGAAAAGAAAGCGGGGGGGGGGGTGGCATCGCATCTGAGAAGGATGAAAACCATCGATACAGAGCTACAGGGAAATTTCAGGACGAAAGCTATTAAAGTGAAAATAAATCGAATTTTTAAAGAAGAGAATGAGGACATTCCTCCCCCCCGCACCTCCCCCATGCTTCCAAGCCCTGATCCTTCCTGCTCCACAGAGAACGAAATCGTATTTTAAAAATTGCTTTTTCACAGCCAGCTGTGACTACCGGGGAACCGGAGGTCTGCTTCGTATACGAACCCGAATTAAAAACAGCCAGCCCTTTCGTCAGTTCAGAGCCCGCATTCTTGATTACATTTGACACAATAATCATCATCATATCTTGAAACTCAAATCAGCCTGACAGTGCTCGACTCAGGGCCGCTTCTCCCAATTAGCTGGAAATTGGGGCCCAGCTCATCTTCCAGGGACTAAGTTTACATTTACAATTTTGCTGTGGTGAAAAGGTGTCAAACGTGATGGAAGGGGCAAATGAACTTTCTAACTTCTACGGTAACTATTTGATTTTAAGTTCACCCAACGCTGACAAACCTGTTTTGATGGGAATGAAGAAGTATCAGCTTCTTTTTTTTTTTTTTTTTTTTTTGGTTGTTACTATTTAAAAAAAAACATACAAAGCTCAAGACAGCTAGAGTTTGGACCACACAGGGGAACTAAACACATACTGGGTGTATTTTTTACGAAATATTTTCCAAATGACGGTTTTCAGGAGGGACTGTCCTTTTATGTAAAAGATGTATTAAAATTAACTTGTGGGGCGCCTGGGTGGCTCGGTTGGTAGAGCATCCGACTTCGGCTCAGGTCATGATCTCGGGGTTCGTGAGTTCGAGCCCCGCATCAGGCTCTGTGCTGACAGTTCAGGGCCTGGAGCCTGCTTCGGATTCTGTGTCTCCCTCTCTCTCTGCCCCTCGCCTGCTTGCACTCTCTGTCTCTCCCACTCTCTCTCTCTCTCTCTCAAAAATAAATAAACATTTTTAAAAAATTTTAAAAAAGAAACTTATCATTAGATAGGTAAGTCTTCTTTGAAAACTAAAAGTCAAGAGATATCAGGGTTCAGAGGAAGGAATTTCCAATAAGATGCCAACACAAGAGTACCGTGTTCATGTGACAACAAGTGTTAGTCTAAGCATCTGGCTGAAATTTTCTCTTCTATATTTCTAGAAGAACAATAGTCAAGGAAACGTTTAGGCACTTTCATGCCATGATTATGATACTTTTATACCTGGATCAAGGCAGTAGGTACAGCCTATGGGAAAAAAACGGACCACTAGCAAAGGTAGCCTCACTTCATGGCCACCTTCTAGAACGTGGCTAAGCTGAGGATGTGCTCCGAGCACAACATCCTGATGTGCCATTTTCTGAGAGGAGAACAGCACAGAGTCAGAAGAGAAATATACAGATTAGACAAAGAGGACTCTAGAAAGGAAGGAAAAAGAGCAGGAGGGTAGAACAGGAAGAGCGAGAAGATTCTGGAGGGGACTGAGATACAAGGCATTTGGTAGCCACGGGGAATGAGGGACTACGGGAACAGGAGTCAGTATTTAAGATCTGACATGGGGCGCCTGGGTGGCTCAGTCGGTTGAGCATCCGACTTCAGCTGAGGTCACGATCTCGCGGTCCGTGAGTTCGAGCCCCGCGTCGGGCTCTGGGCTGACGGCTCAGAGCCTGGAGCCTGCTTCTGATTCTGTGTCTCCCTCTCTCTCTGTCCCTCCCCCGTTCATGCTCTGTCTCTCTCTGTCTCAAAAATAAATAAAAACGTTAAAAAAAAAAAGATCTGACAAAGTGAAAGAGCCCACGCCAAATGCCAAAAATAATGAGGCAACGCCATGGAGGCTGAGTTGGAGATACAAAAGACTAAGGAGAGAGTCCAACTTGGGGAGAAAAGCACAGGAGAAGTGTCAGAAATAACAAATAAGAGAGGCGGCACAGTAAGGGTAATGTTCCTTAGAGTTTTCTTTGCCGCAGGCTTCCCTAGTCACTCAAAGCTGAACACTTCTTTCAAGACACATTATGAATATCCTTTTTTTTTAAAAAAAAAAATTAACGTTTTTTTTTTTTTTTTTATTCACTGTTGGGAGACAGAGAGAGAGTACGAGCAGGGGAGGAGCAGAGAGAGAGAGGGAGACACAGAATCCGAAGCAGGTTCCAGGCTCTGAGCTGTCAGCACAGAGTTCGACGCGGGGCTCACACCCATAAACCGCGAGATCATGACCTGAGCTGAAGTCGGACACTCAACTGACTGAGCCACTCGGGCGTCCCATGAATATCCTTAATGTACAGATAGTCCTAAGGAGGAAATATTTATTTTTCTTTATAATATAGTTCTATTTACGTGGGATTTAGGATGGATTTTTTCTTAATATAGTAGAGGGATGGATTTTTCAGGTCTGGTTCCTGATGCAAGTTTTAATTATCTTGTAGGAAAGAAGTCCAGACTGTAAGTACACTGGGATAGTCATCTATTATATATAACATCATCTAGGTTAATTTTTCTCCCAATTTTTATATAGGCATTATTGAAGAAGATCCTGTTAATACGTCTCAAAGAATTAATTGATACCTTTCTCCTTTAGAATTAGTGGCCAATCTAAGTGTTTTGTAAGCAACACTTTCCTAGGGCCTATTCTCCTTAAAGAAAACCCAGTTCACATTTTCTTTGATCAGACTAATTAAATCTTTGAAGATGGGTTTTGACCTTTAGAAAAAAAAATTCTCACAAAAGCCAACATTCTTTAAAATTATTTAGAAAAAAGGACACAACGTTTTTAAAAATCTAGACAATCCACTGCTATGAATATGAGGAAGGTTATATATACACAGCAAGGTTTGGCAAAAATAATCATAAATGAGCTACAGGAATATCTTTAATTTTATTCTTCACATATTTAATATTAACCTCTCTTGTGTTAACCTAAGAATGGTTTTTCCAAATTCTAGCGCTCTTGAATCATGAGGAAACTGAATTAGAAATCCTTTGAGTGACTTCTCTGTTTGTATCTATTTTTCCCCCTCCCTCCTCACCTCCATGGTCTTTTGTTAAGTTTCTTAACATCCACACATGAGTGAAAACTTATGCTATCTGTCCTTCTCTGACTGACTTATTTCACTCAGCATAATACCTTCCAGTTCCATCCACGTTGCTGTGAATGGCAGGATTTCATTCTTTCTCATCGCATAGTAGTATTCCACTGTATATATAAATGATGTGGTCCTTGATTTAAGACCCTTAAGAATTAACCAGCTGATCTGTTTTAGCTGGTTTCAAGGTACACGCTAGCAACAACACTGATAAAGGCATAGCCCTTTGCAAAAACCTACTCAAGTAGATCACTGACCAGTTTGGTCACTTCTCTACTAATGTTCACTTACGTGTAGCTATGAATTACTTTCGCTAGCCACAGAAAGGGGCGTCATTTTTTTGAAATCCAGTCCTGACTTTGCTCTATGAGTCCTACAAGCGCAAAGAACTCAAGTTTACCAACCACATCAAAAGCAGTGCGAGGGGAGAGGCCAGTTTACAGGATGGCTGCAATACATTCCCTTTGTAAATATCCTTGAAGATCACCTCGGAAGGCAGCACATCTAGGGAAGATTAATGCCATTTAGGATGACGGTGCTTCTGAGTTTGATCTGACTATCTGTTCACTTCTCAGCATAAATCAAATTGTTAAGTTTAATTTCAAAAATGCTGCAGTGATTACTTAGGAAATCACTGGCTACCCAAGCAACTTTTGCAAGCTGCAAGCTGAGTTCTTCCGTTTTCCCACTGTAATGCCAGCAGACAAGGGCGGAGATTACCGCTACTCCCCACCTCTCCCAGAGGCCATCGAGCATGTCACTCGCACGCTTTCCTTCCTCAATTAATGTGGTCAGTAGAAAAACAACAATGACTCATGGATAAACTGTGTTCTCTCCCATTTCTTATTTGCAACGTGTGCACCATTATATATAATCAGATTCCAGGAGCAACTTTATTTTTTTTAATGTTTTACTTTTTATATTTGAGACAGAGAGAGAGAGCGAGAGAGCGAAAGAGCATGAGCAGGGGAGGGGCAGCAAGAGATGGAGACACAATTTGAAGAAGGCTCCAGGCTCCAAGCTGTCAGCACAGAGCCCGACGCGGTGCTCGAACTCACAAGCAGTGAGGCCATGACCTGAGCCGAAGTCGGACGCTCAACCGACTGAGCCACCCAGGCGCCCCCGGGGGCAACTTTAATAATTAGTTCGTTGTTAAGTAGTTTCAGTTCTTGGGGGAAAAAAGGGCAAAGTAGTAATTCCTCGCATCTACACTTTAAAAAAGCGTGTTATTGAAAGGCACAGACATTTCTGTTTTCCCATTTGAAACTGTGAACATCATAATTTTCCCCACCTGATCGTGTTCTTCCTGGAGCATAGCGTTTACAAGTGGCTCTTAAAACTCGCCACATGTGAGATAGTTGTGTTTATTTTAATCTTCGTCAAAATGATGCAATCGAAATGAAAGTGTTGGTGTAGCCTTGGTGTTAGGACTAACAAAATTGCGTATTTGTTTTGTGAGTGGGATATGTATTCAGGAAGAATCTGTGCATCATCCCCAACACCTACTGCAGCCTCTGCCAAAGAGTGCGCGCTGAGGTTTTACCGACGCAATTAATTCGAAAATGGTAAACGTATGTTAATAGCAGTCTTTTCATTTTGGATACTTATGTAGCAATCACACTAGTGCAAACATAACTGTCACCGTTTGAGCCCAACTTTTTCTTTCAAAGTTAGAATTGGAAGACTCTACCAGAGAACTCATGGTCAAAAGCAGCATTTGGCAAAACTTTGAATCACAGATCAAGAAGACGGAGAGCAACTTGTTTTTCTAGGAAGAATGGCCAAATACTTGCTTAGATACCCTCTTGGAGCCACTCGTGTGAATGATGCTGGCAGAGGGACAAAAGAGTAGAAACACTGCAAGTATTGAAAAGCAACAACTGACCGTACACGAGAGAATTCTCAAAGAATTCGAGAGCCCAACATCAAGCAAATGATGGGGAAATACACACATAAGGAGAAGACTTCCTTCTTTTCCTTCAAACGCACAAGTCTCTTTGTCAGAATTGACAAAAAGCTCAGGTTTTGAGCTGAAGAAAGTCACAGACTCTCTGTACCTCAGGATCTTGGTCTGAGTTATCAATACTGGGATTTTGAAATCGGCAACACAGATTCAGAAAAGGTTAACTCGGGCCTGTAAAATGTTACACTCGCTTGGAACGTGGGCTAGCCAGTTGTAAAGATGTCTGTCTACCTGCTTGTCGCTGGACAAGACAGAGAAGCCGGAGCAAGCTGCCCTACCCTAGCCATCAGGGGCCTGCAGTGGAGAGGCCCCCATCAGGGGCCTGCAGTTGAGCTCAAACTCTGGTTCTCCAGGCTGCCCTACTGCAAAGCCCTGGCCCCTCCTCAGAGTAGATCGGGACTTTCCATCAGGAATGGTTGCCAAGTGAGATGGGTTGGCTAGTTGGCCACTGTACGTGAGAAGTATATGAAGGCTTATTCACACACACCAAATGCTTGGCTGAGCTTCTAGAATTGTCTACAGGCCGGGGTAAATTTTTCTGTCACCAGCAGCCACCTAACAATTAGGCTAAATGTAATCATTAGCAGGTTGTGGATTATACGTTTTGTGTGGGAAAGAAAAATTTCTGAGAGTTAGTCCCACGCTATTAAAATGTTGACGAGAATAGAGTATCAAGGAGGGTTAATGGAGGTTGTTGCAGGGAAAAAAAAACTTATTAGCAGATCCAGGCAATTATAATAGACTCTATTGTTTACTGCTATTTGTTAAAATGGAGGCTTCTTTTACTGAAGGAATCCTAGGCTATTTCTGCAACTTCTAAATGACTTCCCTTCCATTCTCACTGTGGAAAGTCTCAGGAAAACAAAGATTCAGTATGGGTCAAATATGCTGTACCAGAGAACCAAACTCTCTTTCTCTCTCTCTACCTGCCCTACCCCTCCCGAATATACATAGGTAGGTAGGTAGGCATCTATCTATCTATCTATCTATCTATCTATCTATCTATCTATCTATGAATATTTCCAGAAAAAGTCACTAAACTTCTAACAGAACATGAAGTGACAATAATGGTCCCAAGGGAACCATGGAAAAGATGTTTGAGCAGAGTCAAAGGTAGAATAATACAACTTCCGGTGTTCGGTATGGCAAATTTGCAGGCTTACGCCAACGTAAAGAGTTGAACTGATGGCACATGAGAATACTACCCAGGTAACTCTTAGTGAAATGATCTCCACTCAGGAGTCTGCACTAGATGCTATGCTATCTATCTGAAAAAATGCTTATTTGGTTAATTATGATTTTGTAATATGAGAATAATTATAATTATTGGACCAGATCCTACAGTCGTGTAAAGCCCTTTTTGAGAAATCGGTTCCACGGTCAAGGCTTTAGAAGGAATACATATTGTATAGAGTATCCCTTTCCCCACACATTCCCGGACACACACACTTTGTCTATTCACCGTGTGTACGCTATGATAAAGTCTGATTAACTCTACAGAAGTTTGTTTACCTTTACTTAACCTGCCATTACCTGAACTTTTGGGGGGGGGGACCATAATACCCTTTCTTAATACGTAATAAGATAAAATGGAACTAGTTCTGGCAGAACCCTATTTGGGGGGAAAAAAACTACTTGAGAAGAAGAGTGTATGAGGGAGATCAGGATGTGAAAGTCATGTGTCCACCTGATGCTCGACATTGGCCAGCCTGTTCTTGAATCCTTCTACAACCTTACAAGGCAGGCTGCTCCATCTCTGGGCGGCTCTATCCCTAAATTCCTTTCTCCACTAAGCTGAAATACAAATTCTTAGGACTACATTAGGTGCTTGAATTTATCCAGGCTAATATCCCCCAGAGTTTTCCTTTGCCATTGCTTTATGGCTGTTGGGAGGGCGGGCGGGAATGGAAAAGGGAGAGATTACTGTCAATAAATGTCCTGTGTTTTCTGCCCTTTCTGGATGCTTTTGGATGGCATCATGCCGTGGTTCTCAAACTTAATGTGCTCAGAAATGACTTGGAGCCTGGAGAGCTTGTTAAAAAGTGTTTTGGGCCCCATCGCCAGAGATTCTGAGATTTAGTAGGTTGGGGAAGGACGCAGGCATTTATTTGCATTTCTGTGAAGCTCAGAGGTGATACCAATGCTGCTGGGCCAGGGACCACACTTTGAGTAACACTGGGGTACTGGAGAGCTTGCTACTCGGCCAAGGCCCCATGCTCTAGCTGGTGGGAGTATTGGCTAACTGCTCAGAGCTGCCTCTTTCACTGGAAATTGCCCTCAGCGGCAGGTGACTGTTTTATCCAAGGTTGCCATCTCCCACAAGGTGACCCAGAACCAGTACCTGGATGGCGCTAGACTATGAAGGCCCAGCCTCCTTGCCTCAATTCAGGAAGGCTCTGAAAGGGTCCTGCAAGTTCCAGGGCTCCCCTGAGAATGTGCTGAGGCCTCAGATTCACTGCAGGTTAGATTTTCTCTCTGCCCAATCCTACCTCTCTCACACAGCCTTATACACCTATCACATGGAAACACTCTTTAACCAAAATTCTGCACACAACTCTCTAGCTTATGGGGTTTTCTTCCCCCTTGTTTCCAGGGAGCCCAGTCTACGTCAGTTGGATTTTGGTTCTGTTTTACTTTTCTTTTAAACACAAGGGTAGTGCCTTACGTTTCATGTCATCTTTTAATATTCAGCCTACCTCTCCAATTTGTTGAAATCCTTTTGGCTCCTGAGACTCTTGTCTACTGTATTTGCTACTTCTTCCTGCTTTGTGTCATCGGCAAATTTGATAAGAATGCTATCTACGTCTTCATCCAAGACGCTGATGAAAATATTGAAGAGGACAGAGCTGAGATTAGATTACTGTGAAAAGCTGCCAGAACCTCCTTCCCAGTTGATATGTATCCATTAAACAGCAATAAAGGGAGCGCAGGCCTCTGAGTCAGAGATTTGGGTTTGGAACGCCAGCTCTAAGTAGAGGTCAAGAGCTTAGACCGAGAGCTAAAAAGAACAATACCACTTTAGCTTTCCTGTTGTAACAGGCAACTTAGGAGCTCCTTACATGGTACATGCTAATAAATCACATCTCACCACCAAAACCCCCATGAAAATAATAAATAATCATGAATTCATGATAATTACTTATCTAATTTGCCGCAGGATGAAGTTGTATCGGGCATTTTGACGGAGGGTTTGTTTCATTTAAATATTTTTAAAACCAGGTTGTGATAAAATTGATGTTCAACAGCTAGCTCAGGTTCACAAGATAGACCTAAAATACTTGTGATATAGGAGGAAAAGAGGAACTCCTCAGGAATTGTGTGAGTAGCCCTAAGTCTATGCAATGTAGGTTACGATCTCTACAGGTGCCTGGGATAGGTGGATTTGACTTGTGTTAAATGCAGTGTGGCATAAAGACACTGAATGACACCGAGTGATGTACTTTCATATTACGGATTTGATGAAGCTAAATGTGAAGCTGAATGGGGAAGTGGTCTCCTGGTTAATTTAAATGGTTTTCAAGTCTTTCGTGACACTAGGCAGAACAGCCAGAGCATAAAACACTGGCTGGAGGTATGAGGGTATTGCTTTCGTTCCCGGCTATTTCGTAAGTCACGATATAACTCAAGAAAGTATTCCGCCCCCCCCCCCCCGTATTTTTTCTTGAAAAGGTACTACCTGCACATTACCATACTAATAAAAATGTAAGGAATTTTCAAAGGACAAAAAACTATCTGAAAATGCTTGCAACCCAACTGTTAACAAATCGGGAAGAAGTCAAATAAAGAGAAGCAAAAAACGCACTCACAGAAGTAAGATGAAAGGAAACGTTACAAAATGTTAAGGGTAATAATTATTTCCAAATTTAATTTTTTTTTTCTACAACAGGCACATTTCACTTTATCTCAGGGAAAATTATTTCAAACTACAGACGAAACTTCCAAACACAAACAATGGTAGATAAAATATCAAAACGGACAGTCACACAGGAACAATCTGAGCTCAGAAAGAAGCTCAGGGTAAACAGCCCTCTGGGTCAGAAATGGCAGAGGGATACAACGTGGAAGGGCTGTTTGGTTCTGGGATGGGAAGAAAGCGGGGGCAGCCAGTTCAAGTTTTGCTTGGCTCAAGAATCTGAAAATGTTTCTGTGCGAGACAACATTCTAGTGCAGGATCTTTGCTTCAGTGAGTCAGGGATGGTATTAGGTTGCCCAACTGGTAAAAGGGGGCTGCAGAAAAGCCCGGTTGTTGACCACCCCCTAGAACTGCTGAAAGAAACCCCCATTTAGGTGAAAAATTGAGAAGATTCTATTTCACAAACTCACTAGCATCTAGTTCCCCTGCCTAATTTTTAGAAATAAGGAATGCATTACAAAATTAGTTCATGGAAAGAAGTTCCCATTATAAATTGAATAGAGCCAAGAGATCCCCAAACTATATGAATGTTAGAATTAGATAAAATTACAAGTCAAATGATGACTATATCCATTTATTAAAATAACTCAATAAAAATAAACTCTAGCGAATTTATATATATATATGCAAATTTATATATTTTATTGAATGTTTTAAGAGGGGTTTTTAAAAAAATTTTTTTTTTCAACGTTTATTTATTTTTGGGACAGAGAGAGACAGAGCATGAACGGGGGAGGGGCAGAGAGAGAGGGAGACACAGAATCGGAAACAGGCTCCAGGCTCTGAGCCATCAGCCCAGAGCCCGACGCGGGGCTCAAACTCACAGACCTCGAGATCGTGACCTGGCTGAAGTCGGACGCTTAACCGACTGCGCCACCCAGGCGCCCCTGGAGGGGTTTTTTAAGAATGATAGCAATGCAAAGAAAATTAAAAATATGACTATGATTGAAAAGTAATATGATGGATACTGGTGCTAACATTAATGGTTCGATTAAATCAAGTGAGGGAACTTTCTCCCATTTGTTTTAATTTTAGACACCGATATATCAAATTTATGAACGGAGACAAGAAACGTCTGTTTGTGGGGCACCTGGGTGCCTCAGTCGGTCAAGCGTCCGACTCTTGATCTCGCCTCAGGTCACGATCGCTGGGTTCGTAAGATCGGACCCTGCTTCAGGCTCTGTGCTGATGGTGTAGAGCCTGCTTGGGATTCTCTCTCTCCAACTCGCTTTCTGTCCCTCCCCCGCTCTTTCTCAATCTCAAAATAAATAAATAAACTTAAAAAAAAAAAAAGAAAGGTCCGTTGGTGACCTATAAGTTTCCTTTGGGAAACAATTATAACTTATCTTTAGTTTTAGAGTCTTTCCATGAGTACACTGCATGCAGGGGCATTTGCAAGCATCTATTTTGGTGCACTGGTAGACCCTGGTTTAGGACTGTAGGACTGGTTTAGAATGAAAATGGCTACTTGGCTACAACACCAGGTAATTTTCCACATCAGTAAATCACCAGTGATATGGTTCCAAATGTCTCCCTTTGTGTGCAATCTCTGCAAGCTAAAAACAGTCTAATTACTTTAAAGGAGGTGACATAAAATTAAGCAGGCAGTTACAACCAAGAACATTTTAGATCCGTATGGATCATGACACTGCCTGGCCCGGAGCCCCAAGGTTTTGCATTACAGGTATATTACCCTATTGTAACACGGCGAGAATTCTTACACTTTATAATTGGTTGGAAAGATTGGGTCTCAGCAGGATAAAAACCAGAGCGCCTTATAACTATATACACAACGCACTCTTGAAGAGCCAAAAGAAACTTCCTCATGCTGTCAAAAGATGTATACCGAAAGGAGCTGCTAACGCTCTGGATTTTTTAATGTACCAAATCTTTTTAGTCCTTAAGATGGACTAGATAGTATACTTTGCATGGGAGGGATTAAAAATAGGCTACTCTAAACTGAGAAGTTTGAGCTGGTGTCCTTAGGGTCCTTTGTAGCTTTAATATTTATGACTATGCTGCAAATATATCACAAACAGTCCCTGACTTAATAAGAGGTTGTATTTTAAACAAATGTCCTGTTAGCATCGCATCGCGTTCTTCGCATAGCTTCAAGGACGGCAGCAAATCTGCATCCTTTAAATTTCTGGAAATAATCCAGAGTCATTTACTGCCCAACAACTGATTAATTATTTCATTCAATTCACAATTAGTGAGTACAACTATTGAGCAAAGACAAGGTGTGGCTATACAATAATGCAACAATCTTCTGATGATCAGAAACTAGTCCCCAGGTAGTGCCCAAAAAAGAATTCTAAAAACACTTTTCTAAGGGTCAGCACTGGTGGGTAGAACGTAAGACTCTTTCATGAAGTTCACATGCCTGTCCCTCTGTTAAACAAACACACTGACAAACACAAATTCGTGATACTATTTGCTTTCCTTCCCTGAAAAAAACCTCACGTTTCATTATTGACTTTTTTTGTTTTGTTTTTATTTTCAGAAAAATTTGAGTACGCTTTTGGGAGCCTATCACATATGTAAATAGTATCCATCAGGTCTCTGGAGGAAAAAGAGTGCTGGAGCAAAGGGAAACGAGAAGATTGATTTTAAGGAAAACCACTCTGAGGCCAGTGCCAAGGCGAAATGAGCGTGGACACTGAATGGTTGGGAGCACAGAACAAAAGTGGCCACAATCTCCGAGGTAAAATATGGGCAGGCTCTAGGATGAGTTGGCAATGAGGATAAAAAGAAGGGGGGTGGGTAGTTCCTAGAGCAACTTTTGAAGTTGAATTCACACAGTTTAGAAGCCAGTTCAGTACACGTAGCAATAAGATAGAAAGGAGATGGGGAGGGCGAAGTAGAAGTAATTCTTAGGTTTCCAGTTTTAGAGAGAATTAAGTAATTAACCTACACTGAAAATCCAAAAAAAAAAAAAAAAAGTAGCATTGTTCTGGGAGCACATAATGCCTTCTCCTTTAGACATTTTGGAGCCTGTAGGATGTACAGATGGAAACATATAGTAGGTGGCTGTAAGTACAGTTCCGGAGATTGGGAGAAAGATAGAAGGTGGAAATAAAAACTGAGAAGTCTTCATGGTGGTTGAAGCCAACACATGAAGGTACTTGCAATGTATATAGAACAGAGACAGAGTTAACAACGGAACATCGACATTTAAGTGATATATAGAACAAAGACGGCCTATATCGATTATTGTTACAGTTCCCGAATTTGTATCTCAAGTCATGACCATTCAGTAGAACGTAAAATTTTATATCCAGCTCACTACTCCACATCTCTACCTGGACGCAGAAGAGACATTTCAAAATAGTATGTCCGCATCTTCTTCCTAAGATATGTTGCTTTTGAGATCTTCTCCATCTCCGTAAAGTGAGTACCCCATCTTCCAGTTCTCAGGTGAAAACTGTGGTCTTCCTGGATTCGTGTGTGGCTTTCATCCCTGAATCTAATCCATTAGAAAGCTTTTTGGGTTCTTTCCTCAAAAGAGAGTACAATCCAGCCACTTCTTACTATATTCACTTCTCCTCTTCCGGCCCAGATCACAGTCCTTTCTTGACTGAATTATGGCTCCTAATGGTCTCACTACTTCCCTTCAGTCTAGTGTAAAAGAAGGGCCAGGTGAGGGGCGCCTGGGTGGCACAGTCGGTTAAGCGTCCGACTTCAGCCAGGTCACGATCTCACGGTCCGTGAGTTCGAGCCCCGCGTCGGGCTCTGGGCTGATGGCTCAGAGCCTGGAGCCTGTTTCCGATTCTGTGTCTCCCTCTCTCTCTGCTCCTCCCCTGTTCATGCTCTGTCTCACTCTGTCCCCAAAATAAATAAACGTTGGAAAAAAAAAATTTAAAAAAAAAAAAAAAAGAAGGGCCAGGTGAGTCAAAACATGCCATTCCATCACACAAAACCTTCCAATGAGTCCCGTCTCACTCTAAGTGAAAGTGAAAGTCCTTTGAGGACTCATGTATCCGATTCCTCTCATCTCCGAACTCCTGGTCTGCTACACTCCTGCTCACTTGTCGCTTTTCTGTTACACTAGTCTAAGTTTCCCCCCAAAGGATATGCATACTCCTGCCTCATGGCATTTCCACTTACTAGAACCCTCCTGAGCTGTTTTTCTTCCAATTATCCTCACGGCTCACCTCCTCAGGTCCATTGCCTCTTGTTCAAATGTCACCCTCACCGTGAGACCTTTCTTAACCATCATATTTAAACAACAGCACTTTCCTTCCACCACACACACATCTATTCTCAACTACTTTCCTTTGTTTCCACACTGCACTTATCACAACTTCATATATCATATGCTTAACTTTCTTATTTTTTTTTTTTTTTACCTTTTGTAAAAGTTTATTTATTTTCGGAGAGAGAGCAAGTGAGGTAGGTTCAGAAAGAGAGAGGGGAGAGAGAGAATCCCAAGCACATTCCACACTGTCCGTGCAGTGCCCAAACTGGGGCTTGAATTCATGAACCATGAGATCATGACCAAGTCGAAATCAAGAGTCGGATGTTTGGGGCACCTGGGTGGCTCAGTCAGTTTAAGAGACAGACTTCGGCTCGGGTCATGATCTCATGGTTTGTGGGTTTGAGCCCCCCATCAGGCTCTGTGCTGACAGCTCAGAGTCTGGAGCCTGCTTCAGATTCTCTCGGCCCTTCCCCTAATCTCTCCTCTCTTCCCCTCCTTCTCTCTCGGCACTTCCCCTACTCTTGCTCTGCCTCTCAAAACTAAATAAATATTAAAAAAAAAAAAAAGAGTCAGACACTTAACCAACTGAGCCACCCAGGCGCCCCTTAACTTGCGTATTTGTTAACGTCTATTTCCCACCTTCTCCTTCCCAAAATATAAGCTTCATGAGGGTCGGGATTTTCATTGCTGTATACTGAGTACCACGATATGAGCCTACCTAGCACCAAAATATTCACTGAGTGAGTGAATGAACGCTTATGATATTTACGACATGACCTTTACTGAGCTCTTCCAATGTTACCAGGCGTTGTGCCAGGGACCTCACTCTTCCTATATGACTAGAAAAATAGGAGAACTGCAAAACGATACCGTTCTGGAAACCAAGGAAGGGAAAGTTTCAACCAGTCGAGTTGAATATAGGGCCATTAGTTCTAGTAAAAGTCACCGATGACCTTAGTGAGCCCTTGTTTTCATTAAAACAAGGTGGTAGCAACAGAAAACAGATTGGAGTGGGTCAAAGCATAACCGGGAGCTAAAGCATAGGAAACAGTAATGCCAATTACTTCTCTAAAACTTTTGATGGTTTCAAGCTGCCAAAAACAATTTTTTTTTTATGGTAAGGGGAAACCAGCATAGCTGTATAGAAAAGATCGTATCTGAAGAAAGTTCTTTTAGAACAAGGGAGACTTCAATGTGATGGTTGGCTGAAGGGGAGACGCAAGAAAAAAAAAAAGAAATGCAAGATCCCAGAGAAGAAAAAGCAGGACAATCATTAAAAAAATATGCTGGAGAATCTGAAAGAGATCCAGTGTCTGGTTAGAAAAACTCTGTGATGCACACAAAATAGGGCTCAATATTTTTTTCCTTTCTTTCTTTCTTTCTTCCTTCCTTCCTTCCTTCCTTCCTTCCTTCCTTCCTTCCTTCCTTTCAGAGAGAGAAAGAGAGAGAGCATGAGCTGGGGAGAGTGGCAGAGGGAGAGAGAGAAAAAATCTTAAGCAGGTTCCATGCTCACTATGGAGCCCAACGTGGGGCTCAAGCTCACAACCCTGGGATCATGACCTGAGCTGAAATCGAGTCGATGTTCAACCAACTAAGCCCCCAAGCCCCCCTCCTTTCTTGTTTCTTTAAAGTGGAAAAGAGATAGGACCTAGGAATAGAGAAGCAAGGAGGGACTTCCATGTGCTACCTTGTTGCCAAAGATGGTGAATACTGGTGGTAATTTCTCAGTTTATCAGCTATTACTTATGATTATTAAAATGTAAAATGTATCATGAGGGAAGACAGGAGAATACTGAGATATAATTTTAAGGAAGAGCATATTTCCATGTATGCACATGCATATACACGTATGTGCATGTACATATATATGTATATATATATGTGTGTGTGTATATATATATATATATATATATATATATGCTGAATCTTTCTTAGAACCTAGAGAGATTTTTCAGGTATCTGGGAGCTTTTAAGTTCCAGCCATGCTGAACCCCTCTGATACTGGGACCAGGCCCTCTACTCGATGAGTTCACTCCTAGCTGATTGGTAGATGTGGAAGCCCCCATATGGCTACAGACAGACAATTCAGTTAATGCTCATTTCTTGTTTAAAGAGTGATCCTGGAATAGAAATAAGGAAATGAAATCTCATGAGAGTGTCATCATAAAGTCATCAGCCAGATGGCAGTCCTTGAAATCTAGTCCTTAGAGGCTTCTGACAATAATTTGTAATATCACATCTAATATTATCTTACTGACCAATTCATATCTATTCGCAGAGATTGAAGAGAAAGAAATGAACTTGCAGAGGCCCTCAATTCTGGCTTTATATGTTAACATGGACTATACGGAATATGATCAGGAAAACAAAATATTTTCCTACGTAGGTCACAATGATGATCTGTGTTCTGACCTGAATTGTTAAACTACAGAACTGAGTTAGGAAGTAGCCTTTTCTTTTAATCATGAATAGACTAATTCCTTTTGGGCACGCATGACTATTTGTGTTCATCTACATAAAATGGGAAAGCTCCTATCAAAGTCAGGGTAGAATCAAAGATTTCTCTGACCTATTAATAAACTGAACAGTAAAATACAAAACAAAATTCGTTTACTTTTGTTTTCGATGGTCTCAAAACTCTAGCTTGCCAGGGTATAATGTCAAAGTAAAGCTCTTCCAAGTTATAGTTTTTATACATTATTCAACAATTTATAACTGCACTGAAGATTTTTATTGCTTTAAATAGGCTTCCAAATGTGCAGATTTTTTGCATGAATTTCTCTATATGATTGAAAGTTTCAATGCAGGCAATACATTAGCGTTCTGTGGTAAAACCCAAACTCTGAGAAATAATGTGATCAGAATGCTTTTGGCAGAGTCCCTCCTACCTAAAAAGTCTTGTTGATAGGTACTTTGTGAAGATATGAGATACTTTTTCTCTATCGCCCAAATATCAGCATTAATAATTTCTCCTTTTAAAATGATGCTGAAAAGAGTGACAACAAAAATGAAACTGTTTATATCCTGTGATAGTTGTAGGTGTGGGGACTTTAAATGCCAACTCTAGAAAGTGGATAAATGGAAGATATCAAGTAGAAACAAGAAAATAAAATGATGGGAACCATTCTGTAAAAGAAATATCTCTTTATTTATAAGATGTGGCAATAACTCTTTTGAAGTGATTGTTAGGTTATGTGATTGTTATGTGATTGTTAGAAATGTGCCCTAAATTGCTTAGCTGAACACAGACAAAGAAATCTTTTGTGATGATGGAAATGTTCTATTTTGCACTGTCCAATAGGGAAGTCACTAGTTACACGTGGCTCTTGAGCCCCTAAGGTGAAAAGGTGGCTGATGAGACGGAGAAAATGAATTTTAAATTTTATTTAACTTTAATTTACATTTAAATCCCCACCCACGGCTACCGGCTGCCCCGCTGGGCCACATAAATCTATGGGAAGATGACGATGTTACCTGGCTTCTTGGTTTACCTGGGCAAGACACTGGATAAAAAGGTCAAAAGACAAGAGATCATATAAAGAGTTTTCTTGTTCTTTATCTAGCACAAGGTCTGTAAGAATGTAAAATAAGAAAAACTGTAGTCAAGTAGAGCATGGCTTAATCTGTGCAGGTGACACACAAAGCATACACAGAATGCGAACTTCTAATGTAAAGGTGTCATTAGCCAGTGGAGAATCCAGCTCTCGTCAAGACCTTTCCCACTGACCCGAACAGCCATCAAGCCCGAATGGCCACTGTTTTATGATCCTACGTACATATACCGCATGAATATAACGTACATGAATATACGAGCTAAGTGAACATACCGTATTTACTCAAAGATCTGACTGGTTATCTTTCCAGGGAACTTAATGCTCTCTGGCTACAGCGTGCCAATTGATCAGTTTATTCTTTCCATCCCATTCGTGGCAGGCATTCTCTATGGGCTGACCCGACCCCAATTGTTAACCACTGGAGGTGGTTGTGTTGCACAGTTTTGGTGTGAAATTTCCTGGGAATCCCACTGCTTTCCTGATACAAGCACCGCCCTGTGTCCTTTTACTTCCTGCTGGAATGTATATGTTCCAAGGGAGATGCCGAGAAGAACATGGAAACTTCAAGGTTGACATTGCTGAGCCACTGAGCCAATGTCAGTCATCTGCCTACCTCTGAACCGCTCAATAAATGAGACAAATAAACCTCTGTTAGGTAAGCTACTGAACTTGAGTTTTCTGTTATTTGAAATTGAAAGCAATCCTAATGGATACATTTTTCTTCTGTGTTGAGTTACTGGCACACCAGAACACTTGTAGTTATTTTTCATTTGTTCACTTACCTATTTAATGAAAAATGTGTTGGGGATAGTCAATACGCACAGAGCTAAGTGCAAGGTGATACAGTGGACAAGCGGCCAATGTGAATATCCTCACAGAGCCAACATTCTCATAAGAGACAAAGACCAGCAAACACTTACGTAGTAAGGTAAGCACGATAATAGGGGGCCGATGATAGGAGGCCTAAAGAGTGTGCACTTTGAGGTTGGTAGTTAGAAAAGTCTTCTTGAAGGAATTGTTATTTAATATTATATATATATATATATATATATATATATATATATATATATATATACGTGTGTGTGTGTGTGTGTGTGTGTGTGTGTGTGTGTGTAAGTGTGTTTCAGGTCAGGAGTCAGTAGAGAAGACAGAACATAGGATGAGGAAGTGGAAAGAGCTCAGTGTTACTTAATTACATGTGGGGAGCGCTGGGAGGGAAGATTGAGGAAGAGCAGAAAATTAGGCTGGAGTTTTAAGGAAACGCTGAATCACACAAGACCTTGAAATCATTTAAAGAAGTATGGACTATCTTCAAATAATAATGCATAGGCCACTAGAGGCTTTAAAAGTGGGAGGAGGGTGAGCTACATAAATATAGTGTATTTAGAAAGATCATCCTGCATTTTATGCAGAGAATGGATAGGAACTAGGAAGACTAGAAGGAGGGATACCCGTTAGGCGAATGACGTAGTCACCGAGGCCAAACGTGACAGTTGAGGAGGAGGGATAAAGAGACGTGGCTGGATTTGAAAGCTATTTCAGCAGTAAATAGCTTTGTGGTAGCTTAGCTATTGGGGTTGTAAAAGGAAGAGTCAAGCATGAGTTTTCATTTGGCAACTGAATGGGTTGTGGTAATGTTCACTGGAGAGGGATCATAGGAAGAAAAGTAGGTCACATTTGGAGAAAGGTTGGAAGAGGGCAAAAATGAGTTCAGCCTTGGGCCCATTCAGTTTGAAGTTCCGGAGGGACATTCAAATGGAAATAAGTCACTAGGATATGTAGGTCAGAAAGTCAAAAGATCACTGTCAGCTGCAAATGATATAAAAGGATAGTCATCGATGGACTGAAACTACACAAGTGGATGAATTTTCAGAGTACATGTGAGAATGGCACAAGGAAGAACTTTGGAAGCTTCAGTAAAATTAATTTGGCAAACTTCGGATTGTGTATGGGCCAGTGGAAAATGTAATTTGGCCGCTAACCTTCTGTTGTGACTTTACACATTGGAGAAATAAGCATATACCTTCCTTAGGTGGTAGATTTTTAGGGACCTAGTCGAAAAATATACACTGGAAGCCCCCCTCTGAAGAATCCAAAGACCTTACGAAAGTGATAAAGGACAGAGAGAGCTGCTTGGACGTTAGAGAAGCATGGGAACGTGGAGACGGGGGACTTCCAGAAAGAGTGACACAGATGGGATACACCTCCCTTGAAGCTCAAGTTTTGGACCACAAACAAGCTTTGTTTTTGGCCCCTTCTTAGCTTACACTCCCTGAACTCATCATATTAATTCCTGATGTTATTTTGCTTCCCCAAAGAGGCTACTCTTGGAGAAGCAGGCATTTCCCATTGAGATCTAACTTCTGAGTCTCTGATACCATTTGATCACATATAAATAAGCCTTCCTACGCCTAATCTGCCTTATTTAACTCAACAGATACCGGATCTGTATTTAAAACACAAAGTTCAAACCCTGCCACTGAGAGGAGGCAGTAACTTTAAGAATTTTTTTGAATTCTCATTCCTGTATTCAAGCTCACCCTCTCTCCACCAGGGTCCTTTAGATAGGGCCCCAAATAGAACTCCCAACTTCAGATTGAAACTTCTTTTCCATGGTCATCTATCTGAACACCAACTGTCTGGAATTCAAGATGGCCTTAGGACCACCAGCATGAATCCAGTTTCTCAGGAGATTTCACTCTTTAATTCCTGATTCGATTTCAAGATTTACTTGCTTTCACAATTTCCATATATCGGTAGCTCATAGGTCCTAAGAGATTCTGCTCTTAGTTCAAAATCTGTTGGGTTTTTTTTTTCCCTCTTGATGGTGGCCTTTTCTTCTTCATAAAGGCCACCAAATTGACTTCTTCAGTAATTCATGTCATCTTCTGGGACTTACTTACCTTTCACTGTGGTGTTCCTTATCACTGTACAAGTACTATTTTTGCCCCTGTTTTCCGACACAGCTAAAAATGAGGACCCAATAATCTTTAACTTTCCATAGCATGAACAAGGTAACTCTATATTATGCAAAGGGAGTCATCATTCAACAAATATTTACCAGCTCCCCACTATATCACTTGGTCAGGACCTCAGGATGTGTCAAGTAAGAAAGATAGTCTCTGTCCTCAGGGAGTTTAGACTAATATGAAGTACAGACGTTAAACAACTAGTTATATAATTCATGTTTTTATTTAAAATTAGGATAAATGCTATTAAAAGAAAAGCACGAGGGGTTAAGAGAGTGGACAATAAAGGCACAGAACCTAGTTTGAGGGGGTAGTGTCTCTAAGAGCTGTTAATTTTCACTGACATAGAATGGGAAATGAAGTTATGAGTCATGTTACACTACATGAATTTTCCCATTGCATATGTGGAGTGGGATACAAAGATGGCACCACGGACAACTATAATTCCATCAAGAAACCCAAAGTGACTTCCTTGTCAGATTAAGAATGGGGCAACATGTGCCACTGTGTAATGGAATGATATTTCTTTGGGTAGACTTCTCAAAACGTATTGATAAATGGTTCTTCTAGCTAAACATCCATATTTTGTGTTTGTCTAAACCCTTAGTTATTTCACTACCTTGGCAACGGTAGGCAAATCATTTATTTCACCAGTCTTCATGTCCCTCGTCTTTAAAATTCTAGAGGTATTAGGCAAGACTGTGAATTTAGTTGGCAACTGTCACCTTGGAGCCTCCGAAGCCCCAGTTTAGCATGAGTAGGAAAACAAAATACGCAATGGCCACCCATTGTCACCACCGCATCCATCACTATAGTCAACGATAGGTTTAGAAATAATGTAGTTCCTACCTTTTATGAATGCTTGCCCAAGAGGCATTGATGTTCTCGGTTATCATGTGTACTTTTCTCGTATCATCTGAAGAATAATCCCGGAGAAGTTTCAGGGCCAAATCATTTGCAACATCTACATTTATCTGCCACTGGCGGAGGTCTTTGGCCAACTGCTATGGATACATATGGGAAAGAAAATGAATGTCAGTTTTCTCTGAGATTTTGAGTTGCAGTTTCTCAAAATTTTTCATAAATAGCGTTTGAGTTCGCAGGTCAGAACTTGTCCGCATGTTCACTTTGAACCTACCATGTGATTTAGTCAATCGTGACGGTATAATCCAACCCACTTTTCATGACAAAACTTTTCAAATGCGGCATCTTGAGCAATCCTCAGTGTCCGGTATTTCAATTCAGTAGCAATTGATTGGGGATCAACTGGGCTTAATTGTTTTTCTCATGGGAGAGAACAAACTATAAAAATAAGCTCTCATGTAGTTGTTGACTATGGGGCATATACCAAAATTTGAACGGAAAACAAAGCTCATGTATTTCCTTCCCTCTTCATTAACTTGTTGAATTGTTTATGTAATTAGTGCCATCTACTGGCATTCAACTACAGCTGCATATAGAAAATATTAAACATCAAAAGAATAGCGCTGCATACTACTTATGAACTTTTTTGAAGGCCAAGTTTATTCATAATACTTTAATAAATATCCTACTTTAAAATTAGAGCACAATTTCAAACATAAGAATCTCGCTAAACCAAATGACCTGATTTTTTGTTTCTGTTTGACAACTGAGTATTATCAAGCTATGTATTACATCACTTAAAATACCGCACAGAAAATAAATAAGGCAATGACAGGTTTATCTAGAAGCCTATTAACGACTGCTCTAAGTGCATGGAGGAGGCTTCTAAGCATTAAGGTAATATTCAATTACTAAGATAGTTATATCAAATCCAACGTGGTAGGTAAAGCCATTGATAAATGGGCAAAGGATCATGAAAAAGACATTCAAGCAAGAGAAAGAATAAAAGATTTATATTTTTAAAATTAAATTAAAAAGCTAAAAAAATAGGGGCGCCTGGGTGGCTCAGTCGGTTGAGTGACTTAGGCTCAGGTCATGATCTCGCGGTTCATGAGTTCAAGCCCCGCGTCGGGCTCTGTGCTGACAGCTCGGAGCCTGGAGCCTGCTTTGGATTCTGTGTCTCCCTCTCTCTCTGCCCCTCCCCTGCTCATGTGCTGTCTCTCTTTCTCTCAAAAATAAACAAATGAAAAAAAATAGAGTATTAAATCAAGATGATACAATTTGACATCAGTTAAGTTAATAAAAAAATAAAACCCAAAGCTGGAAGCACTACGGTAAAACTAGCATATCCATGTACTACTGCTGGGAACAAATATCTATCAGGACAATCTGGCGATTGATATCAAATGACATATACATGCTTACTCCCATTGACCTCGTAATTGTGCTTTTGGTATTTTCTCCTAATAAAATATTTAAAAGAAGAGAAATACATTATAGGAATAAAGAGCATCATTAACTATTACAGCATAAAAATGAGGAAATTTCAATTTTTAATGAGAGGACATTAGAATCACACAATATATCAACCCAATGTTCTAGTGTGCCAAAATCATAAGTAACAAACAAAACACAATTTCTATCTGTATTGTATTTCTTAAATCTCTAAGTCATGAACTAGGAGGAGAGCAGAGGAAACTGAAATTAACTGATGTTTCTGAAGAGCAGTCATTTTTGTTTTAATATTTGTTCTTTCATGTTGGTATGATATTTACATAATAAAAATCAAACAGTAGTAACTGTGGCAGGGTTTCAGTATATTTGGGTGGGCTCCCCTTCCTTGCAAATGTATAATGTATATATAATCTGGTATTTCTCAGTTAACTAGAATATCCTATTCTTTGTTTTAATGTTTCTTTATTTATTTTGAGAGAGAGAGAGAGAAAGAGAGAGCAAGGGAGGGGCTGAGAAAGAGGCAGAGAGAGAGAATCCCGAGCAGGCTCTGTGCTGTCAGTGCAGAGCCTGACAGGGGGCTCCATCTCACAAACTGTGAAATCACGACCCGAGCTGAAATGCAGAGTCAGGTGCTTAACCGACTGAGCCACCCAAGAGTCCCTAGAACATCCTATTCTTGAATCAAATGAAATAATTTCATTTGTTGCATGTAACAAATAGAACCAAAAAACAAAATGAGTACCAAGCATCTAAAGCCAACGTTACTAACTTTCGCTATGAAAGGAAAAAGGGAGAGAGTTTTTAAAGGCACACAGTACAGTTCCTGTACAACACAGCAATTAAAGTTTATCCTGGCGAAAAGTCTGCCTTCCCTTATATACTCATTTTACCCAGCCCTGTGGCTCCAATTTTCCACTTTTTGGATCCTCACGCTATTCAAAAACCTTTCTAAGGTGAAACATACACTTCTAAGGCTTTCCTTTTCTAGAAATGTCCTAGGGTATAAGATTACCTTTCTGTCCCTTCTCCTCCTTACTTAAGCCAAGCCTTCAGTGTTAAAGTAATGTGTACTGTAAGCAGCCCTTTTTATCCATAGGGTGGCGTTTGAATTTTGAAAAAGAGCTTAGTATCTATTATTTCTTAAATCCCTAATTGGTAGCATAAGAATTCACAAAACTGAAACCAATAACTTGGTCACCTTTTTCCAAGTTAATTCCTTTTAACGAATACCTTTCTCTGTTAGAGAAATACGATCAACCAACATCAGAGCATATGTGTATACATTTAGGAATAAAAAATATAAATTAAAATTTTAATAAATGTAAGTAATATCATTTATTTTACCGAAGAAAGATAAATAATTTTGGAAGCCACCTCTCACTCATGGGCTGCTGCTTGAAAAGTCTAGATTAAGAAGGATATACACTTTTTGGTCTTAATCTATAGATCATAAAAACTGCCTAGAAGTTTAAGTTGAAAGGTATGCTAGCATTTTCCAAACTCTTGAAGGAAATATACAGCTCAAGTTACAGACTTCATAGTCAAGAGGTAAAAGAGTGAGGCTTGATTTCAAAACAGAGCTTTGTGATAAACTTTAATTCTTGAAAGACAAAAAAGCACAAGCCACATACTTTTCTTCAAATTTGTAGTCACCATGATATTCAGATTTTCATACAGAAGGAAAGCCCTCACCCTCACTGAATGCTGCCCAGGTTTTGAGAGGATGTAGGATTAAAAAAGAAAATCCCACTGACCTTGAGTAACATTGACAGGGCAAAGGCCCTTATCTAAACCCTAAGGTTCTCAACTTCAGCATTCTTGTCTCCCTTCTTACAGCATTCACCGGAACACAATGCTTCCCTTCCTCCTAGGGTCATATGTTGACCGCTCTGGGCTTTAACCAAGTGTCTTTCAAGCTAGGAACAATGACCTTGACCAGTTTTGCCTACTACCGTGAAATTTACTACTGGGAGAACTCCAGACCACACAAGGAGTGTAAATTCAAAAACACAATAGAATTCACACACACGTCTTCTTATTTCTGAATTCCATTTGCAATGGTATACCCTACGGGGAATTGTTTGTACGGTGATCACAGTGTGTGAAGAAATTTGAAATACTGTGAACACTAGCCTATGAAAAAAGATGATTTTTGTGGGTCCATATATATATATATATATATATGTGCGTGTGTGTTTTCTGTGAAGAATATAAAAGGCTACATTCCCAAAAGATTGTGTCCCCAACCAGGGAAGAAATATTTCATATTCAAAGCCAATATGGTGTTGCTGTAACACGTGCTTGGTATTTTATGTGCTGTATTTTAGGCAGGAAAATGATTGTAAACTATGGGACAACCGGAATTAATTTCAAGAATTTTGAGTATTAAAACTTTCTAATTTTAATATTTGTCTTCCCTTATTTTCTGTTCGTAAGAATTCTTTTCAGGGTATTGACCCTACGCCGGAGAAAACAACAGAGGAAGAGAGAGAGCAGTGACAAGTTTGGGCCTGCTGGGTTTGAATCCTGGCTTGACCACTTCCTAGTTATGTGCCCGATGGGAAAGTGTATTATCCTCTCTATGCCTCAGTTTCCTCCTTTTTAAAGTGGGGAGAGTAACAGTATTTACCTAGAAAGAGTATCATGAGGGTTAATTTAGAAAATGCAGGGAGAGCCTTCGGAATGGCGTCTGGCGTCTGGCGTATCCAAAGCGTTAACTAAACATTAGCTAGAATAATCGTGCCGATTGCTATCACTGTTACGACTCTTTCTATTGCTGCTGCTGCTGCTACTACTCTCGTCCTACGAATTGTACTGTTCCTAATGAACCGCACTCTGTTGACCACAGGGCAAGCCTCTACCGAATGCAGAGTAAGAGCCTCGCTGTTTCCCCGACATTGTCTATGATGCTATAGCTCTAAAACGCTCCCTTTAATTTAGAAGAGAAATGCAAATACATAGACCTATCATTAAAAAAATTAAGGGTGAGTAGTGTTTAAGTTCTCTTATAAAATGTGTTTGGGGATAGTCCCCTACCAATGAAATTAACATTTGTTCCAGGTGAGCTAGAGTTTAAAAATTTTAATGACTGACTCCAAGGAGCTTCACGAATGAAAGGCAACAGCAGAGTAATGAAAAGGCATCTTCCCAGGGAGTCTTATTTGGCCGTTGTTTGGCTGTTTGATCTTAAGAAAGTCATTAACCTTCTGAGTCCCAGTTTTGTTGTGTGTAAAATAGGATGGAGTGACTGATTCTGCCTATGCCTCAGGTTTGTCATGAGGCCAAACTCAAAATAAAACTGCTTGGAAAATTGTGAAATAGCATCCTAATATAGTTACGGAGAAAAAAGCGCTAATAGGGGGTTTCTCTTCTTTTGCCTAGGATACTGTGTTGGCATACGTGAACTAAGAAATTCATTTGAAAAAATCGAGTTCTGTGAGCTAACAGGGAAGAGCTGATTAGCTCTTAGATCCGTTCTCTGGCAATCTCCCACTCTACCCAGCGTTACAGATGAATCAAGCCCCTTATAAGGGGGACCAGGGTTTTTCCCAGGATTCCGTGCTAGTTGGTTTCCAGGTGCGTTAGGACAGTGAGAGGCCTTGGTAGGACATGCAAGAACAGGAGGAAAGAAGGGTGAAACTAAAGTATATCTCCCCTTCTCTCTGTGTGGGCAGGGTCTTCTTCGTGACTCCATTTCCTAAGGGACAGCCCTTCTCCCTGTAGTGTCACTACCTGCCGTGCAGCCCCCACAGCGGTTGAGTTAGTACCGGATGCTTCTGGTTTCTGGACTTTGGTAACACTTGTTGGCCCTTCAGCCCTCGAGGTGGCAATAGCTTCCCGATACTGCCAACCTCCGGGACTCGGGTCCTCTGCTACTCCATTAGCCATGGAACCTGTCATCTGTATTAACTTTCCTCTGAAATATCTCAGGTGGTTTCCAGACTTAACCCTGATGATACAAACTGGAGGACATTTCACAGCAAATGACCCTGCCTCCCCAGAGAGAAGGGGATCACACAATGTAACGTAACAAGCACACATTTCATTAAATACGGACGACATCTTGTATCCTTCTCTTCAGTCTCAGAGGAACAGGTGACTCTTGTACTCTGGTAAGCTGATTCCTCCGTCAGAAGAGTAAACTACTCTGGGCTCTTTCTCCACACACTCTTTGTGTCTTTTCAATCTCTCATCTCCCCGTAGGGTCTTCCTTCATAGCCTTCAACCATGCGTCCCCCCCCCCCCCCCCCGCCCCCATCTTTAACCAATGGCAACAAAACTTGCTCTCTATCATTGTCTTTCCCTCCACCATTAAGCTCCTTAGAAGGCAAATGTTCAGTCATGGCCTCACCTGGATTACATTCCTTCGACTCTACAACTCATCAGAATCAGTCTTTTGCCAACATCACCCCTCAAAAAATATTCTGACATGACATGAGTATAAATTGGATTGGTGATCCCAATTCTTTACCCCACCCTGTGGCCGTGCCCTTTGCTATTTAACTTTTTAATTTCCCACTACAAAATTCCCTTGACATTGAGCTTGGTCTGATGACTTGTTTTGCCTAATCCTAATGGGGTAACAATAGAAGTGATACAGAGGCTTGAAATGTGCTCCTGCAGTGGGGCTAGCCCTTATGCATTTCTGCCATCACCAAGAGATACACATGCCCCGGGCTAGCCTGACTGTCCCTGGAGAAGGATGAGTGACACATGGAGGGAGCCACCCCAGTCAACCTGCAGCACGAAGCAGTGCCACCCCAGCCAAGCCGTCAACTCTTGAAAAAAATTAAATGCTTATTGTGTGCCAATGACATTTTGAAGTTTTTTTTGTTACACAGAACGTTTGCAAAAATAGTTAACTGATTCAGTCACCAAGGGCCAACATCTGTGGAAAGTCTTAGGTTCTCATGTAATGTAAAATGAACAAATCAGGAAACTACAGATGCTGGCGAGGATGTGGAGAAACGGGAACCGTCTTGTACTGTTGGTGGGAATGCAAACTGGTGCAGCCACTCTGGAAAACAGTGTGGAGGTTCCTCCAAAAATTAAAAATAGAACTACTCTATGACCCAGCAGTAGCACTGCTAGGAATTTACCCAAGGGATACAGGAATGCTGATGCAGAGGGGCACTTGTACCCCAATGTTTATAGCAGCGCTTTCAACAATAGCCAAATTATGGAAAGAGCCTAAATGTCCATCAACTGACGAATGGATAAAGATGTGGTTTATATATACAATGACATACTACTTGGCAATGAGAAAAGAATAAAATGCTGCCATTTGCAGCAACGTGGATGGAATTGGAGGGTATTATGCTGAGTGAAATAAGTCAGAGAAAGACAGATCTTGAGAAACAGAAGACCATGGGGGAGGGGGAAGGGGAAAATTTTTTTTCAGAGAGAGAGGGAGGCAAACCATAAACTTAAATACTGAGAACAAACTGAGGGTGGATGGGGGGTGGGGGAGAGCGGAAAGTGGGTGATGGGCATGGAGGAGGGCACCTGTTGGGTTGAGCACTGGGTGTTGTATGGAAGCCATTTTGACCATAAATTATATTTAAAAAAAAACACAATATATGTGCAGCAACTAGTGCTGTTGCTGAGTCTCTTCTGGAGGTTCCATCCTTTCTTAGCCCCGTCTCTATGAGTCTCCTCCATAATCTCTTATGGCTTAAGTTATTCTTTTTCTATCTTTCTCTTACATGTTGATGTCCTCCAAGGTTCTGTCGTTAGCCCAACCTTCCCCACCCACACATACTGACCCTTCAGTGGAAGAGAAGGCAGGGAGCACGCGCGCAGAGCAGTTTTATCACAATTTTCCTTTACAGCAAGTCATCTACCTCCGCTGTCACTGCCTGCATTTAGGCTGTCACCATTTCTCACTTGGATTCTCCGACCACCTTTATACTGACTCACTTCCTCCACTCTCAAACCAGCCCCTCCACCTGGGGAAACAGCTGCTCAAGTGATATTTTTGAAATGCAAATGGAACCATGTTACTACTCTGGCTCCCTGTTGCCTACAAGACAAAGTCCAAACCTCTCTCCTTAGATTACTAGGCGCTCAAATCTAGAACCCGCACCTGTGCATCCACTCTCATCTTTTGTTAACTCCTTTCCATTTCCTTTCCTCTGACCCAATCCCATCATTGCTCATATGATAATCCAAAACCTCCGAAAGGTTCAGTGACTTGCTGAAGGTGACAAAGCCAATCAGTGAAAGAGGCGTCCCCAAAATGCAGGTTTCTCGACTCCAATATTCAGGGTTCAATCTAGTTAAAGAAGATATGCTTCCATATAGAGGGATTTAAGGCAAATGATTGGGTTTATTATAATTGAACACTGAAGAATATACAATAGTCTCCTTGGTGATTATAGCATGATTGGAAAATTATTGTGTATAATAAAATAAGACATTGCCAAACAAAGACAGCAGAAAAAAACAGAGATTTGGTTTATTCAAAAAAATCACTAAACAATTTAGTCCTAAGTATGAATTAATATTCCACAAATCTTTATTGGGAAAAAGAAACACTCTTGCTTGCTTGTGTGAATTAAAATGACCTACAAAACCTCTTTATGGATTTATAATAGAAATGTTAAAATATCTGTAAGGAAGCTATTTCAAAAGTAAAGCCTCTCACCATTAACTTCAAGATTCATCTATTAAACCTCTGACATTACCAACTCTGTTTCAGAAGGTAACAGTCTATACAGGGGATACTATTTAAGAAAATGGCCCTCATTTTCCAGCTTACTGGAAATGATTAATCTTTTCAATAGCTTTGAGGACTACATACCAAAGTTGTTACTTTTTTGTCCTTTCAACAATGACTACAAGCTGAGAGCAGGCTAGTAAATGTGTTATCGGCCAACCCATTAGAGTTCCATTATTTTCTGTCTTACATGGCTTCATGTAATGAATTTTCATAATTAAACTAATGGCATACAATTTATTTTCCTCCCTCTTTACTTTCAGGCCCCATTTCTCTTTTGGCTTCTTTGGAATAAGTTTTATACGAAATGAAGGGAGGAGAGCCCTGCAAGGTACTTCATTACCTTAATTTCATTATGACATTTTAGAAAGCATTCTCTTTATCTGGGCTCTCTCTTTAATTTGCTGACTTTATTAAAAGGCTTAAGTAGTGTTGTAATTAAGAAATCACCCAGCCTCTCCAGGCATCTAAGAGAAGTCTGGTTGAGAGGGTATGGAAATGGTCGGGTAGAAATGACTCCAGAGAGAATGGCAGAGGACAGATCCTCAGAAAGTGGCATTTGTCTTGGCTATTTTTCCAACCCCGTGAGCCTCCTGTGGTAGAAGACGTTATTTTCCACGAACGATCGGGGCCTTATCATGCCACGTGCACCCCCATTGAGTCAAGGATGGCTATGTAACTGATTTTGACTACTTGTAACTTACAGGCAGAAGTTGTATGAACCGATGGCATCATTCATGTTCCCTGCCTCCTGAATCATGGAAGTATGTATCAAGACTCCGCTGTTATCAGCTTTGGTCCCTGCGTGAGTAAGCTAAGTAGAACCCTCTTGTGAATCCACAATGGACACGTAACATGAGCAAAATATAAACTTTGTGTTAAGCCTCTAGACATGGATCTTGCTACTGTAGTACGTCTTAGACCATCCTGACAGATACACCTAGTCAGGTACAACCCTATCTCCAGAAGGGCAATTCTATTATAGCTACATAATCTGGGGCCAGGGTCAGGGATAGAGTAAGCTAGTATAATAACTCATACAGAATAGGTTCTGTTGCTAATACATGGTGAGAAACTATGTTTCCAAAGCAGTTTATAAACTGGAAGAATCAAGAAAAGATCTGGATCTTAATGACACGTAGGCATACCTCTTGAAAGCAACTTGGAGAAATAATTCGCATAGCATGAAGTCTACCCATTTTCAGTGTATAATTTAGTGGTTTTTAGTATATTCAACGAATTAGGAAGCCATCACCACAATCTAATTTTGGCACATTTTCTTCAAACCCAGAAGAAACCCTGCACCCATTAATAGTCACTTTCCACTGCCCATTCTCTCTCTCCCCTAGCCTTTACTAGACACTTCACACAAACGGACTCAAACAATATGTGATCTTTTGTGATTGGCTTCTTTCGCCTAGCATCGTGTTTCTCAGGTTCATCCATGTTATAGCAGGTACCAGTACTGTATTAATTTTTATCGCCAAATAGTATTCCATTGCTGGATATACCACACTTAAAAAAAAAAAAACATTCATTAGTTGACAAACATGTGAGGCTTCTCCACTTCTTGGCTATTACCAATAACTCTGCTACCAATATCTGTATAAAGGTTTGGGGGCCATGTATGTTTTTATTTCTCCTGGATACACACCGGAGTATGGCATTGTCAGGTCAGAGAGTAATTTCGTGTTAATGCCAAACGTTTTCCCAAAGTTGTACCATTTTCCACTCCCAACAGCAATGGATGAGGTTACAGTCATTCCACATTCTTGTCAACACTCATTGTTGTCTTTTTTATTTTAATCATCCGAGTGAGTATGAAGTGGTATCTCGTGGTTTTCATTTGAATTTTCCTAACGACCGATGGTGTTGACAATCTTTTCATGGGCTTATTGGCCATTTGTACCTCCTCTTTGAAGAAGAGTCTATTAAAATCCTTTGTTGCTTCATAATTGGGTTGTATTTTTGCTCTGGTTGAGTTCTGAAGTTCTGTATATATTCTGGACATAAGTCCCATATTTGGTATTTGCAAATATTTTCTCCCACTCTGTGGGCTATCTTTTCACTTTCTTCATGACAATGTTTGCAGCACAAGTTTTTAATTTTGATGAAGTTCAACTTACATATGTTTTCTTTTGTCACTCTTGCTTTTGGTATCATGTATATATAAGAAAACATTACCTAACTTATCGTACTCCTATGTTATCTTGTAAGATTTTTAAATCTTATATTTTGCCCTATGATAATCCATTTTTGAGTGAATTTGTGTGTATGGTGTCAGGTCGGGTCAAACTTCATTATGTGGATACAAATATTTAATAATCCAAGCACAAGGTTTTAAAAAGACTATTCTTTTCCCATCTTAACAATCTTAACAAGTCTTAACAATGGTGAAAAATCAATTGACCTGAAATGCAAAGATTTACATCTAGACTTTCAATGTTATTCCATCGATCTATGTGCCATATTCTTGTCAGTTCCATATTGTCTTGATGACGGTAGCTTTGTAGGAAGTTTCGAAATTGGGAATTGTGAGTCCTCTAACTTTGTTGTCTTCTCAAGGCTGTTTTGGCTATTCTTTGTCCCTTGCATTTCAGTATATATTTTAGGAGCCACTTGACTATTTCTGCAGAAAGTCCAGCTAGAATTTTGATGAGGTTCGCGTGAAGTCTGCAGATCAATTTGAGGATGTTGCTATCTTAACAATATTAAGTCTTTTGATCCGGAAACATGGGATATTTTTTCCATTTATTTAGATCTTCCTTAATTTCATTCCACAGTGCTTTGTAGTTGGCAGTAGACAGGTCTTGGGTTTCTTTTATCCCTAAGTGTTTTATTTTTTGATGCTATTGTAAATGGAGTGTTTTCTGAATTTCATTTTTTAGGTTATTCACTGCTTATGTACAGAAAAATAACTGATTTATGTATTTTGACCTTGCAATCTGCAAACTTGCTGAATTTATTAGTTCTAACATTCTTTTAGTATATTCCTTGGGATTTTCTGTATATAAGATCATGTCATCTGCAAATAGATTGCTTTACTTTTTCCTTTCCAAACCAGAAGACTTTTATCTATTTTTCTTGCCCAGTTTCCCTGGCCTGAACTTGTAGCATAGTGGTAAATAGAAATGGTTAGAGCAGCCATCCTTACCCTGTTCGTGATCACAGGCGAAAGCATTCATTCTCTTTACTATGATGCTAGTTGTAGGTTTTTCTTAGATGCCCTTTATTAGGCTGAAGCATTTTCCTTCTGTATTAGTTTCCTAGGACTTCCAAGACAGAGTATCACAAACTGGGTGGCTTAAAATGATGAAACGTATTGTCTCACAGTTCTGGAGGATAGATCCAAACTAAGGTATCAGCAGACTATGCTCCATCTAAAACCTATAAGGAAGAATCCTTCCCTGCCTCTTCCAGCTTCTGGTGGTGCCAGTCAATCCTTGGTATTCCTTGACTTACAGCTGCCACACTCTAATCTCTGCCTTTGTTGTCACGCAGTGTTTGCTCTGTTGTCAGTGTCTTTACATGACATTCTTCTCTCTGTGTATGCCTCTTTTCCTCCTTTTATAAAGACACCGGCCATATGTGGTTAAGAACCCAGCCTACTCTAGTATGACCTCATCTGAACTTGATCACATCTGCAATGACCTGATTTCCAAATACGGACACACTCATAAGTACCAGGGGTTGGGTCTTCCACACATCTTTTTAAGGAGACACTATTCAACCTACAACACCTTCTGTTTCTAATTTGTTGAGTGTGTGTGTGTGTGTGTGTGTGTGTGTGTGTGTGCGTGCGTTTTCACGAAAGGGTTTTGGACTTTGTCAAATGCGTTTTCTACAACTATTAAGATGACCACGTGGGTTTTGCCCTTTATTCTACTGATATGATACATTACAGACAGCCCCAACTTATGATGGTTTGACTTATGACTTTTTAAAACTTTTATAATGATGTGAAAGTGACAGATACTCAGTGGAAAGCATACTTTGAATTTTCCATTTTGATCTTTTCCCAGACCAGCGACATGCAGTATGATACTCTCTCCTGACGCTGGGCAGTGGCAGTGAACTGCAGCTCCCAATCAGCCACGTTATCATGAGGGGGAGCAAGCGATGCACTTATGACCTTTCTGTACCCATATAACCGCTCTGTTTTTCACTCTCAGTACGGTAGTCGATAACTTACATGAGATATGCAACACTTTATATTATAAAATACGTACATTATAAAATAACGCTTTGTGTTATGTGGTTTTGCCTAACTGTTGGCTAATAGAAATGCTCTGAGCATGTTTAAGGTGGGCTAGCTAAACTGTGATGGTTGGTAGGTAAGGTGTATTGAATGCATTTTTGGTTTATAATATTTACAACTTAGGACGGGTTTGTTGAGACAACCCCGTTGTAAGTCAAGGAAAATCTGTACGTTGATTCAATTTTGTATGTTAAACTAATTTTGCATGCCTAGAATACATTTCACTTGATTATGGTATACAGTCCTTTTAATATGGTGCATTATTAGGTTTGAGAGTATTTTTTTTAAGGCTTTTTGAGTCTCTATTCATGAGGTATATTGGTTTGTAGTTTTTTTCTGGTGATATTTTCAGCTGGGAAGTATTCCTTTCTCTTCTAATTTTTGGAAGAGCTTGTGAAAAGCTGGTATTAATTCATCTTGGGGGCACCTGAGTGGCCCAGTCAGTTAAGTGTCCAACTCTTGGATTCAGTTCAGGTCCTGATCCCAGGGGTGTGGGATTGAGCCTTGCACCCAGCATGGATTCTCTCTCTCCCTCCGCCCCTCTCCCCTGCTCACGCTTTCTTTCTTTCTAAAAAAAAAAAAAAATTAAAACAAAATAAATATTTGGTAAAGTTCACCAGTGAAGCCATCTGGTCTTGGGTCTTTTTTTGGGAAAATTTTAAAATGATCAATTCAATTTCTTTATTTGTTATAGGTGTATTCATATTTCTTATATCTTCCATTCATAACATCCTCTTATAATCCTTTTTATTTCTATACGTTTGGTAGGATTGTATCCTCCTTCACCTCTACGGTGAGTAATTTGAGCCTTCTCTCTCTTCTCTCTTAGTCCAGTTAAAGGGTTGTCAAAATTGTTGATCTTTTCAATAACTAACTTTTAATTTTCTTGATTTTCCCTCATTTTTCTTTTCTTTATTTCCTTGATTTCACTCTAATCTTTATTACTTCCTTCCTTCTGCTTGCTTTAGGTTCAATTTTCTTTTTCTAGTTTCTTAAGGTAGAAGATTGGGTTACTTATTTGAGATCTTTCTTCTTTTTTAACTGAGGTATTTATAGCGATAAATTTCACTCTCAAAATTCATTAGTTGCACCTCACAAGTTTCAGTGTGTTGTGTTTTTATTTACATTCATTTTAAAGTATTTTTGCATTTCCTTAGTGATTTATTTTTTGACCCATTGGTTATTTGAGAATGTACTGTATCATTTTCTCATATGGGCATATTTCCCAAATTTGCTTTTATTGATTTTTAATTTTATTTACTTATGGCTAGAGGACCTACATTATGTGATTATAATCCTTTTAAATGTATTGAGACTTCTTTTGTGACCTAGTGTATCATCTATCCTACAGAATGTTCCATGTGCAATTGAAAAGAATGTATACTCTGTTATTACTGAGTGGGATGGTCTACAGAAGAGTGCTAGGTCTTGCTAATTCACAGGGTCTTTCTAAGTCTACTATTTCCTTGTTGATCTACTGCTCAGTCTATCCATTACTCAAAGTAGGAGACTGAAGCCTTTGTTTTTGGTGAACTGTTTATTTCTCCCCTCAATTCTGTCAGATTTACTTCCTGTATTTTTAATTATTTTCCTTCTCTCTTTTCCTTGGTGTGGATTATTGCCATTGACCTGTCTTCAAGTTCACTGACTCTTCTGACAGCTCAACTCTGAGGTTAAGCCGCTCCAGTAAGAATTTCAATCATTACACTCTTACACTCCAGAATCTCTATTTGATTCCTGTTTGTAATTTGTATTCATTTATTGATATTTTCTATTTGGCAAGATGTGCATGTAGCTTTCTAGATATCCCAGGAAAATGTCAGAGTTTTTCAAGGACCTCTGGGGACATCTCATTCCCCAGATCTGCCTTTTCAGTTTTTCTCTAGACCATGATTATCTCAACTGGTATCACAGTCTCAGGCAGTTACAATTTAAACAATGTTGCTGGTTGTTTTGGAGAAACACTCTGAGGATAGGGCTTTTTCTGGGGAGTTAGTGCAAAGTCAGGCCAAATAATGACAAGGCCTTGTGTACAGGTTTGTTCTAGGGAGCCGCAAGACAGGCCAAATAGTAATAAAGCTCTGAGAATTAAAGGGGTCTTTCTGATGAAGTCCATTCCAGGTCTTTCCTCTCTGGTGGCCCTAAGGCTGCTGATTCTCAAAGCTACGATGCAGCTGGGAGAAAGTGATGGCAATGAGCCAAGTTAAAAAGCCTCAAACCCTGCTTTTCTTACTGAAGTTCAGCAGTTCATATAATGTTGTGAACCTTTGCTTAATTTCCAGAGTTCAGAGAAGGCGATTTTGACCATTTTTGCAATTTGTTGCTTTTACGGAGGAGTGAGTTTACACAGTGGGTACAGTATATTTTCAAGCATGATAGAAGTTAAACTACGAAAAGGAAACAAGGCAAAACATGGTGTAATCAGAACATAATGCTATTCAAGTCTTGGGGGCTCTGCATTAAATATTTATATGGTATAGCAGTACCTGGGGACACTAGCCCATTACTTCCTCTGCTCTATCAGTGATGTACGAAGCACTCTGGTTGTACGCTTTGAAAAGTTTAATAGCTTCCTACATACTTTGGGAGGAAAAGTACTATCAGGTTATTGATTCTTTCTCCTTAATCACGTGGAAGCTTTAGGAGAGAACAAAAGGGAATAAAGAAAATGCGTGAAACCACGGCAGGTCCCAGCAAGAAGATTTCTGATATTTTTGCATTACAGTATCAGAAATCCAAACCTCCAACTACCAGGGTTAATCAATTTGCTGATTTAATTTTGTGCACGTCAAAAAGTAAATAAAACATGTGGAAAAAGGATTCAGCTTCCACTACTGTGCGTATCCTTATGGCAGGTTAGGATATTGTCTAATACCGCCCATTCCCCCCCAAATAATTAAAACTACAATGTTCTACTTCCATATTTGAAAAAGCTCTCCACTGGTTTCTTTCCTAGTAAAATAATTGGAGACCCTCAAAGAACTACTGTATTCACCATATATAATAAGGACAACTTTTTAAAGTAGTTACACGATTACAGTGTATCTATGTTTCAAGTTCCCTAAAGAACGTCTTCAAAACATCTATTTTGCAGCCTTGGAAATGTTTATTTACTAATTTGATAAATTATTGGATTTTTCGCCTCAGATAGTTTTAAGTATTATAGAGCCAAATCAGCTAGGCTCAAACAAGATTTCACTTCTCTATTGAATTCATGTACTCTTAGCTCAGCCAAGCACAAAACAGCTAATGCCGTCACATCTGAAAAGCTTTTATGCTGAATTTGACACAAAAGCAATCACAAAGCAGACAAAAAAGGAATTTCTCTTTCAAAAGCTGAAAGGGGAAAAAATAAATGAAAACTGTGAGCCTGGGTAAATCTCTCTTGACACTGGAAAAGAAAGCTTAAAATCACCAAGAGATAATTTTTCCAAAGAATTCATTGCCACGTTTGGACCAATCTTAATAGTCCCATGATGACCACTGCTAGCAATTTTAGGTGCCAATGTCACACCATCTTACTGCTTATGAAAGTTAAATGGCAGCATCTCTCATTGGATTCTGTTATAGCTTATTGGAAGGGAGTTTGATTAGAATGGAAATCCTGTATGATTTTCCCTGACATCTGTCTTTCCATCTCAAAAAAACATTATTGTTTTATTAGGGCCATGGAGAAGGTCAAATGAAGCCAGGTGGTTAACAAAATCAACTACTAACTCCCATTATGTTTTTGTTTCCAAAAAGTTGCGGGATATACCGGAGAGAAATTATACGTATACCACGGGCATCTCTTAACCACCTGCTGACTACTTATTGACATGATGGGCTATCTACAGCTTGTTCTTTGGACAAATCTAGACTGTCCTGTTGCTGTCTCCTTCCAGCCACACCATGCTTTCAAGATGGACTTTCCCCAGATGTTATCTCAGATTTCATTCCTATTCTGTGAAGGGGTGATTACTGTCCCCATTTTGTCTCCACTACTTTTTTTTTTTTAAACCCAGAGGACGAGGCTGCCTGAATGTCCAATCGGTAAGGAAGTGGTTAAGGATGGGCCTTAATGAGATATTGAAAATAATTTAAAATGATAATTATTAAACGTTATATAGAGAAATACATATAAATATTCATACAGTGATACCAAGGTTGAAATCAGAATTCCAAATTTTGTCCACATTACAGGACAATTAAGATATGTAGACAATAAATGGCAGAGATTAGGGGCCAAGATGAGCAATTATGAATCATCAAAATATCAGAATGGTAGACGAATTTTTCTTTAGTTCAGGTATGGCGACGGGCTTAAATTTTCAGAGTAGAATCCTACTAGGGCTTGCCTTTGAAACCGTTGCATTGTGACAGTGAGGGCTGCTGCAAGGGAGGCTGCCTGCTTCAATCACAGCTCTCCACCTCTGTAGCCACAGCCTGATGACTGCCTCACCAGGCTCACCAGCTCGCTTCTGATCTTAGGCACATAGACTCCGAAAGGGTTTATGGAGCAAGGAGATCCTGCTCAAATTATCCAATGCCTCTTTATGTCTATTTTCACCCTCTCTTCATAAAAGGCGATTGTAAGTGATAAGCCAACTATTACCACTCAGTAGTGATAACATATTAGACATCAGGGCCAGATCTCCATTTTATATGCTTCCTGACGTTTAAATGTTTTTTATTGTTTATTCCTTTCTTGAGAGAGAGACACACACACAGAATGAGTGGGCGAGGGGCAGAGAGAGAGAAGGAGACATAGAATCCGAAGCAGGCTCCAGGCTCTGAGCTGTCAGCACAGAGCCCGACGTGGGGCTTGAACTCATGAACCATGAGATGACGACCTGAGCTGAGGTCAGACACTTAACTGACTGAGCCACCCGGGCAGCCCTATGTTCTCTGACTTTTAGAAGAATTAAAAATTGTAGTTCCATTAAAAAAGGGGATATACTTTGCAATTGTCTTTTTAGCTTTTCATAGTAAAACAGAATATGAAAACCTGTTCCCTGTATACTATTTTCATTATTTTCATTTTCTGCCTGTTGGCTTATACGATCTTATTGGTCAATTCATAATGACAGGTGTCTCCCTTTCTGATCTTTACAGTGTCTTCTTGATTTGTCTTAGCCACATAGAAGACCATGGGTAGAAGAGAACATATGTGAGGTCATCTACAAGAGTAAGTGCTATGCATTCACATCCTAACTCTGTGATTTTGAAGAGGAGTTTCTGAACTTCTCTGGCCTTCAATTTTCCCACCTGTAAATAGGGAACAATACTAGTTTCCATGGAAGGTTCTTGAGATGGTGAAATAAGCCAATATATGTGAAGTGATTAGCACAATTTTTGACAAAGAGCAAGTACTAGCCAAATGTTAGTATTAGCACTTGAATTACTTTTAGCTTTAGCATATGTCATTTACGAAATGGATGGGAAAATTACAGCTTTGGTCATCTTTATATAATGAACTTACACTGAAATTATATATAATTAATTAATTAATTTATTTATTTTTAATGTTTTATTTATTTTTAAGACAGAGAGAGACAGAGCATGAGTGGGGATGGGACAGAGAGAGAGAGGGAGACACAGAATCCGAAGCAGGCTCCAGGCTCTGAGCTGTCAGCACAGAGCTCAACGCGGGGCTCGAACTCACAAACCGTGAGATCGTGACCAGAGCCGAAGTCGGACGCTCAACCGACGGAGCCACCCGGGTGCCCCAATATATATATATATATATAATTTAATTCCTGAACATATAACACAAACAAAAACATCAGTTTCTATAGATAACGGCTGAGCCATTTTTATCATGACATTTTAGAAAGACAATTCAAAAGCAAAATTTTTATTTTAAAAGTATGACAAGGAGAGCGATTATAATACCATCTTGTCTCTGTTTTAGGTATTTAAAACACATTACTTATTTTGACGATGAAATTGTTTTGTTTTATCCTTTCATATTCTCTTTTGCAACTCTTTTCATCTCTTATTTTTAAGCCCCTTGCTTTTCTAAGAGCTATAAAACCCTAATCACTCTTGCCATCACTTTAAGATTCTTGTAGGTTTTAAGATTTCTCATGTGCCAACTTGCAGAGTCTTCTTGTCCTTATCAAATTTATCACTATATGCCTGTCATCTCTTCTTCCCCTCTTCCAACTCAAGGGTCCAGTCCAAACTCTTTTCCCTTGTTAATTCCTCTCCACCAGTTAACCACTCTGTTTCAAGATCTGCTAGATTCGTAGAGTCCTCAATTTTTGGAGAGGAAAAGCAAATCGCATAGCATACCGAATACCTTATGGGTAAGACCACAGCCTTCAAGAGTGGCTACGTGAATTCTATATTTCCCATAGTCAAACCAAGAATTGGGAACATCATCATTAGAAATTCCTACATCTTCTATGTTCACCCCAAGGAGAAAATCTTAGTGGCCACATGTACCTACCACGTGAAAGAAATAATTGCTTCCAACAGAGCTAATGATAAGCCTATAAAATCCTATGGGACTTTCTAACATTCTTGTCATGTAAACAAAAATCTTGTCCTCATAGCAGTTCAGGTCCTTTGGAGAAGTAGCTACGGCAGAGTCTGGCTAAAAACTCACTAGCTCACGTTTCCCATTTACTCTTCCTGATGTTAAATTGGGAGCATGTTCTGCTCAATGGGATGTGGGTGGAAGTGATGATGTACATAATCTCCAGGCCTGTCCATAGAGCCCCATGGATAAACTGGCCACGTTTTCTCTTACTCTCCTGCAGTGACCTGGGGCAGTCATGAGTTCAAGATGACAGTTTCACAAAATTGGAAGAGCCTGGATTCCTCGAGTCACTATTTATGAGAGCGCTCCCAGGAAGGACTCTTCAACCTGCACTGTACTATGACACAACCAAGGAATTAATCATTATTATATTAAATTCTTGAGAAATCAGGGTTTATTTTTTAAATAAACCTAGCACAAACACATATGCTATGTAGCTCGGCACAGCCTAAACACTGACTAATTTAGAAATGGAAGCCACTTCATCCAAGAAAACCACAATGTAAGGCTCTTTTTCTCAGATGACATAGCTAATTTGTGATTCAGACAATTGTTTAGCAGAAGGCCTTTTTCCACCAGAAAAAAAAAAATCTATAGAGGGTTTTAATCAAAAATTCAATCTAATCAAGTTCCCACTGTGCTACTTCTCTGCTTAGCCTTTAAGGTCTTTCCCAACTGACCCATAAATATGAGGTTGGAGAGAATTAAATGCATCGAAAGCACCATGCGTGATGCCTGATAAAACATGGCCATTAAACAAATATTATTTCCTTTCCCAGTTCTCTTTCTTGTATCCCAGAGAGCTCTAGATCATGAGATGGACAGATACATGATGGAGTTTTGGGGGGGAAGAAGAGGAAGAAGAGAAGGAAGACAAGGAAGTAGAGAGATTGGTCTGGAGGTCAAAGACCTGGAGGAGAAAGTGAGAGCACACCTTACCCTTGCCTTACCTTACACATCTCCTCCCTTCTCCACTCAGGGCCCTACTTAGGAAGGAGTAGACCTGTTCCTGTCTCTACGAAGGAAGTAATCCCAACCCCCTGCCTTCATGCTACCACATAAGTCCGGACATCAGCTAAGAAGCGATCTCAAAAAATGGTGTACTATGAAAAGCAGCCTATGATATCCCGATTAAACAAAATTAATTTTACGTTTGCTATTAGCCATCAATTTTCCTCTAATCTCTGCCTGGACTGAAAAGTCTACCGTTCATCTCAGCCTCAACGCAATGTTCTTTTCATACATTTACCTTAAGAATCATTCAGTTTTCATCCATATTATAATTTTATCCAGTACAACTGGTATTTTATTTTAAGGACGTATCTATCTGTGATACTAACCTTGGTTTCTGTGATTTTCTTTTGGATCGCATCCATTGTGTAGGGAGTCTCCTTCCATGACTCCAGCTTGGCTCTGGCCTGCCCCAGCACCTGCTCAGCTTCTTCTTTAGCTTCCAGCCATTGTGTGGAATCCTTTAACATTTCATTCAACTGCTGCCTCCGGTTCTGAAGGTGTTCCTGTACTTCATCCCACTGACTCTGAATTCTTTCAACTGGAATAAAAGGAAAAAAAAATGAATATATAGGAGTGAATGCAGGTCTGGAGAAGACATCTGAATTTTAACATTCAAAGATTTCCCCACTCTTTCTATTACTCATTTAAAACATTGTTCATTGTGTTACAGCTAGGATAAGGGACAATCGAATTCCTTTCTTGTTCAGTGGCAAACAGGAGGTTAAGTTATCTTCCTGAAGGTGACCTAGAACATCGGTAGTATACGTAAATATTCAGCTCTGTCTGTTCCCAGTCCCCAGAGTCAAATATGAATAATCATTTAGAAACGTACGATAGCAGAACGCCTGAATTGCCTTGCCCTTAGCACTTCAGAGCCCAACAACCTGACTTCTGACACTGTCATTGGAAATTCATTCCTTAAAGGCTTTGTGGGGCCCCAAAGAATTTGTTTTGCCATCTGAGTGGCCGGCCAGATCTACCAGGGAGTTGATGGTTCCCGTCGCCCCACCTCCCAGGAGCAGCCTGTAAGGAAGAAGCGATGGTAGGTATTGGGGCATGAATATTTGAGTCCCATTCATACCAGGGTATGTAACTGGGGAGCATGTGTTTTACAAGGGTTCCAGAGTTTTCCTAGTGGGATAAAGCTCCAGTGACCCAAAGAAGGAACCTGCTTGATAACGCACCATCTTTTATTGACTTGCCTACCTGCCTTACTGGCTGTTTCCCTCAACTCCCAAATAAACCATGCACTCTCAAAACCTTTTCCTGGGGTCTTCTTCTGAGGCAACCCAGGAGCAGATAGGCATCCTGGAAATGTAACAATATCTAAGGATCCATGCTGATTATATTTTGTAAGACAGCCTTATCCTGAGGCAATTTTTTTGGTATCGTTGTGAGCCCAAGATGGAGATGCCCTATTAATTCTCCTCTGAAGTACTTTATTTTAATATATTAAAAACAAACATACCACATCGTCTTTTTCTTTTAAGGACCACATTATCTTTTCGTGAAGCTCATTTCATAAAATACAAATAATGCCCTAGAAAATAAGTAATAAAACCACTACCAACTTTATCCCATGAGGAAAACCTGACAAATACTCTAGATGTTTCCTTAAGTCTCGATGAATACCATACATAGGCAGTTACCAAATTCTCTCATACACAACTCCTTCCCACTTTTTACATATTCCCACTGCAAAGCTCTGTCATTTTTCACCTACATACCTGCAAAAGACGGTATGGCCCCACTGCTTCGAGTCTGTTTTGTAACACAACTTCTACACTACAGAGAGAGCAATAACTAATATAAATATGATCACCCCAATCCCTCATTTAAACCCTTCAATGCCTCCCTACTGTCCTCTGAAATATCTTAGCTTGACATACATGTTCCTCTGTGATCTGGCCTGGATAGTCTAGGAGATTTATTTACAAAGGAACAAATTACAACATAATCAGCGTATACGAAAGTCACCAAAAATAATACAGGAAATTGGACCTTGCGGCATTGGAGCTGTTGGCTACATCTGGGACCAAGAATTCAGGGGACGGAGAAGTGTCCAGAAGCTGGGAATCATCAGGAGAAACCACCTCGAGAGGCGCGGTAATCTTTTCTCAAGGGACACTGTCAGCCTGAGGCAACTTCCTTGGAAGGAACCAGGAGAATAAATACCCTGATCTCACTTTGCCCTCGCTCTCTTCGCTTTTCCTAACAGGTCTCCCGAGTGGGTAAACCAACCGGAAGGCAGAGAGCATGGGAGCCCAATGGTGACACAGATCTGCCCCTCAGAGTAGAGACCACAGGAGAGAAGGGCAAGGGGGGTTATGGATAGAGATAAAATGTACACAGAACAGTACTGTAAAATTGCACTTCACGACGTTAAGTTTAGACCTTCTTCGTTAACCCTGTTGTTGGCTCCATTAAGTTAGGAGAACTCAGGAGTTAAAGAAGTGCTTGAGATTTTCTGTAAATAAGCATCAGAACTAGACAGAACCTACAAGACTAGTGATTGTGACATGAAATCAAGAATCTGGGACCTGGAGTAGGCAAAACCAAGTAAGTGGCCTTCATTATGCATGATTGGGTTTAAAAAAATTTTTTTTAAACATTTTATTTATTTTTGAGACAGGGCGAGACAGAGCATGAACAGGGGAGGGTCAGAGAGAGGGAGACACAGAATTTGAAACAGGCTCCGGGCTCTGAGCTGTCAGCACAGAGCCCGACGCGGGGCTCAAACTCACAGACCGTGAGATCGTGACCCGAGCCGAAGTCGGCCGCTTAACCGACTGAGCCACCCAGGCGCCCCTACGCATGATTGTTTTTATTGGGTTTGTTTCTGTTTGCGTGTGTAACGTTTTGTGTGTTTGTTTTGTGTGTTTGTGTGTTTGTTTCATCGCTGTTGTTGCCCCACAAGGTAGTGCGGTACCTATCATAGTTGAGATTTACAGTTATTATTTATTTATTTGTAACAGGCTTTAAGTAATCTCTATACCCAACGAGGGGCTCGAACTCACAACCTCGAGATCAAAAGTTGCATGGTCCCCTGACTGAGTCAGCCAGGTGCCCTGAGATTTATAATTATTAAGTAGTCTTCTATTTAATCTTTAGTTTGCAAAATTACTAGTATAAATGCTCTTATAAGAAAGCTGTGGAAAACATAAATAAATACGCCTTAACATGTTCTGAAATATTTCTCCATCAATCACAGAAATAACTGATATTCCAATTATGAACCAATTTTTCCACTTATCATAGCAGGTTATTTTATTATGCATACTTGGCACCTTTTTTTCTTAGCCCATTTTTATATACATTATGTATTTGAAAATAATAAAATTGGCTTTCCTTAAAAAGTCTCTGATTCCAATTTGCCTTTGCATTAATCAGCCTTGATTAGCGACGTTTTATTACGCTAGCAAAATTTTAAATGCCTCGTATTTTTGATATAAACATGGTAAGCCATTTGCAGTCATGCCAGTGAATATTTCATACATCTTATAGTTCATTTCAGTAGGGCAGACATAATCTCCATATTTGAATAGGCCGTCCTATGAGGAAGAAGTAAGATAGTTCTTCCTATTATATGGGTATGTATGTCTTCATTGAGCCAAAAGGAGGAAACTTTCACAACCCAGATCATTATTTCAATCATACCGTTTGAATGTTTGTTGAGTCACAGCAATCAAAGTGCTCATCCCAAAGGGGTCGTGCGTGTGCAATGTGGCAAGATAAAATGGTTCTTTGGTGTGTGCATCCCACTAAGGGTGTGCTTTCTCATCCTTGACCTTCAACTGTATGCGATCATCACATAATACTTAACTAAATGAATGTACAGGCTAGAGACTCACTCAACCATCCATCTATTCCTCCAAGCACCCCAAACCAACAGTCTGTTCGTCTAGCCTGCCAGTCACCATTTTATTTACCATCTGCTAGACACCGGGCATTATGCTAAGTGGTGGGGAAACAAAGCAGTCAAGCCAGATTCCCCAGTTTCTAGTTGGTGCCTGTCATTTAAAGGTGTTGGCCACTGTCTACCCAAAGAATAAAGGATGAACGGTTCTGGGGAAAAGATAATGAGTTCAATCTTAGGCCTATCCATTGGGAGGTTTTAGTCACTCGGACTGAAGGTGCAATGGCACAGCTGTGTATTTTGGGAGAGAAATCCCAGATTACAAATTACTGCAGAGAAGCAGTGAAGACATCAATGTGAATGCATTCTCATTGATGCGGTATGTAAATCGATCGAACAGAACAGAGGGTTAAAGACGAAGTCCTGGAAAATGCATGACAGAACAACATAAAGACAGAACAAAGCCGAGGTAGCCAGGAAGATGAATGAATGGCTAGAGAGGTAGGGGGAATGCTTGCAAAGGGTACTGTCATAAAGACACGGGCAAGAAAGGTTTTCAAAAACGCAAGAGGGGTTGACACTTTTAAATGCCATAAATGTCACAACAGGTAATAAAAATCAGAATAATTAACATTTATCCGAATACCTCCACTGATTAAAGGACTATTTTAAGTTCTATACGAGCGTTAATTCATTTAATCAACATGATGATCTTATGAGGTAGGTATTGCTGTTTATGCTGCTGCTGCTGCTGTTGCTGCCACTTCTCCTCCTTGAACGGAGGAAGAAACAGACTGCTTGAAAGGAGGGCCATAAGGTCATATCGATAGGGAGTGCAGGCGCCAGGGCTTGGAACCAGTCAGACTCCCCAAAGCCCATGCCAAAAGTATCCATTGGCTTTGATCACACAGAATTCCCTGAAGACCATACAGAAAATAATTTCAGCGGAGTGGTAGAAATCTTACTGTCAAGGATTGACAAATGAATCAGCCAATGATGAGAGCTGGAAGAGAATCACCCTTTGTGGGTGACAACTGGGAGGTGCGTTTTTCGCTGTCTCCCAGAGCTCACTCATCAGGGTTGAATGCTAGTGGCCCACAGCAATCACTTGCTCCATAATTGGCCCAATCATTGGCTTCTTTCCCTATTGCCCGGTCCCACTCTCCTACGGGTATTTCAGGGGATCACCTTACAAGTAAGAACACTTTCACTCAAATCATTGTTTAAAGGTTATCTCTCTGGGAAAAGGTACTCTGAGAATTCTATTCATTAAAAACAAAAACAAAAACGAAAACAAAACTTAGTGCTTGCTACCTGGTACACTTTCAGTAACTATCTGTCAAATGAATTGTACATTCAGACTATTTTAATTATCCACGCTTCCTTTCGCTAATGATGCAAGTATTCCACTTCTAAAGTTAATCTTTGCCCCGGGACCTTGAGTCTTGCTTCCTTAGAAGGAATCACTGTCTCTTGACTGCATTTCAAGTTTACGTAATTTGAACAATGGCTGAAGAATTATGCTCATTGTCACTTCTCATCAGGGAAATGCAGATCAAAACTACAATGAGCTATCACCTCACACCTGTCAGAAAGGCTAAAATCAACAACTCAAGAAACAACAGGTGTTGGCGAGAATGTGGAGAAAAAGGAGCCCTCCCGCACCGTTAGTGGGAATCCAAACTGGGGCGGCCGCTGTGGAAAACTGTATGGAGGTTGCTCAAAAAGCTAAGACTAGAACTATCTTATGATCCAGCAGTCGCATTACTGGATATTTGCCCAAAAGGCACAAAAACACTAATCCAAAGGGATATATGCACCTCTAGGTTTACAGCAGCATTATTCACAACAACCAAGATATAAAAGCAGCCCAGGTGTCCGTCAAGAGACAAATGGATAAAGAAGATGTGGTATATAGATGCAAAGGGATATTATTCAGCCATAAAGAGCCATTTGCAGCTAAAATCATCAACTCAAGAAACAACAGGTGTTGGCGAGAATGTGGAGAAAAAGGAAGACAAATACCACTCATATGTGGAATTTAAGGGAAAAAAAAGAACAGCAAAGGGGAAAAAAAGAAGAGAGACAAAGAGACAAAGCAAGAAACAGACTCTTAACTACAGAGAATGAACTAATGGCTACCAGAGGGGAGAGGGGGGCGGGGGAGGGGAGAGGGGGGCGGGGGAGGGGAGGGGTGAAGTGGCCAGCGGGGACTGAGGAGGGCACTGATGCTGAGGAGCAGAGGATGATGTATGGAAGGGTTGAATTCATATACTATACACCTGAAACTAACACAATACTGTATGTTAAGTGAAATTAAAATAAGAACTTAAAAAAAAGAATCGCATATTTTACTCTTTATTTTCCTCTCATTCTTCATGATCTCTACTTCAAACAAACAAATATCCTCTGGGCATCCTTTCTGATTGAATGCCTCTGCATCAGCCATGGTTTTTGGCACAGAACATCTTCAATATCATATCTACTAGAACATCCTCATCTAATAAAAAATCCATAAATTAAAAGCTATGTTGGCGTGTGTGGGAGATTCTTGTGAGCCAAAACGAATCAATGCTGTTTCTTTCTCTGGTATCCTTAAAATAAACCAGAGATCAGACAGAATCTGTTGGCATGTCTTTTCACCTCAGTCGGTATTTTTAATTAAATCTGAGGTGGCATAGTACAGAAAAGTGTATGTATATATCAGATAAGGGTATTTTTTTTCAACGTTTTTTTTTTTTTAATTTATTTTTGGGACAGAGAGAGACAGAGCATGAACAGGGGAGGGGCAGAGAGAGAGGGAGACATAGAATCGGAAACAGGCTCCAGGCTCCGGGCCATCAGCCCAGAGCCTGACGCGGGGCTCGAACTCACGGACCGCGAGATCGTGACCTGGCTGAAGTCGGACGCTTAACCGACTGCGCCACCCAGGCGCCCCAAATAAGGGTATTTTTATGGGCATTTTCAAAGTTTAAAAGATACTGAGTTCCAGAGGCTAATAACAACAATAAAATATCATATTGTTATTAACATAAGTACAATGAAACAAATACTAGAAAGCGAATCAACACATGTATCAACTCTTGTGAAATAACTACCCGAATGGGAGAATCCATTTTGCAGAGCAGAAATTATGGAGAGATTATTTCCTTTACAAAAGGATTCACCATAAGATTTCTTTAAACAGTCAGCCTGTTAGATATATTTAAAACATTATTTGATTTGGTGGTGCCCGGGTGGCTCAGTTGGCTAAGCATCTGACTTAGGCTTAGGTCGTGATCTCATGGTTTGTGAGTTTTGGCCCCGCATCGGGCTCTGTGCTGACAGTTTGGAGCCTGGAACCTGCTTGAGATTCTGTGTCTCTCTCACTCTCAGCCCCTCCCCTGCTCACCCTCTGTCTCTGTCTCTGTCTCTCTCTCTCAAAAATAAACATTAAAATTTTTTTAAAATATATTATTTATTTTGTATTCCACTCCCAAGTACACATCCAAGACAAATGCATACTTGTATTCACCAAAAGACATGTCCTAAATTGGAAGATTCCCCTAAGTGCAAAGTACCCAAATTCCCCTCTACTATAAAATGGATAAATACGGTGGATAAATATAATGGATAATTTTGCCAATAGATAAATGGATAATGGATAAATTTACCAATAGAACGCTATCTAGCAACAAGAATAACACAACTTATGCAATATTATGTATTAATCTCATTTATGTAATATTATCTATTAATCTCATAAACATAACGTTGAGGGAAAGACATCAGCCAAAAACAAGGGCATACTGTTTTATTTCATTCGCATAACATAGAAAACCACGAAGAAGTAAGATGACTGTAGAAGTCAGGATACCAGTTAGCCTAGTGAGACTGGTAGTCACTGAAAGACACATGACAGGCGCTTCTGAACTTCCTGTTTCTTGATTTGAGTGCTGTTTACACAGTTGTATTTAGCTTGTGCAAACTCACCAACCCAAACATCTATAACATGTACATTTTCCCTAGGCGTACTGTACTTCAGTGAAAATTTAATGAAGTATGATTTGGCTCGCGAAATATATTCGACATACAACGTTGGAGAATTCATCTTTTCAAAAGGGTTGCAACCTGAGAAGCATGCGTCACTGGCAGACACGAATAACGAGAGATGCGATGGCTTTGCTGAGGACACAATACAATTTACGTCTTAGGTTGGTGTGATAAAGAACAGAAATACTGGTCAGTGAACCAGACCAGACTCCCAGAAACAAATCGGCACACGGAGACTAATGAAGCAGATATGTGGTTATTTACCAACAGCAACAGAGCCCTGCAGTTGATGAATCTAACTGTCCTAAGAGCAGACCCTGCAGAACCATATGTAAAAGAAAACTTGGGCGGTAGGGTACATATTCCATTTTGTCAAGGAGCCAAAGTTAACTGAAAATGTGTAGCTCATCAAAGAGGAGCTGTTTTGGATCTGGCCCACTGTGGTAGTTGGACATCAGATGGACCTGCTCATTGTCCATGCCTGGGCAACAATTCAAACCACAGAATTTCACCACACTTGCAACACTGCATTCAGGATATTACTGAGAGACCAAAGATATATTACAGCAATGGACTTGGTCACTAGAGCCCATACTGTTAGATTTACATTTATACCGGATTCATCTGACGTGCAAAAGTGAAATAATAATAAAATATATGCATATAAACTCAGACAATCTGTGCACGTTGGTAATTGAAGAGCTGCCCGAATGTGTGCATTTCTCTTTTCCGAGGGCCATCATGGAAAGCTTCTTAAGTGATTTGTCCAGTAAGTAGATGCTGGATAATGAAGGGAAATAAATAACCAATGCTAAGACTCAGGATGACAGACTGGGACTCGGCATGTGTCCTGATTTACAGATCTCCAGAAGTGTCAAATTGGAAACTCAGCAATCATGTCAAGAACCACAATACTGCAGAGAAAGAAACAGTTCAGTTGATTGAGTACTAACCAATCTTTCACTTCATGTTTTTGAGCTAGCTACGTTTGATTATCGATATACATTCTTGACTGATATAAATTCCCACAACATCTCTCCTAGGGAAAAATGTTATTTACAAAAACGAAATGATTGCCTTTTTGAATATACATTGCTACAGAATAAACAACAGCTCTGTTGCAATTTCTGCACTGGATTTACAACCTGAGAAAGTTCCTGTGAGTAAGTTTTAGAAGGAAACCTTGATTGGCAGTTAGTAATGGGTTATAGCCCTAGATTCGTGACAAAATTTAACTGGCAAAAGTTGACTGACCACAACTTCAATTTTCTCAACTGCAAAACGGAAATAATGACAGTTGTACAACCGAAGGACTTTTGTGCAGATAAAATCCAACAATGAATAAAAGCATAGCGGACCATACTAAAGCAAGGTGTTGCTGCCTCTCTGTACAGAGACTAAACAACGGATTATAGTCATCAGCAAACATTTGTGATCTGCGATGTGGAGCACACTGTATATCTCAATGGTTCCACAGAGCACTTAAGTGTTCCAGGTAGAAAATGCCAAGCTGGAAGAGTGACATTGCAGGCAAATGGGTCACAAATGAGTTAAGAAGGCAGTTATTTAACTACGGTCAACTGTAAGCAAAATGACTCCAACTGAAGTTAAGATAATGAGTTCTGATAGTTAAAAACGGGAAAGAGATGTGGGAACCATAACAGACTGTTTCCTGCAGCTAAAATAGTCAACAGAATGTTAGGGATGATCAAGAAGGGAACTTAGGAAGGAAGGAAGGAAGGAAGGAAGGAAGGAAGGAAGGAAGGGAGGAGGGAAGGAAAAGAAACCGCAATTATTATACTCTTATACAAAGTTAGGGTACATCTATACCTTGAGTAATGTGAGCATATCTTAATGTTTGATATTCAAAGACTTACAAGGAACCAAGGTAAGTGAAAATAATAATCCAAATTATAGAGAATATTAATATTTGTTTCATCTGACTTCACATGGCATTTAAACACGGTTCTGTAGAAAAGTGATTTATAGTTAAGCTCTTCAAGGAGGTATCTCAACTTAAACCATTAAGAAGGGGGAGAAACAAATACACTGACCAGGAAGTCAAATGTACCTAGTGTAAATGGACATGCGCTGTATTTAGGAACAGGACATAAGGGGTGTGGTTGCTATGTAAACATAGAAGAAAATGTCTGGGACATTTCAGACCAAAAACCTGAAAAGAGAAGGGAGTTATAGGCACATGATTAAATCCTAGCCACTATGACTGATTTGAATATCTGCTCCGTCTCTAAATCCTAAAAAGCTAGAATTCAAGAAGAGCCAAACACCTAGTTGAAATTCATAGAAGACAGGCCTACCTAGAATAAATGACCAAGTTAAAAATATTTTATGATAGTAGTCTAATGTTTGTTAGATCGGACATGGCAAAGATCGTAATTTAATGCTATTCACACCCAGTTTACTCTCTGTAAAGTGAGGATAACAAAAACAAGAAGACTGATAATCTGTGAAGATTAAGGAAATAATGGACACAAGGCACTGACCGGAGCGCCTGGCCCCTAACTCACTATTACAGGGGTAAAGATAGGGAACTATGTGCTTTCATAATGCCAGTGAGGTTCTTAAATCCTGAGCCACAAGGCAGAAGGGAGCAGACTAGATGATCCCTGAGGTTCTTACCAGCTCTAACAGTCTGTGAAATACATGTTTCCTGGTGTTTCTGTCAGAGATAGAGGCTCACCTTCCAACGTTATTGAGAAGAACTCAGTCAGCTCAGTGACTGGATGAACAAAAAGAATATCAACAGCCATTCCCCTGGATGGGCTATTAGTATGATTCAGCCTGAGAATCTTAAAGTCAGCTGTGTTGAAAATTCAGTCAAAATAAACTCAAGGCAACCTAAACAAAGGTTCCTTTCTTCTGAAAAAAACTTTTCATTGAGGAAAAACTGATCTATAATGTTATATTAGCTTCGGGTGTACATGATAATTTGATATTGGTATATACTGAAAAACCATCATCATACTAAGTCTAGTCGACATTCAAAAGTTGTTTCTTTTCTGGAGTGATTGTATTTTTCTGGATCTTGATAGAGGCACGTGTCATGCTAGTGTAGCCATTCGTCAACACTCACCGAATGGCACACGCAAGACTTGTGCATTTGACTATGCAAATTTTGCCACAGACAAACAAACAAAAGAACTGTAAATGAATATTGAGCGCTAATTAATGATACGCGTGTTGTAGCGTTTAGGGGTAAAGGGTACTGATGCCTCCAAACTTTGAAATGAATCAAAAAATAATCGGGATTGATGGGAGGCTACAGGGACGAAGAATCTAGCAGAATCTAGATGGTGAGTTCATGGCTATTCAATGCACAGTTCCGTCAGCTTTTCTGTGTATTTGAATTTTTCAGAATAAAACATTAGAGAAAATGCTCTCTCACAGCAAGCACGAGGCAGCATATTATTTAGGCAGCTTTTTAAGTCACTAAGACCACTTTCCAATAAAGAAAATAATACCATCTGTGGAATATGTAAGTTGAGAAGATAGTAAATAGCATTTATAGGAATGGAAATGGCAAATGGAATTCAGGCAGATCTCTTAGTTTCATAATCAACAGGCTGTCAAAGACCATAATACCTCATTTAAAGTGTGCCAAATATTCTTTTTTTAAATATAATTTATGGTCAAACTGCCTTCCATACAACACCCAGCGCTCATCCCAACAACTGCCCTCCTCCATGCCCATCACCCGCTTTCCCCTCTCCCCCCCACCCCCCGTCAACCCTCAGTTTGTTCTCTGTATTTAAGAGTCTCTTATGGTTTGCCTCTCTCCCTCTCTGTAACTTTCTTTTTTCCCCCTTCCCCTCCCCCATGGTCTTCTGTTCAGTTTCTCAAGATCCACATAGGAGTGAAAACATATGGTATAAGGTATCTCTCTTTCTCTGACTGACTTATTTCACTCAGCTTAACACCCTCCAATTCCATCCACGTTGCTGCAAATGGCACGATTTCATTCTTTCTCATTGCCAAGTAGTATTCCATCGTATATATAAACCACATCTTCTAACAGAAAAAAAATGAGTCTTCTGAAAACAAGCTCATTCTCCAGTTGTGGTTATACACCATAGGTAAGGGTGTGCTGGTGCTCACACTGAAAGATGAGTTAAGGTCAAAGGAAAATTTTGCCACCAGTTGGAGAGTCACAGATTATGAGAAAATACCAACATCACGTCAAAATGAAACATGTAAGCTATTTTAATCATTTAAAAGGCAGATGTTGAAATGTGACATTATGTGATCATGAAAATAAATTCCAAAAATGGCTTCCTTTAACAGGGGGAACCTACTGGTTGAGATGAAACCTTGAAGTTGAGGGCAAACGCTTGACCTACAGGTCCGCAAAAGTATTTCGGTGTATAATCCTAGGTCACTCACAAGACATGGAAAAGAAACTATAGATACAGTAGATCACCGGACAATCCATCTGTCCCACTGGCCCCGGCTGTCAACTAATTAAGTGCCAAATGTAGCAAATAAAGTACTAACAACTCAAAAGGGTTCAGCAAGAGTTCACTAACGTGGAGTAAGGGGTACCATTACAGTTCCAGCACCATGGATTTATTGCCGTGTCACTGGCACGCAACGCACACAGCAAAACCCATTCATCACTCCATTTTCACATCAAAATTGATGCATTTGTTGGCATGCGAATATTCTCAAAGATATGTAGAAGAAAAAGGGCATTTTTCTCCCTGAACACACATTGAGTTTCGTCCCTACACCTTGTCACTCAAAGTTTTATTTGACAAGGTGCAGAAAATGCAAGTCATACTTGAGAAGCAAAGAGGGCTCACTTCTATCTTTACAAGCACATTTCGTAGTCTGGCCATTCAAGTCAAGGAATAAAATAAATATAAAATAATTCCTCGAATAGAAACACTGGGCTAAAAAGCGAAACACCAGATACTATCTACCGGAGGACTTATTCTGTCTTTCTCGTCTTCCTCACCGCCTTCCCTTCAGGTGTAGGTGTCCTTCCTACCCAAGCCCAATTCCCTCCCTGTACTCAGTATTCCAGTTTCTTCCACCTCCTAAAAGAAGGGATTCTATTTTTCACCGGCCCCATATCTTCAATCTCAGTCCAGAACTTCATCTAAAAAGAAAACACAAAACCAGAAAGATTTTCTTTTGGCCCTAGCACCGTGTCTGGCCAATCTGATGTCTTTTCCTTCATAGAAGAGTGGTTTACATCAGCGTGACTTAAGGGATGGTTTGTGTACCCACAGTGTCAGTATCACCTGCGAGCTTGCAAGAACTGTAGTAGCTCGGGCTCTACCCAAAACCTAACTCATCAGATTCTACGTTTTTAAAACTAGATTCCAGTGGTGATTTATGTGCACATTAGAAGTTGAGAAGCGCTAGTCAATATGCACTATTTCCACTTTCACACCTCAGGTTCCTTTCTTAGTCACTACATTCTGACTTTCGCCACTGAAATTGCAGATAATAGCTGAAATGGAAATTGAAATTGCCATTGAAATTGTGGTAGATAATAGGTATGATATTCAAGTTACTATAGCACTGGAGATTCTAAAGTCCTTATTTTTCCAGACCTCCCTTTAGTACCTGCCATCATTGATAAGCCCTCCTTGAAACTTTTTGATTAACATGGCATGGATTTTACCCGACCTTTCTGGCCATGCCTCAGCGTCCTCTGCTTATCTCTTAAATGTTGCCATTCCCTATGAGTCTCTTTTTGCTCTTCTTTTCTTTTTCCCTGACATATTCTCTCCCTGGTGAGTTCACCTATGTATATTGCTTCCTTTACTACCTTTCCAATGATCATAGTCAAATCTGTTTCAACCTAAGAACTCTCTCCCAAACGCCATGTTCACATAGTCAAATATCTACTAAATCCCTTTTGAATATTCAGTGTATCCAAAAATTGATCACATCCTCCTCACCCTTCTCCCCTAATTGCTGACACACATCTGTTCCTCTACCTAGTCATTCAAAGAGAAACATACAAATCATCCTTGATTTCTCTTTCTTCCTTATCCTTTAACCAAGATGCCAAGCCATTCATTCAACCTCCTTAATCGCTCTTCTAACCTCTCTATCATCCAGCTGTCGCTTCCCAAGCCTGTTTTAATTAAAAGCCTCCCGATGTTCTCTCTTATTTACTGAATCATAGCCTTGTCTGTGCAATTGAATCAACAGGGGTGATTTGAAAAATACCAATGTCTGGGCTCTATTCCCAAAGATTTTTATTTAATTGGTTTGGGGTGGAGTCCAGGCACTTGCAGTTTTTTAAAAGCCCCCACCTCCTGGCGATTCTACTGTGCAGCTAGGACCGAGAACCATTGCTCTAACACTGGTCTTTTACTCTCCACATTAATCTTCAATCCTGTGGTTGCAGAAGCCTTTTGAAGATGAAAATCTGAGTCTGTCATCATTTATTCAAGTCCTCTAATGTCATTCTTCCATTGCTTTCAGAACAAAATCAAAACGCTTTACCTGACTTGTAAGACCTTTTCCAGCTTCTTGACTTCTATTGCCCATTGAGGACCCTCTCTTGTAGCTCTACAGCCACATGAGAGTCCCCTGCATGTATAATGTGATGCATGTCTCACTCATGTCTGTGCCTCGCCTCTACCCAGATTATTCTCCACCCTTGTCCGCTCGGCAGCGCTCTGCTCAGAAGCCACCATCACTGGTCATTTTTTCCTGATCACTCTCTTTGGCCCCACCAAGCCTTGTTTCATGGGTTTGGGTACAGTACCCCACATTATGGTTCCTAGAGCACCCTGCTCTTATCTCGGAACACAGTGATTACACTATTTGGCAATGATCTATTTTCTGTCTATTTTACCCACTGAAAGGTGTTGCCTTCAGGAGACGAAATATATTTTTCTCATCGGGGCCCAGCACAAGTTTGGCACACAGGAAGGTGTACAGAAGTGTGGTGAAAGGGCAAACACAACTCTTGTATCACACACAAGAATGTATGCGCTCCTGCAGACACAAAATTATTAAACAAAACAAATATATACATGTAGGCAAGGTTATGAAAATAAAGGGCATGTTCAAATTTCTACCTTGTGAGAATGAGGCTTCTATATTAAAGGGAAAAGAGGAAATGAATTATTGAAGTATAGTCTCAATGGACCCTTTCAAATACTTCTCCGGAAAAGCAATATGTAAGATCAAAAATAAAGATCGATCAGTTCTGGCTCATTTAACGTATGTCCTGTTATTAGGCACAGGATCGCTGATTACAAAATACATTTTAGACCAAAGTTGTAGCAGTAGTGGATGAAGTCTCAAATTGCCCTTCCTAGGCTCCCTTTTGAGATAATCTTTACTTATTTAAACCTCAGCAGCTCACAAATGTTACAGTGAATAATGTGAGACACAGGGAGGTGAAAAGTAACTCTTCTGTGCTGATTCCTAGGGGCACATGTACCCCAGTGTTGACGGCAGCGCTTTCAACAACAGCCAAATCCTGGAAAGAGCCCCAATGTCCGTCAACTGAGGAATGGATAAAAAGATGTGGTTTATATATACATTCGAGTATTACTTGACAATGAGAAAGAATGAAATCCTGCCGTTTGCAGCGATGTGGATGGAACTGGAGGGTATTATGCTGAGTGAAATAAGTCATTCAGAGAAAGACAGATATCATACGATTTCACTCATGTGTGGAATTTGAGAAACTTAACGGAAGGCCATGGGGGAAGGGAAGGGGAAAAACAGTTTCAAACAGAGAGGGAGGCAAGCCATGAGAGACTCTGAAACACAGAGAACACACTGAGGGTGGATGGGGGGTGGGGGAAGGGGGAATGGGTGATGGGCATTGAGGAGGGCGCTTGTTGGGATGAGCACTGGGTGTTCTGTGTAAGCGATGAATCAATCATGGGAATCTACCCCCCAAATCAAGTAACTCTATCTACTCTAATGATTCCAATTCAAGTGATAAAATAGTTTCACACCAAATATGTAAATATGCTTTGAACATTAGTATAGCAACTCCTAAAGTGGTAGAGAGGCTCCTAAAATGAAAGGCTCGAGTTTACAAGAAACAACAAAAAAACTGTATACAGCTCCCACTATTTCTATTTACCTCTGGGTAAATCATAACTGTACGTCCGGGGAAGAAAGATCCAAGAGAGACACAATACCTTGGTGAAACATATGGCTGAGAAATACAGAAGCAGAATAGTGTGACTGCCTTAATTTTAGAAGAAAATCTTCTTAAAAAGAATTTCCATAGTAAAAGAAGGAATAGAGAAATTTTAAATGAGGTAATCTATGTGAAAAGTGCTTTATAAACTGCAAAGCTGTCAGCAACCATAAGGTACTATTATTATCTTCTTTAAAATATATTCCTTCAAAAACATATAAAATGGACGCCTTTTAACAAAAACATAAAGACACACAAACATTGCCAGAACTGGATATCCCACGAGATTATACTTTTGTTCTCCAAAGCTCTTATAAAGGGTTCTTATATAGATCATACGATGCGAATTTGTTTTTCCACATTTATTCATTTACTTATCCCTTTGTCTATCCATTCATTTATTGCTAACTTTTTCTTCACAATCGATTGTGTACTTGTGATGGAGTTAACATGTATTCAAAACCAAAGCTGCATAGGGAGTAATAAACATTTTATAAGTAAACTGCTTAATTCAAGATCCATATGCATTTGGCATTTGTGGCTTTAGGACACAGCACTTATTTGAACGCATCATCTGTTAGAAAGGAAAGCTGAGAGAGGGGGTTTTCATGGCTTCTACTGGCCTTTTGAGTTACGGTCAGGATCCTGGTCTGTGTTGTCAGGGCAGTGGGGGTCCGCTGGAAGGGTGCACGCAGGGAAGGGACACATCTGATCTGGGTTTGAAAAGATGAATCAGGCCGTCAATGGCAAAACAGGGGCAGGGGGAGGGTCAAGAAAAGATGTGGAAAAAACAGAGCAACAAGCTGGGACAGGTGTCCGGAAAGAGCCTGATGGTGGCTGGTAGACTGAAAGAGAAGAACAAACTAGCAACATATTCGGAAGATTAAATGCCAAGGACTTTGCCTAAACTCTTCCCTCTGCATAGAATGCATTGCCTGGTAGGTGATAGGTACTTCACTGAATGCTTCTGTGGGAAAAGGAATGGGATGAGATCAGCCTTGCAATTCTTTCAGGGGCTTTTAGAAGATCTGACCCTGGCGTAGTAGGACTTGTCCCTCTCACAGGAAAAGAGGGAGCTAACAGACTGGGACCACTATGACTGTTTCTCAGCAAGGTGTGCCTAGGTCACGGTGCCCCTTCTAGAATACAGGCCGTATGTAATGTCTGCAAATCCTTCCCTTCAAGACCCTTTGGTGGGAAGTCTTGCTTGCTTGACTTTATTTTGGGCTTGACTTGCAAGTCATTGGTGGTTCCCTTTCTTATCACAAAATGGGGGGGGGGGAGTTGCCTGGATCTGCAAATTTATTTGAAATGTGAGTTCTTGATCATCCCCAAAGGAAAAAGTGAAGTACACAGTTTGCCATATGGGATGGATAAAGCAGGTGAGAGGTCAGAGGTGTCACTACGAGAGATGCCATTCATATAGTGATGAGTAAATGAAACCACAAGCATATCGGACAAAGGGAAAGTCCGGGGTGAGAGGCCGACTAAGGGCAGGAAAATGAGATCAGAGATTTGGGAAAGGTTACATTGTCCCCGCGTTCACGGCAAACATCCAGAGATGAAGAGTGGGAGGTGGTCCCTACACTAAGCAAAGCCAACCTCTTGGGCAATCATTGATAGCTTCAGGGAAGTGGTTTAGAACCTGGGCCACAAGAGGTTAGGTAGAGAAGGAAATGACAAACAGGAAACTTAAGGCATGGGAGCTGCCTCACTGTGGGAGCCAGGATTTGGAAGAGTAGGGAAGAAGAAAGTAGGCAAAGTTAGGCAAAATAAAGGAAGCCAAGTTAGTCAATGAGAGTAGAAAATTTCCACTTGAAATTTGCTTGATAATACAAAGAATTTGTTAACATGAAAAACTGGGAAAAAAATGACTGGACGAGAATGGACCACTCATCAACCAGCCAGGGCAAAATGTGGATTTGTATCTAGCCACTCCATAGTTATACTCTTAATCTGATTATTAGAAGGAGCTCGTTACTTAGGAAATCTCTAACATTTTCTTTTCCCTGAATTCTGCCATCTTTCTGGCTTTCTTACCATATCCACCAAAACTACTCCCCTACTCTCTTTCGCTATCTTTGAGTTCATACACGTTCTCCTTGGCAACATTCAGACTCTTTGGTCTTCCTGTACTCCCCGGGTCCACTTGAAAGCACTTGGGACCATAACTGGTGCCAGGGGGAAGTTCCAGCTTGGAACAACCCTGTCTCTATCTTAGTCACCACACGAAGAACTAAGGTTGACTCCAGTGAGAAGAATGTTCCCATGTCTTTTTCTTGGCTGATGAGCAGTTACATCACTGCTCTGGAAAATTAGAAATAGTCGTGCTATGAAACAGCAGAAAGTATGTACATCGACTAATATGTCAGCTGCAAATTGGTATACTGATTCTCTCCATCTGAATAAAGCTTAGGTAAGAGATTGATCCTTAGGCATTTTGGTACCCACAGATAAAGTAAGTTAAGTTTTCTTAAGGTCGGTGTTAGCAAGAGGTTCAGACCAAAGTTAGGATACTTGTCTCCCCAAAACAAAAGATACACTATGAACTGCCATGCTGCCAGTTCCATTGGTGTTATTGACCTTCTAATCTCATTGCTTTTTTTCATCCTTTTTTTTTTTCTATACTAAAGCTCTGTCTCTTGCTGCTTAATAAGCTAGCTGTTACTAGGAGCCTAATGAAAGGTTGCTTTTTTTTCTTCCCTGAGTCCAAACCTTCCTAAATCACCTCTTCATTACTCTACTCACTTTGAACATTAAAAAACAAAAACAAAAAGAAAAAAACAAAGCTGAAATAGGTCATGTGAGAGGTTCATGAAAATCTCCATCCAGGAAGGACATCATCATCCTAATTGGTTTGTAACCTGCTGTGCTCAATAGTTCTCCAACTCATCTTAGGGCTTTTTTTAGCCTTAAAAATGAAACCTTCCATGTGGTGAAATCTAACCAACAATGAGAAAATGCTATAGGATTTTAAAAAATAGCTTCAGCATTGGCCTTAGAATACTCCGGGGCCTCTGCATAATTGTCTGACTGGAGAAAATGATCCACAAGGTACCATGTGATTGCGAGGTTTTAGTTCACATTTTACCAACCACAATGGAAGTATGAATTCAGGATGCTAAGCCCACACCTCGGCTCAATTGTCTGTGAAGGAAAAAAATAAAGAAATCAGCAATGTTTAAAAGAAAAGACCTACACAGAAGTAGATGGTAGAAAAGATAGAAAGGTCAAGAAGAAAGACAAGGAAGAAATTGTGTTTCATGAAAGTGGTTCCAACTTGTGTTCAAAGTTATATGTTCCTGACAGTAGAAAAACAAGGCAAATTCTTACAGATGTATAAATGTGTAAGTATGTCCCATCATTAGTATTATTCCTAAAAATAGAGAAATGCTTATTTTTCAGGTTTCTGAAAAAACAGAGTAACATTAAGTAGGTACATTTACACATTGCTTTTGAAACACCTGAGCTCTGCTGAAAAAAAAAAATGCATTTCCTTTGTTCCTACCTCAAACTTCCTGCCTTTGTTCCCACCTCAAATTTTCTGAATCAGAATCTTCTGGCTCTTGGGCGGGCACATGCATTCACAAGAGGGACAACAGTGCCCCGAGGAGGTGAATATTTGTTCTTGAGGGACAAAAATTCTTAATATATATACACACATCACAGTGGTTTGTGACTCTCCAAGGAGCCACAATATAAATAGATTATGGAGCATATCTGTGGGATTAAAATTCCATGGGGGAGGGGCACCTTTGTGGCTTAGTCAGTTGAGCCACCAACTTTGGCTCAGGTCATGATCTCGTGGTTGATGAGCTCGAGCCCTGCGTCGGGCTCTGTGCTGACAGCTCAGACCCTGGAGCCTGCTTCGGATTCTATGTCTCCCTCTCTCCTTGCTCCTCCCCTGCTCATGCTCTGTCTCTCTCTGTCTCAAAAATAAATAAACATTAAAAGAAGGTTGTTTTTTTTTTTTAATTCCATGCGGGAGAGGGGATTAGGAAACTAAAAGTCTAAAAAGGCTTCTTAGAGGTTAATGAGGAATAAAAGGTTGAGAAATACTGTACCAGTGTAATATACTGAATGGAATGGGAAAAACACAGACAGATATAAAGGAAAAAGAAAGTTCACTTAAATTCCACCAGTTGATAGCTATTAAACATTAAAATTTTAATGTTTATTTATTTTTGAGAGCGATAGAGACAGAATGCGAGTGGGTTAGGGGCAGAGAGAGAGGGAGACACAGAATCCGAAGCAGGCTCCAGGCTCTGAGCTGTCAGCACAGAGCCCAACGTGGGGCTCGAGCTCACAAACTGTGAGATCATGACCTGAGCCGAAGTCGGACGCTTCACCGACTGAGCTACCCCGGTGCCCCATAGCTATTACACATTTTGAGGTATATCCTCCAGTTATTTGTCTTGCTGGCTTTTATTTTTTTGTGTCTCTTTTTTTCTTCTGTACAAAAGTAGGCTGACACAGCACAAATAAAATTGTGTCCTACTTTTTCACACTTAGCCATTAATGTTGTAACCACTCATTCCCTATGCCATTAAATACTATCTGAAACTACTTCTAATACACATTGTGATATTCAGCAATAGGTATAAACCAACCTTTAACAACAAAGTTTCTCCAAACATTGAATGAGTGTCTTTGTTGTATTAGATAGAATTAATATTAGTACAGTAAGAGATACAAAGTAGGCATTTTTAGATTTATCATTTTCCTGTGATAAATAAGCAAATTACAGGCTTAAAGAAAAGCTACATACCGAAGTGTCTGATAACCAAATTCATTGTTCAGTTTCCATCTCTGTTTAAACAATGCCATTCTGGGGCGCTGGGTGGCTCAGTCGGTTGAGCGTCCGACTTCAGCCAGGTCACGATCTCGCGGTCTGGGAGTTCGAGCCCCGCGTCGGGCTCTGTGCTGACAGCTCGGAGCCTGGAGCCTGCTTCGGATTCTGTGTCTCCCTCTCTCTCTGCCCCTCCCCCGTTCATGCTCTGTCTCTCTCTGTCTCAAAAATAAATAAACGTTAAAAAAAAATTAAACAATGCCATTTTACCGTTTTCCTTCTCATTCTGTGCCTCTGTTTCCACCTGTCTCTCTCGCTTTTAAGGATGTTTTATAAATGAAACCTGGAATGTCTGCTTGTGATTGTTATTCCCACCTTTGCAGCTCAAAAGAGGGTAAAATCAAGGACTGAGTGCAGAGTGCAGAGTGTGTGGGACTAAGCCATGAAAGCAGTGTCTTTAATGACAGTGTACCTCCATTTTCAACCTTCATTTTCATTAAATTCTCATCTGATTACTCATGTTGAATTGTCTATAGAGCACAGCTACTTGTTCTTACACGTGATTATTGACTGAAAACTAATTTAGGGAAAATAACTAAAGATTGAGAAAGAACATAAACCTTTTCCTTTATTTATCTGGTTCAGGGATTGGTTTTTATGTTATAACCCTGTGCTGACTTGTACAGCTGAGTGTGTGTGTGTGTGTGTGTGTGTGTGTGTGAGAGAGAGAGAGAGAGAGAGAGAGAGATTAGAAGGAAGAGGAAGAGGAGAAGAATGGGATGGAGGGGTGGGAGGAGGGGGAGGCAGGGAGGAACATTTGCTTTCAGGATCCTATTTCATTCAAGTTCATCATACTATTTAAAAAAAAAATTTTTTTAATGTTTATTCATTTTTGAGAGACAGAGAGAGACAGAGTATGAACGGGGGAGGGGCATAGAGAGGGAGACACAGAATCCGAAGCAGGCTCCAGGCTCCGAGCTGTCAGCACAGAGCCCGACGCGGGGCTGGAACCCACAAACTGCAAGATGATGACCTGAGCCGAAGTCAGATGCTTAACCCACTGAGCCACCCAGATGCCCCGTCATACTGTTTTCAACTGAAAGCAAATCTTCATATTTTTAAACTACATTTTTTAAAAATAAGTTTATTTATTTGAGAGAGACAGAGACACTGCGAGTGGGGGAGGGGCAGAGAGCCAGGAAGAGAGAGAATCCCAAGCAAGCTTTGCAAGGCCAACGCAGAGCCCGACGTAGGGCTCGAACCCACAAAACCATGAGATTTTGACCTGAGCCGAACCAAGATTTGGACACTTAACTGACTGAACTACCCAGGGGCCCCTAAATTACATTTTTAAGAGTATGCATATTTCTTTCCAGTTTTAAACAACAGATTTCTATTACTATTAATATGTATACACATCTATTTCTATTTTCTGTACATATCTATGTAACTCATCTATCATTCTGTCCCTCTCCATCCCCTTAAGTTTCTCTTTACATGTACAAGTTCAGAGGGGCTCTGAGTCCTAACCTTCCAGAAATTTGGAAAAAGCCAGAAAAAAAGATTTTCCTCTGAAATTAAAATTGGGGAATAAAGGACATGACCGATGATATCAGCCATCTGCAAAAATAACCTGGCTGAGCTTCAGAGAACCCCTTCGAATGCAGATTCCCAGGTCCTTCTTATATCCCTATTATGGCAGAATTGCTTGTGGTAGGAGTCCGGGCCTTGCCACTGGAGTTGGAGATCGTTGCCCAGTTATTTTGTAAGGGTTTTGGTAATGGAGTACCCCGTGCAATCAAGTGAGGAAGAAGCAGTAATGTGGAGCCAGTAAGAAGCTCCAACTACTGGCTCACATCTCTGTAACACACCTGAGTTTTACACTGCCCTGTAACAGAAGGAGGAAGAGGGGAAGTTAAGTCTGTGTATGTGACGGCGGGGGGCAGCAGGGGGAGACCCAGGTTGCGTGGAATCATAAAGGAAAGCCAGGGGAGCAAGCAAGCATCTGTTATCACGTCTTTGACACCATGTGAGAGAAATGACCTAACTCTTTCTATTTGAGAAATCACTTAGAATAATAAAAGTGGGCGGTTTAGGTAGCTTCTCTCCCTTAGAGAACCATCCTTTATTTTTTTTTTTTTTAACGTTTATTTATTTTTGAGACAGAGACAGACAGAGCATGAACGGGAGAGGGGCAGAGAGAGACGGAGACACAGAATCGGAAGCAGGCTCCAGGCTCTGAGCCAACAGCCCAGAGCCCGATGCGGGGCTCGAACTCACGGACCGTGAGATCGTGACCTGAGCTGAAGTCGGACGCTTCACCGACTGAGCCACCCAGGCGCCCCTGTGAACCATCCTTTAAAAGTACCTTCTTACCCTTCTTCCAGGTGTTTGGTCACCATTGAACCTTGCAACCCATAATTTGGTCTTCAACATGCCCTCAGTGGGGACGGCACCCTGGGCAAATGATCATTATTAATTTTTCTGACAGCCTTATGTTGTGTTATAAAACACTAATTTTCAATGTATTGTCTCATCTTTCAAATGATATGTAAACCAATCTCTTGTGAGTCTGTGAAGTGTGGGTCAGGCCGCTAGACCCCGATCACCTCTGACACTACTGAATTATTAAAATCTGGTCGTCGGTCATGCAAAGCTGAGGACCAGACTTTAGATCTATGATAATACACCATATGGTCTGAACACTATCAAAGTCCTCCTTATTGAAGTTCTTCCTGAAATGATTTATTTAATTAATATTTAAAAAAAAAATCCTTCAAGCAGCAGATAATGAAAACCTAATCCATAAACCTACATGAAAAATGTATATATTAAGATCAATTTCAAGTCCATGATGTACGTATCACTTTTTGTTTGATGATACCTATATTCTAAAATTTCAATCTTCACAGACATTAAGAATTCAGAAATCTTTGACCAATGTTAAGTCATACTTCAAAAATCCTGGTTGATTGGCTACAGATCAAGAGATGTTTTGTTTTTAAAATTTTTTTTAACGTTTATTTATTTTTGAGACAGAGAGAGACAGAGCACGAATGGGGGAGGCTCAGAGAGAGGGAGACACAGAATCCGAAACAGGCTCCAGGCTCTGAGCTGTCAGCACAGAGCCCGACGCGGGACTCGAACTCACGGACCGTGAGATCATGACCTGAGCCGAAGTCGGCCGCTCCACCGACTGAGCCACCCAGGCGCCCCTGTTTTGTTTTTTAAACCATGCCCTTTTTATGTCTTTATAAGGTTCCTAGGATATATTCCTGTTATTCTCAAAATATTTCCTCAGGAGAATTTAGTCATATTCTGATCCACTTAAAACAATCACTAGTTAAGTACAAATTTGCTTCCAAAACCAATCTGAAAACACATTGTAGGAATATACATCTGCTGAAAGATGGTTTCCTTTTATGTTCCCCTTCCCATCTAAAAGTTATTAAGGAAAAGTCTGTTGCTATGGAAACATTCAATTTGGCACCATCTGTATTCAAAATTCAATTGCTGCAAGCCTTCAGCCAATCTCCGGTTTTTAATTGGCAGAACCTTCCCAGAATGCTTTACAAATCTTTTCGGAAGCCAATCCATGAAGCACATCACGATGTAGAGCATCAAGAAAGTTCACAATGCAAGCCTCACTCCATTATCTTAAGATCACCCTTGCGCAGTCTCAAAGCATGAGGCCTTCTGATAATTACTTGGCATGGGGATAATGCCTAAAATTTATTGCCAAGTTGTTTTCTTCTGCCTAATGGATTTCTCATTCGAAGAAAGTACTCATTTTACAAGTGACTTAAGTATTTAAAAGACCCTGAAAAGGAGCCCCAGTGCAAAACTTACATAGCAATACACAGTTCGAATAGAAAATGCATATAGAAGAAAGAATTAAGAATGCGTATTTTGTAATCAGCCTCATCTGAGTTCGAACATAATTGGAATGCTTGTTAGCTACTCGACTTAACCTCTCTAGGTCCCATTTTCCTCGTCCGTAAAGATCTACTGTGAACACTGTGAAGTATGCACTTTGGACAAAATACATACTTCACATATCCCATAATGGAATTGAAGATGTGTTGATCTACATGGTGTTGAAGAATATTCCTTTGGAATGTCAAGTGTCTGTATATAAGTACCATTAAAATTTACAGGAGAGTTATCAAAGACAAATTGTCTGAAATATTAGTATTATTTTATTACATTTGTTTTCATGTGTATTTATTTTGAGAGAGAGAGAGAGAGAGAGAGAGAGAGAGAGAGAGAGAGAGAAGGAGGAATGTGAGTGGGCGAGAGGAAGAGGGAGAGAGAATCCCAAGCAGGCTCCACACTGTCAGCACAGAGCCTGGCACGGGGCTTGATCCCAACGAACCGTGAGATCGTGACATGAGCCGGTATCAAGAGTTAGATGCTCGATTGACTGAACCACCCAGACGCCCCTGAAAAATTATTTTTAAGAAAGGGAGGATATGGATGGATCTTCGAGAAGCATAAAGACACTCAAAGTAAGAAAGTTACAAACAATGTATGCACAGTTGTGGGTTGGATCATGACATTTTGATGGGCTAGAGAAGTCACTCGCCATAATTAAGCTCTGACATGGTTTCTTGGGCGGGGGGGTTCTTGCAACCCACCATGTTGTAATTATCCTCTGCGATTAGTGGCCCATAGCTAACTAGAATCTGTTATTCTATAACTCAGGTTTGCTCTGCCACAGCCAGCCCTCCCCTTTGGTAATCCTTAGAAGGCAGTGTTCCAGCGATATTACTTACTGCTCCAAGGTTACTATATACTTTCAAAAATTCATGGCTTTGATTAATTGGTAACCTTGGTATTATATAGATTTTTATATTTATCCAGTTAAGCTATTTCAGGCATACTTGATTATCTTAATTGAACCAAAATACTGTAAGTGTTACCTTCATGCCGTACCTCGGTGCAAATCACTTTATCTTGTTTTCCCCCTTTAAAAAAATGTGTAAAAGTTACAACTTGTATGTTGAATAATCAGGATTTATGGCATTTAAGTATAAAGACAGCTTCATCTGTCTTCCTTTGTCCCTTTAAATCTGCTCAAGGAGGTAGTTCTTCTGTCCCTGGGTGAAAATATGGGCAGCTTCCAAGTCTTTTCTGGCCACCGTAAGGTAATACAAGGTTCTGTTGTCATTTTAATACGTTAATATTAGAATTTCCAGTCTAGTACATTAATTAACCCTTCAAACTGAATTCACATATACAACTTCTCCCCAACTAGCAGAGGCCGCAATTGGCCCAGGTCCCTTACTTCGGTGAGGAGGGGGTAGGCTGAGCTTCCTCTCTCATTCACCAGCTGCCCTTTTTCACCCGAACAGAGTTGAACAGGAGTGGATGGAAGAGAGGGAAGGAGAGCAGGAAGTTCTTACCTGACGACGTACTGTGGCTATTCGAATGTGACTTTTTGCTTTCTGGGTCTGGCTGATGTTAAATATCACTAGAGGGGTTTGACGAAGCTTTTCTAGACTTGGCAATCACTGGCATCCTTTCATTTGCTGTCCTAAATCCAGATAAATGTCATTGTTTTTTTAAATTTTTTATTTTGGTGGGAGTGAATCATTCCCACCGCAGGAACTTGGAATCCGATGATACACTGCTCCAGGTTCCCCTGCAAGTGTTCCTAAAGGAACTTCTCTCAGGGGCACCCGGGTGCCTCAGTCGGTTAAGCGTCTGACTTCGGCTCAGGTCAAGATCTCACGGTTCATGAGTGGGAGCCCCGCGTCGGGCTCTGTGCTGTCGGCACGGAGCCCATTTGGGGTTCTCTCTGCCCCTCCTCGGCTCCTTCTCCCTTTCTCTCTCTCAAAATGAATAAACTTAAAAAAAGAAACTCCTCTCTCTTAAGATGGAAGGTCGGCTCCTCCCCTTGTGAAAGTGGGAGACCTCAGGAGAAGGGGGCACTCAGAGCAGCATTTTCTCCCAAGAACCGTCAAATTTTTCCCAAGTCGCAATTTTCTGAATCTCTTTCTATCCATTTCCTTTCAAAATGTGCATACCTGTTGCATACCTCACTTTGGTGTCTGCTGTGTATAGGAACTTAGTGCCTCAGTCACAGACACTGCCCATTTGCTATCTGGTTATAAATGACAGTGTGCGTTAGGACACTGTTAGACCAAAGTGCTCTAGTGCTGAAGACAGAAACTACAAGCAAGACCATACCAGATGGTCTCCAAGGCCTCTTGCAGTGTTGAAGGCCTTTACTTCTTTGATTCCCGTATTTCTTCCACTTGAAACGTATCTCTCTCAGCTGTAAGGTCCAGCTTCCGATTCACTTCCATGATACATTCCACTGAGACTTCAGTAGACCACGAACACGTCATCTGAACCTTCTTTGTGCCAAGTGCTAGCCTAGGTTCTGGAAAAATCTGTGATGAAATAAAACAGTCTCTGCCCTCACACAGCAGAGTCTCTTCCTCCTTTCAACCTCCATTTTACTTTGCTTGTACCTTGCATCTGTGTTTCGCTTCGGTATCAAAGTTATTATCTATACACATCTGTCTCCCCTTGGACTATCAGCTCTTGGACAAAAGCATTCATATTTTATTCACTTCCATACATCCCTTTCACCCGACGGTGACCAAATAATTATAATTAAATGAAGTAATGAACAATGAATAAATGCACGGATGTTATGAAAATATTATTTATATTTTTCTATAGCATATATATACCTATATTCTATCGAACATGATAATCATTTTACTATTTCTACTTAATATCAAACACATCACTGGAGGAGATTATATTGTTATTTCCTTGGAATACCATAAAATTCCCAGCCTGATACCATACACGCTGGAAGTACATAATCAAAATTTGATAAATAAATGTGTGAATGAAAATTTCAATATTGTAACTTGTACTTGCCCTTCATGTAACTTAAATACGAATGCAAATTGTTAAGTAAAAAGATTAGGTCAAGTTTAAAATATAATTCAGCTATAGCTTTTGGGAAACGAGTAAAATAATCTTTCACTCCAGATTGATTTCTTTGTGTAAATTAGGTCCTTATTAAATATTTGCAGACATACATTTATGAAAGAAAGTCATCAGTCTCATCGGTCTGTTTCTTTTAGAAGAGGGTCCATCTATATTTAATTTGCTTCCACAAACTTGAAGGTGAAAACTTATTTAGTAAGCACCTAATGACTGTTTTCTAGGTACTACTGTTAATCTAGGCACTTTAAAGGATGGGGCCGATCCTTACATTTCTTACTACTTACATGACAAAGAAACTTGGAATAGTCACCACTGCCTAACTTGATGAATTTATTCTATTTCTGATTAAATTATACTAAATCATATATGAACATAATTTAATGCTCTTTTGTTATTAGCACAGGGCACTGTGACACTGAAGAATCTAATTTTTAAATGAAATAACTTGTTCAATTACTTTAGCATACTAAAATAGAATAAAATTTTTATTACTTTTAGTTTCAAACCAGCATTATGACATTTTCTTGAGATCCTTTTAAAATTCCTTAAGGATGCCAATTCTATCTTTAAAAACCAACTTGGTATTCTAGTTGAAGGGGAGCAGAATATATCACCCCGAAATATGCCTGTTTGGCATAAGGATTATTTTAAACGGGTGATTTTTTAAGAAAGAGCAGACAGAGAAAAGCCTTGAAAATGAAGTAGAAGTCACCCTAAGAGATATTTACATTTGTAAGAGAAATCTCCATTTGTTAAGGTGTCTCCCCGTCTGTACTTGACTCTAAAATCTCTAGTAACTCTTATCAATGGAATAGTCAAGGACTTAAATCTGCAAAAACCACACCCTTGATTACTGCCTTTGCCAGATAACCTCCCATAATTGCCCCCTGGAACATCTTTTGTCTTTGGCTGGAGATGTCATTAAGGTGGCGCTCGGGTCATTTTTGGGAGTTACTCAGTTTTCTTGGCTCTCTCTCATGTATACAGGAGATATACATGTTACGAAGCTTCTGTTTGTTCTTCTCCTATTAGTCTGTCTTTTATTATCAGGGATGTCTCAGTGAAGAACCTAGAAGGGCAGAAGGAAAATTATTTTTCCTCCTCTACAAAGTCAACAACTTTTACCTGAACTAGACAGTTGTATCTGCCAGTTATTTTAGAGGACGGAATTTTGAATCAGGAATCTGGTTCCTAGAGTCATGGTAAAGACCCATCCCATAATCTCTACGTCAAAAATATATTTCAAGTCAACCCTTTTTGAACGGCCACGCAACTTGGTGTGTATACTTAGAACCAAGACAGAAAAATAATGAAATGATACCATTTGATCGAAACAAAAAAAAATATTAGTAGTATGGCTCAAATGAAGCAGCTTACAAGTGCCTATGCCAGATTTGGGTACCAACTGATGCAAACCATCCTGGGCACTCTGGTTGTTTTAAGTCTTAAAATAGGTACAACTCATCACCCACCTAAGGAAGTGTACAGCCAGCGAGTGTAATGTTTTTAATGGCCGTAGCACATTGCGCCGGCCGCCCTGCATTTTGATATTTATTCTGCTTCCTCTAGGGACAACAGGCAACTTAGTCATCCCCTGTGTTCTTTATATAATACGATTTCACATTCCTATTTTGTCTTAAGTTACCACATGACTTCCTGATTTGAGTTCTCTGAACCTTTTCAACAGACATCATGATAAAAGGAAAAAGAAAGTTTCATTAAAAAAAAAAAAGATAAAGAGAATCCTAATCCAAATTTCTACTTTAAAGATTAGAGGGGGGGACTTGAGCTTCTGAAGATTAAGAACTCTCTATTTACATTTCATTTCCATTTTGCTCAAATCAGCTGAGCCTCCAAAAACGAAGAGAAGAACATTTCAAATGGCCTAGTACATTTTCTGCAAGGATGAGGTATGTGAACTGGAATCAGACCAAGGTGCTTTTTAAATCTCTTCTGCTCATAAGAGAGTGTACTAAAAAGACTCTCAATCTCTTAAAACTGAACTATCACTCACCGTTCCAAAACCTGGGTGTATTTACTGTGGGTTTTGTTTGGGTTTTGTTTGCTTTTTCAGCAGGGCATTTTATTAATCTCTTCAGGTGAATTTTTTTTTGTTTTTGTTTTTTTTCAAGCTGTGTTGGCTTTTTTTTTTTTTCAGTGACTTTGCTTAAGGCATAAAAATGAATCCCTAGGAGGATTTTGAGTTCCATGATTCATTACATACCTGATATATTTTAACGGAAATATCATAAGTTCATAAATAATTGATACAGACATATGTCAGTAGTATATATAACATTTATGTGTAAATATATACACATATGAGTACATAAGACATAAATATGCATATAAATGTGTACATGTATATATGTGTATATAAACTTTCAATAACTAACTCGCAAGTGTTGTCTCCTTTCAGTGTAGGTTTGGGGAAAGAAGAGCCATCTAACACCCTTTTTAAGAATCAGAACACGGGTTAAACCCTGGTTTTTCCCTGTGCTATCTGTGTGACCTTGAGAAAGGTATTACAAACCACGATCCTCAGTTCCGTCACTTATCGAGTGAGGACAATACCTACTCTAGGCAATGTTGTGGATATCAAATCAACTCACATATGTTTTTGAGTTCTTGGTCCAATTTATGTAAAACGGAACACAGATATACAATATCACTATTTATAAGATGAGATATTTTAGAATCTGAGTAAAATCTGACTTTGCCACATACCGTCAGTAAAAATTTTGACACCTCCGTACTGTCTGAAATGTTTCGTAGGTTCTGGAGTTCTCTGGGACACGTTTTCCATTCCCGAAACACCTAGCTGCGGAGAGGGGAACCTGAGCATTGAAGCGCCCTGCCACATGCTAAGAAAAAAATGAATCCTGTTCCATTTAATGATATGTACCCCCTATGGTACTATGCCCCCTAGGTGCATATATGCTTTGTTTGGCATCGTACCCTACAATCATAGACACATAACCTGATGTGCTAAAACTCCAAGAAGTTTACAAGTACTAATAATCATCAGGAGAAATCCCCCATTTTAGAGTCCGACGGGACTGAGCCTTCCCCTTTTAGCAGTTCCTACAATGGCTAAGACAAAACTAAATCCTTACTGAGGAACAAGTAAAGTGCCACTGTTTCAAAAGGCCAATACGAGGGGCGCCTGGGTGGCTCAGTCGGTTGGGTGTCTGAGTCTTGATTTGGGCTCAGGTCATGATGCCACAGTTGTGGGATTGAGTCCTGTGTTGGGCTCCATGCCAAGTGTGGAATCTACTTGGATTCCCTCTCTCCCTCTCTCTCTACCTCTCCCCTGCTCATGCTCTCTCCCCATCCTTCTCCAAAATAAAAAAGGAAAAGGACCACAGGAGCCTATACATTCCTATGTTGTTCATATGGCCTTATCTTTCTGCACAATTACACTTGATGTTCACATTTTCAGGTTGACTGGATTTTATCGATTCATGGCACAGTGTTCTGTTTAATTATAGAGAAAGGTGTTTTTCACTCATTCTTACTCTGTGCATTTGGGACCCAATTTTCTATTTTAAACATTGTGCTGTGTAGCATACATTTTTCTGATAACAAATTAAATCAGGCTGCTATAGGACGCTACACCTTTCCTTCTGTCCACCAATTGTGTTTTCCTGAAAGCTAGCTGTGGCCCAAGGCAGCGGTTCTATTACTCTTGTATAAAAGAAAAATCAGATGCCAACGGTCAAGTTTATTGTTTCTATCACCGCCTTATGGACTTTATAGGAGGCTCTCAATGGCTTTACTCCTGTGACCCAGGGTTAGACGTACAGATGGCAATAAACCAGACTATGCAGTAGCTGGAAACACTAAAAATAGAACATTCTGCATAAATATTTTTGTTTTATCATAACACTGAAGAAAATACCATAAAGCACTTCACTCATTCATTCATTGATCCATTCATTCAGGAAATCTTGAGGGAGAGCCTAGTTTTTCTAAATTCCTAGACCGGGATTTAAGAGAACACTCAGTGGCGATGAATTTCTTGAACAAGCACAAAAATTCTGGGTGTAGACATAAGAACATTTCCCAGTCTCCATGTATCCATTTTCTACATATGAGAAACTCTTACCCTGGTGGTCAACAAATGTCAACAACCTAGAACACCCGGTAGAGCTCTTAATAAGGAGGAGAGCTGATCATGTGTCCCCCATCCCAAATTCACAAGTTGAAGCCCTACCTTCCATTGTGATGGTATTTGGAGATGGGGCCTTTAGGAAGTAATTAACTTTAGATGAGATCATGAGGGTGAGGTCTCCTGATGGCATTAGGGTTCTCGTGAGAGGGAGAGAGCAGATCTTTTCTCTCTGCAGCATGTGGACACAGTTAGAAGGTAGCCCTCTGGAAGGCAGGAAGAAGGCTCTCACCAGATCTGCTGGCACCTTGGTCTTAGACTTCCTGGCCTCCAGAACTTGGAGAAATAAACAAACATCTGTTGTTTAAGCCACCAAGTCTATGGCATTTCGTTACAAAGGCACAAGATGTTTAAGATATTGATATCTACGCAGTGATTTGCCACTTGAAAAGGGCCATTCCATACGTCATTCTTTTGAATCCTAACAGCAATCTGGAATGGAAGGCATCAGCAGCCTAATGTTATAGATGGAGAAATAAAGGGTGAGAGAGATTCAATAATTTGCTAAGGGTCCCACTGTCATTAAAGGGCAAAATCAGGATTTAAACCACCTCTTCTCATTTTAGATGCCCTGCTTTTAGCGTTGCATTATGCTAAGGATGAGATGAGGGAAAGACATGCTAACGTGTTTGTCTTCCTAACATAAAAGTAATAATCACCATTGTCATCATCGTCACTATTATCCCATAACCAACCAGCTGCCTCAGTCTTTCTGTTAGGCCTCCCAAACTCAAAAGCTTTCTTTTCTTTTCAAAACCCATACTCTTCGTGTGGAGCCAGGCTGAGAGAATTATCCACACGTCCGGTCGCCACAGAAAAAGCCTCGGGGGCGGGGGGGGTTCTTTTTCCTTTCAACATGCACATGCATAATCAAGGGCCCACACAAGTGGTCTGTCACTTTTCACGGGAATAGCAGCCCTGACATCTGCTGGGTTGTCTGACGGAGAAAGTTAAAACAACAGAGGGTCAAAAGTCTGAAAACTTTCCTCTGAAGGCTTGTTAAGTCCGGTAGTAGTCATCTCCAGAGTGGCCCCATTCTCCTTCACCTCCTGGTATTCATGACCTTCTGGAGTCCTTCCTCCTCCCACCTCATTGCATCGGGGCCGAACGGTGTGGCAAATAATTTACAGAAGCAGTAATAGGACAAATACTAAGGCGAGGTCAAAAAAGGCACTGCTGCTTGTACCTTGTACTCATGGTTGACTCCTGGGGGAAGCCAGCCACAAAGTCACAGGGGCACTCAAGCAGCCCCACGGAGGAGCTTGGGTAGAGAGGAACCGACTAGACAGCAGCACCTCACAAACCATAAGAGTGAGCCACCTTGAGAGTAGGTCCTCCGGCCCCCATCAAGCGTCCATATGACTGCACTTCCATTTGGCTACTGAACACAGCCTCGTGAGAAACTCCAAGATGGAATCACTCTGACTACATGCTCATGATCCCCTGACCTACAGAACCCGTGAGAGGTAATACATGATGATCACTGTTCTAGGCAACTACGTTTTGGGGTGATTTGTTTTGCAGTGATACGTAACTGCAAACTCCTTTTCTTGACTAAAGCAGAAGGAGCCCAGCTCTCCCCTTTGGATGCGGAAAGGCCACAATCTATTAATCCTTTCTGCTTACTTCATACATGCTTCCCTTAAGGCAGGTACAACAGAATAAAGACCAGTTGCAAGCAATGTGTTATGTTGATTCAAATTATTAATGAGAAAATCTGGCTACAGAAAAAAAACCCAAGTAGATCTAAAAGAATTCCTACACTTTCCCAACACCTGAGGAGAGCTGAGAGAGTCTTTTAGGAGCTGTGTATGCCATATCCAACCTTTGGCTTAGCTCCATCTAACCTGCGTGATATCACAAAGGAGGAATATTCCTCTCTATACCCAGAGGTACAAAAATATAATAGAAATTCAGGTCTTTAATTCCAACGCCCCACGAGGCCGTAAGATAAAAATGTTAGCCTGTGAAAAACTACAATTTCTCCTGTGGGCACATCTCTTTCTGTTTTGTATTTGTCTTACCTGCCCACATTGTCTGAGTGTGAGATTCTTTGTATTACGTGTACTCATCATTATCTTTATTCAATCATACAAAAAAAATCCATTTTCACTCACTGGTTTACTTATTTAATAGTTATGTTCATTATGTTTAGTTTAAAGTGGATGAGTAGAACACGTGCTAATCCAAACCTTTCACCTTAAAAGGAAACATAATGAAAAAATAAGCACTTAGAAAATGGTATTTATGTTCATAATTGTGGCTACATCACTTTAAATAAAATATATTTATTATTCCTATTACACGTTCACATGAGAGATTAATAACTGAAGACAATTATGACTGCTAATTTGGATTTTAAATCCTGTTCAAATATGTTCTGATACTAATCCTCTTCCAGAATTAAAGAATAGGTACATCAAAACAGAATTATTTTAGGACAGATGTTTAGTATTAATTTTTTTTTCAATATATGAAATTTATTGTCAAATTGGTTTCCATACAACACCCAGTGCTCATCCCAAAAGGTGCCTCCTCAATGAGTTTAGCATTAATTTAACACAACGTAAGTAAAAGTGTATAAGGAAAAACATACATATTTGCTTTTTATAGGTATATTTTTAAGTTATAGTTACTCTGACAGAGCTCTGAAATTCTTTAAGAGGTTACAGATCATTTGTAAATGTAATGTATATTTCCAGATACCCTATTACTTGGATGCAAATGAAAGTTAAAGAAATCATGACACTTACATGTGAAGAAACACATGGCACTATGAAGCACCGTGTGATGGTTAATTTTATGTATTAAACTGGCTAGACAATGACACCCAGTTGTTTAAGCACCAGTGTAGATATTGCTGTAGAGGGGTATTTTTCATTATTTTATTTTATTTATTTTATTTATTTTTTTAAATGTTTATTTTTGAGAGAAAGAGAGAGAGAGTGCGTGAGCAGGGGAGGGGCGGACAGACGGGGAGGACAGGGGTATCCAAAGAGGGCTCTGCACCCATGCAGGGTTTGAACCCACGTACCGTGATATCCTGACCTGAGCTGAAGTCAGATGCTTTAACTGACAGAGCCACCCAGGCGCCCTGAGGGGTATTTTTTAGAGAATTGAAATCAGTAGACTGTAATTAAAGCAGATTAGCCCCCATAATATGGGTGAGCCTCATCCAATCAGTTGAAGACCTTAAGAGAAAAGACTGAGGTCCCCAGAAGAGGAAGGGATTCTGGCTCCAGACTGCCTTTGGACTCAAGACTGCAGTATTAAGTCTTCTTTGAGTATCTATTCTCCTGACCTGCTCTAAAAATCTCAAACTTGCAGTCCCCACAGTCTCAGGGACGAATTCTTTAAAATCTCTGTCTCTGTCTCTGTCTCTGTCTATATACACATATAAGTTAATTATAAATAATGTATAATATCATTAATATACTAAATATAGATGTATGTGTACATGCACATATACATATATACAGGGTTCTCTGGAGAACGCTAATAAACTCATTCCTAGTGAATAATGACACTGGAAGAGAAGATTAATATTATAACAAAATAATACTCATAATAATACATGTAGTAAAACTTTTATTTTTGTAGTGGGATTGAGCAAAATATATTTTGTTTAATCCTTGGTACACCATCAAGGTCCACTGCACCCAAATATATATTTTGAGTTTATTTTTTAAGAAGTTCTTACTATTTGTAAAAATTGATATTTTTTGACTTTTATTCTTTCCTAGTGGTCTACCAAAAAACAAAGGGATATTTTACTTATTCTTTAAATAAAATCAAATTCCTTTTATTTACCATGTGGGTCCACTGAAGCCTTTCATAAGTCTAAGATACATCGTGTAGTCTTAGTAATCTTATTTTTCCTATATTGGGAAACATTTTGCTATTTTATCACCACTCATAAGTTATTCCTAAATATGCTAAAAAGATCTGTAAGTGAAAGCATGATGGAATTCTCTAGAAGGATGATACAATAGTGAAGTAAATCTTCAACCTTTAGGTTTCTTCTTACACTGGCCAAAATAGTGCATCTTCTTTCAAGAAGGTATAAAATAGGATTGGGGACACCATCTTTGGAGTCTGCTGTTAGCTTTCGTTGAACAGAGTTGAAAACGTACGTAGCACTTTTCATTTTACTCCCATCATGTCAAAGACAAGAAAATTGACAGAAGAAGATACTTATGATTATGAGACATGATGGAAGATAAATGCGAGCGGACAGAAATCATCATTCTAGACTCCAGTAATGATGGTGAAATTGATCATATAGGGGAGATCTTAGGTGAAATCTTAGACTGAGTCTTCAGATGATGAACAAACACAGGGATCGATGAGCAAACAATATATTTCTAAGGACAGAAGGGAAATATGATATTTTAATCTAGTTAGGCATTCAACAGGAAGGACTTCATCACATAATGTTTTGTTGAAGAACTTGAACCATCCTATTTTGCTAAAATCATGTGGGACCCTATAGCGTTTATGTTTGTGCCTCCAAATTCATATGGTACAAAGTTTGTTGGGTTCAATTCTTATTAAAATTTCTAAGGGAGTTGGTTTTTATTACCTCTCTAATCTTACTTCTGTGAAGTATTTGGAACATAACTTAGACATACAAAAAAAAGGAAAATGGCTCACATAAACCTAGAGGGCAAATGGTCATCTATTTTTTTTTTTTTCCTGGTACGCTGAAGGGTGAATCAGAAAATGACATACATAAACACAACCAACTTTAACTCTCAGCTTTCTTATTCAACGTATCACTAAGGACCAGGAAGAAATCTGTGTTATCGGACTGGTGACACAGCAGAAGATACAGAAAACAAAATACAGAGTAAAACTCATCCACTCAGTCTTCAGTGTGTGTTTGTCTGAATGCGCTTCTGTTGTAAGTAGCCACTGGGAGGTGTGACGCCAACTCCTCTTCCTCCATTCCTTAAACGTAAGCCAAGCTCCAGGCTGTTCCCTAGTCTCTTCATCGGGCTCCGTGTCTCTGTGCAAACTCACCACCTACTTCAGGTAACTTCCAAATCTGCTCAGAAGTAACTTTGCTTCTGAAACATCTCCTTGTGTTCTCTTGAGCCCGTTATCTTATCACCCATATTCGACTCCTTGTCCTGAGTCTGTCTCCGGTTATATTACCATCTTCCAAAGCACAGAATCTCAAAATCTTCAGAGGCAAACTCTTAGATTCCACACCTCCAGTCAATGTCCAAATCTTGTCAATACTTGCTCCACCGCATGTCTCAATTCAGTGCTTTCTTTCCACTCTACTGCCACTGCTCTAGCTTGGGCTCTCTCGCCACCTACCTTGCCTCTCTGACTGCTTTTACTCCTGTATCCTCCACAACATACTCACACACACACTCCCACTTCTACGAGTTCATCTGTCACCCCATTGCTAACTTAAGTCTAATTATGTATTCCCCTCTCGTCCTTGCCTCAAATGCCCTTCCTCTCCCAGCCTCCTCCTGCTTTTCAAAATCCCATTCACGACCAGATCAAATGTGACCTCCTCCTAGAAGCATTCCCAAACCCCTTCATTCAGATCCAATCTTCCCTCCTCTTGTTCTCTCTCAAGATTGGGGAACGCGGCTCTGCTCAAGTACTTATCCTGGACTGCCTTGCCCCAATAGACTTGTCCAAATACCCACATTTGACTGTAAGCTCTTTCAAGACAAAGGCTGAATCTTATTTTCCCCTCTATCCCAACCATCACATCTGACATTAACTAGCACAGAGTAAGCATTCAAATATTTACTGAACTGAACTGAACTCTTCGGTTGCCAGCGGCATCCTGGTGGATGTAAATTTTGAGAGCTGCTTGTAGTTATAACAGGTTGACAGCAGGTGCTAGATGTCAAAAGAAGAAATTTATATGGTTGACTCCACTTCTTCTAAAATAAGCAACTCTCTAATAGACAATACCTGAGAGGAAGATATTGGCTGGCATTTCATTAGCCATAGAGATTTCATAAAAACGTGGAGAACAACAAAGTCTTTTTATTTCACCATGAAGGATTTCATACATTTGGTTGCAGCAATGAATGATAGGTTGACAAAGCTGCTATAAAACTGTCAGTTAGTTCAAAAATCCTGCGAGAGTATTTTTATTCTCATGCAGCAGAACATTCTCCCTTCTACAGCCCTGTATACCAGCTCTTTAAGCAACATGATATGAACTCATTTCGCAAAATTTATACGATGTCACCAACTTTCTCAAAGAATTCCAGACTGGTTTGAAAAAGCCTTAGCTGAAAAAAAAAATTTAAGGAGATAATTCTCTCTTAAGATTTGGCCTTCTGTTTCAGAAGTCCCTTCCCTGGTTTAGCTGATCAGCAGCCATATATTAAGCCCCCACCCCTCTTGATATGCTCTCATCTCCGGTTCCTCTGCACCAAATTCATCTCTCCATGATGGTACACACCATTCAAAGAGCATCTTCTGTATGTGAGGTCTTCACGGTAGAAACATCACCTAATTTTATCTTCATAATCACCGTACCAGCTAAAGTATTATTTATTGGTCCCACATGACAGATGAGGAAACCATGGCTTAAGAAGTGACTCCACTTGGCCAAGGTTGTGCAGCTAGTAGATTATGGAGGTTCGCTATTCTCTACATTTCCAACATGTGCAAGAGAGTCCTATAATTACACAATGAAATGCATACAAGACTACAATAGAAATGGGAGCAGTAAAAATTATATCCAGATTACAGTGAACCGCGGCTACTCCTTATATTATCAGTTCCCAGAGATTCTTGTTTATTTTATTTTATTTTATTTTATTTTATTTTATTTTATTTTATTTTATTTTATTTTATTTAAATTTTTTTCAACATTTATTTATTTTTGGGACAGAGAGAGACAGAGCATGAACAGGGGAGGGGCAGAGAGAAAGGGAGACACAGAATCGGAAACAGGCTCCAGGCTCTGAGCCATCAGCCCAGAGCCTGACGTGGGGCTCGAACTCCCGGACCGCGAGATCGTGACCTGGCTGAAGTCGGACGCTTAACCGACTGCGCCACCCAGGCGCCCCTTTTATTTTATTTTTTGACTAACCCTTTTCATCTGATGTTCCTTGGGCTTTGGAGTCATATATACATAAGTTAGAATCCTAGTCCCTCGCTTGATATCTTACTACAACTGTAGGCACATTACTTAAGCTCTTTGAGCTTCAGTTTTCCAATCTCTAAAATGGGCGTAATAGTATCTACCTTCCTAAGGTCATAGTAAATATTGAAAATAAAATACCTTACACGAATTGCCTTGCTCTTTGTAGTATGACTCATGTATTTGTTTAATTCTACTGATGTATCTTATTCCATGTTTTCCAAAGCAACCTTCTCCTTTTAGTTGTTTTGAACTTCTCTCTCTCTTTTCTTCTTTGTGGTCTAAAAACCAGGCAGCTACCAGAGACCTGATTAAATGCTTTCTCACTAAGCATGCAAACCACCCAATTAGATTATAATTAAAATAACAAGAGCTAATATGTACTGAGTTCTTACTGTGGCTGGGATCTAAGTGCTCCTCTTGTATTATCTCATCCAATTCTCCCAACCAGGAGGTAGATGCAAGTAATCTTCTTTCATAGAGGAGGTGACGGAGATCAGAAAGTTTACTGAGATTACTTGTTTGTTCAGGGTCACAAAGCTACTAAGGGGCCAGCCCAGGCAGCTTGCCCTCAAAACGTTTATGTGCTCTTGTTAAAGATCTTTGAAACGGTAACAGTGGGCAGTTATGGCGGGAGAAGCTACAGAAGCAAGGTTCTAAAATACAAATGTCAGATGAGCCAAGTTCACCAATATTATCTGTGGGATAAACACAGCAATAGGAGAGAGGAATTCTTTCTTTCCGTACCTTCCTCACTGCTGTGTAAGGTATTAGGGTATTATGATCTGCAGTAGTAATGGGCATGAACAAGCGTTTTGCACAATTCAGAAGCCTCCCAGGAAGCAATTTTAGATCATTCCAATCTTAGCTGGTTTTGGTCCCCTGACCTAGCCCTTTTGCAGGAGAAAATGACCAGGGATGCCTGACACGTTCAGCAACCAAAGAACGGAGGGAAAATGAGTAGTTTGAACATCAGAAATAGCACGGAGAATTTCTTATTTGAATGCACTGAGAATGAAATTTTTTTCTCTCACCTAGATCATTACAACATGATTTCCATAGATATAATCACCTGAAAAACAACAGATACCATAGAAATGGTTTTATACGGTGAAACATGCTGGTATTTTTGCAGACCCAATTACTTGAGATTTCAGCATGGATATTACTGGTAGAGAGGAATTGCTTCGTATTGGACTTTTCTCTTGATAGAATGCAATAAATATATACAGATTTCCCCAACTGTTCAAAGTTATGAACTGGGATTTACCAAGGAAGGAAAAATGTTTCAATACAGCATTATACTCTTACCGAATATTTTTCTTTATTTAGCTGATTCCTTTTTAAGTATTTCTAGGAGTTTCAGGGCAATAAAAAAGGAATCCTGACATCTTCCAATAAGAAAATACAATTTTATGAGCAAGTATTTTATTTCTGCTCTTTCCCTGAAAGCCAAATCTATACTAAGGAAAATTCTATTTTGAACACGACTGAAACTTTATGAGTATTGAATCTCCATCCCATGTCATAGATTTCAAATGGAGAGATAAACTGTAGCAGAGCAGGGCTGCAAACGACATTGTTTAGATAAACATATCTTGTCAGAATTATCTCGGTGGCGGCATTAGAGGCTCCAGGCATATTTGGAACTAAGATTCTGGCTTAGGCTCTTAATAAGCAACATGACATGTCTCAAAAGACACTTGGCTTTTAAGAAAATGTTTTTTTTTTTTTTTGGACCATGTGGATTGGAATCTTTCCACTGTACTACAAATATTTATAAAGGTATTCATTCCCAAAAGACAAAAGCTTAGAAAAACAGAACAGTTCAAATTACTGGATATTAGCAGAGAGATAAAAACTTGCCCTCCGGTCACTCAATTTTAATCTACATCATGAAAAAAAAAGTCAATACGATATCAAAAAAAGATTGCAAAAGATAATGGAAAATGTTTAGACAATGTTGAATGGGTAGTGTAAAATAAATTAGTGTTATTTTCCTCTTAGGGAAAAAATAGAAGTTATTTCTCATTAGTAAAATGACAAACGACTTTCTATATGGTATGTTCAGATTTGCATAAACATTTTTGCCAAATTTCCATATTTCTCAGGCAAGAAACAGATCGCTTAACTGTGTAATGGGAATTCAGTCTCATACTGAGCAAATCACTCACTAAGATTCATTCTTTTGGACCAGTATGTTGCAACCTGATGGAGAAAGCCTCACGGTTCCAGACTGAGTGAAGAACATTCTACTACATCAGTCAAAGAGCTATCTATGTTGATCGTTACAAGGCCATTTTGTTCTTGCCTTGCTCGTTATACAAATGACGTTCTATACCTTACACAGAACTCTACAACTTAAGTGTATTCTTCCTGTCCAAATTAGCTACGGAAAAGAATGATGAGTTTCTTACCAACTAGTTTCTCTCCTCCCTGGGCTCAACACTGAACAATATTTTGCAGCTTACCTTGCCACGAGGTGTGGTCATGTGATGAGTTCCAGCCAATAGGCTCTGAACAGAATTCACGTGTACCACTTCCAGTCCTGCCTCCTAGTAAATTTCAACGAACAATGCTTATTCCTCATCTGCCCATTAAGCGCAGAGGACTCTGACGTTCTGGACACAAAAGATGGATGGGGTTTGGGTCCCTGAATGACGTCACAGAAAGCTGCTTATTTTCGACTGCACCAGAAAAAAGTAAACTTCCATGGTAAGCCACCAAGCTTTGGGATCTTACCTATTAGAGTGGCTAGTGCTACTCAACTAATACATTAGCATATATTCAAATACGTTGTTTGAGCAACAATAAAGAGTTAAAATTTCAAAATCAAAAAAGTCTATTTTAATTAAGGATCACAACAGGTGAAAGAGGAAATGTCTTTAGGAAGTGAATCAAAACATACATAATTGCAGTCCAAAAAAGTGTTTAATCCTAGTCCTAGTGATTAAGGACATTAACAAAAACAATAAAACAGGATGGAACAGGGTAAACATTCCAGAAGAAACACAGACTTTCAAGCCAGAAAGAAACATTGGCAAATTCCAAGCTCTGGTCTTGGCTCGTGTTGTAAACTCGAGCAGTTTGATTAACCTTTCTCAGAAACTGTTTCCTCATCTATAAAATGAGGGATTAGGAAATTTAGCTGACAAGATTTTATAAAGACTTTATACACACACACACACACACACACACACACACACACACACAAACCCACACACTATAGAAGACCTACTATCTGATACCTAAGAAGAACTCAATAAATAATAGCTATTATCACTAAGTGTTTACTAATACATACAAGTATGACCAATAATATTTTTCAAATATTAACCTTTTATACTGGTGACTTAGGCAAGTGCTAATCCAACAGAATGTAAATTCTGAAGACTCTTGGTTTTGAGTTTCAAAAGCCTAATGCCTGGTAAAAGACGAAAGATTTGGAAGGAAAAAGAAAAGGTGATGAAATGAAGGATTTCCCTATTCGTACACTAGAAAAAAATCCCTCTGGTTATGGGAAGGGAGGAAAGGGGCATTACACGGGAAATAAAAAAAAAAAAATCACTATGGATGTGTGTCCCTGGAGGGGAGGTATGGAGAGTGAAGGAAAGAAATCCAGGGAGATCCAAGAGAATCAGATAGCAGAGGTGAACTGGGCCTCATTCCTGAGGAGAGCCTCTGAGGGTAACAGAAGGAGAGTAGTTTTCCCTTCTGCTTCCTCTACTCTTCCAGACCCCATGCACAGGCACTCCGAATCCCTCTGTATAAAGAAGAGTCCAGGCGATGTCTAGGCAGATGGGCCTTAAACAACCTCCCAAGGCTCTCGCCCGTCCCGGCACGGCAGGAGGAACGGTACAATGATTTCTGCTGTTACACGGTGAGAGGATCACAGTAACAGGGGGGCGTCCAGATATGAGAGTGCCACCGCAGAAGGGAACGGATGACGGTCCAGGAAGCAACTGCCTGCTTGGACCAACGACCAAGAATGCAAGGGAGAGACTGACATCGCCATGGATGCTAGCCCAGAGAGATGACAACCAAGGAGCAAACGTTCTGTCACACCATGCTCACCACGCCCACCACTCCATGCTTCGCATCTACATAAGCCTGGATTCATGAAAAATTTATTTCCTCGATTCCATGGAATTGTGTTCAGTTATTGAACGATAACACTATGAAATGAAAAATCTTAGCACAAGAGGTATAACTTACAACCGTTTGGCACTATTTTGATGAACGCAACAGAGGCAAATCGACTTCCAAGTCATTACTGAAACTTTTTCATACATCGGAAGTTGCCCACGCTTGTTAAAAGACTTACTTCGATCAGTAATGATGGTTCTAGCCTCTTGATTGCTGGTCTTGTTTTTCAAATTCTGGGCGGCGGTAATGAGTTCTTCCAACTGGGGGCGCCTCTGTTCCAAATCCTGCAGTGTTGCCTGAAGGAAAAAGCTTAACTTAATATTGAGGTTCACCAGCATTGCGCATACCTTTTATGTAATACAAAGTCAAGTGCAATTTTCCAACCAACCAAAGCACTTCTGGAAATTAAAAAAAAAAATATGTTACTGGATATAAATCTCTAGTGTATAAGGCTTTATAGAGAACACTTTAACAGGAAATGTGTTTCATTCTTAGCCACCAAAAATATTACAGATGAAAATCTTGATTACAGACTTGCTTCACTATTTAAGAGCTTAGATGGAGTCATTTCAGAGTACCTGGGTTCACTTAAACCAGTGCATGAGTGCCACAACCAAGAAATGTAATTTTTTGACTTATGACAGATAGCTATTTATACTTGTAATCTCATTTTGTGCAGTGTCAAAATTAAAGTGTATATTTTAGAAACGGAAAAAGCACAGAAGTGATCCAAGAGACGTAACTGATTTAACTTCTTTGTACCTGAGCTTCCTCACCTACGAGAAGGGGACGCAATAAGCTAAGTCAGTCCTTCCCCAACGTTGCCTTCGATGAGAATCACCTGATTCCTGCACCTCACCACCCACGTTCTCCCCCACCATGAACAGATGAGTAGGGAGGAGGGCTTGGAAAATGCCTTTTTAACAAATTCTCTACTTAATTCTTACGACGAGGCAAGTTTGGAAAGCATCAGACTAGAAGGTAGTATTCATATTCTGTATTAGCCATTACTTTAATACTGCTTTAGGTAAAAGTACCAGCAGAATAAAGCCAAGAAATAGGTGTGTGTGTGTGTGTGTGTGTGTGTGTGTGTGTGTGTGTGTATGGATGTGTGTATTTATAGGTAGCCACGTTAATCACGTTAAGAAATTCCCCCCTCCCACCACTGTCCGTCTACTGTCTCTGTCAACTCACCCTCCCTGCACTAAAGGGCCCATGTCCCAGCGATATTTACATAGAAGCTTGGGAAAAATAAGACTTCTCGCTTGTTCTCTTTCTAAAATGGAATACATTTTATTTTAATTTGGGAAGGCATAATGAATATTTGTTATTAGTTGATAACCCGTACGTGACAGATGTTTTACACACAATCTCGCGTTTTTATTCTCCTAATAACCACGCAGGAGGCCAATGAAAGTGAATAGATGAAACGTGGTGGAGATAGTAATGTTTAGGAAACTTAGTTATCTGCCATGCCCTTTGACTACTGCCGATTTTCTAAGGATTTTTGGGTTCAGAAAGGCCGAGTTTCGATCGTTTGTGCGGTGTTTCTTTTGTGAACTGGTAGGGACACAGGCCTCGTGATTATAGCGCAATTGCTTTCGGTAGTATTAAAATAATGGCAAGGACTTATCCAAACATTACGCATCTATTTTGCGCATTTTCCCCTCTCTGTGTTGAAAAATTGGAGGGGCTAACTTTTAACCAATTTTCCACATTTGTAAGCTGTGATTGCTCAGAAGAAAAATCCAATTTTCAGGTTTCTAACTTTTATGGTTTCTTTACACAAAAGGGTGTTTGAAATATGGAACAAATTGCCAAAGACAGCTATTGAAGTAAGTGGCATAAGTCAGTTGGAGAGCACTGAACAAATTTTAAAGTAGGAACCATATAGTTGTGGATAGATTTTATGAAATAAGATGTTTTCCAGGGTTAGAATGTTAAACTCTGGTCATCTGTGACACAGCACGCTTAAAAGGTACTTCGGAATTCCTGACTCTTAAATATTTAACACATTCAAATAGATGCTTTAAAAACAGACTTACCCAGAAACCTCAGATAAAGTCAAATATTTCCCTCAAATTTAACCAAGAACTCTATATAATACAGGTAGCAAAGTACACAAATTTTTATCTATGGAGATAACACAGGGCACGAACAGATTAGGTAGGCTTTGTGCAATTAAAATTTTTTTTTAACGTTTTATTTATTTTTGGGACAGAGAGAGACAGAGCATGAACGGGGGAGGGGCAGAGAGAGAGGGAGACACAGAATCGGAAGCAGGCTCCAGGCTCTGAGCCATCAGCCCAGAGCCTGACGCGGGGCTCGAACTCACGGACCGCGAGATCATGACCTGAGCTCAAGTCGGACGCCCAACCGACTGAGCCACCCAGGCGCCCCGGCTTTGTGCAATTTAAATGCAAATTTGTGTTTTTTGATACTTGGACATTTTTACACAACCAAGAGTATCTTTACCGTCATTTTCATTTGTTTTAATATTAATTCACCCTCAAACAGCCAAGCTATTCTTTGCTTTTCTTTTGCATGTATTTCCCAAGGTTGGCTTTACTTTTCTCCTTCTTTTAGGATCACAAAGTTCGTTTAAGAAGTACGTTGTAGAAGTAACCTGATCAACTTTAATCTAAATTAAACCTGACCACAATGAACAGCTTTTACTGCTGAAATTAGCACGCATGTCAATTTAGACTTAACACAAGCCATTTTCCTCTCTAATGAACAAAATAGGTCTCAGGGTATTGTGAAACCTGTTCTCTAGTTGGGTGATTCTCTAATTCTGCTGACAGACACATGCTTTGTAAGCACCTGAGAAGATTATTAATGACATCCTTTGAAGCAGCCTCCTTAAAAACCTACAGAGATTCACAGCTGTAATAAAACTATTCATTTCTAAAGAATTTCAAAACAAAATCGTAACTCTTTATCCCACTCTTTGGTCAATACATACAAAGGTTCATTTCTAAAAAGAAATTGCACAATAATAATATATATTGCTATGGGATTTATCAGACACTAATATACTCATTAAATAGTGGTTTCTTAGTAGAGCACAATGGGAATTTTCTCCTTTGATTCTCTTTCCAGAAATAAAGGAAAGGATTTGAATATGGCATATTTAAATATTTTTTCCATTAAGATATTATAAAAACAGTGACTGAAAGGCTTTCTTGCTAATGAACAGCACACACACACTCAGTGAAAAGAATAATTATTTTTTTCTTTTCATTTGGTTTCCTTTTGAGTGTATTGTATTTGCTATTATAATTTCTCTTACCTGACAACGTGGTTTTATAATCTCCTAACTTTTCAAATAGAATGACCTTCGTCTCTATTCCACTGAGCCACCCACAGATGGGAGAACACCTTAGATCTAATCATTACTCAAATTACCCACCTTCAAAATACCCCTCGATGAAATTCTGTTCTTTGCCTCCCCATCTGGTACTCTCACCAGATGCTTCTCTCTGAGAAACACTCTTTCTACTCTAATCCTCATCCTCAAATGACCTCTAGGCCTCTTCTATTTATTGTTCAGTTTCCTCATTCTAGCTGTAGTGGTCCATATTTGTCATGCTAAAACATGTCATTCCAGATAGGAGCCCGGATATTCATTACACATATAACTTACATGAACAAGACTAAAACCATGACATGCTTAACAGTACCTAAGCATGGTAATTGAGCATGTCTACACAGATTCTATCATTCTGGAAGAAACAAACACAAGGGAAGGAAGGAATCGATGTTATTCTAAGGAGTCATAAGCCAGCTACTGGGCTTTACTAAAAACAGCTTACCCCTTGGAGATGAGAATTCATCATGGATTCCACTAGCTGAGCAAAGATGGAAGAAAAAAAAAATCTTCAAACACAAAGTGAATCAGAAGTCGTTAATCCTACTAAGTCCCCCCAGGGTTGAAGGAAGTGGTTATAAATAGCAATCCTATGAAAAGGGGAGTTAAACAATGAAACTATACATACTCTAAGTAGGTCATTCTGAGCTCTTAGAAAGAATTACACTTTGTTATTGTACTTGGTAAAATAGAATTCTACCTAATACTCAAGCAGAAAACTCTATGGTTTAGTTGAATAGTTAATATTTACATGTTTAAAAAAAGACCTGAACAATAAACTCTTCATATTTTTAATATTTCTACAAAAATCAATAGTCTTCACATATGTATACTTAGAACAAAGGCCCGTGGTGATTTTCAGTTGTTGCCTTTTTCAGAAAATAAACATGACTTAAACTTACACATAAGGTAAAGATGTAGACCTTATATTCTTTCATTTATAATTTTCAAAAATTAACATCAAGGATGGACAAGGTGAAATAGTCTATTGAACCACTGTATGTATGGGGGAAAAAAAAAAGCATATAAGGCAGGTAGGGCCTAAACCGCAGCCTTTCTAGTAACTCAAAGAGTTTTACCTGTGAGGATGCTAATCCTATGCCTAGCTTTCCACTGCCTCACTGAGCACCTTCCGGCTTCTTCTCTGGCATGTGTTGCCTCTCCAAATAGGTTGGCCAAAACCAAAGCCATCTTTTTTAGTAGGCTTCACGTCCAGTGCAAGTCCCAACGTGGGGCTTAAATTCATGACCCTAACATCAAGACCTGAGTTGAGATCCAGTCGGACACTTGACCGAATGAGCCACCCAGGCACCCACGGATCTGTCATTACTGTGCCTCCAGTCCCTCACTTCTCTTTTACATTTAAAATTTTTTTTTTCAAAGTTTATTCATTTTTGGGACAGAGAGAGAGACAGAACATGAACGGGGGAGGGGCAAAGAGAGAGGGAGACACAGAATTGGAAACAGGCTCCAGGCTCCGAGCCATCAGCCCAGAGCCCGACGCGGGGCTCGAACTCACGGACCGCGAGATCGTGACCTGGCCGAAGTCGGACGCCCAACCGACTGCGCCACCCAGGCGCCCCTCTCTTTTACATTTTAAACTGGCCTGGGTATTTTCCTACTCGGTAGAACTTCTTTACGTTTCTGAATGTTCTACCTCCATCTCTTCATGTTCTTCATGTTCTTCATGAACACCTTCTAATTGTGGTTAGCCTTTTGTCCTCCATTCATTCAAGAAATACTTTTTTTAAAAAGCGTTTTATTTTTACATACTTTAAAACTTAAGGAAAAATTGCAGGAATGGTCAAAGAACTCCCATGTATCCTTCACCCAGACTCACCAATTGTTAACATTTGGCCTCATTGCATTTATAACTTATCATTCTATCTCTCTCTGTGGATATAATTACATATGTACATATAATAGATACTGTTTTCTGAACCACCGGTGAATCATCTGCAGCTTTACCCTTTCATATTCCAGTGCTTAATTCTTAAGAAAAAAAGGCATTCTCTTACATAACTTCAGCTCAATTTCAAAGTCAGAAAATACACTATGGCTTTAGTTCTATAATCTAATCCACATTCTTTATTCATAGTTTGACAATTACCCCATTAATTGCCTTTCATTTACCAGTCCAGACTCATGCATTGCATTTAGTTGTCAAATCTTTTTAGCCTCCTTTAACCTCAAAAAGTTGTTTGCCTTTCTTTGAGCGTCATACCATTGACTGTTTCGAAGGCCAGTTATTTTGCAGAATGCCCCCCAATTTGGGTTTCAGCAAATAATTTTTAGGACTTATGTCAGGCTTTGACCCAGGCACAGGTGATACAGAAGCAAAGGAGGAAAAAATTATTATTCTCAAGGAGAAAACAAACTAGTAGTTAAGACAGGCAGTAAATAAGCAATTACAATAGGCTGAGGCAAGTATTATGGTAGGGAAAGCACGAGGAGTTATCAAAGCATATAGGAGAGCTATCTAATAAAGTTTAGGGGTTAAGGAGGGTCTTCTGAATGAAGTGGAACTTACATCATCTTCAGCCCTTCTTTGTTTAAATTTTACAAACTTTTTTTAAATTATCTCTAAGACTCCTTTATTATTATTATTTTTTAAAAAGTTTATTTATTTTTGAGAGAGGGACAGAGTGCGAGCAGGGAAGGGGCAGAGAGAGAGTGAGACAGAATCTGAAGCAGCTTCAGGCTATGAGCTGTCACCACAGAGCCGGACGTGGGGCGTGAACCCAGACACCATCAGATCAAGACCTGAGCCGAAGTCAGACGCTTAACCGACTGAGCCACCCAGGCATCCCTAAGACTCCTTTTTTTTTTTTTTTAATAAAACTTTTTTTTTAAGCTTTATTTGGGTGAGTTTGACAAATAGAAATTGTGTATAATGGTATAACTCGATATCTTGATATATGTATACACTGTGAAATAATCACCACACTCAGTATAGTCATCATCTCTCAGTTACTTTTGTGTGCGTGTGACGAGAACATTTGAGATCTACCCTTCTAGCAAATTTCAAGTTTACGGTACATTAACTACAGTTACAATAATGTATAGCAGATCTCTAGAACTTACTCATCTGAAAACTGAAGGTTTGTACCCAGTGATCAGCACTGCCCCATTTCCCCCACTTCCCAGCCCCTGGCAACCATCATTCCACTCTGTTTCCCTGAGTTCACCTTTTTCTAGATTCCAAATATAAGTAAGATCACACGGTACTGGTCTTTCTGTGTCTGGCTTATTTCACTCCGTATAGTGTCGTCCAAGTTCATCTATGTTATCACAAATGGCAGGATTTCCCTCTTTCTTCGGGCGGAATGATATCCCAGTGAATATATATACATATACCATATTTTCTTTATCCATTCAGCTGCTGACAGACATTTAAGTTGTTTCCATATCTTGGCTATTGGGAACAATGCTGCAATACACATAGCACCACCGATATCTCCTTGAGATCCTGACTTCGTTCCCTTTGGATATATACCCAGAAGTGGCATTGCTGCACCATATGGGGAGCTCTATTGGTAATTTTTTGAGGAACCTCAATGTTGTTTCCCATAGTGGCTGCACCAATTTCTATTCCCACCAACAGTGTACAAGGGTTCCCTCTTCTCCACACCCTCACCAACGCCGTAATCGCTCCTCTTTTTGGAAACAGCCCTTGCAACATGTGTGAGGTAATGCCTCACTGTGGTTTCGGTTTGTATTTCTCTGCTGATCAGTGATGGTGAACCCCTTCTCGTGTACTTCTTGGCCACTTGGATGCCTTCTTTGGAAAAATGTTTACTGAGGTCTTCCGCCCATTTTTGATTCTGATTATTTGGTTTTCTGCTATTGAGTTTTAGGAGGTTCTTCTTACGTATTTTAAATCTTAACCCTGTATCGGATACATGGTTGGCAAATATTTTCTCCCATTTTGGAGGTCACCTTTCATTCTGTTGATTTTTTTCCCTTTGCTGTGCAGAAGCTATTTTTTTTTTTAATTTAATGCACTCTCACTAGTGTATTTTTGCTTTTATTGTCGGCGATTCTGGTGTCATTATCCAAAAAATCATTTCGCAGACTGACGTCAAGAAGCTTTTCCTGTGTTTTCTTCCAGGAGTTTTATGTTTACAGGTCTTTAAATACCACTGCTGCTAATACCCACTGTGGTGGCCATGACGATGTGCAAGCCTTTTACGACTGGGACCTAACTGACTGAGGAACCCAGCTGCTGCCTTTGGAAACCCATCACTACACTGAAGAGAAGCCAAATCTCCCGCAGACTGTTCCCACCAATGACTGAATGTGATAGCAATACTGAAGCGGAGCCTTTTTTGGGAGACATCGGGCTCCTGTGGCTGATTTGGGCTCAGCGACTCCCCAACAGCTTTGCTTAGACTGCACACTGGGATGCTTCTGCACAGCCTTCTCTCCCTCTTTCTTTCATCTGGGGTCAGGCTTGCATTTTAATGTAATGGCTCTCCCACCTTCTCTCACTTCCTCCCCATGTCCTTGCACAAAGATATCTCCTCAAATAAAATCATTTCCTTTTTAATCCTGTCTTGGGATATTTAATCTCAAGCCCCAACTACTATACCCACTTTTGCTCTTTTAGACCCTAAACTTCTCATCAACTCTTCAGATCTACGTAACATGGTGATTCCATGATATTACCACCAAGATGTATAACTCACAATTTCTGAACATTACCAATATCCCTTTTAAGATTCAAGTGAATTAGTATTTCAAAAGCACCTCTATTAAAAACCACAGCTACTTTTTTTTTTAAAGGAATATGCCCCTTACTTTCAGTGAGCCTAGAATTGAACTGGTAGATAAAAGAATGATTTAGATGTGTTACATTGTGATGGTGAGGTTCTATTCTACACACGTAGCTCAAGAATACTAGGTTATCAAAGCAAGCCGCCAAAATTCCTTTATGCATAACAAACACTAGAGTTCCTGGAAAACATTTGTAAAAGGAATTTTTTGGCAAGTTTTCAGACTCTGGAGGATAGCAAAGTTAAGAAAAAAGTATTCCATTGGATAGGCAGAGATCTCAATCAGGGCTGGCTTCATGGGTCCCGTGCTTGGTTTACCGTGGTGCTGCGGCCATCTTGAAGTTCTTTATCATTTTTGTTAACAAAGGGTCCTTCATTTTCATGTTGAACTGGGTCCCACAATTTATGCAGCCAATCCTGGCCTCAACCCTGAAGTTAGCAGAGAATAAAAGTTGTGATGGGAAGGCTGCACTTTAACACAAATTATATTACGTCCATCAGATGCCTCTTGTTTGGTTCCTGAGAACTTACTCTAAGTTTCTTTAAGTATCAACCAGGAAGCTAAAAGATCCATGTTTGGGGGAAAATCTCTTCTGGTCAGGAAATGCAGAACAAAACAACTGGCCGTTGTCTGAGATGGGACCCTGTCAGCACCAATGGTTACTGGACAAGCAAAGTCTTTGTGATTGTGGGAGAAGTAAAGCAAGGAACATATAGAGAAAGTGGTAAATCATCTAAGAATTTGGGATTAGAAGGGTAAACTGTCGTCCTGGCCATAATAATGGCTGTGGGGGATCTCAAATTCCATTTACAGTTTTAGCTAGTTATTAGTTGTTTCCAAGGCTAGCGTGGCTTTGAAAAATACATGAGAAACAATTAGTAATTCATTCCATGAACAGTTACTAACCGGCAAATATATGCAAAGCACTTGGCTAATAGACATAGACAAATAAACCTTGACCTCTTTCTTTAAGGAACTCATAATCTAGCCAAAAATAAAGAACTCATCGACAATTAATAGAGTGATTAATTAATTAATCAACAATTAATACAATTCCTAACAACAGTAAGAGTTGTTTATTAAGCATTTACTATGTGCCAGAATAGTCTGCCAGAGTCCACAGAGAATGGACTCTGGAGTCAGGCTGCCTGGGTTGGAATCCTGGCTGCCCTTCACTTGGATGATTATTTTCAGCAAGTTACTTAACCGTTCTCTTCTTCATTTCTACCACTGTAAAATGAGGATCATAAGAATATCTATCCCTTAAGTTTGTTATGAGGATAAATAGGGCTCCTGTTTATAAAATGCTTGGAATGCTTTCTGTTGCATAAGAGCCATAAAAGCGCTCAATAAAAAAAATAACCAATTCAATCATCATAATACTCTGATAGGTACTGTCACCTCCATTTTACAGACGAGGAAAATGGAAGAAAAAGGAGTTAAGCAATTTGTCCAGGACCACACACGCTACGTGTCAGAACTTCTAACATAGGACATGTGGTCCCAGAGTCCACACACTTAACGAGCTATGTAGGATATAGTTACAAAGTACGTATGCTGTAGTATAATAGAGTATATTACAGGATAGCATAGTATGGTTTAATTATTGCACAGATGAGATTAAATGGGACAGGAACATGAAATGGGAACACAAAAGGGGAAATCAGTGATTTCAGTAATTCACTTAGTACCGAACCAGTGAGGGTACCTGCAATGAACAAATGACCCATCCAAACTGGGATGGGGAGACTTTCTCAAGGCTGGAAAAGCTAAGTGGAGGGTGCCGTTAAGAGAGTCTGAGACGTAGCTGCAGGGAGAGGACCTCTTGACAGGGGCTGAGGCTGTAAAGGGGCCTAACGATCACCTGACTCGCCCTCCTCTCTCCGTCTGCACCACCAGCGCCTCCCACTAGAAGCGCACGGTCACTGGGTAAGCAAGCTTACCGCTGCTCATATTATTTGGCCTCCCAGGGTGCAACAGGAAGTTAGACAGTATATCGGAGAAAAGGTCTAGCAGAAGCACCAAAGTAAATGGCGAAGACAGAAACGGCCACTGAAAGGAATCAGTTTGGGGAATGATCACACATGGGAATTTTGAGGAAAGACTTCATAGAAAGGATGGTGCTGTGGTTGAACCTTGGAAGATATGGCTAGGTCATGAGGAGGGCTGTATAAGGGAAAGAGGGGCGCCTGGGTGGCTCAGGTGGTTAAGCATCTGACTCTTCAGTTCAGTTCAGGTCATGATCTCACGGTTTGTGAGTTCAAGCCCCGTATAGGGCTCTGGGCTCACAGTGCGGAGCCTGCTTTGGATCCTCTGTCTCCCTCCCTCTGTCTTTCCCCCACTCATGTGTGCATGAGCGCTCTCTCTCTCTCTCTCTCAAAAATAAATAAAATGTTAAAAAAATAAGGGAAAGAAAAGCATGAGCAAAGACACAGAAATAAAAGAAAGCCTCAGCTAGGGTGGCTGATGTCTACAATTTCACCGGGAAAAATAGGAGATAATTTAGATAGGCATAGCGGAAGCCCTCAGAGTTACATTTCACTACTCACGTCGTGTCATTTATCTTCCTGTTTATATATTTGGTTTACTTATAATCAAATTTGTTGTATAGGGCACTGTGATGAGATAAAAGCAAATTGATCTTGTTTTATGGTTGGGTTTTTGAAAACCAGCCTGAGGTATTTGGATTTTATCAAGAGGAACCAGGTAACAGTGAAGACTAGAAAAAATGAAGGCATGGGAGCCACGACTTGCGGAATGCCATGCCCTTGTACACTTTATCCTTTCTGGCTGGAACACCTTCCTCCGCTCTTGGTCTTTTCCGGGAAATATGGTAAACAGACAACCGTGCGTGAGAGTGATGACTGACCAAAGGACTGAACACAGTAGGGGAAAACGGCAATGCAAAAAAGATAATTCTAACTAGAAGGGTGGGGGAATGACTAGAACATACATCTCTGTTTCAAGCAGTGTTTGTTAATATTATAAAAATTAGTGATCAGTTGCCTACCTTTAAACAAGAAACCTAGGACAGCTAGTTAAGAAATTATCAGCTTCAAAAACCAGTAGGACAGTCTGTGGAACTCATCGCTCTGTTTTTTGGTAATAATATCTTCCTTATTCGTTGGCATTTCGGGGGGCTGACAAAACTTAAGCTTCCCGAATCTGAGGCCTTTCTTGTAATGGTGTGATATAAAGCTAATCTACCCTTAGCATGTTATTTTTAAAATAAATTCTTTCCTGTGGTTGAAAAGGAGATTTTGATGATCATTTGCAAGTTATTCTGCCACAGAAAATGTAAAGAATTGATTCACTTGCATTCCATAAACCCCTTAACATGCAAAAATGACAACTTTCAGTTACACAAGCCAGTAAGTAAATAATGGGATCTAAATTAGGGATCTTGAAATATAATTTCAAAGTCAAGAAGAAAGAAGAATTTTAGGCTACAATTTGTCGATAATGATTTGCAACTACATTTCTTAGCTGATAGAAAGGGCGCTGATATTTTTAGCTGCTCAACATTAGATCTATCAGTTATTCTACGTTGTTCACATTTCTTGAAACTCTATTGTTCCGTAAATTCCTCATGTCGACAAAGGATAATTGGGGCAGTTTTAAGACCACTTTTTGTCATGTACGTCACCTTTGCTTTTGATGTTATGACGAATGAAATGAGCGATGCATTTTTTTTCTCCCCCCATATATTTTAGAAGAAAGGGAAAACCGAAATCATTTTATAATATACGTATTTTGGGGGTTTTTTTCTGCTCAAGTTTTCCATCATTCATTTCTTGTTCTATCTTAAATAACACCATTTTGGAGGCATTCTAACTTCAAGTAGTCAAGATAATTTGTCTTTTATCTAATCAGAGCACACTATACAGCAAATTGAATTGTAAGTGAACCAAATTAATAAAATGGACGACAAATTACATGACACGAGCAGTGAAACGTAACTCTCTGAGGGCATTATTTGTAATATTTTTCCTGGTGCAGAATATCCTGATTTTGCATCCTAAAGATACTATCCACAGCTGTAGAAATGCCAGATAAAGAGGCCCAGCGTTAACAGGTAACTGCGTACCAATCGATCAAATGGGTGGGAAATATGTATTGGCAGGAGTCTACTCACAATATGTTACAGTAGGGCATGTGCTTTGTGGGTGAGAGAGGATGGAATAAAAGAACATTCCCAATGAATTCAACGTGCAATGAGCTAGCAATGCAGCTGGGGAGACGACCTTCAGGCCTGCCCATTCCCATTCACACACGCAGTTAGTAAGAGAACACAGTATGTAAATGGCAAACATTACAGTCTACAGGCTATAGACTCTATGCTGATGGGGTTCTGAAGAACGCAATTTTAATACGAGCCTGTTTAGGGAAAGTGACTTTGAGGATCAGGAAGCTGAACTATCATTTACGCGATGAACAGGATGGATAGCGATGACCCAGTGATGGGAGGGGCGATTCCAGGCCAAGGACAGAGCTTAAACCAACGTGTGGAGGCACCAATACACTATAGAGTGCTCCAGAAGGGGGGCCGCTCTGCAGTGAGCAGAATTTTCATGGCCGTGACCAAGCTGGGAAGGGAAGCTAGGGCTCTGACTACCAGACGAATGAGTAAGGACATGATACCGAAGGCAATGGGCGGCACCGGAGTTTCTAGAACAGAGGGATGACCCAATAAAAGTGGCATTGTGGAAATATTAACCTTGTACCTTTGCATCCAAAGTACTTTTTTTAAATTTTATTTATTGATTATTGACAGAGAGAGAGAGAGCAGTTAGGGGAGGGGCAGAGAGAGAGAGAGAGAGAGAGAGAGAGAATCCCAAGCAGGCTCTGTGCTCTCAGCACAGAGGCCGATGTACAGCTCGAACTCACAAAACGGGAGATCATGGCCTGAGCAGCAATCAAGAGTCGGGCGCTTAACCGACTAAGCCACCCAGGTGCCCCATGTCCAAAGTCCTTTTGAACAGAGGACTCAAAAGCTGAACTGTAATGATCCAAGAAAACCCTCCCTCATCCAGCCCCTCTGTTTACATTTCCAGTCATGAAAACATGCAAACCATTCTAAATTAACCTCATACATCCTTTTATTTCAGGAGAAAATAGTAACTGCACTGCACGCAAGTAAAAGAAATTCAGCCCCACTGCTGGTAACGAACTGTCGCAGAGAATTATTAAGCAGATTTTCTGATCCCACTTGTCATGTGATATTAAATTAGATGCAAGTACATAGTGACTGTCGTTTCAGTTTAGAAAAAAGTGAACACTCAGAATGTTAAAATTCTTAGATTCCTGCTCTGAAGAATAAAGAGACTGCCAGGGAATGAGAGAGAATTGGGATCCCTCAATTATCAGCGGTAATAAGAATTATCATCATAATATTATGACGTCACATTTTGTGAACTTAACGTTGCAATGTCCTTTTATATCCATTACTGCATTAGACCTATGATATTTCCTTTGGGAAATGAGTCTTCAGATAAGTCTCCAGGTTCTAGGAAAGAAGCCTGTTATTTAATAAGTACTACACTAATCCCTTCAACAACAAAAGTTCACGGCCAATGAAAGGTTATGCTAAAAATGCATCCAGCCTTTTTCATGTTTTCAAAACATTTTAAAGATGCCACTTATTTAGCTGAGATGAGAACCGTGGCACGTATCGCCAAAGTAAGAGATGTCACTGTTCTGTGACGCTACCCGGACGTGCAAGTCAAGTGGAGCCTGAGTGATCATCTAGAGGCAATTAAACCCATATACACAGTCAATCGGTGTAATTCAAGCCCTCAAAGGCTCCTTTCCCATCTTTGAGTGGTGTATGGGAAGACGTGAATTATCAAAATAATTGGCACAGCTGTTCAATTCATGTTGCATATACAGGGAGAGAACTGGGCTCAGTTTATTTATCTGTAAAATGAGGGTAATTACCTTTATGTCACCCAATCTTGGGGACAGAAAAGTCATAAACCTATTTATAAACATTCAAGTACCTTAGGTAGAAATGAGTCACATATGGCTAGTCCGAGTTTCTTTGCAGTAACAGCAATTGAGGAATATGTTACAGAGAATGTGTTTCATTTATCAGGTCTCAACCTTCTGATGTCGCCAAGTTCTGAGCCCTACAGAGCAAAGATCACCTGCGGATAGTGAGCCATTATGCGTCTGTGCTAAAAAAAAATGGTATCTTCATGGCATGGAAACCTCTTTGAGATTTACCAACAAGTGTGAGACGAGTGAGGGCGGGAGGCAGGGAGCATGAGGGCAGCTGTGTGCATTCACACAGGAGACACGATATCCAAAAGGAGAAGAGAGGTGTGCCCCAATCTATACGACACCTTCGCATCCAAACAGTGTGATGTGTCCCAGTAGACGTACATATAAAGAAAAAAAAAAGCTCAACAATTGGGCCGCGTGCTTCAAAAGAGACAACATTCTTTGCATATACTCAGAGGCCGACATTGATCTATTTCTTCTCAGACGTTATATGTTTAAGCCCTGGCTTAGCTGTATATCATTTGTGAAGATCATTTCTCGGTAGGTGAAGAGAGTTGCTCTCATGGAGTGTTAATACACTTGCAGTGAAGTGTTGCTGGGGTAGGAGGTGTTAGACATTGATCAGGAGCTTAAGAGATGAGCTATTTATTTCTGCTGTTGCAAGAGGAAATTTTCTATAATAAAACAATGATTCTGCTTCCCTGTCAAAAAAAAATGCCATTTTATGACATAAAAGCTCTCTTCAGTAAACAAAGAACAGACTGTTATTGGGGGACATAAAAATTACAATAGAATATATTTCCCTGTAGGAGCACAACAGCCTTTAACTCAATTGGAACTTGCCGTGTGACAGCTTTTAAAGGAGGGGACATATTCTAGGGGGAGAAGCTCAGACATACTTTTCAATTCTCTGGACTGTACTAGTTCTGATCCTATAAAAATGGGTCTACATTAGCACACTGTGCCACTAAATCACACACTCGCTCTGCACCATGAAAGAAGCCCAGCTGGGGGGGGGGGGTGGGGGAAGAAGGGGCGCACTGCTTCACGTGGCACAGTTCCAAGCCAACCCATGGCTCGACCAAAGCCGATTTTGAGGAATATGGAAACCTCATGTTCTGTTTGATAGGAAAATGTGCACAACTCTTTACCCATGAGCCTCTAGATGTGCTCCAAGGGCAAGTATAATCAGTTCTTAACTAGATTTTGCAATGCTGCATACCTAATCAAGCTGTTTACATTATAGGGAAGAGTTAAGTTTAATTCTCTGTTTTATGGGGAACGGTGCTTAATATTAACACCCATTTCAGTATATTTTAAGTCATTTATAAAGAAGCAGCAATCCGTGGAGAAAGGCTGCAGTAAGAATTCTCTCTTCACATTTCTGTGTTTTATTTACGGGACATTTTAGAGGCATGAGACCAGGTGAGGCAAAAACTGGTAACAATACATAAAACAGTACTGTCGGTTGGTTCTCATTTCTAATACTTCTATCTCAGTTCTTCCTCCCTCTTTCCTGTCTGTCTCTCTGTTCCATGAATGATCTGCCTTCCTTTTAGCGGAAGTTTTCTCTAAGATAGTGGCCAGAGGGGTGCTAATGAGGTCAAGACTTCCATTAAAACTTCACAAAGCTAATCCCGAGCTGTTGGTTCATGAAAGGGATGACATCATACGCAAGTATTGACAAAATTAACTCTTAGCACATGTGTTACTACAGAGAAGTCTGAGTATTAAATATTTGTACAAAGGGCAGCCCAAAACAGAAGGTTAAAAAAAATAAGGAGAAAAGGGAATCTGAGGGATGCAACGGATTACACGGATTTGGTTTCGTAAATATCCATCGTGTCATCTTTTAATAGTAATTATCTGCCCCAATCTGGATCCACTTAAATACAGTCCTCTCCATCCATAACTACTGAAACTTGTCACCCCGTTCCCTGCCTTACAATTCAAACTCCCATGGCCTAACAATTCTAACACAGCAACAACTAGTATTGTGAGTTTCCTATGTGCCAGAAACTGTCCTAAGCACCTTACCTATATTAATGTAGACCAACCATCTGAGTTAGGCACTTTTACTATCTTTTACAGATAAGAGAAATGAAGCACAGAGAGGTTACATAACTGATGCAAAGTCACAAAAGTAAGATGTGGTGTGGGTGGAAGAAAATGCCCCAGATCATCCTTTTCCAGCGTTTCCCCCCCCCCCCCCCCCCCCCCCCCCCCCCCCCCCGTACATCATAGCTACCACTTCCTCAGCAGCTACAATGTAGCAGAAGCTGGGCTAGATGGTTCACAAACACGATTTAATCCTGAGACAACCCTCCCTAGCTGGCTATTCTTACACATGACCAAATGGGCTCAGAGGAGACTCATAACTTCCCCAAAGACAGCCAGACACGTGGGAGGAGAAAAGCATTTGAACTCGGGTCTGCCTGATTGCCACGCCTATCCCTGTCCTCCGGCAGCATCTGAACAAACTACTCTCCTTTCTCTTCTCAAATACATTCTTCACTTTCCTGCCCCTGTGACGCTTCTACTGACACTGAACCCATCAATGCTTCATGGCAGTTCAGTATCTAAAACCGAGTGCAACGGGTTAAACAAATCATGAAAAAAAAAAAAAACGGAGGGAAAGTTACATAATTGGTTTGTTACTGTTCATTTTTCCCAACTTCATTTCCAAATGGACATTTTCTCTTGTTTTGTCTTTACCGCTGTCATGCCGCACCACTGCATCTAAATTTGTCTTTTTTTTAATTAAAAAAAATTTTTTTATGTTCCTTTCTGAGGCAGAGAGAGACAGAGCATGAGCGGGGGAGGGGCATGGAGACAGGGAGACACAGAATCGGAAGAAGGCTCCAGGCTGAGCTGTCAGCACAGAGCCGGATGCGGGGCTCGAACTCACAGACCGAGAGATCATGACCTGAGCCGAAGTTGGTCGCTCAACCGACTGAGACACCCAGGCACCCCTGTCTTTTTTTAAATACCGGAAATACATATTTCTGTGGTTAAAATGGGCGATCATGACACTTTCTTCATACCCTACTTTAATTCCTTATAGTTAAGAGAAAATAAGCCTGCATTAAGAAAGCCTGCATTAAAATTGCGCAAAATCAGTTGTTATCAAATGTTCACGGCTGTATTAGTTTCCTGTCGTTAATTTAGTGGTTTAAAACAATCTGAATTTATTGTTTTACACTTCTGGAGGTCAGAAGTCTGAACACTGGCGTTAGAAACAAAAATTAAGGTGTCAACAGAGCTTGAGTTCCTTCTGGAATCTCTGAGAAACAACCTGTTCCCTTGCCTTTTCCAGCTCCAGAGGCTTCCTGGGCTCTTGGCCCAGCTGCGCCATCTTAAAAGCCAGCAGGGTAGCACCTTCTCATTCCTCCCCCTGCCTGTTTGGATTATCTCCTTGCGGCCTCTCTTCTAAACACCTCTGTGATGACCATGGGCACACCAGAATAATCCATGAAGATCCCCCGCCCCCATGTCAACATCCTTAACCTCACCCTTTCCACAAAGTCCCTTTCACCGTGTAAGGTAACATACAGGTGGCAGGGGTGAGGACACAGCTATCTTTGGGGAGCCATTAGTCACCCCACCACCAATGGTCTGCAGCCACTTAGCATTAAACTTTCGGTCACAATGTGGCACACCCTTCTCGGGGCTGATTCAGTACTACGCGGAAGTCAGTGCGAAGGGTTACAAAATTCCACAATCTGGAAAGCACAGGAGGCACGAAGCAGTGAGAATCCAGCCCTCCGTGGCAAACCTAGTTTAACCAAAGGCCTCCAGAGGCGGGAGAGGTTCACTATTGCCATCTCCCTCATCCTGTCACCCAAAGTGCCTTTTGAATGCCCCTATTAAGAGGTGGAAACTGCAGCTCACAAAAGCGTCGCATTAAAAAAAAAATAATAATGAACTGTGACTCCTTGAGGAAATCAGGGTGTTGTTGTTTTGTGACTAGCAGCTCTTCAGGAGTGAATCCTGGCAGAAATCCAGAATAAAGCCCTTATCTTTGGGGGAATGACAGCCCGCAGGATAGGAAGGGGGGACGGCCTTCTGGGATACAGAAACACCAGCTTCCCTTCAGCTTTGCTCATTCAGCTTCATTCTCCCCCATCAACACCCACTCATAAACATTAAGCCTTCTTCCCAGCTGTCTTCCTCCCCCTTTTCATTTTTAAACTGCTTCTACTTTTTGACTTCTTTTCTCTGCAACAAGTACTACCAAAAACTCGGAAAGCTTTTTTTAATTGTTACCATGGAGAGGGCAATTTTCTCATCAAGGAAAGGAGGCGGTGCAGAGGGAGAGGGAAGAGCCACACATGAAAATTGAGAGTTAGCCTCTGTGTCTTTTCAACAATATCCAATTAAATCTTTTCACCACCAAACACAAAACAACACCAGCACAGTGGGTGGCCAATTTAGCCCAAGGACGTGAATGAATCAGTAGGCTCTGGGATAATGTGCTGGGGGGGAGGGGAGGGGGCGGGAGGTGGGGAGGCGGTCCCTCCATCCCGAAATAGGGAGCTAATGAACAATGATCGCTGATAGATAATTACTATGCACTTGTCTGAAGTGAGGCAGCTCTCTATCATTTTCAGGTAAATGACCTTCAGAATGGCAGACGGTTTTCTCCAAACTGAGGAAATACAAACATGTACAGAAACAAAACAAATAGAGGGAAGGGACCTCTGAGATATTTCTCAATGATAAGTTAAAATAACCAAGCGTTACAGGAGGTGACAGAGGAATAGCAATTACTAATGCTGCTGTTTTCTTTTCTCCTCGCTTCTCTCCCAAAGTTGAAAACAAAGTGGAAGAACGTTCAAACACAGACTCATCCGGGGGTAAAACATGAGTGAGATTTTAATTAAGTCTAGAATTTTATATTTCAAAGGAGAGAAAAAAAATCTACTGCTGATTCATAGATGTGCCAATATTAAGAAAGACCTGAAATATTAAGCCTCCCGCTCTAATTCTCACGAGATGAATCCTACATAGCCTTTATTCTTTCTGATCATTCTGAGCAAAACCAAATTAAGAAATTTTTAGAAGAATCCTGCATAAATCCTGCACATAAATATTATGCCTAAAGGCTTACATCCACAAGAGTAATCAAAGGAAAAGAACTGCAAAACAGTAACAGCATCAATTTAAAATGTTGGGGGTGATGACATTAACAGCCGAAGTTTGGAGTTGAAGTAGCATTATGATCAGCTTTTCCTGATGATTCTCCTCCCTTACCCGTTACCCACCCCAGCTATTCAAAACATGATGAGGTTGTTTCACAGAGCATAATGAGGAAACATTTTAGATATACAAAAAGGTAGAGAGAAGGTCACAAATGAAGTCTATGGGTGTAGCTGTATCAGTCCATACACTCACCTGCTGCAAAAGTTACACCCCTGAATCACCTGAATTGATTCACTACTGGAGATTTTCATACTGGAGGGATGTTCATTTTTAAGAAGAGCAACGCCATTAGAGATTAACTTTGCAAACTAGTTTAAGATGAAAACTTTTGTCTACCTTGGAATTAATCACAAAGTCGGTGGAGGGAGAATAAGAAATGCAGAGCACCAGGCAGCTCCCACCGGGGAGCCCACCCACCTACGCACTCCTGCGATTTCACAGAAACTTCACTATCAGCCGGTCTGTTTACAATAAGTGATTCTCTCATTGACAAAGCAGAAGATATAGATAAACAGGAAGGGAGAAAGAAGGAAACGGAGAAAGGTAAGAAAGAACACAAAGAAGGAAACAAAGGAAGGGAGGTAGGAAAGAAGGCAAAGAAGGAAGGAAAGAAGAGCGGGGAGGAAGGGAAAGAGAAAGAATGAACTCTGATTCATGGGATACTTGCTAATCTGTTTCCCGTTAGCATTTTCTGCTTGCTCCTTCAAAACAGTACCAGAAAAAAAGACTACATTATTCTAAATTACAGACTATTAAATAAACAAATAAAAACTGAGATGATCTGCATGAAAAGCAAACAATAAACTCTTCACAGCAAACACTGAGGGTTTCAGTAAGCAAAGTTGTAGGGAAAAGCTACATATCTTTTCAATGTTTCCGTGAATGCCGAATCTGTAAATCCCATGCCCCATTACCCCCATACAAGCCAGGGAGATATTCTCACACAATAGCATTTCTTTTGGGATTGAACCTACGCAAAACAGTTGCCTCTTCTGAATAAGTAGAAAGAAGTTTTCATTTGGGGGCTTCGTGTTTTGTTTTGTTGTGAGACCACTCAAAATAATCCAATTTCTCACGTAGTTTGGGCATCAACAGAAATGAAAGAAACGTCTCACTTAAAATATTTATGAACAAGGACAAAATCCTGGCACAAATACTTGTTGACCCAGAGTCAGCTCATTCACCAGAAACATATATTCTTAAGGCTGAATACCCTAAATCAAGGCACACCTACACTACACATTTCAACTACCCATGATGATTTCTGTAAGGAAGATAAATTGGATGAAGAAATTTGACCTTGGAGATTATGAATCATTCAAGACTCTTGATTGGATGCATGTTAAAATGCCGGTGGGAAAACAAACCAACAAAACCCAAAAACCATCTTCCGTGAAAAAAAATCTTGAATGCTATGTCATGAAGTCTATAATTTACTTTAACAGACTTCAGCACAGATATTGTATATGTGATAGTAAGAATGTGTTAGCCGTCAGTGGCCTCAATCAGGAATTCATATGGGGGAGGGGTCAGACTTTAATCAGAAAGGTCAGATTCCTGAGGCAGGTGCTATAAGCATTTTTAACCATTTTAATCAGTCAACACCAGAGGTGTTGCTAACGAGCAAAACAAATGTTAGAAACGAATTTTCATTTATGAGATTGCTGTTATTCAAGATACATGCTTGGGGTAAACTCTATTAGGGACTTTCCTCATCTTTATCAGGGCCAGATATAAAAATCCAGCAAGGTACGGACCCTGTACTTTTTGGAATGGTACCCAAGTTTTGAGGTCCACACCATGCTGTATATCCGCATGAATCCAAAGATTCTGGTTGCATGATACCCTCTCTAAGGTTAAGTGAATCCTACCCTTAAATTTTAGAATATTCTCATGCCTGCCTGCCTTGAGTAAAGGTTTTACACAGATTGTGATCGTAACACCTGAGAGTGAGGGTATGGGAGAGTAACTAACCCTTACTAACACACTAAGCTTTTACTACTGTTATCTACCAAAAACGACCCAACAGCTTATGCATAATGATATTGACGAAGGACAATTGACAACACTGTGCAAGCCACACACTTTAAAATTCATTATTCGTTAAGGAAGTGTAACCAGTACAAAAGCAATAGTTCCCTGTAATTCTCACCTCCTTCAAGTCAATAATGCATTTGATTTGGTTCTTGGAGTATAACATTAAATTTCTCTCTTTCTCTTTGTTTTACTAGGTGATGGGGAGTCAGGAGGGCACTTGGGATGAGCACCGGCTGTTGTACGGAAGGGTTGAATCACTAAATTGTACACCTGAAACTAATATTACACTGCTTGTTAACTAACTGGAATTTAAATAAAAACTTAAAAAATTTCTTTTTTTTTAATGTTTATTTGTTTTAGGGACAGAGAGACAGAGCACAAGTGGGGTTGGGGCAGAGAGAGAAGGGGACAGAATCTGAAACAGGCTCCAGGCTCTGAGCTGTCAGCACAGAGCCCGATGCGGGACTCGAACTCACAAACTGTGACATCATGACCTGAGCCGAAGTTGGACGCTCAACTGACTGAGGCCACCCAGGTGCCCCCAAATATTTCTCTTTTGATTTCCTCATGGCTGTATTTGTCCAACATGACTTAACAACCAGATCTTTAAAGATTTCATTTCATCTCTCTGTACCATTTCTATTAATTGAGGAATTTCACAATCCTGCCTTGTCTTTGATCTATTGTTACTCATACCATTACTGTTTCCCCACTGAAGCCAAACAATACCTGGGCCTAGTAATTTAGTTAAAAACGCAGGATGGTATCTATATAATTATCCTATGAGATGCATGTGTGTGCAGTGAGGGGCGGGGAAGGGGAAGAATGAGCTTGATCATAGCCGAATACAAGAGATTCATTTATGGAGATGCACACTGTGGTGAGACCAATTTGTTTCACCCTATGGGTGCCTATCTGGGCTGCAAAAGCATTATTTCCCCTGACATTCATAACTTAGCTCTTTGACAAGTTCTCTGTTGCTTTTCTGCTCAAGATTCAGATTCCCTATTATTGCTTCCCTGGGTATATTTTTTCAAAGAATAGTTGAAGATCATAAGAAAGCCTATTTTGATGCCTCATCTTTCTTGGGGAACGCATTTTCGTCTAGACTCTTTTTATTCCCAAATATGTCCTAATGAGTACTTCTCAATGCTAAGTTCATTGTAAATATATATTTGTTATATACGTAATTTGTGTATGTTATGTGTGTGTGTGTGTGTGTGTGTGTGTGTGTGTGTGTGTATACACATGGTTTCTTGCCAATAAGCCTGGGTTGGAATCCAGGCATTTGCCAATGGTATTGCCTTGGGCAACTAACTGAATGTCTTTGATTCTCTTCCTTTACAAAACAAGTATAATACCAGTTAGTGCGCACTACACTTGAGGATTAGAAATATTAAATGCCATGTGTATACTACAGTGACTGGGACATGCCAGGGCATAATAAATGGTAAGCATGAGCGCCCAGAATTTTATAGTAGCATATTATTTGGCCTCACATTTTTTGGCCAAAAGGAATTTGTCAAAAGCAAGGTGGCCAAAGCCAGATGCTGTATGTTTCAGTAATGGTAGCTGAGCCACATTTCTGTCTTTAAGCATTTCTTTCCGTTTTTCAAAATCTGCTCTTTTTGTCCTACTCGTACATTTTTTCTGCTGTTCAGCATCTTTAATGGAAAAGTTGAACAAATCTATCCGATATTGGAATTCTTTTCCAGAGTGATCATTTAAAGTTTCTTTTGCTGTTTTTCTTTATATAAAGAAACGATACAGCCTCATAACACTATATGGAAACATCAATCCATTAAACAGCATAAATAACACCCATAACCCTACCCACCCAAAGACAATTCTAATTTTTATTATAGTTATAAATATTAATTATATATGTGAGATATATGTATATATACATACAGATATATACATATTCATATATATATATATCACTGCCTTAAGTGAGCCTTTCATACAGAGTATGTATGAAACACCTGACAATGTGGGAATGAACACCTGTCAGTGGGGGTAGCCCATATTTACCATACTAAGTTTTCACTATATCTACATCCATATCCATATCCATATATACACACATATACATATACACACACATATATGTATACATATTTCCTCCCATATTTCCATATATATATATACACACATATATATGTATGTATATCTATACATATTTCCTCCCAAAACACTCCATATGGATATGTAGAATCTTCACAGAAATATAAGTGGTATGTGTTTCTATAAATATATATGTACTTGGGCAATAAATATTGCAACAAAACAATATCGTACAGTACATATTGGCTTACAATACACTGCAATTTACTTCAGCAATCTACTCAATTTTGGACACTTAATTTTTTCCAGCTAGGCCTCATTTGAAATAGTGAACTTATCTATGCTGAGAAGCTGTAATATGCTCCCCAGATTCCCCTTCAGAAAGGAGGGAGTTATTTCCTCAGCTGCCGGTAGCGCTCCTGATAGACAACCTTCAGCTGTCAACTCCCTTACAGGAATTGCTTTGGTTGAAGTACATCACCTCGCACAAGTTTATATTTCCTTTCCCTAAAGCCCATCTCCAATGGGTGACTGGACGTGAAGTTATAAAGGTCTGGTCCCCTCTCCCCAAATCATAACAATTCTGAAGGGTCACTTCAGCCTCAGTTCTGATGAGGTCTCTACTGGGAATGTTTCACAGCCCAGCTTCTCCTTCTGTTCCCTTCTGTTGACCCCAAGAACACTCCCAAATAAACCTCCCATATGCTCACCTGCACGTCAGAGTCTGCTTCCCAGAAACCAGAGCTGTGACGTTACCTTTAAGTAAATAAACACTAGGCGTTTGGCACTAATATCCAGAACATTCTTGTCCTAAAAACCTCCATAGGAGAGAGGCAAAACTTTCCCATAATACCATGCACATTTTCTTCTCCTTCCGCCTTGATCAAGCAAGGTAAGAACGATTTAGAAGAAACAAAGTGCAAATATCCTTGCATACCTCCCTGGGTTCAAACACACCTGTCTCCAGCCGCGGGGTTTCTCAAAACCATCCCATCTCTGACGTGAGGTGCACACGTCTTACTCAGCTGTCTGAAAAACTGTTTCAGCAGAAGGTGCTCCTCTCACTACTCTCCAAGAATTTCTTTCTAATCCAAGTAAAAAATTCTCGTCTATTACGAAAACACACATTTTTCTGGAGCACTGGGACACCAACTTGAAACACTGCTATTGCCCTTTTGAGGCCATCTCAGATTTGAAAGTTTGATTTATTTATGCTGCAAAAATAGCCCTCGTGATTAATCGGTTTTTCAAGCATCGGTCATTTTTCACCCAGGATAATTGCTACGATTAGCAAGAGGGACCTCCATACAAACCTATTTAATCATCTAAAATTAATATTTGTTTTCAAGAGTGACTTTACGTAATTGTCTACTTTGGTGGATGATGTAAAATACTACTGTCATGTGAGAGCAGAAAGGAGATGGGAAGAGAAGGGACACACAGGTAGAACAAATACAACTGCAGGGTTGAGATTTATTTACAAAGAGCTTAAAATGGGCTTTCAGTCCTGATGACTATACTGTGACATAGAGCTTTCTATCTCCGTTTTACAGATGCTCAAACTGAGAATTACACAAGTTGTGCAGTTTGCCAGTAACACATAAGGCAAGGTTTTAGATGCCCGGCTCCAGAAAGCTCATGCCATTTCTGCAAATACGAGAAGAAGCAGGACACATGTTCCTATATTACGAAAGTTCCTCTATATTTGAGGAGAGGATGGAGCCTCCAAATTATAAGAGCACTATTCTTTGCTCAGATTTTGTTATGAATTAAAGCTGGTATTTGGAGATGTCATCGAAGACTTGAGAAAGAAAAAGAGAATAAAAAAGGAATGAAATAAGGTAATAACCACATTTTTCCTGTTTTTCGGTGTTGGGAGTCCTTGTTTAGACATGTTTATATAATACATTATATTTTTCTAGCTGTGTAATTAAAAAAATGAATACGTATGTTCATTTCAATTCCTTTTGAAATGAGAAAGGAGATGGCATTCTGTGCCTTCTTTCTCTTTCCGGCTTTGAAATTCCGCAATTACGTACAGAGCACTACTGAGAAATAAGAAAATATAATGAAACAAAAAATGAACCATGTTCCTAAGAGGGTTAGTCTGGTCAGACAGGAATTATATTTCATTGAAACCTTCATTTCTCTGGGAAATCTTTTTTGACATGGAATAGTGACTACAGCAGGTCAACTGGTAGCCTTCACAATATCTCATTTTGTAAAACCAAGGAATGAGGGTGACAACTTCCATCCTCCTTGTCACAATGATTTGTTTAGGTGAGACTGTATGACTTAAGCTAGTCCAATCAGAGAGAAGCTAAGCAGTTTCATTTGAAGGTCAAGAAAGGAAAGTTTTCTTTCATTGTTAATATAGTATGGTATGCCAAATATATCCTGTAACAGCTATGGCAATGTTGAAGGGCAGAAGTGAGCAATGACCTGGAGCCTTGAGCATGCCATGCCTGAAGCCCACACAATAGTTCTGTTACATAAGCCACTAATTTTCTTCCTTCTTAAAGCCAGTCTGAGTTGAATTTTCCATTAGGTACAATTGAAGAACTTCTCAGTTATGGCCAGATGTAATTTAAAGGAATATACTGTTTTTACCCAATCATAGACTGTTTCATCATACCCAAATTGCCTGTTTACTTTTTGGTTTTCTCAAATAGATTATAAACAATGACCACATAACATAATGTTTTTCAAGAAAGAACCCATATATCAAATAACTCAGTTTGCAAAGGGTTGACACTTATTTAATTTTCTTTATCTATATATAAGGTAACTATATATCCAGTTCACCCTGGACAATCTTAGTTCATTCTTGTTGTCTGGCATCGTTCATAATGGCACCTATTTCCATTCTCTAGTGTATTATGATTTAGGCAATAAATCATAGAATAGACTATAAGTTGAGTTTCAAAATTAGCCATTTGCTTCCCCTTTGTAAGCTCAGCATGACAGGCAAGTGTCCTTAAACCGCCACCTACCTGTGACAACCTCATAGACAGAAGGAGCTAACATTACAGATTTCATCCCTCTTAGGATTCTTTAGCTTTCCTTGGTTGTATTCTTTCAGAATCTCTTAGTAGGCAACCTGCTAAAACTTGATGAATGGGGTTGCAAGATAACCCGACTGCGAAAGTAATTGCATCATGTCTTTACAAATGAGTAACAGGTCTATTTCCTCTTTCACTCTCACATGGCAGGCATGGCTATGTCCCTGAAGTCTGGATTTCCTTGCCCCCAAAATGTGTGAAGAGTTCTTTGTTTTGGAAAACCATGGATTTTAGAAAAGAATCTAGAACAACTAAGATCCCTAGGCAAGGAAAAGGAAGGCAGAATTGTTGTATCCACTAGGAGATTTCTTTTCTGTGTACCCAGAGGCCTCTCAAAGACTCTTGAAAGACAGTGAGGTAAAGGGGAATCTCGAAAGAAGACCAACATGGTGAATTCCCCAACTATGTAGAAGAAACACTCTGACCACATTCTATTTGATTTAGAAAAAAACAAAGATACGTGACATCTCTTAGGCTTTTGGAGTTGCGAAATAATTCAATTGGGTTTTATCTGTAACTTTGTAAAGGATTATTCTAGGTTATTTTCATGTTAACGCAAAATAATTAGACTCAACGCTCAAAACCAAATAAATTCATTAACAGATTTTAAGGATGTGATGGCATGATTAGATAATAATATCTGGTGGTGGGGGGGGCAGGGAATTGCTTTTCTAATGGGAAAACTCTAATTGACATCTGCAGAGCTTCTGATGAACGTAAAAAAAAAAAATCGCATTCTCAGCTTTAGAGAATTTGCACTTCAGTTCTCTATTCTCTTCCTTGAAAGACTTATAGCCCACCTGACCGTGATATCAATATACAAATCAAACTAAGGGAAGAAAAGGAAGCAAAACAGGGTTTGACATTGGGATTATCCCTTAAAAAACCAAACCAAAAAAACCACAGGAGGTTGAAAAATACCAGTCAGCATCATGATCACATGCAAAGAGTTGCCACATAATTAAAGTTATTTGAAATAATAAGCAGGAGTGTAGGGAGACCAAAAAGACAAAATGATCAAAAAATATCCAGCCCCATCCCCATTCCCAGTCTTACAAAAGGCTTAAAATCACAGTCACTAAATTACCTGAAGAATCTTCCAATGTAAAGGAATTGACATAGATTTCTTTTTTTTTTAATGTTTATTTTTGAGACAGAGAGAGACAGAGCATGAACGGGGGAGGGTCAGAGAGAGGGAGACACAGAATCTGAAGCAGGCTCCAGGCTCTGAGCTGTCAGCACAGAGCCTGACGCGGGGCTCGAACTCACGGACCGTGAGATCATGACCTGAGCCGAAGTTGGACGCTTAACCGACTGAGCCACCCAGACGCCCCATACATAGATTTTTTTTAAAGAAACAGATGTGACACATTTTATATGACTTAAATATTGGATAAAAAGCTTAATACACAAGTTTAAAAGTGGATATGATGCAATTAGGAAGCTGCTCAAGTAAAGGCTATTTAAAAAAAAGGTTTCTTTTTAATGTTTATTTTTTGAGAGAGAGAGAAATAACATGGGGGAGGGGCACAGAGAGAGAGAGACAGAGGATCCGAAAGGGGCTTCGCACTGACATGTGAGAGCCCGATGTGGGGCTCAAACTCATGAACCATGAGATCATGACCTGAGCCAAAGTTGGATGCTTAACCGACTGAGCTACCCAGGCACCCCAAGTAAAGGGTATTTATAAGCAATTTAAAGCAAGTTAACTTTTAATTTGATACCTAAGCTTCAAGAGTCAAAGAAAGAAAGAAATAAGCTAGAACATGCCTTCTGGTTGTAAAAAAAAAATCAAATTTAAAGAGACAAAGACTTAAGGGAACATCTGTGATTATAAGCTCTCTTTTTCATATTGAAAAAGTAGTTTTCTATTCAGTAAAGAGGAGTTCAAGAAACTACAGGAGGGAAACCTCCCCATCAGCTAAATTTACATAAGATCCTTCATATCATAACTTCTTTTCAGAAAACAATACTACAATCCGAATTACCAAAGGTATCTAATTACAGGCACAGGGACAGCTGACATTTGACACATTGAGGAGAAGTCTGCAAATTTTTCCGACTGAACACACCTACTATTTAAAAATTGTGGCCCACTGATGAATGGATAAAGAGGCGGTTTATATATACAATGGAATACTACTTGGCAATGAGAAACAATGAAATCCTGCTCTTTGCAGCAACATGGATGGAACTGGAGGGTATTATGCTAAGTGAAGTATGTCAGTCAGAGAAAGACAGATATCATATGTTTTCACTCATATGTGGAACTTAACAGAAGACCATGGGGGAAGGGAAGGGGGGAAAATAGTTACAGAGATGGAGGGAGGCAAACCATAAGAGACTCTTAAATACAGAGAACTGAGGGTAGATGGGGGGCGGGGGAGAAAGGGGAAAATGGTTGATGGGCATGGAGGAGGGCGCTTGTTGGGACGAGCACTGGGTGTTGCATGGAATTGATGAATCACGGGAATCTACCCCCAATACCAAGACCATACTGTATACACTGTATGTTAGCTAACTTGATGATAAATTATATTAAAAAATTAAATTAAATTAAAAAAATAAAAAAACGTGGCCCATACATACCAATCCATACTTATTCAAATTTTATACACGTATAACTTTATTAATATAGGTCTTGGAGAAAATATAAACGAGATATTAACTTTTAAAGAAGGAGATAAAAATAAATGTAAATAGAATTCATGGTTCTTCTTATATATTCCCATTGAGGATCTCTGTAACTCAACAGACAGAGGAAGAGATAAAAGTTTCTACTTAAAAAAAAAAACACGAAGTGTGTGTGATTTCAGTCATTTAGACTTTACATAGGAAAATGCTAAAATGTATACAGGCATTTAATGTCCTTAAATGATGCTGTATATTGTGTGCTTCTAACACTCATGCAGATTTTAATAAGTAATCAACATTTAAAATATAAATGATATGTAATATATAAATATATCTTCACAGACAGCGCTGATTTTATAGAAAACTTCCTAAATTCTTTCCCTCAGATATTCATTCTGGAGAAAGCTTCATTCCTTGGACCCTGGTAGGTGGATCACAATGAGAGGCACAAATGCCGCCCTCAAATTGGGCGCACATGCCTTCCCCAATTACAGACAGCGTTAAAAGAGTTCTGAAAGATTAATTTGGTGAAAACAAACGCATGCAGAGAAATCAAGTGACTCACAGAGTCTTAATTTAAATAAATTAGCATTCTCTAAATTGTGTTCCTCAGATATGCCACACAAACAATTTCTATGGAGAAATGCTGAGCTAAACGATGCTAACATCCCTGTGGGACTTGTCAGGGACTTTGCTATGGTGATAACACCTCAGCTCTCCATAACACGCAAAGTCCATGCACAACTCTCAGCTTATTTGACTTTTTCAGGAGGAATGTCTAGTATTCTGCAGAACAGCTGGGGAAATGTTGAGATATTCTACTCCTAGGAACAAGAGTATATTTCCTAGTGAAAATCTTAATATTTATCATTTTCCAATTTTTTTATAGCATACAATAAACAACTGAAATTATGAGAGGCAAGAGGGGCTGTTCTGGTTGGAACATGATTGGTGATGAAGAGGAAGTAAAAATCTAGGAGCCTGGGCCTTGGGATAATGCTGCAATGAACAGAACATGTATGACCAGGTAGGACAGGTCACTTAAAGGAGTTGTAAGATGACAGGGAAAGGGCAACCCAGACAAGGAAAAGCAAACTTGATCTTTAAAAAAAAAATTATATGACATGAGCCATATTGCTTATATTCCTGTTTGCTCATGTTAGATCTGGTAATCTTCAAAGTGCTTACATATTTTCTCGAACTCCATGGGTGTGTTTGGGTCTTAATAACTCAGAATGTTGAAACTGATGCCCTAACACTAGGTATATGGATTCGAATGGACCTCTTCAGAATATGGCAGGCGAATTAAGCTATGGTCAAAGTGATTGCTTTCTCTTTCTCCAATTAAAAAATACCCAGAAGCAAAAAGATAACAATGGATAATTTATTCCCTCCCTAATTTTGTTTTATTGATATCTGAAATAAATTTAAACAGGAACCACGCGTGTTATAGCAATTTATGACAGCACCTGGCCACCAGTACTTTCTACAGGGATGGAAGTGTTCTGTATTCGTGCTGTCCGATACAGTAGTCACTTGTCACATGTGCTGTTTGAAATGTGGCGAGTGTGACTGACGCAGTGATTTTTAAAGTTTAATTTATTTCTAATTATTTTTGTAAATAATGGAAACGGTCTGTATGTTGATTGTGGTTGTACAATCTATGTACTTGTCGAAACTCCTAACTATACATTAAAAAGGGTGAATTTGACTGCATGTAAGCAAATATTCAATGAACCTTACTTAAAAATAAAACAAAGCCAAGACAATTTTACCAAAAACCAAAAACGATTATGTATGCAAAGCTTGTTGCCCAGTTTTTAAAATATGAAATTTATTGTCAGATTGGTTTCCATACAACACCCAGGGCTCATGCCAACAGGTGCCCTCCTCAATGCCCATCACTTATTGCCCATTTTTAAACCACAAAGCTAAAAGCTTTCAAAATTCATGTAAAAAAAAAACCCTCCCAGGTTTGCCTAAATAGCATATTAAGCATTAAATAGCATTCCACTCTATGCAATTTAAAGAACAGAACAAGTGGGGAGCCTGGGTGGCCCAGTCGGTTGGGTGTCCGACTTTGGCTCAGGTCATGATCTCACCATCTGTGAGTTCAGAGCCTGGAGCCTGCTTCTGATTCGTGTCTCCTTCTCTCTCTGCCCCTCCCCACACTCGCACCCTGTCTCTCTCCCTCTCTCTCAAAGATAAAAACAAAAAAAAAATTAAAGAACAGAACAAGTGAAAAGTCCCGGGTCAACGCTGTGGGATATGCAACAGAAGCATGTCTTTGGGACTGAAGACGGACAAGAATTATTTATCAATATTCTTCACCTTTCCTTTCAGCACTTAAAAAAGATGCCACTTCTTTCTGACCGCCATAGTGTCTGACGTGATATCTGCCATCACTCTGATTTTTTTCCCCCTCTCTGGCTGCTTCCGAGATTTTTTTTTCCTTGTCTTTAGTTTTCAGAATTTAATTATCATGTGTCTTGGCAAGGATCTCTTTTGGCTTATCCTGTTTGGAGTTCTCTCGGGTTCTGGAATCTGCAGGTTTATGTCTCTGGCCAAATTTGGGAAGTTCTTGGCCATTCCTTTCTCTAGGACTTTGTCAGCCCCGCCTTTACTCCTCTCCTTCCAGAGCTGTGATGGCACAGTGTTGGATCTTCTGGGCTACAGGTCCCTGAGGATCTGTTCACCTCCCTCTAGTTTCTCTCTGTATTTTAGGTTGGCTAGTGTTTAGTGCTCTATCTTCCAACGTACAACGTTCCTGTTCCTTCTTCTCTCTCCCCTCCACGTGGCCGTTGAGTTCTTCCACTCAGCCTTTCATTTTGGTTATTGCTTTTTAAAATTCAGTTTCGAAATTTCCATTTGGGTCTTCTTTAAATATTTTTACTGAGGCTATTTTTTTTTTTCATTTGTTTAAGTCTTCATGATTGTTCACCCAAGCATTCTTAGGATGGCTGCTTTAAAATTTTTTTTTAACGTTTATTCATTTTTGAGAAACAGAGAGAGGCAGAACATGAGCGAGGGAGGGGCAGAGAGAGGGAGCAACCCAATCGAAGCAGGCTCCAGGCTCTGAGCTGTCAGCACAGAGCCCGACGTGGGGCTCGAACTCACGGACCACGAGATCCTGACCTGAGCTGAAGGCGGACGCTGAAGCGACTGAGCCACCCAGGTGCCCCAAGATGGCTGCTTTAAAGACCTTGTCAGGTAACCCTGCCATCTCCGTCAGTTCCAGGTTGGCAACCAGTGATTGTCTTTTTCTGACTCAGTTGGAGCTCTTCCTGGTTGATGTATGATGAGGTTTCTTTTTTTCCTAATTGAAACACAGACATTTCCATCCTGTACTTTGGGATGCTGGATCTTACTTAATTAAATCTTCCATTTGAACTGGCTCCTTCATCCCAGCAGGGCCTGGGGCTTTCTCTTTCCCGGCAGGTGGAGGCAGAGGTCCAAACTCCCCATGCAGCCTCCAGTGACACCACAGAGTGTGGGAAGGGGGGCTCCTCACCACCTGGCAGAGGTGAGAGCCCCAGCTCCTACAAGACCTTGATGGCGGGGATATCGGTGCCCCCTTTTTTCTGGGCGTTTGGCTGGAGTACAACAGTTATCGTTTAAAAGGTCTGTCTTATTGGACTACCTCTTTCGTGATCCTCAGGCAAAAGAACAGGCTTTTCATCTTGTCTGTGCCCTTTGGCACTTTTGAATTTCTGGCTTCTTCAGCTGCAAGGCTGGGGTAAATGCGGCAGAAAGAAAACCCAGCGTGCCCACCACCGTCTCACCCTGTGGATCTGGAGATCCCAAGCAGGCCGCCTTCTCTCCACCTTTGAAATGAATGCTGGAATCTTCCTAGGCCAGCCGGCCCAGGGCCGCAGGACCATGAAAATTTGCGGCGTCCCAGACGGAGATGCTGTAGAAGTACCACTGCCTCAGGTAGAAAGCAGCGCCCACTGCGCTGTCCACGTCCAGGGGGTGCTGCTCGTTTTACCTTTGCGGCAGCTACATTTTGCCCACGTTCGTGTTCCCCAGAAGCACAGTCTGTCCATGGTGCTTCCTCGTGTTTCTGCAGGAAGGCTCACTCCTGCTGCCTGCGCCCCTCCAGCCCGGACGCCCTGGGCACCGCTGGAGTAGCCAGTCCCCACTCCCAGATCGCCCGGACCCGGGACTCGCTTGGCCCCGGACTCGCGGGAACCCGGACCCGCTGGGACCCCCAAGTTGCGTGACCTCTCCCGGACCCTCCTGTTGGGATGCCTGGGAGCATGGAAGAGGAAGCGCTTAAAGTCTAATTAATTTAAATTTCAACAGCCACAGGTAGCCAGTGGCTACTGTATTGGACGGTGCAGATTGAGAGAATTATCGACAACACATACGATTAGTTGGGAAGTTACTCCTTGAGAAGAGAAGAGGAAGAGGAAATAGAAGCACAGTGCATTCAATTCCCCACTTAATTTACACTGTTTTCAGGGACCTTTGTGAGGGAAAGTGAGGGAAGTGATGCCTACTACTGAACATTAATGCTAGGGTTATTCTCTTCCACGTGCACCTCCGTGCCACGTCTGTGAGTTGAAAACTAAGAAAGCAGTCACATCATTTTTACCTAATTAAAAGCTCCTTAAGTCTGAAGAAGGGAAAATCTGGATCTCTTGGTGTCTAGAAGCTACCAGTGGTCACGTGACACATTTCAGGTCAAGGCCTTCTAAGCAGACCTCTTTTAGGTGGGGTGGACAGAAAAGCTTTTGTTTTCCTTGTAAGTAGAAGCTGACACCCGGCACATGCATTTACCCCCCGTCCCCCTCTTCCCCCCTTTTCCATTTTAAAACACAGCCGCAGCTCTTAGAGGCGGCTTAGCCGTCTTGAGACCACAGGAAGGGAGAAAACCTACATGTTAAAGACGGCAGTAGGAGTTGCGACACATGATTTTGAGGCTGCTGGACTTACCCTGGAATCATGGAGGTCCTGCTATGTGAGAAAACCTCCTATGTGGACAAGCTATTGTAACGAGCGTTTTGTCACCTAGAGCCAAACACAATCCTAACCGTCTTAATTGGGAAAAACAATCCTTTAATTTTTAAAATTCTTAGTCTAAAATTATCACTGTTTTTGTTCAATGTGGTAAATTTAATTCCCAGAAGCCTTTCATCCATCACCGATCAAAAACAAGCATAAATCATGCTGCATTTAAAAGGTAAAATATGCATATGCCTTTGTAACAGATTGTTAAATTTTAAATGCCAAGTAAAACTAATCATCCATGAAGATAAAATAAACAAACGATAGTTTATCAAACACCTAGTATGCCGTTAGCTGCTACAGCAAAAAGAATACCATGCTGGCCTTTGAGAGAATTTAAATTCATTTCAAGGGTTAAAATAGAAAAATCTAAAAAGTCAAATGACAGTAAATGTTTTAATTTATTTTGGTTTCTTTAAAGTATATTTATTTATTTTGAGAGAGACAGGGACAGCACGAGTGGTTGAGGGGCAGAGAGAGAGAGAGAGAGAGAGAGAGAGAGAGAGAGAGAATCTCAAGCAGGCTCAGTGCTGCCAGCACAGAGGCCAATGCGGGGCTCGAACCCACGAAGCTGTGAGATCATGACCTGAGCTGAAACCAAGAGGTGGATGCTTAACCGACGGAGCCACTCAGGTGCCCTGACAATAAATGTTTTAAAGAGAAGTTTAAGACAAGAGAAATGGCTTTACAAGAAAATATATAGTTAATGGACAAAATAATTTTGCAGTGAATCAATGATTAAAAAGACCGATATGGATTGAAGTTATCAAAACAAACTTCACAGAGAAGGCAGGGACAGACTTCAAAAGGTTCAAGGCTCCGATAAACCAGTCAGCTCTACATTTCTAATCATCATAATCAACTTTAAGGAGTGTGAAGGAATCCTAAGTCATTGCTGTGGTTACTTCATAATTGGATTTGGTTAGAACTCACACCTTAAAATGGCTGCACAGTTCTCATCTAAAAAGCTCCTCATGCTAAAAATAAAATACATCCTCATTTTGATTTAGAGAACAATTTTACTGTAAAATCTCATTATATATAGCTTCTTGCCTGTTTGAATCCTTTCCATCTGCTATTATCTGCCCCTAATAACTGTCTTCTTGTAGTGCCTAACACCTATTATATAACTTAAAAAAAAATAAAATCGAACTTGGGGAAATGGAGTAAAGTGGTGGTTTGATTTTTATGTCAAATTTCTCAAAGGGCATTTATGGTTCTAACTGTGGCAGCTTTTTATGATTTTCATATAATGTGACACGACAGAAAAGCTTAGCCTCAACAGAGTTGCTACAGATCATTTTTCCTCTCACAATGATCTCGTTCTTTCAGTTTTAGGGGGAAAAAAAACCATGAAGGAGTTAAGAGCAAATTATTCTCTCCTCTCCGCTTTCTTAAGTAGAGATTTCTCTATATACTTTTGCCCCAAACTTTGCCCATGGCTTTACTTTTTGTTATTTCTAGTTGCAAGTTTTAAAAACAATCCAAGAGCTGAACATAGATTAAATCAGTTTGGAGGGGAGGGTAAAGTCTACATTACAAAGTGTATTCTATTTCCCTAATTGAAAGGAGAATGTGTCGTCAGATAAATCAAAGCATGGCAATCCTTGGCGTAAATCATACAGAAGATATTCTTTCCCTGATTAAATTATAAGAAATACCTAATTCTTAAATACGATGCTACCTGTTTACTCAGAATGCAATACATATAGATAAGGGAATCTGAAAGGATTTGTGAGTTAGTAAAATTATATTCAGTTACTTTTATAAATCAAATAAAGAATGGACTCACATTGCTCTAGAAACCCTGGTATTATTTTTAGTGAATTCATCAAAGATCTCAAGACTATAGTCAAATCCTATTGCTTCCATTTCAAAAACAATACAGCTATGATCACCTTGGAAATTTACTGACCAATTAACTTGGATCATGAAAATAAAAAAATGAGTACATATTATGTAAAAATAAATTTTCACCCCAAGGTTATAGGATAAAAAGTAATAAGACATGTGGCAAGAGAAATCTAGCTTAATTTCTTCTCTATAAGACAGGCAGGCACATATTAAGAGGAAGGAAATAAGGGATTCATTCATTCATTCATTCATTCATTCTAATATATATGACTAAAACCACCATAGCATTTTTTTTCTTGTGGCAATAACTTCTCTTTTTCCCTTTTACACTTTCCTCGAAGAAGATCCATTCTAAAATTGAAGCCTATATAGTTTTTATTTGATTTTTTGTAATTTTACTATTTTATTTTTTGAGTTTTTATTTAAATTCCAGTTAGTTAACATATAACATCATGTTAATTTATGGTGTATAACACAGTGATTCAACACTTTCATAGACCATCCTGTGCTCATCACAACAAATGCACTCATTAATACCCATCACCTATTTAACCCATCTCCCCATCTCCCACCTTCTGGTAACCGTCAGTTTCCTCTCTAGAGTTAAGAGTCTGTTTCCTGGTTTGCCTCTCTCTCTATCCCTTTGCTTGTTTGTTTGGCTTCTTAAATCCCACATGGGTGAGCTCATATGGTATTGGTCTTTCTCTGACTTATTTCGCTCAGCATAATACTCTCTAGCTCCACCCATGTCATTGCAAATAGCAAGATTACATTCTTAATATTATCCCATTCTTCTGAATAATATTCCAGTGTGTGTGTTTATCTTCTCTATCCATTCATCAGTCAATGGACGCTTGGGCTGCTTCTACAGTTTGGCTATCATAGGTAATGCTGCTATAAATATCAGGGCACGTGTATGCCTTTGATTTAGTATTTTTGGATTCCCTGGATAAATGCTTAGTAATGCAATTGCTGGATCATAGGAAAGTTCTCTTTTTAACTTTTTGAGGAACCTCCACACCATTTTCCAGAGCGGCTGCCCCAGTTTGCATTCCCACCAACAGTACAAGAGGGTTCCCCTTTCTCCGCATCCTCGCCAACACCTGTTGTCTTGTGTTGTTGATGTTAGCCATTCTGACAGGTGTGAGTAGTTTTGATTTGCATTTCCCTGATGATGAGTGATACTGAGTATCTTTTCATGTGTCTGTTGGCCATCTGGATGTCTTCTTTGGAAAAATGTCCATTCTTGTCTTCTATTTTTTAATTGGATTATCTGGTTTTTTGGTGTTGAGTTTGACAAGCTCTTTATATATCTTGGATACTAACACTTTATCAGATACGTCATTTGCAAATATTTTCTCCCATGCAGTAGGTTGCCTGTTAGTTTTGTTGATTATTTTCTTCTCTGTGCAGAAAACTTTTACTTTGATGAAGTCCCGATAGTTTATTTTTGCTTCTGTTTCCCTTGCCTCAGGAGACATATCAAAAAAGAAGTTGCTATGGCCGAGGTCAAAGAAGTTACTGCTTGTGTTCTCTTCTTGGATTTTTATGATTTCAGGTCTCACATTTAGGCCTTTAATCCATTTTGAATTTATTTTTGTGTATGGTGTAAGAAAATGGTCTGGTTTCATTCTTTTGCACATTGCTGTCCAGTTTTCCCAACACCATTTGTGGAAGACACTGTCCCTTTCCTATTGGATGTTCTTTTTTGCTTTGCCAAAGAGTAATTGACAATATAGTTGTGGGTTCAACTCTGGGTTTTCTTTTCTGTTCTATTGATCTATATGTCTATTTTTGTGCCACTACCATACTATTTAGATTACTATAGCTTTGTAATATAACTGGAAGTCTGGAATTGCCATATCTCCAGCTTTGCTATTCTTTTTCAATATTGCTTTGGCCATTTAGGGTCTTTGACGGTTTCATACAAATTTTAGGGTTGTTTGTTCTAGCCCTGTGAAAAATGCTGGTGGTACTGCATTAGGGATTGCATTAGCTGTATACGCCACTTTGGAGAGTATAGACATTTTAACAATATTTGTTCTTCTGCTCCATAAGCATGGAATGTCTTTCTATTTCTTTGTATCGTCTTCAATTTCTTTCATCAGTGTTTTGCACTTTACAGAGTACAGGTCTTTCACTTCTTTGGTTACGTATCTTACTCTGTTTAGCGCAATTATAAATGGGATTAATTCCTTAACTTCTCTTTTTTGCTTCTTCATTATTGGTGTATAGGAACGCAACAGATTTCTGCACAATGATTTTGTATTCTGCAACTTTACTGAATTCACTTATACGTTCTAACAGTTTCTTTTTGGTGGAGTCTTTTGGGTTTTCTACATAGAGTATCATATCATGTGCAAAGAGTAGAAGTTTGACCGCTTCCTTGATGATTTGGATGACTTTATTTCTTTTTGTTGTTTGATTGCTATGGCTAGGACTTCCAGTACTATGTTGAATATAAGCAGTGAGAGTGGACATCCCTGTCTTGTTTCATAGAGGAAAAGCTCTCAGTATTCCTCCATTTAGGTGATACTAGTCATGAGTTTTTCATAGATGCCCTTCTCTATGTTGAGGTACGTTCCCTTTAAACCTACTTTCTTGCGAGTTTTTATCAAGAATGGATGTTGTACTTTGTCAAATTCTTTTTCTGCATCTCTTGCAAGGATCATACGTTTCTTATCCTTTCTTTTATTGATGTATTACATTTACTTATTTGCAAATATTGAACCACACTTGCAACCCAGGAATAAATCCCACTTGATTGTGGTGAATGATTTTTTTAATGTATTGTTGGATTTGGTTTGCTAGTATTTTGTTGAGGATTTTTGCATCTATATTCATCAGAGATCTTGGCCTGGACTTCTCTTTCTCTCTCTCTTTTTCTGTGCTGTTTTTATGTGATTTTGGCATCAGGGTAATGTTGGCCTCATAGAAGGAATTTGAGTTTTCCTTCTTCTATTTTCTGAAATAGTTTGAGAAGAATAGGTATTAACTGTCTAAGTTTTCTACCTCTTTCTGTTTTAGTTTTGGTAGTTTATACGTTTCTAGAAATGTAGCCATTTCTTACAGGTTGTCCAATTTGTTGACATCGGTTTTCATTATATTCTCTTATTATTGTTGGTATTTCTGTGGTGTTGTTATTTCTCCTTCCTCATTTGTGATTTTATTTATTTGGGTCCTTTCTCTTTTCTTTTTGATAAGTCTGGCTAGGAGTTTATTAATTTTATGAATTTTTTCAGAGAACCATCTCCGGGTATCCTTAACCTGTTCTATTCTTTTTTCTTTTTCGTTTCTTTATCAGTTATCTCTGCTCTAGTCCTTATTATTTTTTTCCTCCTGCTGGATTTAGGCTGTTTTTTGTTCTTCTTCTAGCTCCCTTAGGTGTAAGGATAGGTTTTTTATTTGAGATTTTTCTTGCTTCTTGAGGTAGGACATCTTGCTATATACCTCCCTCTTAGGACCACTTTTGCTACATCCCAAAGGTTTGGGATTGTTGTGTTTCATTTTCAGTTGTATTCATTTATTTTCTAATTTTTTCCTTTATTTCCTGGTTGACCTATTCATTGTTTAGTAGCATGTTATCTAACCTCCATGTATTTGGAGGTTAGATCAACTTAAAAATAACTTAAAAATAATAAACTTAAAAAAAAGTCTCGTCTGTCTGATAAAAGTATTCCTACTCTAGCTTTCTTTTGACAGCCATTTATTTGCATGATAAATGTTTCTCCATCCATTTCAATCTGCAGGAGTCTTAAGATCTAAAGGGCATCTTTTGTATGCAGCATATAGATGGGTCTTTTTTTTTAAATGTGGCTCATATTTATGCCTATCACTTCCATTTCACTTATCTAGTGATTTCATCGTATTTTACAAACTACTGCCTGAAACACATGGGGAAAAAATGTAACATCATTTACAGAAAAAAGAAAGCAAAACACTGATAAGTTAAATCACTTGCTCAAGTTCGTAGAGACAGTAATTCTCTTCCACCTATCCACTGAATTAACAAATACTTATAAAGAGCCTTCCTTGTGCACCAGACACCAAGCTCCACACCGGAACTTCTGTGTATAAAGGACTCCATAGGAGAGAGGCCGGCCTCTCCCAGTGTAGAGCCCAATTTGTCTTTGAGTCCCAGGAGTCTCCCCAGACTGCCGCACTGGTAGCACGTCCTGCTGTTTTCCCTTCCAGCACTCACCCAGGAAGACGCGCGCAAAAAAGAGTGGGGACGAAGCAGGTCCAGCACGTAAAGGCTGCACAGAAGTATAACAAATGGAGAAACACACCAAGAGCTCTTTTGGTTCCATGTCGGGTCTTTTTTTTTTTTTTTTTTTTATCCCCCTCAATTCTGACATTCTGTGTATTTTGATTGGAATGTTTGGTCCATTTACATTCACATTAATTATTGATAGATATATATTTATTACCATTTTACTACGTTTTGTGGTTGCTTCTGGAGATTTTCTCTGATCCTTTCTTGTCTTTCTCTGTTTCATGTATGACTGATTTTCTTTATGGATTTCTTTTTCTTTAATCTTTGCATGCTTATTACTGCTTTTTCATATATGGTTACCATTAGGTTTGTATATATTTTCTTATGCAAATAGCATTCTCTATTAAGTTGATGGTCATTTAAGTTTGAATCCATGGTTTTATTCTCTCCTCCCCATGTTTTAGGTATATGTTGTTATACTTTATATCCTTTTTTTGAATGAGTTCCTTGACTGATTTTTTTCACAGAAATATTCAGTTTTAGTACTTTTGTGTTTCCAACATTTGTCCTGTCGCTTTTGGTCTCTCCTGTCCACTCAAAGAATCCCCTTTAATTGCAGGGCTGGTTGAGTGGTTACAGACTCCTTTAATTTTTGTTTGTTTGGGAAACTCTTTATCTGTACTTTCATTCTGAATGATAGTCTTGCTGAGTAGAGTATTCTTGGCTGCAGATTTTTTCCATTCAGCACTTTGAATATATCATGTCACTCCCTTCTGACTTGCCAAGCTTCTGTTGAAAAATCCCCTTTTACCATCTAAGTTACTCCTTCTGGACTGCTTTTAAGATTTTCTTTAATCACAATATTTTGCAAATTTAATTATAACACGCCTTGGTGTTGGTCTGCTTTTGTTGATTATGATGGGTGTACTCTGTGTCTCCTGGATCTGGACGTCTGTTTCCTTTCCCAGATTAGGGAAAGTTTCTGCTATTATTTCTTCAAATAAATGCTCTGTCCCTTTTTCTCTCTCTTCTCCTGGGACTCCTATTATATGAATGTTATTTTGTTTGATGGAGTCGCTGAATTCCCTAAGTCTATTCTAATGTTGCATAATTCTTCTTTCTCTCTTTTGTTCAGCTTCATCGCTTTCCATTACTTATTCTTCCATGTCATTTATTCATCCCGATGATTCTTACAGCCTACTGTTCATTGCATCAAATATGTTTCTAATGTCATTTATTTCATTCTTCACCTCTGATTCTTTTTTAACTCTTTAATCTCTGTGGTAAGAGTCTCACTGATATCTTCCATTCTTTTCTTAAGCCCAGTGAGGATCCTTATGATCGATGCTTTAAATTCCCCATCAGGCATGTTACTTTTATCTGTTTCACTTAGATCTCTGGCTGTGGCCTTATCTTTTTTTTTTTTTTTTTTATTTGGGATAAATTCCTGTGTCTTGGTATTTTGTCTAAGTCTCTGCCTTATCTGTGTTAGAAAAGCCAGTTATGTTTCCTGCTCCTCAAAGTAAGAGCCTTATGAAGAAGGGGTCCTGTAGGACCCAGGGCCTGGCACTTCAGGCACTGTGTCTGGTGTATGCTACACGCATTCTGTTATTGTGTTGTTTCTGGTCTGCAGAGGGGCCAGCTGTGTGCAGAGGCTCTAATTGCCCCCTGTGGGTAGTACTTGGTCTCTTGTTTGAATGTGGTGAGTTTTAACTGTGTGTGCTCTGGTCTGCTTGTGAAATGAGACCTGTCACCACCTCCACCAGAATGGAGATTATGCCAATTTCTCTGATCTGGAGACAGAGTGCGGGAGGGGGTTTGTGCTGGTTTTCTGTGGGAAGGGCCCACCACACTGGGACTGAGGCTAGTGTGGCTGAGTAGGGCAGTTCCACCAGAGAACAGGCCCTACTGTTCTTGAGTAGGTTGAGACTTAGCATAAGCAAGTTTGGCAGCCAGTGTTGTTGTTGCACTGCTTTCAGCAGGTGGCTCTGTGTTTATGCTGAGGGACTGAGTAAGAAAATGGCACCGCACAGCTACTTTGCTCCAGGAGAGGTGTCTCCATTAATGCTGCCTCTTAGGGACATGCTTTAAGAAGAGTAAATGATCTCCCTATTGTGTGCTCTAGGTACTTTTTGAATCACCGTTTCCATACTATATGCAACCGGGTTGTTTGCCTGACTTCTATCCAGGAGCAGTACAGTGTTCTCCAGGCTCTATCCCAGGCAAGCCTTGTGACCTTTAAAACTCTAGGCTTTAAGTCCCACTGGTTGAAAGAACTCACAGAATTCAGCTTCTCTTGCTTTCCAAACCATTGTCTCTATGGGGAAATGTTTTCCTTGTGTGTTCTTCTGTGTGCTTATTTCTCTCTTTTCCTTCTCTATGACCACAGCTCCCTCCTCTCCGCAGAGATTGCAATCTGTTTATCCCGTAACCCACATCTCTTCACTTCCTGCCTTCTTCAACCTGGCCTCTTCTGTCCTTTTAGCTGCGGAGTTTGTTCTTTCAGTCTTCAGGTTGATTTCTGGGGTATTTAGGATGATTCAATACTTATCTAGTGGTATTCAAGGGACGAGGTGGGCCTAGGGCCCTCCTATTCTGCCGCCACCTTCCTCTCTTTGCCTATTCTTTTTATTTTTAACCTTCAAGAGCACATAACACTGATGCCTTTCACCAGTAAGTGTTCAATAAATAACACATGAATGAAAACTTATACCAAAAGCCTTTTAAAGGTAGACACTATAGTTCTAATGAATCTGTATGACATTGCAACTCAGGTCTCAAAGTGGCCATTGGAGGGAGGAAAAAAAAATATTAGAAACATTTATTTTCATTACAAACTACTAAAAATGGCTACCTCATATGGGGTTAATTATATACACATATTTATCATTTTAATGTAAGTAATCATATACAGAAAAGTGTGCTTAAATGTACAAAAGCACTTAACTACTAATTATGTGTGAGCATTGTATTATCATATTCTCAATTATTTGCTCACACAGAAAATCAAATTGAAGTCCAAGCTCTTATCCCACTATCTCTTTCCCTAATAGTCCCCTGCCTTTAGCATGCTTTGCAACATGGCTTTTCAGAGACAATTTGTTGAACTGAGGAATAAATGAACAAAGAACCATACACCTAACATTAACGTTACCTACCATTACACTACCATTAAGGGCAACAGTAAGAGGAACTTATATTATTACACACTGTAACTACAATTATAGGCTTCAGGAACCCAAAATTATGGTGAAATGAAAAGCCCCCAGAGCAGGTAATAATATTCAGAGTATAATAACATTATATAGCTTTCAAAAAAGATTAAAATACATTGAATTACTTATATTGCTTTCTTATAAAACAGAGAAGATCAAATATTTTAGGTATTTTTATAAAAATAATAAAGGCCATTTCATATAAAGGAACCCCTATTTAGACTCAAGCAAGGAAACTCTGAGATAGAATTCAATATTTAAAAACAATGACAAACATAAACTTCCTTATCAGAATCCCACTGGTATTTTATTGAAAACACAGTATACTGGCTTTTATCAGAATTCATGTAAATATCATGGTTCACTTTTAGTTGATAAGGTTTTGACAGAAAATTTTACAGTGAACTGAATTGAAATGTATTAAGATATGCATTTCTATTCACAGACTTTAAAATATGTAGTTTGGTAAAACTTATGTTTATCTTTAAGCCAAAAAGTGTATGATATCACATTCCATAAAAAGGTCATTATGACACTTCGAGAATGGAATTTTTTGCGTGTTTTTGCAACTCTATGATCTTTGTCTTTAAGGAGTGTTTATTTTATCATGACCAGAGAGTATAATCTAAATCATATTGTTGACATCGATTTATCTTTACATCCTTCAGTGAAGATAATCGTGAATTTGGCTCTCATTAGGTAAGGAAAGAAAATTGTATGCATGTGGAGCAGTGATTCACATAGTTATGAGCTTTCTAGAGGAGACATGTACATTTGTCAGAAGATAATTGCAGTACAAAATTTGCAAATATCGTCAGCCAAATATATTACAACATTATTCTTTGTAGAAGGCAACACACACTTTCTATATATGGAAAGATGGCCCCCTCTGGTATGGTGTTTCTTATACAAAGTTGTACAAAAATGCAAGGATGAGATGAGGGCTGGATGGTTGTTTGTCAAAAGAAAAAAGCCCGAATAATCAATCGCCTTGCCCTGAGATGACTGTCATCTAACTTGTGATATCTGTTGGATACCCATGGAAATAAACTGTGCATAGTTGTTGTTTTTTTTTTAATTTGGTGGAGAAATGAAGAGATGCTTAAGAAAGGTGGTGGTGGAGGTTATAGAAAAAGACAAGGAAGGAAGAAATCTTATGCCCAAGAGATCCGGATTTACATTAGGACAATGATATTCACTAAATAACCTTAGATCAATTAACTATATTGTCTGTAAGTTTCCTCATTTGTTGAATAAGGGAAACTATTTATAATACTCACTTTTCTACTACGCTCATGACAACAGAATAATATAAAGAAACATTCTGTTTTGTTTTCTTTTTAGTTTAAACAATCAAAGCCTTTTCCCCCCAACACTGTTTCAACAACCCCAGGTCCCTGCTAGACGAGTTCTTTTGTCTTAAGATTGTGGCTGAATTTTTTCAACGAAAGTTATAAACAGAATGATTCTGGAGCCATTCAATTGCTCTTTGTGTACAAATAGCCAGAGTTCAAAAACATAATCATGGAACTTTTATTAAAGACTTTGATCTTAACAATAAAAAAATTAAACACATCCAAGTAATTATTTCCCATTTAAATATCACTGTGCCTACTAAAACTGCTTATTCAATTTTTGGATAATGAAATCTCCCAGGTAGAGGTGTAATGTGTAGTTAAAAATGAATCTTGAACAATGCTATTATCATCTTGTCCAGATTGGCCAATTTGTCTCAACCCCATCCTGGAGAGGTCTTATTAGAGGATAAAACTCCTTTGCCGATTCAATTCTTTATTCAATACAAGTGTCTGTGGTTTAGATTTAGTGGCGAATTATCCTGAACACCTGGCCAGAGTGACTTGAAAAAAGACTATAATTTATTTAGCACAGGCAATCAGATACCAGAAGTATAAAAAATACTGGTATCATATAGCTGCCTAAATCCTATGTGTTGATAGCAACACAGTTCCCCACTGCCACAAAGCTCTCCTCAATTTGCCAGCCTCCTCTCTTATCTCCCCATCCTCCTTCTCCCTCCCACCCTCCAACCTTTCTTCCAGTTCTCCTTTCCTCCTTCCCTCTCTTTTTCCCTAATATTCCATCCTTCCCTCCCTCTATCCTCCCTTCCCGTCTTCCTTTGTCTTTCCCTCCTTTCTTTCCCAAATTGTTATATTTAATTATCACTTTCAGTAAAAAACCCTCTAGACATATTTCCCCCTCATTCGATAGATTGTCAGGAAAAGAAAACAATGAGTAATTGTCAAAACAATTTTGTTTCAATTGTATGTAAACATGTGATCAATTAGGAAAAGAGCATTTTAAAAACTCACATTTCTTTGACACTATAAGTTACAAATCACCCTCTGCTATTAATTCAGAATGTTAGGAAATCAACTTGGAGCTTCATGTAGGTTTTACTTTTAAAGGTTTAATTTGTATATTTCACATCTGAATCCTTTTACAATCCACTGGTATATTTTTGACTCTAAAGTTAAACAGTCAAGTTGCTAAAATTTTTAAAAATGTTTATTTACTTTAAGAGACAGAGAGAGAGCGTGCAAGTGGGGGAGAGGCAGAGAGAGAAGGAGAGAAAGAATCCCAAGCAGTCTCTGCACTGTCAGCACAGAGCCCAATGAGGGGCTTGATCCCAGGAACCATGAGATCCCAGGAATCGTGAGGTCATGATCGGACACTCAACAGACTGAGCCACCCAGGTGCCCCAAGTTGCTTAATTTTTTAAATGGCTACATTTTATAATCTTTTTCAAAATTTATAGTTGTCATTTTAACTTCCATTTTTTGCTTAATATAATTCACTTAGTAAAAATTACTATTATTTCAAAATAGTGACAGCACATTTTTTCTAAACTGAGAAATTAACTTAATGGTAAAGGAGAACAGAAGCTTCATCTCAAGTATATAATTTTGAATTCAAGGTCTAGAACTATGAAAAGCTAACTTGCCCAAATTTCTGGTCCTTATTACCTTTCTGGGAACAATATTTCAATCACTGTATGTCTAAGGTTTGACCTGAACTTCCTAAGTTCAAAACTAAGTTCTCCTAGGTTCATAAAATGTTGTTACAACCTCTCACCTAATTTGCTGCAATTAAAATCCCAAATTCCAATCTCAGTCAAAAATGAAGCTATTATATCACATTTCATTCACATTATTCATCAAGCAATCAACACTTATTGAGAGCCAGCTACTGTTGGTGCAAGGGTCAAACTTAAATTTAAGGTTCTGAGGCATGAAGAGTCTTTATTTCAGGTCTCCACAGAGGAAAGTTCAAACAGATAAACATATTGCTTCGATTATGATCATCACCTCCAAGTCCCCTTTATTTGCCCCATCCTTCATCCTGTTCTACATATTCAGGGGACATTTATTGCTCATTGGCTGCTCAGTATCTTTTTCCTTTTCTATTTGCAAAAGACCCCAACTTCTTTGAAGGGGAATAATTTCTCCCTCACTGTGAGGGGTTTTGGAAGGAGTTGGTTTTAAAGCAAAGTTCCCTGCTCTCCTCTAGCTAAGAGTTGGGTTTGTGACCCAGTCAAGGTCAACTGGATTCCCTTCTCCAGGATTATGCAGTATGCAGAAAAAAGAGTCACAAAGACACTCGAGCAGTTTCTACAGACCAGATGCCCAGGCATGCTCAGTATCTTGTCTTTTCCTAAGCCTTTTTCCACTGACTCCATGCCAGTTCCAGCACATTGACTTTCTGCTTGATTCAATCAGAGGATGTTTTCTGTTGCTTACATCCAGAGAACCCTATTGATATTCAACTAAACTACACTTGATGATTTTACTTCTTTATTTAAAATCCTTTCAGCGTTGCCACTGCCTGCAGGCTATAATCAAAACCCCTTGTTCTAGCAAGGAAAGATCCCTATTTTTTAGACCCATCCCTCTCTATGCAACCACATCAATTTCTTCCCCACCTCCTTAATTTCAGCCATTTGGAATCGTAATTTATATAACACACTACTCTGTTTTCCGCCTCAGTGAAAAGTGTGGCTTGTTTCTTCTGCCAGGATTACCTTTCCCTTTTTATTTACCTGATTAACGCCAGCTTGTTCTTTAATACCTGCCTTGAATGTTATGCTCTTCAAGAAGCTTTTCCTGACAAGAGAAGCTCTTTTCTCTTCCCTGGCTTAGTCAGATGTCCTCTTCCTGAAGTAAGTCCCTAGAGCATCTCCCAGCCATGCCCAAGGGGGCAGAAAACTATGGTGGTTAAGGGTGGGGGCACTGGAACCAGACTGCTTGAGTTCAAATTCTACTGCTATCTCTTTACTACTTGGCTTTGAGCAGGTTATTTAACCTCAATATGCTTTATTATCAATCTCACAGCGTTGTTGTGAGCATTAGCTAATACACGTGAAGTACTTAAAAGCGACTAGCATATGACTAGTGTTAAATACGTGCTAGGTATTATCCAGAAATTTATTTCTACCATAGTGCTATTTTTGCTCTCTTTCCTTCACCTACTTTAATCTGGGCATTCCTATCTCGCCCAACTCTGTATTTCCCAGGCACTTAGTAGTAGCTCAATAAAAATGCGTTACATGTATATATGAACAAATTAGCACTGATAGTGTTTTGTAGTTTATAAAGTCCTTTTGGAATATTACCTCATTTCTCACACCTCAAGTATTAAATTAAGGATTGTTTTATTTACAGTTTTACAAAGAGAAAAATGTTCCTTGATATTATAATAAATACCTCCCCAAACCTATCTTTTTCTTGTTCGTGTACACACACATGCACATACACACACTCACACTTGTTTAATGTTTACTTAGGGTCATTTTACTGGCCAGTTAGTGATTTAAAGCTATAAATTATTTTTTTATTATAGAAATTATTTTTTATCAATTATTTTGCATTATTTTTTTTAATACGAGGGGAAGAAGCAGGAAAAGCACTCTACTATTGAGCAAGGGAAGAGAATAATATATATAATATTTATATCTATCTATATAGACATGATATATGTGATATCTCTATCGTGTGTGTGTGTGTGTGTGTGTGTGTGTGTGTGTGTATTTAAAAATTCCTGGCTTTCTGTGACCCTAGGCACAGCATTTGAGCTTTTCCTCTGAATTAATTTTGCATCTATATTTAAAGATTATCATTCTGAAGAGGCATCAAATTAGTGGTCATTTCTGAAAAAGACAAACTTAGTTTTGTGAAGACTACTGAGCAGGTCGATTCTAAAGAGATCCTAAAGGCGAGGATCACAAACTCTTCACAAGGGAGTGGGGACTTCCTCTTCCAATCTAACACCTAGTGGCTTTTACAGGCCATAACATCAATGGCAGAATGGCCTGTAGATGTGGCAATGAGGTCTTATTTTCATGTAGTATTATTATTTGACAGTCTGCATAATACAAATTCTGTGAGCAGGCAGATTTATAAGCTAATATTAATTACTAACATTAGTTGAGGACTTTTAGTAAGGAAGGCAGGATAGGAAGCATTTTCCATGCACTACCTAATTCAATCCTCATGACAACTTATAATGCAGACATAGTATCATTATCCACGTTGTACAGATAAACTCAGGTTCAGGGAGGTTGGATAACATACCAAAGGTCACAAAACCATAGTAGAAGGGTCAAGATTTGAAACCAGACAATCTAACTCCAAGGGCCTTGCTTTAAACATTATAACACGTTGTTTCTTCTGGTTAGTAATACCTCTTGAAGTATTGGTAGAACTCAACATGATACTGTGAAAGAACATCTCTCTTATTTCTGTATCTATCAGCACCCTGAAATTGGAAATGCATAGCACTGTGTCTGGCTTAGACTATGTATATAAAAACATATATGCCACTGAATGGTAGCCACACTTACATGGGTACTGGCAAGCAGTGTGTGTAGTTAAAATGTTTAGGCTTAGGAACCAAACAGACTTGGATTTGAATTTTTGCTCTGCTACTTACTAGGAGCATAACATCTCAAAGGCTCATGCTGAAGAATGTATCTACTAATACTTGTTATAAGGGAGTAGTAAAACATCGGGGCGCTGGGTGGCTCAGTCGGTGAAGCATCCGACTTCGGCTCAGGTCATGATCTCACAGTTTGTGAGTTCAAGCCCCGTGTCAGGCTCTGCGCTGACAGCTCAGAGCCTGGAGCCTGCTTCAGATTCTGTGTCTCCCTTTCTCTCTGCGCCTCCCCCTCTCGTGCTCTGTCTCTCTCTGTCTCTCAATAATAAATAAACATTAAAAAAAATTTAAAGGAGTAGTAAAACAAATTATACATATTTATATACTAGTTACGTGTCTTTATACACACACATATCCATCACTATATGCTGAATACGAATGTGAATCTGTGTGTCCTGTGCCCAGAAAAGGACAGAGACTGTGGAATTAGTTAAAAAAAAGTATTCACATCTTATCAAGTGAATAACTTTTACTAATTTTTTCTCATTCAAAGAAAACCAAAAGCAAAAGTAAAGTTTGGATAAGATCTTATTTCCTGGGTCTGTGTCCTAAGACCCAGAGAATTATTTGACCACAATCATGTTATTTGCAAGTAACAAAGAAATAACACTTAATTCAGGTGTCCTGAGTCTAAAATCAAGGTACTTTGGATGCAAATTGTTTACTAGCCAGTTTTTTTATTCCTCCTGAATTGCTGAAGTTCACTTTAAAAAAAAATGTCTGCCTTACTCCTTTTTTCAAAAAGTGGCTGTGTACTAACTAAATATCTTCAAAGAAATGTATGACTTCTGTAGAAAAGATTTGGCAATCACTTACCAGTGAAATAACTACAGCAAATAAACACTTCAAAATGATTTTTCTTCTTCGTTCAGAAATATAAAAGATACATAGTGCATTTGTTCTAGCTAAGTCAACCAGATTTATATCAATGGATTCCTATGTTTCTAACTGATGTCGTGATTTTGCAGAATGGATTCCAAGAGGCTGAGAAATGCAATCTTTGTATTAAGAACATATTTATTTGACTATGGCATTGTATAAATTCCAGTATTAACATCTAAAGTATTGAAATATTATGTTTGGTACTCTTCTTTTCTAAAAAAATTATAACTTTCACTTATACTTATGATGGCTGAAAGCTTCCAAAACAAACAGTTTCAATGTAAAGAGCTCAGTTGAACTACTTATTAAATACATTTTTTGAAATACTAGTTGTTAAGTGAATTTCATTAAGCCAATTATACTTGTCAAGTTTATGGTTTTTTCCTTGTATCATTCCGTTCTAATTTATGGCTGTTTTAGAAAATGGCATTAACTTTTTTTCTGGATCATCCTCAGGCTGAACAGAGTAGAGACAGTGTGTGGCTGACAGAGAAAAGCTGCCTGAAACCTGGTGGGAAAAGGGTCTGGGAGAGTGAAGTGACATGTGGAAATTTTTCCCTTGAAATCACAAATTCAACCAGGCTTTCGTTTTTTCCCCATACCTTCTGCTTGATGATCATTTCGTTGATGTCTTCAAGATCACCCACCATCACCCTCTGTGATTTTATAACTCGATCCAGCAGAGACAGCCAGTCGGTAAGTTCTGTCCAAGCTCGGTTGAAATCTGCCAGAGCAGGCACCTCCAACAGCAAGGAAGATGGCATTTCTAGTTTGGAGATGGCAGTTTCCTTGGTAACCACGGGTTGTGTCACCAGAGTAACAGTCTGACTAGGAGCTAATTTTTTTTTTTCAAAAAGAAAAAAAAGGAAAGAAAAGAAAAATTAGAAACACAAGCAAAGAAGCCAATTTCAATAACAATAGAACAAGCTTAATTAAAGCACAACAATTTGAGCCGAAGTATTATTTATGACATAACATATTTTTTCCCAGCAATGTGAATACTTTTCACAGGATTACATGATAGGATAATTTAGAGACTCAAACTTTTCATTAACGTACATTGAACAATCGTTCAAAATGATTTTGCTTATTCTCATGGCTGGACAGTTAACTTAATTTCAATAGTCCTCAAATAACAATTCTATAGACTGTGGAATTAGTTTAAAAAAAGTATTCACGGGGCGCCTGGGTGACTCGGTCAGTTAAGCGTCCGACTTCAGCTCAGGTCATGATCTCACGGTCCGTGGGTTCGACCCCCGCGTCGGGCTCTGTGCTGACAGCTCAGAGCCTGGAGCCTGTTTCAGATTCTGTGTCTCCCTCTCTCTGTGACCCTCCCCCGTTCATGCTCTGTCTCTCTCTGTCTCAAAAATAAATAAACGTTAAAAAAAAATTAAAAAAAAAGTATTCACATCTTACCAAGTGAATAACTTTGACTTATTTTTTTCTCATTCAAAGAAAAACAAAAGCAAAAGTAAAGTTGGGATAAGATCTTATTTCCTTGAACGGGAAGTAAATTACTTTGGAGGTGGTGAAAATCTAGCGAAATCAAAGCCAATTAATTTGGGAACAGCTTGTCGTATTTTTTTTCCCTGTTCTTTCAGACTGGTCATAACATGACTGGCAGCGGAGAAAACCCAAGCTACATTATTTTTGGTAAATCAGACCTAATAGAATTTTTTTCTCTGCGATTCTTTACCAGAACACTGTGGTCTGGGCAAGGAGATCATCATTACTACCAATTTACACAAGGTGAAACCAAAATGTGGGAAAGTTAAAAAACTTCTCCAGAATCAAAATCTACTAAATTAGATGGAAGTTTCCAAACAACCTATATTTTAAGAATGAAGGCTCTGAGTTGAGTGATTAAAAGAGAATTCACAAAAATACAGGTAGCCCGGTTAAAAATCTGCCAAGGACTTGAATAGACATTTCTCAAAAGAAGACCTATGATTGGCCAACAAGCACAGCAAAAGCTGCTCAACATCACTCATTATCAGGGAAATGGAAATCAAAACCACAGTGAAGTATCACCTCACACTAGAGTTTCATCAGGCGGAACAAAAACAGAAACCATTAGCTGCAATGTAAATGACGCAGTATTAAGTAGTCATAAAATGTAGATTCTTCTGTACTGAATTTATAATACTTGATATTGGTAGAGAACTTTCAGCCGTGTAAACGTGTCTTTTCAGTAATTTTTCTACTTGGAGTGGAGTAGTGTGGAGCGCTATTGTATAAGATGGCACATGATAATGGTTAAAATCCAAAGGCGGACTCAATGGCTCATATATGAAAAGTATATAAAACAGTGCCAGAAAATAACAGCATTATCAGCACAGTTTCTGACACTGGCAGGTAATAATGTTAGGTATTACTATTTTCATCAACACTTGATAAAAAAGAGACATAGAGATGAACAAATACAGTGAGAAGTTGGAGATAAGGGGTAGAAATATGTGAAATATTTGGGAAAACCTCAAAGGTTTGTATGTGGCTCTGTATTTACTAAAGGGGGCTGAGCTTGCTGGTGTGAACTGATATTAAACACCCACAAACAGCCACACAGCGGGGGGATGGAAGCTAACTGATGAGGGGTACAGAAGGCCTCATCGAGTTTAAAGTCGGTAGCCTCTGAAGCCCACTACATCCAGGAGACCGGCAGCAGAGAAATAGCGGATGACATAGTTTAAAGGGACGCTTTGAGAGAAAGCTGCAAATGACAACACCTCAACATGAGACCTGAGAATCATGGACAAGAAGGGACAAGTGGGCCATGTGGGCATTCCATTCTAAGGTAGCCATAAATCAATTTTCATGTACTTCAAAAGTTGTCTTTTTGTTAGAGAAGATGATGAGGGAGACTGGAGGGACGTCTCCTGTGTCTCCAGCTTTTCAGGGACAACAAGAATTTCCTACAGATGGAAGAAATAATCTTGAACCAGGCAGAAAGAAAGACAAAAAAAATGTAGGCTGTCAGAATCAAAACTAATGTCAAGACATAATGACTGAAAAACAATTATACTGAGTGGAAAAAGAAATTGTTTCTTGAATCTATCTTGCTACTCTCAGGCTCTTTCTAGAAAGAGTGACATATAATCTGCAGCAGAAATAGCATCTTGTGATCCAACACTCTAGTAGGAAGCATGGGGTCCAAGAAGATCTAAAAATCTTAAACGGGTTTCCAAGAGATGAGGCGAATCCCTGAAGAGGATGCACGGGTGAGGATGAAATAAAAAAGCTAAATTAAAACATTACTGTGGGAGCTAACTGCTGAATGCCTAGCTGACTAGAAAAGATGGACAATTTGTTCTGAAAATAGATACACAACAGATACTGAGGTAACATACAGTACTTTGGGATGGTTTCAAGGTTCTGGGAAGTGTCAGACAATGTTTTTTTGTTTTTGTTTTTTTTAACTTGACTTATTGAAAATCTAACCCTCAAAAGAGCAGGAAGGACATTTGTTTCTTTCTAGATTTACTTTTGGCCAACAAAGAAGTGCTCAAGGAAGTGGAAATGGTCATGTCCTATGAAATCTCCATACAGTGAAAGATGAGAATACAGACAATTATCAGATTTCTCAACTGTTTTGAAAAAAAAAAAAAAGTCTACTGAAAAGAAAGGCTGGGGGCCAGAGACTTGAACAACAGAGAATGATTCAAGATGATGAAAAAGTACAGACAAATGACATTGGGATGATAATATCACAAAGTTCTCTAATGAGGGGTAAAAAAAGAAGTAACACCAAGTACAAAGTCAGCTGAAGCAGATTTAGAGGAAGGTTGAAAGGTCAGCAACATAGCCATGTGTGTGCCAGCCATGGGCAGATGATCTCATTTATGGACCAGTTGGGCCCTTCCTTGCTGCTCTGCTCTCCCCCAGCACTCAACATCTGAAAACTCTACCAGAGCGGGAAAGGGAGGGGAAATTGGGTCCCCCATGTTCATGCCTCTAGCTCCTGTACTTTGACAGGTCCTGGAATACAGTAGGTGCTCAAATGATGTCCTCTGAATAAATGAATGAATCTAAAGACACAAATCCATGCACATTAAGCTTTTCAGTAAACTCAGGGGCCTTCTACCTGTGGGGAGCTCTAAAAGACAACAACAACCTTGAAGGATGGTTTCTCGAAGACTAGAACACAGAATGTTCCTAGGCTCTCACTCTTAACTATTCCCAGAACAAGAAAATTAGAGCCACTGCTTGGGGTAGACAATGGGAGGTCAAATATTAAAGAGAGAAAATAGAACCAATCAATTTTTTTGTTCCCCAGTTTTCTATCAAGGTGGGGGCGGATAAAAGGCAGGAAAGAACACAGGATCAAGAAGCAAAGTGTAAAACAAACTACCTAGGGCCAGACTGTTGGATTTAAATCCTCACTCTGCCATTTCTTAGCTGCTAACCCTAGGCAGGTTACTTAAGCTTTCTGAATGTCAATTTACTGCTCTGTAAAATAGCAATTATAATAGTACTTCTCTCACAGACAGCTGGCATTAACATTTCCTAGATATACAAACTTGGATGTGATTACAGGCATTTTGAGGCAAGGGATTTTATCATGCTTGATAAACTGAACTTTTGTGAGCCTCAGAATATTCACCTACATAATGGGAAAGAGAGCACCAATCTCATGAAATTGTTCTAAGTATTTTATGAATTGATATATGTAAGTCATCTCCTAGCATTCTTCTGACAGGAGGTGCCCTGTGGGTATGTGTTTTCTTCTCCTTTTCATTTTGCTGCTCAAACAATGTTTACTGGCTCCTGACTTTCTAAATTAGCATGCCATTCTGGACTCTGGGCTCTTTGAACTAGAATTCACACACCAGCCTCTTCTTCCTCCATTCTTCCCTTCCTCCACCCCAGTCTCTATTCAGTATTCTCCAATGAGCACTGGCCATTCCACACTTTTGTGCCTTTCTCTGAAAACTCTCCTCTCCCTTCCCGAGATGAATATTCCATTTCCTTTTCCAATCACAACTCTAGATTTCTGTGATTTATGAAGAACCAGGATAAGCCAATAGCCAAAACGTCCCCATGAGGCACAGAATTACACTATTCTTTGGGGTCTTAAACAGTTTCAAGTCTTCAACATTTCACTACTTAAATCTAATCATCAGTAAGAAGAACAAAATCTTTTATCTCCATTAGGTTTTTGTTTGTTTGTTTGCTTAGTCGCTAGAGGGTAGTAATTGATAGTAACTGAGAGCTGGATTCTAAACTCAGATACTCTGGGTCGCCAAGAGTAGGGAAATAAGTGCTATAACATAAAGTTGAAAGAGGCTAATTTCCATCTAGTTCACATTTTATTAGGGCCAATTCTATCTAGAACACTATTTGAAATATTTCACTTTTCCTAAAAAAGACTTGCCTCTAGATCCATGCATACGTGCGCGCACACACACACACACACACACACACACATATTTTATTTAAAAAAATTTTTTTTTCAACGTTTTTTATTTATTTTTGAGACAGAGAGAGACAGAGCATGAACGGGGGAGGGGCAGAGAGAGAGGGAGACACAGAATCGGAAACAGGCTCCAGGCTCTGAGCCATCAGCCCAGAGCCTGATGCGGGGCTCGAACTCACGGACCGTGAGATCGTGACCTGGCTGAAGTCGGACGCTTAACCGACTGCGCCACCCAGGCGCCCCAATATACACATATTTTATTAAGCAAGATGTTTCGAAGGAGAAATTTTGGGGTCCTGAGAACGTCTTATTTTATGATGCATATCATATTGATTCATACTACATTTTTAGGTGTCATTACTTTTATCTAAAAAGAAAAAAAAATGAAGTTTCTTCTTTTCCACTATCATGCTACTTGAAACATAAGCAAATCACTTCATTAGGTAAAGTATGGGCTGGTCAGATCTGCAACGGGGCGGTTCCAAGTGGTTTTTCCCAGACTGAGCAACAGAATCTTGACTCTAAGGGTCAGGCAGGGATATTAAGTCTTCCCAGAGTTTTCCAATAACTCCAGAATTTAAAAGATAGAAAGAGAATTTGTTGAGAGTTCTCTTAACTCATAATCCTGATCAGGTAAGGAGTTAGGACACATAAATGACTATACAGAATCTTAGACCCAAACTTGTGGGATGAGTTTCCAGGTTCTTCCTAAGAAGCATGGCAAATGGCTTCCCCTCTAGCCAGCACGTGCCCCATTTAGTGCCCCACAGTCTGATATGCTTGCCTGGATGTCCACCCCTTGGCTTGAGTCACCGTCTAGGGTCACAAGGAGTTGGCCTGGGAATGGCTGCTTGAGATCCCAGCCTCCCGAACCACAATGAAGACCAAGGTTATTCTTCTCAAGTACATTGATTGGGGGAAGTATCTTTTCCAGGAGAGTGTCACAACAGAAAAATAATTACAATGATGTCACACTATTAACTGTCTTTCCAGCAACAGATTCTGTTGTCTTTCCCACTCTGCCAGTCAATGCTAGAACCACATGTATTAATTACAATGTGTATAATTAAGCCGAATAGATACACACATCATATACGTGTGTATACATATCTGTATAGATAGATGTACACACAACACACAGAGCTCGTACAGTCTGACTACTGATGACTACAGCATAATGTTTTTCTCATGCATTCATTAGAAAATTAAAAATCTCTACTAAAAACTGTGTTTTCTTTCCATAGTTAAGCAGACAGAAAGTCAAGCTCAAAGGAACGGAAAGGAATTGAGTTTGGCACACTGGGATAGTAGCATGAATAACAGTAGGTGTATTGCAAACCACAGCTTTTCTCTGAGTATTTTGTTAATTAAAAGGTGTTGGCTTCAGGAGGGAACTCTCATTTTTTTTCAGAAGTGTTTGAAGAACATTTCTCTAGTCTAAAAATTTAATTGGTTTCAAGGGTACATGATTAGTCAGACTAACAGCTTTACTTAGAGCTTTAAAGGAGCTACTAAATCTTTTAAAAAACACATACACAATGTGTTTGGCATACTTCCTTTGAAGTATTCACACGTGGTTTTTCTGTAATTCACAGGTCTCTCTTTGGTTGATAAGAAAGCAAGAAGCACATATTCTCTTCCTTGCTTTGTTGTATGAATGTGGGTAATGTTTTTGTTTTCTTTACTTTTATATGTGAAAAGTCAGTCAACCAACTAAATGACAAACTATTGGGTGCACGCCAGCAAAAAATATCTAAAAGTACCATTCTGTACATGTGGTCAAAATGCATTAGTGTTTAATACTGTCAGTTATAGGAACGATTGTTTAGCTATGTCCGTATCACCAAGAGATAAAATAATGGGCTCCATGTAAACAACATTGGGGAATACTTTTCTTTTTGAATATTTGAAAGTCTGGCAGGTGGCTTAATGAAATATGTAAGAGTTAGAGAGTATATTTTAACAAAGTTACAGATCACGTATGGACTCAAAAAGAATAGCTATTACGCAGTGGGTGAGAAAAAAAACTTACTTTTCCCCTCTAAATATTTGTTACCTGTAGGTACACGTGGAAAATTAGAAACAAATGTTACAAATCCATAAACATCTACTTTTGTCTATATTCTTTCTTATCATTCTAAAGAGGAAATTAGGGGGGCGCCTGGGTGGCTCAGTCGGTTGGGCGACCGACTTCGGCTCAGGTCATGATCTCGCGGTCCGTGAGTTCGAGCCCCGCGTCGGGCTCTGTGCTGACAGCTCAGAGCCTCGAGCCTGTTTCGGATTCTGTGTCTCCCTCTCTCTCTGACCTTCCCCCATTCATGCTCCGTCTCTCTCTGTCTCTAAAATGAATAAATGTTAAAAAAAATTTTTTTTAAATAAAATTAAAAAAAATAAAGAGGAAATTAGGGGCGCCTGGGGGGCTCAGTCACTTCAATGTCTGACTCTTGATCTTGGCTCAGGTCATGATCTCACAGTTCGTGAGTTTGAGCCCTGGATCAGGTTCTGGGTCGACAGCGCGGAGCCTGCTTGGGATTCTCTGTCTCTCCTTCTCTCTTTGCCCCTCCCTGTGCGTGTGCTCTCTTTTTCTCTCTCAAAAATAATAAATGCATAAATGCATAAATAAATGTTAAAAATAAAAATATAAAGAGGAAATCAAATATGCGACTCAACTGGCATCAATTATTTACATTTTCACACAATAAGGGTTTGTGCTAGAGAATCAGAACTCAAGGATTCATGTTAACCACCTGTATTTCTGAATTTAAGGAAGAAGAATGTTAGGTGTGAGAGCCACAGACTTTTAAAGCTCAGTGATGCTACTTTATCACTTTTTGGCTGATTCTTTCCTGCTACAAAGAATATAATCCAAATAAGAAATATTTGCTGCTACTGTAAGGAAGAGAGATTACCACCCACACTCTGATTACTACCATTTACTCAGGGTTTCTTACATGCCAGGCAAGGTTATTTATAAGCCCTGTATTATTTAATTTTTGGTGAACAATATCCAGGATAGGCATTATTCTCATTTTACAGAAAGGTAATACTTGCCTAAGATCTCACATTAACAAGTGACAATCCCAAGACAAATGACTAACCACTACACATATTTCTAAAAATGATGTTATCATCAGACACTTTTTCTACGTGTTCCATCCAATATGCAAAAATGATTAATTACTCGAATACTTGTGACTCCAAGAGCTATGGTTTACAGCATATAGTACCTACAAAATACATCAAATATCCATTCCAGCGAGAGAGAAATCACCTTGAACTAGCCATCAAAACATGGATTAGAGCAACGAAGCGCATCTGGCTTCCTCCCACGAGTTACATACAACTCTCGAGGAACGCCTCCAATCTGACTTCACCCAAATATGTACTCTTCTTTCAGTAATTTGAAGACAGAAATCACCTTGCCTTTTCTTTTTTTTCCTCAGCTTGCATCTTCTAAGTCCCATTATATGAATTCTTCCGATATGCATGCCGTAAAAAGCCAGGTTTCACAACCTCAGCGCTAATGACATTTTGGTGCGGATAATTCTTTGGCGTATGTTGTTGTCCCATGCACTGTGGGGTGTTTATCAATATCCTTGGCCAGAGCACCTCCCCAGTTGTGATAATCAATCGTGTTTCCAGACATTATTGAATGTCCCCTGAGGGGAGGAATGTGCCTCTGTTTGAAAAAACTGATAAAAAGCTTTTAAAATTCTTCTCTCCCTCAGTCTCTATTCTCCCTCCCTACTGTGTGTGTGTGTGTGTGGGGGGGGTTCATATACTTGTTTAGTATTTGTACTGGACATCCTCTATGCCTATCCAAGTTTGAATCCTCTTATACCTCAGAAGTATAGTTAAGTGCAATTGTTAAGGACTTCTTTCACCCACATGAAATAGGGCAGACGCTGAAGAAACAGTGAACATCCGAAGCTATAGCTGACAAGGAATACCGAATAATATTACACAGGAAAGATTTTGATGGTACAAATAAAAGAGTCTCTGGTAGAGAATAAACGTCCACAAATTATTTTCTTTCTTATACCTAGCGCCTTGTAATGAGATATTCTAGATCCTCTCAACAGGAGCTATAGTATATTTCTTTACTACTTGAATACGGATTGGCCGAATTGTTCTGGCCAACAAAATATTCATTTTTTTAAGTTTGTTTATTTATTCTGAGAGAGAGAGAGAGAGAGAGAGAGAGAGAGCGAGCATGAACTGGGGAAGGGCAGAGAGGGAGAATCCCAAGTAGGCTCTGTGTTGCCAGCACAGCATCGGACACGGGGCCCGAACTCACTAACTGTGAGATCATGACCTGAGCTGAAACCAGGAGTCGGACACTTAACTGACTGAGCCACCCAGGTGCCCCTGGCCGACAAAATATTCATAAACATGATACAAGCCAAGGCTTGAGAAATGCTTGGACATTGGGCTAGGCTTGGTTACCCTTTCACCACTACGTGAACTATGCTGGCTCACTAAATAATGAAAGGCAAGTGACCATGTCATGCCCATTGCTTCGTCCAATAACTAACAAATGCCAGGTACGTGAGTGAGACCATCAACTACCAGCTGAGCATGAATCTATAAATGAGCCCACGTGAGACCAGTAAAACAAGCATCAAGATAATCCAGGCCCAAAGGAGATCCAAGGATTCATGAGTGAAATACAGGATTTTTGCTTTAAACCACTAACTTCGGGGGTAGCTTGTTATACGGCAGGAGATAACTGATACAGCATCCACTCTGCCTATTAAAGATGTGTATCCAAAACAGGACTTCAAATGCTCTGCCCATTGCTACAAAAATCAAACAAATGCTGATGCAGTGAAGAGAACACAGCTAAGAAATGGTCTTCAGGTTAACGTGTGAAAGACAGAGAATTGGAGATACACACAGAAATTCGACGATGTCTGTAAATGAGGCAGCCAGCATTTTGCTCTTACGATACTCGAAAGGCAATGCCTTTAGTAAAAATTCACCGTTAGTGCACATTTACCTTTGCCAATGAACAAAGTAGACAATGTAATGAAGACAGTCACAAAACAGGTAGCACAGTGCAGAAGACAAGGGAAGGAAACCCAGATCAGATCATAATAAAGAAGATGCTATTCATAAAGGTTGATCATCAATTCCAAAACTGATATCAGAACAAAACCCATCTCTGCATTTGGGTATAACCAGCTAGGGAACATCGTATATGGAGTACTACAGAGCTCTCATTGCAGGAAACATACTGCTTTTTTACCCCAAATTGTTGCGCTTTAAAAAATTCCTGAACTAAAGAATCCAATCTGTTGTTCGTTTTAACAGAATTGCTCCTACCTAAATATTACAGATAGGATTTTATAGCCAAGCATGAGCAAAAGCAGGTCAACAGCACCCTACACAACTCAATCTAAAGGAGTCTCTTATTTGGGGGGGGGGGGAATTACATTTTTGCTCTAAATAGCACAATAACTAGCAATGAGTTTTTAATGTTGTTACGCACGTGCCAGACCTTCATAAGCCTCACTCACAAGATGAGGTCACCAAAACCAGTGCCATGTGTGACACAGAGTAGAGTCCCGATCAACATTTGCTGCTGTTGTTATCAAGATTAGAAAGAGGGTACAATGTACTAAGCAGTTCCTTACGGAGAACACTAAGGGATGGATGTTTCCTTAATATATATATTAGAGAAAGACAGAGACAAAAAGATGGAGGGAGGTGGGAAGAGGCAGATTGATTCATCAAAGTTAATAATTTATTAATGATTTTTTGTGTTTCATTTTTTAAAATATAATTTATTGTCAAATTGGTTTCCATACAACACCCAGGGCTCATCCCAACAGGTGCCCTCCTCAATGCCCATCACCCATTTCCCCCTCTCCCCCACCCCCCATCAACCCTCAGTTTGTTCTCTGTATTTAAGAGTCTCTTGTGGTTTGCCGCCTTCCCTCTCTGTTTGCAACTATTTTTCCCCTCCTCTACCCCCTGGTCTTCTGTTAATTTTTTCAAGATCCACATATAAGTGAAAACATAGGATATCTGTCCTTTTCTGACTGACTTATTTCAATCAGCATTATACCTTCCAGTCTGATCCATGTTGTTGCAAATGGCATGATTTCATTCTTTCTCACAGCCAAGTAGTATTCCATTGTGTATATAAACCGTGTCTTCTTTATCCATTCATCAGTTGATGGACATTTAGACGCTTTCCCTAATTTAGCTATTGTTGAAAGCGCAAACTCCACACCCGAAAAACAAATAATCCAGCGAAGAAATGGGCAGAAGACATGAATAGACACTTTTCCAAAGAAGACATCCAGATGGTCAACAGACACATGAAAAGATGCTCAACGTGTATTTATTTTTGAGAGAGAGAGGGAGCACAAGCTGGGAAGAAGCAGAGACAGAGAGGGGACAGAAGATCCGAAGCAGGCTCTGCGCTGACAGCAGTGAGCCCAGTGTGGGGCTTGAAGTCATGAACCATGAGATGATGATCTGAGCCAAAGGTTAATGCTTAAATGACTGAGCCACCCAGGCACCCCAGAGGCTTTTTTTAAAATGTTTTATTTATTTTTTTTATTTAATTTGAGAGGGAAACAGGGAGAGAGTGAGTGGGAGAAAGGCAGGGGGAGAGAGAGAGAGACAGAGAAAGGAGAGGAGAGGAGAGGAGAGGAGAGGAGAGGAGAGAAGGGAAAGGAAGGGAAGGGAAGAGAAGAGAAGAAAAGAGAAGAGAGAATCTCAAGCAGGCTCCATGCTGCCAGTGCAAAGCCCAATACACGGCTTGATCTCACGACTATGAGCTCAAGACCAAGTTCATATCAGGAGTCAGATGCTTAACTAACTGAGCCACCCAGGCACCCCGATTCATCAAAATTTTAATCTAGAGTTTCATCAGGCAGAACAAAAACAGAAACCATTAGCTGCAATGTAAATGAAGCAGTATTAAGTAGTCATAAAATGTAGATTCTTCTGTACTGAATTTATAATACTTAATATTGGTAGAGAACTTTCAGCCGTGTAAAAGTGTCTTTTCAGTAATTTTCTCTGTTGATTCTTTACCACAAAAGAAGACCTATGATTTGCCAACAAGCACAGGAAAAGCTGCTCACCATCACTCATTAACAGGGAAACGGAAATCAAAACCACAATGAAGTATCGCCTCACACCTGTTCGGATGGCCGCTATCAGAGAGAGAGAGAGAGCAAGAGAGCACAAGAGTGAGAGAGAAAATAAGTGTCGGTAGGGATGTGGAGACACTCCAACTTCTCTTGCTGTTGGTGTGAATGCAAACTGGTGCGGCTGCTGTGGAAAACAGTAGGGAGGTTCCTCAAAAAATTCAAAACAGAAATACCACATGACCCACTTGTGAAGACACATATCTGAAAGAATTGAAAAAACAGGATCCCAAAGAGAGAAATTATTTGGATAATCTTAAGTTCATTACCGCATCATACACAACAGCCAAGAGTTAGAAACAACCTAAATGCCCACTGACGGACGACTGGAGAAAACAACGACATGAACTCATATACTGCAATATTATTCAGACTTAGAAGAAGAAAGTCCTGTCACTTACTATCGAGTTTGTTTTTACAAGATGAACAATTGCTAGAGATCTTTTGCATAACAAAGTGCATATAGTTAACGCCACTGTACTGTATTCTTTAAAATGGGTAAGTGAGTACATTTTGTGTTATGTGTTTTTTGCCACAATGTTAAAAAGTGAAATCCACGAACCAGGCAGAGTATGAACATTTTTCTTTCCCGTCTGGGTTAAGGAGGGTTAAAAGAGATTTTGAATACCAAAATAAAGACCATCTTATAAATAACGCTAGTTCTGATATATTAAGGTCCGGTGGAAAATGACCAATTCATATTTCTCCTCATCATTGCTCCTTTGTATCTTCTTTATAACTTTTGTGGGGCAATCAGAATATGCCAAAACCTACCTGGAGTGGATACTATAATGCTCCCCTGAGGTTCTCTCCTGGAGGAGATGGACCCCAGACACTATTAGTAATGACGGCTAAGGGATTACAGCTGCATCCCTCCTTGAGGCTGGCTCTTAGCACATGGCTACCAAGTTCCAGCCCACCTACTGCAATTGAAGACAACCCTGAAAGAATGAACCCAGTTCCAAGGCTTCCTTTCAGATGGCTTTCAGATCCCTTCTGCCCAATACTGCCCCTTTCACTTTCTTGCTGGCAGATCTACCAAGAATACCTTCCAGTCAACCTCGTGTACGCAACTTTTGTTCTCAGAGACTGCTTTCCAAGGAATCCAACCTAACATACAATTCCTTTGGTCTGTATACGTAATAGTTTGTTTCTCATACATAAAAGTAACATGATGTTTCCAGGCATTCAAGCTTCGAATAATTTTGAAAATTAATTGTTTGTTGGTATCACACGTTGTTAACAGTCAATATTCAACTGAATGTTCTGGAAAATGACGAAGAACATGCAGAGGATTGCTGGCATATTTATTGCTTATGGGCTTAGACAAAACTTTATACGCTTTGGTTATACTTGAGTTTCAGTGGATCATGTGAGTTGCTGTTTGAGAGAAATTTAAACACATCCTATAACTAAAACACCAAAGAGCTTGACATCCAAACACCGAAGTCTTGAACTCTATCTCCATAATGACTGGAGATGTAACCACCACCCTGTATTGGTTTGAGGTGATTGTGCTGGGCTAAACTCAGCTTTTAAAGTTCTGGGTCAGTAAACACATTACGAACTGCAGGTATGGCACACACACTAAGTGAAGTAGTGAAACCAGCTACATCAAAATCAATGCATGTTTTCATGTGACTTGTAGAAGAGCACAGCATGCCTACAAGTGCACTAGCTAGCAGATATACAATAGCAACCAAAATTCAAAGGTAGACAACAAGTACCAATTACATATGGAAAACTGCTTGTTACGAGCACAAAAATAAGATTGGGATGTGTGTTTATTTAAATCAGGCCCACCAAACCATCTCAAATTCCTTTGCAAAGTAGAATAATAAATAAAAACATATTGTGCAATGGTTATAAATCATGCTATTGAAATGGCAAAACTCCCAGGAGCAATAGCGTGACAGTTCTCATGCACATACTTGCTATTGCTTTGGACTTGAATCTCATTGTCTTAATCTTTTGGATGAATGGGTCTTAAATTAAGACTGTAAAGTGAGCCTGGGAAAGCTGTGAGTCTACAGTTTATGGTTTCTGAAATAGGAACATAGCATACTTTGTTGATTTAAAAAGATTTGTGAAGCTGTACTCTTGTAGAGTTGGTTATTTTTGCTGCTGAATAACAGGAAATTTCATGAGATTGGGGCTAATGTTAATTCCTCTCAAAAAAAAATCTGTAAATCATTTAAACCCTAGTAATACCTAGTACTTTTTCCATGGTGCCAATGTCTCATAGATATTACATGGAATTATACCAGATTTTGCATTTTAAAACAATACTTGAAAATAAACTTTTAATATCATATGATTTTACTCATATGTGGAATTTAAGAAACAAAACAGATGAACAGAGGGGAAGGGAAGGAACAATTACATAAAAACAGAGAGGGAGGCAAACCATAAAAGACTCTAAATATAGAGAACAAACTGACGGTTGCTGGAGCGGAGGTGGGGGGGGATGGGCGGAATGGGTGATAGGCATTAAAGAGGGCACTCGTTGGGATGAGCATTGGGTGTTCTGTGTAAGAGAGGAAGCACTAAATTCTACTCCTGAAACAATACTACACTGTATGTTAACTAACTTGAATTTAAATAAATGCATTTTATTTTTTTATTTTATTTTTTTTTTAATTTTTTTTTCAACGTTTATTTTTGGGACAGAGAGAGACAGAGCATGAACGGGGGAGGGGCAGAGAGAGAGGGAGACCCAGAATCGGAAACAGGCTCCAGGCTCTGAGCCATCAGCCCAGAGCCCGACGCGGGGCTCGAACTCACGGACGGCGAGATCGTGACCTGGCTGAAGTCGGACGCTTAACCGACTGCGCCACCCAGGCGCCCCAATAAATGCATTTTAAAAGCCTTTTAATGTTTGTTTATTTTTGAAAGAGAGAGAGAGAAAGGATGCATGAGTGAGTGGGGGAGGGGCAGAGAGAGGGACACACAGAATCCAAGCAGGCTCCAGGCTCTGGGCTGTCAGACCACAGCCCGACGTGGGGCTCGAAATCATGAACACAAGTGTGAGATCATGACCTGAGCCAAATTTGGACGCCCAAACAACTGAGCCACCCAGGTGCCCCTAAAGAAACCTTTTAAATAAAATGAAGTTATATTTAAGATTCAAAAATTTTAAGTTAACTATGCAGTCCACAGTAGAAAATCATGCTGTTTTTTTTTTCATTAGAAGAAAGATAATATTCTTTAAAACTGATGTTTCTTTTATCCCAAGATATTGTGGAACCAGAAGTAAATACATAGTTCCTCTACTGTTGATATTATAGTCTATATTACTTCAATATTTTCAGACCAAAAGGCATAGAGGGGGGAAATTTTTCATTATGTTACAGAATCTCTAGCTTGTTACATAAAAGCAAGGCACAGGAAAGAAATAAAATAAACCCAACTGAAACACTGAAACATTAACTCCTATCTAGGGTTTATCAAACTAGAGAAAATAGAAAGAGAAGGATATATGCATTTTTGAGGAATACACACACACACACACACACATACACACACACACACACACACAAATTTTAAATTGGTAGAGTTCTTTATTTTTGTCCTGTTATATGGTGGAAAAAATGACAAAATAGTCACTTAAGTTGTTTTCCCTACTTTGCCCTACCTCAAAGCCATGATTATGTAACATCTCAATAGCTATTCTTATTAACAAATTGTTAATTCCTATGAGTTTAAGACCTAAGGTATTCTTTTTGTGTAATATAAAAACCTGAACAGAAGCAAATAGCTAGGCAGAAAGGCCACTTCCCCAAGAAAAAGTAGGGCCAACTTACTATTTGGAGCCTGATGTTCCCATTTGAGCTGATATACAAATGAAATGGAAGGAAGGGCATAGGGGCTGAGGCACCCAGAGACCACACGGCTGATGTGGATAATCTTTGTGACTGACAATGGGGGCCTGAGGTTAATCATAGCCTGGTGACGTTAATAGGTGAAACAGTAACAAGTCAGGGCTCTTTCATTTATCTGTTTTCAGGAATGATCTTTTGGGGCTTACTGATTCAGACTCTCTCATCAGCAAATCACAAAAATGAATAGGTAAATCACTATAAAAATAAGTTATCGGTAACTTCATTTTCAACACCATGTAGATATAAGTTATAGAATCTTGAAAAGATTTTCAGAAAAGTCTATCTATTTTATATACCTACGATCAAAGATGCTATATATTGGTGCCATTTTCAAAAGTTGTGTCATTAAAGAAACCACAAACCATCACTAGCAATTAAGGAAACCAAGGTCCAAAGTGCTGAATGGTTTGTCCAAGATTCCCAGGCAAGAGACCAAATGAGGACCAGATCTTGGGCCTACAATTTCCCAAGTCAGTCATCTTTTTACTGTGCCAGTGTTTACAGTATTGTGACCATGCCTTTAAAATCTCAAAAACATTACACATCTGTGCATAATAGCTGTATATGTAGTAGGCATAGATTCAGAAAATAGTGACAAAAGGCAATTTATTCTGAATTCAGTAATACTTCAATATGATTTTGCCTTATTTTCAGTAGCATATTTATACCACTCTGAAAATATCTACTCCCTGTATGTGGTAGATAAGTCATTTATTTGATCCACAGAAAATACTTGGTGTGCTCAGAGAATTGAGAAATCCTTTCCATAATTCTGGGAATTATTATTGGACAATTGGATATCTCCAATATCTCCAGCCACTACGTTGAGAACCTCTATAATATTGACCACTACCTCACGGCACTACTTTGATGAACTATCTTCAAAACTCCATTCCTTCCCCTTACAGTTGGTTTCAGTTTCAGTTTGACTTAACAGTGATACCCTAATTATTTGAAGATGGGTAGTGTCACCGACAGAAAAAACTCAATTTTGGAAAGGGTTTATTAATTTTATAAATTAGAACAGACTCAAGATTGTCAATATAGCAGCTCTCTCAGTTACATTCTGATGTGCTCCTCTAAGCTATCTTACACGTCGATCTCACTCCCTTCTATGTATGCTGTCTCTAATGTGAATACCCCCATCCACACATGTGACTGTCACCACCATGGGTAATGAGACTGTGGGTTAGGGATGAGGAGAAGACAAAGGTTGAGAAACACCTAAGGACCACGTCTAAAAACTTGAATTCCTCGCCATTCTACTTACAGAAAACTACTTTCCACTACTCACCCCATGTGCGCATGTTTTTTCAGACTAGCCAGTCTCTTCCTGCAATACTCAATATGACTTCATTTTTTTTTTTTTTTTACAAAATAAATTTGCCCAAGCTATTCCTCAGACTTGAGTCTCTTCTTCACCTATTCTAATCCCTCTTATACTTTATGGCCAGTATATCAGATCTGCAAAGACAGTGTTGACGATATCAGTTAACCCTGATCCCCTTTTCTGAATTCCTATGTGGATCACTGTCTTAATGTAAAAAGCTTCTGTGTCTTTGATTACATATTTCCTCGTAGTATTCTTTACTGAACCAATTACAAAATTCTAGAATTGGAAGGAGTTTTGGAAATTCCAATGCTGAACTTCAAAATCTGTCACCTCTGAGCATTGTAAATCTTAGATTGAACTGCTTTAAATATAGTTCAGTAGATCCTTAATAGTCTCAAGAGGTGTGTCGAAGAGTTGTTGCAAATCAAAAAGCAGATGTGTGTAATCAGCTAGGCTTACTTAGGAGTTAAGGGATTTACCTCTGCCCCAAAGTTTCTCAGAACACGAGATCAATGCTAGAAGCTTTACATATTTCAACCACCCAACCCCCAATGGGGTAGATGTTATCAAGCCCACTAGAAGTAACTACATATCATGGACTTTCACAAAGCAATTTTCTATCACTTCATATGAATTATTTATCTTAGGACAAAAACTTAAGATTTTCTACTTCTATCATGAAAACCAAACGGCATCTGTTATTTTAAAAATTATTTCTTAGTCTATTAAATCATTTCTGATTATCTGCACTAAAGCAAAATTGTCAAAATATAAAAAAGCTCTCAAAACATATTTTATCATTAGATATCAACATGGGGATTTCATTTTAATTTAAAATATTTTCTAAAAAGAAGTATTGGGCTCATAAATAAGAAACCTTTTCTTTTTTTTTTTAATTTTTTTTTCAACGTTTATTTATTTTTGGGACAGAGAGAGACAGAGCATGAACGGGGGAGGGGCAGAGAGAGAGGGAGACACAGAATCAGAAACAGGCTCCAGGCTCCGAGCCATCAGCCCAGAGCCCGACGCGGGGCTCGAACTCACGGACCGTGAGATCGTGACCTGGCTGAAGTCGGACGCTTAACCGACTGCGCCACCCAGGCGCCCCAATAAGAAACCTTTTCTAACGTGAATCTTATATAGTATGAATCCCAATAAAATGGTTTTCATTCTAATATTACTGTTATGTTTTTAAATTAAATTTTTAAAAGTTTTATTTATTTATTTTGAGAGAGACAGAAAGCATGAGCAGGGGAGGGGCAGAGAGAGGGAGAGAGAATCCCAAGTAGGCTCTGCACTGTTAGGGCAGAGCCTGATGTGGGGCTCGAACTCACGAACCGTGATATCATGACAAGAGCTGAAGCCAAGAGTTGGATAACTAACCGACTGAGTCACCAAGGCAGCCCTTAAATATTATTATTGAATAATTACTAACTTGGTGAGAGGTCTGTACCTACTCAATAAGAGAGACATATAGATAAATACATTGATATATTTATTTCCAAGCCATTTTAAGAAAGATATTCAAGTTATTTTTATTTTCATTAAATTGTGAACCTAAGTCATAACAAAGGAAAATTATCTTTGAGATACACAGGAAATACTACAAGGTTTACTCTTTAGAGTTAAATGCTAAGGACGTTACTATGTACAAGTTTTCCTGACAACTCTATATTTTGAAAGAAACAATTCTAACACTGTATTATCTGAAACTATAACACAGTTGGACTGGTTTAGGGCAAAACTAGGGTATGGGAAGTGATATTAAAATTGGTTGAAGGTTACAGTCTATGTCTAAAATCTGGAAGATAAACTACCACAAAATTCAACACCTAACAGTAATATACTATTATTGCAGAGTTGCTGTGAAACATTCCTGGGGCTGTGATCAGAATGATTGAGAGGACCACTAAATGCTGAAAAGTGGATGTGACTAGGGAATAGCTTGGCTGTTTGCCAGGGTAAGAAATAACTTGATATCGACATTAAGCAGCAGCTGAAGAATCTTTTAATAGTTTAGGTGCTTTTTCTAAATCTTCCAGTTATGCTTCGCTGATTAAATTATTAAGAGCCTCTGATTTAGCTGTTTCATATTTTAGATGTGTGTTGAAGATGTTTTGAAATGATTTCCATTATTCATGGTTTCTTGTTTTTCAAAATTAAACTTACAGGATGCTGAGATAATCCCTTTGTATTAGGTCTGCAGAAACTGAGAATACGCTGAAAAGCAGAGGAGTTGTACGCAAGTATCCTCTTCCTTGACAATATCTTATTATGATGGGTTTTTTTTTTCTTAGCTGAGCTATATACATCCCGATTAATGTTGTTACATTAATTGTTAAAAATAAATGTAAAAAAGGCTCCTATTAAGTTTCAGATTTAGGCCAAGATTCAGGGAAAGGTCAAGAAAAGGACAAGAAGAGCCTCCTAATGTGAATGTTTAACTTGTATACGATGAGCTCTTCTAACATTCTGGGGCGCCTGGGTGGCTCAGTTGGTTACGCAGCCGCCTCTTGATTTCGGCTCAGGTAATAATCTCACGGTTCGTGAGATTGAGCCCCTCACGAGCCTCTATGCTAGAGCACAGAGCCTGCTTCAAATCCTGTCTCCCTCTCTCTGCCCCTTCCCTGCTTGTGCTCACGCTATCCCTCGCTCTCTCACAAATAAACACACGTTAAAAAATTAACACAAATAAATAAGATTCTTTCTCATTGTCACTTTACACACATCTTGAAGATAAGATTGTCTTTCAGAGGTTCATTGAAAGACTATTAACTATCTACCTTTGGGCCCAACCTGCACCCACTGTGCATTTCTACTTCCTAGGAGAATTCCATTTCTCTTCACGCTTCCATGGACTCCACCCTGAATTCTATCGGTGAATTTAAATTCATTTGAGGTTTAGATTCTAGGCCAATCAAGATAATCCCATCCTCTTTGCTTTGGTTTAGGAACTCAACATTTAAGTCCATCAGTCCATGATACCACTCCAAATATTACTGGTACAGGAGTAGATATAAAACCTAGATTGGCTGATCTGATTGGTGGATAAATCTCTTAACCTATCCTTCAGGAAAGAGGTTCTGTCACTCACAGTAACAAAAACTCATGTTGCCTCATTTGCTGCTGGCAGCCATCTTGAAACTGGAGAGAGAATAGTGAGGAAGTCAGAGGTGACATGAAGTGAAATTGTGAATAAAGAAAATTATATAGAAAGAGTGCCAGAGCTGTTTGTATTGTATTTGGAGTCTGCTCTAATCTCTGAACTTCCAGTTATGTGAGATTAATTACCCTTATTATTTAAGCCACTCTGAATGGGTATTGTCTTTCTTGTAGTCCAAAACATCTTAATGATCAAACACCTTGTGTACCAAGCTGAGGGATTTAGCCTATATCCTAGAGAAGAAGGATAACTACTATGCAACCTAATATAACACGATTAGCATGTTAAAAAGCTCCTTTTCATTCTTTCTCATTGCCACATAGTATTCCATCGTATATATAAACCACAATTTCTTTATCCATTCGCCAGTTGATGGACATGAAATATGGCCTTTTGTAGCAATGTGGATGGAATTGGAGAGTGTTATGCTAAGTGAAATAAGTCATACAGAGAAAGACAGATACCATATGTTTTCACTCTTATGTGGATCCTGAGAAACTTAACAGAAGTCCATGGGGGAGGGGAAGAAAAAAAAAGAGGTTAGAGAGGGAGAGAGCCAAAGCATAAGAGACTCTTAAAAACTGAGAACAAACTGAGGGCTGATGGGGGGTGGGAGGGAGGGCAGGGTGGGTGATGGGTATTGAGGAGGGCACCTGTTGGGATGAGCACTGGGTGTTGTATGGAAACCAATCTGACAATAAATTTCATATTTAAAAAAAAAGTTCATTTTCAGGGCGCTTGGGTGGCTCACTTGGCTAAGTGTTCGACTCTTGATTCTGGCTCAGGTCATGATCTCATGTTTCATGAGTTCGAGCCCTGTGTTGGGCTCTGTGCTAAAAGTGCAGAGCCTGCTTGGGATACTCACTTTTACTCTCTCCCTGCTCCTCTCCCACTACCACATGTTCGCTCTCTCCCTGTCTCTCTCAAAAATAAGTCAACTTTACAAAAAGTTCATTTTCAAGGAATTTCTTGTGTGCAAGATAAGTTGGAGAGATAGGAAGACTAATGATGAGGTTTTGCATTTTTACAAAATGGTAGGGCTGAATTAAGAATGTGTGGAATGTCTAAGTGGTAGCTGGTCGTCAGGTGAAAACACGAGTCTGAAAATTAGGAGAGAAGTGTGAGCTAGAGATAATCATTGGCATGGTTTCAGTAGTCTTTACTTTAGATTCTGCAATACACTGAACAGGTATTAAAATGATTTGAGTTAAAACGGTACATTTTGGGTTATGGGTCTTTAATCACTATTTTAAAACTACAGAAGAAAGAAATAAAAATAAAAAGGGAAAACATAAGCACACAGAAGAAATGTGACAGTAAGTCCAGCATGGAATATGGCAAATTAGAACTGATGCCAGCTATAAAGGGGTGTAGACTTGGCAGGGGTTGAGTACTGGGTGATACCAACATTGAAGGGGCTGACGGAGAAAAACGTCAACAAAGCGGGAATGGCAGTAAGTGACCAGAGAGGTCACCGAAAACAAAACTAAGCCAAACAAGAGAACATCTAACCTCCAAAACTAAGATAAGAGAGAATTAAAATTGAAAAGGGCTGAGGGATGCTTGGTTAAGACCATGAAAAGCACTGAGGGTAAAGCTACAGAACTGTAGCTAAGGGCATATTAGCAATGAAATCTTGCCTAGTGGATTAATACAAATTATGTATTCATACTCAAGGTAAAACGCAATTTTAAAAAAGGATATATACCAACAATGCCAGGTTAAAAGTGCATAGAAAACGAAACGAAGTGATCGAATATGTCCATAATTCACCTTAAGAAGCAAATAAACCATAAAAAAAGGAAGACAGTATGGAAACTTAGAAAACCAGTGGATTTCTTTTTTTTTTTTTAATTTTTTTTTAACATTTATTTATTTTTGAGACAGAGAGAGACAGAGCATGAACGGGGGAGGGGCAGAGAGAGAGGGAGACACAGAATCGGAAGCAGACTCCAGGCTCTGAGCCGTCAGCCCAGAGCCCAACGCGGGGCTCGAACTCACGGACCGCGAGATCGTGACCTGAGCCGAAGTCGGACGCTCAACCGACGGAGCCACCCAGGCGCCCCAACCAGTGGATTTCTAAAGAGTACATCTGACAGGACAATAAACACTGGTAAGACAAATATATTAAAGGATTTGGAGCGGCAGATTCTTTATGTCACATGGATGACAAAGGGAGTAAAAAATGAAGGACTAAGAACAAAAATCAAAGGCGACAAGAGACGTGTTTGAATGAAATATAAAGAACAGAAAAGACTTATAGGTGAAAAGAATGAAAGTGACCAATTTGGTGCAGGGAAACAATGACTCTTCAGCGAACAGAGCTAGACACAGGGGTCGGGTGACAACTTCCAAAGAAACACTTTAAACTCAATTTCTCGACCACTGCGATATTTTTTATTCTCAAACAACATCTTTGTTCTCTTCTTACAGATAGAAATACTGAGGATGATAATACACTGGAAAGGCATTTCATGGTTCTTACATCTAAACTACAAAATTAATTGGTTAAAAATTGGATTCAATGATAAAAATACTGTAAAAACTCCCCTTCCCTCCCCTTTAAACATTGGTACGATACTTTGCAGTCTAGAAATCAAGGCTAGACCAATACTTCTGATGTTCATACAGTTTTTGTTCTAGAGGTTTTGTCTATTTTGTGGGCATACATTTACCCAGTGGATTCAGGAAGAAGATGAGTATTTTTTTTTTAAAGCCCACAATGAGTCAGCAGGAGGTTCAAAGTTCTCCACATGGACTTGTCACTCAAAGCACTGACTTCAAAATCAATGGAAAGTGGCTCCCGCCTTGTTCTGAGTATAATTTGTAGCGGAGAGGAAGTTGGGGGGAAAATGTAGAGGAAGACAGCTGGTAAAAATAGGGAGACAGATACGCAGCAAAGATGGGGAAAAAAAAAAACAGGTTATAAAACATCATGTTGGTAAAATGATCCAAACTCCATACGGGATGAACACAAGCATCACTGGACTGAGCGTGATTTGACAACACTTTTTCTGTGAGCAGACTCTCTCCTGGGCACCATTCTTTTTGGTAAGTCAAAAAGCCCCGAGTCTGTCTTCAAGAAGCTCATAATGAAGGCAAAAGACCAATATAAACACAAATTGTTTCAGAAATAAGTGGAAGATTTGATATGTGCTCTGTAAAAGAAGTATGAATGATTCTATTTACCTCAACAGTGAAGGATTTCACCTAGTCTGCAACAACAGGGAGCGGAACCTTATAAAATAAGTAGGTATCGGATGGGAGAATCAAGGGGAGAGTGTCCTTTTGTTAAAAAAAAAGTGTTTATTTTATTTGAGAGAGAGAGAGAGAGAGAGAGAGAGAGCATGTGCATGGTTGGGGGGAGGGGCAGAGAGAGAGGGAGACAGAATCCAAAGTAGGTCCTACACCATCAGCCCAGAGCCTGGCGTGGGGTTCAATCTCACAACCATGAGATCATGACCCAAGCCGAAATCGAGAATCAGAAGCTTAACTGCTTAACTGAATGAGCCACCCAGATGCCCCTGGGGGGAGAGTGTCCTAAGCAAAGGGGTCAGTATGTACAATGGCTCATAGCAGGTAAAAGGAGGCACTGAAAAAAAAAAAAAAAGCAGCAAGCAGGCCAATGTGAAGATATGACGGCAAACAGCACAGACTATCCGGCATACAGGAGATGAAATCGGAAGGAACACACCACACCATATCCTGTAAGCTATTAAATATTTTGATTTTAATTTTGAGAACAAATGGAAACCACTGAAGTGTTTTAAGGAGAGTTCTGCTTTCGGATTTATATTTTGAAAGAATTGCATGGCCACGCGGCGTAGGAGAGAAAGAATGAATGAGAGATTTGTTTAGATTGGAATGACCATATTATTCATCAGGAAAACTGTAATAGTGTTAAGAGTGAAAAGGGCCACCATTATTTACGCTAAGGCAATAAATACAGTCCATGTCTGCCCAGAGCAAACCGGGACTATGGTTATCCCAATACAAGGCTGTTCTAACAGTCTCGGAAAGACATAATTGATTGGGAAAGGGCAGTGTAGGATAAATCCAAAGAAGAAAGCTGAATCAAGAAATATGTAGGAGAGAAAATCAACTGGACCTGGTGATGGATGTCCAGCGGGAGTGAAGTAAGTGGGAATGTGTCAAGAATGATTCCTAAGGCTTTGTTACTGGGTGGAGGGTGTTACAGAACCTGAAGTGGAGGGGAATTACACGGAAAGATCAGGAATTGGACTCTAGGAGAAATCATGCGGTTATTTTTTGAGACATCTAAACGGAACTGTTAAGTAGGCAGTTAAATATACTGTCTGGCATATAGAGAAAATTTCTTCACCTCCTGTGATCTCCTCCTCTAGCAGTCTCTTTCATTTTTCTTTATTATTGTCTTTGGGTTCCTTGAAAACAGGGCCTGGACAAGGACTTGTGTGCAAATAGTTCATTTGGGAGCTGACTCCTGGGAAACAGGAATGAAAGACGAGGAAGGTGAGACTGAGGAGGCGGAAATGCCAGTATAATGTGTATAACTGAGATCACACTATGGGCCACAGGGCCTGGATTCTGCCAGAACCTTTCCATGTTCCCACGAGGCATTGGGAAAGCTGCCACAAATTATCCTCTTAAAGGAACAGAGACTAAAAATATAACCCTGAGTTCTCATTTCCCATCGGCTGAGAGTTGCTCGTCATCGATAGTTCTAGGCTGGGATATGTGGGCTCCTGGCATGTCAGAGAAATCCCTTGGGCACAGAGTGGGAAAATAAGAGCCATTCCCTTGATGATCAGCTTGATGTCATGTTGTCAGCTAAAGGGAAGTCTGAGCTCACACAGGTCTGTCCATTGCAACTGCAACCAGAAGTGAGTCAAAGTATGTGACTCCAGGTTCCAGCGGCATCTACTACATTTGTGACGATCGTGTTTTGGAAGGCTTGTTTTCTTTTTTGTTTTACGGCGAGATGTTTCTTACCTGTAGATGATTACATAGGACATACACATAGAGCTTAAATAACAATTATAAAGCAACACCCCATATAACTACCACCCCTATCAAGAAATAGAATATTACCAATACCTTGAAACCCACCCTTGTGTTCCCCATAGCACCATCTGTTCTATCCTCCTAAGATAACCATTTCCCTGACTTGTTCCTCTTTACTTTCGTCTGGTGCCTTCTCCAGCTTAGATTCCATGGTGCGTCACTTCGGCAATCCTGTAACCGCTATTGACGATAACTTCTAGTTGCGATTATTCCCCTTGCTCCGATATGCTTTCATAGCACGTGTCTGGCAAAACAACCAGAGATGAATCTTACTATCTTCTCAATCCTTTCTCCACCTATTTAAAAAGCAACTTGAAAGTCTGACTTCACTACCCACCGTTTTCCTATTTCTGACTTTAGCCCTTCCTCATCTCCTTTGCCTACTTCCTTGACCTTGGATGTCAACGGTAGGAATTCCTTAGGGTTCAGCCTTAAGTCCTCCTTTCTTCTCCTTCTGTATACACTCCCTAGGTGAGCTCCACTCCTGAGACTTTAGTTATGTTTTACTGGTTATGCTGATAACTCTAGCATCCATCGTTTTAACCTCAATCTCTTCCCTGATGCTTCTGACAAGTCTACTCAGCGGTCTTGCCAGCATCTCAAACCTGTCATATCCCAAACTGAACTTGTCATCCCCTGAACCCTACAACAGCTCAGACTTTAGTAATTTCTGCCCATTTTGTCAGGCTACAATTGGGGGGATCGATTGGAGTCCCCCACATCTCTCTCCTCTATGTCCAATCGCCTGCCAGGCCCTGTTGTCTCGACATGCCACGGTCTCTTTAGTCCATTAACTTATCTCCATTCCCTTTCTCAATTCCCAAGTTGACATCATCGTGGTCTCTCACCTGGACTCTTGGCACAGCCTCCCATTCTCTCCTCTTTTACCAGAGCGATCACTCCAAAACCCACACATGGGCGTGTTGCAGGAATGCTCCAGTAGCTTTCAACTGCCCTTCCAATAAAATGTGATTGATCTAGGCAGGAGGCCTTCAAAAGCGATTTAAGAACATGCCTGCATTTTTAGCTTCATCCAGAACCTCCTCCCTGTTATTCTTTCTCACCCACTCCCTACCTACCCCAACGCTCCACCCACACTGGCATTTTTAAAGAAGTGTCAAGTTTCTTCTTGCCTCTCACCTCTACTTACGCCATTTCTCCTGCCTGGCATACTATCCATCTCCCCCTACCTGTCTGGCTATATATACTTATACATCTTTGAAGTCTCATCTTCAAAGTTCCTTTTTTCTAGAAAGCTTTCCCCGACATCTACTAAGTATACCATTCCAGACTTGGTTATGGTTCTTCCATACAATTCTATATACTAGTATTATATATATTATATAGTTATTCAATTGTCTTACTTTCTTAAAATCCAAGGGTTGTACTTATCTTGGTCAATACTGTATCCCTAGCATCTAGCATACAACAGAGCATACATTATTTGTTGAATTGGTGTATCGAAAAATTAATGATAGCAATGCATACCAGTTTTTTTCTTTAATTAAAAAACATCTTAAAAGACTTTCTGAAGACAAGTTTTACATTTACAACAAAGTCGAGAGGGAGGTACAGAGTTTAACAATGTATTCCCTGACCCTAAACATACATGGCCTTCCCATTACTAATATCACTCACCAGAATGGTACATTTTTTACCCAGCATGATTTTACTTTGATATATCATAACCACCCCAAATTTATAATACGCCTTAGGGTTCTTAGTGTTATAGAATTTATGTGTTTGGATGAAGGTACAACGACATGCACCCATCATGATCATACAGAATCATACAGAATATTTTCACTGCCCTAAAAATCCTCTGTGCTCTCCTTTTGAATCTCTCTGCTCACTCCCCACCCCTTTCCACTGCACCCCTGGCAACCACTGATCTTTTTATTGCCTCTATGATTTGCCTTTTCTAGGATATCATATAGTTGGACTCACACAGTATGTAGCCTTTTCACATTGGCTTCTTTCACTTAGTAATAAGCATTTAAGGTTCCTCCACATCTCTTCATGGCTTGATAGCTCATTTCTTTTTAGTGCCAAATAATATTTTATTGTCTGGCTGTAACAGTTTACTTATCCATTAACTTACTGAAGGGCATCTTGGTAGCTTCCTAGTTTTGGAACTTGCAGAGAAATCTGCTATAAACATCCATGTGCAGGTTTTTGTGTGGACATAAGTTGTCAACTCCTCTGGGTAAATACCAAAGGGTGTGATTGCTCGATCATAAAGTAAGAGTGTTTTCTTTTGTTAAAAAACCACCAAACTGTCTTCCCAAATACCTGTACCATTTTGTATTCCCACCAGTGATAAAAGAGAGTTCCTGTTGTCCTATACCCTCACCAGCATTTGAGGTAGTCAAGGCTCTAGAGTTTGGCCCTTTTCAATAACAGGTTTGTGGTGGTACCTCATTGTTTTTGGTCGTTGTTGTTGTTGTTGTTTGTTGGCTTTTATTTTTTTGATTCATTTTTTTAAATTTGCATTTCTCTGATGACATATGATGTGGCACATCTTTTCTTTTTTTTTTTTTAATGTTTATTTATTTTTGAGACAGAGAGAGACAGAGCATGAACGGGGGAGGGGCAGAGAGAGAGGGAGACACAGATCGGAAGCAGACTCCAGGCTCTGAGCCATCAGCCCAGAGCCCGACGCGGGGCTCGAACTCACAAACCGTGAGATCGTGACCTGAGCTGAAGTCAGATGCTCAACCGACTGAGCCACCCAGGCGCCCCTGTGGCACATCTTTTCAAATGCTTATTTGCCACCTGTATATCTCCTTTGGTGATGTGTCTGTTAAGGTCTTTGGGCCATTTTTAAACAGGTTCTTTGTTTTCTTATTGGTGAGTTTTAAGAGTTCTTTGTTGATTTTGTGTAACAATTCATCATCAGATGTGTCTTTTGCAAATACGTTTTCCTACTCTGTGGCTTGCCCTCTAATTCTCTTAAAAAAAAGTTCTATATTAGTACACAAAATTAGAACCTACAGTCGGAGAAGGAAGCTCACCATTAACTAAGAGTGTACTGGGAAAGAGCTTCTCATCTCCCTGAGAGTGACATCTTCCGTTGGCTCTAACTACATACTTTATCTCCTTCCAACTCGTTCATTATTTAAGTGTTAGGCAGTTGAGATGGCATTATGATAGCCTTTTTCTGCTCATCTATGATGCTTCCTTAGGAGACCATTCCAGCCCTGTAGAAGAGTACTAAGGGGGGGCTCCTGGGTGGCTCAGTCGGTTAAGCATCCGACTTCGGCTCAGGTCATGATCTCGTGGCTGGTGGGTTCAAGCCCCGCATCCAGTTCTGTGCTGACAGCTCAGAGACTGGATCCTGCTTCGGATTCTTTATCTCCCTCTCTCACGCTGCTGTTTCCCCGCTTACACCCTGTCTCTCCATCTCTTAAAAATAAATAAACATTAAAAATTTTTTTTGGGGGCGCCTGGGTGGCTCAGTCGGTTAAGCATCCGACTTCAGCCCGGGTCATGATCTCGCGGTCCATGAGTTCGAACCCCGCGTCGGGCTCTGGGCTGATGGCTCAGAGCCTGGAGCCTGCTTCCGATTCTGTGTCTCCCTCTCTCTCTGCCCCTCCCCCGTTCATGCTCTGTCTCTCTCTGTCTCAAAAATAAATAAACGTTAAAAAAAATTTTTTTTTTTTAAAAAGAAGAGTGCTAAGGGTTTCAAGGTTCAAAGAAGGCTTAGGTGTGATACATAACACTGTGAGCAGTAATTTGATTTCAGATAATATAGAAATTATTACCTCTACTTAGGTGCACCTAAGGGTGTCTCAATAATTAAATATACGGGATTTACGTTTACAAGAATAAAAAAATCTGATATGTAGCTATCTCTCATTTTTGTATTTTTGCTGCTGAGATAAGAAAATGTTCTCCAAAGAGGGGAGAAAATATTTTTGGCTTAATTCTATATATATAGGGATTACTAAATGCTTTTCAAATGACAGCAGAACATTCTTAATAGTTATAACATGTATTTCCTACTTTCTCTTCATTTTTACTATAAGGGCTTTACAAATTTCCATCCTATGCTAGGCAAATGGTACTCCTATTTCTGAGCACGCCTTCAAAATGCTACTGATAAATCTTTTTCTCCTTGGAGGAAGCCTTAATAAGATTAGGGAAATACATTCAACAATCTATACTTCCTTTATTAGCTACTAGGAGTCTATTGGCAAATACTTATCTAAAAGAGGCGTTAGTCAATGCCAAATCTGACCCATCACCCATTTATGTAAATACAGTTTTACGAAAACGTAATTGCACTCATTCGTTTATGTACCATCTATGAATGCTTGTGCGCTTCCGTAGCGGAGCTGACCTTCTGACCTATAAAACCAAACACATTTATTATTTGGCTCTTTACGGAAAAGAACAATTGCCAACCCCTGACTAATAACTTGCTTTATAAAGTAAGGATTTTTTTATTTGCCCCACCAAATTAATGATACCCTTCCAGATTCAGAAGACACCCCCTAATTGCAACATGTTGCAATGATTTGGTGAATATGATTTGGTGAATAAATTCCTATTCTCGCTAAGACAGTTTGAGCAACAATAAAATCTTCTATCTTGAGTCCCTTCTTATTCAGTTTCCCCAGCTACGGAAAACAGTAACCTCCATTCTTCAGGCATATTTTTAAGATCAAAGGAGATGATGTGCACTTGTAAAGAATTCTATAGTTTACGATCATTCGGCTTTCAGGGTTTTGTTTTCTCCATTTCCAGCCTCGCTGGCTGTAGTCATAACTTGTTTTAGTTGCTATTCGTGTGGCAGTCTGGCCATCCTTATCAGTCATTTAGTTGCTGGGCCGCTGCGAATTTATGCCTTGAGTGTACATCTTTAGTATGGCTTATTACTGTCCTCATCTTTTCTGCCCGCTCATTTATTCCAATCCACTTGCACCCAACGCCTTTGTCACACTGGCTTTTATTACAATGCCTCAGATCTATCCACATGTGAAAACTATATACAGGTTTAGGGGCACGCTTAAGAGGCACACCGGGTAAGGAGGGAGGTCAGCACGATCCATTGTGATGAGTTCTAACAAGGCTGTTAACTTTGCCCCCTCTTATTTTCATAGACATTTCCGTATTATCCGGTCCAGTGGCCTTTAGTATTTTTTAAAGCACATAACCCCTGCTTCAAGTGAAATCTTTAGAGGACACCTACCATAAGAAGCAATCCTAAAGAGGAGAGCGCGTGAGTAGTTAAAATTGGAGGTAAACGGAGGTATGGGGACATCCTAGGGTGGGGGGTGGGGGGGGTGGATCCATCACTCTGAGGGTAGAAGAGAAGGCTGTCCAGAAGAGATGATGAAGCCTAGGTTCCTGGTTTGTGTGCTTGGTTGAAGCCCAAGTCAATATTCATTTCAATTATTTCTGGCTGAAGTAAACAGTAGGGTCCACGTATTCAACACAGCTACCAAACAAGGCAAATAGCAGGTAATATTTCTGGAAAGCCAGGTCTGACCAAGAAGGCTGTAGTGTTCCTTAAGAAGAGATTAAATGAAGTGCTGCTTAACTTGGCTTTTATAATTTTTTAAAAATATTTTTTCATGTTTTTAATTTATTTTTGAGAGAGAGAGAGAGAGAGAGAGAGCAAGCGAGCAGGGGCAGAGAGAGAGGAATCACAGAGGGTCCAAAGTGGGCTCTGAACTGACAGCAGAGAGCCCCATGTGGGGCTCAAAGCCACCAACTGTGAGATAATGACCTGAGCCAAAGTCGGACCCTCCACCGAATGAGTCCCTAACTTGGCTTTTTAAAATTAATTTTGAACTGTAGCAGGTCACTGGACTATAGTGCCTTGTGGTCTTTTCCACATCTGCTTTTTATAATTCTGCTGCTGTACTGGCTGTTTGACCTTGAACTGACAGATACAAAACTGGGAGAATAAATAAAACTCAGTAGTTACATTGTGGGAGAAACAGGCCTATCATCTCAATTCCTTTTCTTTTCTCTTTTTTCTTTTTTTGTCCCCATGGCCCTATCTTCCAGGGGAAAGGGAAAAAAGAGTGAGAAATAAAGGTGGCGGGGCTGGGAGGGGGACCACTAGATATTTCTTTTTACTGAAATCACTTCCATAGCTACAAGGTTGGTACTAAGCATCAAGGGTGCTACTATCTAAGACTGAAGTCGACACACATAGCTGTAATATAAGATTTGGTTGTCGTGCCAGAGAAGAAAGAAGGGGGAAAGTTTTGCCGGCAGATTGCGCTTGGAAAATACGTTATGAGAGTATGAATGGTGTGACCGAATGGATTCTACAGTCTGTGGAGTCCATCGCATCATCTGCATTACCAAGATCAAGTATGTTTAACATCAACATTTAAAGACAGGCATGGACTTTAGGAAGGTAGGGTCTCAGAGCCATGCCGTGACCACTAAGTATTACCTGGTTGTCTTTGGGATAACAACTCTCCCTAATCATTAGTCTCCTCCTATGGCGAAAAAGAAAATCATGTGCTACCTATCGCATAAGGCTGTTGTAAGATAAAATGGAACAACGCACAGAGAATATTCAGCAACGGGCCTGGTATGGAGCAAGGCATTAATGCACGTTAGCTCTAAGATAAATACCAGGTATGTTGAGGTCAATGCCAAAGCCAGGGGGACTGAATGAAATGAAACAGGTATTATTTTTGAAAAAAGCTACAATATGCCTAGGAATTACTGCAATAGAAGCCGACTGTGAGGCCTCTGAGACCCTCTAACAGAGTTAAACATGAAGTGACAATGTTGTTTTGCCTGCTTTACATCAAACCTTTGTTGTTAAAATAGATTTTCTTCAATATGCTCAATGTGAAGCATTTATTCGCTCAGATAATAGATACAAATCCATGCATTCAAATGTTCCTCAGAGTCAGAGATCAAGATGGAAATCCCCAGAATCATAGAGATTTGTGTCTATAAACTTGCTTATTATATTCTCATTCAAGGAGGTTGGAAGGGATAGTGTCAGCTTTTTAGCCAGAATCTTTTCATTACTTATCCCTGTTGGGGTTGCTGCACATGCTGTGAGTGACCTCCAGAGATCCCCGAGCTGTATGCAGAGAGCAAACTGAAACTGAAAGCTTTATTAGACAAGTTTGTCCTTCAGATGGTGGGGGTGGATGTCAGCCATATTGGAAAAAATAAAACTTCTTGTGAAAGTGGGTCCTGACCTTGAAAAAAAAATCTCATTCAAAGCAAATGACTCAATTCTGAGTTACGTCCTTATTTGTTAAACATGAAGTGCAGGCTCAGTAGAAAAAGGCACGTTTTGCCTTAAACAAATAAAAATCTGTGAGAAAAATAATAGGGCTGGGGCGCCTGGGTGGCTCGGTCAGTTAAGTGTCTGACTTTGGCTCAGGTCATGATCTCATGGCTGGTGGGTTCAAGCCCCACGTCGGGCTGTGTGCTGACAGCGTGGAGCCTGGAGCCTGGTTCGGATTCTGTGTCTCCCTCTCTCTCTCTCTGTCCCTCCTGCACTCACACTCTGTCTTTCTCTCTCTCTCGAAAATAAATAAACATTAAAAAATAATCATAACAAAGGAAAAATAATAGGGCTTCTCTTTTGATCTTGTTGGACTTAGGAAGCCAAAAAGCTTATGACCAAATCAGAGTCCAAAAAAGAAAAATACTAATACGGAGGAAATAATGTTTTAAATTCACTCTGAGAAGCAAAACTACCTCCTCCACTTATAATCCATAGGGGACATTATAGGAAGTTTATTTATATCTTTTATCCGTACATTTCTTTCAGAATAAAGAATAACCCTGACAACTTGAAGCGACATCAAAGATTGACTAATTTGTATTATTTAGCTCCTGCTTTTTTAATGCTGGAGAACTATTATTTCTGTGGAGTTATGATAATTATCTCAGAAGCAAGAATTGAAGGTATTATAATTTTGACTTTTTATTTTCCTATTGTAGGTCTATGTTACATTTTAGGCACTGGTGCGGTTGGTGCTGATAGCAATCTTGCTTAAATATTAGAATAGGTAGATTGGATGTCTATTTAATGAACTCATCCTGCGCTGGCGAGCACTTTGGAAGATGAGAATAAAACATATTTTCTCGAAAAACATTCGCGATAAGAGAGGGAATAAAGTGTATAAATTTTAAGAGGGAGACAGCATGTTACACCATTAAGTACAGATTCTCAGTTTGGATATCAAGACATGGTCAAGAATGAGAGTGAAAGAACAAGATGGGGTGAGATTTAGCCTGCAATCTCTGCATCAAAGCCACAGCATATCCGTATTTGATCAATACTGCAGGCTTAAGAAACAGGATTTACCAGTGAGAATATGAGGATAAACATATCTGTCAGCTGCTTCTTAACAGAAAAAAGGGTTGAGATACGTAAGAGTACTGACAGGCACTGAAATCAGACTCAGCAGATGAGGGTTTGAGTCCCGATTCTGCCACAAAAGAGCTGGACAAGCACAGAATCACTTCATCTCCTTGGTATTGTAATTACATGGAAGGTAGACTTATTTGATACAACTCCAAAATAAATGTACTATTCATCTGGTCAATATGTATTAGTTGAACAGGTACTACATGCTAGCCACAGAATAAAAGTTGCATACACAAGAGGGCATATGTTGATAAATGAGATATAAAACAGACCGTCCCAGAACTTACAATCTATTAGGAAAAGAAAAATAATTACAGACATAATTTAGAAATCAAAACAATGAGAAGGATATGAAAGAGAAAAATTATGCCCTTAGATTGTATAATAGGAAGCTCGAGAAAGACTGCAGCAGCATGAAAGATGCAAGTGAGATCTAAAGAATGAACACGGGGGGGCGCCTGGGTGGCGCAGTCGGTTAAGCGTCCGACTTCAGCCAGGTCACGATCTCGCGGTCCGGGAGTTCGAGCCCCGCGTCGGGCTCTGGGCTGATGGCTCAGAGCCTGGAGCCTGTTTCCGATTCTGTGTCTCCCTCTCTCTCTGCCCCTCCCCCGTTCATGCTCTGTCTCTCTCTGTCCCAAAAATAAATAAAAAATAAAGAAAGAAAGAAAGAATGAACAAGGGGAGAGGTCATCCGGGTAAGAAAGTAGTCGGGGTGGAAACCCTGAGCCCAAATATACGTCAGACCGTATGTCAGGAAGACGGAGACATGCTAAAGGGACTAAAAAAGTCAGAGAGGCTAGGCTTTGAAGAAAAAGGGGGACAGTGGAACAAGAAGGGTAAACAGAGGAATCATCACGTAAGACCTTGTAGGACATGTAAATGATCCAGGGATTTACTCTAAAAGCAGTGGGACCCCCTTCGAGGATTATAACAAAATGAGGTTTACATTTTGCAGTATTATTCTCTGTGGAGCATGTTTATACAGGGAATGGATTAGAGACAGGTAAATGAGATCTGTTAGAAGGTCAGTCCCCAGGAAAAACCTGACAGTAGCAGAAGGGATAGAGATGGCTAAAATAATTTGGGAGATGGTTAAGTAATGTCAGTAGGACGTGGTGGTCGATTGGACAAGAAAAACCAAAGGAGAAAGAGGTATTTCTTTATGATTACTTACTGGTACTGGCTTGAGTGGATGGCTGGGGTAATTTCCTGAGACGGGGGACGCAAGAAAAGAAGACGGGTGAGTAAATTCACTAGTTTAATTTTGGATATGGGAGGTTTGAAGACTCAGAGATATCCAAGTACAGATGAATAGTGAGTTATTGGGTGTACGGATTCTTTTGCATTCACTCCAGTCGGCACCCCGCCCCTCTATCACTTCATCCAGGTTTGCTAAGTTCAAGGTTGGTTCTCAGGCATTATCTTATTTAGACATAAAGGCAACATGACACACGGTTTATCACACCTTCTCTTTCATCTACTTCCTTTACTTGGCTTCTAGATATCTGTCCTGGTTTTCCTCTTACTTCAATGACTACTCATTCCTGTATCCCTTACCTCTTATGACTGGGGTCCTCCAGGGCCATCTTTCCATATATTTCCTATCTGCATTCACCCCTGGGCTTTTGCTAACACAACCTCACGGCTCAGCTGTATGCTAAGCGTTGCATATTTACATCTCTCGACTGGATCTTCCTCGTAACCTCCAGGGCGTATATCTGTCTACCTAGTCTAGATCTCCGTTTGGATAACTAGTAGGCATACATAACTTGATTTGTACAGAGTTCTGTTTTGATATTGTCTCCAACCACTCTGTACCTCCTAGCATCTTACCTAACTCAGTAAACGACAACACCGTTCTTACAATTTTTCTCATGCCACAAACCTCATGGCATTTTCTCATTTTCCCTTATCAAATCTGTCAACCGATCCTGCTGGCTCTAGCTTCTGGACACATCCAGGACCTGTCCACCTCCCATCACCTCCACTGCCCCTATTTTGGACAAAACTGTCACAATTCCTCACCTCAATTATTCTATTAGTCTCCTCACTGGTCCTCTCTTGCTTCTCCCCTACTCTTACAGTTCATTCTTTTAAGTTCTTCTTAAAAAATGTTTATTTTTTGAAAGAGAGAGAGAGAGAGAGAGAGAGAGAGAGGGAGAGAGAGAACAAGAGGGGCAGGGGCAGAGAGAGAGGGGAACAGAGGATCAAAGCGGGCTCCAAGCTACCAGTGCAGAACCCGCTGCAGGCCTCCAACTCATGAACCGCAAGATCATGACGTGAGCCGAAGCCCATTGCTTAACTGACCGAGCCACCCGGGCGCCCCTCCTCCAGTTTATTCTTGACACATCCAGAAATGTCTTGCCGAAACGTATGCCAGATGTTCTCACTGCTGGGCTCAAAAGCTTCTATTGGCTCTTCATCTGACACCAAGTCAAAGTCAAAGTCATCCCAATGGCCTTTCAAGCTCTCTTGATCTAACTGTATCTCTGAACTGCTATCCTCCGCATTTACTGTGCCCCAGCAACACTGGTTGTCCTTCCAGTGTGAACCATGCTCTCGTCTCATGGCGTTTGTTAGAAAGCTCTCCCTGGAACACTGCAGCCTAGAATGTTCTTCCCCCCAGAAGCCCACAGGGCCCACATTTTGACCACATTCAAGTTTTCATATAAATTTCGTCTTTCCAGTGAAGTCGTCTCTATGGGGCCCATACCCATACTCCTTACGCTCCTTCCTGCTTTATTTTCCATCGGGCTTATCGCTTCATGACACGCAATCATGTTGCATCGGTTTTCTTTATTGCCCATCCCCACAAAATATCCGCTTCACGAGGGTACAGATATTTGTCTATTTTTCTACCACTATATTTCTGAATTAATGTACCAACCCAGAACTCAAAAGAGAGGTGCAGACTGAAAGAATGTGAGGAACTTCAAGGTAGAGTCGGTAATTGAAACCATGCAAGTGGATGAGATCACCCAAGAGGTTAAAGGATAAACAGAAGCAAGCTTGCATTACTTCAAACATTTAAAAGCCAGATACAGAAGGCCGAGCCGGCCAGGAATTGGAAAAAGAGTAGCTGCGGAGGTAAGAGGGAAGGATAGAGGAAATGTTTCAAAACAGGAGTGACAGGGGTGCCTGGGTGGCTCAGTTGGTTAAGTGTCCGACTTGGGCTCAGGTCATGATCTCCCAGTTTGTGAGTTCGAGCCCCGCGTCGGGCTCCGTGCTGACAGCTCGGAGCCTGGAGCCTAGAGCCTGCTTCAGATTCTGTGTCTCTTTCTCTCTCTGCCCCTCCCCCACTCATGCACTGTCTCACTCTGTGTCTCAAAAATAAATTAATGTAAAAAATAAAAAAAAAATAGAATGACATGACTGGCTAAGGTAAAACGGCAGAAAAACACCAGGTACTCAAATAGTCGTCAAATTTATTGTGGGCAAGTAGTACATTACAGCAGGAAGAATGATATCACCATACAAAGGTTGGAAAAGGGTATGGAGGCTTTGTGATTTGACTGAATCAAGAGTAGAGCAGTCATTATGGAACAGGGTCCAATTCTGAAGCCTACAGCAGAAGAACAATATGGAAACACACTTAGGGGGAGTAGGAGGGGGACCCACAGAGATGTTTAAACATTTGAGAAACAGCTTTTTTGTTGACAGGCCATGGGCACGCATCTGATTTATGCTAAAAAAGCAAAGTTTGAAGGGAGATTAAGTAACAGACTTCTAAGAATGTGTACTAAAGTGAGCAGAAGTGTTCTTTTCCTACTCAAAAATGACTTAGACGGTAGCTGGAACTTGGGATAAGCAGTTGAAAGATTGTCTGGAGTATAACAGCGGTGATGGGACTCCACCTACTCTTGATTTTTTTAAGAAGAGAGTAGGCAGTTAACCTCAAGATTGCTTCTGAGAGACAGAGCCTTTCCTGAAGATAGTGGAGAAGAATGAACGACCTCTCAAAGACCTTTCAGATCACAATCTTAGAATCTACAATTTAAGCACAAACTGCTACAATTTCCTTTGGGAATCCTCTTTCTCTGAGGGTAAAGTTGTATTCACTTTCAAAATGATTCAGCACACTTTTGGAAAATATTTGGAATACAGGCAGAAGTCTTACTTTTGTGGGCTGGGGGGGGGGACTATTCTCATGAATATGTTTAAATAATTTTAATTTCCACTTGCTAATAGCTCGAGGAAAATTCAAAAATCCCATATATTCTGCAGTGATTTCCAGCAAAGATCCTTTCTTGAAAGGAGTTAAATAAGAAGGCTAAGGTAACTTTACTGGAATAAACTCTTTATTTCTGTTAAAATGCAGGATATATGAGTAAATGAAAAATCCCTTACGATCAGAATACTTTATTTAACCATTGATGTTATTCTCCTCCTCCTCCAACACACAAGCGCGCGCGCGCACACACACACACACACACACACACACACACACACACACACAGAAACTTCCAGGAATGCTTCCAACAAGCATTAGAAATGATGGATTAGAACTTCTCTTCCTCTGCCAGTTCAGACCTCAAAGCTTAGCCCCAACCAGACATGGTAACCAAACAATAAAACTGTCAAAAGGTTAAGAGAGGGAGAAGGAAGGGAACTTCATCTTTACAAAATGAACAGCTAAATACTCTAGTTTTCATTCTCTTGCATATTAACAAAGACACCACTGTTGCATCCACCCTGGTAACTATGGAACATTGTTGAAGAACCCATCCTGGGACCAGGGACTCCCACCTGCCTGCACTAGAAAGATGTACTTTTGCTCGATGTGGCCAATACTAGGGCCTTACTGCCGTCACTTCCCCTTGTATGATGTGACACATCTCAATACATTTCAAGTACCCTCACCTGCCCTGCATCTCACTGATGCCTACAGATATGATTTAATCATTTAATTCATGGTGGCCAAGAGTTGGAGGGTCTCTGTAGTGTCTCAGAGATTTGAACGGTCTTGGGGAGAATCTAAAATTCCTTTCTTATAACTGTTACTCTACTTGACGAGGGGACTTCACAGGTCTAGTACAAAATCTTACTCCTAGTGTATGAGACTTGGAGAACGTTTTTAAGGTTTAAAGGGTTTAATTATAAAGTTGATGATGGTATACACGTGTCTCAGTGTTTTCAGTAGGGTAACCATCTTTTACTGAGGCAGAGAAAGCCTTGGACCCACTGGAGCTGATGTGATTTCACCGAAAGGTAGAGGCAAAGCAGAGGTAATAGTGGGAAACAGGGGAACCAGGAAAGGAGATGGGTGGCATCCCTCCTAGTGTTTCTGACAATGAAGGGGACCCAAAAGGTGAGTAAGAATGTGAGAAGTGACAGCCTCCTTCCTTTCTTCAGCAACGATCGATGCAGATAAAGGCCATTTTCACAACAAATTAATCATTTTATCACAATTTAAATTAAACAAATAAATAGCGGTATGCCAAGATTAGATTTAGGCTGCAATTAACCCCATGCTTTTATCAAACTGCCTAGGTATGTCAAGTATTATTGAAATAGCTTTGGAACGTTTTAATCCAACTGTAGAGAGGCAAGTGAAGTTCAAATAATAAGTGTATAAATAACCTTCTATGTGAGTATTTGATATTTAAATATAGCCTTCAAAAATTTGAATGAAGATAAATGAATCACTGCTTGAGTCTGATTAATAGCATAAGCTTTGGAATCAGAGAGACCTAACTTTGAATATCCACTCTGACACGAACTAGCTTTATAGCTTTGGAAAAATTATTTAATCTTTTTATTATTAAGTAGGCTTCACGCCCAGCACAGAGCCCACCGCGAGGCTTGAACTCATGACCCCGAGATCAAGACCTGAGCTGAGATGAAAAGTTGGACGCCTAACCGACTGAGCCACCCAGGTGTCCCTATTTAATCTTTCCGACCCTTGATTTTCTCATCTGCAAAATGGAAATCGCAACAGAATTCATTCAAAAGATCTAATAGTGGCACTAATTCTATGACCTGTTGTATTCATTTCATTTCCCTCGGAGCAGACCCTGAGACAGGAGTTTGAGTACAAGTAGTTTCAAAAAGCTGTGGAGGAGGAAGGAAATGAAGAGCAATGGGAATAAAGTCTAGACAAGTCACGCCAATAAACAGGTTGTCACCGTGGGCAACTGTGGCTCAACCCACTGGAGACCTGTGGTTTGGAACATGCTCTGGAGCCGTCCTCCCCAGGAAGTGAAGAGGAGATATTTATCCATCGCCTCCTGTCCACCAGTGGTTGAGTGCCATTCCAGGGATGTTCTCTCCCCAGCATTTCCAACCTGCTCTACAAGCGGCTGAGCTTCTTGTGGAGAAAAGAGTGCCTGGGCAGAATCACAGGGACTTGAATTCAGAAGCCTTGGGGTTTATAGGAAGGACTAGTGCTGAGATGATATGAGCAGGGCACTCAGGGCAAATTTGACCCACCTGCCCCCTTTGGGTTTCTGTAAATAAAGTGTTAATGGATCACAACCATACCATTGTCCACGGCATTGCTGCTTTTAGTATGCAATGACAAAGTTGACTGCATGACTCACAAAACTCAAAATATTTACTATCCGGCTCTTTACAAAAAGTTGGTAGCACGACTGAGATTAGAATTTAGGCTTCTTGACCTCCAATGCAGCACTTTTGCAATTACACTGGAGACTTGCTCTCTCCAAAATTAATTACGGGAAGGGATGGTTTTACCAGTGTTTAATCAACTAGAAACCTCTATTAATGGGCACTTCTATGTGGCTATATATACCATGGTCATTCGTTTCATAGTTATTACCCTGGGATGTTTGAAGAACTCCAATATCCTGATTTGGAGTCTTCATATTAGTACGTTCTATATGCAGTTTATTTAAAAAAAATGCTAAATCGGGTATTTTGGAATGTAAATGTTCCCAGACCCAGCAGCTTGTGGATAAGAAAGGATTCACATTGACATTTACAACCAGATTTGCTGGCTCTTTGCCTCCATCTGCCACGCAGGCCTTCAGTCCCATGCAAAGTCCTGTCTACCTACATGTTTCTGAGAATCTCTAGGGGAGCTTTGTATACACATGGCTCTTCTCCCCCATGGTCTCCAAGCTGCTAGGCTTGGCCAATACTGCCAGGACTTAGTGTGCTGTCCACCTTCTTGAACGTTTAAGCTACAAAGTTCTTGAAACTCTGAAACTCTTGAGACGGGGTGGGCTGAAACATCACGGAGTTCCCTCTGGCCTCCACAGCACTGGATTGCACTCAAATTCCACTCCATGTCGCATGGAGGAAGACGGATGAACTTCTTCTTGTCACCATTCAGGCTTATGGTAGTAGTTCTCAAAGCGCAGTCCCAGGACCAGTAGCATTAGCATCACCTGGGGACTTTGGAGAGCTGCAAATGCTCAGGCCTCAACCCTGATCTACTGACTCAGTAATGCTGGAGTTGAAACCTAACAGTCTGTGCTTTAATGTGAAATGGGTGATTTTGTTAAATGTTTATTTATTTTTGAGAGAGAGAGAGAGAGAGAGAGAGAGAGAGAGAGAGAGAGAGAACACAGAGGAGGGGCCGAGAGAGGGAGACACAGGATCCAAAGCAGGCTCCAGGCTCTGAGCTGTCAGCACAGAGTCCCAAGCAGGGGTCAAACTTACAAACCTCAAGGTCATGACCTGAGCTGAAGTTGGATGCTTAACTGACTGAGCCACTCAGGCGCCCCTGAAATGGGTGATTTTAATGAAGGTAAAACTTGAGAACCAATGGCAGAGGACATTGGATACGGTCCAACATTTTTATCTCGGCTCCCCCCCCCCCCTTTCCCCGATGTAGTGGTTTGTGTGAAAAGATGGCCATGATAAAGTCTCCCATCCCTGTATGCACCCTCCTCTGCAATGACATTCCAGCTCTTGTTTCAAGAGGTGGTCTATCTCTCCACCCCCAGAATCTGAGCTGGCCTTACACCTTCTCTGCCAAGAGAATGGAACAAAAGTGCTGTTGTATGAATTCTAGAGTCTAGGGAGCAAGAGATCTTGTAGCTTCCACTCTCACCCTCTTGAAACACTGGCCTGAGAATGCCATATAATGAAGCCCAGTCCAGCCTACTGGAGGAGGAGAGGCCTTGTGAAGAACCAAGGTTCTCTAGCCAACAGCCAGCTGTCAGATATTTGAGCGAGTCCATTTTAGACCATCTAGCTCCTAATGAGATGCCACAGAACTGCACGCACAGCAAGGACCCCTATCAAGGCCTTCGGAATGACTATCTGGCTCATCACTACCCGAACTGCTGACCCAAAGAATCAGGAGCAAGTGAATACCTCTTGTTTTAAGCCATTACATTTGTGGTGTTTTTAGGTGGAGATAGGTAACTGATATACTCAGGTATCTAAGCAACAGTGTCTGCAAAAAAATGTTTTTCTCCAGCATGCCTATTTATCCTGTAAACTGAAACAATTTATACAGCTCAGGCAGGACCGCCTCATAATATTATATAATTTAAGTAGGCAGCCAGGAGGGAGTTTCGTTTAGTATTTTTTAAAAAGCGCTTTGGGCCTCAGTATCCACACACATCAAAAATATTCAGCCAGATGAAAATTTCAAAGATTATTCCAGGTTCAGAGTGCTATAGTTCTAAGAAATTCAAATAGAATAAAGTGATTTCTTCTACTCCCTAAGTAGAAAAAACACAGAAACCTACCTCACTTTTATTCCTCATACATCTAGGATTGAGTTAAATAACATTAACTACTGGCAAGCAGCTTCCATATCTAGAATTTCCATTAGCTTCTTGGACAGAGAGATAGCATAGGCACAGCAAAACAAGAACAAAAACAAAAACAAAAACAAAAACAAAAACAAAACAAAACAAAACAAAACACAGGCTTTGGAGCCTGACATACTTGGATTGGAATCCTGGCTCTGTTTCTTCCCAGCTGTGTGCTCTTAATTTAGCTCTTTCCCTCTCTAAGCCTTGGGATACTCACCTTATAAAAATTGTGTATACATGTATTTTGCAATTATTTTGAGGATACAGACATATATGTAAAGGTGAGTAGCACAACAATAGGAGTGCAATGGAAAAAACTTACTATGATGTAAGTTTTACATCACAGTATTACAACACAGTATATGAGATAATGTATTGTATTACAACACAGTACATGAGATAATAACCATATATATGAAGCATACTACAAATTAGATTTTCCTTTTTTATATTGTATTTATTCCAGATTATATTTCTGGAAGTCAGGAAGTCAGAAATATAAACAATTCTGAATTCTGATGTTGAGACCACCACATTAAAGAAAGAAGACTGTTTTCTGGGGCGCCTGGGTGGCTCAGTCAGTTGAGCGTCCGACTCCGGCTCAGGTCATGAGATCGCAGTTCATGAGTTCGAGCCCTGCATCGGGCTCTGTGCCGACAGCTCAGAGCCTGGAGCCTGCTTCGGATTCTATGTCTCCCTCTCTCTCTGCCCCTTCCCCGTTCATGCTCTGTCTCTCTCTGTCTCTCAAAAATGAATAAATGTTAAAAAAAATTTAAAGAAAGAAGAATGTTTTCTTTAAGAGCAGCTCTGGATCTACCAAACTCCCTACTGGTTCATTTCATTCAACATTTGTGCATTTAACACTTTTGCTTTAGGCCCAGTTCTGTGTCAGTTGGCTACAGGGGATGAAAAACAGCCCCTGCTTTGGGGAAAATTCCTCTCTCCTTCAGTTCTTCTCCAACTCTGACCCCAACTCCACCGGCTCTCACCAGTTGCTTGGGGCTTGAGGGCATTCCCAGACTCTCCCTACCAGCACCAACATGACTAGGGGTGGGGTAGTGGAGTGGGACTCTGCCTGCGGGGAGAAGGAAGTAGGGCTGGAGTTGGGAAAGACGCTGTCTCCCACTGCTTCTTCCTCATGTCTGTTCACCCTCTGTTCTGGTATCACCCGTCCGTCTGAAAGTCCTCCATGTTGTTCCACTTCAAGGCCTTTGCTCTGGCTGTTCTCTCTGCACCTACCAGAAGTTTCCCCCAGATACAGGCATGGCTCACATCCTCACTTCCGTCAGCTTATGATGTTCTCAAATGTTCTTAGGAGAAAAGCTTTCCTGCCCAAACTGCAGACAATCATGTCTTCATTCCTGCCCCCTTTCTCTCTTACCCTTCTCTCTTGTTCTCCTTGACTAGAGCTCTCCAACTCCAGGGCACACACTGAATCACGTGGGGATCCTATTAAAGTGCAGATTCTGATTCACTGGGTCTGGGGCAGGGCCCGAGATTCTGCATTCCTAACAAGTGCCCATTTGACATCAGTCTGTGGATTATACTCTGGAACACCTGACAGAATTGAGAAGGTATCTATTTTCTTTATTAGCTCATGATCGTTCTCTTCCAGAGTATAAGTTTCATGAATGGAGAGACTACCTTAGTCGATTTATTACCCTCAGCACCTAGTATGATGCACAATACATAAAAATTACCCAATAAATACTCATCAACTGAACAAATCACATATCTTGTTGGAAATCAAAACTGGAATTTGGAATGTATTTTCTACTGAAAACATTATTGCTACATTTAGGTACTTTATAGATTAAATAGATTCCTGTGCCCTGGCTTTAGAACCTTTCTACCATGTATAACATGGCTCAAGTAGGAGCATAAACCCATAATTATGTTCAGAGTTCAACAAGCTTATAAACGAATCATTGGAACCCAATCTTTTTATGGAGTTCCAGAGTGAGGCTGAACACAGCAGAGAAAGTTAGAAAACAGCTACCAATAAATGATTATATAGGAACAAACTATGCATATGTGCTGAGGGAACCAAAAACTATAGGTCATAAAAAGAAATAAACATGATATAATTACTGGAATATAAACCCTGATACAGCAATTTTAGTGTCCCAGATTGACAAACAAAACAAAACAAAACAAAACAGAAAAAGGAATGCTTGCACTTCTTTTTCAAGTTTCTAGTGTCATTAAATGTAACTCCGATGACTACTAAGAAACCCCAGGGGGCACATGAGACGCACTGTCCCCAGATTCTATGGCGTCTTTTAACCCAAACGCTATTTATGTCTTCTATGGAATTATCATCGTGCTACCCCTGGTGGTGGTATTTCCAGTGTGGTGTGTTTCTACTTGACATAAAATAAAAATCAACTTTACTTGAAGAATCAGTCACCATGCTTCAATACTTCAATCATTTGATCTGTGAAAAATAGACAAGGCAAAAAACAAAGAACTCCTCCCTCCCGAGATGTTTTTAGTTGTGCCTAATTATAGAACGGGTACAGCAAAATCTTCCGGCTCCCTTCCCCCGAGATGCAAAGCCAGCATTGACACGTGCCACGAGATGTGATGCATACCTTACACTAGCGAAAGAATAAGAAGTGAAATAAACTGGAAATATTCAGTAAACACAGAAGTCAAAGCTATGGCTAAATGAAGAGACGTTCCTTCCCAAGTCTGCTTGTGGCAGTCATGGTCTAGTTTTCTTCTTCTTGAACCACACATGGAGGAGCTCGCACAATTGCTGTCAAAAGGGACAGGGGGGAGATGCTAGGAGGATTCCCTGCGGTTTCAGCGATTTGTATCGGCATATTTGAAGAAAACTGTCTAAATGATATAGGATTCACGGCGACAGAATCCTCAGGTATTCAGTCTAAGCCTGTACTCAGGTATACTCCACCCCGATCCCCCCTTTTTGGGGTCAAGTGTGTTGACCCTTGGGGGGTCCATCCCTGCTGCCTGGAGCGTTGGTTGCTGATGGTATTGCTTACTAGGAATTGCTTTTGGCCCCAGAAAAACTCCTTCAAGGTCTCCCTTTCACCCCACTAGGCAGCCCAAAGCCGGACAATGACTGGCTCGTTCGGGAAGACAAAGGCCACCTCTCTCCCTGCAATTCAGGATGGCTCGCGGGGCCAGCCCAGCTCTAAGGCTCCCGTGGATGTGGCTGAGGCCTCTGTCGTGGTAAAATGATTAGCCTCGTTCGCGGTCTACTGCCTCTCTTTGTCATCAGTGTATCTCTGGAGAACACGCCCCAGTATATAGTTGTCATCGGGCCATCTGAATCAGAGTCTGTTCCCAAGGAACCTGCTCTAAGGCATTTTGCATAGTAAATAACACTAAGGTTTATTCCTATTTTCATAACTGCAGCAAATTTTTCCTTATATCCAGAGAGCACCTCACTGTTGTGCTTCTGAGCCAATCGCTATGGCCAAAGAGCATGTGATTCAGTGCACTTACCGGCTCCAACGGCGGTCAGTCTGGGAGCTGGGCCAGGCTGCTTTGCCTTGAGCTCTTGAAGTAAGTGGGTTACTGCCTTCCAATCAGAGCTCAGATCTTCAACCTTTCTCTGTAATAGAAAAGCACACATGTTATTTATTTGATTAACACCTTGAAGATTACTTAATTCATGATGTTATCAATTCGTTTTGCGGGTTCATTATTGTATTTCTATTGTGTTTTACTTTTAAATTAATTTTTCTGGGGAGAACTCCTTGCATAGGTATTATAATTATTTTAGCCAACCACCTTACAAATATTTATTGATTGTTGGCTGCATTCAGGATCTTGCTCCAGGCATAATTTCACTGAAAGGAAGTAGAATGCAAACCTTAATCAGAGGAAAACGAACACACAAACAAAACACGTTGTCATGTCAGCAACCGTCTTGACCCTCTCAAACAGTATCTGGTGCGACTACATAGGAGAATTATCCAGCATATATTAAAAGATATCATGATGTTCGGGTTCACCCCAGATACATTCTATTAGAGCCTCTTGAAGGGAGACGGTGTGGTTCACCTGGGGATATGACACTCAGAGTTCACTTCAAGGAAGGACACTTGTCCCGAGTGGTGGAAAAGGAGTCAGGGGTCCTTCAGGGACTGTCGCGGTTGCAGAGAGCCGCCTTGTGCAAGAGCATGCCCTTCTCAGGGCAGCCCTCATTCAAGGACTGATCAAGGGGATGGTATAAAGGGCCAGCCAATTTTTCTCAAAGCAGGACAATTTTGAAGGGTCATTTCAGCTCCAGAGCTCGCAGTGGAGTCACCGAGCCTGTATGTGGCCAGTAGTGTGCTGGTAAACGTTACACAACCGGCTCTCTGGAGAAAACAATCCTAATCTTTGTGTTTGCCAATTTCGGTGGTGTAAACGGCCCTATGCTAGCCAATTCCAAGTTACCGAGATGCCAAGGGGTTCACGAAATGCTGGAAAATTTGACAATAGTCCCTCATGAGCAGGTGCAGGCTGGCTCCAGTACACCGGTGGTCAGCCATATGGTTATTTAGTACCCTCAAACTGTGAACAGAAGGCACACGTGTTGGTTCTGGGCTGAGGCTTTTACAAGATGGGTGAGGCTTCTCTACCCTGTCTACTGCTGTGAGAGCATCAGAGTCCCCTGGAGGCTTTGGGGCCCCAAGGTAGTTGGGTCCCAGCTCCAGAGTTCTAGACTCTGCAGATCTTGGGTGGGACCCGAGAATCTGCCTTTCTAAGAGTGTTCTAATGGATGCTGATGCTGATTGTCTGAAACCAAAGCCTAGGGTGATCATTCTACCTAATGAGTTATCTAAGCATCTACAATGGACTAGGTAGATAAGCACCATCCTTGAAAGAAATACAAAAACAGGCCCTTAACTCATTGTCTATGCGACTTAATTCTCTTAAGAAATCCCATTTGAGAAAATCTGCCAAGGGAATAAATACTAAAACAAAGACTAAAAATTCATCACTTCCTAACGTATATCATCTATGCTCTGATGGTTCTTCATGTCTATTTTACCCGACCTGAGAGCAAATCAGGGCTTTCAGTTTTGTTTTGTTTTGTTTTGTTTTGAGTCCACAGTTCATGTTGTTAAACATTCGCTATCTCATCAGCGAATGTAACTCTTTATTTATTAAAATACAAGCCTTGAATCCAAAAGCAAACAAATCATGCCTCTGATCAGTGAGGAAACTACCACCGAAAGTCATGACACGTGGAAGATGTTTTTCCATTCTGACCTCAGAGCTAAACGCTGAGAATTAAATATGAAAAAAGGCTAATGAATTAAAACATATGTGGTCTCCTGATTCCCCTGCAAAGTTGCAGTGACTTCACAAGGACAGAATATTAAGAAAAACCACGTCGATAGCAAAAGGGAGCAATAAATAATAGGGAGGAGACAATAAACATAAAAGCAGATATTTAGAAAATGTATGGCCTTGGTCATTTATGGCAGGGATAACAGGGCAACATATGGCGAAGTCTCATCATACACCATTTAACTTATAGAAAGTCACCTATATGTGCTGAGATAAAGAGAGTGAGAGATTACAGACTGACTCAAATACTGCTGGGATCTGCCCCCTCTTTCACTCAATAAGCATATGGTTGCAGAGTGGCCAAGGAGAGATGGGGGTTTTCTATGGCTACCGTTGCCTTAGGCGCCACTCTCTTCTCACAGTATAAGCATCTCACTGCCTTTAGTTGGCTTCTGATATTTAAAGATAATATCTTTTATCTGACAACCTGGCTTCTAAAAGCAAATTAACGACTTGACCTGGCTCCTAACTGAATGAACAGTGATCTGTGTTCCACTTCATAGTCCATGTGCATCAGCGTATAACAAAACAGAACAGCAATTGATACTTACAATGATGCCCCTGAAAATAAAGAAAAGTTTTAAATTCCATTGTGTTTTAGAATCAGAAGTCCTGGGTTTCAGGCTTAACTCATTACTACAGCTTATGTGATCCTTGGCCAATCAGATAGGTCACTCAGATTTATCGTCCTTGAAACGTGGATATAACACTACCACCTAACTCATAGCTTTGTTGGAGAAACTAAATGAGATATTTTATGAGAAAAGAACTCTGTGAACTGCAAAATGCTATAAAATTGTTGGCTACTTATTAATGAGGCAAAGCAAAAGATGGTCAATAAAAATTTTCATTAAAATATTAAAATAAAAATATTTCAATGCTTAAAGGACTAGATTTTGGCTATCCTAAAAATAACATGTATATATATTCAGTTCCCTTTCATTAATACATACATTCTGCACAGTCCTTTCATTTATTCGAACGTTATCTTGGCCACTGTTATTCCCAGATGGGTAAATGTGGTACTATAATTTCAAATGCAGAAATTAAAAAAAAATTAAGCAGCACCCCCAATGTACCACAAACATCTGGGGATAGTGCATACTGTCGGAAACGCAGTAAGCTCAGAATTGTATATTCCCCAAACTTTCATAACGACTAGCAAATAATATCACATGAGAAGGCTAGAGATTTTGATTCCGCTGTTCACGGAAACACTCTCACAACTTCTTCAACCATCTCCCGGACTTCAGAGTTGAATTCGATTATTTACATATGATGGCAGTTTCGGTTGCTTGGTTGGTTTGGTTTTGCCTTTTGGTACTCTGGCAAGTGCCCGGATCTTCTACCCTCTCATCTTTGCTCTGAGGACGTAAACTTCTTTGAGGCAGCAAAAGATGTTTGGCTGCAGCAAGTAATGTGGTCTTTACCACATAACATGCTTGAAGCAGTACTCGAGACATATATAAAAGGTAACGATTTCCTCATCTTGTTAGTAATCGTGAACCAAATTTAAGGGTATAAAATAGATGTCTAAATGTTGACATCTTTAAATATAAAATCAGTGGACTAATAGCTATTGAGTCCTGTTCTTTTTTTTTTAAGTTTACTTATTTATTTTGACAGAAAGAGAGAGAGAGAGAGAGAGAGAGAGAGAGAGAGAGAGAATGTGCGCACTCAAGCAGGGGAAGGGCAGAGACAAAATCCCAACCTGGCTCTGTGTGGTTAGCCCAGAGCCCCATGTGGGGCTTGAACTCACAAAGAGTGAGATCATGACTTGAGACGAAGTCAAGAGCCGGATGTTTAATCGACTGAGCCACCCAGGTGCCCCTCAAGTCCTGTTCATGATTAGATTTCCAGAATTTAAACATTTTGAAGATGCTAGGTAAATTGCAGATCTCAGGCTTTCCCCACAACTGCAGCAGATTCCTATTTTACCCAAAGGGAGAAACTTTGAGAGCATCTTTTAAAAATGGTAAACTGAGTTCCATCAGAGGGGGCTTTTGCAGCTGAGCATTGCTTTCCATTGTATATAAGTTGCTTGGAAATAGTCACTAATGTTAAGACAATTGTATCAATGTGAAATTTATTCTTTATGAAGAGGAGAAATTAATTACAAGAAAACATGATTTATGAATATAGTTTTCCTTTTTTATTTTAAAACAGAATATAGTTTTAAACTCTATGTGAGTTTGGGATTTTCAAAGTTTAAAAATCTTATATCTTTCTCCTCTGTCAATAGTTGGCAGGAGATTAATATCTGCTACATAAATAAATGAATCCACCCATGGCTCTATATACACAGACATGCATGTGAATGTTGTAATTGAAACATCTATGTCTCTTTGTCTCTTTATAAATGTAGTTAGTACAGTTGAGGGTCAGGGGTGAAATTCAAATCTCTCAATGCTTGCCCAGTTCCAGCATCATCTACTAAGTAAGACTAACTTGAGACTTTCCCTCCAAATATTTCCTCAGAAAAGTGTTGACTCCAATTCAATCCTCAGAATGTCTTTTCTGTCCCATTTTTTTTTTATTTTGAACAACAACAACAACAACAACAACAACAACAACAACAACAAAAAACCCTTGCATAGTGGCCGGCAGGAACCTCAAGAGATGGGAATCTGGGATGCTTATAGAAGTCATCTGACAGAATTGGTTAATGATAATTTTTAAAAGGTGAAGGTTGGTAAACCATGATCAATTATTCCTAGGGTATACCCTCACACTTACCAGTGGTGAAGGCCATTGTAAACAAGTCTTGTAAAGACAGTTTAGAAAAGCAAACGAATAAGTGACTCTGATGAGGTGATCAATAATACGTATCTAAGAAAAATGAAAAGATTCTCTTTCCTAATATATTGTGAATGGGCAGTGAGCTTGGGGATAAAGCTTATAGCGATAACATTGAGGAATTAAAAAATGGCCCTTCTGGTAGTTGGCAGCTAGCTAGGCGTGATGACCCCAACTGAACATGAAGAGCAGTCACAGAAAACAAATTAGACAGACACGACGCCATCCCAGCGCCATGTTTGAACAATACAGAGATGAGGCCACTCTGCCACCACGAAAAGGACTAATAAAAAGCACTGTTACTTCTTCAACAGGGACAGCTCTGCCCTACTTCAATCACCTCACCTTCTAGATGAAAATTATTAAAGATACACAGTCATCACATTAACTCTGTTGACGGCATCTAATCCAAATGGCTTCCAATTCCCTAATTCCTCTTTAGAATCATCTCGCCAGCCAAATCCTGTAAGCAGCTCTCTCTAACCCTCTTTTACTGAGATGCCCCACTGTCTCCCTGGGGCGATCTCTTCCTTGCTGCAGTCAGCTAAAAATCCGAACATTTTGATTATAGGTATGTTCCTAGTAGTCTTTGGGCAGAGAGCTATAATAGCATCATACAGGAATTCAGACAGTACACATACCTTACAAGGAAGATGGTGAGCTCTAGAATTCTGGAATATGCATATGAATGGTGTGATGCACTTGTTTCATAAAATATAAATATGACAAACAGCACTTCTAAAAAGTGTGTTATTTTATAAAATGAGATTTAAAATATGGAAGTACTGCTCAATTAAGAAATGAAATATAATTAGACATTTGCAATCTCATCCACATTCTTAAATGTTTATAAGTTGCTCAAAATCCATTATAGATTTTATTTTCCAAATGGGAAAGTGGGGCTCTCCTTATTTCCAAGCATATGTAATTAGCATTTATTCAACTTCTCACAGCCTAAAACTTTTCCTTGGGTGTAAAGCTAACTTATGTTTAAAAAAATTAAATTCTCCTATTCTTCTATTAATAAATTTAAAAATCTCTCAGTAATTCTTTCCTCAGCTTTTTCTATTAGTACTGACATGGAAATTGTGCTCACTAAATGAGTGAGTCAAAACGGACCTATTCATTTGGGGGGAGGGGAGGCAGAATTATGATTCTTATGTCTCTTTTGATTCCTGATGTTATAAAAAATTGCACCAGGTAAATGAGATCATATGTCTGACAAAGGATTCATAAAAGCCAGATGTTGTTATAAGTGTGATATTTAATTAGGCAACATTTTGACCAACAAGGCACCACTCAACATGCTATACCAAATAAAAATCTTCAGACGCACATCTGTTGTAAGTAATATATTAAACATTATCCAGCAAAAAAAATAAACCCTAAGGAAGTTCTTGGAAATGTTAAGATATTGATTTTAGTGATAGAACAAACTTGTTGGGGAAGAAAAACAAGCTTAATCTAGTTAATTAAAAACAAAACAGCTGGGAGAATGAAACATCCCTGGTTGTGATTGACTTTAATCGAAAATGACTAATGATGCTGTCATTTTGCAGCTGATATTTGAGGAAATGATGCTTGGAAGATTCTAATTGCCCTCTTGACCATTTGTCTACAGCAACTATTTTGTGTTAAAGGTTGGGGTGGAGCACTTTGACCAAATACAGAAGACCCCTAAGGCTTTACTTTTTCTGTTACAGTAAAAAAGAATTCAAGAATATTAACAAAATATGTTATTAGATTCATGTTAACCAGATTTTTTGAATAATCTAGGTAGCAAAGCAAACCAGCTAGTTTCATCTCATCACCTCAGCAAGGAACCAAGACATTTAAAATTCCATTAATGCTCCCAGTTCTAATATATGGAAGGTGATATAAGGATTTCAAAATATACACATTTTAAAAGTTTTAACAGAAAGTGTAGTGCTCCACGTGGAGTTCAAGAATGAGAACCCATTAAAGAAGATGTCTTGCAACTGCTTTAGTTCAAAAGAGAGTTATGAACACTTTAAAAACCAAAAAAAAATTAAAAACAAACAAAAAATAGAGTTGTTTTTTTTTTGGTAGTTGTCAATATTGTTGTTACTGATGGCAGCTGTTATTACTGCTTTTAAACTGCAAAATTATTCTGTGGAAAGTGGAACATATTAAAAAAGATCCTATCAACAGCATTATCATAAAATATTATTAGCAAAGGGATAACTTAAGTAAAATGTTTAACAATTCATCTAATTTATCTGACCAATTTTCAATAATTTCTGAAGATGAAGGAACCAGATGCAAATCAAATGAAATAAAACTGTGTGTGTGTGTGCATGGGTGTGCATGGATGCGTGTGTGTGGGGGGGGGGAGAGAAAGAAGAGACGGAAAGCAAAACCATGATGCTTATTTCTTCAATCATATTCTTCTAAAAATTTTCAGCATTGTCGCCTCAGAGATCCGTGCTATGTTTATGTCGTTAGTAGAAGTGTCACGTAATATATGTTCTATCTTTAACAGGAAATTCTCAAAGACAATAAGGAAGAAGTGGGTTAGTCAGGGATGAGAAAAAGAAAAACTAAAAATTTAGTATCTTTGAAAATTAAAGAAATCCTAGTGAGGTTGATGAAGTGAAGGAAAGGGTGGGGGGTAGTGAACAGCGATGAGCCCAGGTCCCAAAGAGAAATTTGGAAGGTGAGCTTAGGAGCTGAACAGAATCATTCTTTGCTGTGTCCTCAATTAGAAGGTCTGCAACCAGAGGACATACTAACTGTGCATTTAAGTATTAGAGCTTATATGTATACCATGAAGAAGTTTCATTTTCTTTTTTAAGAATGTCACTTTCTTCTTAACTGTTACTATTTCCAAAAGAAATTTCCCCCACACGCAAAACCAAACTTTTTTCCTGAAAATGTGCTGCCGGCTACTCAGACTCCTTTCTCTTCCATTAAGGAGTGCGAAACCCCAAAGTTAAGGAGAAAAAAGCATTAAGGAGTAGCACGATTGTTAAAATTTGTATATATACAATGAAAATTGAAAGAGGCTTTGTTTATGGAGTCAGAGCAATGGACCACCCTTCAGAAAAATCGTCTCGCAACCTTTATAAAGCAGTTTTTGATCCATGCAGAGATGTAAATAGTCCCTCCAGTTTGTTGCCTTGTACTGCTGGGTTCTGTATTCCGAACTATGAAGGGGTTTTTGAGCCTCCAACATTTCTGGCTACTACAACCCCCGGCTCATCTCCAGGTGTTTCCAAGGTCATGGTCCATGTCAAAAGTTGCATGTGAATCAACTATTTCTCTACGCCCCACTCTCCCAAGTCAATCTTTCCCTTTTGACTCTTGATTACCAGCTTGATGTACTGATTCTTCTCCAAACCCAAGGGACAAATGGTAGAACAGGGGTGGGTTTTCACTTAAGTTCCGCTTCTCCCAAATAAGCTGACTTAAAAGGAAATGGGAAAGGAGAGAGAGAAAAGAAGGAAAGAGAGGGCTGACTCTATAAAGTGGTTTTAAGGAATGCAGATGAGAAGGAAAGTTAGCATCTTCCTGTTCTTTCTTTCCTTTCAGAAAGGTAACTCCCCTTTTACATCACTAATGCGAAGGCAGAAAGCAGGTAATGTTCATTCAGACAGTTCTGGTCTCCCAGTGGCCCAGGAGTTGAAGGCTTGAGTGGGAGGTGCGATAAGTTAGCATCAACAGCTTGGATTGTTTACATATGATGAAAAAAAAAAATTCTCATCGGCTTTCAATTAAGAATTTTCCCTCCGTTTTTGTTTTGTTTTGCTTTGTTTTTTGCAAAGGCACAAAAATAAAAGAAAATTGTGCCAAACCCGGCACGGAGTCTTTGACTATCAAACAAGAGTAGACAGAGCAGACCTATGGAATGGTCCGTTTATTTGTTTCACTGCTTGCTACCAGAGTCCCTCTGATAACGAAGGAAAGGGTCTGCTTAGGGAGTGGCTTTCTGGAGAGTGTACATTTCCAGCAGAAACACTGGAAATTTGCTGCTTTCCGGGCCTTCGCCAGCTCTCCATTCTAAATACTGGACACACTGTTACCTCGTGAATACTGTCATACCAGGCTTGGAATTGGATGCAAATTATTATTATTGTTTTGGATGTAAGGAATGGTGACAATGTATTCCTGAATAAATGTCTATCGGTATCTACACACAAATCTGTGCCTTTTAGTATCTGGTGATTGGACATATGTTTCAGCTAAAACTTTACATTTACCTAAGGAAAAGGCCCTTGTAAACTGTAAGAAAAACAAACAATTTTTAGAAATGAAGCTTGGGCCACACAGAAGCGGTGACCTTAGAGACAGAGTCTAAGTCATGGTAATGTTGTTTGCAAGGACAAACTAGTTCTGTATAATGAGGTTATTGACCTGCACTGCTTTAGAGCAGTTTTAAACATGAGGGTGAGGCTCACTGAATCTCAGCCTGCAATGTTAGCTAGAGAAACCAGGACTGATCAATAAACAGCCACCATTACAGGCTCTCAGGAACCTTCATCATAATGGGAGCCATTGTAATTTTGGTCAGGTAGAGAAAATAAGGTAACCTATACCTACCGTCTATTTATCACTGGACTCTCATTTGCAAATGGAAGCCATTGATTAGCCATTGTTTTTGGCTTTCCATTTCTCTCCTCACGTAATAGCCTGCGAATAAATGCGTCCTAGACTTCGAAACGTACGTGAGGAAAGGAAAGAAGTAGAAAGCTTTCTCCCAGGCCTGTTTTTTACCAAAGAGAGAAGCAATTACATGACATTTCACTAAAGATTCTTGACCCAATAAAGTACTAAAGCCCAAATGCCAATTTTCCTCTTTCATACGAAAAGAGTGTAACAGAGAAAAGAAAGGTCATGGACCATATTGTGATTCTTTACAGCTGGTGGAGACAGACAGTATGATGCAGTAGCTTGATTTGAATTAAGCCAAACAATATGAAAAGCATCAAGGCTGGCAAGCAAAGCAATAAAGCCTAAAGAATTTAATCTACCTTGAAGGTGGGACTACTTTCTGTATGGATGGCAGCACACCGGGACAGAAATGAGTCCTTTAATGCAATGACTCGTTAATAGCCTTAAGATCACAATATATAAATAGGATATGTTGATCAAAAAGACAGCTCAGCCTCTGCAGTTGCGGCATGGGCGATATTTCTTTACAAGTTATTTCATTGATTATAAATAGACCACGTCAGTGGCAAATGTACAACAGGGGAGGCATAACCCATTATGAGGTAATGGATATCGCTTCATTACCTTCACTGGCTGAGCGGCTGGTTTTTCCTTGTACAAATGCTGCCCTTTAGACAAAATCCCTTCCACATCCGGCTGTTTAGCTTGAACTGCTACTTCAATTTCCTGGGGAAAAGAACACATACAGTGCAGATGAACTTCACAGTTAGCAATAAAATTACTAAATTTAAATATACCCTTGGAGACTCCACATGTATTGCAGACCAATTTCTGCATGGTACATGGTGGCACACAAAGGTAGCTTCAGCGCCGAGGAAAGAAAGAGAGGCCTTTGGGAAATGTACTAACATTGAAAATATTTATCTGAAATCTTCTCGAATCATATCCTAGTACTATTCAATAGAAACACAGACAGTAGCTTTGGTTTTCAAAATCACTCGAATGCAATGAGAAATATGATTTATGAATACGATTAACATGGATAAGTGCTATTGTTAACTTCAGTAATCTCTGTAATCCTAATGTTCATTTTACTTTGCAGACTCCTTATTTTAACAGGATTCTCTTGGGCTTTGGATCCAAAATTTCGTTTCAAAATAAAACCAAATAATTCTTCCCACATCACTGTCAAGATTAAGTTTCTTTCCAAAGAGTAAACACTTAAAGCTCAATGTCAAGGCTTATTAATTATTAAGCAGTCAAATTAAAAAGGCCATGTGAGGAATGATTTAATTATTAAAAAAAAAAAACTTGTTTGTTTCCCTTAATCTAGAGAAGACTGAAGAAGGACCAAACAAACAAAAACCTCTTTAGATATGACTATAAAGTGTTCTGTTATTGGCCGCTGTCTAGCTCGCTTGAAGAGAGAACAAAAGAAATGTGCATAAATTGAAGCTGAAGGAAGTGAAGTTAAATATTACAGAAGACTTTTTGGATGGAACACTTGTTAAACACCAGGATGGAATATCGATTAATCAATGTCAGGCGTCAGTCAGGGCCTGGGCAATCTTCCCCAGATAGCAACTCCTGATTAACCCATATCTCCCTTCCTCCCTCTCCTACCCTGTCGCCTCCCAGCACTGCTGTGTGTACGTGTCTTCGTGTCATTGCTTCCTTTATATACTCTGTTTGTATCTTTCTCTCTCAGCCCATCAGAACAGGGGGTCCTCTGAATCCAAATTACTGTAACTTATATGGCACAGGATGGTGTCTTGCCATGTATGGGTGTTTAGCACACCCTCTTGAAAAGGATTATTTCTTTGGTTCTTATTATAATAAATACCAGTGGAAGGTGGACATTAAGACTAACCCCGTGCATTAACGGGTATGTGTGCAACACACATACTTACACACACGCACACACACATGCACACCACCTTCAGGAACAATAATTATAGAAGAAATAAAACCTTACAAGAACTTTCTTATGACAAAAATGGAACAACATTCCATGCTCATGGATTAGAAGAATAAATACTGTTAAAATGTCAATACTACCCAAAGCTATCTACACATTCAATGTAATCCCAATCAAAATTGCACCAGCATTCTTCTCAAAGCTAGAACAAGCAATCCTAAAATTTGAACGGAACCACAAAAGACCCTGAAGAGCCAAAGTAATATTGAAGAAGACCAAAGCGGGAGGCATCACAATCCCAGACTTCAACCTCTACTACAAAGCTGTCATCATCAAGACAGCATGGTATTGGCACAAAAACAGACACATAGACCAGTGGAATAGAATAGAGACTCCAGAATTGGACCCACAAATGTATGGCCAACTCATCTTTGACAAAGCAGAAAAGAGTATCCAATGGAAAAAAGACAGTCTCTTTAACAAATGGTGCTGGGAGAACTGGACAGCAGCATGCAGAAGGTTGAAACTAGACCACTTTCTCACACCATTCACAAAAATAAACTCAAAATGGATAAAGGACCTGAATGTGAAACAGGAAACCATCAAAACCCTAGAGGAAGAAGCAGGAAAAAACCTCTCTGACCTCAGCCACACCAATTTCTTACTTGACACATCTCCAAAGGTAAGGGAATTCAAAGCAAAAATGAACTATTGGGACCTCATGAAGATAAAAAGCTTCTGCACTGCAAAGGAAACAATCAACAAAACTCAAAGGCAACCAACGGAATGGGAAAAGATATTTGGAAATGACATATCAGACGAAGGGCTAGTATCCAAATTCTATAAAGAACTCACCAAACTCCACACCCGGAAAACAAATAATCCAGTAAAGAAATGGGCAGGTAGACATGAATAGACGCTTTTCTAAAGCAGACATCCGGGCGGCCATGGCACATGGCACATGAAAAGATGCTCAAGGTCACTCCTCATCAGGGAAATACAAATCAAAACCACACTGAGATATCACCTCACGCTGGTCAAAGTGGCTAAAATGAACAAATCAGGAGACTACAGATGCTGGCGAGGATGTGGAGAAACGGGAACCCTCTTGCCCTGTGGATGGGAATGCAAACTGGTACAGCCTCTCTGGAAAACAGTGTGGAGGTTCCCCAGAAAATTAAAAATAGACCTACCCTATGACCCAGCAATAGCACTGCTAGGAATTTACCCAAGGGATACAGGAGTACTGATGCATAGGGGCACGTGTACCCCAATGTTTAAAGCAGCACTTTCAACAATAGCCAAACTATGGAAAGAGCCTAAATGTCCATCAAGTGATGAATGGGTAAAGAAATTGTGGTTTATATACACAATGGAGTACCACGTGGCAATGAGAAAGAATGCAAACTTGTAACAAGTCCAAATTCAGAGCATACTTTGTGAGAATTGGGCATTTCTTCCTTTAAAACTGTTTATAAGTATCTGTCTTTCTCTGTACAACTTATTTCACTTAGCATCACACTCTCCAGTTCCATCCACGTTGCTACGAAAGGCCAGATTTCATTCTTTCTCATTGCCACGTAGTACTCCATTGTGTATATAAACCACAATTTCTTTACCCATTCATCAGTTGATGGATATTTAGACTGTTTCCCTAATTTGGCTATTGTTGTAAGTGCCATATGTTTTCACACCTATGTGGACCCTGAGAAACTTAACAGAAGACCAAGGGGGAGGGGAAGAAAAAAAAAGTTAGAGAGGGAGGGAGGCAAACCATAAGAGACTCTAAAAAACTGAGAAGAAACTGAGGGTTGATGGGGGGGTGGGGGAGAGGGGAAAGTGGGTGATGGGCATGGAGGAGGGCACCTGTTGGGATGAGCGCTGCGTGTTGTACGGAGACCAATTTGACAATAAATTTCACATTAAGAAAGGTAAAATAAAAATAAAAATAAATCTCAAAGAAAGCCTGTTTATAAGTGCATCCAGTATAAATTCGAGACCTTCAGAAAATGATCACAGGTAGTCAATAATTTTACCAATGGTTTGGGCCTGCAGCCAAATGATGAACACTACCATCTTTCTCTCCCCGCTCCTCTTCTTCGACCCCAAATAAATTGTTCCAAAGATCACAAAGCATTGAGGCTACTCTTCAGGAGGCACTGGCAAATCGAGTTAGGAGACTGCCTCTTATATTACAAGGAATTCCCTTCGGCACCAAACACGTTTTAATTCATGAAATTTTCATTGGCAAATGAACAGAAAGAGCGGCAAGGCTGACATTAAGGCCGCCCAGATACTACTTTAGAGCTGAATGTGAAGCCAGCGCTTGCTAGACGGACTGAGGAAAAGTTGGCCTGCCTTGTGAAATGTCCCTGTTTTGCACCCGCAGGAGGTAAGATAGCCCCTCTTCAGGCCACCGAGTTAGCCCCAGATTTAGTCCTCTGATGAATGAGCACTGCAAAGTCACATCATTTCCCTTTATAGAAATGTTTCCTATTAGCATGTCCTTCTCTCATCACTAATGTCATCTCTTCGTCCTTCGATGAAATAATGAAGAGTTTAAGCACCTGGATGAGACGTACCCTTGGTCCTAGAGACACAGAGCAATGGGGAAAGAATCATGGGCAGCTCTCAATTCTTTGCTGTTATGTCTTGGCAATGTTTTGGAAAGTGTGATCTCTAATCACACGCACCTTTGATAAGTCCCTTCAGAAAGAGCATTTTGAAAATAAAACTCTACACTTTCCCTCACGACATTTATATGCAGTGTGAATTTACTAGTGAAAAGGTAGGTCCGTTATTCAGGGTCAAATATTATTGCTGGAAGGGTCAACTGTACTAAATCCAATTACATTCACTTAAAATATTCTTTAGTATATTTTTCTTCAGTTAGTATGAGAAATATACACTATAAGAAGCTGAAAATCATCTTGAAAAATGGAAGAATAAGTGAATGAAACTAAAACATTTTGATATCTGCATTTTAAAGCTTGAAACGGAAAAATGGAAAGCAGAGCAAAGCAAACAAATCCCAGCCGAAGCATAGGACTCCGCGAAAATAAAAAAACGCTGCTAAAATCCTTTGCTGTGCTGAAAATGTCAAGCAACTGCTATAATGATATTAACTGCTATAACAATATTTATAAACCAGAGCTGCTAACAGTTTACTATGTGTCAAACACTGGGTGTTTCATATAGTTTTTCCCTTCCACTTAACAATACTACAAGAAGGTATTATCTAATTTTACAGGTGCTGAAACTGAGCGAGACTGGGTCAACTTTCTGAAACTACATAGTTTGCAAAAGGCAGAGTTGAGACGACAACCAGGAAACGACTGCCACTAAACGTCCACTATACCCCTTACTCTTTTGTATGTAGTGCGTGTGTGTGCGTGTGCTAAAATTGGTAGCCATATTTCTTAATCCCGTGTTATTTTTTTTTCTCTTCCTCTTTAACTCTAATACATTTTGCAACATCCTTCCAGGGCGTGAGAGAAAATCTGGTCTCTTTCCATAGAAAAGAAATAAATTCTTACACAGCCTTTAAAAAATCACACCAAGGATGTCTCTTTGTGGATTTATGATTGCCAAACTGATGATATCCAGGTCAGAGAATTGGTTTGAGTAAACCTTTTATCTCACAAATGGCCTTACATCTTTGTATGATTTAAGGTAAGGTGAAGGAGGTCACCACTAAAATGGAAACATAGCTAATTATAGCGGCCAGTTTTTCTAAGTAGAAAGTGTTCGACTTGAAAGAACATTCAGACAAGAAAGTCTGCATAGATTTTCCACCAAAAAAAAAAAAAAAAAACCAAAAAACCCCAAACCCCATAACGTCACCTCTAATAATAGCACCTTACTTTTCCATTTAGGTTTTCTCCCCTGCCTTATTCTTAACCAGGAGTTAAGGCCCTTGTGATGTGACCAGAGTTTTATTTTCATCATTTCACAGTATTGGCGGTTCACTACAATCTCATGCATAATTTTAAGGAAATAATCTGTATTGATTAGAGAATAGGGAATAATCCTTCCTTAATAGTCACTAGGACAAGATCATGGTGTATTCTGAAATCCAGCCCTGATGAGTTTTCCAAATGGAGTGACTTTCTAAGCATTTGCAGTCTTAGTTATTCCATAGGAAACTATATTACTATTACTGGGAGTTGTTGGTTTGACAAGCAGCGAATCAAAGGTTAGTGAAGAAAAAAGACAAACAACACCTGTGAGGGTGAAAGTAGCTATTCCAATGCAAATTAATGCATGCCTACATTTCCTACAAGTTGATGCATTTAATACTATATTTCTAATTTAATATTAAGACGGTTATGTGCACTTGCTCTGTTTTTTTAACTGGAAGTTTAGCTCTAAGGAAAGTATAACAGAAAGACATTTTTCCTTGTTTTATGTTTTTATTTTTAATTGTGTCTCCATCACTTTACCTAGTGTTAAGCTTAGAATGTATGAATATGTGTATATGTATGTATGATTGATATATTGATATATACACATATATATAATCACAATATAAGGAGGATATACACAGCCTTTTCACATATATTCCAACATTCATTCATTATTTGTTCATTTGACGAACATTATTGAATATTTACTATATTTCAAAGTCTTGGCTATGAAGCGTGAATACTACGAGGCATGAGGTAGTCCCTTGTGAAAGATAAAGACAATCACATATGAAATTTAGAATGCAACAGGCCTAAGAGCCAGCAAAGTGCAATTTACACTGGGGCACAGAGAAGGAACTGGTGAGTTCTGTGCTCAAGGGGCAACAAGAGGGTAGGGGCAGGCCTCACAGGGGAAAAAGGGCTGCAGCAAAGGCTTGGAAGCGAGGCAGTGCACGCACCTGTGTGACAAGGATGGATGATATAAAGTACTTGCAAGAAGGAACCTGGGATATGCAAAGACAGGAACCAGAGGCAGCATGGTGATCCCATGTGGAGGAGTGGAAAGAAATGGTACGGGACTAGAAGGCAAGAGCCAGAGGAAAGAAGCATCTGTTATGCTACCCTCAGAAGCTTAGTGGAGAACCCACAAAAGGATTTTAAATAAGGGAATTACACTTTGCGTTTGAATTGATGTTCTAAAAATGAATGTATATGAATATATGAATAGATGGATAAGATCTACTACTAATGCATGGCTTTTAATTCCCATAAGCTGGTATGAATGAGACATGTATGCCGCTTGTGAAGAAAAAAGAAACTCAAGAGAAAAATGACAAGTTTTTCCTTAGCAAACTTAAGTAACCATTCCCTTAGTTTTCTAATTTATAAAGAGCATTTCCTGTCATTTGGCTATTTTGTCAATCCTCACAATCAACAAGTTTTCTATCAACTCTAAGATATCATGGATTCTAAGGACCACTGTTACTTTATAAACTGCTACAAAAGCTAAAAAATTACACTTTGTAGATTCTACTATGAGATACATCTCAATTTCAGAGAAGTGAAAATGTAAAAAAAAATGCATTCGGGGGATCAACAAAATTCTAAGATGTTTCTGAATACCATGATCGGTTTATTACTTCATTGTTATCCATTGCCTCTGTAAACATGGCTCCTCTGCCAGTGAATACGTTTTCCTCCCCATTGACTTTGGTCTTTACCATGTGCCTTACTCTGATCAATGACCTATGCCCAAAAGAGACTGTATGACAGCTCCGATCTGAGTCTTTAAAGACAATTCAAGATTAACTAGTACCCCTAGTTCCTGTCTTCTACCATGAAAGAATACTGCATCATATAAGAGTTGGTATTTCCAGCCTGGGTTTCGTAATAAGAAGACATTTGGAGCAGATCTAAAGTTCAGAATGAGAAAACCTGAATGTGATCCATAGCGTGGAGTAAATATGCAGCTATTCCTCAGACCCGTGAGTGAGTAATAAATGTTCGTTGTCACAAAACACTGAGATTTGGGGGCTATTTGTTACTGCAGCAAGAGCTAACAATTACAACAGTATGGTGAAACAGACAAACAAACAAACAATATATGGGTTCTTGGGATGAAAAACCAAAGTAAGCCTTTAAAATAAATGTACCCTGGTCATATATTTCGACTGCACCATCTCTCATTCCACATACAAACTGTTTGCTAAAAAGGATAGCAAGAAACGAAAAATGAAATGGAATCAATATTGTGTTAGAGCCTGACTTCTCCGGCCTAGATTGTCAGGCAGACTCTGACAAATGAAGGCTGATGGATGGAAAAACACAACATTGGGCAGTTGCCTTTCTTTCTCTTTCCCCTCGTACTGGGTGACTGTTCTTTTATTTATCTACAATTAGGTTTGCTAGACCACAGCAACGTGGCTGTCAAGCACGTGCCAAGCTGATTGACAAAGAATGACAGGTTCTCTCTTTCCATTCTGAGCTAATCAAGGGCAGCCCACCAAAGGGAGCCTTGTTTTTCTGGTTTAGAGATTTATGGATTTCAAAAATAATCTGTCCAAATATACAAAGTATGATGCAGTATTGATTTTTCAAAGTGCCGAATGTTATGAAACTAAGAAGATATAATCTACCAAGGTACGTACGTGGAACGTTCAAGGCCAATAAAAGAGTAGAGATAGGTGTGACCATCAAGTAATGAGACTGACATCCAGAAGCCCTCCACTCAGGACGAAGGGGTTTCAGAGTCTTTTGGGAAGACTTATTCTTACAAAAGAAATCTTACCAACAAACCCCCAACGTGTTAATTCATTCAGTAAATATTTACTGAATCTTCGAACACCTATTTTGTTATAAATAGCTTAAGCAGTGGATATTTAACAGTCACTAAAACAGACACTATTTTCCTGTTCACGTGAGGCTTGTCTTCTAATGGGGATGGTGGACAATAAAATACAAATTATGGCCCATCAGATGGTAAAAAGCGCTAAAGAGGAAAAAAACCCAAAACTTTAAGTGGAGATAGATGTCTGTGTGGGGTAAGGAAGGATGGGAGGGGGGTATCTGAGAAACTGCCTCCAGGGAAAACCTCACTGAGAAGGTGATTATTTGAATAAATATGAGTTAGAAGTGAAAGAAGAAATCGAGCGGCTCCCTCAGGGAAGCACAATCCACGCAGAGGAAATGGCGAGTGCAAAGGCCCTGGGGTGGCAATGTGTCTGGCCTGTTCAACAAAAAAATAAGGGAGCCTGGGTGAGTGGAGCCGAGGAAGCAAGGGGAGAGGAGCAGGACAGAGGCCTGAGAGGCTGGGAAGGATAAGGCCCTGCAGGGCAACTGCATGAGGACTTTGGCACTTACTCTGTGGGAGATTAGGAAACATAGGAGGGTCTTCAGTAGAGGAGTGATGTGATCGGACATATTTTTTAACATATCATTCTGACTGCTGTGTTCAGATTAAACCAAAGGGATGGAGAAAAGAGACCATAGTTGCCAAGCAAATTTCCAAGGGACTTAGTTAAAGCCACATTGCTTGGAAGGAAGTACTTGTTTGTGGAAACCCGATACACTTATTCTGAAAATCTTTACACATACAGTTTTAAAATGAGGACTAAATCTCTCTGATCTGGTTAGAGCAGTACTTTAACCAGACTCATTTCTTGAGAGTGGCACTCCCCGGGTTTTACCAGGTTCCAAAGTCCTTAGTGGTAAAGACTGTGGGCTCTTAGGCCCAGCTATGTAAGTTCTGATCCTGGCATGAGTTGATTATTTTCAACAGACACCATATGGCCCATAAATCCCAAAATATTCTAAAACCTTTGCTATCTGATCCCTTAGAGAAAAAAGTTAGCCAACCACTGATGTAGAGAAATGGTTAGGTTTGGGATTTGCGACTCTAAAAACCTTCAGGTGCACAGAAAAATTATATGGGTAGTTATTTTTAAAGATAAAACATGAGAAACATATTTTGCCTTTTATCTCCTCATACAGACTCATAGAGATAGTCAAACAATTTACAGTTATACTTTGGAGCAGGGCTCCACAAACATTTTCTAGAAGGGGCCAGACAGTAAATACTTAGGCTTCCCAGGCCATATGGTGCCTGTCCTACCTGAATTCTGCCAGTGCAGCGTGAAAGCAAAAACAGGTGGTGGACTGAATGTGTCCACTGCACTATCGCTTGCTGACTCCTGCTTTAGTGTATTGTATCACAGGGTTGTTGGAAGGAATCAGATCAGGGACGAGATCATCTGGGTTCTAGGCTTTGTGATTCATGAGTTGGGGCAAGTCACTTAAATTCCCTGAGTTTTAGTATCCTGAGTTATAAAAATGAGTTAGAACTACAGATAGGATTACAGAGCATTTTGCCCCTGTGCATGAAAAGTTGACCTTTGAAGAACTTTCTAGCTGTTTTCTACGTGGAAGCCTGACAATGGTGGAATGTCAACTGTGTTTAGTAGGGCAACATTGCTGCCGCTAAAAAAACAAAAACAAAAACCTGATTGGTAAATTACACCTGGCTTAGGACTTCTACTTTTGAACTACCAATGTCTCCTGGAAAGCCATACTTTTGGGGATCCCCTAAGCCGAGGGACTCTTATAGCTGAAAATGTACCTTTCATGGATCTTGGAAACTCTATCTATGTCATAAGACATTGGCTCCTGGGGCACATTAAACTTCTAGGTCAGAGTTGACCCAGCAGGTCCCTGTGCGTCTCCTTTCTTTACACCTGATCTGTCATCTGGGAGTGGGCAGAGGCTGCAAAAAAGAAAAAGAAAAAAAAAAAAACACCTCTTGGAAAGCTCTGTGAATGCTGCACAAACTGCTGTGAATTGTAATCCTGATCCTGCCTTTCTGGGGGGCCGTTTCTCTGTTCCTGTTCCCTGTGAAGTGAATTTGAAGCTGAATGTGGCTAACGGTAACCCCATTCAGTTGCAACCAGCAAGACTCACTGGTGGGCTTTATAATATTCATGCCTAGGACCCGCATTTTATTGTCACAAATTAATTGCTCTCAAATTGAGACACATTTGATAAATGATGGTGCGTCATAGTCTGACAGCACCTCTTTCTTAGTGACAGATAAAATAATGGTACATATTCTAATCAATGGTGTGTTCGAAGCAGTGAAATATGGCATGTGACCGGGATATTCATAGTAGGTCAGGATCAAATGATTTAGTATATACAAAGGTAATACTAACTGCTAACATTTATTGAGAATTTACTAAGTACAAACATTGCGCTCTGCACTTAACATAAATCATCCTAATTAATCTCACTCAATCTCCACTGCAGAGCCTTTCACCACACATTACTGTCATTTATTCAGATTAAAAAAAAAAAGAAACAACAGAGTCACAAGAGGTGAGGATACTTGCCTAAGGCACAAGCTAACAAATGGTAGATATAAGATTTGAACCCTGGTCTGTCTGACACATGTCCTGAAAACTTAATTATGATACTATATGTTCCCTGAATTTAAGTATAATCCATATATACAGTTAGATTTTCTTTGCGAAATCACAGGGTTTGGAACCAGAACAGAATATTTTTGACTAATGTATGATTTTGGTTTAAATTAGGGTTTTCCAACCTCAGCACTACTGACATTTTGGCCTGAATAGTTATTTGTTGTAGGGAGCTGCCCTTCTATTATAGGATGTTTTACGGCATCCCTGGTCCCGATTCACAAGATGCCAGTAGCACTCCCAGCTCTTCCAGACGTGAGAACCAAAAAAATCTCCAGACACTGACAAACTCCCCTGGAGTACATGAAATAGTGTGATTTAATGTAAGTGTCCTTTCTCTCCTCTTTCTCGTATGGAATGCTGTCCGTAATGGCATCTTTTATACATATTTGTTCAGATGCACTAGTATTCACACTATGACTTTGAAACCACATTTGAATGCGGTTCGGATGAACTCTAAAAGTGTGGGTTTCAGTTTCTGGCTGAATTATTCCTAGGCATACTCCTTCAAATACCCACATGGATCAAGGAACACGGTGGATTCTATGGAATACAGAGGCATATGAGACCTTGCATTTCACATTCACCTTGGCCATAATACCTGCATTACTTTAAACTGATATAGCACAATGCTAAATTACTATCTGGCGTGGTCATTGGACATAGGTCTTGAAGTCTGGATAGTTTTCTCAATGTAAGTATTATTCAACACCAGGACTTGCTTTTTAAAATATAAAATAGGGGCACCTGGGTAGCTCAGTCAGTTAGCATTTGACTCTTGCTTTTGGCTCAGGCCACGATCTCACGGTTTGTGGGATCAAACCCTGCACTAGGCTCTGTGCTGACAGCGCTGAGCCTGCTTGGGATTCTCTCTCTCAATCTCTCTCTCTACCCCTTCTCCACCCATGCGCTCTCTCTCTCTCTCTCTCTCTCAAAAAATATATATATAAAATAGCAGTTAGGGTAATTTTCAATAAAAGCAAAGAGTAATTCAGTACACCTGAAACTAATACAATATTGTAGGTCAACCACATTTCAGTAATAAAAAAAGAACATTAAAAAAGAAAAAAGCAATTCAACTCTGACTTCATGATTGACGCACTTCAAATAAAATTAAAGATTTTTTTTACTGCTAAGTGCTATACCAAAATTAGAGTTATTATCTAAAACAGCTCTTTCTAAGTTCTTCCATAAGCACAAGCAATCAAAAGGATAACTGAATTAAACTTGGGTTTAAAAAAATATCAACAAGAAAGTCTGAGGTTTCTCTTAGGAATAGCCTTTCCTTAAACATGTATGAAAAACAAAGCAAACAGGAGGGTTTCCGAAATCAAGGAAGGAAACCCATGATGCAATAAAGCCCCTTCTTTGGTTCACACAACATGTCAGTTTTCATCTTGAGTCCCAGGTTTACGTTCAGCCTGCCAAACATAATATTTGTACTCCTGTAACTCTCCATGACTTCTACCACTCTAGGTGAACATTTTCCTCGGTCTCCTGCAAAGTCAACGATAAGGTTTTGGATAAGGAATTGTGAACCTGTATTTCAGATACATATAACTGTTAGAATCCCGAATATACAGAGAACTCATATTAATTTGTAAGAGAAAGCCAACAACCCAATTGAAAATTGGGCAAAGTATTTGAAGAGTCAACTCATAGAAGGAAAAATCTGAATGACCAACAACCATGAAAAGTTGTTTAACCAGGAATATGCAAATTCAAATACTAAATTCATGTCATTTCCTGCTGCTGGTGGAAAGCAATTTACAATATGTAATAAAGATGTGACTACTCTAACGAGTCAGCAGTTCTACTTCTAGGTATTGTCACATGGGTTTATGAGGAGACCTGCAAACAATGTTCTTTCGGCTTTGTCTACATTAGTAAAAAACTAGAAACAACCTAATGATCATTCATTTCTAATCTTATATCCCTATTGATGGTTTTGTTCTTATTCAAATCAGAAATACCTTTAACAGGTCACTTCTCTTTTCTAAATCTACTTTAAATGATTGTTATTTTGTATGGTGTCCAAAATTTCATCTAACTTAGTCGTAAGCAATGTTAATGCTTCTATTCATAACTGAACCACTGAAGATATTAAAGATAATAGAGATAATACTGTCTTTAATAAATCTGACTTCAGCTATAATGGCACACACAGTATAATGTCTCAGATAACATCTGCTTACTTTTGAGTGAAGCACAGAAGTGTGTGCGCATAATTTTGTACTCGTGTTATCTCTCCAATTATGCAAATCACTAATACTTATTACTATGCTAATACTAGAAGATATATTGTAATAAATGTTACCATGAGTTATTAATTTTGTGTTCCTTATCACCTACTTCATCAGATAATTTAAAAGACAGAGACGCCTATCTATCCACATTTTCTCTACACGTTATTCACAGAAGTTTTGTCAAATCAATCTTGAAAATCAGTAGTATGCCCACATGGTTTTGTGATTTCATAGGTCAATAAGTAGAATTTTTGTTGTATCCTATACATTCTAGTGAGTGCTACCACATTTCTTGCCTTTTGAATGTTTAATGGTTATTAATTTTAAGAAAATCAATATCATTATAATGACCAGCATGCTACATAGCCAGTTATTATAAATGCAGTGTGAGTTAACCTTAAAATTAAAATGACTAATGGGATGCCTGGGTGGCTTAGTCGGTTAAGCGTCTGACTTCGGCTCAGGTCATGATCTCAAAGTTCATGAGTTTGAGCCCTGCATCAGGATCTGTGCTGTGAAGTCAGAGCCTAGAGTCTGCTTCAGATTCTGTGTGTCCCTCCCTCGCTGCCCTCGCCCACCTTCAAAAATAAATAAACATTTAAAAAAAACTTAAATGATTAAAACTGTTATTAAAACACTATAAGTTAAAGAATTATGGGTGCTTTTATTGACTATATACTTTGTGCCTTCTTAGGATCAGTAATTGCTGAATATTCATTATGTCCAGAGGAGGCAACGAGGTATTCAGAAGTTGGAAGCTATGGCTTCAGAAGTATTATATATGCCATCTCTAAGTTTTTAATATATTGATCTGTTTATTGAAATCACTGAAATGACACAGCAATGTAAATACATTTATAATGGGTGATAATTTAAGTGGTTAATGTACAACTAATGTGTCTCTTTTTCAAAACACAGATCTGATACATATCCGAGTATTTAGTATCTTTCATAATATATATAATTCCATATAATATTCATATTATATATACATATATTCCATATATATTATATATACATATATTCCATAATACATATACAATATATATTATAAAATATATATATTATATTACAAAATATATACAAATATATATATATATATTTCCTATATATGAATGATTGAGCCCAGACACATTACTGCTCTCAAGGGAGAGCCAGAAAGAATGAGAGAAAGGTATGACAAGGGGAAGAGCAGACATGTGGCAATTTGGAAGTATTTGGAATACAAAGGTGATTTCTAAGTCAAGTACAGCTAACTACAGTAGTAACATCAACTAACTTTGTCTATTAGGTGATAGGAGGACTTTTACAACATAGAATTATATCTGTTAATTAGATTTATAATACACTCTTATTTTCAATGCCATACAAATTAATATAAGTGAAATCTTAATGTAGAGAAGTGCATAGTTAAGACAAAATATCACTATGGCGTTTCTAAGCAAAGCTAGTGCACAAAATTTGCTTACATGTTCAATGGGAAGAATCATGTGACTTGTGATGTATTTCCCCATTACCACCATCTAACTTTATTCTGAATTTGAATATTTCAAGTATTCCTTAAAACTTTATTTTGAGAATGTTACAGAATTTCATCACAAACGTTCACCTCTAAATTAATTTCCACCAATCATTCTGGTAATTTTTTTTTGACTCTCCAATATGAGCAGAAGTTTATATAAATTTATGGGATGGCAATTGAATAGTAAAACAGCTTTATTTAAAATAAGTATTCCTGAAAGCGTTATTTTTGGTGCTAAATGATTTTTCTCCTTCCCTGTGTTTATCTTTCTTCTCCTTTTTAAATAAAATCACAAAGATTATGGCCGAAGGTTCTCTTTTTTTTAAATTTTTTTCCCACAGCAACTGATACAATGTTCTGTGAAAAACGAGTCCATATCCTCCCCCACCCCCATAAAAAAAGGGTATTGAGTGGCTTTATGTTGCTATAACTTCTTGGCAGTCATCCTTACCCATAATGATAGGCACATTTGCTTTTAGAGATGTCATAATTATATATTTAGAATTCTAAGTGCTCTTCAGTGGAAGTCACTTATTTAAGGACTCCTTTAGCAACCAGTACAGTTTAATGAGCAGAGCACAGCATTTTCTGATGAAAATACAAATTCACAGTTATGGGGTCAGGAGGGTAGGTATCAGGCAGACAAGGGGCATCGGTGCAGAGACCAGAGAGTCAAGGAGAGTACAGAGACATGCAGGGGGACTGAAGGTCATGTACCCCAGGTAATTTTATTTCACCTATCCATCCAGATGCCATCCTAGAGAGGAGCAAGAGGAGAGCTAGGGAGTTTGAAAGACTGGCGATTTATTCAAGAGACTGGTAAACTCATATAAAGAGTCTGGTACAATTGTTTCTGACTGAGATCCTTTTTTCTCACTACTCAACATGGGAGAAACGTATGAAGATCAGTGAGGAATAAATAAAGTTGCATTTGTGTAATTGAATATATGACCCTAAGTTATTTATATCGTTTATATAATTCTTCCTGCATATTTATTATATTTATGACTATGTTTCTCAAAGTCTAGTTCCTAGACTGGCAGTGTGAGTATCACCAGGAAACTGCATTTTAACAAGATCCTTAGCTCATTCCACCCACCTTAAAGTTTGAGAAGCATGGTCCTAGATAGTGTGTACTAGCATTTAGATTCGATAAAAGTTAACCCTAGAATTTTAACTCATTTCCATACTTACCTTATGGATATAACACGTATCTTTCAATGACACACCTTTGTGAGTAAACAGCTTCATGGATATAGCTTTTGGAATCAGACGAGAAAGGTGGTTGTACCTTTTTTTTAAGTTGTTAGAAAAATGGTACCGTTTTGAGTATTCTAAATTGCAAGTGCACAACATTTCTGAATTATCTGAAATCTCAGCCTGCTATTTTCTACCAATACCCACCGCCACCAAGGGTGGTAACTTCCATGTTCAGAACCTTTCTCATTTAACTTCCACGGATTCTACCCTGTGTTCTGTCTGCCAAATAAGCCATCCCTCGGACAATATAGTTGGTAAACCAAGTGGTCCATTCATTAACTTAAACAGAAGTTGTTGTTGTTGTTGTTGTTGTTGTTTTCAATATATGAAATGTATTGTCAAATTGGTTTCCATACAACACCCGGTGCTCATCCCAAAAGGTGCCCTCCTCAATACCCATCCCCCACCCTTCCCTCCCTCCCACCCCCCATCAACAGAAGTTGTTTGAAAATGAATGGAAGTGTTCCCATCTTTCTCCTCCACACATACTCAGAAAGGGATGGCATCCATATGCAGAGCACAGCTTTCTTTTGAAGGATATTAAGAAATAAGGATAACATTGCTTCCGATGTTCTCATACAACCTACTCCAACGTACCATTATGTAAACTTGCTTTTAACAGAACAAAGATTTGCTTTTAACAGAGAACAAGACCGGTAAGTCAAAAATTACAATTGTAGTTCAGTAAAACATGATTTCAAGAAAATATAAAAACGAGTTAGGGTGACAAAATATTTGCAGCAGTAGAACGATCAAGTAAAGGAGGGGTCTGCTTTCTGAGGAGATGGTATCATACTGGTGAATGGAAGATGACAGTGGGAACCATTTAATTCCTATTGGGTCTCTTGCAGGTCAAGAGGTCTTTGTCTGACTACAAAGAATAAAACAAATAGCAATGAGGGGACCTGGTGCCCAAGATGAGCAAAGAGATTACAAAGTCCCCAGCTCCTCAGAACGAACTCTCTCGATCTAGATCAATTATATCTTAGGACACTAATAAAGCTGGCAAGTCAAGCGGAGAACCTCCGTGGGTGGTCTGGAAGATTGGAAAAGTGCAGTTTTGTTTTCACAAAGAAAAAAGGCATGTGGGAATGAAATTTTAAGCTTCCAAATAGTTATTTAAGACTTGGCTGAAAAGTGCAATGCAGGGACAGACTACAAGTTCTCTTCCTCTAATGAGTACTTTCAAAGAATGAGAGTCAGTTGACATAGGGGATCTGGAAAGACAAATTGTGTCACAGCCATTCTATACTTGTTAGATTGATAGAAAAAGAAAGCAAATATTAACATACCTGTTCCCAGTTTTTAACCAAATTAAATCTGTGTTTATTCTATAATTTGTCATCATGTTGAGTTTCTGTACAGGACTGTTTGCTAAGGCAGGCAAAGATCATTCCCATAAAATTCAAAGGTTTGCTTTAATATTTTCAGGTTATAACCTTAAGGCTAGAATCTATTTGTCATAAGAAACATTCATTAGGATACTTGTTGTAAAGAAAACGTGTTTCTACTTCAAGTTGTAGGCTGTCTTTGTCTCCATAAGAAAAAGACAAACAACCTAATAGGAAAAAAAAACTGACAATGAATGAAACAAATGGTGAACGAAAAAGAAAATATAAAGGATTCCATAACATTCTTTGATCCTGAAAAAAAATTCATCCTCACTCAAAAGAAGAATACAAATTAAAATTACAGCGACATGTCAACTTTTTCTAGCTTAGCGAAGATCATACAGGTTGACGACACACTGAGGTGCAAAGGTGTGTGGAAAAAACTCCTTCATATTACCAACTGGAGGGCTCTATGAGGTACAATGTGGCCATTTTTTGCTAAAATAACAACTGTTGTCTTGACCCAGCCATTTTATTTCTAAGAACTTATCCTATGGATATACTTGCAATGTGTGAGATTACATGAGCATAAAGTGCTACACTGTCATCTTGTAGCGGGAACAAAGCCTGAAAACAAACAAACAAAAATGTTCATTTACTGGAATGTTGGTTGAATAAATTATGGTGCATCCTTCGGATACAAATGTATGCAAATGGGAAAAAAATGAGAACGTTCTTAAGGTGCTAATATAGAAAATAATTGTCCGTATATGTCATTAAGTGAAAAAAAAACATGATGCAGGAACAGTATTTACAGTATCCTACAATATTTGTTTTAAGAAGACAGGAATAGGAAGAAAACAAACACAAATGCACACACACTCACATCCTATCTTTGGAGTGCCATCAAACAAACTGATAACCTGGCCAGCCGACGGGGAGAGAAACTAGGTGGCTGAAAGATGGAGAAGCAAGGGAGTATTTACTCCCTTTTATGCTTTGCATTTTGTACCACAAAAAGGCGCTAGCTTTTCAATGAACAAATAAAATAACTTACACTTTCAAAGTGTGCCACGGGAGGATGAATTTATTCTCAACTTTGGAGTAATTAACCCAGCATGACCTTATGACAGACTACTAATTTATTTTGTATAAAAGGAAGCTGTAGGTTCTCTTAAAATGAGGAATAAAAAATAAAATGACAACTAAATGAAAACAAGTTTTTCAAAACAATGGTTACCCATACCACATGCCAAACGATGCGATAATTTGTATTACATTCTATTATACCCTGTGCTATCTTACTGTATTTCATTTCACTCGCTAAATGGATTTCATAACTCAACAATAGGTCACCAGCAACAACTTGAAAAAGAGTTGTCTAAATTATCTCCTCTTCTTTATCCCTACGTCCAAAGTTGTCATACAGGATCATGTTGCTCCTCAACTAATTCAGTAAGCTCCTGACCAGCCCTCCTTTTTGAGCACTACACTCCCCCAATTTGGGAGTTTGCAAGTTACCTCTCTTTAGTGATTCCCACGTCTCTCCAAGATATCGACTGGTTCCTTGAAGCAGCATAGAAGCCTCACCAAAACCAGGCTGCACTTCAGCATCACTAAATTTGTTTTTATTCCCACATTTCACGTGATTAATCACTTCCATATCTTTGCTCTTGGTGTCTCTTCTCTCTAGAATCCTTTTCCTTCCCCTCATGCACCGTTCACTTTGTCAATTTCTACTCATCTTTTAAAGATACAGATCAGGCACCATATCCTCCAGGAAGCTGTCTTGAGATCAGAGTTCCCAAACTATATTAAGTGAAAGTATCTTCTGGAAAGCTTCCAGGTTCTCAAGGTTCACTCCCATCTATTCTGATTCTGAAGGTCTAAGGAGAAGCTCAAATATCTTCATTTCTTTTTTTTTTAAGTTTATTTATTTATTTTAAGAGAGAGAAAGAAAGAAAGAGTAGGGGAAAGACAGAGAAAGAGGGGGAAGAGAGAATCACAAGCAATCTTCACACTGTCAGTGAAGAGCCCAACGTGGGGCTTGACCTCACGAACCACGAGATCATGACCTGACCCAAAATCAAGAGTTGAATGGTTAACTGACGGAGCCACCAAGGCACCCCAGGATTTGAATTTCTAACAAGCTTCTAGGTGATGCTGCTGGTCTTGGGACAACACTTTAGTAGCTGTGCTGTAAACAATACCTTGGCTGGGCTGGGTATCACTCTTTTGGGCCAACACATCATTCTGTAAGAATACTTTCCACCCTGCTTTGTAATGTTTCTGCCTTGATCGCTTTTTGTAAACTGAGGTATTGTAGGGGAGCACTCCTTGTCACCCCAAGATGTGCCTCTTTGGTAGGCAGATTATTTTGTGCTGAAAACAATCAAGACCTAAAAGGCTCAGGAAGGAACTTTGATCTCTCCTAACTGACTAAAAGGGTTTAGATAGAACAACTGTTCTAGGAAAGAAACTATTGCCATAAATAACAAGGTATGGTAGGCAGGGAAGAACCTAGCGAGCTTGTTTTGTCAAAGTCCTCTCTATATGCCATTGTTTCTGGATGGCCTAGCAAACATTTCTTTACCAAACACTTATTCTTTCCATTCTTTCTGTGAATTCCTTTCCGTCCCTTTGACATCCCAGGCCCTCACCCCTTTTCTTTAGTCTAGAATGGCATATGTATTTTGGCTTGACCGAATGTTTTTGGCATCTCTAGTTTTTATGTAGATTCCATGTATGTTAATTTTCTCCTGTTAATGTGTCTTGTGTCAATTTAATTCTTAGACCAGCCAGAAGAAACTTAAAGGGTGGACAAAAATGTTTCCTCCCAACAGTACATTCATACACCAACCTGCTTCTAAGCAAATTAAGAATGAGAGTCACCTTAACATAGAAGGACATTGTAGTTAATAAATGGTTTGTTGGCTGAATAGAAATTTCATTAGCCTAGCCTCATGTCTTTCTCTGCCTAGAGGGGTTGATCGGGGATATATGCAAATAAAGTTGATGTGCATATCACTGATACATTTGATAAAGTCTCCAAATTAATGCTTGTGGAGCAAATGGAACCATATGATCTGGGTAGGAAATAAAGCAGTTAGACTTGGGTATCTAATTGAACAAGTGCCAAAGGAAACTGGTGTTTGAATTGATGTCAAAATAGAGGTATGTTTTTAGTGATGTGTTACAGGGCTCAGTATAGGCTGAGAATTCTTTTTATAATACACACGAAGTTATAGAAGGCAGACATGAAATCTGAAGTTGAAAAGAAACTAAGAAATTGAAATACACTGTATGATAGAATCAGGACCTGAAGATCACTTCCTTTCCATTTCTACTATCAACTGGATTGATGGATTAAGAAATTTATTAAGGCTTCAAGTAGGTTGGGGTTAAAAATAGCTTCCTTTTCTTGGGAGACAGAGTGAGGGGGGAGAATGCTGGGAGGCCAGGGCCATCACAACTAAGGCAGGGGAGGCTGTGAGCAGAAAGTGACAGTGTCAGTGAAAACGTAGAAGCTGAAAGCACCAGAGATGAACCAGAAACCAGACACAGAACAGTAATGGTAGTTACAGATGCTGCCTCCAGCGCTAGTGCATTTCTTGTGTGTACTCTTCTTTGGTCAGGACTGGATCAAGAAATGGGAGGCACTGGACCTAAGCTCGAGGCACCTTGGGGATGAGCAGGATCAGCAGAGCCAGGGAAGGGGCTGATGGCCTTGCATCTAATTCCAAAAATAGTAGATGACACAAGGGCAGGATGGAGGAAATGTCGACTGGAAGCAGCACATGTGAAAAAGAACTTGTGATTTTATTTAATTTTTTTGAGACTTGGTGATTTTAGGTACCACTAAGCTTAGTGTGAGTCAACAGTGTGATACGAGTATTTCTGGAGTGGGGAACTGTGCAATGGCTCCAGGCATGGACTGTGGTGAGATGAACTTCGTGGTAGTTTGGTGTCTTTTTTTTTTTTTTTTAAGTTTATTCACGTTTACAGAGAGAGAGTAAGAAAGAGAGGCAGAGAGGTGGAGGGAGAGGTAGACAGGGAGAATCCCAAGCAGTCTCTACACTCAGCACAGAGCCCAATGCAGGGATCAATCTCATGACCATGAGATTATGACCGTGAGATCAGGACCTGAGCCAATATCAAGGGTCAGATGCTTAACCGACTGAGCCACCCAGGCACCCTAGTGGTATATTGGTATCCTAACAAGTGTCCAGCCAGGGGCTAAAATGCTCCTCTTTCCTTCTCCTAACATATTCATCTTACCTAGAGTGGCAATCTTCAGACTGGGATATGCCCCTTGCAGTATGCAAAGACTTTTTTAGGGATATGTGGGCATAGATGGTGTTCATGGAATCACTTTCCAAATTCTCAGCTTCTACAAGGGATTTTCCTGGCTTTGTTCCTGTGGTGCACATATCATTCCAATCATCATTCCCACTTTTTGTTTAATGACAGTATTCCAACTTTACAAAATAAAAGTATGCCTCTTCTGACATATCCCAATGGTACACTGTGCCCAAGACACATTTATGAAAAATCAAAATCCAATTCAAAATACTGATGACTGAAATTCTCTTTCAATCAAGGTACCATAAGGCATACCCCTCAATTTCATTAATAGATTAATTTTCAATAAAAATCTACTGAGTATGTTCAACAATTACCAGAAGTTATATATATTTAAGTAATTTGATTATTACTAGGTATTTTTATTTACTATACAATAAGTATATATATAACTTAATCTAATGGATTTTTAAAAATACTTAGAGCCTTATACTTACAGAAATTTATTTTTAAAAACTGAATTTAAATCCACATAGATATATTTGTCATACAGAAGTATGATAGAGTGGTTAATAAAAGGCTTTAGAGCATAAATATATATTACATTAAAATATAATGCTTTAGGGAAGTAGAATGGAAATATAATTGAAAGAATAAAAATGATATGAAACTTAAAGATGAGCTTGTTTTGTATATTTTCTCAAGTGGATGATGGGAGATATCAAATTGCTGTGGTAAATTTCAGTCTACTGGATATATTCAAAAGAGTAATGTAACACTTTTTAAACGTCAATATTTACAATATGCCAGAGGAGAAAATAGATGTCAACTTTAGAATGTTCAGGAGGATACTCAGTTTTCTAAACTATTTGGAGAGGTTTTTTTTTTTTTTTTAACATCTATTTTAACATCTATTTATTTTTGAGAGAACACAAGCAGGAGAGGGGCAGAAAGGCAGAGAGATACAGAATCTGAAGCAGGCTCCAGGCTCTGAGCTGTCAGCACAGAGCCCGATGTGGGGCTTGAACCCACCAACTGTGAGATCATGACCTGAGGCAAAGTCAGACACTCAACTGACTGGGCCACCCAGGCGCCCCAATTTTGAGAGTTTTATAAGCAGAATGGTCTGCATACCATTGTAGTAGAGGTTTTCTTGAGTCTTCCTCCTTGGCTTGGCAGGGGAGAAAGAAAAGCACTCTTCCCACCCCCCCCCCCCTCTTGTGAAGCAAAGTTTCCTCTTCGCTGATAAAATCTTAGTCCTACTTGAATTTTATGTTCTAGGAATTCTCAATTCAAGAAACTTCTCAAGTTTACAATCTCCTTATATGGGCAGTTTGGTAGGGTGAACAATGAAAATCTCATGACTATCTGCGGTCTTTTCTGGACTGGTTTTCTGGTAGCAACCTACCACTTTCTTTTGAACGGGTGGTGTATTTTGCAAGTCTAATTATTCCTCTTAGGGGCTCTTGTCAAAATTCCAGCTATACCAAGAAAGGTGACTTTCACCATCTTTTCTTATTATTTTAGGAAAATGTGTTCACACTGTAGTTGTACCTTAATCTAATAGAGTCCCAGAGAAATGGACTCAATTTTTCATTTTAATGAAGAGGAAAATCAGGTTAAGAAAGGTGAGTTAATCAGTGACATAAACCTAGTAAGTGTCAGAACTGGAACCAAAACTTGGGTCTTGTGTTTCTCTCCCTGTTTCCACGTTACCTCAACTAAGGAATGGTTTTTCGAGTTGAGAGGTGGGTGTGAAAGTAAGATAAGATTGTGATCCCAGGGTTCCAAGAGATAGGTCAATGTCTAATGCCATTAAAACATGGACCTATCCAGAAACCAACAATCTTCAAGATTTTATTGGAGCTGGATTTATAGTCTTGCCTAGAAACCAGCCTAAATTCAGGGCAGTTTTTAATTTCCAATAAACCTGTGTTCAGTTGCATGGTAAATGAGAATATTGTGCCTTTTTGTCCAATAACTTCTACCCACATTTTTTTCAGGACATATTCCATGAATATATTTATGTAACTAATAGAAAACGCTAAAACTTTTCTTTTTTTTTTCTAGGAAAGAGGATTAGATGTAAAGTGTGAGTGTGCTCTCCTCTGTTCCTTGCCTTTCCAACACCACCCCTTAAAACACAACTATGCAGCGCCTGGGTGACTCAGCTGGTTGAGCGTCTGACTTTGGCTCAGGTCGTGATCTCACTGTTAATGGGTTCGAGCCCTATGTCGGGCTCTGTGCTGACAGCTTGTTCAAAGCCTGGTGCCTGCTTTGGATTGTGTGTCTCCTTCTCTGCCTGCCCCTCTCCCACTCGCACTCTGTCACTCTCTGTCTCTCAAAAACAAATAAGTGTTTAAAAAAACAACAAAAAAACCCACAACTAAATTAGTTACCTTATTTATCCTGAGCTAGTACTTATCTATCTAAGGGAGTAACTATTTGAATGTGATAATCTCACTGTATATGAATTATCTCCCTAAGAGTGAATTAGACATTAACCTCTAAAAACCTAATTATGTGAACAACGACCACACTCCTGACTGAGGATCCATTGGTGAGTCCAAGTGAAACTCTGGCACTCCAGATGACAGTCTCTGGAAGCATGGTATTAAGGACAATTGACTCTTGATAATGGGCTAGAGGCCAAGATTTTGTTTTTGTTTCTTTGAAAGCTACAAATGGGTTAGAACATACTAAATTCTCATCAAGATGTCATTTGCTTGAACTTCACTTCTTTGGTATTTAAAGCGCTCTTTCTCTGGTGTTCTTACTTTGTGGCTATTACTTTGGTTCCTCTCTTCCCTACGGGAAATTCTCACTCTTCTGATTTTCCTCTGAAAAGAACAGGTGTGGGGTTGTCCACTTCCCTCCTTGTTGGCATGAGTTAACTAAAGATAATTGGAATTTCAGTGGCCTTTTGTGGAAACACATGATCTCTCTACACTGGTTCATCTAGGGCCTCTCCTTTCTCATCGCCTCCACTATTGTTTCCTTTTATCACCTTTGGACTTTCCATCAGCTCCCTTGAATTCTTTGATTTATTCTCTTTCAAAACCTTCTTATCTTCCATCTCTCTGTCCACCCCTGCCAGAGAGTTGCCTCCCCAACCCAGTTACTCAACCCAACTATGAGCTTTACGCTCCCTGCCCTGATAGGGGACTCTCAAGGGTCTTAGGAAACCCAAAAGTAATCACCTGCAGCTGACAAGACTGCCTGGAAACAAAGGTTATTTTATGCACTCAGACGGGCTTTGGACATACCCAGAATAGCCCTTTGGTGCAGTCTTAGTTACTCACCTAAATTTTAGTCCACAGCCTCCATAAGATTACATATTAAGTCCAAAGAAAATCTTAAAAGTCTCCTCCACAAAGACCGATGAAAACTCTTAGCCTTCATATTGAACAGGTAACCTCAACTTGCTTTCATAACCTTTGCTAGCCCACAAAATGCTAGAAAATGACAGTTCATATTTATTTGCTTCCTACTTTTCTCCGAGAAACAGAAGTTACTTATGGTTAAAAAGTATAATCAATGCATATAAACGAAACTTCTAGAAACAATAAGGTCAGAGAAAAACAACCATGCAACATGTGCAAGGTATGTAGCATGTGTTTTTGTTAAGCAAGAAGAGAGTATTTTTTTCCTAAAGTGAAATGACTGATTATTCTGGAAGAAAGATGAGGAAAAATGTAGGACAAAATCTGAAGGGATAGAGACAGTTGTAGAAAGTTTGTGGAACAGGAATTTTGTGTCATGTGATCAAAGAGGACTATGAGTCAATGGGTTTATTTATAAGCTTTTTAAAAATGAGCTTTAGTATCAACAGTATATTAGTGGAAAACTAGAGTTCATTTTTCTCTTCATTAAAATGACAAAATTTTCTTGGATTATTGATTTGTTCTTTTTTTAAAATTTTTTAAACATTTATTTATTTTTGAGACAGAGAGAGACAGAACATGAATGGGGGAGGGTCAGAGAGAGGGAGACACAGAATCTGAAACAGGCTCCAGGCTCTGAGCTGTCAGCACAGAGCCCGATGCGGGGCTCGAACCCACAGACCGCGAGATCATGACCTGAGCCAAAGTTGGCCACTTAACCGACTGAGCCACCCAGGTGCCCCTTGATTTTTTCTTAATAAGAGATTGCAAAAGCCTTTTCTTTACCTTCTGAATAATTCAGGTAAGCAACGATGATTCTGTCTTACCAGAGTAATTTCCTGTGTTTACAGTGATTTTGTCATGTCCTTGATTATTTAAGAATCATCTCACTTTTGAAAGAACCAGTCTTTTACAATCATGTTACCTCCTATATTTATTTTTGAAATCTTTCACTGCCACTTCGGTTAAATAGGTAGCCAAGCACTGTTTCAATGACCCATGATCCTATTTAACCAAGTGTTCAAAATGTTTTCACATTTTTGACAACCTTTGATATTTTGCCTTGCACCACTCAAACCCTAAATGAAATCTTGAACTCGGATGGACATGAAAATGTCACATTTGTTCCCTCTTAATATCTAAAGAAAGACATAGGTTTATTTGACACACTGAGTTGCATAAAAAGCATCATCAGATAAGAAGAGATGCTTAACCTGCCAGAAGTTATTTGTATGGGTCAAATGTTATTAACATAAATATTTCAGTAACTGTATCAAGTCACGAGAAATCAGTATAATGTCCGTCATAATTCCAGTCATTGCTCGAAAATGATGTATGCCACAGAAACAACTCAATTCCTTTGTTAGGTGAACTCTCCTCAGATCTTTAACCATGGTTCTTTGAAGCTTTTTATCATTTAAAGAGAGCTGTTTCACTATCAGGTTTCCCTGAAGTGCGCGTCATCAGTGACAGGCTAAAGTGCTTGTCTTCAACAAAAAGGGACTATCACAGAGACCCACGGAAAGCACTATTCCAGGTACTCTAGGGTGCAAGCTTTGCCAGCTTTGCTTAAATAACTTCAACACCACACCACTGGGGCTGAGTCGGGATTTCCAGAACTCCAGGGAAGAAGCTGATGGGTTTATCAAACTGCTGACCTGAGATCCAGCAAAACAGCAATCAATTACTTGATTGCAAGGATGACTTGATTAAGGCTTTCGTTTAGAATATTGCTGATGGTTTAGTGTTCTATTTTTTAAATGTTTATTTATTTATTTTGAGAGAGAGAGAGAGAGAGAGAGAGAGAGCAAGCGAGCATGAGCAGAGGGAGGGGCAGAGAGGAGAGAGAGAATCCCAAGCAGGCTACATGCTGTTAGTGCAACACCTGATATGGGCCTCAATCCCACGAACCGTGGGATCAAGAATTGAGCCAAAATCAAGAGTCAGATGCTTAACTGACTGAGCCACCCTGGCGCCCCCTGTTTTCTTGATATAAGGACTTCGTTTTTCATTTTTTTTTTTTTCTGGAAGCTATCTCTAACTCAGAACAATTCAGTAGATTATACTTTTGTAAACAGAAATGAAACATTTATCTTTTTTCTCCCTGCCTGATTCCTCCAGAGTTCACAAACTCCTATTGAGTATTTTCATGGCAATATAATTATTTGGACAGACTTAGTAAGAATCTATCTTTCTTGTAACCAGACATAATGGAGAAAATTGATGATATAACCAAGGCTTTGACTGGTAGGTCATATCTGAGAATGATGTACATAAAATCAGATATGACCAGACACCTTTAAGGAACCACAGTAAACTTTGTGGAAATAACACTTACAAAGCCCTCCTGGGGAAACTAGCCTGGTACTTGGCTTATGGGATGTCTAGTCTTACTGGCAAAAAAGGAGAGTCACTTCCTGACAGGCTCAGGAAACAGAATTTTGAGGGCTTTGAGAATAGAAAACTTCATCCCAATCTAGAGGTACTGTAGGTAAAATGTGATGGCAAGTTCTTGGCCTCTCATCTTTTAAAAGTCATATCTGAAATTTTTTATAAAAACTTAGGGCAAAACAAAGTTTCAAAGGCCTGTGTCATCAACTACTATCCTTGTCTCACCTGCATAAACAGAGTCCAGCTTTACTGGGTAAACAAGAATAGTCTTACTGGGAGTACCTTTGATCAAAAGGGAGGTGACTGTACAGAAACAAAAATTACGTTTCAATAGAAAACTGTAGCACACCCATGTGGGTTATCAGATTATTTCGCATTTCCTTGTAAACTACATGGCAGTGTTACCTAGATCAAATTGGACTGTCTTAACACATTTTGCCTGTCCTTATCCAAGTTTCTATTCCTTTCGTTTCCTTCAGTATCTGGCTACAACTCTCCAAACTAATGTTCCCACTTTTTCTCTTGTTCTCCTGACTTGGCATCGCTGAGAACTAAAAGCTGACTACCCAGATCCCTGTCGAGATTCTAGATGGTCCTATAGTTGAACTTTCCTCTCAGGGTCTAAAGGAATCCTGAGAGCTGAAGCTGGACAACTTGATATCTACTTCAAAGGACTCATCAGCACAGCGCACTATGTATGGACAACCTTCCTGCCCGGAGCTGCTATATGGGCCACTCAGGAAGTTTATCAGAACTCCCACAGCTTTTATGCTCGGCTCCAGGAAATAACTATGACTGTGGACAATCTTATAAAACCTCTCTGATGTCTGTGCTGTCACCCAGAACATTCAAAATGTGATAAAATGGCCACTGCCTTTATCACTTTACCATCTAAAGACGTTTCCAGCCCAACCTTTAGGAATCTTCCTAATTGGCTGCCCTCTGGATTCAGAAACTGGGTTTATAGTCTGCTCCAATCATTAATCTTTGTTTTTCTTCTCCCTGCCATAGCAAATACCCCTCATTAAATACCTGATTGCTCATACCATCCAGCAAAATCCTCTACCATGAAGTTTCAGACTCAGCTCAAGTAGTCCTTGAACAACAGAAAGTTTCAGAAATAATTGACACGAAGTAGCTTTCCTCAGCTGTTCACTAGGAAACCTGGTTTCCCTTGGACAAAAGAGGGGACTAATGAAGATGGCCTTAACATTCTTCTTAAGGTTGACGAAAGAATTAGGCTGGTTTCTTCCTAATTATAGGCCTGAACTCTCTTTCCTTAGTGTATTTACTTCAGAAAACTTTCCATCGTAAATTCCTTTTTCTGCCTCTTTAAGAGGTAAATTTTCTACAACTTAGGAATGTCTTCCTCAAATACCTTTGGGAGCCATGCCATTGAAATAGAAATATCAGGAAGGCTCCATGTCTACCAGTCTCAGGAGGAGGGAGGAGAGTAGCCTATGTTCAGTAAGTGACAATTAGCAAACATAGATGACCAAATCACAATGACCAATGTCCCCACCAATGTCCTCCACTACTTTAACACTAGCTCATTCCAATGATTAAAATCTTTCCTGTCTTTGTTTCAGTGGAGTTGACTTCAGTCATGAATAAAGTCTTCCTTGTCTATTAAGTTATCCGGTGCCATACATGTATATATATATATATATATATATGTACACATATACACGCACATATACATGTATATATACACATACATATGTATCTACATACATATATACATATGTATCTACATACATATATACATATGTATCTACATACATATATACATATGTATCTACATACATATATACATACACACACACACACACACACACACACACACATATATATATATATATATATATATACCTACATACACACACACACACACACACACACGTATGGCACCGGATAACATATATATATATATATATATATATATATATGTTATGTGTATATATATACATATGTAATATACATATATATAATATGTATATATATATTATGTATGTATATATAATATATATATACATATTATATATACACACATGTATAACCAGATAACTTATATATATATTATGTATATATATGTATGTATGTACATATGTATGTAGATACATATGTATGTACATATATATACATATACATACATATATATATATGATTTTATTTTATTTTTCTTTGTTTTTACAACACAGCAACATGAGCACATGCGGAGAAAGGGAAGGGTTTGGCGCTCATGTCGCTCATGTGGTACTTTATCCTTCAGTCACTCCAGGTGTGTCCCTTGGTAGTTTTCTGTGTGGATTTGACATTATGGGCAATTAAGTTGCTTACATGGGAAGGAAGAGCCAGCTTACCAGTATGTGATGTTATCTATAGACCATAGAAGCAAAGTCATTCTTGAGGGGAAGAAAAAAACCCTCCCTGTTTTCAATGTGAAAGTATTTCAGTCAGTAAGACTTAACATAAAATTATGTGTCCCCGTCTCTCATATATTAATAAAAAGTTTAGAAAGCAGTAGTTAGGCAGTTTTATGTCAGATAAATAGCATACCTACAGCTCATTATTGAAAGCATTAATTAAAGATTAAAAACATAAGACGTCTTATAGAAATTTTACGTGGTCCCTGGTTCTTAGCATTCAATTATCATGTCTGAAATCTGAAATCAACATATTTTATGTCTGAATTGTGAGTACGTTTGAAAATGCAAAGTCAAAGGCGTGCCTTCTAGCGGGCTGACTGAAGGGAAAGGGCTGTGATTACGCCTCATTTTCACCCTCTACATCACGATCTCATTGATTATGTTCCTCAGCTTGCTAAGGGTTCTGTGAGGTGATTTTCAAGATGAATATTGCTATTTGCAGGATTTCCTGAAGAGGAATATTTCAGGAGTAAATTGCACAAACCAAGCGATGTGCAGTCAATTTTCACTCCAGCATAAACAATGCATTAGAACAGAGCCCTTAAGGCTTTTTTTATTTGGGTTTCATTACACAGCTAGCTGCATTGCATCAATAAGCATGAAGTGCCAAGCAGGCAAAACTGAGGCTCACAGAGGGTAGTACCTATTTTTCTAACAGGTGCTCCGAGTTTGACTAGAGAAAACAAATGACCTGGATGTCAAGGCCTTAGGCTCCTTGTTTCAGAGGTAGCCATGGCTACTGTGGACAAAGAAAATGTCTTTAAAGTTAGGAAATGGAGGCTCCTCGCACATCGACTTTCTTGGCATTAACCGATTCCTAAGATTTTAGCGAAGAGTTTCTTTCTCTGTATTAAAAAATGGGCACGGACTCCACAAAAGCGTTTAAAAACTGCTTTTGGCTTTCAGTAATTGAAAGTGAAGTGAAGCCCATTTTCCCATCTTTCTTTCACTGGAAAAAAAAAGAAGTTTAATCTCTTTAAGTAGGGGGCTATAGCAGGCTGGACAGCCTAAAATCACATATCTTACAGCAGAACGCTAAGCAATCTTAATAAATCATTTATCAGACGGTGAATTTAGATAGAAGCTAGACAAAGAGGGATAAAGAACTAGGTAAGTTAGTAAATTATTCACATAGGTCACTATTTCCTGATTACCAGCTAGGGGTTTTTGGCTCGGATAGAGCCACACGCAAAAGAAAAAGGCTAAGGGCATATTTTTGAAATCTGCACTCCAGAGGTGAGAAGCTCAGAATATGCACAGAGGACTGAAGCCAAAGACTTTTACCACCAGGGAAAAAGCAGCTGCCTCTCCCCTCAGTGATTTAGACCAGGCTGCAGGAGGCAAATATCATGACTCCTTGAAACTATGCACAGCAATGAGAACACAGCTGACAGGAGCTCTCACTCTAAACTGCAGGGACCTAATTTGGCACAAACCTATGGGCTACGGACAAACAAATGCCCAACGCGAGTTTTTGCTATTTGAGAACCACTGTGGGGGGTTTCGACTGGGAGTAAAGTCACTTTGGTTGCGTCAACAACATCCATTTGTGGTGGCAGATTTTGTTATCCTTTCTATTCAATATATTCCATGCACAGAGATAGCTAATATCGAATATATTTTTCATTACTTTAATCACGAAGCTCATTTTCACTAAAGGATGCATCAAAAGTAAAGGGATGTTGGGGTGCCTGGGTGGCTCAGTCGGTTGAGCGACTGACTTTGGCTCAGGTCATGATCTCGCGCTCCGTGAGTTCGAGCCCCGCATCGGGCTCTATGCTGACAGCTCAGAGCCTGGAGCCTGTTTCCGATTCTGTGTCTCCCTCTCTCTCTGACCCTCCCCCGTTCATGCTCTGTCTCTCTTTGTCTCAAACATAAATAAAACATGTTAAAAAATTTAAAAAAAAGATATTGCAGGACATTTGCAATTCATATCACACCTCTTTAATTTGAACTACACAATCCATCGTGCCCCTTCCTGCTACCCACCGAAAGATCATATTTGCTCTTTCACTGAGAGGAGAATCTGGCTGAAGTTGTCGTCTGTTGGACTAAGTAACTACTTCTTGGTTGAGATTACGGGGTAACGAACAATGAGTATTGTGAGATAAAGTTGCACTGGAGAATGGACAGAAGTCAAATACCTCGGAGGACACCATGTACTAGCAAGGTGGAAAAACGGAAAGGATTCCAGAACTGGTGGCATCTCTGAACGACGACGTGGCTTTGCATTCTCCCAGTCTTGTCTCTGTGTCTACACATAATGCGAAGGCAGGGTGGCTAGTGCGGGAGAAGCCACGGCTTAGTGTCAAGACCTCTACCGTGCCGTCATTGTTCCAGCTGTGTCTTTACCTTTACCTGACCCGTATACTTTCTTAAAGCCAGCCAAATTCATTCTGGTAAAGCCTACTGTGACTTGGCCTTAATCGTCAGACTTGAATGGAAGACCGTGACGCTGGATGAGCAGCCTGGGGTTTGCAGGGGTGAAATGACATCTACCTGCGACGTACGTGGCATCATCTGTGCATGGGGCGGCTAACAGAATGGTAGACCTACATGGCAGGAGAAGGTAAGGCAAGAGTAGCGGAGCGCAGTTTGCAAAATAACTCACTTTAGCTATTTCAACCTCTCTCTTTCCTTAATCTCACTCAAGCCCATCTTTCTTAAACTTTGACTTCTTCTCTAGAATATCCTCACGCTTCATTTCATCCTTGCCTTACCTCCTACCAAAACAGCACCCAGCGGAGATTAAAAACATTAGGTTGTAATAATCCTGGAAAACAAGGGAAATGAAAACTTGGGGTCAGTGAATTAAAAAAAAACCAAAAAACTTTACTCAACATCTTCCTTAACTTATTTAGCCTGAAAGTGCCCACCGTTACATTAATCAAGAGGTTGAGATTTCAGTTTAATTGGTTTGATTAGCTACTTAATGTTGTTGACCCAGAGGAGATGCAAAGTAGGACATCAAGTTGGGATAAATCTTTGGAATATGCTCCCGGGAAGAGAGAAAATACAGGGACAATCAATGTGTATAGAGATGCTAAAAGAAGATGGTGGCATCCAATTGGCATGTTGGCCTGGAGCACTAGACTTACCCGTGACACCTCTTTACCAATTTGGGTGTCTGGTTGCCACCTTTCTTCTTTGATTCAAAAATGTAAGTACCTACCATACACTGGGCCCTGAGATGGAGGTGTCGAGAAAGGAGTGGGGTAAGGGAGTAAAGTAAGAAGATGCCCTCTGCATTCAAAGAAGATTTTGACGGGGTACTCAAGTCTGTACAGTTTAAGTGTCCATCAATGTACAAAGGTTATGGGAAATGGATACAGAGGTTTATAAGCAATCCTAAAAGCGTTTTTTACTCTACTGGGGGTATGGAACAAAGTTTTGAAGACGCAAAGACATTGAATTCAGTCTTGATGGATGTAGAAAACTTCATCATGCCAAATAAGGAGAAAGAAGACATTTAAGGAAGAGAGAAAAGAAGATCAAGAACACAAAACACGGCATGAAACCACATGCATCAAAACAGACCATACAATTTGCTGTGGCTAGAATATAAAGGGACGTTGTTGACAGAATGAAAGGATACAGACATAAACTGGAGTCAGCCTGAGAGGGTTTTCTAACGTCTACTAAAGAGACTATACATTATTTGGTAGGCACCTAATCTCCTAATCTCCTAAACAACTTTAGTTTTAGAGAAGGAGTCTACACATGTACATTAAGTGCAATTACAGTAGGGATGGGAAGTAGATCATGGTAACAAACATGATGAAGACATTCTAGTGATATGTTTAATGAATAGATTATTGCTAGTAAATGCTGTAAGAAAAAGCAAAAAAATGCTAGTCAATTATCATTATCATTATTATTGTTATTATAACAACAATGATGATTATGATAATGAATCAGTGATATTGCCATTCTTTTGGAAAACAAGATTTAAAGCAAAAAGTCCCTACCTTAAGGTCAAACGGTCCTGTTTGATTCGGTTGACTGTAAATTTCCAACTGATTTCTAATAGGAGCCAGCCACAGAAGCAGATGATTTAACTGCTCTTCAAGCTGTCCAAGGTCTTTTATGTGTGCCTCAATTTCTCCTTGTTTCTCAGGCAAATCTCTAGAAACCTGTAAGGAAAAAGAGTAAAACATTCCCATGGTTTAAAGAAAAAAGTAAAAAATAAAGTTATTTGCTATAAAATGTCATCGAAATTTACTGATTTGGGTATTGTAACAAGGTGATATTGATTACTTACATGGGTTACATGTTAGAATTTAATTCATGCATAGAAATCATTTATTAATAGTCTTCCCCAAAACTCTGTGCTTCAAAGACAATGAGCCTTTTCTTTTGGAAATTCAACACACACACTCACACAAATGCATACCCAACTCCAACTCCTACCATTACAGTATATTCTTGAACCACTCATTCACTAAACATAATGGTGCATTGCATATTAGATGGCAGATACTTTGTCTTTACAAAGTACAACTTTGTTTGATGTTAAGGAGAATTATACAAGGGAATTCTTCTATGAACAAAGAAAAATGTGGAGGTAAGCTATAGTTTAGGGGTCTAAGTATAACGAAGTAAAACAAAATCAGCTGACTAGAATGAAAAGAAAAAAAGACATTTGGATAAGAGTAGAATATATCAGCATGATTATAGGCTATTTTTATTAAGGGCTTACAATGTGTCAAACACCATCTTTGGAAGTTTCACATTTACTGTCTTCTTTAATCCATCCAACAATCCTAAGATATGGATACTATTATTATCCCAATTTTATAAATGGATGATGACATTAGGGCTGGGGAACATGAAATAACTTGGGAAGAAGTGTGCTAGATATTCTGTTCAACACCGAAGTCTAGAGTTAGGCTGCTGGGTTTAAATCTTAATTCCTGTTCTTTCCGAGCACTTTAGCTAAGTTTTCTTTAACTTTCAATGCCTTCTCTTTAGAATGCAATGACACTACCTGCTTCACAGGGTCATTATACAAATTAAATAAAGTAATCCATGTAAATAGCTTAGAGCAATATCCTGCATAGTAGTGAGGGACAATAAAGTCACTGAATGTTAGTGATAGTTGCTCAAGCTCAGGTGTGAGTATCAAGCCAGGATAAGCAAGAATAAAGCCTTTTTCTTCAGACTATCAAGGGCTAAAACAAGTAGGTACCTGGTAGTAAAGAACATCAACCTGAAATGGCAACTCTTGATTACAGAACTAACACTATTCTAATAACGTAACATTATATTTTGATATGAACACGTGTAACAGTAGACATCTATTATAAAATGCGATGTTATGATAGATAACATTTAAAAATTATGGGGTGCCTGGGTAGCTTACTTGGTTAAGTGTCCGACTGTGACTCAGGTTATGATCTCATGGCTCATGAGTTTGAGCCCCGTGTGTGAGCTCTCAGCACAGAGCCTGGACCCTACTTCAGATTCTGTCTGTGGCTCTCTCTCTCCGTCCCTCTCCCACTCATGAACTCTCTCTCTCTCTCTCTCAAATATAAATAAACATTAAAATTATTTTTAAAAAAATTAAAAAGTTTTATTTCCAGTATAGTTAACATTCAGCATAATATTAGCTTCAGGTGTATAATGTAGTGATTCAATACTTCGATCCATCATCCGGTGCCCATCACAACAAGAGCTCTCTTTAATCACCATCATCTATTTCACCCACCCCCCACCCCCCTCCCCTCTGGTAACCATCAGTTTGTTCTCTAGACTTAAAGGTCTTTTTCTTGGTTTTTCTCTCTTTTTCCTTTGCTTGCTTGTTTTCTTTCTTAAATTCTACGTATGAGTGAAATCAAATGGTATTTGTCTTTCTCTGACTTATTTCACTTAGCATTATACTCTCTAGCTCCATCTATGTCACTGCAAATGACAACATTTCATTCTTTTTCATGGTTGAGTAATATTCCAGTGTGTGTGTGTGTGTGTGTGTGTGTGTGTGTAAGTATACACACATA